>NC_061452.1:10007500-11374375 GCF_022581195.2 Helicoverpa zea | reverse complement strand
TTGGAATTTATTTGCGCCGTGATCTTTAAAATAAAACTTTAGAATTCATGGTCAAATGTTTCTCAATTTAAAATATCCAAACAGCCATCTCGATTACAATGAAATCCGGCTAACCGGTCCGATCCCAAAAGTTCGTCATACTCGTCATGTAGTCATTCGACGA
Organism: Helicoverpa zea; assembly: GCF_022581195.2. Lineage (NCBI taxonomy): Eukaryota > Metazoa > Arthropoda > Insecta > Lepidoptera > Noctuidae > Helicoverpa > Helicoverpa zea. The sequence goes on along the minus strand of NC_061452.1, from coordinate 11,374,212 downwards.
CGCACTGTCCATGTAGAAATCGTGGTGGCCTAGTGAGCAAAGAACCAACATCTCAAGAATGAGTGTGGGTTCGATTCCAATTCAGGCAAGCACCAATGTGTTTTAAGTTTGTAAAGACTTTCGCAGTATATCTTGGAAACCAGCGGCTGTGTTTCGGGGACACGATAAACTGTAGGTCCCGGCGGTCATTTGAACATCTTTAGCAGTCGTTACGGGTAGCCAGGTAGAAGCCATTTAGTCTGACACCAGTCTTACCCAGGGGTATTGGGTTGCCCGGCTAACTGGGTTTAGGAGGTCAGACAGGCAGTCACTTCTAACAGAAAACTATTAATCAGCTGAATCCTTGTTAGACAGGAAGCCGACATAGTAGGGAAAAAGCTAGGCAGATGGTGAGTGACCATGTATATTTGCAAAGAGATAAAAGCATCCTGTGCTACCCTATTTATGGACATTAGAGAAAGCACACAGGTTACAGTTATTTAATAACATTTGGTATTATTATCTTACTTGGAGACAGCCACTGAGACTACAACTCTTTACGTCTTTATAAGAAACTTGAACCAAATGCAGTATAGAATAATTTTATCCCAAAATATTTGTAGTAATATATTGTAATATATTGCATGGACTGATATTCCTTTTTTTCTATAATTACAATTTTACATAACGCCTAGCAGAAATTAAATTCATTGTGATCAATAAACAATCTATTGAGTAGTGAAAAATGTAGGAACATGTAATTTTCATATATTTAGGCATCTGCGGGATATGTGTTCATTCAGAATTAATCAGAAGAGCATTATAATATTATTTTTGCTGTTTTTGTCTGATACAGAATTTCTGTAGGAGTGAGATTCGGAATGTTACGTGTAACTCACAACAGAGGCCCATAGATGGTTCCCTGCGGTATGCTTTGTATTTTCTTTACGTTTGTTGTATTTATCTCAGAAAAAAATATCAAAGGAACAAATCTTAACAGATTATCACTAATAAGTATTTAAATGTCAATTTTATGAATGTGATGCTCTTCTATTCTGATTATTTCTCAATGAACACATATTCCACAAATGCCTAATTAATATATGAAAATTACATGTTCCTAAATTTTTCGTTACTCAATAGATTATTTATTCATCACAATGAATTTAATTTCTGCTAGGCGTCATGTAAAATTGTCAAATGACAAAAATAATAACAAAGTTAATTTAAATAATAATCAATTTATTCAGAACCGTTGTTTAAGCATTGTTTTGAATCCACCGGGTGAAACGAGATACACGCACATTGACACCAGGGTAATCTTTATGAGCACAACTGACGCCAAAGGAGCTGACTCCAACAACCACATTGTTGTGGTAGAGAGGTCCACCGAAGTCACCGTCACATTGGTCACGGCCACCGACGTCGAGGACGCCAGAACACAACATGTTAGGAGTGATGGTGCGACTTGCTCTTTCGTAGCGTTGACGGCAGATGGACTGGTTGATAGTGTAGACCTGAACGTGACGAAGCTGCTCAGAACCGGTCACAACGTGAGGCTGTAAAAGCAATTTTGAACTTTAAGTCGTAAATGGATGATGCGTTGGAAACTCCCTAATTACCCCTCCCCGACTTCCCTAATCGTCCCTAATTTCTTAAATTGAAACTTCAGTACAGCGGACAAAAAATTGAAATTAGTCTCAATTGAAATCAAGTATAACTATAAAACTAACAGAATTTTTGTCCCCACCCTGCTGCTTACTTCTCACTTTTGCCGTTGTCATACAAAATTAACACACAAAGTCTGGAGCAGGGTTAAAAGTACTCACGTGAGTTCTGCCCATAAAGTAAATAACCACTAGAGAGCGCACTCGCCAATTTCTTCTAAGAACACGACTCACCGCTGCGGGCCGGGGGACGCGACATAATCCGCGGCTACTATTGGTCAGTTCAAGGTCGAGTTGCGTGAGTAAGCTCAGCAAGGGATTGCTCTCTTTCAATTAAAAAATATCGATAAAATGTATTTCATCGTAGTAATAAATACTCAATAAAAATCGTATAAGAATATTTAATAAAAATCAGTCTATTACAAAAAAGAACTCCGTACAAGAAAATTATTGATTCTTGAAATGTATTAATTTAGTAAGTTTTTCGAATTATTGTTTTAGGGTCCTGATTGTTTTTGGTAAAAAACGATAATCGAACGTCTACATATTTCTTTATATATTTTAAATAGGTACACGATGTAATTATTCCAAAATTGTGAGGATTATAAAAACTTACTAAGATAGGCAAAAACATTGTTGGAATCGCTGAACTAAATAAACGTCGGCTTTGTTTTAAATATTCAAAACAATTGGGAGTGAAGTGTGCCTCAAGCAAACAACACTGTATTTTGTTGGGGGCCAATTTTCCATATTTTTGGAATCTTAAAAAAAATTAAAATGTTTTTTTTTATTACGTTAAAAGTAATTTGTGGAGGCACCAGGAACAGCTGCCTCTGACGTCACTATGGTCAGTTAATTAACTTATTAGCCAAACAAAACATATTTTTTAATTAATGTTTTACTATTATCGATATCCACTTCATCCTTTAAGGTAACAGCCCAAATTTCATCGATAGGAATACAAAGGGCAAGAAAGAGATGGACGTATTAGAATTTCTTAATGAAAGAAAGGGACTTTTCCAAAAGACATCAACGAGCGTGAGCGCGGTTCACCAACCACCAATTTAAATAGACCCCTGTGGTATTTCGTAATATAATTAAATCAAAGCCAAATTTTGGTATTGATACTTGCCGATGCCATTCTTTTTGTAACTAGATGTCCTGGATTGTTTCCCGCACCATTTCATCGCGCATGTAGGCATTTTTTTTATTTTTTACTAAATAAAATCCTCAATAATTTAGCGTGTTCGCAGGTCATAGACTTGGTCGCTACTAAAGGATCGTACTGATCGTAGACTTATAGTACGCGCAAAATCGCTAACGTTTGGCGAGCGTCGGGGCACTGTATGCGCAGTCAAGTGGTTTTATAGTCTTTGGTTCTGCCCCATCCTGCAGCCCAAACGACTTGGTTATCGGCAAGGTTATAGTTGGCACCGGCAATTGAACCAGGCTGGACTACGTTGCTGAACGGAATATTAGCAGAGGTACGTAATATAGCGATATCGGAGTCCATAGATCGGAAGTTGAAATTGGGATTGTAGATAATATTGCTTATGACATAGATGTTGCCATCTCGATTCGCAAAGGTAGAACCTGCGCGGACGCGCCACCTGGAGGTATGGTCGCCGCTAAAAAAAAGAAACAGCTTGTAATGTCTTTACTTCACAGTCTATAATTTTACGGCAAACATTAATTTGCTTTACTTACAATGGACAATGAGCAGCGGTCAGAATGGATCTGTTATTGAGCACTGTGCCACCACATTGTTGCCGGAAAGAGTTTCCATTTTGTGAGTACAGCAGAGCCACGATAGAAGGATATTGATTGATGGTAGTCGCTGTTCCACCAACAATCCTTTGGGATGCAGGGTTAGCTGAAAATTTGATTACAATTGTGAGACAACTAAAAACAAAAACGTTTAAGGCTTCGGAACTACTGAACTGATCAGCAGTGCCTTTAAGACATAAATAAACACAAAGATTTTTTCCTCCTTACAGATTATTTACCATAAACAATTTTATGGTGATAAGGAATATATTATATGCTGGATGCGAGCAGCCGAAAATCGATCTCAGTGGCGTGCACTTGGAGAGGCCTATGTCCAGCAGTGGACTGCTATAGGCTGATGATGATGATGATGAAGGAATATGGACAGTAATAAAGAATGAAGTTTATTTATACCTGCTACAGCAACCAAACTAGCTAGCAAAGCTGTAATAACTCTCATTGTGACTCCTTTAACTACCAAACTTCCTAATAAAGATGGCATCGGTATTTATGTAAAATTCTCAAATCTCAATAAATAAATAAATAAATAAAAACTTTTTATTGCAGACCCACAAGTCCATAGAATGTTAGTAACTTGAAAAAACTTAAAACTAGTGTTAGTAAATACAATAAAAACATACTTTAAAATAAAACAAAAAACTTAAATCTATTTTATGGCATGGGCTCTGACCCAGTGTTGGACGTAACAAGAGTCCAGCCTATCCGCTATAACGGCCAGGATGGTGTTGGTGCTGGCGCGCAGCCTGCAGAGCGCCGCGGCATACCGCTTGCGGAGCACGGCGTGGAAGCCGTCCACGTGCGCGTCCGCGAACATGCCCGACGCACTGCACCAGCGCGGCAGCCCCAACAACGCCCTGAACGCGTTATTGTACTGAACTCGTAGTGCGCTCAACGAACGTTGCGTATAACGAGCCCACAGGCTGCAAGTGTAAAATGACGTACAGTGCGCTCTAAAGAGAGTTATTTTAACACTCGCCGCACAACGCTTGAACCTGTGAGCTATCATATTGCCTCTGATCGACAGCGCCCTACGCTCTCTATCCATGTCCTCGTCATCACGTAGGTGTTCCGTGACCATGTGACCAAGATATTTAAAGCTAGTGACCACATTCATCGGTATTCCGTTCAGAGTAACGGGAGGGACCTGCTCGGGTGACTTTGTACCAGCCTTAAATATCATGAGCTCACTTTTTGAAACATTATATTTGAGGCCATGTTTAGCCGCGTACCTTTCACATACGTTAACCAGTTTCCTAAGACCACCGATCGTTGGGCTCAGCAGCACCATGTCGTCTGCGTAACTGAGATTATTCACACAAATGTTATCTACATGGCAGCCGACGTGCATGCTGCTGAGCTCAACGATCAGCGCATTAATATATAAATTAAACATAAGTGGGGATGATAATCCACCCTGTCTCACTCCACATTGTAGCCCGTAGGGATCTGATAACACGCCTGCCCATTTAACGAAGTTAATTTGACTGTAGTACCAAAACTTAATGATAGAAATAATATCATGAGGTACATTGGAGTCTTTGAGCTTATCCCAAAGTTTATTATAACAGACAAGATCAAATGCCTTTGAAAGGTCTAAAAAACAGGCGTATATAGGCGTCTTTCTGCTGGTATAATACTCAACAGTATGCTTCAGGCTCAGTATCGCGCTCTCAGTAGAAAGTCCAGCGCGGAAACCAAACTGTGCATCATGTAGGTTGATACATTCCGACAACTGAGTCTCAAGCACAGTATCCAATATTTTGGCCACGACTGTAGCAAGCGAAATCGGCCTGTAGTTAGATTTCAGCGAACTATCACCTGTCTTATTCTTAAGTATGGGAGTGACTATTGTTTTTGTTAGATCACTGGGTAAGTATGAGTGTCCAATACACAAGTTAAAAAACATAGATAACAGTCGTGCAATGTGTGACCCCGCATTTTGCAAATGCTCGATGCTGAGCCCATCATGCCCTGGTGATTTTCCACCTTTCATGTTTTTAACAATTTTTCTTACATCCTGAGCAGTAATTTTAGACACTACGTTTTCACTAATGGGGTCGGCGTCCAGCATTGCATCACAAACTCCTAATGGGGATTCTACAGTAAAATGATCTTTAAAACTATTTGCGATCATCTTAGTTTCCGTAACACCCTCGATGCTCAAAGGAAGGCCAGGCCTCAAATTCAGTTTATTGGTGTGTTTCCAAAAGTCTCGAAATTTATTATTTGAATGCAGTGTCGCTAGCGGTCCATTTTTATCTGTTCCTGATGTTGTTGGCACCATTTAAGATTCTTTTTGAAAACCTTTCTGCTGTGACACATTGCTTCATGAATAAAACCTGATTTAGGTTTACCCCACTGTACCCAAAGCTGAAAATTAAGCCTAGCCACCCTATGAGATTCCGCAACGTGTTTATTCCATCCCATAATTTGTTTCCCCTTAACACTTGTACCCATCCTATAGCTAGACTCAGAAGCCTCACTCAGTGATGAGACAATATCATTATACAATTTATCTAATATTTCTCTGTGTTTCAAAATATTACAACGTTTATCCCCACATTCACGCAATTCTACAGGAAAGTCAATTTGTCTTAACAAGTTATTACAAAGATTTGTATACATACCAATTTGTTCTGGCTTCCTCTCACCCCAGGCAACTTTACTTTTAGGAACTGATTTACACTCATTTTTGGATTTAATTATTCCTAAATCACATTTGACGGACACAGGATAGTGGTCAGACCAGTAGATGTCATAATCTACCCAGATATCTAAAATAGAAGGCCATGCTGCGCTAGTAACAACGACATGGTCCAACCAACGTCGACAACCATGCGCATCGCTCACAAAAGTATGCGTATCAGACACCAACCCACACTTGACAATGTCAGCACATACCCAGTCCATGTTCTCACAAAAACTTATTAGTTCATTATAAAAGTTCTCATTTGGATGAGAAAAATACATTGGCTTGAATTTATATCAGCAATCCCCCATCATCCAGGGTTTGTTTGAAATTAACATAGACGATGTAATAGTTCAAACAATAAATTAAGCCATTTCTGTGAGCAATGGAGAATAGACAACAACTGGAGATCACTGACTGAAGTCACAGATCAAGATGAGTCAAAAAATCCTTGCTTCAATGTCTGGTCTCAAATTATTGGTATGATTACTATTATATGGGTAATGAGTATCTGTCAAAATAGGTTCAACTGTTATTGATAAGAATGCCACCACAAGACTCGGAAATGATTGCCGGCAGATAAATCCAGGAGAGCTACTATAGGAGGGTATCCATTGTTTGTTACGAATAACTCGGATGAGTCAGGGTCCGCTACAATTAAAGGACAATTAATCATGAATTAATGCTGTAAACATAAAACGAAATATAAGCTATCCAAAGTATTTGTAGTTTTTTTTTTACTTCAAGTGACTAATTGAATAATTGACTAATTGGTCTTTTCATGTGACGGATTTTATCATCATCATCATGTTCTGATTTGTTTATCTTGTTTTTTGTCTTTCCGCAAAAAATATATAATTAGGCATGTTGTCTAATAAAATTGCGATGACTGTATTTTCTGCTGATAAAAATATCAATAAATCATCTGTGGTTTTATCTACAAAGATACTTTTATCCTCGTAAATAAAACTGAATATTAATCTGGTTGATTATATTAGTTTCTATAGGTATACATCAAAATCATCTTCGGAGATTTTTTCCAGCAGACTCAAAAAAATGACAAAAAATTCCGAGTCGATCATAACTTAACTTTTTCTTAGTCAAATGTTGCTCAATTTGAACTGTGAACCATCTCGATTACAACTGACTATAGCTGACTGACTAGTTATGCCAAAAGTTTATTTTACTCTCCATTGTCATTCGACGATGCAGTGTGGATGTATATTTGCAAAAAGTTAAAAACGTACTGTTCCAAGCTGCTTATGAATGTTCAGAGAACGTACACAAACACTTAAGTTATTTAGCGCCTAACAGAAACTAAATTGATTGTGATCAATAAATGATTGAGTTACAAAAATGGCAGGAACATGTCATTTTCATACAAATGTATTAACACATTCCCTTAATTATCCTTATTTCTGCTTAAGCTTGAATGAACAAACAAACTCTGTGATGACATGTGTAAGGATTGAAAAAGCATCATATTTATAAACCGATATTTTAATTCTTACTAGTGATAATACATACTATAAATCTTCCTGACAAAACTACAGAAAATGCAAATGATATTAAGCATACCTCGGGGAAGTATCTTAGGTCCTTTGATTTTTTTTATTTAAAATAATAAGGCAGACTTTTATTTTTTTGAGGCGAGAGGATATATTACTCTAATCAATATTCTTCAAATATTGATTATGCTAAGTTTCATAAAAAAAAAACAAGGACAATAGTTAAAACAATCAATTTATTCAGCTTAAGCATTGCTTTGAATCCACGAGGTGAATCGAGAAATCCGGACGTTAACGCCAGGGTAAAATCTGTCACCACAGCTGATTCCAAAGGAGCTGACTCCAACAACGACATTGTTGTGGTAGAGGGGCCCGCCAGAGTCGCCAGCACATTGGTCACGACCGCCGACGTCGAGGACGCCAGAACACAACATGTTGTCAGTGATGGTGCGACTGGCTGCGGCATAGCGTTGACGGCAAATGGCCTGGTTGATAGTCCAGATCTGAACGTGACGAAGTTGCTCGGCACCAATCGCAATGTCAGGCTGCAAAAGCAATTTTAAAACTTCAAGATCGTACTCAAATATAAATTAGTAAAAAAATACCATCTTTGGAGGGACTACTTTCAATTGCGTTTCAGATTTTTTTTTTTTTTTATAATGTTGGGACACCTTTTCACACACGGTCGGTTAGCCCCATGGTAAGTTATTAATTAACTTGTGTTATGGGTCCTAACACAACTGATAAACTACATATAGCTACATATATACATATTTATGAATACATATTGTAACACCCAGACCACGGCTAACAAGCATGCTCATCACACAAATGTCGACCGAGCCGGGAATCGAACCCGGGACCTCAGCTTCGGCAGTCCGGCATGGTGTCCATTGCGCCATCGAGGTCGTCAATATCTTAAAATATCTTTTGCTATTTACACACACAAGATGTAGACCAGGATTTAAAAAGTACTCACGTGAGTTCTGCCCCATCCCGCAGCCCAAACAACTTGGTTATCGCCAATGTTATAGTTGGCACCAGCGATGGAACCAGGCTGAATAACATTGCTAAACTGGATGTTAGAGGAGGAACGCATGATAGCAATGTCGGAATCCATGGTTTGGAAATTAAAATTAGGATGGAAGATGACGGTACCAAAGCCATAGACGAGTCCTTGACTGTGTGCGAGAGAGGAGCCAACGCGAACACGCCATCTTGTGATCAGTTCGCGGCTGAAAAAGAAAAGCAAGTTAATGGTGACTTTGTTTTAGCGTGTATTGTCCTATTGCTGTTCTAAGGCCTCCAAATTTTGTCTCCACGCCTCTCAATCTTTTGAGTGTTCCCACTAATCAGGGTTGTAGACTGAATAGGCGGGACGACTTGGACGCCTTTAAGGCCTCTGCCTCGAATTTTGCGGGCAGCGGGGCGGCAGCGGCGGCGGCGCGGGAGCGGCAGGATCTTACGCGTATATTCATATGGACCGGCCCTCGAATACAGCGGCGCGGCGGCGGGCAACGAGCGGTGCGCTCCAGTCAAGCGGTGACCGCCCGCGTTGGGCATCTGCATTGTAGGCATAGTGTTATACATTTTTTTGTGACGTATCAAAATGTGTTCGGACGTGCAAGAGCTAATTATTTTGGCCATCTTTGAGAGGACACCCATATGGAACAGCAAACACAACAGAACACAACACTACACTGCTATAGTGCCGCGCGATCTGCCCGCTAGTTTCGAGAACAGGTATCCGTTGCCCGCCCCGCTCCCGCGCCGCCGCCGCTGCCGCCCCGCTGCCCGCAAAATTCGAGGCAGAGGCCTAAATGGTGATGAATTAATTGTATGTATCTATCGTGGCAAAATATGTTGGAACTTACAATGGACAATGAGCAGCAGTCAGAATAGATCTGTTATTGATCAGGGTGCCTCCGCAAGACTGACGGAAATTATTGCCGGTAGATGAATAGAGCAGAGCAGCGATTTAAGGGTAGTTGTTGATGGTGGTCGCTGAACCACCTATAATCCGCTGCGGGGAAGAAGGTACAGCTGCAAACAGCAAACAAAAAATGAATTTAGAAGATTAGGGAACATATGTTGCAACTGTATGTTCGACAACCGTTAAGGACAAAATGCATGGACCATCACAACCAAGTACTTTTAAAGTTTGTTTCAAAATTCTAGAAATAAATATAGGAAACTAAAATAGACATAGAAAAAAAAAATCTTTAACACACAGTCACAGTCTAAATCTAAATTTAAAAACCGCATTTTGATACATACCTGCAACAGCAGCTATAACAGCCAATAATGTGATAAGAACCCTCATTGTAACTTCGCAGGAGTCCCAAATACTAACTGAAGATCTAAGTCAACATTATTTATATAAAAATATTACCAATAAAATATAATCGACGGAATTATAAGATAACTTCGAGATAGTGTATGTACCTAGACCATGACTCAACATGTCGATCATTCTAACAATAGTCAGATTGCAAAAAAAAAACATTCGAATTGAGAACTTCAAGTTTTTTAAAGTCTTTCGTAAAGAAGTTAATAGAATAAACGTTAATAGTAAACGTAACTCGTGTTTATGTACTCACAATTTAGGGGCTTTCAAAATCCCCATTTGTGGAAGAGAAGGATATTGTCAATTTTATTTGATACTCTATTCATATTTTTTTCTACCACTACACTTAAACAGCGGTATTTCCCAAAACAAAACACAGCTGCGATTTACATTAAGCCTGATAAATACCATATATTATCATTGTCAATTTTCTATAAATCAACGTCGAGTCATCTTGATATAATTTAAATGAATAAGATTAAAAAATATGAATAAACAAATACCTAGGTAAATTTTAAGTAATTTCTTTATTGAATAGTTTTGTTCCCATAATTATTACCTAATTAATTATTTTTTACATTACATTTTTCAATCGACAATTTGACATACAAATATTTTCGTCACAAATTTTTGGCACTTATATCTTTGTCAACTTGTAAAAATGCTCCGTCCTTCAAATGCTGCCTATCCCAAAATTGTGTTAGCATTAGCTACAATCCAATCAGCAAAGCGAGACACGCGAGTGTTCACTCCCGGGTACTGAGGAGTGGCACAGCTGATACCCCAAGAACAGATGCCAACGACCACGTTGTTATGGTAGAGGGGGCCACCGGAGTCTCCCTGGCACTGGTCACGACCACCGACGTCGAGGACACCGGAGCACAACATGTTGTCAGTGATGTTGGCTGCCCGAGTTGCGTATCGGGACCTACAGATCACCTGGTTGACAGTCCATAGCTGTACGTGGCGGAGTTGCTCTGATAATAAACCACCGGCCTGCAGAAAGAGGATAATAAATTAGTTAAGTATTGTAGTAGCTAGTTAGACGTAGGACTTTACACAATCTTAATGTGCAATGTGAATCGAGAGTCTGATCAAATTAAAATTAATTTGTCTAAATGTAAAGATACAGTAAAGCAAGGTAGTAGTATGAAATTCAAACTCATCAGAACATTTTGTCACTATTTCATAACTTACGGAGGTAGTACCCCATCCCGCAGCCCAAACTTCTTCATTGTCCTCAAGGATGTACCCGTTTCCAGAAATGGCAGCAGGCTTGACAACAGGTCCGAATATAATGCTGCCAGTTGTCCGCAAGATGGCGACGTCATTGTCAATGGTGCGAGAGTTGTATTTGGGATGGACAATGATGGCTATAACTGTGTGGACGAGACCGCCACTGTTGGCAAAGCTGGAGCCAACGCGGATGCGCCATCTATTGATTGTGTCACCGCTAAAACAGAAAGGGAAACTTAATTCAATTATTTAAGAGTAATTTAAAAAATAACTAAGTTGTTGTGTATATTACATTTGAATAAAGGCTTCTCTGACCAATATACGGATCATACCAGTAGAATAATGAATCCTGCTGGGATTTTTAATAGTAGTTGAAACTGATCTTATTTTTTCATCTCTATTCATTAAATGATTATTATCATAAAATCAAAAGTCATTTATTCAAAGTAGGCTGAAAATCAGCACTTTTTGAACGTCAAATTTACAAAAGACAGCCCCCAAAACGTCCGCCCCGAAGAAGTAAACTTACGAAGGACAATGAGCAGCGGTGAGGATAGCCCTTCTAGTAAGGATGGTGCCTCCACAGGACTGGCTGAAGCTGATCCCGAAATAAGAGTACAGCAATGCGGCGATGGTGGGGTACTGGTCTACGGTGGTTGCTTCACCTCCCACGATTCTTTGGGGATTAGTGGGGACGGCTGGAATAAAATGGGAGGGTGCTTGATAAAGCAAATTGAAAGATACCAGATGAACAAGATGAAACCAGCGTCAATTCCAGGTTTCTCTTCCTGTGTGATTCGGATCTGGCGTTCCGTTTGGTCCAGTCGTGAGTCATATTTTCGATCCTGTCTTCAAAAATAAAGAATATTTGTGTATTATGTATATATCATTTATTTTTATTATACCCATGTTAGTGTCTATGTTGTGTCCAAATATTCGTTTTTCTTTCTTTCGTTAAATTAGTACTTATTCAAGAAATCAAAAATCACTACTGAATTATAACCCATCTGTGTATCTTAAATCCACATTACAGTATTTCTTTCCATCGAATTCGCAGCCAACCTATCTTTTTCCAAATCACTTTCCTAATCTCATTGGCATTACAATAATCTGTATTCCCAAAGGAGGCGAACAAAGGAGTCTAGCATTGGCTCAAGTGCCCATATAAAGGGTGAAGACTATTAACTTACTCAGAGCTACCAAAAATCTTTTTACGAACGCAATAGCAATTTCCCGTTCCACTTTCGCTCGCAATAAGAGACGCACATTGCAAACTAAAGAGTGGCCCTACACTTGGCCCAACGGTTATTCGGTTGTTTTTTATTTTAAGAAAATCGTAAATTCAATCAATTTTATGATACCTCATCGTTGTTATGTGCGTACTACCATTCATCTTCATACTGATTAATGAGCCTAAATATAGGGCGTCAGAAAGTCTGCAGTGTGCGGATGCTCTAAGATGTAACTTTGTATGTTAATTAAAGACGAGCCTATTATAAACTTTAATGTTCACAATAAACCGAAAATGAAATGAAGAAATTGTTTATGGCTAATAAAAGCCGTTTTATAAACATCTCAGGCCTCACCAGTTTTCATGACTTTTTAATGCCGAAATCTTAAAGAATTTTTCTTTTTTCACAGGTAATCTTACGGCATCCAGGCGGTAATATGACTTCATCTCACTTAAAGATGCTCTCTGTTATAATCTTGAAGGGTCAACGCATCTGATTTACAAGGTATTTAGCATAGATCTCCATAAAAAAAAAACATTCTCAACCAATAGAAATACGTATGCTCATTTTAATGATAATTATATTAAAAAAAAAAAAACTATTATACTCATACCAAAAAAAGGCTTATTTATACAGCCAATCCTTGTCTTTTAAACAAAGAGAGGAGACCGCGGCACTATAAAACCAGGCACTGTTACTGAAAACCCGACATCTACAATAGCGATAACCAGAGAAGCTTTGAAACAATAGAAACTCGACTCCAAGAGAAATGATTTAACTGTCTTCATAACCGAAACGAAATTGCACTCATTATACTTTATTCATTTGTTTTGTGTTCGAAAAAAGGAACACTCATTTTTGGAAGCAGGATTGCTGATACACAACGGGGGATGTTTGAAATATTATTAGGTTTTATAGCAGATACGAAGAAATATAAATTGGCATATCCCTACTAATATTATAAAGTCTGTCTGTCTGTTACGCTTTCACGTCTAAACCACTGAACTGATTTTAATAAAATTTGGTGCAGAGATAGAGTTAACCTTGAGAAAGAACATAGGATAGTTTTTGTCCCAGACTTTGGAAGAATACTCTTGGAAACGCGATATACCGAACTTACGCGGGCGAAGCCGCGGGCGGATGCTAGTAGGTAATAAATGACATGTTATCTATACATATAATAAATCTGTAAAAAAACTGTGTCTGTACATTGAATATATTAAAAAAATAATAATTGGGTGGGGTTTAGGAACAGTAATGGAGCACAAATCCAAAAAAAAAAATCTGTCTGTTTGTCTGTATGTCTGTATGTCTGTATGTCTGTTTGTTCGTACACGCTAATCTTCGGAACTACTGAACGGATTTCAATGATTTTTTCTTTGTTGTAACAGTATTAAGCCTGGTCAACATATAGGCTATAATTTATCTTCGAAACTTGAAGACCTGATACAGAACTCCAACAGACCAACAAAACTATAAGAGATACAAAAATGGTGCCATGGCAAAAATTGTTTCATGTGATGAGCATTTTCAGCTGAGATAATAAATTTTAAGATCTGGAACACCTGATGTGGAACCCCAAGAGCCCAGCTTCTCTGTACCATATACAGGTATGACGTTTTAGCAAAAGTTGATCAATTTGATAAGCACTTTCTATCGACTTATACAAATTGAAGATCTAAAACACCTGATGTGGAACTCCAGGGGCCCAGCTAGACTATAGCATATAGAGGTATGACGTTTTAGCAAAAGTTGTTCAATCTGATAAGCACTCTCTGTTGACTTATAAAAATTGAAGATGTAAAACACCTGATGTGGAACTCCAGGAGCCCAGCTAGACTATAGCATATGAAGATATGAGGTTCTAGCAAAAGTGGTTCAATCTGATAAGCACTCTCTGTTGACGTATAAACATCGAAGATCTGGAACACCTGATGTGGAACTTCAAGAGCAATACTACACTTGAAATGTATAGAAATGAATGTTATGAAATAGGTATGGTGAATCAAAAAAAGTAATTAGTCCGTCTTTTAGATAACCCTAAAATAATGGACACGTATTTTTCTTTTCTCTCTCTCATAAACAAATAATAACGAAGATACAATACGCTTGAATTTTGTCTTAAGTCACTGTTTAGTACAAATTTTACATACCTAGACGTCGCGTCACGAGCCCCCACTCTCCGACTTTGTTGCGTTATATCTCATTATTATTACGTATGTCTCTCCAGACCTCGGGACTACAGAGTTCCAAATTTTTGGGAGGCAAACGTGGGGCAGAAGCCAACACGCTGAAGCCCTTTTGAGACAACTTTAATGAAATGGTGACACAAAACAGACGATTATCCCTCTATACACTATAGAAATGAACCCAAGGACAATCCCCTGTGGACGTCGTTAAAAAAAGACAATCCCCGGTTCTGTGCTAAACTATTGCTAACTATGGAGGAAAACTGCTTGGGCTATTGTGATGGGATGTTAGTGGATGATATTGTATTAGATACATGTAAAAATGGCAGGTGGAGACTCGCCACCTCACTTACTGGGCCCCCGGGAATCAGTCACTCAATAGCAACAAGAAGGCAACAAGGACATGAGCGGCTGAAGGACGAGGATACTTTAAACGCAGATTACACGCTCCCTGTGGGTCACTTACCATGAGGCACCTACCCTCCGAGCAGGGCTACTAACCCTGATCTAGCGACTCCACTCTGGACGGCCAAGCCAAGACAGAGGCGTGAGACCTACCCCAGTCATGGTTCACTTCGACCGACCGGAGATGGGGGACAGTATACTCCCTGTTCTCCCTGGAAAACTCAGTATATATAGCCCCTCGGGGTCGCTACTCCCCGTCATCAGCCTCAGATGTCATGCGGTGCTTATATCTCATTATTATTGTCGTTATTATCTCGAGCGTTTGTCCCAATTATGTTAGGGTCGACTTCCAGTCACGATGCAACTGAGTACCAGTGTTTTACAAGGAGCGACTGCCTATCTGACCTCCACAACCCGGTTACCCGCTCAACCCAACACCCCTTGGTAAGACTTACTGACTTCTGACTACCCATAACGACTGCCAAGAATGTTCAATGTCAGCCGGAACCCACAGTTTAACTTCCCCTCCAAATAACGGTCATTGGTATCCAAAATATACGTAGAAAGTACATACGAACTTAGAAAAGTTGCACGCTCATACTTGAGAGATTGGTTCCACTAAACCACCACGACTTCCACTAAGTCACCATGACTTTGTCATCTATTTAATGTTTTTTTACGTAATAATACGTGTAATATTTTTGCCACACACAACTTAAATGCGGACTAATCAGAATCACTACTTTTATCCCTATGGTCACGTCTATTGCGGTTCAGTTCTCAGCGTTTTGTTTAGTCTGCTGTGCTTTTGCTGTTAAACTACAAAAATTAAATATATGGAACGTTTCTAATGGTTATGCGTATTCCGTTGTTTTCAAGTCAACGGGCCCTTAAAATTCAATATCAGACTATTCAGATCTTTGATTTAGCTGACCCCGTAGTCGCTGGCATAAGGGACAGGATCCGCGTACGAAGTCGCGGGCAGAAGCTAGTGTAAAATAAGATGGTTTAAGTGTAGCAATATTTTAACTTTCATAATTTTGTGCAACTAAACTAAACAAAGACTTTGACACTAACTTTTTGACACTAATGTGTATAAAAATAATGAACCTTACCTGCAACAATGCCCAAACAGAGGCACAATACAACGATAGGCCGCATGTTGCACTACCAAACTACAACTATTTGTTTTCGCACTATCCATCACTTATATAACCTTGCAATTATTGATTCAGTCTCGATACACTATCAGTGGAAAGGACAAATAACTTCAAACATCTTGAACCCTTCATTTACTAGAAGAAAACCATTTAGTGGCAACTAGATTTTGTCTTTGAATTTTCGCTCAACGTAGCAAAAACATAGCAGTATCACATATTTATAAATCTTGGCTTTTATCAATTAATTTCGCCCGCGGTTTCACCCGCGTCCCGTAGCCGGATGGTGACAAAAACTAAACTTAAACTTATTCTAAAACCTTTTCCCGGGTCTAAGTTACCTCCCCTCTAATTTTCAGCCAAATCGGTCAAGCCGTGACAACGGAAAGCGGGTTTCATTTTTATATACGTAGATTTAGAATTAAATCAAATAATTTACTTTAATTCTAAAAAATGTAAATAACATTTTCCATATCTGAAATTAATTTATGTGAAACACATCTCTGCATTCAAGAATATCACAAACATTGCAAGAAAAACGAATAAGAAAATGTATGAAGAAAAGTGGGACGGACTACAATTCTTCTGAATAGTTCTGAACATTAAAGTATTTCTCTTTTCTGTACAATATGAAGGTTTTCTATATTTCTAATGGCCTCTGTATTCAATGTAATGACCGATATCAGAAACACTTTAACGTTTATCGATATATTACCACATACAGACTTGACCTACTCGTAGAGAAAAGTAGATGTGAAGCCAATAGAAACACTAAAAGTATTTAGTACTTTAAAGTGCTGAGTTCTTTAGTGAACCTAGCCTCTTGTTTACCCTGGTATAAATATCTGTACAAGAAAAGTACTTCTTATACCCAAATAATTTGAAATTGCAATTATATAGTCTTTGATTTTCATTTAATAAATAAATCGAAAAATCTTAAATCTATGAATATAATAAAGAGGAAATATTATTTTGTTTGTTTGTACCCCAAAACGCTCCGAAAAGACTGAATCGATTTGAAAAATACTTCCACTGTTGGGTAGCTACAATACTCTAAACTAACATAGGCTATATTTTGTCCGAGTATGAGCAGAAGCAGTCGGGACGCGTGTGAAACCGCGGGAAAACAGGTGATACAAAATAAATCCATTGAGTTAAATATATGTAGAATTGTACCACCAGTCAGGTTTACGATTGTCTCATAGATAACATGTTATCTTTTAGCAGTGTTATCTTTGGTATGTGTCAAATATAAGTAAACAGTATTACAAACTAATAGATTATCATAATCACTGTAATCACATGTAAAGTATTTGAAACATAGTGAACACGAACCTTGAAACTTGTTCACTTGTATTCCATGAAATTATTATTAGTGGGACGACGGCTGAAACACAGTCATCCCGAGGGAGGAATGTAATTAACACAACGAAATAATTAATGACCACTGCTCACCATACAATGTTTATTTGTTCAGAAACGTAGAACATGTTATGTCATAACATGTTCAGAAACGTAGAACATGTTATGTCATAACATGTTCTACGTTTCTGAACAAAGATGCGCTTTTGACTATATTAAAAAAAGATGAAACACAATTTGATGCCTCTAGGCTAGTTGTTTGATCTCTATTACAATAGACAAGATACTTTCAAACAAAATGTACAGTCCAATCATATTTCGACATACAATATACCCTTTGTCCCACTCCCTCGGGTACAAAGGGTGCTGAACAAATAACGCTTTACTTTACACACTTACGTGTTGTAAGCCATCTGTGCGTGTGTGCGTGTTTTCCTACAAACTCGTACGCTCCGATATATTAGCTTTACGTGATTTAATTTTGCAATATATTTGATTTGCCAACACTTGAGCTTTCTTCTGCGAATCTCGCGCTTTCATATTAAAGTCTATAAAAGAATTGATATTAATATCGTCGTCGACAATTCTTTCTTATTCAGCTTTCAGTTTTTCAGTCTGTTTTCGTATATTGTCGAACGACTTGCGAAGTTTCGTGCCACGATTCACGATTTAATCAATTCTGTAATTCCACAAGAGGTTTCTGTACATTTAATCAAATGAAGCTTAATTCTGTACCTTTTCGGCGCCTTATTGTATTTCCCTCACATCCCATATACGTAGAGAATATTGTGAAAATACACAGGGCGTGTTCGTGCAGATATAAATCAATTTGGCAGAGGATAACATTAGTATTCAGTGCGCGCGGAACTCGCCTCTTATCTGAAATTTCACTGACCTTACCTATTATTGAGCAGGATTATAGTTGCCCCAAAACTAACGCTATTGGCCCGTGTTTGGGTTTCGGCCATGACTTTTTGCTGAATTAAGCACATTAGTATTTGTTCTCTTGATAATAATATGACCCGTTGTGCCATATGTACCAATAATGATATTAGCCAGCCAAAAGTAAGAAAATCATTTAAACACCAAGGTTAGGTACTGCAGCAGACTGCCATTAGTTAGCACGTGTCTAGTTTCTCCGTTCATAATACAGCAACCGCCTCTCGGCCTCCATTCCCCTGCGCCACTAGATTTTCTCCGACAAATCTCATCAGAGTTGCATAACTCGGGCATACCACTTCCTAACCCACCTTATATGGTTTCAAAGTCACTTACGATGCCCCAGAGACAGAGTGTGAGAATCTGTATGTTTTTTCTAGATTAGTTTTTTGATGTGAAGTTTGATTTTCACAAAGCTTTGACAAAAGTCGTCAGTTGTCGGATGAAAGTCGGTCAGAGATAAAAAGCGGGCATCTCGCTCGCATGTCGGCCGTGCCCATTGCCTCGTATTTGACGTACGTCGCGAAATGTCAGGCTTGTATGGACATAGTGAATGACAGCCGCGGACTTGCGTCGCAATGCGGACCTTAAGACAAAGTAATCGTAATCGCGGCTTATGGATAGAGCCGTCATCTACTAGAGCTTTTCTTTTCGGATACTAGTTATCCTTAGGCCAGCTTTATATTTGTGTACCTGCTCTTGAGCTATGTGTGGAAGAGTTAGTCGAATCAATATTATTGTGTTAGTTATTCGTTAACGTAAGCTAAGCTTAGTCTTAGAGCTTAGGAGCCGTGTATTTGATTATCGGGGTTGGCTATTGAATAATACTGTATGCTTATACAGTTATGTATTGCAGGTTAGAAAACAGAAGACAACCATCAGTGTCGCCGGACAGAAATTATGAGTTTGAAAGTAGAATACTTTAAACGTTCTGGGTAATTAGCGTGATTTTATACTTATTATGTAAATAAAAGAAACACAATGATGATATGTAAAACATACCACATGTACAGTTTTGGTTCACGGCCAGGTCACCCAAGATAAGATAAATTGAAAAGTAAAACACAAACGAATCTATTTATCAAGGGAAATAAAAGATTCCATAACTATTTGTTAGTGTTAAATAGCTTGTGACTTTAGAGTTTAGTTCCTTTTTTTCATGGAAGAAGGTACATGACTAGGATATTTACATTAATTCAAGACTTCTGATTGAGGTATCAAGCAGCAAAAGACTCGTTTGATTTGTTTGAGCCCTCTATTCTCAGTTACGTGGTCAGGAAAAACTGATTAAGTATCAGTTGGTCAATTTATAGAAGTAGGGTACTTATAGACTACTTTTCATGTGGGTGCACAAAGTACTGCCGCTGTACTGTCAAATCCAAACCGTGCTGCACACGACCACACCTCACCGGGTACAGCGTTAAAAGGGCTCAAACAAACTCACCATTGAATGAAAGCTGTTAATAAAATGATCGGCCATTATCAGCGACATGGCAGTGGCGACGTGCCTAATGTCCTCAACTTGGCAGCACTTCAGTCATATTCATGAGCACTGATTCCTTTTGATAAGCACGCTCCACTGTTGGCCTTTCAAATTGTATGGATTGGTTTTATCCAATCGCGGGTTTTAATATGTTGGTGCTGAATATACGGAATAGGTTGTTACGTTTGCTTTTTCAAAAAAATATGTAATACCTATCGGAATACGTAGCGACAATTATGTTTTTCATTTCAATGTTATAGAGGCCAGAATGTCACAGCTAATGATGAAATAGCAGCTACAACAATTATCAAGAGACACACAAACTTAAACTTAATGTAGATATAAAACTGTGTAGACCCAAATTAGAAAGCTATGCAAATTAGCAAAGCAACTAATTCTTAAGTCTCTGTCCCGGATTTACCACTTCTAAGTGTACCATTTATTTCCTTTGTAGAAAAGCGAGAGAAATTTCGTTCAACATGTTATCAACGTTATCACTCACAATTCCCCTTTCACTACTGTGCCGACACAAGCAAAAAAAAACGTGATAACGCCTATAAAATTATCATAAGAGTGCAAACTATACACAACGCCGGCCACTCGAGTTGTCAGTAAGTACATATTTAGATAGCGATCAAGCTATAGTAATCGACTGTGGTGAATAAACTCGGTCAATGACTGGACTCATGTGACTGTCAGCTTATCGTTTGAACGTAAATGATGCTCACTTGTTGGTACTTAGTTAGGTGCATTATATTGCATGGTGCTTTCAATTTGCTTGAAGGAATTTGAATTTGATGAGTGTGAGTCGTGATTAGATTAGACGATAGGCATTTGACTATTAATTTATCAAAAGTAATAATTATCATACTTTCTTACTAACAATTATGTCTGTCTATCGGTCTGTCCGGCTTTCACGCAAAAACTTCTGAATCAATTTGAATGTTTGATACATAAATAGACTAAAGCCTAAAGGACGAAGCCTACTTTTCATCCAAGTATGGGAAGTTATTGATCTTTATAAAGAGTTCGTTTTTAAATGTCTTTGGCTGTACCAATGTCCTTTTGTAAGCTACAGATCAAATTCTGTTTCTATAATAACCGAAATCCTTTATTTAGTTGCATACAATGATCGGCACGCTGTTAGCACGGATGATACAAATAATCTGCACTAAAAAAGGTGAATTGATGAAATAACAGCTGATATTTTAGAGGAGCTTATATCCAATTTAATTCGTCTGGTATTCTGAAACTTAAAATAATAAAAGACTTGAATTTTTATGTAGGTACCCCGCATCCCTACGGAGATTCAGTGAAATGAAAAATTATCACCATATATTGTAGGTACGAACTAGCTGTTGTACGGGAAAAAAATGAAAACTACTTCCTGCACCTGGATAAAAATGCTTTAGACTATTTTTGTACATTTGATTTTGACTCTCTGAAGTTAAGGCGCGATAGCTAAATGAAAAGACAGTTTCGCATTTATAATATTAGTAAGGATTTATTCTAATCCGTCTGTTCAGTATTATTTCACCCTTTGAGATTGTGTAAGGACTAATAAAAGACGCAATGTAAATCCGATTTATCTTATCTCGTCTGGAGGGTAAAGATGTTATTGCAATGACGGTGTTTCGATGAGTATAGCAGAAATCTTTATCCACTTTCTATAGACATTAGTTACACCAGTAACATGTAGGTGTGTATGTCTGTTTGTTATACATTTTCATTAAGCTAAACTGATTTTGATGGAATGAAGAGAATGATTGAAGATGAATGTTTGTTGAAATACATAAAAAGTTGAAATCATGATGCAGAAATATTTTTTTCTACTTATTCAACTAAAAAGAAGGGATGGGGAGAGGTGAGTGAGATGTTGATTCCCTGAATTACACACAACGCCTTGTGCAGATGTAAGTATAAAATATTTCGTAGAGGTTTACAATAATAAAAAAAGTTATCAAACGAATCAGCTCTCTACAATTCTTCAACAACAACAATAAAGTACAAGCATTTATTTACAAACCAAGTTCCTACGAGTATTTTTTATCAAGATTCACAGTAAAGAACGCCAGTAGGTACAACACATTTAAATAAATATTGACACAGATACGAAGAAGCGATTAAGTACTATACTTTCTTAGTTCATCATCTGCCATTACACGCGAACGTGCACAAATCATTATTTAGTTTAGCTAATTATAAAGATAATTATACTTTTTTAGTGTTTATTATCAGTTTTTTGTGTTCCCAAGTGACCTTAGTGCTGAACTGTGAAGTGGATACAAAAATATTTACACATGGATGAGAATTGTGGGACACACAATGGAAATTATACACCTCTAGTCTTTAGATCAACAGGTAAGATTGGTTGTGATTACTTACAAATCTAATTTTTGCAACCTTTTCTTCTTTTCGTTAGATAAGTTACAATGGTTTCAAACTTTGTAGGTAACTAATTATTACCCAAATACTTGAATTTTCCAAAAATGTACTTTACATTAAGAGAATTGTAGTAAAACACGCCAGTTAACCACTTGTAATGTACCTGTTTGCAAAAAGCATTTTTGTGTTTCGAGTGAATTAAAAAAGAGTGTGTCACGAAGTTTCCACATTTTTACACTTTTGTCTGAACAATACAAACCTTTAATTCTGACCAGTCTAGTGACTCTCGATACTTTCCGCAAATGAAATATGTCTTCAAAGTGCTTCTTGTAAGGTCGTGTTTCTTATTTTATCAATCTTTATTCACAAAATATATACAGAAACATATCTAATAAGGCATTCAAAACGATTTAAATAATGAACGATCACTTCAAGTCTATACGATTAATCGTTCACAAAGTTATTACTTAACTAGGTGTAGTTTGCTCGGTTTGATAACAGTAAATGAGAGATATTGAACTCAACGACAGTTTTTTTACATAATTTGTATCGATAAGAGAGATCGAACGCACCGGTATGGCAATAATTCAATACGCAAACCTTTCAAATTTAATTATCGCGGCTTGTATTGAAATTATTGCGGTCCAAATATTAAGTAGGTCAATTATTATGATAAATTATTGCCACCAACCCCTTTAGCATAAATAATGATGGCGACAGCGCATAAATTATTAATTGCTACATAATCACTATTGTATCGGGGTTTTGCTATCCCAGACTTTCAGAAGGAAATTAAGAACATTTGTTTGAAAATTCAAAGGTCTGAAACAATAAATAAATATATCATACAAACTAACAAATGTATATTTTGAAGTACATATTTTCAGTACATTCTTATTTAGTTTTCAATTTCTAATTCTGACATCAAAATAAGCTGACTCAACATGAAGTGGACTTAACCAACACCCTTTTCAATAAAATAACTTCTTGATTGCATCACTTTTATTATAAGACCGTCTATCTTCTGTCTACACAATGCAAATCCGCCAAAACACACATATTATCGAACCATAAAATTCAATGACAAACGCGGCACTATCAGAAACTTTTCACCAATCAGGTGCAATCGATCGCACAGTTCAAAACACTTCAAACAAACATTTATTTACTTTAACTACATTTTTATTGGTCTTTTGTTTACTCATTCATTTATCAGTCACATGAGCATCTATAACGATAAAGGATAACCTACTTTAACCTGTATATATAAGATTTGTTTAAACGTAAACGAACAGTTTTATTTTGTTTGTTTTAAGTTTATCTAATGCTCTGTGTTGTGTGAAAATGAAGTTGTCTTCAGGACAAGATCAGGACGGTGGGGCCGCGGAACAAGGCCTTATGAGGCCTGAGGAAGAAGGTCAGTGACCTCTTGAATAATAGAAGTAATATTTTAAGAGAGTAAATGAAATAATTGGGTAATAACTAAATACGTAACGGTTTCAGTAGGTACACATAAAATAATGTTCAATGAAATTCCATATTATTTGTTAATTTATTTATTATAAACACAGCTATGCTTACAGGTTAATAGAAAGGTTATAGGTTATTAGAAATATCATAACATGCGCCGCGCATGCGATTCATGAACATAATTCATTATCAAAATAATCAAAATAATGAATTATGTTCATGAATTTACAAACGGACAGAGAAAACTGACGTCGATTTTGAATAATTAATGTAAATAATAATTCGCTAAATATTTTGTACATATCCTGTCACTGATTTAATAATAAAATTATTTAATTTATGTAAACATAATTAAATACTATATATATTCACGATTGAATTGTTTTTATGTTATCAGAAAATCAGCAGAAATGTGATAATCTAATTATGATATTTGATAAAGATCTCTTTAATCAGACAGACAAAGCAACATCTGTTACAGATCTGAATAAAATATTATACATTTGTTTAGAAACTTATGACATAGTTTTAATTAAAGTGATAGTATCTAGGCCTTGCGATCGTAATCTTGATTATTATCTATAGCCACCTTTACTGATGTACATATGTCTCCAAAAAAATCCCAGGTATCATCTTTATGCACGTAAATATGTACTACCTCACGATATTCGTCAGACTGGTCTAAGATTTTAAAATGCACAAACTACGAATAATGCACAAGCATGATTTACATACAGCTTCTCATCACTAACATACATATGTAGTTTATAAGTAAGTATAATGTTACTAACACTATGAGCCTTCTTGCGCAATTAAAAAAAAGGCTAGGGCTAGCGTACCTTATGCCAGCTGATACAACTCTTTCAATTCACTACTTCTAGATCCACATCTATTTCTTAAACGAGGTCAATAATCTATTCAAAGCTATTAAAAATTCTACTTATCTTCGAACTATATCAATGTAGACCACACCAATGCATTGCCCAATTAATCCGTAATTATAAGTCGCCAACAGCAGTATAATACTTTTTAATTTGCAAGATAACAATGATAACGTATTTTTCGCGTGTTCAAGTCAGATTATGAAAGTAAGCCGCCGTTTCAGAAGGCAGACGGTTTCTTTGAAATGAAGGAGCCCGATATCTTATCGGTAGGTATCGAGTTATCAAAGAAAGTCTAAACACTGACATTTAGGTATGACTATCTTTTAGGCGTAGTGATCGTTAGCACTGGTTTCTGACAAATTGAGTAAAGTTATCAAATTTTACTTGTCAAACTCATATAACTGAAATGGTCCAAATTTTCAACTGCTTGGCTGAAGATTGTGACGAATTTGGATCGTGAATCTATCGGACTTTATTTAGATAGTAACCAATGACTTGCAAAATGTATTTAGATGAGTTAGCTATACATTCTATATTTGAGAACATGCCCATAACCCACTGGTGGACCTATAAGTACCATGGGAATAAAATATACCTACCTATATACCCATACCCATGTTCAACTGTTCTTACAAAATGGTTATAGCCTTCCTGCCCGTCTCTACGAAGGAAAACAAGCGCAATCTCCCATCAGACAGCGGTCTTAGCCGTATGAAAAGTTAGAATAGATGTGAGATGCGGGAAATAGGGTCGTCAACTATCTCCAGTTATTGTGTTTGTAATATGCGTTGGGCTTGCAAGCTGTCACCCCTGCCATGACATGTGACGGTATACTCTGTCATAGTGCGAAACAATTGCGATGGTCTAAATTAAAGGGGTTTGGGTATTACAAGTGGGGTGCCGAAATTATGTAGGTATCTCTAAACCTACCTTTGTAAAGCTGCAATATTTTAACCGATTTCCCAAAAAGGAGGTTCTCAATTCAGATGTTTATACGTGTCGTTTTTTGCAACCAATTAAAAAGAGTTGAATGAAAATGTAATTTTCCTCAAATCCCTAATAGGTTCTGCAAAATTCCTCAAGCTCAAGGTCTTTTAGCCACACGAGTAGCGCACAGCAACTATAACCTTGTTTCATTGTAGGTATGTGAAGTTCATTGATACTCAAAGAGATCTTATTGGGCTAAGTTTTTATCTAAATCTTGTCATTGCATTTTGTACTAAAAGATGACAAATATCTATCTCTATCAATGCATACTCACTCTTTCTCTTGAATTACTGATCTAGCTATCAATCTGATAAATTATTTCACAACAATTCGTGGTAACCAACCACGCCCTTTTTTCTACTACACAACAGAAAAAATGAATACCCTGATAAATTATTTCACAATAAAATTCTATAATACCTTTGCACAAAAAGGTGGTGTGAAGTAATTACCTCAGCAGTCGCGCCGCCATGATGAATAGCTGCAGCGGTCTGACTGCATTCATTACGCATCTGAGTGACTGCCACGAGCTGTGTAAAGCCGGCTTTTCACTATGGGATATACTATATAAATATATACTATATACTATAAAAATGCAAAAATAAAAAAAAGCTGGCGTTTGTGCAGCTCATTACGATGAATCCTGTTGGTCCCCGCCTGCGATGCTTTCCATCAATATTTATAAATTAAATATTATTGTGGGGCTTGTTTTACTCTTTTTTTAGTGTGCAGTCGGGTATTTTGTATTTTTAATAATAATTCTTTTATTTATAACTTTTTAGCTGTTTTTATTTAACGAAAATGTTGTAGATGTAGAAGACTATGTATATGTAAGTACCATTTTAAATTATTTCGACGACATTTGGCTTTAGATTACGAGTGATGTTACTCCGCAACATAAAGGACATTGTTCCGGCTCCATACATGTTCTGCCTAAGAACCGTTCGAATGGAAAGTGACTTCTATAAACTCTTAAAATTATATGGAATCCTAGGAAATAAGTTTTCACGAACGGACACTTCAGGAAACTAAAATAATTACGAAAAAAGTTAATATTTTGAGGTTATAAATAAAAAATAACCAAGCTTGCGTGAAATATCAGAGTAGTATTATCAAACTACACTATACAAAATATCAACAATACTATGTACAGCTCTATATGTTCTCTTCTAGATCTAGGAAAAGACTACTCTACTAGATACTAGGAAAAGAGATAGTACCTAGTCAAGTTTAAGATAATTCTTTGACAATGATCATTTTATAAAGTTGCATTTTCTGTCTGTCCCTATGAATGCTTTAGATCTTTAAAACTACGCAATGGATTTGGATGCGATTTTTTTGAATAGATAGAGTAGGTCAAGAGGAAGGTTTACACCAAGGTTTTACATTGCCACCGTGCGAAGACGGGGCGTGTGACTAGTTTTCATAAATGCTTAGAATTTTTATGAAAAACAACTACCTTAACGCTTTTGCTTTCAACGTTACGTTTCTTAATATATAGTGAATCCACTTTGGATTTGTGATAAAACGCATAAGTATCCAAAATGGAAGAGTTCCATTCACCACAATTCATAAAATATCGATATTATTACGATGGAGAATTATTTATTTAAATGATTGTTACTACTTTTATATTAGACAGTTACCTAGCTATCTACATGCCATAAGGCGGGAATCGAACCCGCGGTCTATTACCAAGAAGGCACAGACCATACTAAAAATGTCATTACCACACAAAATAATTTAACAGTTAAAGTAAGGTTTACCAATAACAATGAAAGAGGTTTTCGAGGA
Source organism: Helicoverpa zea (assembly GCF_022581195.2). Classification (NCBI taxonomy): domain Eukaryota; kingdom Metazoa; phylum Arthropoda; class Insecta; order Lepidoptera; family Noctuidae; genus Helicoverpa; species Helicoverpa zea. The sequence goes on along the minus strand of NC_061452.1, from coordinate 11,346,711 downwards.
TGTGCAATAAAAACAATTTTTATATTCAATTAAAGGTTTTTAATCATCAATATTTCTCAATAATATATTATCTAAGAACTGAGCAGGGAGTTCAATTGAATTTTGATATCTCGCCCAGCTTAAATACCAGATAATAGTCATTATGTGGGCACAACAGCCCACTGTTCTACGCCCAACGATACAATTGCAACAGTAACGCCTGATGGTAGGAGCTTCTTACAAAGTACACAATTGCGTCCAACAGTGCATTGCATCTTATTATGCTCGACTGCTTCAGACCAACACGTCGTACATATAAGGTCATGAGCTTCAACCTGTAATAAATAAATACAATAAAACATTAGTAAATGTCAAGTAACTTGACTTGCAATTGTGGCAATTGATTTGAAAACCGAGAAATTGTGTGCTTATGAAAACATAAGTAGGTAGTAACATTCTTATCAAAATTAGAAAAACACTTTCGTAGACCACTTACCATACGGGGAACAGTCCATTGTTGTATGCAACGAAGTATATCTTCGTTTTCTAATACTAAAGAACCTCCAGCAGATCCACAATTTATACAATATACTATATTCTGCATCCATTGTTGTAATTATAATACAACTAAATTCGATCACAGACACAGCAATATCCGAAAATGCCAGGAAAATCCAGTCCTTTACACACAGCCGAGTCTATCAAGTACGCAATCTAATCGGAGTGCGTAATCAAGCCAAAGTTGTTAGAATAAAACCATGAAACGCATAGAAAATCATAAAAGAAACGAAAGTCGCAAAGCAATCAAACTGACTTCTAGCAAACCAGTGTTGCCAATTACGAAAACTATAATCCTACTCGAATGCCAAGCTAGAAATTCGCGATTTCGCTTAAAACATATAGAATACTAGTTTTTTTCTAGCTAGTCAGTTTAGGTATTTAAATGAATAAAGTGTTAGCAACTTATTTTAATAACTGACTTCGGAAAGGAGGTTCTCAATTCGATCCGTATTTACCGAAATCGCGAAAACTTCCGAAACTGGCAGCACTGGCTGACGGAAACATTTTATAACGCATCAATAATTGTGACCCAACTTTTTATTTGGAATTTATTTATTTGAAGTGTCCGTGGAATACTAAAATATGTTTCAAACAATATAAAAATAAATGAAAATTATAGTATAATTTATATTCACATCGGTTCTTAGGCCAAAATTGAACAATGTCCTTTACCGCCAATCTGGACTGTTGGTAGTGAAGAAGAAAAAGAATTAGGTGAGTCATTACTGCTGAAGACCGTCAACGACGTGTGCCCTTATGCGTGTGCCCGCATTCGGGCTGTATACTCGAGCATATCCCCCTCCGCACCGCGCCGCGCGCCGCATGCCAGGCCACGCCCTATCTTTTTGCTTGCTAACGCATGAGTTGCTTTGCGTTGACGCAGAATTAACATGTTCCCGTGGGAATTTTGAGAAAAAACGTATCCTATATTAATTATTACTCCCGTGATTGAAATGAATCTAATGATACCGCATACATATTTTTTTAAAGGGAAATTTAGAAAAAATATCCCGTGGGACTTTTAGGATAAAATGTATCCTATGACACTCCCGTAATCAAGACAAATCTAACGATACCTCATACATCAAAATCCATCAAGCCGTTTAGGCTACAGGAGGTCACAAAGGAACAGACATACATACATACTTACATACACTCGAAAAACATTACCCTCCTTCTTTGGCAGTCGGGTAAAAACACTCAAACAAAGAATACAATCATGATCTATAAACGCGCTCATACATACTCACCCTTTTAAATAATGTTACCTGACAAACTACATAGTTCAAAAAGTTAGAATTACACGACAACGTTTTCAATTTCATTACGTACGTGTGTCCATTACCTTGTCCACGTTAAACGCAACAAAGTACCAACAAACCAATAGACTTTGTTAGTAGCCAGTCAATTAATGTGGTCTAATGCATCCAGTTATTAGATGCAACGTTTAACTGGGCAAATGGCTTTGAAAACTAATTGGCACATCACTTTCAGTCGAACTAATTATACTAACACATCAGCTTTTAATTGAGTTGGGAAGTTGGAGGCCTCACTACTGTTGTTATTATACTGAAATTCTATTGCATCTGGTTGGGTTAGATCCCATAGTAATAATGGGGCGAGAGTACTAATGGTGGTCATTTTATATTATTACACGAACTATTTATCTTGTATGTCTCTACCAGACCTCGGGACTATAGAGTCCCGGATTTTTGGGAGGCGAACGTGGGGCCGAAGCCAACACGCTGAAGCCCTTTTGAGACAACTTTAATGAAATGGTGACACAAAACCGACAATTATCCCTGTATACACTATAGAAATGTACCCAAGGACAATCCCCGGTTCTGTGCTAAACTATTGCTAACTATGGATGAAAACTACTTGGGCTATTGTGATGGGATGCTAGTGGACTAGGAATGGGGAAACTACGGGAACTATGGCACCTGCCGATAACAATGTAATAAAAACACGTAAAAATGGCAGGTGGAGACTCGCCAACTCACTTACTGGGCCCCCGGGAATCAGTCGCTAAATCGCAACAAGGGGGCAACAGGTACATGAGCGGCTGAAGGGTGAGGATACCTCGGCGGACTTTAAACGCAGATCACGCGCTCCCTGTGGGTCCAGCATCACCGGCCCACTCGCCACTTACCACGAGGCACCTACCCTCCGAGCGGGCTGCTAACCCTACTCTAGCGACTCCACTCTGACCGGCCGGTGAAGGCAAGCCAAGAGGCGGGAGACCTATCCCCCGTCATGCTTCACTCCGGCAGGCCGGAGATGGGGGACAGTATACTCTCCCTGGAGCACTCGGATATATAGCCCCGCGGGGTCGCTACTCCCCGTCATCCGCCTCAGATGCCCTGCGGGGCACACGAACTATTATTATTATACTTATTGCATGCAATCTTAATTATATCATATTATTATGTATTACCCAATTATGTAATTCGCTTGAACATCCACAAGACACTATTGGGTTTCATAGAGAAACTTTCAATTTTGAAGATGATTGCCCAATAAAAATATTAGTACCTTACTTTCAACCACACGCACAACAGAAAACTTATTCGCGTAACCGCATAAAATACTAATAAAAATCACCAATATTGTATGGTTATCGCCCAAGTTTTTTTCCATTCCGTGTTATTTATAACAGATTATACTCAGAAGAAATTTTCTTCGAAAAAACATCACAGTACTTCAAAATTTCGTCAGGTCGGTGAAAAATTGGAAGAAATTACGAAAGGCCTACAGAAACGGAAATTACGAAATTGTAAAGGTTCCTTGGGACGGAGGGCTGTAAGGAAGTTCGTTATGTCAAATAAAAAATGTGATCAAGATCGACATGGGCGCGTTTTTGTGACTTTCATTCAGAAGGAATGTTCTGGAAACATCAAAATCTGATTTGTCACATAAAAGATAAGTCCTTGTGACTAATAATTGCTATACCTAAGGAGCACGACGTACCTTCTCGATTTATTTCTATGTGTTCGTATGTAACACATAAAATAAATGACGATCTCGTACCTACTCAGATGATGAATTATCTTGAGCATTAGACGTGTGAACGCTTATCCCACGCAAACTGGGCATAAATAGAATTAATTATAAAAGGTCTTCAGGGAAAAAAGGAGGAACGGTTATTTTTAAACCTCGTGGGCGTGTGTACATTATGAGCTTACCCTTCGCCTGAATGATATAAGAACCTTCTCGATATTTCTATATAATCTAAGTATTTACTTACTTTTCACAAGGCCTTCGAAAAGTAGGCCACGAACAAACTTAACTCATGCTTAAGTATATGCGTGAATGATATGTGCTTTTCTATCTAAGTCCTAAGCCAAAAGGAAATACCACAACAAAAGAAGGTGAAATTCGATGTTAAAATATACATAGTTGAAAGATAGAAAATAAAAAATGGACAAAGGAAATTCACGGGACCTAGAAAAGAGCAAAAAAAACAGCTACTATGAAGTGTAAAGCATTGTATACCCTACTTTTAATGGCGTACCCAAGCCCATGCGTTAATTAAGAATAGACTGGACCCTGTTTTATAATTAAAAGCACACCTATAGTGCCTGGAATGTTGCCGGGCCTCGGGCGAAATATTTAGAACAAAATGTGCTAGAAAGTCACACAGGCGGCCATCAGTGAAATTTGTTTGAACAGTGTTTATGATACTCTTAGTTAAAGGTCTACTTTATTTATTAGTTAGTAACTGTAGCTGTTTGTAGTGAAACTACTTCCCGTATCCAAATAAAACATACTTAACTTTTATTAATCAAGTTTATTGTAGCGTGGTAATGATTATAGAAAAATTGAAATTGGTCGAGTAGTTTTTGAGTTTTCTTCTTCTTCAAGCCCCATGCGCAAGTCATTTGGGGTCGGAAACACATGTATTTTTCTTCCATTCCTCTATGTCTGCCGTCATGGTAACATCCACTCCCTTCTGATTCATGTCTTCTTGCAGACAATCAATCCATCTTTTCCTCGGTCTACCTCTGCCTCTCTATCCTTCCACAATCATACTACACACACGCTTTGTAACATGCGTTTCACACCGACTCATCATATGTCCAAACCACGACAAACGCTGGCTTTTGAATTATTTTGTTACATTCAAATATTTCCTCTCTGTAAAACCTAATAGTTACCTATCTACTAACTATCACTGGCATTCATATCGTTGACGAGTACCACTTTATTTGGTAGGATGTTCGCAACGCAAACTGCTCTTGTGATCAATATCTATTGTTTGCGTCCGAATGATTGGGTCTGAGTACCTATCGCTTTGGTTTGAAGCTCCTTTACGAATACGTACCAGTAGGTACTACAGCTTACAGTTGGTTTACAGTAGTATACTACATTTTGGATTGAAGTTTAGTTATCATATCATGTAAAAAAAAAAACATTTGGAATGGCAATGTTTTTGGGAAATCAGTAGGAATTAATCGCGTTATCAAGATAAGGCGATGAATTCGTCTACTACTACACTTGTAATGTTAGATAATAGGTAAGTTTGTAAGAAAGCGCTCTATTCAGTAAAGATAAAATTATATTATCATTAATTGCAGAATAAAGATACTTTGGTTCCAATTGTCGTCAGGATGTCAGCGTCGTCTCTTGAGAATTCGACCATAAATGTCTTTATAATTCCACCCTCAATGAGAAGTGCTTGTATGCGGTTTTTGTTACATGTTAATAAGGTTTAATTTGCTCTTTATGCTATTTAATCGTCTTCCAAAATGAGCGTTTCGCTATCTATAAATTTCTCAAGTAACACTTAAGTATATTTATAAAGGATATTTGCTGGGGAGATATTAAAATGTTAAAATATAAAATGCTGACTTGCCGTAAAAATCTAGTCTCCCTAAAGATAAGCAGAGCAGAAATAACAGTCGTCGTGCGCAAAATCAATTTCTTACATTTTGTTATAAAATTTTCGTAGAACCACTCTTTGCTTTTAACTCAATATTTCACGATGAAAAATGCTAGAAATATACAGCAGGACATTCTACCTTTTGTTCTTGTACTTGAACGTAACTTACAATCGTATTATGTACACACAATACTTAGGGTTACTTACGAAGAGCTTAGTTATGAAGACTTAGCAAGTTTCCAAGTTAGTTGGACAAAACGGTGCAGTGGCGTGCACTTAACGCGGCAGAAGTTGCGTGCAGTTGCGTCATATTCAAACGTATGCGAGTGAATAATTTAATTAAGTTAATTATAGAACAGGTGAAGATGTTTTCATAAATGTAACAATTAATATAAGCCAAAAAATGTTATAGACAGGTTTTTATTTGACGAAGAATTTTCTTGTAATTCTGGATTCATGTACTTGTATAAATATTTCTCTTTATGTATGGAAAACAAAATGAAAATAAAAGTCAACTGTTTCATAATTTTATGAACCTGTTCAGTATTTCATTGAATAACGGAATAACATTATCATTTTGCATTTCATAAGCACCTTTAGTGGGGTATACTATTAAGCATCTACATATCACAAGCATGTTGAAATAAGGGATACGTATTCCAACTACCAGTTAACTATTAACAACTATCACTAACACAGAGAAACTCCAATTTCAACACAGAATTTATCGATAACAGAGATACTACATAGCATAATGTTCGCACGGGGGCACCGTTATACCCAATAGCCCCTTTGGCGTTCCCTACAAAGCGCTATGAGCCTGCGTCCTAATCATGGAGAAGAAAATGACTAGCGGAGGTGCCATAACTGAAAATCGCCTAAGAAAGTAGCGCGCCAAAATGCAGGTGAGCGGAGGACGAAGAACGTTACTGTTTTCGCCCTAGTATGCCTTCTTTGCACAAGACCACAAAAACCGTTGACAGTTGTCTCAAAGAAGTAACCAAAGTCACCAGTAACTGATTATTTTGGTCATGCCCAATGTACTTATTTGACCCAGAAGAAGGCTGACCTACATGCATTATCATATACATGCATATCCGCTTATTTTCTTACTGTGTGGTCCTAATGAACGTAGCAAAGAGACCCGCCTGTCAAATTAAGCGGACCCACCTCCGACGCAATTGTTATTCCGTTTGTAAAACCGGTGATTGTATTAATTCCGATGATAGTCAAACAGAACAAAAGGACATTTTGTTCGACTATTTTAAACGCTCGGCTTTAAATGCTGCAATTAAATGGCGGTGAAATAATTTCACATTTTAATCTCGGGATTTTGAATGGTAAATTGTAAATCCATTAGGTAGCATTTTTACGTCACAGTTTGAACTAAAATCAATTGTTATCGTTTTAATCGGTTCCAAAAATATAATAGTAGCCGTTTTCCCGGGGTTTCACCCGCGTCCCATGGGAGCCACTGTCCGCACCGGGATAAAATATAGCCTATATGTTACTCGCAGATAATATAGCTTTCTAGTGGTGAAAGAATACAAACAAACAAACAAAGTTTTCCTCTTTATAATATTAGTATGGATGTATTTTCATACACAAGTCTCAGGTCGTGACAGTATAAATACTCCAAATGTATATATTTCAATTACATTCCACAAGATCTTCACGGATTTTCTTCTAAACATTTATAACATTGTAAACAACACTCATATTCATGCTTCCATAAATCTGAATACAGCAGTTGTCACAAAAGATCACTGGCTCGTATTTTACAAGTCCCGAGACGAGTGTCAAATAAACTGGAGAACAAACTTAGCCTGAACACTTCTACCCATATCAGAAAATATTAACACACCGAAGTCTCGTAAAACAATGTTATTATGACAATGTTTTATCTTGAACTTAAAAACGTTTTTAAATAAAATTTTGAAACAGATTTTGTTTTTTTTCGTGACAATATGTCCTGGATTGTAAGTTATCCGTTTCCAGAATAACATTGAAGAAGAAACGGGATATTGTTTTACCTTCTGAATGGTCTTTCAAATATTAATAATAATAATAGTACTAAGCTCTTTCAAAACTTAATGCATTTCCAGATAAAATCTGGTCAAAATAAACTTTAACAAACCAACTCCCTCATTACGCTCTCCAAACCGACCCAGTTAATATAAAATCTAAAGTTAGCTCAAGAATTTACTCCACACCGCGAGTCATTCAGTTCAGTTCACGAGTACGTCTCCACAAGTTTGTACAAAACAAAATGGCGGCCGACTCAGCAAATGCAGGGTTAATGATCAACTTAACCCGTCGCGCAGTAAATAAGCACGTCTGGCCTGCTGACAGCCGCGGCCGTGTAAGAAATAGCTCGACTTTACATGGCTTAACTAGATAAGTTGCAACGAAGTAAACTTGCACAGTTTTCGTGTTTATTTTTCTTTCTTTCTTAGTCTCAGCAATTTTCTTTCAATTTACAAGTTGGATTGTTGCATTTGTTACTTTTGTAAGTTGGTCAGTGTGTAAAATTGCTGAATCGATTTTGTTAATTGGCTTCAGTAGTAACGGGCACAGCTTCAGAACGCTAACGACTCTGTGGTTCTGCATTTCATTGGGAAGAGGACAAAGGGAATTGGATTTTTGTTGTGGAGCGTCGATAGTTGTAATGTTCCCTTTATTGTTTTTTAAATCAGTAAAATCAAGCGACTCATTAGTGGTCAATTTATTATACTTTGGCATAATACCATATGAATTAGGAATTTACCTGTTATAGTGTAGAATTAAATCTTTAAATACGTGTAGTAAAATTCACTCACTATATGTCGACGGCTCCTAAGTATACTGAGTCAACTAACAAATTTTGCGAATTGCACTTTTTTGTGTATTTACAATATTGTTATTGTTATTTGTGTTAATACACAAAAAAGTGCAATTCGCAAAATTTGTTAGTTGACTCAGTATACTTAGGAGCCGTCGATGTATCCCTATTTACCATGATACAATATTACTAGTCCCACGTTGGGCGCCATTAAGGCGGTGACCACACTACCAGCATTATCTTATTTTCCGACATCTTACACGTAAGGGAAATGTGTTGGCTATATTTTTTTTTCTTCACAAACACTCACGGCAAAATTATTATTATGGTGCCATATAATGTTGTTACCGCGGTTTTTCACCTTGTGGGTGAAATATTCGGTAATTTTACTTTATCACAAGGCCACGTGGTCGTATTGTCCCTATATTGTACTTATATTGTCGAGTGTTACATTATAAATGTTTGTAACATTGCTGAAAGCTCAATGTACATATTTGAATAATTACTAATGGACTTTCGTCCTAATAATAGATAACATGTTTGGTGTTGATGAATATAGCCCAAACTACCTAGTTTAAAAAGTTGTACAAAACACTTTCATCAATCATTTATTTTTGTTATGTTAACAATTGGTTCCTAACAGGGCGTGCCTATATCTTACGCTTTAGGCATCATTTGAAATTGACATATCTATCAGAACAATTTAGCATAACGACGACTTCAGATGAAAGAGTATGAAAGGAAAATAGAAAATATGCTGCGTCGACACCAAATAAAATTGGCATAAGGACAGGACGATCATGATAATGTTGAATCTAGCATGCTATATAAAAAGGGCTTATATCCAACACTCACAAACAAGGCAATACTCTACCAAATAAAATAATTCCCGTAACTTAATACACGAACGCAATATCATAGCCACCTGAGGATCTATGATACAAAACAAAGCCTGTCAAAACACGCCTTCTACGTGTCAGACATCAAAGGTAATGCGAGGCTCAAAGAATCCATAGACAAATAGATAACAGACTACTTTGCACGTAGATTATGTTACCTAGAGCGGGGATTTGAGGGGGAGGGAATAGTAAGGGATAATGTGTTGTGATATTGTTTTTGGGGAATGACCCATTTTTTTGGGTGAGTTCTTGTGATTTGGGCTTGAAGATAATGCTTGTTGAAAGGGCAGTTAGTTTACATATAAGCATGTACGTGCGCATATGAGGTTATTATAATAAACTTCGGTTGGAACAGAAAGATGAAAAGTCTAGTAGCAATTTACAGGTGTGTGTTGTGTTTAGATAAAACAACACAAAGTAATACGTAATACCTATAGTTATCGGCACGAATCTTGAGCTCTGACCTACATCTGCGCAGAAGTGATTTATTAGCAAAGAACCAATCCCGAGTGACGGCTATGACGCGATGCACTGCGGGCCAATCACCGCTTCAGCCCACCTCCGCGCCTCACTTCATACCACAAAAGGGACCCAATAAATTACTTCTGCGCAGGTGAAAGTCAGAGCTCAAGATTCGTGCCGATAACTATACATTAAAGAAAAATACCTTTTGTGTATTCGAAATAAAAATTATGCCTTTTGTTTAGCCGAGTTTTTAACACTCACATAAGGAAGAATCAAATCCAATTCTCACACAGATTTATAAGCTTAGCAACGTCACGTCGCAAACTTCGGCTTCGCTTTTTGCGGCAAAAGTGTCGAAATTCGCTTATTTCGGCAAACGTCGCGAATTCGCTCAATCCGGAACAATATTGTGTTGGGGAAAGTTAAGAATTAGTGGCGTTCGCGATTCAGCAGCTAACCGCTACTCGTTTAATTTACTGGCTGCTGTACTTTTTGCTAAAAATAGGTTTGACGGCTGGCTTTTATTGCCGAAAGTAGTTTGTTCGCTTTGAATGTTGGGGGTAAAATGAAAATGTGGTTTGATTACAAAAAATATATTATGGTTGGAGCTAAATGGTTAAAGTAGGAAGGTAATATTGGCTTTTACCTAAACATTACATCAGAAACACGCTAAGCATTACCAAAACAAAACTGGAAGCCTAAACCCTTTTTACCTTGCGTTTAAATAAGACATACATTCATTCAAAGAAAACACTAGAAATACTACAAAATTCTCTTCCCTTAATAAATACCAACAAATAAACGTAGCCTGTACAATACAACGTCTGCTTGCACCCGCTAATGAAACTGTTCACACTGACAGCCATTAAAAAACGTAATTAAGTAACATCGCCCTAATGGGTGTTCGCAGCTATGAGATAATTGCCAGCTTGTTCGCTTCAAATAGTTATTGTTTACCAAGCTATTGTTATGTTATAGCCCTTGGAAGTAAAGTTTTTAATGGGATAATGATCATGTTAAAAAAGATGGTTATAGTTAGGAAAATATTAAAAATTGTTACTAGAGAGAGAATTTGTATGGAAAATTCGGTGTTGGAAAATCTTTCAATCTTTTTCAATGAAGCATTGTAATTTTATAATATGGAGTACCTATTGTTCCTATTTATTTCCGCTGTTGTAAACAAGCCGTGGGCCCCATATATTCTTTATAAAAAATCGCTGACATTGACACATGCTACGCGCTACGTGCTACATACTACGCTACGCCTGTCGGCTAAAGCGTAGCTCACTTTGCTACGAACACATGGTCTCAGGGCACTATAACTATAATGCCATTTATTATGTCTTCAACGCCTCATTCTGAACTATATTCTTATTTTAAATTGTATACCTACTAGTGCTGACAGTTTTTGATTTAGTGAGAGACCTAACGCAGTGAACAAAGCCAACTTTTTTTCCTTTGTCTATGAATCCGTAGCATCTATAGTCTGACCTAATAAATAATGTTTGATAAATGTTAATTTCAGACGCTGAAGTGATTAATGATCTAACTTTGACATAGTGATAGCTAAAACGGTAAATCGCCTTACTTGGATAATTACTTAATTTTCTTAAAAGTTAATCACGAATATTAGGGAAGAATAAACCAACAAAGTTTGCTACTTATAGTTCGGCCATTCAGAGAATGCGTTCCTGACACGTCGCGATTGAACTGACGACGTAACTACATTCATTGATTATTGATATAATAATGTTGTTTTAATGCTCCTCAATTGTTAAAACGGTAAACAACCAGCAAAAATATTTTTATCGTAACTGCAACGCCATTGCAAAGTTACGTCGTCAGTTCAATCGCGACGTGTCAGGAACGCATTCTCTGAATGGCCGAACTATAATTAATATAATAAAATGGAAATTAAAATGAACATCACAGAATTGTGTTGACGTCAAATGATATTATCAAGGTGCGGAAAATGTACAGCTGTACAATAACATTTTAATTGACTGACATGACAGAATTTAATCCCGGCCAACTGTGAATTGATTTATATAAATATTATTTCCGGGCTGGTTCTTATTATGCTGCCTATTTTGATGGTATTTAGCCTTTTTTGCACAAGGTATTTTACTGCAGTAGTCGTAGTGGGATAGTACGATCAAAAAGGGGTCATTTTCTAAGCTTTATGAGACACGTAGAACTTTGTTATTGATATTGCCGATCAACATTATGCCTAGCCAGGAAAAAATGACCCAACTCTATATATTTGTGCAACAACGGTTTCCAAAAACAATCCGTTTTAAAGCCGTCATTTCAATCAATCTCGATCTTGTCACACGAGTCGTGTTGGGCGCCACTTTACAAGCTCAGTGACGTCACAACGCTTTTCAAAACCCCCTGCGATATATTCAAGTTAACGTTTTTGTGATATAAAAGCGATTTCTAGTTTTACGATCGCCATACCACCACTTACGTTATAAAAGTATTTTTTTTATGATTTTTTAAGGTTAAGTGTAGTTTCTGATAATGCTTTTGAATTTATGGAAATACGGTGTTAATCCACGTTATAAATATTAATTTATGATTTTAGATACCTACATAATATTTTACACCTAATCCCCTCACTGTACATTGTAAGTTCTACTAGCAAAACTTTGTTTTATTTTTTTTTATAATTGGGGGCTTTAATCCGCATGCATGTACATATGTCAACCTCATAAGATAAACTTAATGCTCACACTAGAAATTGAGACGAGAATTCCGGGTTTTACAGTCGAGCTTTCAACTACTATTTATTTATTATTTCTCTACAGGGTCACAAGTGTTTATTTCATAGAACCTTTCATGTACCCATACTTTTACTATAAAACATAATCTGAACTGTAATTATTCTTAGTAAATAAACACAACATTTATGTTTATAAGAAATTCTTAGAATCGACTAAACTAATCTAACTACGACTGCACACAACAAAGAAACCATTTTGTTTGCGACAGTACATCGCATACATTACGTTATTACATTAGCATGTACAATCGAAAACAAAACAAACACATTGAGCACCAATTCTGTTTCTATATTTTTGTTACCTAACACGAAAGAATGAAAATGAAAAAAAATGGTAAAAAAATAGGCCATGTCACCGCAGAGCACGAACTTCGGGCCGATTGTATCGGCAAATCAAATTGGCCGACGCGACGTATATCGACCGATTCGGCAAACATACAAATGACTGAAATTAATCAAAACTGCAACGAATAAAGTGATCACAAAATCGGACAACTATGTGATTGGAATTTTCTATTGGACAGAATGACGTGAGCGGATTGCGAACAATGGACGATGCGTTCTATCGTGATCAAAGTATTGTTGGACTGAAAGTCATTTGATGTGTTTTTGTGATTAAATATAGGTATCGAGAGAAACACATAATCATTTGTTAAATATTACCTTAATTAATTTACTTGAAGGCCGATTTTAAAACATCAATTAATTTATATCTGAGAAATAAATATGGCGGTTTAACATTTTTTTTTATATACAAAAGCTAGTAAAATGTCAAACATATTCTTCAGATAGAAGTGGTGTGGCGATTGTAAATCGGTTCTAAATCACCAATCACATTAATTATTATTTGCTTATCTAAGTCTATGTAAGAATAATTTAATTCACGCGAAAAAAAGATATGAAGCCGAAACTAACTTAAATGAGATATGAAATTGAAATACTTTAACACACCTGTGCGGTTCAATGGGTCATATCATTTATCAGACAGAAAATTGGGAGCCATCGTTTCATTTGCTCAGATATTCTCGCCTTCCAAGTTTTCTTTATAGGTACTTCCTCTTATCTTCTTCTTTAAAAACGACTGAGTCATTTAAAGTTATTAGAATTAATACTCAATAATTTCTTGAGTACATACAATTATAAAAAAGTACTTTAACTTAATTTTGTTCATCATTTTTATAATCAATCTTAAATTATTTTTATGAAACCAAATCATCATATTAAAGGGAAATTAATTTAATTTTATTCAAATATTATTCAAATCAAGTCTTAAATTACAAATCTTCCACATCACAGACAGAAGATAAAAAATATAATAAATTGAACTATCATAATCAACAGCAGAACGCACATACACAAGTTGCGTATAATCAACACACGCACACACTCACACGTGGAGGGGTTGCGTTGTGACGTCACGGGAAAACAAGACCACGTATAGTACTCTTGCTAAGTTAGAGCGGGACAAAATATAGGCCAAGAACCGACCTACCTTCTGATGCTGATACAGTGGCGAGTGGAGCCACCTATAGCAGCTACGGAGCTTGTAATAAGGTCGCTCGCAAACGGTGTATAGCCTTCAAATTATACTATTCACATTTTTTTATGCGCTGATGACGCAAATTTGCGATATATTCATGAAAACTAGGTTACCCCTGAATCTAAAAATAGAAATTTCAGCATATTTTGAAAGCCTATTGAAGTTATCAATATACAAACAAAGGCATGCGTGCATCACGTCGCCCTGAAATATAAACTGATTTTAAAAATTCATCCGCACCCGCTCGAAAAAATTCATTTTAAATTTCCACTTCGCCAACTTTATTCATGAAGTTTTGAAGCTAAAGTAGAACAGCTCTTTACAAGATTGTTATTTGAATTTTGTTTTTAATTTATAGTAGGTTAATAGTTCCTCTTAAAAATATATCCTTTATCAAGGGTATGAGACTTTTCCGAGCATATTTCAACACAAATAATGCTCTTACTGAAAACACGAGTATAATAACCACGGCAATAAAAATATGGAGGCCATTATATTTTTATGTGTTTTCATAAGCTTTTGTTCTTTACTTAAATCAGTAACATGTTCTTTAGTGTGGTGTTTCTGATGGCTTCGTTTATCGTGCTGCGACTGTTACATGCAATAACATTTCTCGAATCTACTAACAACCATTCCCAGAATTCTATCTACCTATTGTTTTGAGAGACTTACTAGAGATAGAGTTTTGATATTAGCTGCATAAAAATAATGTCTAATTCCTGTTTTTAGTCAGTAAAACATATGTATGTAGAATATTAGAACTGCTCTCAGATGCTTGGCATAGATCTAAAACCCGTACAAAAACACAATACCTGCCTTTATAAATCCACATCAAATTAACAGCACCCTATAAAACACGACTACTAATAATATAATATTATTTACACCCATTTAATGTCACAAACATGAAGCCATGAACATTATTCAGCAGATAGCACTTAGCCCAAATGAGAGAGAGTCATTCGGCAAGATGTTCCAAGACATTTAACACACGGAAATGAAATCCCAGGGGACGGATACTGGCAGAATGCTCGGATATGCAAATGCAGCTGCAGCTGTCATCTGCAGCCGAAACAACTGTTTACCTTGCTAATGCTTGTGTTTTAATGGAACTCAATTTTATAGTTTTGTAGTTTTGGAGTTTTCATTGCGTTTTGCAGTGGTATGGCTCGGCGAAAATACTCATTTATTTTATTGCTATTTTTTGTAATAGAGGTATATTCATAATGAAAATAACAATCGTGGAATTGAATCCAACTTTAAGTCATATTTACACCCAAATATGGGTTTGAATCAAATATCAATTGTATAATAAAATAATGAATCGTTTCTTTCGGTTTATTCTTTAGTCTTTAGGAGCTCGAAGCCTTTCACAAACAAATTATTTAAGTCTACATATAGCCTAGAAATAAATCGATCCCAAATATGTACATTCTTCCCCAAAAACAGCACCGGCCTAGCCATTCGGATGTCACGTCTAACGTTAGCGTAATGTACAGTAATAACCTATAGTGATACAAGTACGTTATGTTACGATTGTACTACAGACTGAGCTAACGTCCCAAGGGACTGGAGTGTCCGAACCACCGTAAATGTACCAAGGTTAAACTGTCCACTGTTTTAAAACATAGCATTGTTCGACTGCTTATTTACTGATTTTAAAAGTTTTTCTTTGGAGTGTAATGTTATTAATTAATTTTCTAACTTTATTATATTTTGCATTGAGAATATTTCGCGTAATGTATAGCAATAAGCCATAGTGATACAAGTACGTTATGTTACGACTGTACTATGTAGAGACTGAGCTAACGTCCCAAGGGACTGGAGTGTCCGAACGAACTGTGTACCTTAATGTAAATGTACCAAGGTTAAATGGTCCAGTTTTTTGAAATAAAGCGTATTTTGTTCAACGGATTTACGTGATTTTAAACGTTTTTCTTTGGGAAATAATGTTATAAATTAATTTCCCAAGTATACCCAAAAGATTTTGTATAATGCAGTGATGGACTTTTTCCTTTTTTATTTATGCCAAAAGATTATTTTGCATGAGACAAAAATATTTGAAATAAAGGTGTTTCTCACGTGCTTCTTATTTACCTATACATCCTAATGCTTAATAACGGTTAAGTATTAACTTGTAAATATCGTGAGAAATCAGTTAGCACGTGTCATACTTACATTAATCTTTTCAGACGACTTGTAAACTTATCAAATGGAGGATTAACGTCACGTTGCTAATTATATACAAGTAAGTCCATTATAGCTAGCGGGATTTACAGAGTACATAAGGAAGCTAATTTTGCTTGTAAGAAAACCCCCAATATTACTAATATTATCGTTGTTACTAAGAACTGTTCTTCAATCAAGATTTGTGATCTGATAATATGCATTTGTTTATTTCAGAACTTTCCTTCCTATAACCTATTATAATTTCTACACAAATATTAAATTAAAATGCATCAGTCAATCCGGAATAAATAACCACTCCCTTTTTCACGCTAAAATAATTAAAACATGCCATAATACGAGCCTTGTTAATTGTGTTATACCCCAAGGCAAATACTTTATGAAACACGTTTTATGAAAAAACCTTATGTGTATTTTATTATGTAGGTATTATGCATCAAAATTCAAAAGGAAAAGCTTCATAACAACATGTTTATAAAATCATGTTTGAAAGTTCGCGCGTTGAATATAAATGAAAACCATCCATTCTTTATTATGGTGGGTGATCACTTTGGCTTCCGACCCCTTCGTAGCAGCCATCCGTACACTGCCTGGTCAATATACAGAATCATGACAAAACCTGTTGTGAAAAGAGGATACTACTATGGAAATTAAACAAAGGCAGGAACATGGCTTAATAATGTGTTTTCCGTATTGATTTTCTATGTTTATTGAAAATTTCCAACATTTGCCGCTATCTGACGTAGCAGAGTTCAACAGCCATTGATATGTACCTACATTAATAGTATTTCAATCACTGAATAAGTAATAATAATTATTAAAATTAAGCATATCATAATGCAGGGCGTATCCATTCATGTTTTACATTCACAGTCCATAACACTAACAAAAATTTCAATAATCGACCATAAATTCCAATTGAATAGTTCATAGTTAATTAAATGTAGTTCCAATCATGCACTATGCATTGTAATTAACTGCTGAACTGATTTCACTACGCAGATCGCTTGAATAATTTAATAATAAAATTATTCCCATTTATTTTAAGCTCCGTCCAAATAACTCAGTTTGTAGGTACCCACAGATAAGTACATTCTCAAGTAATCTTCCTCTTTTAACAGAGTTTTCGCAAAGTCCTAACAGATTATCTACTTACCTGAGAAGAAAGTAGTTATCCCAGCCAAAACTTTAGATAGGTGCGGCCCTGTTGACTCTCTAAATAAGTTTTTCTGTAAGGCTAAATTGGTGTTTCGCAGCCGACCGCTGTCGGTGTACGTTTTTCGTGTTTGAACAAGAATTTCTCAGTTTATGACCAAGGATAATGGGCTTTGTTACTAGCGGTACAATGCGGAGTAGGTCGTGGCCGAAGTGAGCAATTTATCGGGCTCTGTCAGGCCAACATCCCGCATGGGGCCCGTTGAGAGACCTAGTGAATAGGCGCGACCGCAATTAAAATATGGCCGACACAACGGCCGCTCACTGAGCCCTTCAGACGATAAATACGGGGTCCCTGCGGCTTCGGTGACATGTATTTCTCCGACTGTTACACGAATTACTTTACCTTTTTACTAGCTATAACTTTATTAGGATGACAAAATTCGTTTCGGAGTTTCCTTTTTCATCGCTAAAGTAATTGGTTGATATAAAATGGAGCTCGTGGGTTAAAAGCTAGCTACTTGCTGCTGAATGCAATTTTGAGACCAATTACTTTATGCTGAACATTGTAAATGTACTATCTTGTATATTGTGTCGCATTGTTCATATTTTATAGTACGACGTAAACAAGTTTAAGAAATACTGACATTGAGTGGTAGAGGATAGTAAAAATGCTATAAAAATAAGATGAAATATTGCAGATGTCTTGTTACACTGTCATTGCATTATGTTTTAAAACGTAACTTCTCTACAATTGACACTCTTTTTCCCACGGCTTTTTCCTTTTTATCTGTTCTCTAACTCGCACATTGCCGTGAGCTTCCAATTAAGAACGGGTTTCCAAGTACACAACTATTTTCACAACACAATATTTATAGAAGATATTAATATAAAATATTTTAAACCAGAACACAAAAGTATCAATAAAAGAAAACGTTCAGCGAAACTAAATTGGAAAAATAAGAATCATTTAGTTAGAATCCGTAGTAAAAGTTTCCATGTTGATTCCGGGAATTAAAGTAAAATAAAATTGCCGGTCGAGTTGGTTCTCGATCGGTGGGTCGCACACAGTGGGTCGGATTGCGTCTTTACAAACTACGCTATTGAGCACGCCACTCCAAACATTTATATTGTATGTTATTGTGAACCGTTCTTTCGGATAGAGCATTGGTTTCCTTTGGGATTCTGTATGGTATTAAAACTTTTTACCTTTATGATTTGATTTTGTATAGATAATACTAACATTCGACATTTTTTATGAGGATATTGTTTTAGTAACAAGGAGTTTAAGAATACATATCTATGTGGAAACTTATGGACTACTAAAGCGATTTAAATTCAATTTAAAACAAATTTAAACGCGACTTGTAGAATAGTTATAAGCCAAGTAGTTCCTGAAACCTTTAGCCAAAGCTAGTACTGAATTAAAGCCAAAGCAATTACAATATCCCTTGAAACGAATATCTATTATTTTCTCAAGCCCAAATTGAGTTCAATGACCCCAAATCATTATTCGTTCAGAATTAAAAACGATTGAAGGGTCCGCGCGAATTAATAGGTTTTTGTAAATTCTAATTGGAAATGATCAATTAGCATTTACGTGGGTATAAAATCCAATATTGGCGTCCAATGGGATTAGTGTTACGAAAAACCTTTCTTTTTGTACTGAAACTTGTTTAATAAGTAATATTAGAATAGTTTGTACTGTCTGGCACATAAGGAACCTATTCCTTATTTGAAAATGTTTCGATAAATAATAGTAATGTTATTACTGGCTTGTTATTTATTAATATTATACATATAAAGCTGGGTACTCACTTAGCAGTGTAGCACGTATCGTATCAGATACGGTATCAACCTGCAAGTGGGTACGGCTCGTCCACGGTCCTCACGAGCACACTGCGAGCCGCCTTTGTGTTCGCAGTGAAACCGCCACTCGGCGGATCACTACGAGCTTACAGCGCTCCACGCGCGAGCGGCTCGCAGCGGGCTCGTGCCTACGTACTCACTTGATACCGTATCTGATACGTTACGTGCTACACTGCTAAGTGAGTACCCAGCTTAAGACTTGTTATTTACGTCAAGTACTATTTTTGTTAGACTTCGTAACAAATGAGTACCGTTATTAATTTTGTAATGGCATATTGGGGTCTTATTACTAATTTCATTATTTTTGCCGCGAGAAAACACTGGTGCTAGGGCTTTAATTTTACGTACATTCTTTGGTTTTTTCTTCTATGAAAATCAGATAATAAGGATATTATCTAATTGATATTTTTTCTATTACAGGTATGCTAAATAACACTATTTCAACTCTCAACCAAGCCCTATGGATTAAGTAAGTAACCTATTGTAAGTCCCAGTTATGTTGTTATATAACATAATAATACTTTTTCACTAATTATCTTTTAAAGATTTAAATCAGTTTAACCTCTTTCAAATCGTAACTATTTCCCGTAAGTAGTTTATTCTTGGTTAAAATTAATTTCGAACTCAGAATTGCACAAGGATTTGGTTCGTAGCAAGTTCAAGTTGCAAATTCTACTTTAAGACCCTAACTCAAACGTTATTGAGGATTCACGAATGGCTTGGTAAGCAGAACTAACTACATCAATTTTACTTGAGTATCGTTCTTTGGAAACTTGCATCGGTAACTAGATTATACTTGTGTATATTTGACTCAACATACATGTACAACTCTAGCCGTAAGAGTACCCTGCAAACTTTTAGACGGCTGATAGTTGGTGTGGCCTACTAAATCAGTGAAATGATTGGAATCAAGATAAAAAAATGCTATTCGTATTGTCAACTGTCAGTCAACTGTTTAGTCTGCATTCTGCGGACAGTTGAAGTTGAAGAAAGTAGCAGGCAGTGGATGGATGCGGGCTGCCCAAGACCGGGATGGTTTACTCTCACTTGAAAAGGCCTAGGTTCAGTAATGGACAGCAATAGGCTGACATGATGATTATGATGACACGTATGGTTCATTTTCCGTAATTATTTTTAAACAAAGAGAAACATTTCGGGTGAATTTTATCGGAAAATAACAGGAGTTCGTTTGAGAGCACATCATTGTTTCACGGAAGCCGATCAGAGAGATGAAATATAATTCCGTGGAGCTGTGTGCGCTTTTATTCTCTTTACTAGGTATTTCCTATAGTTTCAGGCTACCTGAATAAAACTGCCGCACAAAATGAAAATGTAACAAAGAAACTGAATATTTATGATATGTATTCTGATAAATATTATTTTTATATAATAATATTTTGAAAATAAAGATATATAGATTTAAGTAACACAATAGCAGCATTACATTTAAACGAATGGCAGCTCTTTTTCATACCACGAGCTTTAGTAACTTCAAGCTCCACTCTTGAACAAATGATTTGCTTTTTTGTCTCTACTTTGACATCACATTTTTACTAGTTGTCAAAGGGAGTTTGGTAAGTAACTCGACTTGAAGCTCTATATAATTCCAAAGCTAAAGATCCGTTCCAAACCTAATATTACTCAATTACCTTGCAGGTACAAATATCACATTCACCATGCAAAACTTTCCTACAGTTTGAACAATTGACTGTACAGTTGTATCGTATTATTTTCCGGCACATTGGTTACGTAACAAGCTCCAAACAATTGAATGTTTCTCTCGATTACCTCACAGCTTTTGACGCTTCGTTAACGAAAATTTATCTAAAATAAGAAATCTTCTTTCGTCAGTTCACCCTTCCATTGTTAAAGAATGTCATTAGTGAACTGTGAATATTTCAATAGCGAAAATTGTTCTTAATTAAAGCGTAGGCTAGTAGGTATAGATATTTTATTTCACGAAACGGGTGAGTGAAAATTGTGTGCCTGTATGCATACTGTCTTTGTATGACTTGATGACTCGACCACTAGATACCGAACGCTCCTGAGCCCAGTTATGGTTCGCCCGATTTCATGAAATAATATTCTGTTCCAATAGCCATGTTACATAGATCGATTATTCTAAGGCGATACGCAATCATTTTATTTTGAAAATGGTTTAACATTTTTATGGGATCCGATATTTATGTTGGTTCAGACGTATTTTTTTTTATTCTTTTTTATGTCGATTCCTGTTGTATAACTTTTTATTTTATATAGTGTTTTCTGGAAAACTCAAAACGTCTAACTGAACTATACGCAGACCGTAGAAGTTTAATAGGTAGCCAATATAAATGAAAAGATAGGGATCGTCCGCTTAATATGCATTAACTTTGAAACTAGTTACTCTAATCTCATTTTAAGATGAAAAACAGATCTAAGGAAACGTGAAATGTTATACGTTGTCTATGTTAATAGTGTATAATAATTTTAGTCTGTGATATTAATATAGATAGAGGAATAAAGTCTTCTTTGTTTTAATTTTTTTACGCTTTTCCGATGCAATGGCTGTAACAATATAAATGAAATTAGTAGGTACTAGAGATAAATAGAAATAAGAAGTTTTTTTTTTCCTTTTGGACGGAAAGTACCTGTAATATTCTATAGCAACAGCTTTTAAGAGTTTGTAATGTTGCAAGTTTAATGAACGTGAAAGGGGTTGCAAGTTAATCACCTCCCTATAAACCGCCAAGCCCGCGGATGAAACACGCCGACATATTAATTTTGAGTTAACGAGCAAACTGTACTTTTGGTTAAAGAAAAACTTGCTAAAGTAATTATTACATTATTTTGATAAAGATAAAGATAAAGATATTTATTATTGCAAATACGGGTTACAATGATGTTGTTACATAAGGGTAAAAAGATCCGCCATATTTTACCAATTGGCATGCAATATAATATTAATAAATCAAAAATTATTGAACATAGGATTAAGAAGAAGAACAAGGAAAAATATAATTAGGAATAATAAAGTGTTTTTCATTTATGAAATCTAAAATATTATAATATACTTTGCTCGCTAAAAACTTATGCAGTACATTTTTAAAAAGTGGCAATGGCAGCGCTCTCCAGCTCTTTGGCAGTGTATTAAATATAGTTGGAGCCATACAGAACACACTCTTGCGCATAAGGGCTGTCCTTGCAGACTGAAGGCATATCCTTCCATTGTCTCGTCTGTTTCGGGGAATCAGTTCGTTTTGTAGCTTGAAACGACTGGGATTGCTTTTAACGAAGAGCGCCAGTTCTAAGATATAAAGACATGGCAAAGTAAGTATCTTATATTTTTCGAAGCAAGGAACGCAACTATCAGTAGGTTTGATTTTAAACATAGTAGGCTGTCAACAATGCCTCAACACCTACTATAGACGACAAAGTGTGCAAGGCGTAAGCAGCTTTACTAAGTTTCTTGCATAAGATTTCGGTATGCGGTTTCCAATTCAGTTTTTTGTCTATGTGAAGCCCTAAAAATTTTATTGAATCTACTTCTGCTATTGGTTGGTCATGAAAATGTATATTTAAATTGCTCTTGGTGTTGATCCGTTGACTGAAGTGTATTAATGTAACAGGAAGAGGAGAATAGCACCTAAAGAATGTGTGACCTAGCTAGGCGGGTATTTCTAACCTCACAACGGGTTTTTCACATCCAAAACGAAAATTTCGTTTTGCACACGAGTCATCGTGATATCCTTTGTTAGACTTAATCTTACTTCTGTTCCATATTTATATAGGTAGACATTATATGTCAAAATAACCTGGTTTTGATATTTAATTGTATAAGTATAGACATAAAAAACTGGAGAAACAAATGTTACGTAGCATTACAAATATCAAGCCATTATTAATAATGATTGATGGATTCGCGTGCCACCAGCATTAGCTCTGATAATAATGAGATAATCCCTTATAGGCTAGTATTAATTATAATCAGATTGATTATAACACCTAGCTATTTAATTTTGTATGACTTTATCACTATTCAATTGTATGTATAAGCGGAACAGTCGTTGAAACTCATTTTCAAACCAACAATAATTAGAGTTATCTACATATCTTAAACGACTTCCTGAACCTCCTGTATCTTAATAGATTCATAATTCGGTTTTCCGAATTTTAGCCGACTATCAGAAAAAGGAAGAGTAAAGAAGTGTAGAAGTTTTCAGTCCATTCTTTTTGTTTTAATGTTCAAAAGTTTATTTAGTTTATTGATAGATAAGACATATTTACAAAAAAAAAAAAACTATAACTATATTTACAAACTCAAAATTATTACCTACAAGTTACAACTAAAGAACCAGAATAAAAAAAGGAATAAAAAAACGATTCCATTCTTAGATTAAAAAAAAACTGTAACTACGCGCAAAAGAAACTACAGTACTAAAGAAAGAGAGAAAGAAAGAAAATAGTTTATTTTGTACATAAGAAAACGTACCCAACATTACATAAACGTGAACCGTTGTTCTCCATGTAAATGCACCATGCAACTCTTCTCGGCTCTAAGCCATTTACTACGATAGCATTATTCCTACTTTAACACCATTTAACTTTTATGGATAAAGGTGGGATTACACTTTTATTCTGCGTCCAGTGTACGTTTGATCACTTTATGACTTTAAAAAGTACATATTTTTCGGAAAGACACATATATTCGTATTATTGATATGTAGTAAGTACCTAAATCAAAAATTGTAAAGACAAATTAGTTTGGACAATTCCGATCACATAATATGTATGATAAGTACAATACCACCCGTTTATGAGGTTGAAAATTATCAAATGACCCCTCCACTGCATCCACGGCAGGAGTGTCAACTTTTTACTGACTCAAATCTAACCTTATTCCTTTTTGAACCCCTATGTACCACACCGCGATAACACTTTCGAACCATCCCTCAACCCCTCAGAGTAAGTGTGACACCACCCTAAGATATTGTTGTGATCTTCGAGTGAGAGGGATGCAGAATAACTCCGCTGCCGGTGTTTATGACGCCGTAAACGTTATCTAGCGGAAACTGGTTATTTCCAATGTTTAGCATTACAGAATTTTTACACCAACGATAGGGTATTTCTTCCTGTAGAATATTGTCACGTTTTTGAAGAATGATTTTGGTTTTGAGTAGTTTGAAGAGGTTCTGGTGACAGACACAAATCTTACGAGGTTTTATGAATTAGGTAATATTATAATATACTTAGGTTCATGAGAATTTTAATTTACATATTTAGAAGAAAACATACTGCACTAACCCCAAATAAAACTGGAATGAGGACAGGAAGATGATGACGACGAGGCGACACAAATTATAAGTTATTTTATTCAGGTATCATCAGTATATTTTAATCCAAATGGACATGATTGCGTAACGAATATCTTACCACACAAACTTTCTACACATACTTACATATGGGCCTCACCAGTAAGACGAAATAGCCATTCATAAAAAAATACATTAGCAAAATAAAATTCAAGTGTACTTTCCCAAATTATTTCACGTAATCTTTGATCTAATATTCAGAATATTGCCAGCCATCCCCTCTGCCGGCAAGTTAACGTGGTTATACACATCCGTGCACCCGGCTTCGCCCGCACTAACCTTGTGAAGGGTTTCTGAATAAATTTACGTGGCCACCGAACTTTTGGGATAACATCTTAGCGCGCTCGTTTTATATGTATTAATAGAATTCCCTCTTTTGTTGCTGGTACGAAGATATTGTGAAAGCTAATAAGTTAGATGTAGAATTTTGTTGTTACTAATAAGGAGAAAATGTGTAGTTATTCTTTCTGAAATATTAGATGGGGTGAACCTAGATACAATCTCTGTATATTTCGTAATAAATTAGGTGGTCTTGTGAAGGATCTCGACTGAGGCTTCTTCTAGGTTTATGCGGTCAATGTGAGCTATGTCAATACGCTACCGTATTCTAGTTAAAAGTGTATGATACTTACTAATGTTGTAAATTAAACTTTATGTAACGCTTTTCTGCCAAAACCAGTGAACCAATTTTAACTAAGTTTAGTACAGAGATAGTTTATTAGCTTAGAGTCAGAAAGGACATAGGCTTTTCTTTATGGTCGTCCTAAGAAGACGACGTCATCGCTGTACCATTAAATCATTAGAATAACCACCTTATAACATTAACCACTAGGTTTCTATTCAATCACAAGGCTATACAAAATAATAGTGTGTCTCTTGTATCAGTAGTGAGCACGTACGGCCAGTGGTTTTGTTACCACAGCTACGGACGTGACGGTAATGGCGGCGGGTAGTCAAATGTTAAGCAAAACTAGTGAATACGAGTTACGGTGTAACTAGTGTTCTATGCGGTTTAAGTGAGCATTTGTTCATTTTAGAACTTTATTAAGCTATGATTAATGTCTTTTCTTAAAGTTTTTCTTCGATTTGCGAAGGTAGGCAGTCTGCTACGCATTATTTTTGCAATCGACGCTCGAAACGGCTAAGCCTCATTCAAAATTCCTGTCCACCCTTTGATGTTTCTCAGCCGTACGTTTTTCCTAGGGCGCCTACACTTCTTAGCTATGATAACTGTGAAAAATATTTGAAGTATGAAAGTTCACTATTAGCCATTTGTCTGTTCGCTATGTAGGCAGTTGATGAAAAAATCTATAGCACCTACCTATATGAGTCATAAGACAGAGAAATTAAAATTTCCTGTTTGTAGAGTTTAATCCAAATTAATTGATATGGAATGTAACCAAAAACATATTTACTTGCATAAACAGGGCATGAGATTGCCTTTTACTTCAATTTTAGTATTGCTGAAAAGATTCCAAATAACCAATTATCACATCTTTATGAGATTCGAAATATATACCTACTTTGAATCCTATCCGCACACTGGAAAATATTAATATTTCCATAGAAATGAATTTGATGAAACCTCACACAACGTCAATAACGTAATTTCACGGAACATTCCGGAGCAAATCTTCCTTTGAGCTGCGTTCGTTTCTGTTCCACTTGAGGATTTTGATTAATATATCTTTGTTTTGTTTTACAGCGCTTTCACACTAGCGGATTTTCCGCATGAGGCAGCTGGGGATATAAGAGCGTTTAAGCGACAACATATAATTGACAACTACTAGTACAAAAAATGTATAGTTTAAAAAACTAAAAAACACGCTAGTCATGTATCAGAACTCAGAATGTGTGCCATCCTAATCGAAGATCGAGCAGTGGATTAAATTAAGATTACATTTACCTACAATTGTAGCTAATAAACCTAAGCGTTAAAAAGAAAAGGCTTAAACCCGCGCGTCAATTTTTGCGCTCTTATACTTAATGTGTTTCGCGTGTACGCTCGGTTTTGCTTAGAGCGACGAAAACCGCTAATGTGAAAACACTGTCATTGTTTTAATTACATTTTTGTTATTTTCTATTGCAATAATTGTGCACCTGGAACCTGTTGATGTTGGATTATATATTCTACAGATCGTATATTGTTTTTAATTTTTGATGTGCATTTGTTTTGTCAATATTCTTCTATGGTTTGGTATTTATCAATGTGAATATTACATGGTCATATAGCTACATAATGACGCACATACATAGTTACACACATACCTACAATTTGTGTGCACAGACTATTGACAATCCCTGTCATCATAGGGGAAAGCAAATTCTATCTACATAAATGATTCAACAAACATTCGTAATACATCCACTGCAAATTACCGTATACGTATGTACCTAGAATATACCCTTTACACGAAGTTAGGAGAACACCGAAATAATTGAAAACGTTGTCGTCCGTACATCGACGTGATACTTGGAAGTTATAACGTAATGTGTCAACATATCAGGGCTTGATTTTATCACAACAAACACTGTTATCATTACATTTACAACCTTCTGTAGTTCCAAATATCATATAGATCTCGACCTTGAAAGTAGGATGAGAATATACAGTACGAATATACAGTATTAGACGTTCATTACTGAAAACGATTAATATATACTTCTATTAATTTAATTAGAAATAATAATCAAAGTACATACATAAATTCGCATCAAGACACATAAGGTGTCTTCTTGATTTTAAAATACGATTCTTAAAATAGGTAATAAGACCTCATTTCCGAAATCCATCATAAAACAAATCAGAGATAACTCTTCATTATTTACAGCTAGATACATTTCCCAAATAGCAGAGCTCAGACCTATAATATTCTACCGTGTGAGTCTACTTTAATAATGCACGCCACTGTTGATGTAGGTGTAAAAGAAAAGCGCTGTAAGCGAGCTCGGGAGCCTACAAATCTCTCGTAGGCACAGCCGAGTCCCGCCTTCAGTAAGCAGCAAACACGTGAATAATAAAAACAGAAAACATCACAGGCGAAATACTACTTTCGACTTATCTGAAATGGAAGTTTTGTCACAAAAGTCACTAAATATTTCTATCTTCATCATCAACCTTTTTACTGTCCAACTGCAGGACGTAGGCCTCTTCTCGAACTAAGAAGTATAATCGTGACTGCACAGTCGTACTAACTTACTTACATCTCAGATGCTTTAATGCCTATGCCACCCCGACGTGTCCAAACGAAATATTTTATCACTCCATCTTTATCCTGACTTCTAAATCAATTTAAAATCGGTTGTCAACAAAACGCTGACTTTGTTCGGGAAGCCAATAGCGAGAGAAATAATGTTTTATTGAATTTTAAAGGAGCTGAAAACGTTGAGGTACGGACATTTTAGTAGCTCCGAATTTTATGGAAAAATAAAATAGCCGTCAATTTTCTGACTGGATTTGATATCAATCTTTGTGTTTGTCGTATACCTAAGAACATTTTTATACGTTTTAACTAATGACTTTTTTACGTCTTTTCTAATATCAGATTCTAGCTTAACATAGCATTATCATTGAACATAGTGAGACAAGTAAGAGGTCTAGACTGTAAACACCTAGGCAAGTATGTACTCACAACATGTGTTATTTTTCTCAGTCCTCAGTCTGCGCCATAAAGTTTGAAAACTGCCGGCTCTGCGCGCCATGTTTCACGGTATCTGAGCGCATTATCAGTACTCACTCGCTGAATAAAATTTTATGCATAAACTAGACGCGGTACGGGCTCAAGCTCGGTACATATTTTATGAACGCTTCGTTTACACAGAATATTTGATGGACACACTGTTTTATGTGAATCTAAAATAAGGGTAGTTAAACCTACATACAAAATTAAAACAGTATGTTTAGCTCACTACATTGTAAGTAAGTTACGAGATTACAAGTAATGGCTTCTAAGCTCTTAAAATGGAATGCAATCCGGACACTTTCAACGTAAGTTTAGTGAAGTAGCACTCGGGTGCTTAGAAGAATATATGGTAGTACTTAACTAGAGCTGTACATTTATACCGCCCAGCTCGTTTATTGAGACAAATTGCCACAAAGCCGGTGCCATCTTTGCCACATCGTCCTTTGTTTAGATGGGACCCTAATTAACGGAAACTCTTTGAAGAGTGCTACAAAAACTTTACCTCAGTGGGCGCTACTCCGTCTGTGCCCTTTAATTAAAACGAAGCACTGGGAAGCCGGGCTGATTGGCAGTGCGATGTAAAATCGATAACGTAGACGATTATGAGTGCCTGATATTATATTGAAAATTATACTCAAAATCCCTGAAGTGATGACCGAGCACGGAATGTGCAAAATTATATCTAATTGGTTAAACGCTCTGGAGGTTCAATCTAAATATAAGACGGGAATATTTAATCGAAAGTAAATTGTATCCGATGAAATTATGCGATTACTCGTGACATTAAGCGGAGTTCTTGAATAATCGAGGTCCTAAGATGTTGCCTTGTGGGAATATGCTTCACTTAAAGGGTAAACAGTGTTAACGTGTTGTTGCTAAGATTATTATTATTGCTCATGAAGGCAGATGATGTTCTTGGAGGCTTCGCTCACGTGTCGCAAACGTAATTCAATAGTAGTTATGTTTACACACACGGATCGATCGGCGCACAGCATCGAAGGCTACACCAGATACGAGATTGCTTGTTATTGTGTTCGACATACGGTTCCGGTGTATAAACAAAGCTTGTTGGTTTAGGAGATACTTAGAAATATGAATACGCATCTTTGAAGGTCGGATGTTATGTAGTTAGATCAATTTTCTCCACTCTTTTACATTATTAAGCAGTCATAAGATAAAACACAACTTAGGTATGTAATATTTTGTTAGTAAAATTCATAAGTATTTTGGTTAAAATTTTCAAAGCTATTAAAACCAGGAACTAACGCAATAATAATAGCGAAATGAAGCAATTTTACCCATATCAAGTCGTGTCGCGCTTTCTGTTCGCCGCAAAAGTTTGCTTATCTCCCGCGTATTACACTCGTTGTCTTACACAAAGAAAATTACAGCCCGTGGCCCTTGTTGCCTCTAACGCTTGTTTTCATGTTTAGTTTTGTATTCCGAATTTGATGAACAGCTAGAATTTCCTCCAACTTTAATATTTGAAGTAAACTTCAAACATTTTGCCCAACTTGAGATATTATTCTATTTGTGTAATAATCAACTTATTACGTAATTTAAGAAGCTTTGTTATTGAGTAGCTGTTACGTGACTATTGAGAGGAGGAAATTCTCATTCATTTACATGGAACATTAAAAGTAGGCAGGGATTTGATTTCGTTCTGCAGGACGATCCACTGTTTGTTTAATGTTACAATAAACCGCCCAATGGCTGTCATAAAAACAACTTTATTAATTTTCCACGATACTGTTGCAACAGTTACGGAAAAAGTATAAACAAATGGGCCACTCAAAAAACTTCATGAATACTATGCATATGTAATTTATTTCAAATAGAACAAGTACAAATAAGTAGACTACCCTACCTTTATTACGTCACAATCCTTATCCTGATTGTTTTCGTGGTAATATACGTGTATATGCTTGTTTCTCTTTCATGGTAAAATGTCACTGTACCCTCGATTACTTATAGAAAGATAAATTAAACTCCTCTACCCAGGACGTGGGCGAAATCACAGAATAACCTTAACCTCAAATCCTCAAAAATGATATAGCCTAAAACGAAGCCACTGCCGATGAGTTTCAGATTAAATCTGAACAGCTCATGAATAAAGATTTGGCTGTACATGTTTGTTCAAAACTGACAGAATCGTTAGGACCTGTAGACGGGTCTGTTACGGACATAATTCCCGGGAACACGGCGGTGACGTCACTCTTCATAGATGATATTCCAATTTAGAGTGATGTATTTGACGAGAGACAGTTACCGTCTCGAGGGTTAAGCAATTTAGTTTTGCGAAGTTTGGGGGTGAATGCTTGAAGAGTTTGTAAATGAGTTTTAAAATGTAATGTCTCAAGATTGGAATCTGGTGTGTTTTATCTTTATTTAAAGTCTATATGTGAAGTTAAACTAAGATTCCGAGGGCACTTTCATACTAACTCAGCATATAAGATTGTTAGGTGGATTTTTGTTACTCTTTTATGCAAATTGCCAAATATTTTTTTTTTTTTTTTCAGTATTAAACTAAAATATCGAATAGGCTACTTTTTATCCCGTAGCGGCAATTAGGAAACCGGGCTTGTGATATAAATTTTTAAACCATACTTCAAAGGGTGTCCTTTCAAAATGTTCTTTGTAGAATAAATACCGATACATTACAGGTCCGATAATCTAACGTAAAATAATAACGTAGTGCGACACGCCCGGGTTTCGTAACACTCCGCTGAACAACAAAGATTGAACACTATATATTTTTTCCCGGATCGCGTCCGTAGCTTGCTTGCGACTGTACACTGGCGTGCAGAAAAATATACTTAAAGTTTGAAGAAATAAAATATTGTAACTTCAATGCTCGGTAAATAGGTCTTATTCGGTTGACGTTCTGTCACTTTATTTAAAACAAACTATTTATTGAATCAAAAACTGTCCAAAGGTGATGGATTGACTGATAAAACTTTGTATAGTTTTGGTATACGTAATTAGTTTTTATTAGGAATAAATTGTTAAACCAAAAAGTATTTTTGGATACCATAAATTGAATACCGAGTCGTCCGAATAAAGTCAAATCACTTAATTCATTTAGGCCTTTACAAGCACTTATGAACATCAAAAACTAAATATAGGTCTGATTCTAGTTGCCCATTACAAAAGTAGCTTCCTATGGAGAAGAACGAGCTAGAAACTCCATGGTTACATATTAAGTATTGCACGCGAGTGTACTCCCACGTGTGTCCACAAACTTTTCCGCTACACTAATATGTGTGACATTTCACCGCTCATATAGTACTGTCACCAACATAAGTTACAACCGTCACCACTTTGAATATCTTAAGCACAGGTTTTTCGTACTTAAAAGTAAAAAATATATATATTAAATAATGTTCTCAAAAAAGTTATTATAAATTTTGAATGCAAGTTCACTCACTTTTATCACTATCTGTACACTAAACTCGCCATATTTTAGTGCATCGAAATACAAGAACTTTTACGTAACCCGAAATGTCATCATCCCGCAAAAACGCTGGAAATATAAAGAAAACCAACAGAAATTCCTATTTTTAGAAAATAACAAAACCAAACAAAAATATCTTACTCCGTGCTGTTTATTTGTCGAACCTCGTATATAAGCTCACATTTTATATTTGTTTGTATTTCGAGCTCAAAGTTACAACTATATTTAGTATTTACCCTGTAGAATATAATATGAGTAGGACCTACCACGTACGACTAATTGGGATTTCGTTCTATTTCGTACTGACACTAAAATGTAGGGTTTAATCTATGGTCTACATATTTTACATACTCGTCTCTGAGTGTTCATTCCGAGAATCGTGCGTTGAATTTAAATCGGAAAAGTTCTGCCGCAAAATGGCTCTCATCCGCAAGTGTTACCTAGGGATAAATTTCGGATGAACCTGTAATATTATGACTGTATCCACGCCCACTGTATTGATTCGTTTACAAGCACGCTTTTATATGCACATTCGGGATAACATTTTCAGTATTTCCGACCACGCGAGTAAATATCATATTTTAATTGACTTTCAGGAAACATTTAATTATGGAGTATGAATGTTCTGTGTATGAAAAATGTTCCGTGAAAAATATTCTGGTCTATTAGAATATGTTTATTTTATTTTGAAATGTTAAAAGCCAACTGAATTGTAGAAGGTAATCGCTGCGTACTATTTACTGATACATAAGTTTACATACTTACTATACCTATATAAGTAGTCCAAAAGTCTTAAGGGCCTGTCAATCCTAATAAATAGCAATTTTGCTTGGTATCATTCTTTTATATCCTTCTATTACAAAATAACACTCGCAGTATTTCAGCAGAGAGCACTCCAGTATTTTTTCAAACGTTTTTGAAAACAAATACGAATCTATACATTCCATATTTACTTTTGTAAAATCCAGCGCGAACCGGTTCACACGCGTATTTATTTTCGCAAAGCAACGTACCGATTGCTATCTAACTCGATACGAAAAGTAATTTCCCATCGATCCGCTTTCGGATGGAACGTAAAATAAATAATTCAATACACGAGATACTTATGTATCCTGCAAAAAAGTTTTTTGCCGGTCTTAAATTAGCTTAAGTGGTCTTTTTAGAGTCTTGGCCGGATTACGGAGGGGCAAACGGCAAAGTAGATTAGTTGGGGCTTGATAAAAAAGTCCCATTTCCACAAATGTACCTGTGTTTGTTTATCATAAAGGCGGTTTAATGGCGGAATTTTGTTCGGAATATTATATGGAGTTAGAAGGTCAAGATGTTTGAATTTTATGCGGTGTCTATGAACCTTTAATATAATTGCAATAAATGATTGCTTTGATTATGAATACAAATAATTAAACATATCAATTCCCGTATCAGTTGACATAATTACGTCAAAAAATCTATCCCAAAAGATCACATTTTCATCAATACCCTAGCCAGCGTTCCTAAATAAATAAAATTCTTCTATTCAATACCTTGATCCCATTGATATACAAAATCCCATTCCTTTTTGCTATTTAATAATTATTCACAATTTGCGTACTGTATTCCTCCATCTTGATAATAAATTACCTCAAACACAAAACATGAAATGACAAGATTAATTCCGTCCAGTCAACCCTGCTACCACCAGTGCGGACAAACAAATTGGACGTAAGGTAAGCGACTTAACCTGTCAGCGACCACGCTAATTCTATTCCGAGTCACGTGGACAGTTGCGGTTATGTCGATAATCTGCTTAGTGGCCGTGACTTCGCTGAAGAAATTATAATGGTAATCAAGGCATGTTAAGATATGTGGATGTTACCATACTTGAATACTTAGAAGTAAGTAGATAGGTATTGTTAACGCAACATTTGTGCAAAGAGGTATTAACTAATCTGAACGTTTTGTCAACTTGGCTTCAGCTCTTGATTTCAAAGAAAAGTCAGTGATTTGACTCTCTTGTTCTAGTCATAGATATCTATGATTCACAAAGCAAACCTGACAGAAATGTAAGCTTCATCCTGATAGTTTTCTAATAACATTCTTTTTAAAATAAACCGGATTTTTTATATTTATTTCTTCAGAAACCTTACAATTAAAATAACACTATAACTCTATTTATAATAATTTCGCCAAAATATACAACGGTACTTCCTGAAATCTTAATTAAATGTAGCTACCGTTTAATTAAGGCTAGGGATCAGATTGTGGGCCTTCAGGTTAATGCCTCTTGAGTTCTAAGCAAGTTGCTTCGGAACAAACGTAGACTGTCACTTGTTTTGTTGCTGATTAAATTCATTAAGATAAGATCAAGGTGGTCTCTATGTTGGAGGGATAAATTATAGTGAATTCTGAAGTATCATAATTCAATTATATTAAAATTTATAATTTATATTAAAATTCTGGAGTCATAATACGATGACAATTCCACAGTCTATATATGTTGTGTATATAATTAATATGCCACTGTTACAGCATTTTGACAAAAGCAAAGGGCCTAGATCTTTCTTAAACGAGAACTTCCTTCAAGAAAACTTAGAAATATTTTTAATAAAATATTGTCAAGTTAATACCTATATTTTGAAATTCTATTCGGTCACCCCTACCTTAATAAAAGTGTAGGTGACCCTACTAGGTCACCTTTCTCGTCTAGTGTATTTACTCATAGAAGTTATTACACTCTACTTCAAAATAGCATTTTCGAACTTACAATAATTGTCAATTGAACGATAAAGTATTAGGTAAACTTCACGCCTATATTCCATACTCCAATCTCACGTGATAATAATAACAAGCTTAAGGTTCTTTAACCTTGTACGCAACCAAAGGGGAAAACCCAGGATTTTTACAACTATGTATTTTTGTAGTTTTCTGTCATTAAAATGCCACCAAAATATATGCTTTCTAGGTTACGCAGAGGTTTCACTTGTATATCTCATGGGAACTACTTCGTGCAACCGCATCAAAAATAACAAAGTCTTCCTTGCTATATGGGATATCTAACCCTGAAGGAATATTTAAAATCCAAGCCAAGTAACAAACCCAACCAAAACTAACAAACCCCCTTTATGATATTTAGTACCTCTGACCCAATTTAGTACCTCTAGAAACGAATTAAATTTAGAATAAATACAACGACACCTAACAAAGACTCTAGGAATTCTATCAGCTTCTATAAAGCAGTTTCTCAGACTAATAATCTCCCTCAATCAACAGTTACATAATACAGCATTATTCGTCAGATTCTCAAGAGATAATGTAATCCCTGTAATATTTACGTGGCTCTCGAGGAAATCATAAAAGTCAATAACATCCGTAATTGTGAATACTTTATCATTCTGTTGTTCGCTTTTGTCTTCATTTGTGTTACATTTATTTTTTTGTTTAGACTTTTTTATTTTTGTTCTTGTTTAAGTAAAATAGCGTCAAATTATACATACCTTAATATGTCAATCAGATACATTGTACATTTGAATCTTTTACTATCGTTTATTACGAGTAAATAAAAGCATTCAGCCAGTGCTTTAGCATCTCTTTAAAGTTTATTCGCTTAATAACATCAAAACATCAAAAGGTTGAATTAACTAATACGTGCAGCAAGGGCGGAAGATGCAGGCCGCGAAACCTCAATTAGTTGATCACCAATGGCACCCATTATGATATAAGTACTTAACATAACACAATTAAACTTCCCCCAGAAACAACACCACCAGTCATAACAAAACAATCCGAGAAAACAATAAAAAAATATCATATTTCCATATCACAGTCTCACGACTCAGCCGTCGCTATTCTAACTTAGTTTGAGTTAGTGGGGTGACGATGAAAAGTAAACCAATTTTAATCCTATTTCCTTTTTATGACCGCCCATACTGCAAAATGGGTCACTGCAAATCACATTCGGGCTTTTGTTTTCCCTATTCTAGTTTTGCGGACAATATTGTTTGAAAAACTATACATACGTAATGTAATGTCGCTTTTTTATTGAAATTACATTGGGCGTTTTGCTTTTGTTATTTAAATGTATGTTTGTTTCTATCCCCGTTCAGGCCAATTGTAGTTACATTCCTTTATTCAAATTTCTCTAACTTTTTGTGGTAGTCGACCCAAAACAAAAGACTACCTGACCATAAACTTAGATACGTACACATCTTCTAATGATGACAGTTTATAAAAAAGTAACAATCTAAGATCGCCAGTCATAAACATGAAACATCAATATTTATGGTCCGTATTGTCGTCGTTTATTTCTGTATTATTCTTTCTTTGTCTTAGCGTCGATCTGGAACAAAACGTCTATTAAAAATTCAGGAATAGCAGCTCCGAGCCTAAGTAAACGACGCCCGCCATTGTGGGCGCGCGCTCTTTCTATAGAGGTTTTAACCCCTCACCGGAACGTATTTTTTATCGCATTCCCATTCCATTTTGATAAATGACTCTGCCTGTCTGTTTATGTGAGCAATTTATTCGTAAATGAAATTCGGTGTACGTTTTATTTGATAAATATTGAAGGATTGGTAATTGTGTTAAAGCACCCCTTTTTGTGGTATGACTAACGGTTGTAAAATGTTGTAACGGTAATTGAATTTTGCAGTTGCGTAGAATTTATTTATAGCCTTTTAAAGGTCACCTTCACCAATATCCTGTTTCTAATTGCAAGATAAATAGTAATTATATTTAAATAAGGGACGGCTCAAATCAAAATGTCCCTTAGAATTTTGACTTTTCAGAAAACATGCCAAGCCGCATGGTGTCGCAATGTTTCTATTTCATTGTCAATTCAGTGAAGAACTCGAAATTATAATCAAAAATTAAATCAGCTTCCTTTTGGTCATTAATATTCTGGCCATAACCTCCGCGAAAATCTTCATTTGAATCTCCAGATTTGTTTTTATTCCATTTAGAAGTAGTTAATCAATATTTTTTTAACATTAAAGTTAAAATTGTGACACTATGTAAATTAAATATTTCCATTAGCATATCTATTATTTAACATAATAAGTCGATCGACCTAACAGTTTCCCTAACAAAAAGTATCTAACACTATATCACCTTAACCTTTTCAAGACAGTTTTCCTCTCACATTTACACGAAACAGACAAGAACACACTCATAAAAGGTCCGTATCCAAATCGCCCCAATTTGGGCTACATCGGAATCGACCCCCGGTATCGACTCATCGATTCTAATAAAATACTCGATACCTGCTCACGACAAGGATCACGGAAGCCGTGACGTCACGTAACGAGACGGATTCGATTCGACCCACGCTTTTACCGTACGCTGTAATTCCCCGAGCATCGACTAAAACCCTGCCTCGAGTCATCATGTCAAAAGGTTACGTTAAGTGAGTGACTGAAAATCGAAATGGAATCTAAAGTGGTTGGGTTCTGACCATACATGGTGTAGGTATATGCATTTTGGGAGTGGTTTGGATGTTCTATTGTTTTTAAATATTCTTGTGGGTATGGGATTTGATGCCATTGGCTCTTGATTTTGGTCGCAAACTAAAAAGTGTGATACTCAATGTGCTCTAACATTACGCAACGTACTTTGTTACTACATTTAACTTAATCAGAATAAGAATTTGCAGATTCTGATGGCAAAAATAAAATCACTCGCAATATTAAATACAAATAGCAGTAGTATAGCCAGTCGAAGAACACTTTAACTAAAACGGGAATGAGAACTTTAACTTCAGTTAAGATAAGTTAAAAGTCCGAGGGATAAAAATTCGAGTCAACATTTTCTTGCCCGGAAGGCACGTTACATAACTCTTTCCAAGTAATTCCTCTTCAAGTCTTTTCGTTTTTTCTTTTTAGTTCGATGTCAAATCTAAAAACCAATAAACGAGACTGGCCTCTGATTTCAAAGAAAAAAGATCTCTTCAAAGGCTCATCCTACATCTACCGTTTAGAATATTTGCATTAGGTACAGAGGTTTTAATACCTTTGTCTTCAGGCGGTAGCAAATTCACCAAAACGTAACTATAAATTAGCCTACTTTTCAGCATCTTCGTTCAAAAAGTCTCCAGTAGACGATTTTCATCAGTCATTCATCATCATCTCAGCCATAGGAAGTCCCCTATTGATTTCCAAACCAGTTGGAAACGGCCTGTACCTCGGAGCCTGCGTTCGATTTTTAAAAGTGATTGGATAGACCATAATTAATTACCGCCTTAATATAAAACGCGGACTTAAAAAGTACCGGCTTTAGTGCTAGGTTCAGACTATTAACTTTATTCGAGACCATGATTTTAACCTAGTGCTAAAGCTGGCACTAAAAGACCACGTATTATAATATGGTGGTCTAAACGCTACACAGACTAAACATCACATAGCAGTCCAAAGAGTATTTACACCAAGTGTTAAATTATAGCAAAGAGAAAAGGCGGAAAACGTGAAACCTTTATAATTCAACAGTGAGGACGTGAGGGACGCAAAGCTCTCGTGATTTGCGCCATTCCGAATACTTCTTAGTGGACAAACATGCAGCTTTTGTTGAGTAAAAAATATTCTACCGCTTTTTGCTTTGTTGCTGAAATTATACGTGATGCGGGTGATGTGGAATAAATCTGACTTGCCTGCCGGTTATATTTTGTTGGTTGAAATAGTAGGTTTTCACTGAAAGATCTGGAATAGGCAGTAATTATATACACGATAAACATTTTGTTTGTAATAGCATGTCTGTGTTTCGAGATGAATTCACAGTGACTATTTAAAATAAGCAACTTTTATTCACACCTCAATGAGTTTTTAATATCTAAAGCAATTAACACTTTTTTACATAACTTTTTACGCATGACTAAATAGTATATCGTTCAACAGAGAGAGAACTTTATTAATTATAATTTCACTTAATTCCGCCCGTGGCGTTACCCTCGTAACATTTAATTTTTATTGCGCCTCCCTTCATCGGCGTCAACGCTCCACTGACTACGATACCGCCTTTAAAGTAACGTTGAATAAACGTCTATAGACTTTGCCGAAAATATCTCGTTAAATTCTAGTAGCGGTATAAAAGCTTGAAATTAGTTTTAATTAAAATCCCCGCAATAACATCCTAATCGCTAGATTAATTATCAAAATATTTTTAACTAGCGCCGAGTTTCATCCCGATTTTCTATTTTGGTTTGATGTTGAAATTCTTACATTTATAAATAGATCCTAAGCTCCAAAAGACATTTAAAACCGTGTTACCTAAACCTGTCTCAAAAACAGTCATCAGTACAATGACTTTCAAAACTAACGTGAGTTTCAAGTGAACAGTTTCTGTGAATCAAACGGAAAAGTTTCAACTGA
The DNA here is from genome assembly GCF_022581195.2 of Helicoverpa zea. Classification (NCBI taxonomy): domain Eukaryota; kingdom Metazoa; phylum Arthropoda; class Insecta; order Lepidoptera; family Noctuidae; genus Helicoverpa; species Helicoverpa zea. Next base: position 11,307,746 of record NC_061452.1, on the reverse strand, counting down.
AATGTGCAACGAACTTTCAGCGACAGATCTGTCCGTGATTTACTACAATTAGATTTGTACTTGAAACTTACACAACCTCGAAATTTTTCAATTTTGAAAAATATACATAAAGCTGCATTATCCTATATAAAATTATGTTCAAAAATATACTTTTTAACAACAAAAGAAAATGTTATACAACATAGTCAAATGTTAAACAAGAAAATGTACAAAAGCCATGTTGAAAATGATCGAACGCATTATCGAAAACTCGTCACAAAGAACCCATTATGTCCTGTTTATTTGTTACTTCGCTGCCTTATACTTGCTTTACTTGAGTATAATGAAAGTGAGTCGGAAATTGCCTTCAAATACTTTTTATTACTAAATATTAAACCTTCTTGATACTACGATTCTAGTATTTGTATTTAAGATACGTTAAATTCTATGTTCGGCTTCATTTGGAGAAGTGGCAGAGATCAAGAGTACAAGAATTAATAGATGTACTTAGTGGCCAACCCTTAGCGGTGATCAACGTTAGATGTATACGTAAACTCATTGACCCCAAAATGTCAGCTGGCCCTAAACGACAAAGGTTGTATTAGTAAGAAGAATATACAGACCTACTGTAGCTGAGAGGCTAATTTATATGAATAAACAGAGGTATCTAGAGAGCTTTAATTAAAATAATTACACTAATAAAACATACGGAGGGTCGTGTATAGTGTACGTATGTTGTGTAATTTGAGCCTACCTTAACAAAACAGCCTACTGACGGACATTTTGGGGTGGCTGTCGTCGAGGGGAGTGAAGTGCGGCCTCCATTAATGGCGATAAGACACGCGGCTATCGAGATCAGAGTCAGCAGCGCCTCGTCCACTCCAATCCGTAGCGCAAACTAAGCTCCTAATGAAAATGTTTTCTTTCTAAGCTGACAAACAACACAGTAGGCGGACAGAAGCCATCGCGCCCCGCGTAATCACAGACGCTCATCTCGGATTTTTTATAAAAATAGCTGTTCTGTTGACATCAAAAAACATCATGTATCTTTCAGTTGTAAGTTATGTATAAAAAAGTACTTTTCACTAAGCTTTTCTTACCAAGCAATATAAATCCTCGTTATCGAAATTAAAAAAGTTTTGGAACATCGCGTTATTTAAAATTTAAGCACCTAAGTTTCAAAACTGAAAGTGTCGATTGCGGGTATTGTCAATGGTTTTTAAAACAACTAAATTAAGGATATATAATGAAAGGCATATAGTTACTAAATATCATAACTAAGCAGGAGTTAGGTAAAGACTTTTCAGAAGTAAGGAAGTAGTTTCGTGAGCAATCAGACTAAGTTTTATTATACCATTCTTTAAAGTTGGCAGCTGTGCTAGAAGTGCCCGGCAGCATCGATTAGGAACATTCAAGCTTAATAATCGCTTCCAACGTTAAAACTCATCATAGGCTGCAATTATTGGCAGACCGATATGAAAAAATATCATTATAAGATGGAACGTATCGTAAATCAGTCGGGGATGAAGAGGGAATTGAAACGTGGTCCGCGGCGTCGGGTCGGCGGCGCGGCGGGTCGGCGGCGGAGCGAGCTGCGGCGCGCGTGCGCGGTGGGCGCGGGCGCGGGGCGCGGGGCGCGGCGCAGCCTCCCAGCTGCTGCACTCCGCCGCCGCCCGCCGCCCGCATCGATCCCGCCCGGGCCGCAGCCTCCGGCGAGCCGGGACCCGACGCGCGCGTCCCGAACGCGCGCCGCACGCGACCTCCACGCGTTCCGCACGACGCCCGCACGCCGCGCGCCCGCCGCGCTCGCAGCTGCACGCCCCAAGGTCCACATACCCCTGCATCTCATCTCGCGCCCACAACAATAACAGTAATCGCCAGTGTTGCAGGTTATAATCGTGGCTTACGTAACGTTTGCGAATTCGTGCGTATTGACAGGTTATGTGTGTCAGTGGCCCTCGTCAGCTCCGTCGCGACATCCGCGAAGGTTTCCACTTGTTTTGTATGTGTGACAGGCCGGAGCGCGCTACCGTGCCTTCATTGTGTCGGGACGTCGCTGAAATGTAAAGGTTGCGTATAAATAATGTATAAGAGTAATTTATCTGAATACGTCCCTCCTATTCGAGTGAATATTTTAGCTACGAGCGCTGCTACACACATAGCCTGCAGTCTACGAGAGCGAGTCGTCCGTCGCGCCGTAGTTTTCGTACCTGTTCAGTGAAAATCTGACTTAAAGTCTGCAGTGATAGAGTCGATAAAGGAATGAAATAAAACGCTCTTTCACTAACAGGCGAATTAAGTGGTTACAAATAGAACTTTTGAATGTTCCTTCCTTCGTTAGTTTACTATCATTAATATAAAGCAATTATGGTGGTGAAATTATTGAATTATTAGAGTAGGACGTAAAAAGAAGATCCCAGGACATTCATCAATCACACTTAGAGAGTGTCCACTTCAGATCATTTTGTCCATCGCTTAATTATTTTATGTTAAAAAGTCCTTTTTATATGTATAATTTAACGGAATATTTTATAGCGCAAACTTTATTTAGCAATCACTCTAATATTATACCTCCCTATGTATTTAGTCATACTTAACTAATCAGATACAATTTTTCACCAATTATCAATTCTTATATAAATGAACTTGATATCCTTTTTCAATATAAAAATAGCAAACACAAATTACGTGCCGACGGAAAAATCTTTGTGCATTAATTTGAACATTAATACTTCTATCCCCCACAAATTGCTCAAATAGATAACACAAATGCACTAAATGTCTGTGGTGGCCTTACTTGCATTGTTGTCTTGGTCATACTCATACGTGCGCAAAAGTTGCGCAAACGACGGGTGGAAAAATTGGTCACATGCCTGAAAAATCTAATAGTCATATATTTACACACTACACAATTAAAAACACGACTGAGCAATACTAAAGTACGTATGTCAACACATACCTTGTGAATATGTAAGTACTTTGACCTTTTTCCGACTTGTTAATTAGTAGAAACATATTTAATGTCCCATTAGCGCGGTTTAGATAATCTGGTATTGTGATAAACGTTGACAGTTTCAGTACTAAGCTCAGTATCAACAGGCCGGGCTAGTCACGGCGCGGGCGCAACGTGATCTCTCACCAATTAACCCATCACGTACACAATAATACTTAATAGTACAACTTGACAAACACTCGAGCAATACCAAGAATATTGCCGCTACGACACTACTCCGTCTATTAATCTAAGTAAATATCATGGTGGTCGAGTTGCGGTCGAATTTTATAATTTTTAACTGTTAAAGTAAATATTAGGATGGCTGTTTGCCAATTTTAGTCATCGGAAATCACTCATCGTTCATTATCGATAATAGTTATTTGTGTGGTCCTTGGGTGCGGACGCATGCAGCCGGTTTAAAATCGTACGCATTCGTAAAGACAGGTATGAGCAGCGGAGTGACCGTGTTATAAATTCGGACGTCTAGTGTGTACTGCGCTTAGCATGGCTTCCGAAAAAGAGAAGATGGCGGCTGCCGAGACCAAGTCTCCCTCTAACAAGAGCAACTGCACCTCCCCTGGGAAGAAAGGTGAATATTCCATCATTCTTCCATCGTGTCACTACTCATGTTGGTCAATGTTACCAAACTAATATCTCATTTAGATTTATAGATTAATTGTAGTAATCTTTACTTCTTCTTGATTTTTCCTCTTTTGCCGCATCTATCTGCGGCACTTAAAGTGACTACCATAACCATTAACATTTTAGATTACATTAACCTCCACGGCGGTTCATACCTTAGCTGAGTGGTAACTTTATTTTTGTTCTTTCAGCAAGTTTAAGTGAACCTCGTTTTATGTCTCACGTATGTTTGAAGTGTCTATAGTGATGATCACAAAAATATAGTCAGTTATCTTTTGAAGCGCAATAAAGTACCTACAATAGTAGCTTACCACATTGATAACTACCCACAACTGCGTCTATTCATAACCGAGGAGCCCTTGAAATCAATAATTCATGGGTAACCTTAACCTGTGCACGGCAAGGCGAAGGAAAGACAATACGGAAATATACTCGTAAGTAGTGGCACAGTTAGCCGGCTTCACGACTTGGTGTCGAAGCCCGATCGGCTTAGCGGTGAGGCAACGTGATTGCAACTCGAAAACTCAACTATATATAGAATAGATGCAATCATAACGCCTAATCAATTCGTTATATCGTTAGAGGATTAAAAAGGCAAACATTTTATTTATGAGCACGAGTGGGTTAGGATTTTAATTCGCTTTGACAAGTCTAATTACATAGGTAGTACAGAAAATCAGTTCTGAAGTCTTGAATGCAAATGCTATGTTTAATATTGCAAAATGTCAGACAGTTCGAAATCCTTTGAAATATTGTCAGAGATCTACCTCACTGTCTCCAGCAGAAATCTAATATTAGAACAATAGCTAATCTTACCAACAATAGAGATGATCTTAGCGTCCTGATATTGATTCAAATCTCTTTTCATTGTACAGTATTCCAGAATGACAATCAAACATAAGATTGTCTTTAACAAAGATTGGGAGCGGTAGGGAGTGGTACTTCAAAATACTTAAGAGCAAAGCTTATTGTGTAAAACGGACATATCTAAATATGAACCGGAGGAATAAAACTAAATGAATAAATCGAATTTCATATTCTCTGTAGAACTGAAGTTCGCCGTCGGCCTACTCTCCACTAGTCGTCGACGGTTCTTGACTCTGAGAGCAATCTCAATCCTAGTCGGGCCTCTTTTTATAATCACCTATCCAATTACTGAATATAATGAGGACTATTGATCGGTCTTTAACCTGCCCTGCCTTATTTTAGAATTCTAAAGTTAGCGGAAGTTATTGGATATTAGATTTTCCTGGGTGTTCTAATAAAATGTAAATCCGATGTGGAAAGCAGGTGAGTTGACTTTGCGTCCTATGTTCGGTGAAGTGAAAAGTGTAATAATATTCAAATCTATGATACACCTAGCAGTCTTACAGTCTTATTTATACTCGTTTTGATTAAATAGAAAACATTTCTTTTTTTTTTCAAATACTGTTTTTGCGAATAACCTTGCAAGAATCCTAAATACCAGTACTTAGACAAAGGGTAGATGTGCTTTTTATTACAAGCAATGATGAGGCAATATACGCAAGCAATTTCTCCCCACAAAAACCAGAAGGAGGCAATTACGAAGGCAACACATATTACATTGTTTCAGTGCTTAACTACACGCGTAACGTTAGGGTCTTGTTAATTTTTCACGTCGTTGGGCAATTGTCAAAGTTTATTTTATCTATCCCGCGTTTATTGTTCGGGCGCGGCTCCGTGGCGGGCCGGCTGACGCCAAAGTTCCTTTGTTTTAGCACAAAGCCTTCAATAGATGAATGACAGCATTGGGCGTCGTTTAATGTACGGTCACTTGTTATTTGTAACAACAGTTGCGAGTTTTGATGAAGTGCTGGACCAGATTGTCCGTTATATTTTTCGTGTATTCTTTAGATGTGTAATTTTCTTAAAGGGCAAGGCCAGCCTATTTACGTCTCACAGGCCTCTTACAAAGTAAAAGGGCAAGTGGCTCAATTATGAGTCTTTTTAAGCAAACCCTACCTAACCGCAATGATAAACCGATCCCAATCCCAACCATCCCTTTTGAATGAATAGTAGAAAACAATCACACCCAGTCATATAAAACCACGAATGGTTTTTATCAAACAACGTTAACTCCGTCCCGTCGTTCTATACATTCATGCTCACCTTAATTGCCTTTTCATTGCAAAGTTCTTTCAATAAGCCTTATTAAATATCAGCGAACAGCGATAAATTAAGAAGTTTTACCTATAAAATGGTTAACAGGCTCATATAAATCCTTCGGTCGCCGCTAATTGCTTGTATTCAGTGAAAAATATAAAGATACCTCAATGGAGGAAATTATTTTGGTATCAAAAGGTGCTAATGTTTTTAAATTGACATCCTCAAATATGGATAGGTAGGTACTGAAAATAAGCCCAGAGTTTTTGCAAAAAAAAAACTATTACGTCGTATTTTAGATAAGTCTACGATAGCAATTCCAAGATAATAATAGAACGGACGAAAAACTGGAGGACATGCAATATAGTAAAACAAAAGGGTTCCTTTTTAGAGTCCCATTACTAAAAAACCTATAACTTTCCCAAGCCTTTGTATATTATTTTGTGAAGAATCGTAGGCTTTCCGGAAAGAAGATTAATAATATAATCAAAGCTGAGAACTTCTTGATCTGAAGCGAAGAGCTTCAAATATTTTACACCTCGCCCTTGCTTCGGCAGCGCACTGTCCATCAAAGGTAAAACTTTTCGATTCACAACTATCCAACAGCTTAAGGACGTTTGAGAAAATACTTTTTGCTTTCTTAATGTCTGCTGCTGAAAGACTTCGTAGTTCGTACATTTAGGATGGGTTGCCGAAGTTCCAAGCTTCGTTCTAAACTTTTTAAATTGAATCAGAATTGTCGTGCCTTGCCGAACTTCGGGCCTCGCCTTAGTTACTCGTGTACATAATAAATGCCGGGCCTTTGCCCATTGCTAATATTCCAAAGTTAAAGGGTTAAATTTTGTGATGTACCAAAACTTGGCAAAATCTATTTTCGAGTTATTTGCTGCTTGAATTGGGGTAGAGGGGAAACAATTTAAATTTTACGACTCTGTTCGAATTTAGTTGAATATATAAATCCTGGAGCATATAAAGCAAGCAGGAGCAAATGGTTTCTGAAAAGGTCTAAAGATCCACTCAAATGTTCCTTAGCTCACAAAGAGTTTCTTAAGTTCGCATTTGCATTGAGAATTAACGCTTCGAAAAGATCAAAGCTTAATCTTGAACGCATTATTAAGGTGCAGCGTAAACGCTCGGAGTCTCGGAGGTAAAGAGTTAGAAAAGCATTGTTCTTATAGTTAAGTAGACGTGAGCAAGCGGGCTGTGCTCGTTACGTTATAAAAGTGCTCAGCCCCAGCTCTCCGCGGATCTGCATTAGCGCACACTGAGCATTTAATCCCGACGCCCGGGGCGTAACCAGCTGAACTCGCTTTTACGACAACCGCGGTGACTTTGATATTCCAGATTTTTATGAGATTAGTTTTGGACGCTGACCTAGTTTAATATTTTGTTAGTGAGTAATTGAAGTCATCGTTTGGCGTTTTATGGATAGGGTAGTAGTGGAAAATGGGAATAACATGTCGAATTTTGTGGCGTAAAATTAGTCGAATAAGACAAATCTGGCGGTCTCATTGATTCTCTTGATAAATGTGTTTCTGATTAAAGAATTTTGAAATATCAATATCCCATTACATTGTCAAAGTTGTAAGTGTCTATTGAATACTCCGTTCCTAACAGTTACAGATCATACAGATAAACCTGTTTAGTGCCTATAGCTTTACCAAAAGATTAAGTCTATTAACAGAACGAGGATACACAGTAGTGAGTAAATTAAGAAAACCCCATAGTTACTCATCCTCTAATATTGACCACCGTCTAATAACACATCCGTGAACGATTAGTAAAAAAAACTGAGCACGTGGACATGCTGACGTCATCACGGACCGAATATTCTCTATGTACATATTGTACATACGACGCTGTGGTACTAGTTCCACTGTCCATTTTTATCATTACAAACACACACCTCTGTTCTCTATCAAGACAATGTGACACCAAAAAAAATAATTGGTGTAGTTTTCGCCACAAAAATTGTGTTTACAGAAACCGACCCATTTCCGATGCTATAACCGAATTTCCTAATCACCAATCTTGTCTAAATAGTAATCAGAGCATTCCACTAACGACAATCTCACTTCTACGCGATAATTTTCGCTGACCGAAAACTATTGTCAACGCAAATTCCGCAGAGTTATTCGAACAAGCATATTGAGATTTATATGTATGTATTTTTGTGTTTTATGAAGTTTCTTGATGGTTCTTCTCCATGAGACCAACTCTTTGGAACCGTTCAACTAGTTTCACGTTTCGAAAGAGCTTTCATAGGCTTATTTGAAAAAAAATTTGAAAAAAAAAAAACTTCGAAGTGCTCACATAAGTGAAACTCCATCGAGTTCCCTGAGTAGTACTGCCTGAAGCGCTGAAAGAAGATTACGCGCTCTAACACGAGGTATATCCTAAAAGTTTTCGGTTGGACGAACGAATTGGTTTTGAATTCATCTATCTTATATGGAAATTCCAAGAAAAATATGGAATATTACCTCTCATTTTACGTGCATTGCATTCCGTTTGGATTTCGCTCCGTTATTTAGATTTTTGTAGTTTATTTAGGGATGTAGCTTTGAATCGTTTGTAGGTTGAGATAAACTCTCTTTTATAGGTGCCTGCTTATACTGGAGATACTTATAGATAATCCTCTAATTTGACTCCAGTTTCTTTTTATGAGTTAGCGAAAACTGTTAGATACATATGTACTTCAACACACATGGCCCCAAAAAGTTTCAACCATATTAGGTTTAGGTTAGGTACGCTATCTTCAGCTAGAAATCGTATGAAATTACATTAATGAAACCTAGTAATAGTCGTACTTTACAGTCAGAAGCAATATTGCTTGAGGTCCTATATGTCCCGTTATAGTTCTAATTATGCAAATTCTCGCGCTTACGGACCCCCTGAGGATGGCTCCCAAATTAATATTAGTTTGAACTACTTTGGTTAAGTATGGAATATACCTTTGAGATTGGCAGGCTTTGAATTACCTACGTAAGACCTTTCTGGCTGTAGAGCGTCTGTAGATACAGATTATTTTAAGGCATAATTACACGTATTTAGGTTTCTCAAATGATATGCAATAGCTTTTGTTTTGTATAGTCTTTTAACCAGAAATATTATAATTTTAAAATTACTTAAACATTAATTAGCTGGTTTAACTCGAATATTATAAATATACCTACTTAGGCATATTTCAAAATTGATAAATCTTTACACTTTTTCCATGTTTCAACCAACCTCTTTATCACAGCCCAATACTATAATGTCCGCTCACTATAATCCAGATACAACTCATTTTTAAAGCATATTCCATTAGGCTTACTTCATGTAAATTCTCGAAGCTTAATTACCTGTGACAAAAATCTTTCTGTTAACAAAATGACTCATTCGTAATTTATGGAAATCCAACATAAATTAGTCTACATTGAAACTGTGGTAATACCGTAAAAGCATAGCAAACACATTGATAGAGATTATCGAACATTAATGTGTATGGGATATATATTCCCATTCATTGGAGGCCTTAATTAATGCCTTCTAAATAAATTAGTTACGAAACTGTCATTAGGTAAGAGATATATACAGTATGGGGACTCCGTAATCATTCTGCCAATAGTCTTAATGGGCCTCAATAAACACCTGAAGAGGGTCTCTTTAGGCAAATTTATTAAGTAGTTCTTGTATGTAGTCAGACACCATTTGTATCGAGGGTTTGTGTTTGTTGTCCTATCTACGAAACCGGGTGACATATAAGACGATAGGTACATTTATTATGTACCTAAATATAGTGAATCAAATCGTTCTTAGAAATCTATGGAACGACTTAATTCAATAAATAGAAAAAGATTTCCGATTATAGATAAAAAAATAAGTGCAATATTTTTCAAAGACAGCACACAGCCGTGTATCTGGGTCTCTTCTAAACTTCGCAGCAAAGCATCCACGAAATAAAGTTTCTCAGTACATACACCCACCACTTACTTAAGTATAACAAACACTTAACAGTTACAAAAGCACTCAGCTTTTGACGACCGAATATTTCGTAGAGATCGTTACAAAGTGACTCAAAAAACAAATTACTGTGCCGTTTTTAAAGTGTTTTACGTACATTATACATAGTCTGTAGGTACTTATAGAAATGAGAGACAGAGGTTACAACCTCTCAATCTCCCTGAATGACGCTGTGATTTTGCTAGTAACATTTTGTTTAGCCTCTTGTAATATTTTTTATCTTTGTCAAAACTCTGAGTAGGTAGACACAATATCGCTTACTTAATTAATTCCAACGACAAATATGAGAACAGCTATGTTAAACTGAATTTTTATAAAATTAGTGATACTCCTAGACAACCCTTTCTTCTGAAGCAAAGCAGATAGATGACAAACCAAATGAATACTGTTATTGCGACGTTAAAGAAACCCTTCCAATAAAATAAGACTATAAATGACACGTTTATTTTCCCAACAATAAATGGTAACTGCTATTGTGTTAGAAAATAGTTTGGCAAAATATTTGAAATTCTCGAATATTTTGGTCCCCGGGCAAGACTTGACATTGCTTATTGATTTCGCCCCGAGATACAGATCTGCTACGGACAGACCTAGCCTAGATACAACCCATTGAGATAGTATCTGGCTTTGAAAATAAGAACTCCCACAATCTCAGCTTTTATTTGAAATATTTCATTCGGCTTATTTAACTATGTTCTTAGGTTGGTCTCCTTATTTAGAAATTGTATTTCTAGTTCGAATTTAGGTTTCTTCTAATGACATCAATGGCTATTTTGCTTTATTTATCGGCACTACTTTTAAAATAAAAATTCATATTTATTTTAAAAAATACCTAAAGCATCAAATATTTACTGACTACTGTCAACTATCTTTAATCTTTCTCTTTACAAATAATTTATGTTTTATCATTACTTTTCTTCTAACTGATCTTAAAATACACGTTTTTAATAAAGTATCTCTTTTTGTTTCAGGTAACAACTGCAAACATCTTCAAATAAATCTACCGTGACGTTGGTAATAGTCCAAATGTGTAACATATTCGGTTATATACAGGACATAAGTGGCCTATTTATAGTCGGTCTCTAACAAAATTGAAAACGCTTCCTGCTTATCTACTCGCTTAAACACCACACTTCCGACCCATCGTGATTCTATTTACGAAAACAGGAACATAATATAGCAACTGTAGTTTAACACAAAACAATCTATTTTTGTTCGCAACGATCCTTTCGAGTTTGGTTTCAGATAAAATAATGAGTTTTTTGTAACGTTCCTTTATCAAACGACAATTAATATTGGGAAAAGTTTCCGTCACAGGCTTTTTCCGTAATAAATCTTTTCTTAGAAAACGTTGTCTTGGTTACTAAATCAGTTAACCTACCTTCGACTGAAATTTACTTTAAATTGAATAACCAAACTTGGAAATTATATACGTAATGAATGGCAAACTATATAACCATTATTACTATCAGTTAATATCATACGAGTATATTAGAATTTAATTGAAGTTTCAATGAACCCACAAACTCTATCAGTTCCATACAAAGTTCATACAGAGGTTTAAATAGGAGCTACCAATATCAGAGGTTAATTTTACAATTTGTACATCATTGAGGCTTTTAATTTTAAGTTTATTGTAAAGCAAAAGCTGACCATTTAGCCAGGTAAGGCTTATAAAAACATTACAAACTAGGTTAATATTTTCTCCCTTTACATAAAGTCCTAATCGCTTTCGTCTCAGTAAGGTTTATCCCCAGCCACACCCGTGAATGTAGTTAAAGGATTATCCCAAACAGGGGCAATGGAAGGCGTCCTACAGTTTATTTCCACGATCACAAGCCTATCTACCTCATTAGGTGAATGCCAATATCCCTGAATCAGCCTTAATTGTATCGTTGATTTGTTCAAAAGTAGCCGCTAAGTGAAATCGTGCGAAACAAAATCGCAACTCCTATTAGCAATTTCGCTTCGATAAAAGTCCGAGTTTTACTTATCAAGAACAGAGCTACGAAGTGTCAAAGAAAAAATCAGCAAATGTATAAAGTGAATCTCCTTCGTAAAGTTTCACGATATTGTTTGCCGAGGAATTAAATTGTTCTTTTGCTTGTTTTGATTTATTTAAGGCGCTATTGCTTATGTAAATTAGTAAGATTAATATATCTTATACTTAATTTAAAAAACGAAACCAGAAGGAATAGGATACGTTTGCCCAACAATGAGGTAATCAGAGATACCTAGAGAGATTTTGGGTCTAAGACACTAGAACCAATGTGTATATCTAATATGTATTTCTCATGAAATAAAAAAATCTGAATTCTATCACGGACCATAATAATTTGAGTCGAAAAGAAAATTAGGGCACGGTTAATGGTCGAACGCCATTTGGATGTGCGCCAACCGCCCTACAACGGATTTGGGGACAAATCCGCTGGAAACCAAAACCTTAATCCGACCGAATAAAAAGTTCACCGAACGTTGCTCCAAACTAATTTATATGGTTTAAACTAATCAGTCGCAGGGCGCCATTGCGGTTTGTCGTAACGTGTCCAATTTACCAAACCGACTTGATTTTCATGCTGCCGGACGATTATTCAAGCAAAAAAAACGTTTCCCTGATTATAATTTCAAATGGGGCCACCCAGATCCAACCAGAAAATTCTTTGAAAGAATATTGAATTGGAAGCGTGGCTATGTATTTATTCTGACTTATAAACTAAAGCTATATGAATGGAGCGTATTCAACCAGAACGTAGGTTTATGATTGATAGTGCATGAATGGCAATTGCTATGTCTGTGGTGGATGAAAAACGACGCTTTTATTCAAAAATATTCCTCCGCACGTGTGCAACTATAAACTATGTTCAATATTTTAAAGAGCTTTTCACTGACTAAATTACGTCTTCCTTTAAACGTTTTACCTACTTTTATATGGAAAAGTTGCAAATGAATGCACATAAGTATGAGATAAATATTTAAATAGCTTCAGTGGACTATTTGTAGTAGAGCATGGCAATATAAAGAGATACACAATTACAATTTCAAATGTAAGCCTCGCACGGGCCTTACGATGCAAATCCGAGGCTAGTAGCTTAGTAGGTACGAGGAGAAGAGCCTTGCCTTGCCTTGCCTTCATCTATCAATAATTGTAAGCGAGCAATTTACATTTGTCCCGTACATTTTACATTATTAAATAAGAAAAAAGAAACAAAAGCAAAATAGGACGGAAAGTCTTTGTTCGAGCTCTTTTGTATGGAGGCCATATTGCGACTAGTGGAGACATTTAACGAAACTTGATGTGCAAAGTAGTCCGTAGTGACCTATTTGCTGAATAAATTACTAGAATTCCCATGTGCCGGCCGATGAAGTGCCTTTTAGAAATGTGAAACTGTAATGTTAACTGCTGTTTCGTAGTACTTAGAATTTAAAGCAGCAATAACTAGAAATTACTCGACTTCTGAAAGGCATACTCGTGTTTCAATAAAAAAAAGTTTAATTACCTACTTTGAATCAACATTTCCACGACAGACACGTACTTGGCTGTCCGTTACCTCGAGCAACAAAGGCATGTTTACGAGTATGTACTCAGACTGTACTACATAGCTCACTACATAAGTTTGTGGGACCGCTCCACTTAATGTCAGTGCCAACTGATGTCTCCTAACTTTAGCGCTTGTGGTTAGGGCCCGGCGGGCCCCGGCAATTGTGGGTGAAAACGAAAAATAAAAGTTTTTGAGAGGTCACGAATGAAAATGGAAAAAATATCGTCGGATCAAATATTTTAGTACGTTTTTCGGGGTAAAATAAATGACGTATTAACGACGGTGGTAATGACGAATTAATAACAGTGTCGCTATCAGATGACAGAGTTTTTTTTTCAAATAGGCTGTTGAACGATTTGTCTGTGTGAATTTCAGCACCTAATTGGTATAAGTCAGTGAAGATGTCAAACAGACGATTTGAAAAGTGCTTCTCTTAAATGTAAGGCGAAAAACTTAATTTAAAAGGGACAGGCCCGTACTCGGGAAACTTTTCTAATTTCTTTTATAAAACTCTGAATTTGCACCATGACCGTGACGCTGCTCTCGGCTTTTAACGACTTATTTAAGTTATTATCTTCCAAATATTATGCAGGAACTGTGGCGATTGTTCTTATCACATGTATATCAAAAAATATTTTGATGAAATTCTATATGTAGGTAACGAAAAATATGATTAAGTATATATTTTAAGTTTTAGTTTTAAGTAAACAACGCCAACATTAAAAAGTAAAGTAATAATGAACAATAGCCTTGCTTGATTAGCTGCTTCCAAGCGAACTTAAAACTTTTGCTCTTACCCGTAATGGCGAGTTGGAAAGAATTAATAACTTCGCTATTTCCACTTTCCTGACTATAAGCACTTCTCGGTTTAATCTGCGAAGGCATTAAACTTCTTCATGCCTTGTATTCTAACTAATATAATAAATCCGTAAGTTAGTTACTTTATTATTTATTGAGGTTAAAAAGATTAAAGCGATTTTTAACCAGGTAGCTACGTGTACTTTTCCCTCATAGTAAGAGTAACCGCAAGCAAACAAGTAAACTATTAGGTTCTTCATTAAATCACAAATAACCTGTTGGTTGTTGGTTGGTTTAGACATAAATTGATACACAGGTCTTTATATAGAAGGCTTAGTCTGATCTTCTATTATTTTTAACCGTCAAATCCGTAGCGGACCCCGATTGGGGTCTGAACATCAATGTCACCGTAAGCTCGGTTTAGACCCCAATCGGGGTCTGCGAATGAGTCATACACTTTCCTAATTATTTACGCTCATATTTATTTTCTTTCCAATCAAACCGTATTTGTGAGTACTAAATAAAATAACGAAATAAATTTAAACTATTTTGACGTATTCAAACCTTTCATATTTAGCATCCCTTTAGTAATATACCTTTTGAAAATCCAATCGTAATTACCGGGAATTCTGATCGAACTCGCCATGTTTGTTTACATTTGTTGTTTTTTTTAAATTTGAAGACGCATAGACAAGATGGCGACGGTGATAGAAGTTTTGCATCGAATGATCCGATTCGTTAAAATAAAGAATCGATTTAATAATTTTATATTATTTGATATTATAATATTACTAAATTGCACTTTTGTATACTATAATCTGAAAATAAATTAGGAAAAGTAAAATGACTTAATTTATTTTGAAAAAATGCTAGAAAATCAGTGTTAGAAAATACGTTGTAGCCGGAATATTTTTTTTTTCGGTTTTTAGGATTTCTGAAGACCGCAAATTTTGAAGACTTATTTATTTTATCGGGTGTTTTATGTGCAAGAATTCCTGTAGTCCTGCCAAACTTAATGGCGGTTCGTTACTTCCGACTTTTTAAGTGAGCGGCAAAGCTATTTGACGAGAGCTGTAGTTAGGTGTAGTTATCGCAAAATTTTATGACGATTTTATTGTTTGAAGGGGCAAATAGGTAGTCGGAACTGCTACTCGCTGTTCATCGAAAGCTGGTCCAAGATGGAAGAAAGATGGCCGCCGCCGATTTATTTTTCTTTTCACAAATCTGTCAATACGGGTATCAAATAAATTGCATTGACTAGTAGAACAAGAAAGATTATTTTTGACCGACAAGCTATAAAGAAGCGCGGGGTCGCTACTCCCCGTCATCCGCCTCAGATCCTCAGAAGTCCTGCGGGATCATTAGGATCAAAAATATTAAGTCGATGCCTAGAGGAATGAAGCAATTTTTTTTCGCCACCAAAGGACAATGAGCGTTTTGATCTACCTCTCCTCTAGCATTAAGTAATACATCAATAGAAAGCTTGTGTTATATAGAGTATTTTCTTGTACGGCGGCGATTGTCATTTGTTAGTATTTAGGGAGTTGGACCATGTTTAGTGAAATAATAACTATGTCTAAAATCTACTGTAGCTTCTTAGGTACTGACAATTTGTTAGAGGTATTTAAGTACGAAATGTTCTATTTAAAAAGGCCTTTCCAGTGATATATAATTAATTACTAGAGAAGGAATCTAAGGACTTGAAACTAACTATCGATAAAAAACCTTAAACATGTTCTAACATCTAAAGTACTAAGAATTGGTAAGTAGTATGAAGTACAAAATGTAACGCTTAAAAATAACTTTCAAATGATGTATGACTCATTACTAGAGGGGGAGTAGACCAACATTCAAACATCTCGCCCAATGTCCTTTACGCCGCGCAATGGTGGCCGAATCATTGTTGTGACTCACGCACACAAAAACCACGGTCTGCTCCGATAAAACTTTCCTGAAAGACCCAACGGTCTTTCAGGAAAGTTTTATCGATCGGATAGCATCAACATGCTATCCCCGCACCCCGCACGCCATTCCGGCGCGCCATCTGAATTTTATTCGTAATTTAAAATTCAAAGGACTTATGGGACACCCAGTATAAAAATTTTACCTATGCTAAAAACTTTCATAAAACTTTAATATTTTTTCTTCACAACAAAAACAAATTGAACCTATAATTTAAAATTAAGAAATAAAATTGAAATAAGTTTCTATTAAAAAATATATATAAAATTGGTATTCGATTATTTATAATAAACATCCGATTTAGGTATCGAATGCACACCGCTGATTGAAAAAAAAAAATGTACTCTGTTCCAAACTCTACTTCTTGTCTGTGACTTTGATCTTGTAAATTGTTCATTTTTATTGTGTATTTTATGTGCTGATTTTTTAGTTATGAATCATAAATAAGTGCACGAAATGTATTGCAACGGATTGAAAATGTTATAAATATGACGTTTGTGTTGTGTTTGAGAAAGTGATGCGATTATTTATTGGTAAGTTTTCACCAAATTTGAAATGCCTAACTTTTCGATAGACTTAGAAACACCGTAATTATTATCTATTTCTGAATTAACTGACCCCATTTGACCTTCGCACGTTGTTGTTAAATAAGTGAGCTCTAAAGTTATAGTTAAAATACTTCTGATCAGGCATTACGGACTTAGAATTTATGTGTTGAAAGTTAGTACAAATTTTTGAGTTCCATGTCGCGATTCAAAATATCCCGCCGAATCAACGGTAAAGTCATATGTCAAAACCTTGTCGAGCAGAGGGGTTAAAATACACTATCACTTTTTAATATCGATAGTTTATTTGTAGAATTCTGAAGGTGTGCCTTAGGGTGCGTCCACATCTGGCGAATGTGCCGCGAATGCGCAGCTCGCGAGCCGTTTGCGACCTGCCCGCGAGCTGCGCGCGTGCAGTCACTGCAATAGCTAGGTGCGCCTCTTTAGCGCAACTCATGCAAGGCTCGTATAGAGCGCGCGAGCGGCGCGCGATCTGCGCGCACTCAGTTCTCGCCCTTCCGTTTATTATTTAATAAAGAGCGCGTCGCGCGCCGCCTGCGCGCTGATCGTGTACGGCGCTTAGGTCGCGCGCGAACTGCGCGCGGGCGGCGCAGAAGCGGCGCACGAACAAAAATGCATGCGCCCAGCTCGCGGGCAGGTCGCAAACGGCTCGCGAGCTGCACATTCGCGGCACATTCGCCAGATGTGGACGCACCAGATCTAAGATGAGAGAATCTAAAAAGTGTCGCATTGTTCCTTACAACAAAGTACTTGCGCACATACATGTAGGTAATTCATTTCTAAAAAAAATGGTTCCAGGCCTTCAGAACAGAATATATAGCTACCTACACACATTATAACTTGAGCAATTTATTCCATAAGTGAGATAAAACTAGGTCCACATATCACATGTGAGTGCTCAGCAATGCCGCGTCGAGATTCATCACGGGAACCGACGAGGCGTTAATTAATTGATATAATTTATGTTCCCTCGTAATCACCTCCACACACCTCCCTCGGTTGAAACGCTAGATAAATACAGTATTAACCAAATTATTCATTAGCTTATTTTGGTACGTTTTATGTTTAATACAACGTTCATTTTGTTTGTGTGTTGGACTAGTTCTGAAATATGTTGGTGAAATTAAAATCTGCTAAGTATGGTTAATCCCTGGTATGAGTGAGTCAAAGTCTGTTCTAATTACTTTCTCAATAATTAATAGTATAATTTAAATAAAATAAATGCTATTTTGGTACAATGATATCACGCGTTTTAGCTCGATGGGTAAGGAAGAAGTGTTATAAAGGTCTACTGATAAAAATGAAGTTCCAGTTTTTTAAATCTTTGTAATTGTAAAGGTTGTGCTTTTCACTAAAGACTTAAGAGACGGAACATTCAACCAAATTCTGCGCCATCGCTCACATATTAAAGTAGGTTCGTGGAACGATAACTTAGTTAGAAACAATACAATCAACAACAGACTTGATGTAAGGAATTTCAGAGGTACGTAGGCAATTAGTTCGCTGAAACTTCACCCACTTCCATACTAAGTTAGTGGTATAGAATACTTAAGTATCGTGTACTTATTGTACTTATGTAACGCACATGAGACCTGTCTTTGAATAATAACTTAACTTGTTCTGTTTGTTATGCTTAAGTTAAACAATTAATTTTCATTTTAAATGTAGGTTTAAGTCGTATGGGATATAGATCTGTAAGTATGATGAAACTATTTTCATTGAATTGCAACTTAGTTCAGTGAGTTACGATTAAACCACGGCCAGAATAACCAAACTTAGAAGCCACTGTCTGAATCTGGGAATTTAGCGTATAAAGATTTCTATACGTTTGCTCGTTTTGACGTAAAATACCAGTAAATCACCAACATGAATTGCTACCTCCGTATACTTTACAATAAAACCAGTAGGTGTGACATAGCATGTTAAACAAGAATACAAGGACAAGACAGCAATAAAGAACTCAAATAAAACTATATGGGAATAACGTGGATACGGGAAGGCGCGTGAGCAAACACATCGTACGCTTGACAAACATAATATCGATAAAAACTGTTACAGTCTGCATGCGTTATTATCAGGATTTTTCGCGCTTCTTTATTATTTGAATTCAGAAACTTTTGTTTTTTTTTTTACCTTGAGGAATAACGGTTATGTGATATTTTTAGACGTGAATTTACATTGGGCTCAGTGTTTGCTTAGATTTACGTCGAGAGGCAAATATTGTTTAAGAGTTTTTCTTAGTAGGTTTTTTTTGCTGTTTTGAATGAAAATATATAACAGTTTTACATATTACATGTATAACGTCTCAAATAACATCTCAACTTCAAATATCAAGTCATAACAAAAACTTTATTCCATTTACAAGCTAAATGAGTACTTCGAAACTTAGACGGTTTCAGTCGAAATTGTAATTAAATCTATACGGGCGCATATCAAAACAATTTATTATAATTTCTCATTAATATTCAGAATAGGGCTCCGACTGGCTAGATGTGCTGAAGAAACCAAACTTTGGACAATGATTGAAGGCTTAAATTCCGTAGTGAAGCCTTTGAAGTCCCTAATGTTATACCTTTCAAAGTTAGTTAATTTCTCAACTGGAAATCGAAAGCTACAGTGCCCTGTACTTTGCCCTTTAGTTTGCTCAAAGTTTAGTCACTTGTTTTTTGGTGCGGTTTGACTCGCGTTAATTTGGGAGACCACAAAGCGTTTTCTCTTATATAATAGTTTGCATTGTAGTTTTAGCTTCATAGGTAAAACCCAAAAGATAGTTCATTTATTTAATTAATGCTTACCTACTTATATAATAATGTATACTAGAAATACATACTCATCCTTTATTACGTACACACTACTTACCGAGCTGTCTGCAAGCTGTCGCCTTGCCCCAAACTTCTCCAGTTTACCCGCGAAGACGTCAGCGTGTGGTCATTTGTTAACAACACGCGCCTTCTGTCCCTCTAACTAACAAGGACATATCTAATTAAAACTTGCGCCTAGTTAAACCAGCTAGCGAATGTCGACCCAAAGTTTTTTACCCCCACAACTACGACAAGCTAAGTGCTCGCTCGGAATTTATCGCAAAAAACTTTTATTTATCCAGCAAAAAGCAAAGCGCATTAGGTGTACTTACTTAAATTATTTTTAAATGCCAATAGTAAAGCCTTTTCACCCGCTAAAAACCTTTAACACAAACAAAATTAATATGGCTGTCAGCTAATCCAAAAGAGCTTGAAAATTACAGTCCCCACTTTGTTTCAGCGAAAACGTTTCAATTCGACGGAATAATTTTATACGGTGAGGACACACGACCCAAAACTTTCGTATGTAAATAAAGACATGGCTACTTAAAACTCAGCTACCCCCATGCCTGGCTTTAGCTGTCACGACTGAGTCGCGTACTTAAGGGGAGAATAAAATTTCAAATGTTCAGGATTTAAGAGTGCGGAGTGCGGACAGGCGTCAACCGAACAACTTCGTGAGGAACACTTAAATGAACTCAACGATGCGGGATTTCAACCGAAACGAGACAAACGGTAGACTTCGGCTTTAATCCTTCTGCAGAGTTAAATGTTTTGCTACACTAAGCTGAAAGTTGTTGATTAATCGTTTTCCAAGTAATCCGTCTGCGGTAACTAGTTGCTACAATACCGGCTAGCTTTTATGAATTCAATTTATTTTGATATGATTACTGTTATTTTATTCGCAAGTTAAATGGAAAATGAATAAATTTCACTAGAAGATAAGAAGCTTGTGCTACTATTGTGTGTACAAACAAAGAAACATTGACTTGTACGTCTTCTACGGATTCAGTTATCGTGTAGGTACATCCGATTGAGTTGTAAGTTCATCGGTGCTGAAATACAACCACTCTATTATACGTAGGTCTTGTTCAATAGTTTAAGTTCAATGAAATCACAGAATATAATAAATTGACAAAGATATTTCAAATTATACCTCTTATACATATGTATAAGGTGATGATATAAGATATTTTAATTCAATAAACTGGTATGAAGGTGAACCTGACTTACCGAATACTTATTTGATAATTAATATGTTTATATATGTGATAATTTATATAATTTGCAGTTATTTATTTAATATTACGCAGTTGCAAACAAGTATTAAAATATTTATAGACTACCACTAAGTAATAACATTTGAGCTCTTCCAAATATTTGACAAATACATTACCTCGACAAATGTGATATTAGATATTGTTTATTTTGACGTCGTCGACATAAACTTGATTTATAGCATAACTGTGAAAATACGAGTCGCTCAACAGCCGTATCGTTAGTGGGAGGAAACTATCCCTTCTGGCGAGCCGCCAAAATGTTAGCCCGGCCGAATCGTCATCAATAAAAGTTATCATACTACCCGCCGTGACCGAATACCCTAAAAAACCGACATCTGTGTCCCCAAACTTTGTTTGGCGTTGACAAATTCGGTAGCAAAATATTTTTATTAGATACATATATTTCACAAGTGCTTGGAGAGTATAACAGTTGCCTGCTGATTGTACAAAGTAGTTATATGACGTAGTAGGTCAGGAAACGTGGCGCGGCGGCGGTATCCTACCCTCCGGAAAACGACGTCTATTTTACAGCTATAATCTGTACACTGAACACATAAAAGGAAAAGCAGTTCCGCTACAGTTAATCATCTTTTTTTCGCGTTCAAACAATAAAGGAGAGTTGTTTGAACTGAGGTGTGGTTACAGTTTTTGATGAACGAGGTCGAATAGATATATACTCTAGAAAAAAAATGATAATAATAAGAAAGAAAAGATGATAAGATAAAATAGTAGGTACCACGTCTGAATAAATATCTAAAGGAAAAAGCGAGATTCTCCCTACTAACTGAAATCTTGGTATTCGCCTGCAAGCTGATGGACAAGTCTAAACGAGTTTGGCGACTATCTCGGTGGCCGCCACTCAACCGTTTGTTCGGAGACAGCGTTCCCCAGCCACCCCTCATTTTGTGGGTCGGCCATCAATAAAGCTTATCGTTGCTAGTCTGGCCGCGACATCTCGACTACACAACGACCTGCCTAGCCACCCAGGCGCCTATAAACGAAATATTGCAAATTGAATTATTTTTTCACTCAACCATGCAATTCGTTACACCACTGCCCTTATATAGACGTAATACCGCCTTTTTACTAAAATTAAAGTACTCCCTGAAAGAAACATCGTTATGATTTCCGCAACTTTGAGTCTTACTACGTACATTTTAAAGCTTACATCCCTGTAATGAGGTGTTTGTGACGTGTTATCTCGTGTTGACACATTATTTGCGCATGGTTGCTTTTATACGTTTCAAAATGTACGTCAACTTAGACTGGGTAAATAGAATGATGGCAAGAATATAATAAAATGTAGTGAATGCAGAGCACGTAACACATAATCACATTAGATTGGATATAAAGGCCCGTCCGTGCGTCTTTCACGGCCGTGTAACGCCTTGCGCGATAAAGGTAACCGCGCCCAAACTAGCCTGAATCGTCGACGCGGCCGTAACGTTGCCCGGGGACAACGATTTTCTGATCTCACGCTCCCAGAGGCAATGGTGGCACATTTATAAAAATTGGCACGATGGAAAAACTTCGTAACTAGATAAAAGAAAGTCTGGATTTTATAGGTTCAGCCTGAGATAAATTGGTTCGTATATCCAGTAATTTCATGCTTGTATTACCTATTAAGTTTATTTGTATGGATGAGCTCGAACAAAGAGCTTTTCATCGACTTTATAATAATACGAGACATAAATAGACTAACCCAACGGAGCATGTGGACGAACATCCTCTTATTAGAACAATATATAGCCACTTATATTGGATCTAACAAGAACAAAAGAAAACTCTCATACGACTACGAGTATAATACAAAATGTCGCTTGTAAAAAACTACGGCGCACTCATTAAACAGGCTTTTGTGTTGAGAAATCTGATTAAAAATTAATTAGAACAGTATCGGCCCTCCCTAAGCGAATGAATACGAAAATAATCCAACAGTGATGTTCTGTCTGTTCAATTAATTGAATGCCACAGCGAGTGATCACACTGGAGTTAGAATATTAATTGAATCGGTCGCGGCGGACAAACGTTTTGACACATGACTGATGCCTTTTACTTCGTACGATAATGTATGATACGAACCATTTACTACCACTGTTATTATACTCTATATTTTACACAGAGCAGGGAGATAGCACTAATGTATTTTGAAGCTATATAACTTAATGTAAATTTGAGTCAAAATGTTGTACTAACTGACTTAAACTTTGCCTAACCCCTAAAATAATTCACGGCACATAGCGTTGCTAAATAAAGGCACTTGAACGTGAGTAATATTATTTTTTAGCTCCCCGTTGGTAATAAAATATTTCTATGAAATATAGGGCGACCAAGTTTGTTTTTTTTTCTTCTTCCACGCTATTACCCTGGCTTGGAGCCAATAATGTAATTATCGCTGGTCGGCTTAGTAACACACATATTACATCAACTTTATACAGTGCATCTTTCACTTAATATTATTTAATACTCCCGCTTTTACTTAATGGAGATATCTTATGTGAGATTTCAAAGAATAACTATTATTTTCCCATAAAGAGCTTCTCATCAGCGGTCAAGTCTTGAATAGACTTGCTCCCCCATACTTATGTCTCGATATTACTTCAGAAATCTGAATGGGTATAATACCGATACACCTTTTCTTCACCCTTTAATGAAGGAAAGTTTTACACCATACACTAGTTCTTTTTCTATGATCCGTAGACAATGCGTCCATCAACGGCTACCAGATAAACAAAGAAAGCTCTATACTTAGATAACACGTGTAAAGGGAACAATAGTACTTAAAGGTGTTTGCGCAAACAAAGCCTGAGGCAGGTAACATTGTAATGAAATCTCGGCGACGCGCATCAATCACGCTGTCAGTAGCCTGTATACTACACGGTACAATCTGCACTAACCCGGCCGCTAATTAATTTAAATTTATTAGCCGGTCTTATGAGAAAACGGATTTTTGAAAAACGTTTAAATTGTGTGCCTGTAAGTTGTGAAATAAGGTACATCATTTTAGCTTATTCAATTGCTTATTTCAAGAACCCTAGGATCAAAATAACCAAATTATGAGTTCCCTCATCATATTTCTCTTCAAAGCATTGAATTTCACAAGAAAATATCTAAAACCTAATAAACTTTATCATGTTCTCATAAAAGCAGAAGGTGGCTTTCACCTCGGATTTTTAATTAAGTAAAAGTGCCGTAAGACAAAGTTTAGCGTAATTTAATAATGAAGGAACGGACGCCCAGAGTCCTGAGCTCAAAAGTTAACTAACTACTTAGCATAGATATGTACCAACAACTGTAATATAGACATTTTCATAACAGCACAAGTAAGGAGAGCTTCAAACGAACGCATTTCGAAATCAAGAATTCCTTACGCTTTGAAAAGTCATTTTGGATTTGCAAACATTGTAAAACACTAATTTCAAAAGCTTGGAACTCGCTAATCGGCTTTTGTATCTATAGGAACATAATTTCTCTTTTAAGTAGTAAGATTAAAATTCCGACCATTTGGCTGTTGCCTGCTGTGATTTAAAATGTTTGCAAACCATTATTATTCCCGCAATAATACAGCTCTTTGGGTCACCTACCATTATGTTGAAAAATAAACACATTTGAAACTCGATACAATTCTTATTCAGGTCGGCTTTTGTTCCCATTCTATTCAGAATACAGCAGCCTGTATAAGATATGCAATTAAGGTATAGTTCTGCGCGATATAAAGGTGGGCGATTGAAAAAGTTTCAATAATTGCGGCGCGCGTACATCCTATAGCCTCGTGTGAATTGAAACGTGCATACTCCCGTGGGATTGCATACTGGCACAAATGAACGCGCAGTTTATATACGGACCGCGTTCGCAAATATACGCCCTGAACACGCCTATACGACTGGTGATAAAGTGTACTTTTCACTGTATTTGTTTCCGATAGCGTTAAGCATGTTATCTGTAGTAAACTACTGAATATGTGGCGGAAAGTTACGTTATTACATACTTGGCATATGCAAATATACACGTACCTACAATTATTTGAATGGATTAAATGGATGAAATTATATCTGTGCATTGACATTTACTTTTTAAGTCCAGTAACCTCATTGTGAAATCGACTATTAATAATACTCATTACTCAATGAGCTCAATACAAACAAGTTATTAAGTCACTGTGGTTAACAGTCCTTAACAAAGCTGAGGTGAAGCCAAATCTTAGGCCAATGTACGACAAGCTAAACCCCGATTAACGGTATAAGAAGCCTTCAAACTGCGAGGTAAACAGATACTCACTTAATACCAACAACAGGGGCCCGATTCTCCTAAGTTAGTAATGTCAAAATCTAATAGAAATCGAATCGCAATATGATCGCAATAGCAGTTTTAACCTTATCGGGCATTCTGCTACTAATATAAGACCAATCGTATTCCAATGACATTCGATTGGTTTGCGATTGGTCTGCTATTTTGGTGATTTTGGTCTATACGGTAGTTTGCTGTACAATCATTTTGCAATCGTAAATCATTTCGTGACAAAATGATTCATTATTGAATGACAGAAAAGGATAAAAACGTTTATTTCAAAGAAAAAATAGCGGAATGCCGCATACGCTTCAATCGTAATCGAGTCGGGATTGGATCTCAATTGAACGTGAATCGTATGTCGCTTAAGTAAAATTAGGAGAATCGGGCCCCAGTTAATATCATATTATCTAATATTTGGTCAGTGTCGAACTGTCGAACAACTGGGTGAGCTCCAAAGCCCGATTTATAAGATTCCTTACATCTGACCTTTAAATCCTTTGAAATAGGAAAATATGATTAGGCGTAGGCACGTGTCAGCCGGAGTGGCGTATGATATCGAACAGGAATGTTATAAAGGTCGCTCTCGGTAAAGCCTTATAAAAATTCTTTCAGATTTATATTTAGAACAAAGTTAATGATCAATATTTTATTGCGGTCGGACTTTCACGTACGGAAATCAATAATGATAACATATAAGTAACTTTGATTTCTTAAGTTTTGGTAAGTTGAAATTATCGCAATAATGCAGTTGATAAACATGTCTTTTGGATGTACTTTTGGGAGCTCACACATAAAATTTTTAATGAAGTACATTCTACATTATTATATCTATCCTTGCAAGGTAAAGGCGTGGCATACACTAGAGCACTGCAACACATCACTATAAAGAATGGCGATACACCTAGCCTTGCTAAGCGGAGAATATTAGCGAGCTACACGTGACTGGCTTGAGAGTGAATTAATTAACCACTCTCTACTAAAACTGTTTACCGTGACAACGTGCTCGTTGACTCCTTGATAGTTCAGCGTCAGCGCTAACAACGTTGACGGCAACTGCCTTCATATAGAACACTATTACTATGATATAGGGCTGGGAACAATAAGGATGCTGTGTAGTAGTCAGGAACGGTAAAGTTGTTCAATGGACTTCTGGAATTAATACAAGCTACTGCGCATTCCGTACTCATCTGATTGAGTCTGATTACTTGCACGTGCAAAAGCTGCGTGTTATTTTAATAGTTAGAAAAAGAACTAATTTACGGATGCACTGTAAAGAATTTCAAATGATATTGCAATACGCAAAATTAGAGCAAAACTACAAAAATAACCTTACGTATTGTGACAAGAAAATCTTTGCCTGATGCGTAACATAGAATCCAAGGTACGAAATCCATTACCAGCTCACAGAATAGTTATAATGAAAGCGCTCTGATTCTAATGCCTCATTATTTCACAATTACTAACGTAATTACAAAGCTTAGCGTGTGTATAGTTATGGTGGCGAACAAACGCGGCTCGCGCTCTCGCGGGGCCGCACAAACAATGTGTGTGCACACTCCCTACGTATTTACTGAAGGGAATACATTACGACTCACGCGGGAATTATGCGCTACCTAAAATATGAGCCTGCTTGTAAGTCGGGTAATCTGACGCTTTTAAATTCGAATATCTTTACGTAACGACGTAAATTTTTAAAGTGTTTTCGTAAAAAATACCCGAAGAAATTTTTCCTGTAAACAAAAATGAGTGCGTGTAACTTTTCTCGTTGAAAGTGCTCACATTATACGGCTGAAGTTACGATGTTTTGGTGTATGTGTTGTTTACAAAATGTTTTTATAACCAACCTTAATGGAAGCATTTAATATTTATCAAACGATATTTTAAAGGAACATTTTATGTAGAAGCGTGTAGTTTATATCGGGTAACATAATCGATAACTTTGTTACTGTTCGCTGTTGCATCTCTAATGCGTCCTTTTTAAGTCTTCCGTTTCCCGGTAGTAAAATGTCAGCAGTGTGAACATGGCATTGAAAGCTAATAACTACGGGTATGTAGGTATGTACTAGTTGTGACGTAACACAGCCGGTGCTGCACGTATAGCATAATTTTCCGTAAACCAATTTCGTATGCGGTCGACTTCATGATATCGTTCGAAAGTTAATTTTACGCGAATGATTTTGACTTCATATTTCGAACGTAAGTGAATTTTGCGTCGGATATATCGATATTTCGCATCGTATATCGTTTGATATGTTACGTTATATTTTTATTTGCATATTTTATGGAATGTTAAATGAAATGTTTTACAATTTTGTTTTATTAAATGCATAAAATATATGAGATATAAATGGCGAAGCATCTTATATTTTTTACACTGTAGTAATACGGTGAATAAATGAGTATTTACCAAAACAAAAATTACTTTAATTTATAACCCAATAACATACCCAAATGAATGACGATTTTCTGCAAATCTCTCTAAAATTTGTTTTTATTTCCAGGTGAAACCGACGAGCATGGCCTACCCACAGAAAAGGACAAAGGATGCGACACCAACCTGTACCTCTACCATGTAAGTTTGTTTTGTCACTGTTTACTTAGAGCAAGCACACTACAAAAGTTTTAGTCGGCCGATTGTTGATTTGGGCTCATAAATCAGTATGAAGATGAATGGAAGTACACACGTAACAACGATCACGTATTCGTTCCGTATCAGACCGACTTAATACTTTGATTGAATTCCTGACTTTCTGGAAATCTATTTTTTCCTGCCGTCAACGTGCCTACAGTCGGCCGACTATTTAGTTTGTTGTGTGCGCTTAGGCTTAAGTAAAGTTATGTAAAACCTTTTTAACGACTGCTCCTGTACACAGTGTAGGTATAAACTTAGTGGAGCTTATCCTAACTTTGTTGGACGTTAAACATTGGAGCCCTTTCATTATTCAGTGTTTTGTTTCGCTGTGTCTATTTAAGAGTGTGTTTTAGTTATTATTTTATGGGGAACTTATAAGAATATTCAATAATGTAGAATTACTACTCAATCACCAAACTGTAACTTATTGAAAAATACATTAGCACAATAGAGGAAGCTTAAGATCTGTAAGTATTTATTAATTTTCATTCGATTCAATATAAAGATACATCGCTAACCACACATAATATAACAATTTTATAGTGAGCCTAGTTTTAAATTTACAAAATACGTTACCAGCAACCTAGCTCTATTTTACCAAAACGACGTAATAAACACACAACATTATTATCATAAGCTCAAGTATTAACAGTTCCCCTAAATAAGGTAGATTATCCCCGTCTTAAACACCCAGTGTTGTACCCTGAACAAAGATAGCTAGGTTCATTATTCAGCAGATGAATTGGCCAGTTACGTAACAATTGCGCTCACTCATACCGTGATCCTGTGGATTAGGCAATATTCTTACACTGAATCTGTTGAGTAGGCGTATTGTACGGAGTTCTAAATGTTACGAAACTCTTTGGTAACGCCCATCTCTGTATGAAATAATAAATAGCGTTGGTATGTAAAAATGTATTTAAGATTGTTCCCAAACTTGTAACTTCATAGGATATATTGAAATATCGATCTCAATTTTGCAACGTGTTTTGTATGAAAAATATACCAACATTTTTGTAATTAAAAAAACGTTGACCCAGATATAAGTCATGAAATAATAACTGCAAACGTTCCCTTTCATCAAAATGCGCGTACTTCACATAAATACGTGATATTCTTACTTAGGTGTAGTCATTTAAATGTTCAGTCGGACACCACTTCCAGTACCGTCGTAAAAGTCTTGAGAAAGTTACGACCCCACTTTGTAGGGGAAAATTTATTTTATACACTACAAACTCCACTGAATTTGAATGTTTCAGCCTACCCACATTTTAGTAGTTCTCCGACCTCTTATCTTTTTGGGGTAACGTCTTTGTATTCTAATTTATGGCTTAATGTTTTAAGCAATCATACATAACACTCTGTATAAAGCAACAAATACTAATGACCTTCATTTACTGAAGCACCCTATAGTTATTACAGCCAAATGAACTTTACCTGTTCCTTTACCGCAAGGTTTCATCATGAAAGATAACACCTAATAATTAATTCATTTAATCTTCCACCCAACGCCATCCCGGCGGTATCTGGAGATTAAAAAATCATACCGTGTTACGTGTTGTTTCGTTTCAGTGGATCTCATCACACTAATTATCCTTGACCTGGCTTACTCCGTTGCACGTTTCAAACAGCAATTAAATTAAGTACGAATACGTTCCCGTATATATACCCAATATCCAGGCATATTTAAATAACATTTACGCAAGCTAATTTAAGACCCGGTTTGTATATTCCGTGGAGGAAACTGAATAAATTGAACGCCTTATTGAAATTGAGTTAGGAACGTATTACCCTTGCTACGAGTATTCGTACGTATGTGTGCTTTCGATGACCCGTATAGATCGTAGCGTTCTCGTAGCGCTCGTAGCTAGTTCGTAGCTCATTACATGGCGGTCGTAGCACTTCAATCTCTTACGCTATTGGCTCGAGTTTCGCGCTTCATTCGTCTCGACTCTTGATGTAGTTTCGGAATTTTCCCGATAAACATGTCACATTTTTACTACGAAACTTTTTTCATTATACAAATACAATAAAAGAGAAATTCGTGTGTGTAAACGTCCGAGTGTACATAGCGGTTGCCTAAAAAATGAAATAAACGCGTCACGGAAAAATAGAACTGGAATAAAAACATTAAAACAATACAATAAAGATGGTTATTTACATAAAACGCGAATGTAGGTGGGTTCGTGTGATGAAAATAATCCTTAATAAAAAAAGTCTTTAGTACATAAAGGCGAGGCCACACCTGCGGTGCGCCGCGTAGGCTGAAATAATCCAGGAGCGCAATCTCGTATATAATTCACGCACCATTTGCGAGCCTCGTGACTTCTGCCCCCATTACGTGTAGTGATGGCAACGGAAAGATGGCGATAGAATTTTTACACGCACCTTTGGCTTACATACACAATATATTCAAGTGAATAGTACTGTATAACTGTGAAATAATAATCTATACTATTATCATAAAGGTAAAGAGTTTGTTTCTTTTAACGAGCTACGGCTGCGAACCAATTTGAATAATTACTTCAGTGTAAGATGGCCTATTTATTGAGGAAGGTTATGGAGTTTTTAAAACACGTGTAAAACTGGTGGCGAGAGAGGAAAGGGAGGAAGCTAGTACAATATAAAAGTAATTGCCTTGCCTACAAATAATACAGCCTAACGAACGACTTTGCTACCCGTAACATTTGATAAAGCATTCTTTGCTCCTCGTATTTCACACACGCTAGCTCGCACCCGGTTAGAATAAAATACTGGATAGGATTTTTATTTTTACCTTTTAAATTGGCTTATGTAACATAAAACCTGCCTTTAAATTGGTGTCTTTTTTCTTAAATATAAAAGAAATATTCTAATTGAATACCTAATTGCGCATTTAACTGATTTCTGACCGTAGCTTTGAGATTTTTTTTTGCAAACCAAGCATGATCTTAAATAATTTAATATATAAAACATGTTTTCTTTTTTATTAGCAATTTAATGTTAATACAAAGTTAACCAAAACATATCATATTAAATTACACTACTACATACTATCGCGGATTGTTAACCAAGTGACTGACATTCCAAATAATTGCATTGTACTATAATTATAATGGCACACACATAAATAATTGCAATACAATTAATTCGTTCGCAATTATCTTGCACCGTTAATCACGTGAAGGATAAACGTCATTATTAACGGTATTAACGTGATGCGTTTATTACTCGGAACTTAATTAATGATTTTATAAACCTATAATATTTATAGGTATATACAGAAGTATATAAATATGTAGGTTACGAAATGGAATCTCGGCTTTTTGTAATTACTTGATTTCTAGATGCTGAAATTACGATTAACTTTTCTTCTTAGAAATAATTCGTATATTATATAACTTTATCTAACTTAATCGCTCATGGAAATATCTCGTATAATAAGTCATATAAAAGCAAATAAATACTAAAATATAGAACTCCATTTAATAAGCTCCATACATTCAAACCCAACCAACCGAACAACCCAAAATCCAAATTATAAATGTTAATGTTTGTAAATAGGTATGTTCTTCTTTCACGCAAAAAATCAGATTGACGGATAGGCTACTTTTAACCCGAGAACGGGAAGTAGTTGCCCCGGGAAGCGCGTGAAATCGCTGAGAGAAACCAGTATTTTATATAAAATATAACTAGTTAACAAGCAAACATTCGGTAACATCCAATCCCCGTGCGGTATATCCGGTATATCCGTCGGATATCGGGTCGCCGCGGCCCCGCTGTCTAAGCGCTGGTAAGCACCCTACACCCGAGGCCGCTCTCAGCACAAGGCCGACGCCGAAATCAATGTGAGAGCTTCAATAACATCTCTGAGACCTCTAGAGAATGCCGACTCGTAATTGTGTTCGATTTTTAAGTGTTCCTTCTTTTTTTTTTCTTACAAATTTTATGTGCTTGTACTTCGGCCAGGAACTTCAGTCGCGTCGACTTTGATTGCATGAGATTCACGTACATACTTTATGGTATGGTCGACTGGTATACAAGCTGTTGATTTGCATCCGTGCCATATTCAAGGAGGTAATTATGCTAATGATTCTCAACCCAAATCAATAAAAAAATTGGTACGTAATTTTTATTCTTTAATTTTTTTTCGGAATTCGGTAAATTTCATCTAGCCTTATTTAAACTTGGCGCGTATGTTACTGGCGTTAAAACCGTGCTGCACCCCCACACAAACGCAAACACAAAGCATACGCAACGATCACTCATAAATTTCATTCATAAAATTGGATTACTTCGGAAATACCACGACATTACAATGACAAAAAAAGCGGTGCATATTAGTTATTTCCCATCTACTGTAATTCCAATCGATTATTTACGTATTGTATGTCCTCCTCCTGAACTATGGTACAAATGCAAATCAACACCTTGTATAGGTACAAATAGATTTCAAAACTACCAGTTTGATTTTTATCTATGCCAATATTGTAAAGGAGAGGCAGGTAAAATTTGTGAAATTGTAGGGGGTAATTTTTGGAGCTACTGAACCGATATAAAATTCCTTATTTGTGAGTGTTACAGAGTATATATCAACAGTTTAAGGGACATAGTTACCAAGGGACGAGAGTGTTAATATGGAAATCGGCTACTGAGTAGAATAGTTGAACAATACGATTTGCACTCGCTAGTTCAAGCAATAAACTCGTCACAGAATATGATCGCAGAGTTCAAGGCAGAAAATCTAGAATTAAATGGCTTAATAAAGTTCTAGGCAATGGTGTGTAAACCTATAACTGCTTGAGCGCTGTTTAACGGTTGTTAAATCTGCGACTGTCATTTCAAGCAGTAACCATTTAAACCTGAATTGGCGTCATTTACTGTCCGTTTATGTGAGTGCTGTGTTTATTGAAGAATAATAAATTCTATAGTTACAAACTACATGGTAAACAGAAGAACTAGGTAAATGATACCATATGGAAGCTCATAAGTACCTATTTAATAAACGGACTCAGTGGTAATCAATATATGACTGAGTACCTAAAGATAAGACTTAATTCTATACATAATTCAGTTTTAAGTCATTGTTAAAGTTATTTTAAGCTCAAAAACAGCTGTCTCTGAAAATTAATGTAATAAAACGACAAAACCCACAAAGCAGAACGAAAGCAATCGCTGAAACAGCATCGCCGGTGAACGTTAATATTATGTCAAGGGCTTCTCTTGAGCTGACTCCGTAAAACCTCACAATCTACTGCGGATGAACAAAGAACTTCATTACGCTTGCGATTCCAGTTCTATCCGGATACCAAATAAAGTGCCGAATAATGGCGACGGAACAAATGAAAACAAATAGGAAGAGAGCGCCCCTGATAAATTGCTCGTGTTGTGTGCCTTTATTTTATTGCTCTACATAATTTACAACACGACTTTTAAGACCATCATTGGCTGTTTAAAAGATTTCCTTTTTGCTTTAATTTTTCTTTTAGTATCTTAGCAATGTTACTTGAAACTGCGGGATGCTAAAGTAAATTTTTCAAGCAATAAAAGTATGGAAGCATTTATTCTATTTTCTTCGGTTAAAAGGTATTCAAAAATTCTAGAACGTCTATGTGTAAAAATATCAGAAAGAGCAACATCGTTTGAATATCGAAAATCAATTTAAAATTGAATCATCAAAATTCGTTTTCTGTCGAACGTGAGACGTAAAGCCGCACTCATACCTACGTTCTCAGGTATGCTGGAAGCGTCACATTCCGTCAAGTGTCGGTACTGCTCTAGGTATGTTGGAACGACGTTACGGTGAGCGCAGAACGCCGATGCGGTGCAAATGGCGCGTAAATAAAATACGAGCTTTCGGAGACGAACGCGCTGACTCGCGTTTCACCAACCCACTCGTTCATATTTCTCGTGTACACACGGAGCCGGCTATATGTTGTAATTTTGACTTTGCTCTATGAATATCGTGGATATTCAACTTTCTGTAGGTTTTATAATAAGTAGGTCTAAAAGGGAAAATAGAATCCCACCCAAAACAAAAATGTGAAAGGCTGCCAAGTTCGATAATATGGAAATCCTTCGCCTATAAAAGAAGTGAGATCTGAATAAGTACCAAGTTCCATACACATACCTCAGTTAAAAATAGTTACTTTTTAATGATGTTACTTGGCAAGTTTTCACACACCTTCTTATAAACCTACTAAACACAATGAATCAAGTATTTAATTTTCTATTAAAACTTGCCAAGTAACATTATTAAAAAGTAACTATTTTTAACTGAGGTATGTGTATGGAACTTGGTACTTATTCAGATCTCACTTCTTTTATAGGCGAAGGATTTCCATATTATCGAACTTGGCAGCCTTTCACATTTTTGTTTTGGGTGGGATTTCATTTATTTTTGTAAGGTTGTTTATTTTATTTTTTTCTTATGATTAAGTTAGTTAAGGAAATGTCTCATTTATACTATCTTTCAGATTTTTGAATATGCACTATGCTTCTTACAAAGAAATGAACTAGATTAACTAAATGGACTAGATTTACCAACTGACTGACATGACATGTTATCATATATTATGTTCGTGGATCAAAGTTACACATTCGTTATTTTCGAAAGTGACTCACACTTGGCCGTTTTCAGATTTTTACTTTGACGAAATACAAACCTTTGTAACGAATTTCAGATCGGTACGACCATTCGAAGATATATTATATAACTATAGATAAATTTAGTTCGTTTTAGTTCCTTAGGGGTATAATTTACACCGGGTATAAAACACCTTCATTATTTTGAAACCGACTCACACTTGGCCATTTTCAGATTTTTCCCTTTACCTTGACATAAAGACCTACCTCCATGCCAAATTTCAAGTCAATACGACCATTGGAAGTGGTCTAGGTTTTTGATGAGTGAGTCAGTGAATCAGTGAGTCAGTCAGTGAGTGTATAGTAAAAATAGCGATTTTCTGACGTCAATATCTCAAGACCTACAGTAGGTATATTAATGAAATTTTGTATTTTAGATAAGTGAGGGGGTCTCAACAGATACTAGAAATTTGAAATGTGTAAATAAAATAGTTTTTGAGTTATAGGGGGGTCGAATTTGGCCCGAAATGGTTCGTGTAATATAACCCACGGCCGGTGTGTCGCTTTTTTTGCTCGAACTTGGCGGACACACTGCCGTGTGTCTAGATGAATTTTTCGCGGTCCATAAATAAAACGGGATTATTATGAAAAATGTAAAGGGTTGGCTGGAGAACACATTTTTATACGGCTGTTACATTTTTTCTTTATAAACAGAAATAAGAATAAAGATGGTAATCCTAATAGAAACAACAAAGAACTCAATCTCAGCAACAAGGGCGTTATCACGGAGACGTCAGTTGCTCTAACTTTATCATAACCGCCTCCGAGATTGCGATGGCAGAATAGGCGGGTGTCTGACAATGATTACGCAACCCTAAGTCAGACTTCGTGAAAACCCGTTGGGATTTAGCTCAGCCTTATTTCTACGTGTGAAGTTAAACATATTTCAAGTTAGCTACGTGATTTGGATATGAATTCTGGCTACGCCGAAACATACGGTGAAAATCGAATGTCCCACTTTACAAGCGCGTGTCGGTACTCGTTTTTACATAAATTATTATGCCTATAAAACAGTAATGCTATAAAACGTATAAGTAATTGGCGAGAGAAAACATAATTTCTCGGTGATACATAAAGTTATATGCGGTCGTATATGTGTAATAGCTGTCATTCCGGCTTCCCCTGGGAAAACACAAAAACGTAATTTACGTTTTTATATGTAGAGAAGTTTTAGGTACATTTTATTGCAAAACAAGCTCTTGTTTTTATTCATAAGTTAATTTGAACATTATTAAACTTAAAGCTCCTCACATAGCTCACTCCTCAAAACAGCATATTGAAAATAGAGTAAAAAGTTAGTTTACGGTATATTTTTTTTATTTCCGATGATATTCTAATTTTAAGTTTAACACAAGATGCTAAATGAAAAACAGATTTTTTATTCCAAATTAAAATTGAAATCTAATTTTTAAATTAAGAATACCAAAAAAAAAAGAAATAACATAAACTAACATTAATTTGGGTATTCATTTTTATCCATAGACATAATATAGTAAACAGGACTGCGCGTTTTTACCCAAAAAACGAGCCGAGTGAAACAGTTAGTACGGAGGCCGTCTGTCCCTTTCTAATAGGGTGACTATGAGATTAAGCTAAGCGAGACAAATCCGAAATTGCTAAGATTATTAAACACAGATTGGTATTGAAATTTTAACTTACGCAGTTTGTGACCTTAAAATACTAATATAGGCTTTTAATAATTAGCGGGAATTAGCAGTATAAAAGCAGGAAGATTCGAAGTGAAGACTGTTTTTTTTCTATTTTTGCTTCATATATAGACTGCTCAGCCGTTTATGTCACCTTTCTTCATTTCTTGGGAAGCTATAACAATAGTACAACAGTTTTAAAATCCATCACCCATATTTTGACTCATCACAAGAATTCATGGGCACCTTAGTTGTTTGATTTACGAAAATGTTATTATTAGCTAACCTGTGGAACGATATATTGCAACCACCATAGGGTTCACTTTTACAAGTATAAACGAAACACTTTTTCACCATTTTAATAGTTTAAATTGATTTAATACAAAAAATATAAACAAAATTTTAAATGCTGATTACGCGCCAAGAATGTTCAGGGTTACCGCTAGAAAATAAAAAAAGCTAAATCAAAATTTATGTTATTTATGTTTTAAGAATAAATACGAATAAATTAATGCGATTGTTATTAATTTGTTGACTTACAATTGTTAAAATAAGATAAAAATATAAGTGATTCAATTGTTTTTTTGGGAAGACAAAACTGTTCATCACAACATTTTTTTATGCTGGCAAGGTGTTAGAAAGAGACAAACGGCCTCCGTTCTAACTATCCCTCTCGGCTCGGATTTGCCTCTGTGTATTATGCAACCAATTTAGTACCTTATTGCGTTGGAATAGAGTTCATTTTCGTAAATATATATTTTGAGCGTGCGCAATCTTGTTTAGTATATTACATCTATGTTTTTATCACAGCTTATTGTTTTTTAATCTATGGTAGTTTTTTTTTTTTTTTTTTTTTTAACTTGGCTAGAATCTATGGTAGTTTGAGGAGCATCTTTTCCTAAATGTCAACAATAAAAGCGCGGTAAAAATCAACGTTCAATCATAGTTTATATTTTTTTTTATTTTTCATTTATTTCTTCTTTGTCAGTAAATGTGTGGTTTGGCGCAGCAGAGGTACCTACGTTTAATGTATTTATTAATATTAATTGTAAATTGTCGTTGCTTGTCAACAGGAAGAGTTGGAAGACCGGCCCCGAGCGGCCACCTTCCTCAGTTCGCTGGCGAACTACTCGAACACGATCCCGACGGCGTCGGCAGCAGACCCTGACGTGAAACCGGCGCCCCCCGCCCGCATGGGCACGCTCATCGGCGTCTACCTGCCTTGCATCCAGAACATCTTCGGTGTCATCCTCTTCATCCGTCTAACGTGGGTCGTCGGAACCGCTGGCGCTATACAAGGATTCCTGATCGTGCTTGTTTGTTGTTGTACGGTGAGTGAACCCATCTATGTTCATATTTTATCTCCGACACAAGGGAGCGGTTCAGCTGATTCAGTATAAATTATGAGCAATATCCAGCGACATCCTAATTATGCGGGTACTCCAAAGCTGGAAGAATGAGGACTTTGACCCAATTTGAACTTATCTCGTGTATACGTAGTTACGTAATACCAAGTTGAGTAAATAACAATGTAAATACATAATGTAATCAGCGTTACCCCCGACCACAAGCTATTTTGAATAAAATTACTTACGCATATAGCTATTCATATTCGTCGCGGCGGGGGGCGATGACGCACGAATAACAACTCGCATACACTCACTTGTCGTGTGAAAATAAAGTGGAAACGAGAAATACAATTGTATGTTTGTCCTTATCGCTGTACCGGCTACGAAATAAAAATACGGCCCGAATAAAAATATCAACGTCGTCGGCATTGTACTCGCTCCGCAGCCTATATTTCGTTTTGATTGCGTTATTGTAACGTAGAATTTCCCCCGGGTCTGTCCGAGCCTCGTTCCTAAATCTACATTGATGGCGCGTCTAATAATTTCGATCCTTCAACTTATCTAATTTAACTTGCCGACGGTTTATTAAATCTCCTAGACACTAACTGGATTATTTATCCAGTCTAACTAGATTATTATTCTTCGGTAATCCTAGAGCTGTTTGATAAAATCTAAACTTACCTTTTATTTGTATAGAACGTCTGACCTTTATTGTGACTTTATGAGTCGTTGTCCAGACCCTTGGCAACCCTCTCTTGTGTCCTCTATGAATTACATAATATACTTACAAAATATTTAGAAAGTACTTATTATACTATATCGCATCAATATAATTTAGAGATGCTCTATTGTTTTACCGAAAAAAGATCGAACATATAAATAGCCAGGTACATAAAAGTCAATTTTCACTGACACTGACCGTTTAAAAACAATTGTTTACTTTGAACGTAATATACTACTATTGTATTACAAAGTAAACAGTTGTTTTTAGAAAACTGACATTTATGTAGTCTACAGACTTGATCCTAAGGGTAATTATTTCTGTTAACAGACAATGTTGACTGCCATCTCGATGTCAGCGATCGCGACGAACGGCGTGGTGCCGGCAGGCGGGTCGTACTTCATGATAGGACGCGCGCTGGGCCCCGAGTGCGGCGGGGCGGTCGGCATGCTGTTCTATACAGGCACCACGCTCGCAGCCGCCATGTATATCGTCGGAGCTGTTGAAATTGTTTTGGTGAGTCGTCTTTATCAGCCTCTTTGCAGTCCCAGTGAAGGGCACCTGGCCTGGCCTCTACTCACACACAGGAGGATTGAGCGTCACGCTTACTCAATGCGGGTTGGAGAGTACCTACATCATATGTTTTTAAGCTGCACGTGTAAAAAAACAAACTGTATATCCGGTGATGTAAAAGTACTATAAGACCCCCTTTTTGTAATTCGTTTATTATAAATACAGTACAAAACGACAGCTGGCTTATATAAATCAGATAACTCCTGTTGCTGAACGTCACGAAACCAATACAGGTTTACTTAGTACGCCTACCAAAGGCATGGCGCGCGTGGCTGAATATCTTCTCGCCACAATTGCATAGTCTGCATACATTGTAGGTTTATCGGCTAATGTGTGCATGAAGCCTGGCGCCAACACGATACTTCAAATATTCTGACCGTGTTTAGCCAAAATCTAGCGGTATGTTGTAGTTGGTTAAATAACCGCTAAACTAGGCCGCTTTAAGGGTTGTTGTATGCAGCACAACGTGCACCTTGTTGTGCTATGAAATAGTATGAGGATAGCGATACGTGAAAGGTACTAAGAACTTGAATCCAACGAGACTAATGTAGGTGAAAGGACCTAAGGTCTTACAACCTATCATCGATACAAATATTAATCCAAAAACTATCACCGCCCTGTGAGGGACAAAATAATCGAAATAAAACAAGTATTACAAAACATACTCCTACATAACATAACATGACATTTACTCCACATTCAAAGGAAATGGAAGTAGGTGGGTATAATAGAAAAACCTACGTATAGACAGACGTTTATTAAATACACGTGCTCATAATTTGAACCAAGGCAGTCTTCATTTATCCTATAAACAAAACTTTTGCTTTGAGAGTAGGTATATGTATTTATTTAACAACGATTATTTATTATTTAACAACGTGGCTTTGTTTTATAACACGAAGCTAGTATGAAGTAATATTTTTTTTTCATCACAATATTAATTTACACTATTTATTTACTCATGCTAATAAATAACTCTTATATCTCTTTGCTTAGCCACCAATAAATCTGTAATGGCTACTTTCAGCGAATCATTCAAACAGTTCACGATTACACATTACCACAAATTCACAAACCAAAATCTAGTAGCTAGAAGTGCTCTGTGGACCAGCTAAGCAGTGTTGATATAACGGACACCGGAGAGGCGGGCCGCTCGTCCGTCACTCCGGTCTCTGGGGTTCAACCGACACGGTACGGTTACGGTCGACTTGCCATTTAACGTCGACCTGACACTGTACGCCCATAATTTTGGTACTTGAGCCTTGCAACTGGCCACCTAATTGTACTGAAACGTTTGACCCAAAATGTATGTACTACTATCACTTTATTACGGGTCAGAAATATATTTTTTCAAGCTACCGCTGTGCTGTCGTTTAGTTTTCCCTTTTCTTAATATGGTCCAAGATGTGATCCATTTCTGTAATTTGTAATGACCCCTGTCACGTTCAAAAATAAAACCTGTTTTTCTAAAAATGCTTTAAAAAAACTCTTTTTAATAACTAAAAAGGATAGATAAAAAAAGATTATAAATCGTGATCCGCATTCCACCTCGATCCGGATGGCTTTTAACTAGCCAATTAAAGCTTTTGCGGAAACTGCAAAGCAAATTCGTGCTTGGAATACAGCACAACTGTTTATTATCTCTCACATTTATTACCGTTCTACCATTCCGGGTAATTATGGCAATGTTTGTTAGCTGTAATGAAAATAGCGAGCAACATTATATGTAGGAGAATTTATTTACTTTTGTCTACGTATTTATTAGATACTCAACAAAGAACACACCTTAATAAGTTATGTATTTTTTTAACTAGGTATTTCATAAATAAGAATAGATGAATAGATTCTGATACAATATAAAACAATATGGATCACATGGAACATTTTTGTTTAAATAACAAAAAAAGAATGAGTCTTGCAAAATAAGAAATGAAAGCCTTACTCTCATTCTAGGTTTATTCTAAGGCATTTAAAAAAAGTTAGAAATCTTAAATAACTTTAATGTTCTGTGTCTTAATTAAGCAATTTGGTTCAGAACCAGATTTCAATATTCATCAGGCTGCTAATTACTTCTGAAAGATTAAGGTCGCGCATATGAATAGTGTTCTACTTGCGGTTAATGGCTCCCACTCCTAGACCATTAGCAAACAACAATTATTACAATATCGGCCGAAGAATAAAACGAACATTAGATTTTTAAGCAATTGTAGGTAGGTAAAAATATGAGGTTAGATCATGGTTAGATGTTATAGTCGGTTTATGTGTTTAAGAGCTACCGTTCTACAGACAGATACCACAGATAAGCAGACAGAAAGACACACATTGGAGACAAACATAGTACAAACAACAAAAATAAAAAAATGGTTTATATTATCTTAAATTGTAAAACTCAGTCACTTTGTAAGATAAGTCCGCAAACGTCGTCCGTTAAAGCTACACAGACACTCATTGGAACAGTCCACGAGAAGTATCCATGTAATGGACGCTATCCTTTATTGGGGTACTTTGTTCGTGGAATGAAAAATCTTGTCCGTCGTGTGTGGATCATACTTTGCTCTGTAAGCACTAAGCTCTACTAATGCTTTGCTAGCAGGAACATTTTTTTAAAGAATTAAACCTTAAGCTGGGTACTGACTGACAGTCAATACGTATCAAGCCGCTCGTTGCTCCCTGGTTCCCTCGCCACGTAACATATATTTATTTATTTATTTATTATATTTGGGAAAACAAAGAGTAGTACATTAAGGGTAAACAGTGCTGTCTTAACATTAAACTTAACAAATATACTACCCACAACATTTTCAACAGATTACTATACTATACTACATAATAAAAAAAACCACACCTCATAACTTAAGTCAGCACCCAGCTTTATAAAACTACTATTTCCACACTCATTATCATCCTCCTGCCCTTATCCCAATTTTTATGGGGAACTATATTTTTTGTCACCAAAATTTATATTTGTCATC
Organism: Helicoverpa zea; assembly: GCF_022581195.2. NCBI lineage: Eukaryota > Metazoa > Arthropoda > Insecta > Lepidoptera > Noctuidae > Helicoverpa > Helicoverpa zea. The sequence continues at coordinate 11,266,251 of NC_061452.1, read as the reverse complement.
AAGTTGTATCACCTAATAAAAAGATCTATCGCCACGAAATATTTTCGTTCTCAGATAAACAAAGAGTGTTCCCAGGTATGAATTACCAAATTATTGTTAATATAATGTGTAAAATATGAGATGGATTACCAATAAAATTGTAGTGCATTACATGAATATAAACATCGTTCTTATGATAATAGTTTTATTACTTAAATAATAGCTTGGTGCTCAAAATGGTAGATCTGTCACCAAATAAATCGATTAATCGATCCCTGACTGCGACTCCTTTTTATTTGTTATTTTGTCACCAATGCAGTAGTTACATTTTATTTCGTTCAGTTATTAAAATAATGTATTCGTTACCAATTTAATACATCAGTTTATAATTTTAATGAAAATATGTTCAAAGGGAAGAGGAAGGGAAGGGAGACAAATTGGCGCGCTTTCGGGCCTCAACGAATGGGTTGTAGGTTGGTTGTAGGTACGATCATACAATGCGCGGCGCGGGCAGCGAGATTTTTAACAATAAATATTGATTATTTTGACTTTAATTAAGTGTTTTATTTTCTATTCAGCTAGAAATTTAATTTAAATATATTTTGCCAAAGGGCAATGGAACGTAGCCTTTTAGGCATTAAACGGACCGATCGCATATCTACGAAATACCGTGATACGTTCCAGAACAGGACTCGCTGATGTAGGCCAAAAGGCGGCGCCATTAAAATGGAACTGGGCCGGACACGTCAGCCGAATGGATCCGGAGAGATGGGCCACTATTATCACCCAGTGGACACCTCAGGATGGACACCGCAGGCGGGGTAGGCCCCGGAAGAGATGGCGTGACGAACTAGACGCCTATCGTCCGGATTGGTGGACACGGTCGAAAGATCGGGAAGAGTGGAAGCGAGATGGGGAGGCCTTTGCCCAGCAATGGGACACTATAGGCTAGATATAATATGATATATAATATTTATACTACCTGTAGAAATTAAGAGCCTTTGGGGGAAGCACATGGTCAGTTAAGTACTTAGTAGACTCTTTTGGTTGAAAGGATGATGACGACCACCCTACATTTTTAGACCTTCATGAAATTTTCTAGTGATATAATATATGATTTATTGGTGATCTCAGTGGCGTGCACTTGGAGAGGCCTATGTCCAGCAGTGGACTGCGATAGGCTGATGATGATGATGATGATGATGATGGTGATCTCTTTAAATTAGTTTGCTTAAATACTATTAGGACAAACCTATTATAATACATACAAAACCATTTATTTGGTACTTGACCCCATATTTCCATGATTTTCGGTAATTTATTGTGGAATTGATTTTATATTGTTTGGTGACTACATTTTGGTGACAAATCTACTATTTTGAGGGCAAACCCTATTATTTAAGAAACACAAAATGAATTAAAATTGGTGACAGCTTAAATCATACCCATTTTTATGTAAGCAGATTGTTTCCTTCTTCCATACTTTTGTATCAGCCGTCATCTCTAATTTCTACACAATTAAGGTTCAATATCTCCTCAACAGACGTACATGGCGCCGTGGATGTCGATCTTCGGGGACTTCACGAAAGACCCCGAGGCGATGTACAACAACTTCCGCGTGTACGGCACCGGGCTACTGCTCATCATGGGCATGGTGGTGTTCGTGGGCGTCAAGTTTGTGAACAAGTTCGCCACCGTCGCCCTCGCTTGTGTCATCCTCTCCATCACAGCGGTGTACGTCGGTATCTTCGTCAACTTCAATGGAAACGATAAGTTGCAGTGAGTATTTTAAATCTCATATAGATTCATTCTAGGAAGTACAACTGAAAGCAAAATTTCAAGGGGTCATCGATCATTTACATATTTGGGCAATTATCATATACTTTTGTACGAATATGGAACGTTAAACAAAACACCAATAAAACGTAAATCATTAACAATGTCAATTGCCACTGAAAAACAAATTAATGCTTGGCCATAACGAGGAAATTTTGGCAATTGAGTACAGAAACATAGGTCCCGAACATTAACACGCAGGGTAAGGGGTTAAGCCGTGACTGAGATAGTCGCATGAGTCATTAAGCCGCGTAATGGCTCACACGAGATGCTGTATTTCAGAGATAACATCAGCCTGCTTTTATGACTGTAGCTCGAAAAGTTAGTTAAAGTATGCTTAGGCTTGGACCGTTAATCTTGAAGTTATGTCATCTGGATAACACAATATTAGTACTGAGCCAAAACTACGTAAAGACAGTAGTGTCGTAAGATCTTTTGGGACCAATTGCTACAGGAGCTATATACCTATGATTCCTTGAATATTTTAGGTCAATTAATTAACCTCAATCTCAAATATGCTGCATAATTTTCTTTTAAATATTCTGGTTTAAACCGATTTAAACGTATTCCAGGATGTGCGTGTTAGGCAAACGCCTGCTAAAAGACATTAACATCAACAACTGCACGAAGGAGATTGGCGCGCCGCTGCATCAGCTGTTCTGCCCCAACAATACTTGCGACCCTTACTATCTGGCACATGATGTGTCTGTCGTGCAGGGTATTAAGGTAAGCAGAATACATTTCTATGAACCAGGATTCCTGATCCAATAGTCCTTTATGAAGTAATTCAGTAATCTTGGCTTTCAATATCTGAAAGTATCTAGCTTCCAGCAGTAGTTTCACAAGCGTCCCGTGGGAACTTTGATATAAAAAAGTCATAAGCTATTCCAGATTAACGGGCTATTTAACACTTATGGATTTTCGCAATTCCTGAGATTTGCGCGTGCAAGCAAACAAACTCTTTAACTTACAATTTAAGTATAAAATTATATTCTTTTCTAGGGTTTGAAAAGCGGAGTATTCTTCGACAACCTACAAGACTCGTTCCTCCAACTGGGCCAGTACATTGCGTACGGCAAAGAACCTGATGACATCGAACAGATGGAGAGACCCACCTACAACCAAGTGTATGCCGACCTCACTACCACCTTCACCATACTCATCGGAATATTCTTCCCTTCGGTCACTGGTAAGATCGTGTCTTCAAAAGTATTTAAGGCTAACTTTTCATTTTAATTTGGCCCTTAAATCTTATCTCGTATGAAACTTTTTATAACGTCAATATAAAAAGCTAAAGCCATGTCATGCCCCAATGCACATAATTTACTGTTTATGTGTACAGTTCTAAATCATTATCAATTTTGATTCTCCAATATATTGGTAGCATCCACTTATCCTTCTTCACAGGTATAATGGCTGGTTCCAATCGTTCCGGTGACCTCGCGGATGCTCAGAAGAGCATTCCTATTGGTACCATCTGCGCTATCCTGACGACTTCCACCGTGTACCTGTCCTGTGTGCTACTATTTGCCGGCACCGTTGATAATCTACTGCTAAGAGACAAGTAAGTATGAGAACGGAAAACTAGGGCACCAGTGAAGGATTCACAACTTTTAATTACGCCTTTTCATTAAAAAACAAACCTATATTTTACATGCTTGTAAGAATAACAGATATTTGAAAGTGAATGTCAGCAGACTTTTGGTCGTAAAACTTTGTCAATACCCTGGACCTTTTACTACTGACATAAATACTAACCCTTAGTAAATTTAAATTACTAACCCTTAGATATAAGCATTTCTAACAAGTGAGCCTATGTAGCATCAATAAATAAATAAATTATTAATATAAATCATGATACACATTGGTCCCAAATACTTTGACATATTGACAAAGAGTCTCTTACCTTTTTAGGTTCGGTCAATCAATCGGTGGTAAGCTAGTGGTAGCGAACATGGCGTGGCCGAACCAGTGGGTGATCCTGATCGGGTCGTTCCTGTCGACCCTGGGAGCTGGTCTCCAGTCCCTCACCGGAGCGCCGCGGTTACTGCAGGCCATTGCCAAGGATGAGATCATTCCGTTCCTGGCACCTTTCGCCGTTTCATCGAGCCGGGGTGAACCAACAAGGTATGTTATTAACCAAATTTCATTCTAGTTATTCTAAAAATCTTCTTTAGGGAAGACAATTAATACGCCTCAATAAATACGTTTAAAATATACTTAATGGTAGTGCAAATGTTAAACCTCCTTTCAGAGTTCTCTCTTGTTAAATATTTTTTTATCAAACTATGCTACTTTTAACACAAGCTAAAATATAATTCTCAGGGCCCTGCTGCTAACAATGGTGATCTGCCAGTGCGGTATTCTCCTGGGTAACGTCGACATCCTCGCTCCCCTACTCTCCATGTTCTTCCTCATGTGTTACGGCTTCGTGAACCTCGCCTGCGCTCTTCAAACTCTCCTCAAGACTCCCAACTGGAGACCTCGTTTCAAGTACTACCACTGGTAAGATTTTCCTAACTTCCTTTGCTATTCTGTTTGCAATCTTATTTATAAGGTCATAAGTCATATTTTTGCATGCTTCCAGGTCGCTGTCCTTAGCCGGTCTTACGCTGTGTATCTCGATCATGTTCATGACGTCATGGTTCTATGCTCTCATCGCGATGGGTATGGCCGGTCTCATCTATAAGTACATTGAATACCGCGGGTAAGTTGATATCTTTGGAGTTTCTGTTTTAATCCCTGACAATAACTGTCTGAGATCTCGTAGCTTCGAAACGGATTTTTGATATTTAATTTTTTTCAGTCAATATTAGCCAAAAAAAATGTTGTTTGAAATTTTATTACTTTAAAGCTAAGTTTTTATTCAAAAATATTATTGATACACATTTAAAATACATAACAATTCCTGCCTCGTTGGTCTAGTGGTCGCAAGCGCGGCTGCTGTTCTCGAGGTCTCGGGTTCGATTCCCGGGTCGGGCCGAAATCGCTTTGTGGATTTTCTTGAACTTTCACAAAGCAGCCCGTAGTCTGGAAGTTGGAGATTGATTCACCCGTGCATCGGAGAGCACGTAAATGTCGGTCCTGCGCCTGATCTCTTTCAAGGAATAGGGAGTGCACCTGTGTCTGCGCAAATGCTCGTGCACTATAATATGTCCTGCGCAGCTGGTTGATCTCCTTAAATGAGAACAGCCGCCGTGGCCAAAATCGGCCGTGGACCCCATTATTACATAACAATTGTTCTCAAACTCGTAATGACAACTTCCAGAGCGGAGAAGGAATGGGGTGACGGCCTGCGAGGTCTTGCTCTATCTGCAGCGCGTTATTCTCTGCTACGTCTCGAACAAGGACCGCCTCACACCAAGAACTGGCGCCCACAAGTACTGGTGCTCGCCAAGCTGAACAATGAACTGATGCCTACTTATAGGAAGATGCTTGCCTTTGCCAGTCAACTGAAAGCTGGTGAGAATTATTTTTATCTTACACAATGAGCTCGGACACGCGATATTTTCCGCGAATTCCTGGAATATTTTGGAATTTAAAGCTTTTGTTTTAATATTCTATCTATACTCATATCACACTAAGAAAACAAAAAAAATCGCAGTCTCTTGTATGAGAATAAAGCTCTACTTTTGTATCCCACTGCTGGGCACAAGCATCCGCTCACATTAAGAAGGATTGAGCATTAATCACCACGCTTACTCAATGCATGTAGATAAGCACCCAATTTTATTTTTATTTGTAATTTCTCCCGAACTCCTAAACAGTAAATGGATGATTCATGTGTACTTTGTATACCGATCTAATATTAACTTCATCGTTCAGGCAAGGGTCTGACGGTATGCGTGTCGGTGCTGGGCGGCGACTTCCCGCGCCGCGCCGGCGACGCGTCCTCCGCGCGACAGAACCTGCGCAAGGTCATGGACGAGGAGAAGGTCAAGGGCTTCGTGGATGTGCTCGTCTCGCCCGACATTGCTGAAGGACTTAGCCATTTGTAAGAATTACATTTACTTTTTTTTATTATCACATGTTAAGAGTCGTCGTAACTGATTGTCTCGCTGATGGATCCCCAACTGAACATTTGCAATGAACAAGTATGTGAGAAGAGAAAATTCATCGGTTCCCAAAATCAAGAGAAACATAACTAGTCTTACGCAAGAATACGGGAGATGGAAACTTCATATTTTACCAATGTAACATTTTCAAAAAGATTATGTACATTCAATTGTGGATTGTAAAACACTTACTATGAAAATCGCAAATCAGTTTTGAACTGGTTATGCGATCATATCTACTGTTTATAAAAATAGATTTTCATCTAGCACTGTAACAATAATCTTTATTTATACACTATCTAGAATAGTTCTAATTTTTCTTTGCAGTATAAACATGTCTAATTCACCACTCCATTTTCCAGGGTCCAAACGACAGGTCTGGGCGGTCTAAAGCCCAACACGGTGATAGTAGGCTGGCCGTACGGCTGGCGCCAGGCGGAGCGGTCGGCGCCGCGCTGGCAGCACTTCCTGCACACCGTGCGGGCGGTGGCTGCCGCGAGGATGGCCATGCTCGTGCCTAAGGGGATTAATTTCTTCCCTGATTCTACTGAGAAGGTAATACAAGTTTTTATAACTGCCGTAACTGGAATGACTATCTATATTCGAACACGACATGGTATAAAAATCATTATATACATCCAAAAGAAAAAACAAAGGAAGAAATCCCACCAATAAATTGATAGTTTTAGTCTACTAGGCTGGCTCCCCAGGGGAGGATTCAGGAATCGTAACATGCCTTTCTCGTGTACTTACACTGTTCGCATTACCTACATAAATATTGTCCTAGCCACATTACCAAAAGACAAGTATGAAAAGATCTACATTCTTACATCTCACGCCATGTCTTCTATTGTTCAAGTTAACTGGACAGAACATAGCAATTCATACCGTGGTTAAAAGAAACTCTTTTATAGATAATCAAGACTCAAGACGAAAGCACTCTTACTATAAACCCCGCTCATCCACACATTCCAGGTATCCGGCAACATCGACATCTGGTGGATCGTGCACGACGGCGGCATGCTGATGCTGCTGCCGTTCCTGCTGAAGCAGCACCGCACCTGGAAGAACTGCAAGATGCGCATCTTCACCGTCGCGCAGATGGAAGACAACTCCATACAGATGAAGAAGGACCTCAAAATGTTCTTGTACCAGCTCCGGCTTGAAGCTGAAGTTGAAGTCGTTGAAATGGTTAGTTTTATAGTTCGGCCATTCAGAGAATGCGTTCCTGACACGTCGCGATTGAACTGACGACGTAACTTTGCAATGGCGTTGCAGTTACGATAAAAATATTTTTGCTGGTTGTTTACCGTTTTAACAATTGAGGAGCATTAAAACAACATTATTATATCAATAATCAATGAATGTTATAATTCAGTCAGTTCAATCGCGACGTGTCAGGAACGCATTCTCTGAATGGCCGAACTATAGTGGTGTTTTTTTTTTCTAAATCAGGACTTTGTACTTCATTCTTAATTACCCAATAAAAATCTAAAAAAATATTTTTTAGATTAAACATTTTAAGAAAAATATTTGTATTTTTAGGCAACAGTGTCCAAGTGGTCAGTTAGTCAAATGTAAAGGGGTGGTCATGTATTATTTGACAGGATGATCTAGAATTTACATGACCAGAATATTGAAATAAATAAAACTCTTTCAGACGGACAGCGATATCTCTGCCTACACTTACGAGCGAACCCTGATGATGGAACAACGCAACCAGATGCTGCGCGAACTGCGGTTGAACAAGAAGGAAACCATGGGCATGGTCAGTACTAAACATACATTAACTATAATGAAATATATTGAAGTGTTCACAATTTCAATGTTCAATATGTCTGTACAAAGCTTCCTATATGTACTAATAACTCTACTCTGACCTAGAACTAACACGTTTGTCTGTCGCCTATATACAGATGCAAAATTTCGTGGATTATCGTGAAAACGCTGAGGAGAAGTTACCTTTGGTAAAGTGGATACCTTAACCCTGATTCGAGTCCACTTATTTTCTTTAAAAACATTTTGTTAGCTATTCGTTGATTTCCAAAAATCCCGCATTTTGAAGTCTACACTAATTTCTGCTGTTATTTGTATTGATCCAAGCAATGTGTAGATAAGTTTACTTTTAGCTTTAATGAATTCTTGGTGTATATTAGATTAAATGTTGTCCTATTTGTGGCTAAGATTTCCACGTTCACCCCATCATCAAGATATACATTTTTGTCTTCACCACATTTCCACCAATTCAGATAAGTGAATTTGGCTTACTTCTTCTGAATATTGCTTTTGATGTTTTAGATCATTTTCTTCATTAACCTTATAGTATTTATACACTATTTTTCACTTCTCACTAATCCCCTTGCTCTATTTACAATCACTATCTGCACAATATTCCTTATTACGTAATTCATTTGAATTCATACTTTTACTCTGGGTGTCTATAGATTGATGTTTACCTATTAGAAGATTTCATGCAATCCTCTTCATCTTTCATTCAGTGTTTTATATATTGTATTGTCATATTATTCTTATAAACGGCAACTCACAACCTCCCAACTTTGTACTTCATGCAGAATTTAAAAATATTCTAATTAATCGTTTGTACATAATTTAAACATTTTTATATCTCTCTCTTATCCCTACTTAAACAAAGCCCTTGGCTAACAAAGAACTCTTCATTCCTTTCTTCACTTATAGCATGAAGGAGTATCTATACCTTCCAAAATACAAATCATCCTCCCAAATACACAAAGCCTTGAAATCCACAAGACTTAGACCAACCTTTTAATACAGGTTCAAGCGATTGTTGATCATCACCACGCCGACGTGAAGACTGCCAGCAAGGTTCGGTTTGCGGAGCCCGGAGACGAAGCACCCACCGACGCGCCATCGCCGCCTCTAGCCGACACTGATGATAAAGATAAAGATGACAAGGTGACTATACTACTGATATGTACTAAGTTTAATTGCACTTAGATGATGAATCCCCTTGTAAAGATGGAAGTTTTGATATTGAGGCTGAGTTCAATGGAGATGAGAAAAAAATAACTCCACATTGACGAACTTTTGCAACGCCTATTTTTTCCCCTTTTGAGAGATTTAGAAAACTCATAATAATGGTAGTCTAATCTAATCCTACCTAGTAACTGATTCCGACTATATTGAAATTGATGAATGCATTAACATAAACAAGCTTCTTTTTCTCAGCTACACTATTCATGATCCCCTTTATAATTTAATTTTATAATTTAATAAAAAAACATGTCCATTAACAATTTCATCGAATCCACATAAATTATCCCAAAAGATTTATAGGCCGCACATTGGTTTTTGTTTTCTTAAGATTTTTTTTAGAACTCGTCTTGAACTACAATCTTATTGACAGATTCAGGACAAGTTACATCAGTAGCCTTATCTTGTTACATAGACCTATGGAATTCAGGATAGACCCTTCCTGAATTCCGTTGAGAATCTCGGTCTCTTTCTTTTTTATTAGACCGGTCTACCAATACGTTGTTATGGTAAATCTCTGTTGACATTTACAAAATGTAACACGATCAGGCTACCAACAACAATCAGCTCGATAGTGTGGTAGTAATAAGAGCCAGTGTGATATGCACTGCTAACCATATTCTGTCATTATTTATTTGATATTATTTTAAGTTCTTCATCTCATACCCCACCTTCATGTATATCACCAATGAGTCCTAGCGAATTTACACACGGTGGTCATATGTTTGCGATGAGTTCATTCACGTTAATTTGTTCACTTTAGTTTGTTTCGTTGTCCACATTAGCTAAGAGTTTTGATGTTTGAATGTCAGTAGTGAGTTATCGTTTAACAATTAAAATAATATATGACATCCCGTGTTTCATTCGCCTTGAATCCGTCATGTGCAACTCAAACAAACGAATCGCGATTCAAAATTCAAATTTGAAAATGGAATACGACGAATTGGGGATGAATAGGACGACTTTCGAAGTAGTTTGTTGCACATAATCGATTCAATGTGGGACTCGCCCGATGAACGGTCGCAGTGCGAGGACGCCAGCCCGCCGCCCGACGACAAGCACAAGGACGCCGCCAACGGGGACCTCGCCAAGCCCAAGCCCAACCTCGCAGACATCACGCCGTGAGTACTACATGCTATTCTTATAACCATTCCTGAATTACGGGGTGATAACGATGAATACAAATGGCTTTGAAGGGGGGAACATACATACAATGATTATTCAGTGGCTGATCTCAGTCTCAAAATTGAAAAACGATTGTGAAAATTCATATACATAGGGAAGTAAATAAGGTACAAATACAGAGCACATATTTAAAGCATATATACACAACACATATACACATACACAGCACATATACACAGCTCTATAATAGAGCTTATAGAGCTGTCATTATCACCACCGAGCTTAGATTTTTTAAATTTAAACCTTAAATATGCGTTAAACCTTAAAATTGGTTCTCTTCAAAAAAATACTGTTTATAATTTAAATATATTCAAAAACTTGTGTTTAAATAAAGCTTATACTTATAACGCAATGTGTGTGCAGTGACGAGGGCACGGTGCGGCGCATGCACACGGCGGTGAAGCTCAACGAGGTCATCGTGTCGCGCTCGCACGACGCGCAGCTCGTCATCCTCAACCTGCCCGGCCCGCCCAGGGACACCAACATCGACCGGGAGTCCAATTGTGAGATATCTTTATTTTTACTATTTTATTACATATAGCATTATCATCTGCCTAGCCTTTTCCCAAATATGTTTTATCAATTGTTTAACTAGCGACCCGCCCCGGTTTCGCACGGGTGCGTGTGTCACGTCTGGTTTAATGGATGTAATTATACATATAGACCTTCATCTTCGATCACTTTATTCATTTAAAAAAACCGCATGAAATCAGTTACATAAAGTTGAAGATTTAGGCGTACAAAGAGACAGAAAAAGCAACTTTGTTTTATACTATGTAGTAGTATGTATATCAAAAAATCAAAATATCTTTATTTTCAAGCTGCATTGGCATAGATATACCTTAAAGACTAACATACATATTACATTATATAAAATTGTTAGTATATTAAAACTTAAATCTATATGTATGACTTAGAAATTATTTTTGTCATGATCTAAGGCAGAGATTATTCATTCTATTCGTTCTGTTCAAAGAAGTACCTACCACTATCATTCTGTAGGTATGCTACGCATTATCCGTCGTAGCAAAACGCTACGAAATATCAAATTGTTTGCACTGCGATCTGTGTGCCGTAGCCAAACGCTATGTTAGAATTCGTCTGAAGTGACGTGTGGTGTTCGGCAGACATGGAGTTCCTGGAGGTGCTGACGGAGGGGCTGGAGAAGGTGCTGATGGTGCGCGGCGGCGGGCGCGAGGTCATCACCATCTACTCGTGAGCTGTGACCGCTTCACTCATATTCCTAGTATTTTCTTACGATCTTGTATTCGGCATCCGTTTTACTTGTAAATGTTAGCTTAATTCTACGATACGTTTTGTTGAATTTGCTGTTTAGAGTGACGTTGTTTTGAAATTTATTCACTGTTGTATAGATATTTATGGATATGATATGTATCTAATGAGGAGCCTTATCTGTCGGACGTTAGCTCTAAGTTCGTTGTTTTGTTATTGAATAGATTAGCTAAGAATTACTTTAAGCACCCGAGTGGTCTCTTGTTTACCGACATGCCATATAGTTTTATTTTATTGCGAAAGCGTTAGCTCTTAGATGTTAATTTGTATCATTTTTATACATATTTTTATTTTCTATGGTTGTTAACACGACGTAGATATACTTTGTAAGAGTATATACTTTAACCATAAAGATTTTTAACTATACAAAAATAATATTTTGTAAATATTATTCTGTTCTAAGGTTTTTACATCTGCTCAACTTAAAACATACCGTGGGACTGATGCCGGAAGTTATAAACGATCCGAACTTTACGCTAACTGGGTAGATTTCGACTACTTTTCATTTGAAGTCATTTCTAGTCACTTTTTGATATTAGATCAATCTAATACATACACAATTCGTTATACCAAAAAGCCATGAAGTCATTAGTGGTCAACAAGGCGAACCCTCGAGTTTTTATGGTGAGTAGATTGAGCAGCAACCAGACCGCGCTCAGAGGGATACCTAGGTAACTATTAACTATTCGTAATTTAGTATTAGCGTGAAGATTTAATAGTTAAATGCGATCCCCGTCGTAATAATTAACTTAGTGAATAACTTGAAAACTTATTGCGCACATTCGCGTAGGTAGATGATTTCTTACTGTGATCGTTTGAATAAAGTTTTTATTGTTTTAGTTTAACTTAAGTGGTAGCGGTAATTACATCCGGACAGTAGTAGCCAGCCATCAGCCGCATTTTCATATTTGCTATTCTATTTAACGAGTTGCCTTAACTTGCTCGTGCTATACTTTAAACAAAAGCTGATATTGTGAAACCCTGCTATCGAAAAACGCAGTACAAATTGTACCTACCATGACGCTATTCCTTCGCATGACGCCACGAGAAAATGAACAACCCACCCATTTACCAATCGGGTACAATTTCCAATCAGAAATTCAAAATAACTGGATTTTGTTCACTTTTAATAGAAATAGCTTCGGCGTTAATAAATTAATTAACTTTCAAATATCATCTGTAAGTAAACTATAATATGAGCATAGAAGCCACCTCTGCGTATAAAACTGCGTATGAAGAAAACTTGTCAATTTTTCATTTACCGTTACACCACATTAGTTAAGGAACTATTTCTTATTCGTATAAAGAGTGTTAGATAACTGCCAAATAGGAATCGGTGTTGTAAAATATCCTAGTCCATAAGTGAGCTACCATCTACTCGGTAATAATAACGTCGTTTATGAAAATTGTAAACGTTTTACAGTTATAAACATTACTACAACACTTTGTAGACGAAATAGTTAGATGACTGTATTGCCTTTCTTTCACAAAGTAATCGACATAAGGAGTTTACCATCGGATAGCATTCCTTTAACGTTCATTTCGAACTGTAACTGTTATTTTTAAAATTATCAATTATTACCTAAAATAATGTCCTAAGATTTTACGATAGCATCAACTCGAATTTTGTACAAGAGTTGATATTTTTAAGATTTCCTCAAATAAAAAATAGTTTAACCTTTTCATAACTCGTACTCACAAATACAAGTAACATCATGTAATGTTCGCGCCCCTCCGCGTTACGAACAAAGTAGGAATAAATTCGAAGGCATTTAAGTATTCCTTTCTGTCATGGTTGTAGATGCCATAATAATAAATTAAGTACGTAGATGTTAGTTATTCTATGAATTCGACTGTCGACTAACCGTCTATGAACTGCCTGAGTGCAAGCCCTGACCATTCGGTCGCCTAGCAACCAGACACCTAGCCGCGGCCATCCCTCTGTCTATCATTGAAGCATAGCGATATTATAACAAATTAAATCACTTAATAAGATTAAGTATAAATCATTCTAAATTACTTATATTAATATAAACATATATATTTCAACATTTGACAACTATGGTGATTATACATCGCTCATTTTAATTTTGTATTTGTGTTCTCTATCACTTATATAGTGATAGGTAATACACAGGTCAAATGAAATAGTGATCACATATCTTCCTTTCACATAGAAAAAATATATATCTACGTGATATTTATGCCTATTAATAGGTAATGGACGATAATTTATTTAAAAAATGGAATTATATTGAATTATATATCGAAATTATTTAAATTTAAAATTATGTACCTAGTAGGTATTATTACGTCTAAGGGCTGATTTTTCAATCGCCAGATAACCTTTATCTGAGGATTTTTTTTAACGTTTTGACAGATTTGTATAGAAAATATGTCAAACCGCCATATTTATTCCTCAGATAGAGGTTAACTGAAGATTGAAAAATCAGCCCTAAGTCGAATTTGTGAAATTGGTAAATTATGACAACATAATTTGTATTCTGTAAGAACATATGATTGTATTTTAATGTATTTTTATTTTACAAAATTGATGATTGTATTAAAGGCTCAATAAGCATTCCAAAATAATTAATAATTTATAGATGTACACAACGCATCACAAACGTCGGGCGCCTGCAAAAAGACATTACGCCTGGGCATAACTGTGTTACTTGAATCCCTAACAAGAGTCGGCGCTCCACACCTACTTACTTCAATGTTACCTTCTCGATAACAACATTGTAGATAGTTCCAATTATTAAGTAGGACACTAGTTAATGTTTGATGCCCACAATAACGTCATACATCATGTGCCAAACATCATTATTTCAGTGAGTAAATGACAAGGTGGCAAATATTTAGAGTAGGTCATCCGACTTACATTATTAGAGTAACTACAAAATCATGTCTCAGTGAAGTATCAGTAATGTGTGTAATACTTATAATAAATAGCTTTCGGAGATACATTATGTGTTAGAAATATCACGTTTACTAACATAGTTGTAATTCAACAACATGCACATACATAGTGAACCTTCTCGGAATAGATTTAAAATCGTGTTCGTAATTTCAGTCGTTACATTTTAGCTTTACTAAAATAAAATCATTAAATATTATTAAATAATTGTACAGTCGCCAACGTATCGTCAGCCACAGGTATGATTGAATACGCTGGTGAACGCGCTTGGCGATTGGACTTGACAAGTATCAAGTAATTATTGATATAAAACTATAAAATTACCTATTTTAGATTTTAGGCTGTGAGTCAGCGTAAACACATTCTTTACAATTTAATATTCAAGCTAGAGTTGCTGTGATACACCATTATGGCTATAAAATTATAGTGTAGTCATTTCTGGCTATATGAATTACAATGGGAGATAACGTGGATGAACGTTCAACGCCATATTCTATCTGTGATTTCACTGATGTTTAGATGCACCTTTATCCGCGTAACCTTACAAATCCCTGAAGTCTCATTCCCATTCCCGACTTGAGTACGACTCGTAAAGTTTTGCCTCACGATTTGTAATCTGTAACTATCTTATTACAAATCACAAAATACATAATGAAAATGTAACTAACAAGGCTGTCTCTACTTTGAAGATATTTTGAAAATTGTATTTTATAAAAGCCTATGTCTAACAGCCAGAAATGTAACTAGATTGTCTATTATTGAAACAAATCTATTTGAAAACTATTCTTGGTGTTGGAAATAGAAAGCGACAAAGTTAGCCTACATCATGCTACATCTCAAGATATTGAGCAATAACGAAAGTATATAGATAGTGATCGCTGGGCGGTATGCTATTTAACTTATAAATATTATGTATTTTGATCTGGAACGAGTTTTTCATAGAAAAAATATTTCGAAGTGTAAAAGTTGTTTAAGAAATTATTAAAATATTCAAATAATAATTCTAGAGAGTTAGTCAGTGAGTAATTATAAGAAAAGATGTTACGAGTATAATAAAATAAATAATAAAAAAGATTGCTTCGTTTTATTGAAAAACGTTTATTCATTTTCATTTAGGTATAATAACGCTTTTAAATCATGATTTTTCGCGCAGTTTTTCCGCGCGTACGCGCAAGTGACGATAACTTCTGGATCAAGCGATACGTAGGTAAGTAATAGAACGACCGCTTTTTAGCCATGCTACAGTTAAGCTGTAGAGCCCCCAAATCGCAGTAACTTATAAAACAGTTTTTTTTACAGCGAAAAACGTTTTGACGCTGAGTTATTTATAAATAGTAAATATTAAAGGTGTAAACCCAAGAGTTTGCTAATTTACTTTAACTCTTCCGGAACTACGGCACCAATTTAAAAAACCTTAGTGTTAGATCTCTCGAGACGCGCGGTAGGTAATCGCTAACGCAAGCAGTAGGAGCAATATGCTCCTATGAAACTAGATTAAATAAAACCATTTTACTGAATAAAATAATTTATTTATTATTCGACATTTACAGTTACAAAGTTAAAAAACGTATTTATTATTCCCTAAAATGGTTAAATAAATAATTATATTTTTCCTAATGCTTTAAAATCTTTTTATGGTAAAACTTCTGAAATGTTTTATGGAACATGACACATGGTGTAACTCAATGCGGTTCCCCAATTCTACAAACTAAATGATATTAGGCCTTTAACCTTAAGACTAGAAAAATAATTTGTTTAGTCCTTATTATAGGCCTTATTTTTCAAATATTTATTAACATAATTATGTTCATGAACACTGCAAAGATATCACTACCAATATTGGTATTTAACATACACTTGTTTCTAATTGACTGTCATGCATTGTTCTGCATTTTTGATGCTCTCAATCAAATAATCTCTCAACCCATTTTTATTGTATGATGTATAAAATTGACTAAGTAAAGAATATTTAAGGCTCACAACTTTCATTCCTAAAATTTTTAAATGTGTTTTTTTCATGACTTGTGGACCAATTAAATGTTCATTATCAGAACAGTAATGATCAGGCAAATGAATTAAGATAGCAATATTTTCATTTCGCTCGGTTTTGGATTTCCAGTTAAATGTTTTGCTTCCCAAACCAACAGAGTGTAACATAACATCCAACAAGTATGTCTCATCAGAAGGCAAATATGGTATTGACACAGAAACAGATAATTTATCTTGACCTCCTGCTATATTTACCAAAGTATCCATTATTTTTTCCAAAATATTTTTAACTCTATAATCTTGAGAAATTGGTTTCGACCATTGATTTTTTGGCAACAAAGGACCAGAGTACTTCTCATATTCAAGTGTCATTGCAGTATCAATTAAATAAAATCTTTGTAACATATCAGGGTTTTTCACTTTTGTCAGGTACTCCGGGCTTAGCATTCTGGATACTAATGTAGAAGGATATTTACCTAAATAAATTAATGACAATAATATTGAACTAAGATCATTACAACTAATTTTATCAAATCTTTCATTTAATACTTTATCTACAGCAGTCCAGAATGCCAAACTATTTTCAGGATCAAAGTGAAGATAACCATATGGATATATAAATGATCTGAGAAAACTAGGAGGCACTATGTGCCAGTTATGCATGAAGTATTGACTGCATGAATTTAAAATCTGTTCATTGTAAATTTGGAATTGCATACAAAAGTTTAAAATACCAACAATGAGAACATAGCTCTCAATCTTTTCACCTTTAAATTTCATGTATTTTTCAACAGCTTTCTCAATTTGGCTATCAGTATATTTGAGCCTTGTTAGCTTAGAAATAATATCTAGCATTGAATCTTCATCTAAGGCATGTATATTGGCATACAGCCAACTGCCAACAACACCAAATGATTGTACTGATAAATATTTCTCTTGCACAAAAGAGGTCAATATGTCTTGCATAACAGGTGGTTTGACTTTATACCACAAGTCACATAGCTTTTGCTCCAGTAGTGTCAAAATAATTCTCTTGCTCACTTTCAAGCCATGCAGGATACGAAACACTTGTACAATATTAGATTCATCTATTTCATTTTCTTTTGCCACAAAGCCAACCCATAGTTTGTCAATAGTCTCTGAATACTTTCCATCGTCCTTATTTTTTATTAAAAATGTTATAAACTCGCATATTTGCTCAATGGTCAACTTGTTGTCAATTACTCTGAGAAGTAGCTCATCATGAAATTTATATTTGTAAGGTTCCATAAAAGAAGAAGCTGTGTTTAATATAGCTAATATGGTACGTGTGTCTTCAGTTTTCATGACCACTCTGAGAAGTTTGTCTAATATTGCCCCTTTAGCCAAGTTAATGTGCATTCTTCTGGAATCAATAATTAATGACTCTGGATTTTTTTCAATATCATAAATTCGTTCTATGGCACCTAATGCAATATTTGGAGTAATTTTTGTACATTTAGAAAGCAAAGAGAATACTTCCCGGAGATCCAGGCATTGTTTGAATTCCTCTTGGATCAGCTGATAGCTCAGTGAGTCATGCGCACTTGCTGTTTGTTCTTCGTTTGGCTTCTCTTCGATGTCTGAGAGATCTCTCAACCTCTTGATAGCTACGGGAAGTTCTTGAACATTAAATCCATTTTCTATTAATATTGTGCTACTGCTGAATTGTGGATTATTGCCAGATTTGTCGTCACTGAATGTTCGTGGCGTAAATGTAAGTAATGAACCAGATAACGAAATATTTCCATTGCTGGAAGACAGGATATTGTTTTTGGCTTTTAAATACGTTCTTCTCAAAACCAATGACATGTCGAAAACATAAACAAATAAGCACAAATAAATAAAAACAAAGCAAAACTTTCGCGATCACATGTTTGACAACTATGACATTGAATGTGACATTCAGTCAGTGACACGAATGGAGAGAACGAATGAATGACTCAGTACATCGGTACCATATCCGTACTCACCTCCGGACCTCACTTGTATCTACAAGTGAGGTCCGGACGGTAATCTGGTAATATGTGATGTGCAGTGCCGGCTTTCGGGGTACCAGGGGTAATCAGGAGACCATCGGAGGTGCTGGATCTTAGGGTGCAACAGCCGAGTCCGCTCAGGACGCAGTAAGTCGGGGCATAGCACAGTATTTCTCTATCCCGAAAGTTTCTCAACTCTACCTAAATGAACATTTGTAGTTTTGCTGAAAAATTAATTCGTAACGCGAGCATACATACCTAGACAGCTTTTTATGAAAGTGTGAAAACTTAGTTCTTTTCCAAGATTATAAAAACAGTAGTTTTTACTAAATCATATAAAAATGCATCGCCGGCTCATGACGAAAGATATTCGCCGTTTCTCGACCATTGTACTGGCAACATTAACAATTTCAAAGAATCATGCGACCATAGATATAATATTACTAAACAAGATTGCGCACGCTCAAAATATATATTTACGAAAATGAACTCTATTCTAACGCAATAAGGTACTAAATTGGTTGCATAATACACAGAGGCAAATCCGAGCCGAGAGGGATAGTTCGAACGGAGGCTGTTTGTCTCTTTCTAACACCTTGCCAGCATAAAAAAATGTTGTGATCAAAAGTTTTGTCTTCCCAAAAAACAATTGAATCACTTATATTTTTATCTTATTTTAACAATTGTAAGTCAACAAATTAATAACAATCGCATTAATTTATTCGTATTTATTATTAAAATATAAACAACATAAATTTTTATTTTGTTTTTTTTTTTTTTCTAGCTGTAACCCTGAACATTCTTGGCGCGTAATCAGCATTTAAAATTTTGTTTATATTTTTTGTATTAAATCAATTTAAACTATTTAAATGGTGAAAAAGTGTTGCGTTTATACTTGTAAAAGTGAACCCTATGGTGGTTGCAATATATCGTTCCACAGGTTAGCTAATAATAACATTTTCGTAAACCAAACAACTAGGGTGCCCATGAATTCTTGTAATGAGTGAAAATATGGGTGATGGATTTTAAAACTGTTGTACTATTGTTATAGCTTCCCAAAAAATGAAGAAAGGCGACATAAATGGCTCAGCAGTCTACATATGAAGTAGAAATACAAAAAAAAACTGTCTTCACTTCGAATCTTCCTGCTTTTATACTGCTAATTCCCGCTAATTATTAAAAGCCTTTATAAGTATCTTAAGGTCACAAACTGCGTAAGTTAAAGCTTCAATACCAATCTGCGTTTAATAATCTTAGCAAATTCGGATTTGTCTCGCATAGCTTAATCTCATAGTCACCCTATTAGAAAGGGACAGACAGCCTCCGTACTAACTGTTTCACTCGGCTCGTTTTTTGGGTTTACGTGCGCAGTCCTGTTTACTAATATTATGTCTATGCATGCGACATGCATTTTCATTCATTGTGAGTTGTGACAGCTTAATCAATGCTCATTCATTTAGTTCATTCTTGAGTCTTGTGCCGTTTGTATCGTATTGTGTTTCTCCTCTACGTTTTTTGTGTATTCGTTTAATTTTGATAAGATAGGACGTGTAACTTCTACTCACCCACCGTCATGACAAAGCATATTTTATAACACCTCGCACGATCCCAAACTGGGATAAGATAAAACTTAGTCACTCGTTGCTCAAGATACTTATCTCGTATGATACATACACACTATACAATATTTTGTAAAGCATATTACCCTCTTATAATAAAGTACGAAAGCGTCGGTCGCCATTAAAAATACATTTTTATTTTCAGTAGCTGAAATAGTTTTTGACAGATGTTTAAGTTACAGCACTGACCTCTATGGTTTACAGGCATAGATAATTAATGGCGCGACCACATGTATTTTGATCATATGGAGTAAACTAATTATATTCTATTATATTCTTCAAAGAAACACTATTTATTTAATATATATTTAAACACAATTTATTTAACACATATTCGCATAATCACCCGTTGGACGCCATAACGTTAGTTTCGGCTGTCGCTGAAAATCAGCGCTGGGACTTTGTCTCGCACGGGGTCGCAGCATCATGCTGAGCGAGGGCCGTATTGCGTGGTTGTGACGCATACTACCCCCTCATGTTTGTTTTCTTTCTATTTTAGCCCTTTTTTGTTTTATTTATTATATTGATTGTTTATGTAGGTACTTATGTATGCGTCCTCAATTACGTAATTAAATGTATTTTCTTTCTTTCTTTCTAGGACAATAATTATGTAACACTAAAGGTACTTTAAATATAATACATTAATATTTATACTTTAGTGAAAGGAAGTTAGGTTAGAAAACCTGGACAAAATAATCTTACGGTGATAAATTTTGAACTCGTCGAGTCAGCTGATATATTTTTCGGTAAGTTCGATTTTAATTGTTATTTTTAAGATATAAACGTACATCTTCGTGAAATAAAGCTTTAAAAAAATTTTGCTCCTTTAAAAAATACATAACTTATCTTTTATGAATACATTTACTGAGAAGGAATTCAATCCTATTTCCACAACAAAAAAATGAACAGCAAAAAGCTCCTTCTTTTTCAAATATTTAACTATCAACTCTTCCCTATCAAAGGGCCAGTTGACCGCTTCATTTGCATTTTTTATTTAAATAAAATCCCAATGAATGTCATGTTAGAATAATTCTTCATTATTTTATTTTGTAGGTGGTGCATAACTGAGAGGAACATACAAAAAAGTTCAGTTGTTACAATGCCTGATCAAGCTGTGAGTATTATAGATGTTGATGTTATTATATTGTCATTAAATACCAATCAAACCACTTGATTAACATACCTATTATTTCTGCATTCATATCCATTTTCATTAACATGATGATGCATGATTTTGTATCTACAGTGTTCACATTTTTGCATTATTTCTACATTTTGCAGAAATGATTATGGAAATGAATAAGTCATTTTGTTATGATAAAAAATAAGCTGTTTATATTTAAATATTTAAATGTTTATATTTATATTTAAATAACAGTGCAGAATGACCACAATAATTTATTTATTCATTTCCTGACTTCTCTCCCAATATTCTCTTTGCTTATTGAAGGCACAGAAATACATTTTTGTATTTTTGTAATTCACAATAATTTTAATGACTACAAATTCAAAGCAATTATAAAAAAATGTGTAGCAAATTATTTTAAACTCATACACTTTAATAACTTTGTATAGAATGCGAGGCAATTATGCATCAATTAGAGCTCTTGTTAGTGCTCATGAACATAAATAAACATTATTGGCTATGATCATAGGTATGTTCCCCTGCCTCATGTAACACTAACAAACAGCCAATCAACCTAGTTGACCAATGGACACATGTGGACATGTCCACACACACATACATACACCTCTGCTGACTCTATACTCAGTTCAATTAACACATATTTAAGAGGCCTGAGTGTACTGCCTAGTTGTTATATATTTCAAAGTGAGGACAAATCACAGAACATTGTCAGCAAGGCGCGATAGCTACATTGTGTACCTTTTTACGTGATTATCTTAAAAGATAAGAATACCTAATGCAATATTATGTTTGCCTACCTCTATGAAAACATTTTTTGTTACTTCTCTTTGCCAGTTTGTGTCCCATGCGGTATTGACGTGTATTCTGTTCAGTAGTATTGAATTACAAAGCAATTTCATGGAATAGGCAAAAGTTGTGTTTCTCGTAGACATAGTACCTACATATCACTATCAAATTGTCGCAGATCATATTACGGGAGAACGTAGACATTTCTATTATTTATTAATTTTATTACCGTCTCAATCACCGCATTTGACCGCAGGTAAGTAGCTCAAGTTTCCTGTCGATATAAAGTATCAATTACATAATTTTGCAATTTAGTTGCTATCGCAGAAATTAATCTACGTCGTTGCAAAAAAAGCGATAGGACTAAGTCATCCAAAATAATGTTTGATACGATGTCCTAATCTCATGCTTTCGTCATACCATTCAACATCGATAATATCTTATCAAAAGAAAATCTTTCGTGATTTTCGCCACTTCAAAATAAACTCCTCATCACTCAACAGTACGTCAACTTTGTTTACAAAATACTTAAGGACATGTGTATTTTTCCAGATGGGTTTACAACTGAAATGGGGGGTAGCCGGCGTGGGTATGATAGCTCACGACTTCTTGACGGCGCTGGGGACGCTGCCGGCTGATCAGCACAAGGTCGTCGCCGTGGCCGGCAAAGATATAGAACGTGTCCACAGATTGGCCACGCTCCACAAAATCAACACAGCTTATGAAGGCTACGAGTCACTCGCGCGTGATGACTCTATAGGTAACAAAACGTCCTATTGTTTAGACGAGGATCAGTCAACACAAACAAAAGATAACGAGCTCGAATCATTACACTTGAATGACTTTGACACTTCCCCTAACATTACACTGCGTTGGAGGACAATTTGCCAATAGCCTCTACTAACCCGCCTGATTTGCTTAAGGTCTCGACATACCTAAAAATTTTCCTATCCTGTTTTTTAAAAACTTTACTAGACCTGCAACTAGGTACTTACATCCAAGACATCTTCGAAACCTGAAGTTCTACCTTAGGTTTCAATTCATAATTTCATAATTATCACACCCTATATAAGCGCACCTTTAAAGTTAGAATCGCAACCGTAGCGATATTTCATAAAGTTAGTACCTAATCAAAATAAAATAGGTGACCAAATTCATGTTATAATCATGTCCTGTAAATGTCACAGTTAATAATCTTCACTGACAATGTATTTAAAGTAAATATTTTGTTAAACGTGGCTTTTAAAATACTATAACAAAAGAGCAAATTAGCCGGCTGTCGATATTTTAAAGAGTCGCTTATTTTTCTTTGAGTTTAAATGTACGAGTATTTCAATAGAAGTCGTGTGTAGTCAAGGAAACGTTTGGCCTAAGTATTAGAAATTATAGTTCGGCCATTCAGAGAATGCGTTCCTGACACGTCGCGATTGAACTGACGACGTAACTACATTCATTGATTATTGATATAATAATGTTGTTTTAATGCTCCTCAATTGTTAAAACGGTAAACAACCAGCAAAAATATTTTTATCGTAACTGCAACGCCATTGCAAAGTTACGTCGTCAGTTCAATCGCGACGTGTCAGGAACGCATTCTCTGAATGGCCGAACTATAGTAGCCATTTGTTGAGTCATCGTTGAAAATAATTAGTGATTGTTGTACTTAAGCGTCAGTTTAGAAAAAAAAATTGATTCGCACCTCTATCAAACACAATGCATCAAGATTTAGCTTGAATCATTCTTTCTAGATTACCAACAGGACTCAATGCATAAACGCTCACGCATATTACTTCCGTGTGACATTGCACGATTTCCTATAAACTTACAAAATGTGTAACAACTTAATAGTAGAAATTGTCGTGTCGTTTCATTTTTAACACGAGGTTGTACTTCAAGGTGCCACACTAACACGATACGGCATGCAACGCCGATGCCACACAACTACACCAGCCTTCGACTTATCGGAAATATTTTTCTTGTTTCCAGACATTGTATTCGTGAGTGTTCTCAATTTGCAGCATTACGAAATAACTAAATTAATGTTAGAGAATGGTAAACACGTGCTATGCGAGAAGCCTATGGGCATGACTTACAAACAAACTAAATCGCTGGTGGACCTGGCGCGCGAACAGAAACTCTTCCTCCTTGAAGGAATGTGGTCGCGGTTCTTCCCTGCTTACGACGCTTTGGATCAGCACATATCTTCTGGCGGGCTTGGGGACATCTATCACATCAGCATACAGTTTGGGGTCGAAATTAACGACATTGAGAGGAACTTGTAAGATATTTATTGTCATTCACTGCCTATATAATAACGCTTACCCCATCATCATCATGCTTCTATTATAAAAACGCTTAATTTGTAATGGTGACACTAAAGTTCGTATTACAGAAACTGAGCTACTTAATGACGATTACACAAAATTACATATAGAGCAACGCAACATCCGTGTTCGAGGATCAATCTGTAATACGAACCTAGTATATCGATTAAAATCTACATCAATTCGATTCTGTAATCGATGACCAATTTCAGAATGAAGGATTTGGGCGGTGGCGCAGTACTAGACCTGGGTGTTTACATGTTGCAACTAGTGCAGTTCATATACAAGGAGCCGCCGACCGACATCGTATGCACAGGACATTTGAGCAAGGCTGGAGTGGACGAGTCCATTTCTTGCGCGCTCAAGTACAAAGATGGCCGCACCGCTACATTGTCCGCACATACGAGGGCCAATATGCCCAATAAGGCGGAGATCGTTGGCACCAAAGGAGCTATTGCTGTAAGCTCATATTCTATACTTTAATTCATTTTCCCAGCAATGCATGTGTAGCCCTGCTCAGTATTGAGTAACCTCCATGACAAATCGTAATTTTATGCGTAGTAAAAGGCGGTTCTAAATTGGATAAGTTTTTAGGGTAAAACGGCTGAGCCGATCCAGATGTTGGACGTGGAGATAGATTGCTTTCTGACGGGATGCGAAATTGTTCTCCCGGGAAAACGTTTTTTTTTACAGTCTTGACCGTGATATTGTCAAAACACTTGCATGTCATTTTATCATATCGCCTACTTCAGATTACGCCACGTTTATCAGATAATCCTAAATCGGAAAATATATGACGTCAGAAACCGTTGCACTATTGATTTATGTAAATTCTACTTAGGTACACCACTGACCAAAATATATTTAACAATTAGCTCCAGAAGTAGGAAAAAAATAATAGGAAAATCTAAATAGACAGGTGCCTTTTTCTCAAAAATATTTCAAGTTACTAGGTAGTGCATTTGCACTCAACTAAATCAACATTTCAATTATCAGTCCAATGCAAATCTCGATAATTATTTATGTTCACAGTTGGACTATTTCTGGTGTCCCACCGTGCTACAAATATCAGCCGCTAACAACACAGAGTGGAGTTTACCCAAAGGCAAATACAAGTTCCATTTCCACAATAGTGCGGGACTCAGTTACGAGATACAAGAATGCTGGGATTGTATCAGCAAAGGTATACATGGTGTATCTTACGCACTCAACATAAATATTATTGCAGCTCTTAACAGTTCGCAGGCAAAGAAATCAAAAACATCTGTAATATCACATACTGCTTTATTTTGAAAACATTTCCGCTCGCAATATCATCTTTTTTCATTTTAAAATAACAAGTCGCATGTTTACCTTCTTCAAACACAAATGGCACGATCTTTCAGACTTAGTGCTGTTTGTAAGTAGTCATTAACTCAATATAGATGTGCAAATAAGTACTCAAATCTTTGTTACTTTAGCGTCACACCATTTTTCGTCTTAAAAATGGTAATTTACTGCGTTTTGTTTTCTTTGTCCATCAATTATATGATTTTGCGCACTGTTTAAACAATGCTATCGTTATGATTTTCTCCTTCACGTGTATTTAATGATAATTTATGTGATGCTGGTTTATTACAGGCTTGCTGGAAAGTCCCAAGATGAGTTTGGATGAATCTGTTCTATTAGCTAAATTGACTGACACTATGCGCGCTCAAGTGGGTGTCTTAGAAGCTGAACTAAATTGAGGGAACAAAATTAATGCCATTACCTTAAATGTTAGCCAATCCAAGTTTACATAATACTTAAATATAACATATACATAAAGAGATTTGCTTTAATTATATTATATTGTAATGCTAAGTGCCAGTGGAACAAAAGAGCTATGCGTTGTGATATTTTACCTTTATTCGGCTCATACATGTTTATGAAAGTTACTTAAAGTACAGTATTTACCTCAACTAACTGTGATTATTAGTATGTTGTGAGATGGTTGTTAAATGTTAATATAAAAAATATATACCGCACAAATTCATTTCCTCGTTTTATTTAAACAGTATAATTTTGGTTAATTGCTTATTAAATCTTGATATAATTTCAATAAAGACTTAAATTCCTAAAGATATCTCTTGAAACGAACGAAACCCCCTTGTTTGGGGGATGTCTAAATAGTTTCAAGATGTGGAGAAATTTCAAGGGTGGCCTGTTGAGGCATGGACGACGTCCATATTGCGAGGCAGAGGTTGAAGGCAGTGCGTTTATTTGTCATAGCTGTCAAGCACCTGGCGAATGATGTTGGCTCCCTCGCGGATTTGTTGCTCGGTGATGACGAGTGGTGGGGCCAGCCTGATGGTTTGTCCGTGGGTTGTCTTGGTCAGCAGACCCGCGTCACGTAGCCGCAGACATACGTTGTACGCTGGGATGCCTGGAATCGCAATGGTTTATGAATTTTCATTGCTTAACGACAGTTTTACACATTAGATACGACATCAATATACCTATTTAAAATCTTTCCTTTTTTCGTCAGTTATTAGTGTATAAACCCAAGCAGATAAAAGTAATTATTTTCTGTACCTATCATTAGTGTAGTTATGTCCTCTTAAGCCAAATAAAAACGCATTACGTACTGTCGTGAACAACAATGGCGCACATGAGACCTCTGCCGCGCACTGTCGTGATCTTGTTCTTGGGAATCTTGTTGAGCTCCTCCACAAGCACTTTGCCGAGTCTCTCCGCATTTTCACATAATTTCTCCTCTAGCAACACCTGGTATCAAACACAAGGTAGACGGTTAATTTGCGGTAGTTTAATGCTGGCCTAACATGGTGTATCTAGCATTAAACGTATAGATCGGGGGGTTTTATAAGAATGGTCTTTACCTTTACAGCTTCCATGGCAACTGCGCAAGCCAAAGGATTGCCGCCATATGTCGATCCGTGAGTGCCAGGCTTGATTACCTGTAATAAACATAAGGAAACTGAGAGACGTTCCAAAAACATTTAAACAAAATACTTAAGAACATTGCTTATTTCGCATTCGACCTTTGCATTCAAACTCACATTTATTATATTATCAAACGCAAAAGTTCATATTCGAGAACAATAAGGTCCCGTTTTACCCTTTGGGTACGGAACCCTAAAAAAAGTTTCGAATAGCTGGCAAATGTAACTTACGTCCATGACGCTGTTGCTGGCCAGGACCGCGGAGACTGGTAACACTCCGCCACTGAGCGCCTTGCCTAGGATCAGAATGTCAGGCTTCACACCTTCGTGGTCTACCGCTAACAGTTTTCCCGTACGACCTGCAATAATGAAGGGAATTTAGCGGGCCTACAGGAAGAGAGTGTACTTGATTGTTCTATTTTTCTTCTTGTCGCATACACTTTGTACATAAACTGTTATACAATAAAAAAATAAATATTGCATTATCCATATAAGAACTGACGGATGCATAGCTGCCTCCTGGCCTAGTTTAGTGTTCTCGGATTCGATTCAAGTCAAAGAACCCCCTCTTACTGCTGGTCTTAATATAATCTGTATGCAAGTTGGATCCAACCTTTAATAAAAACCAGACAACCTAGGTATAAGAGGCATACAGTTCAGTACTGAACTCCGAATTTGCCTCGCATTATAAAATCAATGACAGTTCGAAATAATTGCGCGTAATAAACATGATATGGTAAATATCAAATGTTTTTAATGTAACCATAATAAGGCAATGTAACATAGGGTTTTGCGTAAGCTTAATCACATGAGGTTACCTACTGATAAAAATCCATGACGTCGATGTCGTTTAAGAAACAAAGTTATCAGCTGTTATTTTTGCTGGTCTAAAACTGGACTATCACAATGGAAATGTTTTATTTATATCCTCCGTATCTGAAGTTAAACGACGAAAACACATTCATCTATTTGTTTACATACAGTGCGATAACCTTTCGACCTTTTAGTCTATTTTATGAACGAAACCCCGTATCAAGACTTCACTTTCACCCTTGTGGCACTGGGGTGTGGTACCTACCTATAATACATGTTAAAACAAAAGATGATGAAACTGGCTATTACTACTGCATGTTTTGACTAATAGAGATTTATCATGACATAACCCAGAATGACCTTTGCAATAGGTACCTAAACACCTACTTCTACTTACCCAAACCAGTTTGTACTTCGTCTGCGATCCATAGGACGTTGTGTTGGGTGCACAGCTGTCGGACCTTCCTCAAGTAACCGTCGTCTGGGATAATAGTGCCCGCTTCACCTTGGATGGGTTCTACCATGAAGGCTGCCACGTTGGGGTCTTGGAGGGCTTTCTGAATTTAAAAATATTTAAGTCAATTTTAGGTCCAACTTTTAGATTTGAATATGTTGGTTCTGTCATCATTTGAACATACCTCGAGAGCATCAATGTCGTTGTAAGGAATTAACTCGAAGCCTGGCATGTAAGGGCCAAAGCCTTGGTAGCACGAGGGGTCTGACGACGCCGATACAGCTGACAGGGTTCTGCCCCAAAAGTTGCCTTCGGCGAAGATTATCTAGAAGCAAAAATAAGTTTTTTTTTTTAGGATTGTATTTTCCTTGAACCCATAGTCTCCCCGTGAGGTTCTGCGAGCTTAAGGGGGTTGCAACTCTCAAACTGACGAACTATGTAGAAAGTTTGCAAGTATTACCACGTGTATCCATATCTACATAAAGCACCAGACTTACAAAACGGACCGGATTCGTCCAGTGTTCACTAAGTCTGATAACCCGTGTTTATATAACCAAACGATTGATAAGCATTATCCAGACATTAATAATATTTAAGTGCATTGAGTTCTTATGTTAGGTTCATTTGATTGCCCTTGTTTAAGTGCTCTGATAAGTTGGAACTAAGTATTCTACATTCCAGAATGCACGTCATGTAGTTTCTTCTAAGGTTGTCTGGAAGAGATCGCTCTTAGCGATAAGACCGCATGTTATGTCACCTACTTTAATTAGATCTTAGATCAAAAATGTAACAATTGGTGTACCTAATAGAGTAGGTATATCTATCTATTTATCTACCTTTGCTTGTCCATCGGGTACTTTCTTGACGTCATATGCCCATCTTCTAGCAATCTTGCAGGCGCTCTCGCCTCCCTCTACTCCAGTGTTCATCGGCAGAAGACGATCGAAGCCGAGGAGATCCGTCATGAACTTCTCATAGTTACCCAACTGGTCTGAGTAGAATGCTCTGAAACAAGGATTTGGTATGGAGAAGTCATTTTAACTGCGTTCTAGTGCTCCTGTCCTATTCTGGCCCATTAGGAGCTCGACTGTTCCACAGAATTCTATGTTCCTAAGGAGTAATATTGAGTCTTTAGACCAGAATTTCTAAGGTGATGCCATTTCTTTCTAGTGAACCTTTCAGTATTTTAATTAGGTAAAGGAAAATATCTTGAGGAAATCAGGAGTTAGGAAATCTGTACTAAGCAAGTGTGGTAATTATCGCTCATTCCGTCTTTTCATGAAAGGGGCCTGTGCAATGGGGGTATAAAAAGGCCGATGATGATTATAATTACCTGGATACAAGGGTAAGTTTGTCAGCCTGCGCCTTCAAAGCTGCAATAATCCTAGGGTGGCAGTGACCCTGGTTCACCGCGGAGTACGCGCTAAGAAAGTCATAATACTTCTTTCCTTCCACATCCCAAACGAACACACCTGTAAAGAAAGACAAATAATAATTTACATAAAATGTCTAAAAGTCTATTTACATTCATAATAGCTCAAGTTCACTTCGAAGAAGTTTATCAGTTATTTCCTACAATCTGGTTATTAACATGTGTCTGAGATTTACTATAAACCAACTAGAGCATACATAATAAAGATTAGAAAATACATGCTTATTATTTATTTACCTATGTAGTTGGTTTTTTTATAGCGTGAGGTGAAATTTTTATTGATACTGTAAAACTATAAAATAATCTAGAGACGCTCATACAAATAAGATTCCTAATTGTCAGCTGTCCTTTGATCAATTAGTTAACTTTAGGTAAATGACGCTTGAAATGTTCTAATATTTCTTAGTCTGGGCGCACCCTTAGAACTCTTAGGCCGCTATCCCACTGGCATTTTACGAGCGTTGACGTCAAAGTCGCGTCGCGTCCATTCCTCGTCAGAATCCATCATTTGTCTGATCGTGCTCCTCAAATAGTATTATTGTGCGTGACGTTAACGATGCGATCAGCGAACGTTAATTCTTGCGCAACATTGGCGCGTTTGAAATATGCCGACGCTCATAAAACGCCAGTGGGATAGGTACCGGCCTTACGAGAAATAAAAAGGCTATCAAAAAGTTTCAATGTTAATGAAAGAAAGATTGTTCGCTATATCTGTTGTTTATTAATTGATTCATGAAATAAAACTGCCTTATCTGCATTAACTTTGGGTCAAGTATGTATTGGGGGTATGTATGTACCTAGGTACCTCGATGCTATGCCTACTTATCACAATATGTGCTTTCTTTACCCACTAGGCATCAAACTTTCAGAGATCCCGAAATAAGTTTTTAATAACCGTTATTTATATTTCATCATGTTGGTACTTAGGTACCAACCAATATGATGACCTACCCTCTTTGTTATCATAACATGGGCACATAATAAGATAATCGTGCAAAAACGTTACAACTCCGCTTAAATAAACTTCCAACAGAAATATCGATAACACCATAGATAGATATAAGAAAGAAACTGTTTTTCAATTTCAATGGACATGCGACTACAAAATACGATTTTCTCTTCAACACACATTTTTATAAGACATACCTAACTCTTAAGAGAATTTTCGTAAGAGAGGCACTGTCTCGTATTAATTTTCCCTAGTGCAAATCGCGAACTTATGAGTCAGTCAATGCTCTAGCTACACACCAATAAAAGGCTCTTCTCTATCTGCCTAAACCAAACCCCTTAACTTCTTCGGACGTCTTCAATCAAAGCAAAGTCTCGGGGGGCTCTTAATTTTGGGCCAAATTGAGGGCAAACGTATACCAGGCAGATGGTCGGATCCAGCCAAGAGTATTGTCGGGGGCAATCTCCCACGTAGGTACGCGACGCGCGACGTCGGACCGCTCTGTATGGAGGGAGGCATATAATTTGTGGTCGCGATCCTCATCAGTGAGGGAACGACGCAGAAGCGACAGAAGAACAGCAGTTCCAAGCGATGCATCATCTTCATTAACACGGCCATACAACAATAGAGACCATTTTAACAGCTAACAATGTAGTAGATTAGATTCCAGATCCTTGAGATATAAATATGACCTTCCTTGCAGTAAAAACATTTGATCTAAGGTTAGGGTCTAACAGCATTGCAGTCCAGTTTATTCTAGCTAAGATGATAAGCGTAAGTAGGGAAAACAGAAGTATTTCGATAATAATAGATAATATGTATGAATTAAATCATGTAGGTACCTGGTTAAGAGTCATAAGGTAAGTAACTATAAAAATATCGCAATCATCAAATACCTACTCGTACTATATAACTGTGATCAAATTAGAAAGTACAAAAATCAATTAATTAGGTAAGCTCGAATGAATGAATCACTATAGAAACTGAAATATAAGCTTAATGAAGCTATCAGGAAATAAAGGGACGCAGAGGGGGATGCAAGGCATTGAGCCTGAAACCCCTCAGACATTTTTTTTACTTAGGTATTTATCAATTTATCTATTACCTACTTACTAGCCATCTGTTTTAGTATATAAATTACATGTGTAGTAATAGGCGTTCCACTTTTTATTTAGTAGCAGTAGTTTTTGAGCTTTTCGCGAGCAGACGCGGAAATACTAATAATATTGATTTGATGATATCGCTTTATAAAATAGTATTATCTAACCATTGACAATTGAGGAAAATTACAATAGCATTTTCTCTTTAAACCTCAAACTAACTAAATTCACTTCAAGAGTCCCGAGTCCCGGAGGCATGTAAAAGTGCTTATAGCCTTCCCCGTTATCATTTGTTTTAAACCGGTTCACTACTTTCCTGCAATTACTTATACTGTCCAATCAAAGATTTCATAGTTTATATAATAAATAATATAATAAATGTTGGCACACCTTTCACTCACGGACGCAATTAAAACCGCGGGAAAACGGCTACTAAGAAATATTGAAACTTACCCTCGCCACGGCTAAGGGCTACAGGCACGGGGGCGTAGTTGCGACACCCATACTTGTCTTCGAGGGCGAAGATCTCCTCCGATGACAACTGTTGTTCGTTCTTTCCAACCATTCTGCACAAAAATATTTTCCAAATAAGTGTTCATTAAGTAATGGCCTAATTAACATCAGTAAGATTCTTCAAATGTCAACAAATCCTCCGTAAATGTGTAATAATCAAGTTTATAAAATAAATACGTACTTTATTCGTATTAATCTGTCAACAATCTGAAGCTGAAGCTTTAACGATGAAGATCTGTGCTAGAATGACAAAAAATACTATCATGTGGCTTTATATAGTACCGCGCTTGAGATGAGACAATAAAGAGCTTAGATTGCAGCCTTTGCATAGATATATTAATTAAATAAATATTATTAATCATGCCGTGCCCGATGATAAACTCACAATTGACTTATTGTTTAATTGATTACAGAACACAGAAATGACACCGAAAACCAGTTGGCGCTAGCTAATAAACAAACAATAATTACTTATGAAGAAGTCAGTAAACTCATCTTTCACTCAATGTTAATGAAGTTTAATTATAAACTAATATTTCATTCAAGTCTCTCAGAATAATTGCCTATAAATAATATTACTCAGATAAATACATTAATATGATAAACTCTTTGTAGGTACCTACAAGTTAACTGAATAAAATTAAACGGGTGGTAAATTATGTGCCTTTCGACGAATATTTATTTATTCTTACTTTTAAGTATCGATTGTAGTGTGAACTGAGGGAGATACCCGGGAGATGAGTGTCTGCGGCCGAATTTGTCCAATGACTGAATGGAGATAATAAACAACAGTATAGGAAAATTACAACGTATGGATTGCTCCGCGCGTCTCGATGTTACGTCATGCAGCCCCCCGGAGTCAACATATCGGTATCTTACAATTAGACATCGTCAAAATAAATTGTCTCTCGCGAAATCGTCGTCTATTCGTGCAATATATCTTATTTAGCTCCAATTTTTGTGTGTTTATATCAGCTCATGTTTGTTGTCTCGGTAGGTGGGTTCAGTGTAGGACAAGTAACACCTTTAATATTAGGTCATGAATATAAGTAAAGTCACTGCACAAGTATGAGTGTGTGGGTTCGTTTCCAGGTCAGGCAAATACCAACGCAACTTTTCTAAGTTTGTATGTAATTTCTAAGTATACCGTAGTCACCAATGATCGTGTTTCAGAGGGCACGTTAAACTATAGGATCAGGGTGTCACTGAACATCTTTGGCAGTCGTTACGGTAGTCAGAAGCCAATAAGTCTGTCTGGCAACCAGTCTTAGTAACTAGAAGTACTGGGTTGCCCGGGTAACTAGGTTGAAGAGGTCAGACAGGCAGTCGCTTCTTGTAAAACACTGT
Source organism: Helicoverpa zea (assembly GCF_022581195.2). NCBI lineage: Eukaryota > Metazoa > Arthropoda > Insecta > Lepidoptera > Noctuidae > Helicoverpa > Helicoverpa zea. The sequence goes on along the minus strand of NC_061452.1, from coordinate 11,232,580 downwards.
TACTCGGCTGCATCAGGTTAGACTGGAACCCGACCCCAACATACCTACTTGGGAAAAGGCTAGCCCATGATAAGTAAACTCACTCAGATTTTCACAGTATCTACCTATTATGGAATGATTTACAAGTATTATAAAATGTTTGCTCCTCCGTTGAATAACCGTAGTGTTTCAGTAGTTAGAAAATCATATTAAATGCAAGTTATAACTATTATGACACAATTTCATTAGTAGCTAGTAGGTATTCATATTATGTGCAGTGCAGAGTTATCTATACTAATATTATAAAGAGGAAAACTTTGTTTGTTTGTTTGTTTGTTTGGTTGGTTGTAATGAATAGGCTCAAAAACTACTGGGCCGTTTTTATAAATTCTTTCACCATTCGAAAGCTACATTATCCACGAGTAGGGCTGCCATCCGTCCGGGTTTCCCCGGATTTGTCCTCGTTTGGAGGCTGTCCGGGGGCCGTCCGGGCGGGGTTTCAAGAAGTGTCCGGGGAAAACCCGGACACTTTTCATGTAAGGAAGCACCTCATTGAATTTAAGTATATGTTAATGGTAAATGGATTACAAATTAGGTATTATTTTGTTTAAAAAAATCGTATTCGTTTAGGGAAAAAATGCGATTTACGCGAAATGTCCGGGTTTTTTTAATGTTTGTCCGGGTTTGGCGAAATTCAATATGGTAGCCCTATCCACGAGTAACATAGGCTATATTTTATCCCGGTACGGGCAGTAGTTACCACGGGACGCGGGTAAAACCGCGGAAAAACGGCTAGTTATAGTATATAGGTAAAGAACCTAGATTCTATTACAATACTTATGCAATCCTCCTGTGGTCTCAACTGGATGAGAAAACTCCGATAAGATTATACCTACTTGGGCAGCTCTACGATTGTTCGTTGTAGACACAACGCGATTTCATTTGACACGCCGATTAATTCACAAATTGACTAATAACACCGGTCTACAGCATTTTTGCGTTTACAGCATTTACATATATTATTTTTGTGGCTTTACACCGAGAAATAAGAATAAGGTCAAAACATAGTCCTGGATTTGCTTTCTTGTGGAAAAAAATCAAATCAAAGGACATGAAGATGATTTAATATAACAAGGAAAACCAAACGGGTATATCGTTAACTTTTTTGCCTATATAGTAAAAATTACCAAATTAGAACTCATGATATTACATAATTGGTAACAGCTGCTAAGTAGTGAGTCACTACGTATGTCACTAGTGACAATACGTAATATTTAGTCTAAAGTGTATTTTTAAGGCGTTCATATATTTTTATGACAGACAATAGGTAATAGGAAAAAATGGATTTGGAAACGTTATTTGGTGACCATTAATCCATTTTGGTAACGTTTAGAATTTTTTTGGTTGCGAAATAGGTACTTTTTTGGGCGGCGTTTAAACACAAGCCAAACCAAACATCAATATCTAATTATTTATTTTTGGTAGAAAACTTTTAAAATTGAGTACCTATGTACAAGTAGGTACCTACCGACATTTGAAAGTGATCAATTTTACATTTCCTATCACTAGGTATATCACATGTGTATGTAGGTACACGGTAAGTAAAACAAAAGAAAATATCTTTGGTTATCGATGTATTGATAGATGTCGGTTGAAAGCTTGGTTAGCTATTTAGCTAATCGACATTCCTTTATTATTATCACACATGTATGAAAGACGTACAATGTAAAAATAGCTTTTTCGCGTAACCGTTTTCAATAACAGATCAAGAACAAAACAGAGCAGTAGTGTGGGGCTGATATTTTCAACAAAATTAACATTTTGTTTGTTGTTTGATTTGCATCAATTAGATAGGTACAGAAATAGCTTTAAAGCCTGTAAATAGGGACTCCCCTATAAATTATTAGATGTCATTACTATGATAGATAAATAGAAATAATCCTCTTTAAGAAAATAATTATGCTGTCAAGCCGCGGGCTGAAAAAGGAATCCCCGGGCAATCTTATTCAAATTACCTAAGTGTAATGTAGGTACAGGGGCCCGATTCTCCTAATTATACTTAAGCGCCATACGATTCACGTTCGACTCGATTCGACTGAGATCCAATCCCGACTCGATTACGATTGAAGCGTATGTGGCATTCCGCTATTTTTTCTTTGAAATAAACATTTTTATCCTTTTCTGTCATTCAATAATGAATCGTTTTGTCTGCAAATGATTTACGATTGCAAAATGATTGTACAGCAAACTACCGTATAGACCAAAATCACCAAAATAGCAGACCAATCGCCACCAATCAAATGTCAATCGAATACGATTGGTCTTTTATTAGTAGCAGAATGCCCGATATGGTTAAAACTGCTATTGCGATCATATTGCGATTCGTTTTCTATTCAATTTTGACATTATTAACTTAGGAGAATCGGGCCCCAGCTATTGCATCGTGATATTCTTTTCGCAGCGACGATGCACCTGCGCAGCGAGTTGTGGCTTGAACCTTAGGTACTACATTTATTATTTCTGTGCCTACAGGTAAGTACACCTGCATTTTGTCTATTCTACAGAGGCATTTTCACATAAATACCTAGGTATTGTTCAAGATGATGTTTATAATCCTAACTTCCATAACAACGGGCAAAGGCTACCTATCTATACTAATATTACAAAGCTGAAGAGTTTGTTTGTTTGAACGCGCTAATCTCCGAAACTACTGGTCCGATTTGAAAAATTCTTTCAGTGTTAGATAGCCCATTTATCGAGGAAGGCTATAGGCTACTTTTTATCCGGGTTCGTGCAGAGGTTCCCACGGGGTGCGGGTGAAACCGCTGGCAGAAGCTAGTACTGAATAACTACCTATCTCATTCTTCAAGTCTTCTGTATCTATTAAAAATCAGATGTATCAATGGCTCGGTATTTTGTAGGGAGGTAGGTAGGGACCTACTTTTGTGCAGTTTGTTAGTAGCTGGTAGTGGACATTAAAGAAAAAACCGTTGGTGCATTCTCTTTTAATGATCATTTGAAAGGGTTGTTCTCATCAGGCGGAAAAAAGAAATAAATCATTGTCCGATATTACCTACTATTATCCCAACCAATGTTTTTAGACCTGTTTTTTTTTATAAATTTGGACTGCAGAAGGATATTAAAACTCATTAAATCCCTACGTATCTTATCGGCATTATATTGTGTTAACACTACATGAAGTCATTTCAGAGTAAAGATTAGATCAGACTGTGATTACATTTAGTTATTTAGTTTATGCCACGTGCGACAATGCTGATAGAAGAGCTAAACTTGAGAAACATCTTTTATGTGGGTAATTACCTAAGGTTTCATTGACATGACTTGATAAATATGATGTAAACCTCGGAATGGCATTCAGCGCTCTTTTAACATCTTCTAATACGCAATGCTTTAGGTTTCGCCCGTTCTTAGTACCTACCTTATGTTCTGGTGCCATTTAATTTAAAATTCCTAATAGTTTCGGGGAACTCGATAGGAACTGAATGCCATAGCATACCTTCGTATACCTACCTATTTTATTGACCAGTGAGTTGTTACATACAGAGATGCGGAGGCTCTTTTGCCGCACCGTCGAATCGCGAATTCTGGCCGAAGAACGGAGACGTACCCCTTGCTAATTACGTATGGTCTAATTTTCAGGGAAGTTATTAGGGTCGAAGAGCTAAAGTTAGGTAAGCACCTATAGCAGAGCATAAACTGGTTATTCGACCTCTCTGTGCCGTGCGCCTGCCATAAAATTAGGAGCACACATCTGCTTTAGGAACGTCATGATGCCAGAACTACACAGAAGGCTTCGGCGACTATCCGTGTTACCGGGATTGTGTAGTCACTTGGCCAGGCAAATCGTTATGATTTGCAATGCGAAATATTTGGGTGAAGACGAGCGACGTAGTTACTATGGGGGCGCTGCTGTCGACGGAAATTCGTGCGTGTTAAAGGCTTTGTGGCAGCAATACTCGCCTTGCTAGGCACACCTTCGTCTTGGCCCTAGCATTCTATAAGAATTAACCAGCGAATTTAACAGGATATACATATATATAGATATATACCAGCTTAACATATTAGGCTACTAACTGCTCTCTACTTTCTTATGTTTTTTGTTTATATCGCCCTAGTTCTAAGACTGGCTTTTCGACAGTATGCTCATGAGGCTGCTGGCTAGGATTGACAGTAAGGAGCTAAAGATTAAGACAAGTGGTGCAGCATGGAAGAACCTTATATCCACAAGAAGACATATTATTCCTTTTCGTAGCCACAATTACATTTCAAAAAGTTTTAATTTAAAACTTAAATTAGGATAAATAAAACAAAACTATTAACAACATAATTTACTACTCACTAAAGATCACAGCTCACAACTACAATCTAGACAGATGAAACAAAAGTAAGTTTAAAATTTTGATCATTTGTTTAACTGTCTACCAAATAAAATTTACTGCCTGATAATTCACAATGAAGAAGTTTGTACATAGTAATATGAGGTATATTTACATTTAACTATATTTAATCTAGTTATGTACAGCAATTAAGCTAATAAAACAATATAAGTACTGGCAAGCTAAGCAAAGTAGACTTGATTATTCTGCATTCCATGGTAAAAAGTATTAGCAACATTAATGTACCAAAAAATTTTATATCATCAAAATCTTCACAGTGATTCTGTATGAGTTGATTGTGCTGTATGTAAAATGTATTTGCATGTAGTTTAGATAATTCATATTTTTAAATCCTATTAAAAATATATTTTAACAGAGTATTTATTTTAGAACAACAATATCTCCTTTATTACAAGTCAACTGTGCTAACTTTGTGAAGCATTTCTCAAGACCCATTACAATTACTTGTTATCTATTTTATGATTAGGATCACCGGGTTGAAAATCAGGGTATGTGGGATATGAGTTGTGCCCTTTATCAGGTATTGATGGCAGAGAACCACCCTCTGCAAGTCGTTTCACTTCAATTTTAGCTGCATTTTCTTTCTTCATTTGAGCAATAGCTAAGTTTTTCAATATTTCTTCCTCTGTTGGTGGTTCAAGTCTGGAAAGTAAATTTATTGTTTAAATTAACACCTTACTGCAACATACTTCTGAATTTCGAATTATAATAATTTAGATTTCTGGCTAGATGGAAAATAGTTGAAACTTTGTATGTACATATTTTAAAATGGAGATGATGTGAACCCATCTGAAAATGCATATTTGCATGGTGTAGGGCATGGTAACAACAGAGAGAGCAAATCGATTATAAGCCAGTTTAAATACCTGCGACCCCTTAGCCATGACTCCCACTCAGCAGGGATGGGATCCTGAAAGTCTTGACCCTTCGGTGGGCTATACCATCTAGTTGGTTTTCTCTTCCCAATACTGGGATCAGCAGGAATTTCAAAATAGTCATTGCCTATGTAATCCTTGCCTGCAATTGAAATACCACATATATTTATGTTCTCATATTGCAGTAAAAAAGAGTAGCTACATGTTAAAATTCATAGATATGCATTTTCTTATATGATTTGCAGTCAAACTGTTAAAGTTGCGTAGCTGTCTGTAGAAGTTACAAAAATAATGTACGAACAAGGATGCTTAAAGTAATTACCCATGAGATTTCCCCTTATTTGGCGGGGTTTAAAAGAGTTGATAAAATTTCTAGCTACGATCGCCCATACATTACGAGTTGGGCCAGACATCTGAAAGAAGAAAGAAAGACACTATATTTTTATGGTTCTTACAGATTCTAGGGAGTACATTGTCTCAAAAAACATCAGTTGGAGCAGAAACATGCCAACAGCATGAAAATGGCCCTGGGCCAAATTATTTACGAATGTTTTCAAAAAATCAATCATGGTTTTAATAAAATCGTTATCTTGTTTCGCGTACCGAATGATTGAGGAGTTTTAAATAATAAAATTTACCTCAATATCGTGAGATATTTCGTATCATTTACCAATTTCGTCAGATTTTGGGACGGGATTCTGTCTGTTTTGCTGTCACGTCTGTCAGCTGCCTAGTGCCTGGCTGGCTGTCATCTGTATAAAGGCGACTATACACCATACACAACATACACTAGATTTTTGGAAACGCTGAAAGATTCTTGGATCAAATAAATAAATATTACCCAAATTGATTGATCGTCGATTGTTCCTTGAGGCAATGCCCGAGCAAACAGAAAATTCAAGAACTTGAAGCGACTACCTCCTGAAAAATCGTCAATTCACTGTTAGGCAGCTGTTTTATAGAAAGCTGTTAGGCACAGTTACCTTTAAGGTAAGACCGCACTAGGCGGAGCGACGCGACATGCGAACACTGCGCTGCAAAATATTGTTTCTATAGTCTGTTTTTTAATCTCGTAGACTAAATTGACACTTGCAAAATGTCAAACTTTCTAATAATTTTGCTAGCTCTGTGGTGCAGTGTTGTACTTACGATACCGGTTCGTTGAATCGTAACTTTTTATCTATAATAGACGAATTTAATATTCATTCAAAGTTTTATATTTAAAATTCACGTACGTACACATGGCTGTACGACGTGCTACAAACTGCCAGGGATATCTGACCACGCAAAGCCATGCGTAATCATCAAGGATAAGCCCATTATTTCAGGATGACTTATTGTAAAAAGTTACGATTCAACGAACCGGTATCGTAAGTACAACACTGCACCACAGAGCTAGCAAAATTATTAGAAAGTTTGACATTTTGCAAGTGTCAATTTAGTCTACGAGATTAAAAAACAGACTATAAGTAAATGTATTAGAGATACTGCACTACGCGGCAACGGAACTACGCTGCGCGACACCGCGCGCCAAAGTTGGGCAACTAAGCAAAATTGACGCGCTGTGTCGCTAGGCGCAGTTCCGCCGACGCTAGGTGCGATATAGTAAGCAGCGCGATCGCGACTCACGAGGCATCACAAATCTATTTCATACAAGTATCTTAATCGACTACTTGGACCAGTAACTTTAGACTACACTGTGTGATCGCGGCCTAATAAGATTGTGATAATCTGTGGGCTTTCTGCGCGTGGCTGAGCGAGACAGACAGAAGCAGAAGAACATTCAAATGATTCAAATCAAAGTTCGATTGGAGAATCTGTGACCGAGATCGTGTCATCTTTGGGCTAAAAAAGTGCTAAAGTTGTACAAATAGTGAATTATACGATTACAATATATTTTAATAACACAAAATCATACGTACTTACGCTGTGGTATCTACAAACATTGATAGTATTAGTGATTCGGAGATATCGCACCTAGAGACGCACATAAAAACCTATTGTGTTTATACAAGGTAGAAGTTGTTTTGCAGTACACAGTGGATATATTGTCGCAAATAACGACAATACCTTAGATTTTTACTGAAGTTTACACCCGAGGAACTAATTAATCAATCACCATGGCGAAAATGGCATTTCAGCACCAGGCTGGAACAGCTATGGAGTGTCTTAGTGTAAGTCGAGGACCACTCCCAGTTTTTGTTTGATTCACTCTTTATTCCTATGAATTACATGTTGATACCTTTTCGCAGATACCTATAACACTCCAAAAAGAGGCAGGCGTTGATTCTGAAGGTAGAGAAGTTATGAAATGTGGTTTTAAAATTGGCGGCGGAATAGATCAGGATTTTCGCAAAAGTCCGCAAGGATATACCGATAACGTAATGATTTAATTTACATTTACATATATAAAAATTGATGTTATTTATTTGTAGCATATGTTTTGAATATAAATCTACTTTTACAGGGTATTTATGTAACAGAAGTCCATGAAGGGAGTCCTGCTGCTAAATCTGGCTTGAGGATGCATGACAAAATATTACAGTGCAATGGCTATGACTTCACAATGGTAACGCACAAAAAAGCTGTAAGCTACATCAAGAAACACCCAATCTTAAACTTACTAGTAGCAAGGAAAGGTGTAACATCTACTTAAATCAATTTGTTATAAACCATCTTACTTATAAACATTATTTAGTTTGAAATTACTTTGAGGTTTATCTATTTATTGTATTTCAAGAATAGATAATATTTATTTGTTATCTTTCAAGATAAGTTGGTTAATGACTAATAGCTATTGAATGAAAACATGTAGGTACACATCCTTTATTTAAAAAGTATTGCATTTCACTAATGCACTAGTTTGAGCTTCAGTTATTCCCTGTTACCCTCTTACTTTTGTTTTATAGATTGTGTATTGATGTAAATAGTAGTATTCAGTCTAAACCTACCTATCCTGAGAAGCTTATGGACTATTTGGCCTATTAATTAATGCCTAAGGCAAGGGCTATATAAAAAGTAAAGAAAAAAAAATAAGACAAGTGCCAATCAATCACTGATCACTTGCTCAGCCAGAAAAATATTATGATTAGTTCTTAACTGAGAACTGCCATTTCAATTACAGTTTTTACTACCTTAAAGAAGTTTTGATACCTTTCGAAGTCTGTCTAATTGTTTTTAATTGTATGTGCTTGCTACACCAACACATGACCACTGTTGCCACCGCCCTTCTAAAGATGTACTTAGGAATCTTATCTACAACCTCTAGCTATTTAGTAAACTAGATGTAACATTCATAAACTTTTATGGGATTTCCAGCTTATAAGTACATGAATCTTCTACCTGTAAATATAACAATGGAATTTGCTCTTTGTACAAAGTGGAATTTGTTTAAGTTATGTAGTTAATATAAAATGCCTAAACAAAGATGGACAATTCATGGTCACTATTATTCCTATTTTCTACAAATTCCTCAAATTTTACACATTGTTTTAGCACGTATAGTTGTAATTAAAACAAGATAAATATCAGCTATAAAGTTTATAAGTAAATTGGTTAATTATTTGATATTTTGGGTTAGGTGATAAGAGCATGGAGCACTGAATTAGTATTATATTATGACAAGTGATTATAATAATGTTATTTATTTTTTTATACTTAAGATTTAGTTACTAGAGTATTACTTATTAGGTACTGTTTAATTGTGCAACTTTTGTATTGCTGCTCAACAAAGTGCAGTGAATTACTAAGATGCATTTCAAAGTATTTATATTAATGAGTTACCAATGACATATTTTTATACTAAACAATGCATTTACACCAGCAGTTATTATTTTTTACAAAATTTAATGAAATCATGTAACTATCATGGAAAAAGAATTACTAAGTTAAGTATTTATTAGTGGTTACATTTGAATTTTGAATATTTAAAATTTATAAATTGGTTATGGTCATACTAATTGCTTTACTTTGATATTATTAAATATTTATTCAGGAGTTGTGCCTATATTTGTCATTGTATTCCATAACCTATACTGTCTTGAATATTTTAAAAGCAAAGATTTTGTTTGCCATCTGTTGTTTCACTAGCTGATTGGTCTATAATTTATATAGATGTACTATGTATGAGAGTAAAGCAGTTCAGTACATTGTACCTTACCTTGTTATGGCTCAGTAAATTCACACTCTTCATGTTCTACTTGAACAAATGATTATTATATTTAATTCATTACTGAAATGTTTGTAATATTTACGGTTTACACTTTATACACTGTGCCAAATAACACTGCTCCATCATTTTTCTTTGTATTTAATTGAACTGAAACATGTTAGTTATAATAAAATAAGAAACAAATAATGTTTGAACATTTTATTATAATCCCATTATGTTTTTCGATTGAAACATAAAATTACAGTGTGGATGCCTAGTTTGAGTACACTTATGTTGACATAATAAGAAACAAAGTGTATATTTACATTTTACTCATATTTACTAAAACACAGTGATACTAACAAGAACATGAGAGGGAAATTAAGGTTTAGTAGGAGGCCAGTCCCACTGGCCTTTTGGAGGCTTAGCCATGAGTGGCTCCCATGGTTTCCAGTTCAACATTTTCCTAGCCAGATTCAGTTCATTTTCAGCTTGTACAATTAGTTCTTCTGCTTGACCACAGTTGATTTTCGATTCAAGCTCGTACACATCTTTAGTCTGCAAAATGTAATTATATTTAAATAATATCTGGATAGTTCTCGGAGATGTTAGAATTAAAATAAGTCAGGTAGGCACTATATTTTACCTGTGTTAATACAGCAGCTCTTTCACGAATAACTGGTTCAGTGTGCTTCCTGTATCCAGCAGATTCAGGCATCTTTTGAAGAACTCGCAGAATTTTACCATATAGAGAACCAAGAGTGTGATGTGGATTTGGGGCTACGGCCATGCCCACAAGGCCAGTACTCTGGAATAACAAGAATTGTTTTCCATGTTAGATTCTGATTAGGTACCATTGAATTCGTCAATGTTGCACGGGAATGTATGAAGCTTTGATTCGTTTATAAAATTGCTCCCATAAAGCCAAAGAGCTTTCCAGATCAAAACTAGAATTACCTTTTTAAGTGCTCCCATGTTTAGTGATTAGATAACAACAACCTGAATTCCACTATTCCAGGCAAATGGTAATAGGAATTGACAGTTTACTGTAAGATGACAGTGACTTATTATTCGCTGTCAAAATGCTGCCCACCAAAATTATTAGAGGTGTAATATGATTGATAAGGTTCAAGAAAGAAGAATGGACACCAAATGTAGCGAGAGAGGCGAATGGCGAGGACGTACAGTGAACTCCGAAAGTTGATGAACACAACACATAAACTACACATACATATACACACACCCAGAACCGACTTAAAAACGATCAGTTTCCAAGTTATTCAGGTTTGAGATATCTTTATTTTCCATGAATTATAATAATTCACTTACATGAGAAAACTTAATTTATAAAAACGTCTAAAACAGTTTTTTTTATTTAACTACCGTATAAAATAAGTAATACTAAAAAACTGTAGGGTAGGCGATAAATACCTGCGCACTTAAACGGTAAACATACATTGAATACGAGCATATTATATTGTTTAGTAGGTTGTTGTTAAGCTACTGTTGCGTTGTCAATTGAGTGTTCAGCAAACCCAGTGGCGTAGCGTGGTGTACCCACACAACTGCCGACATGCGTTTAGCAGAGTGCTAAGGAGATGGCCAAAAAAAAACCCAGAGTCGACAGAAACTTCATATGTATGGTTGGATTCAGTATAATGTGTAGATTACAAAAAGTATTTCACATCATCTAAAAACCATGGGGTTCTCTTTTTACCAGGTTTTTTCGATAAAGATTTTAGTACTAAAAAGCTTAACTTTTCTGTTTGCTGTTCATTAGAAATTGTGCATAGGGTAAAAACTTTACACTTAGGTGTATGTCTGTTAGCACTATACACGAGTGAAGGTTGGAAGAGCTGACCAGATGATGGAGAGTAGAGAAGATCAAGAGAACTCGGCAATGGTAAATATTAACTACCTCATGTTTGGGCTTATATTATTCGCATTGACGAGAACTATTCACTAATGCGAATATAATGACTAAACAACTAAAAATAACTTTTTTTTTACTTTTAATTTTATTTTTAAATTAACCTTTGCCAGTTCAGAAGTTTACACATAACAGGGAAACCTCTTCATGTAGGTAAGGTCGGTACTTAGTCGTAGGTATCTGGAATGGTTCATGTCAATAGTGCAATGGGTGGGGGTCAAACTCAAGACCTTTTAATTACCAGGCAAACTCTGTAACTATGGTGATGTTACTATTCGCATGTATAATGTTAGTATACCTTGTTTTTTATGGTCCTCTATGTAAATAATCTTTGAAATCCACATAAATTCAACATAACTTATATTTGTGAAAATATGATATAGCTCCTATACCCCATGGATTTCAGACTGGAATTTTTGGCACCATCAAAGGTCTACCATAATGAACCCATTGGTACCCATTTCGTTGCTGTCGATTCTGGGTTTTTTTACTATGAAAATTTGGCCATCTCCTTTAGATAAACCGACGAGGTGGTCCCCGGCAAGACAAACTTTAGTTAAAGTGGTCCCTCATGACTAAAAGGTTTAGATAAACTTGAATGCTATAAGCAATACCTACCTAGATACAAGCCAAATTTCACGCTTAGGTATAGTTCCATGGAAACTAGTTTTAGTGTTAGCACAGATTATATAATAGTTACTACGTAACAGATAAATCACTCCATACAAAAAAGTCCATACCTACTGTTATAAGCACCTACAAGTTCCCCAACTACCTACAAATTCCTAGCTGCGTTATAAAATGAACCTTAAAAGTTCGAGCGCTTGATTGTTATTCCAATGCGATAGCGCACAGTTCAGTGACCGCAACCGTGCCGTGGCCGCGCTTAGGGTTGCTTCTTACAATTTATTAATATTTAAAAGGAAAACAAAGCTACGCTTATTTTAAGATAGCCTTTTTTAAAACTGAGTTTTTAAATAAAAAGTAATATCAAGAATATTTTTCTTTAGTTAACTATTGTATTGCCTACTAAAATGGAGTATGGGTACATATTACTAAATATTACCTAATACGTAAGCATAGGTAAGTACTTAAGTAAGGCTTTCGTCAAAATCAAAGGCGGTTTCCAACTATTTTTCGAGCACAAGTGCCATACCCCATATGGTACAACTCCGTCGAGTGTTGATACATACTTACCTAAAATTGGTTTCTGCGTAGCGACACGCGTAATGTGCCGAGTCGTCATTAAGTTGGACCAGAACTATTCCTACTTACACTTGAGATGTGTTTTGAGCCACAAAACTCACAATACAGTTCATATTTAACTAAGTAGGTATCTAAAGTAAAATAAGTACCTAATGATCTCTGTTGTTAAAATCATAAAGTAGATAAGTATTAATTTATAAAAAAAAATTGAATTACTAGATAAGTTCATAAATATAAAATGTTTCTAAATCTTACAATAATAGCATATAAACCAACACAACTCAAAATAATCCATCAGTTTGTTAGGTAGCTTAAAAAACCTAATAAAAACCAACAGCATAACATGCCACGAAATAAAAATAATAATATTGGAGCGCGCGCGCGGCGCGTGACTGTTGAAAGCCCTGAGCCGCGTGGGGTTACCGGTAACCCAGCGAGCGGTAGGCATTTATCGCGCGCAAGTACGTCGAGTGACAGAGGCCTGGTGTTAGTCCCGTAAATTATATTAATTTGTTAAACAGTTTAAAGTAGCCCCGCTTTTTAAATTATTTCAATTTCATATATACTTATAGGTACCTACTTCGCTAGCCTGCGTACCTAAAAGAATTTTAAAACCTTCAAGAAATCAAGTAACAAAGATATAAAAGAAAAGTCTACTTGAGAACCTCCCCCTTCTACCGGGGCTGCAGGTTGTTCGAAAGAGTTACCGCGGCTCTGGAACATAAAAGGCCTTCGACGGAACACGACGGTTTTTAGTCAGTAAGAGGCTGACACTCCCTCACCGCTGCTAACCCACAGCGGGAAGGGTCATTTGATGATTTTTAACGTCGATAAACAAAAAAAAATAACTTCCCCTTTTTTGAAGTCGCTTAAAAATGACAAACGGCCAGTAACACTTGTTAGAAAAAAATACACGGGAAGGGGCGGCAAAATCGACAACTGCCCCGGGCGGCAGATACCCACGCTACGCCACTGAGCAAACCCGCACAATAATCATGTATGCTTTCAATAACATTGTGTTCACTATCATCCTATCATTAGCTCACCTACAATAACATTGTGCAATATTACAACAACAGAACAGTACAGGATAAAGTAACAAAATAAAATTTTAGTCGATAAAAATCAATGCGACTACTATTAACCCTTCATCTTAAATATTGCATAATTTAATTGATCGTCTATAGAGGGCTTAATGAAAATTTTACTACGTTTGATGTATTGTTCTGTTTCATTGTGAATCTCTATAAGTTTTATCATCTGTATCACTCACATCTGCGACTGCGATGTCGATTATGAAGCGGAATACATTTTCTTTCTCAGTCGATTACTAGAATATAAGTGGGTATTTCCATTCCAGTTTCCATGTGTGCGACGGACGTGTTTACTATAATGCGCTATTGCAGATCCAGACCTGATTTTTGTGTTTTTATTTCTGCTTTTGGAAAACGCTTATGTCAAGTGCAGTTTTAATTGTTTAATCATGATCATATGGCTATGTTCATATGTTATAACTTAATACAACTGCGGACTTTTATAGTATTGAGTTGAAATCGAATCTCAGTGATTGAATTGGTAGGTACTCGTCTCTCGTCACGTCACAATTCCTCAGAAATCTGTCAAGATCACACCATTGTCAGGATTGTCAGTAGGTACGTATTATCAATTCATGAACTTCCATTACCTGATATAAGAAAAGATGTTATGTGCCGCTCTTGTCTCATCATTTGCATATCAGTTCGTTAATCTTCGTAATTTCATTTCATGATAAGTAGGATAAACTGCAATACAGATCTGTGAATAAACATACTATGCTGTCTTTGCCTATCGTTTCGTTTATAAGTAACGTTAAATAAGTCTTTAGTTTCGGTGTAAGTAATCTTAGTTATAATGCAGACACAGATGTTTAATTTCAGATAGAACATTATGCAAAATCATCATTAACAGTTTAATACAGATAGTTTTATTTTAAGTTAATCATCTTTATTAAAGACTAAATTGTAGATCACAATACACACACTTCAATGTCATAAACCATATGCCCCTTATATTAGTGTAGTCTAATGTGATTTATGCCTGCAAATTATCAATTCATGTAGTCATATTAAGTCACAAAGAACCAAAAAAATTGATATCAATACTTGAACATCCCCAGATAACTAGCCATGGAGGCACTCTCTGCTGCTCAAGACGACAGCTCGGGAGCCAACCCCAGCAGTGTCAAGAGTGATGACAGCAGCCCTCGGCCTGACAGTCGCTCAGGCTCCCCGCCGCCCAACTGTGCTATATGCCTTGGAACATGCAAAAACAAGTCCTTCACTGATTCCTGTTTACACCAGTTCTGCTTTTCATGTCTTCTAACTTGGAGCAAGGTAAGTTTTTATAATGAAAATATAACCTTAAATGGTTCTTGTAATTGTAAAATCCTAACTCAGAATGAATTCATTGAGTACCTATTTAGTTCAAAAATTGATAACAACCATTTCTATAATTAGAACAACAGCTAAAGTATCAAGTCTGTGTTTTACTAGATATGATAATTTTAATTTACTCATGCCTACTTCTCTGCAGTTGATAATAGCAAATACTGTGCAATTTTTTATCATAATAATGTGCATAGGAAATAGAATAGGAAGCTCATAATGATATGCTAGAATCTTGCAGCTAGATGATGATGATAAATGAACATGAAGACAATAAGTAACTTGAAATTCCAGGTTAAAGCTGAGTGCCCTCTGTGCAAGCAAGCCTTCAGGTCAATTATTCACAATGTGCGCTCCAACCACCAGTATGAAGAGTACCTGGTGGTACAGCGACAAACTGAGGAGTCGAGCAGCAGGATCGACATTGACAGAGTCACCGCAGCAACACACAGGTTCAGATACAGGTACAATGGGCCTGGTACTTGTATGAGTTATTATATACATGAAATCATACATAACCATTACCCCTACATATATTACAGAAATATTTTCTGGTTATAAAAAGGACAGTCCTAAAATATTTTATGTTATATCATATCTTAATGATTAAGGTCGCCAGGGAATATTGCACAATAATATCTGTGATTGTGTAAGAAGGCCTCTATGTAATTTAGAATCTTCTGGACAAAAAGCATATGTAAGGTATTTTGATGACTTGCACATTTTGATGGTTCAAAGAATCCTTGAATAATAAACAAATGAACGTTATCTGTTTTCAGGACAACCCTTACACTGCCACGTCGCGAGACGATCGCGATCCAGCAGCTGCTGCGTCACTACCCGTTCATGGCGGACGTGTTCCCGGGCGCTCGGCCGCGGCCGGCGCCGGCGCGGCGGCGGCGCTCGCCCGCGTCCTTCCGCCGCACCGTGTACCGACACAACCTGTGGGCGCGCCCGCTGCCCGACTTCACCGGCCGCTTCCGCGACTGTACGCCTGAGTTCTACAGGTAACTTTACTCGTATTGTCTGTATTTCCATTTAGTGTGGTTTTCTTGATTAGTTTATAGGTGAAAAAGTACTATTTGATTGTTAATATTGTAATAGTAAATTCTTTCTTTTTCTGAACATATTAAAATCTATCAATTTCATCCTTGAAGGTACAATGACACACAAATGCACCGGCTGGTGCCTTGGCTTAACAGAGAACTCCATTATTTACTAAACGAAAACATTGGCCATATTTCTTACGTCATGTCTCGGATCCTAGACTTGCTGCCACAACATCATATCAACTCGACAGAGTTTAGAGAAGCAATGCATCGATACTTCGGAGACAGAACCGAGCACTTCCTACATGAGCTATACTGCTTCGCTTCGACCCCTTATGATATGACCGGCTATGACCGCAATGTACAGTATACCACAGATAGTAGAATATCCACAATGGTCAACGAGGTGATATCGAGTTCGGACACTGAAGCAAGTGTAGATTCGGATATTGTAATGGTTTCAAGTTCAGAACCGGCCGAGGCACCCCCCGGCCCTTCAAGATGCCCGGCACCTGTTTACCCTCAAAATTATATTTCCCAGCCCACTACTAATAACGTCATTCCTATAGAAACGATATCACAATCGGACACCGACGACGACTCCTCAGAAGTGATGGTCGTCGGTTATATAAAGCCTCCTCAGGAGAGGACGCCCGAGATCGTAGACTTGCTGGGCTCCGACAGCGACGTCATCGTACAGGACACTCCTCAACCGGAGCCGACTCAACCGTTGGAAGTGCCTGAGCCCCGCCCCGAACTGCGGCCCGCGCCGTCCGTGAAGCTGACGCTGAAGCGGCACCGGCCGGCGTGCAGCGAGTCGGACAGCGACGACAGCTCGTACCGGCCGCCGCCCCCGCGCCGCCGCCGCCGCCCCCGCGCCTCCGCCTCCACCAGCGACACGTGCCGCGACACCTCCGCCTCCTCCACCGCGTCTACCTCCCCCGCACCCTCCTCCACCACCGCCGAGACCTCCTCTTGTAACGACGACACCGACCACTCCAAACATGTAGTCAAAAAGAAATCTAAGAAAAACTCCAGTGAGAGCTCTACTAGAGATCGAAGGAAAAACAAAAAGAAATCACACCACAAAGAAAAGAAGAATGCAGAGTCACCGGAAAAAGATAAACGGAACAAGCGGAAATCTTATTCTGGGAAAGGCGTCAAGTCCTCGAATAAAACGAGCAGTAGCGAGTGGACCGCCATACCCTCCGAACAGACGATCCCTGCCCTGGACCAGCCCAGCACCAGCGGCACGTCGAGCAGGGACCGGCGCAAGTCGAACAAGGAAAGGAAACGCCAGCGGCGCGACAGCCGCGAGAATAGAAGACTGAGAAGTGTTGTAAATGTTATTAATAGTCATAGGAATACTGATGAATCAAATTCAAGTGCAAATTTCAGTAATTTTTCAAATGTGACTGCTACCAGAAGTCGGTCCGATGTCGAGTCCACAGCATCCGCTTTAAATGACTCTCGGCCTTTCAGTACAGAGTTACCTGTCGGTCACAGCGAAGTATCGGCGACGGGTCGTCGATTTCCGGAAACTTCGTCGGATTCCGAAGACAACTTACCCTTGAATCTTACGTTACAGAAAATTGGACCGTTTACGTCGTCATGAAGGATAATGTAAAATATATAATTGTGATAAATTATTAAATAAACCATTCAAGTAGTTATAACACGTAAGAATTGATTCAATCGCTTTTTTACTTTCAACATAGAACTGGTATAAATAGTAATGTCACTGGGAAACAATAAACCAAAGCTGTTGTGACTGCATATACGTTACAGTTTGTACAGTTAATAAGTTTGTATGTATTCTGGAGTTCAATCGAAATATTTAGCATGTATGTAGGGCCGTTATCCGAAAATATAATTACCGCTAGTATCCGTGGCACATTTAGACTACTGCAAGTTCCTTGAGTGTAACACTTCAAGACTGCAACTAAAAATATAAATTCTAAACAAATGCATAATTTGCGTTCTATCCTGATTTTATTATCCAAATTTAAAGATATTGTAAGCCATGCAAGCGTACCATTTGGCAATGTATAAATAAATCATATGTATTTTTATTTAAAAATACGGGTATTTAAGTAGACTATGGATGATTCATTTTAATTTAAGTATTTTGATAACTAGTTATGATCATTTTCTAATTTGTGAATGCTCTGTAAATAGAAGTGTATAAATACAAAATAATTTGCAAGTTCTTGTGAGGATCAGCGTCGTCGCTGATGCATGGGTTAGTGGAATAAAAATGCATCGATTGTGGCTTTCTTCAGAATCTGTAAAATAATTTTATAGATAAAACGTAAGATAGATGTCTGATTTTCGAAATTAACCAGGATGATGATGTAAAGAAAATCTTGCCATAGGTAATGGCCGTTACAAAGTTTTTACAGTGGAAATGTATCTTACTGGTAAAAGCCAGAAATTAAAGTGATGTATAAATTGATCTTTTATTTTTGATAGAAGCTTTCATTTATGGATTTACCAAGTCCACACTTCGGATACAAGACCTACTTATTTTTTATCTGTAATGTTCACAAGTAAAAAAGTTCTTTTCGCAATCTAATGTATTGTTTCACTTACGAAAACGCAATACGCATATTTGAACAACACATTTGTCTATCTGTTTGTCAGCATTCGTGTGGAATAGTCACGTATTATAAACTATAAAAATAACTCTGCCAAAAGAGCTTGATTCTTGAAAGAATAAGAGTGCTAAAGACGATTGGCATTTTGTAAACAGACATTTGGCATGTATCGATCAGTAGACCCACACCACGAGGGAAAAGGTAAACTTGTGTCAAAAAATGCCTCACAAGGTGCCGATTGATCTGAATATCTAATCATGGAGGAAAATAAAAAGCAACTTTTGTATAATTTCATGTTTTACTCTTAAAATCCAACAGTAATACAAATACTACGTTGTGTAATACTTACAAATCGTAATCTGTATCATAAAATAATATTATATCTTAAAAATATTCATAAAAGTACAGTTGCCAGGCCTAATACGCGAAAAATATTTAAAGTCTCCTGAAGAAATTAAGATGTCTCTAGCTGCGATCATTATAAGATACCGACCATCATTTATGTTTTTCGCGTATTAGTCACAACCTCTGTAAGAAATGGCAAATAATATTGGTATTTCATAATCTTACATATCCCTTCCTAAAACCTTTTTCCTCGTTACTTTTACAAAGTAACCATTCTATTTATTAAGGTAGTGTCAAAACTGAGCAAAATAAAGTGACACCTAGATGGACGGCTGGTCTAAAAACGTTCTCCATACTTAACATTAGGTAAAACCGCTTGGACTACAACAGGTGATGTTACTAAGAAGCATGTTCTGCTAAAACGTACAATCTTATGTCTAACTAACGATAATTAGCAGCAAATTAGTTAGCACCAGCATATAAAGCCATTAGTGACGGTAATATAGTGCACTGACTAGTGACTACTGCCGATGCCGTGCCTGCATGACACTTAAGCTTTACTTACAAATGTATACGAATCTACGTTCAATGCAGAAAGTATATTGCTCTTATTTAATTCGATTATTCAAAGTTTACATTTTCGAGAACTTTACAAGAGTTGTGGTTGTATTGTTAGGTTAAAATTTAAACTCCACACTGCTTGCTGTATAAGAAAGTGAATCCTTTTGGAATAAAGCTTGAAATATACGTGTCGTCACACGTCAGATAAATAATAATGTCTAACTATACTAAATGTATGAAACCGATATTTTTCTGACGCATCAAGACATGTGATTATATTTCGGACTTTAATAGAAGCCAAAAGTAACCTAATACAGCATTAAATGCTTGGTTGAAAAAAATCGATACCACAAAACTTGATTCAAAATAAATAAATTTTTATTTGATTTTATTTTACTTACAGCATTAAATGCTTGGTTGAAATAATTCGATACCATAAAACTTGATTCAAAAATAAACTTTTATTTGATTTTTTTACAATAGCTTTGTGCTTGATTTCTTATTTCTATTTTTTTTCGTAATAAAATATACTTTATATCGAAACTGACAAGTTTCTATAATATATTATTATGTAGGTCCTACTTTATTAGTCTTTCTCTTATTTTAGACATCAAAAAGATTTATCAAACACCTTGTGTAATGTTAGTCTACGTGCGCTTATTTATGCAAGTTATATTATCTGGAACTTTAATCTGCCTGGTATTAAAACTGTCGGAAAAAGTACAATGTGCAAATGTTGACAATGGATTACAGATAAGCCACTCTACGTAATAAGTAATAACTCTGCTATAAAAAGCCTTATAGTAATAATAATAATTTACGCTTGGCTACCTCAACATTACCATATTGCATATCGATATTTTATCGAAATTTTAAAGGCAGTTTCAAAATTACAAAAGGCACCTCAACTTAATCTGTTCTAAAGTAAAGACTAATGAAGTAGAACCTAACATTTTACACTTATCAAATATATATTATTATCCATTCGTAAAATACTCCACTTACATTATTTACAATCAACGCAGCTGTCAGGGGTAAACAATATAGCTTGCTAAACACAGCAGTGACAAAGGATTTAAATTCATTAAAATTGTATAATGTAAAAAACTACGACTGAACATTGCCATATTTATGTAACTCCAGTCCATATTACAAAATTGAACTCTCCGACTAGCATTCAATGCCTTTAGATAAAAGATCTATTTTTGAGTGTCATTCTGAAATATGAACTGTAGTACTGTGAGTGCTAATGCTTTACTTTTAATATAACTGGGATCGTTTAGTTTTGAAATAAGAATAGTTGAAATTATTCTCTATGTTGAACATAATCCAAGTAAATAAGATCTCCTACGCGATTATTGCTTCGTTTTACTATTGAATCCAGCTATATTAAATGTACTGCATAAGGCCTGTGTAGTGTGTATGACTTGCGATACTTATTTATATCTGCACTAAACTCTAAGTTACTATTTACCCTGATAGTATTAAGCCATAGATCAAGTGTTGCAACAGCGATGTTCAAGTAAATCAATGCTAGATTTTAAGATGGAGTCACCTCTACAACTGTGTTCATGTGCTGTGGGTGAGGCTTGAATTCCACCACTTCTTTCCACACCAATTCTGTAAAAAAAACGGAGTTTTTTAAATATCTACACATAAAAAAACCTTTCATCGAAAATCTAAGTAAATATATATGGTCAAGAAAATTGTCTTCCGTATAAATTCTGCTGTGCAGCTAAACAGCCCATTTTGGAATAAATACATCAACAAGATAGTTAATGATAAATTTCCAAAAGAATAATCGTAAAATCGCACTGATAAGTACCTTGTTTCCGACAAAAGCAATTTCAAAATATTGATTACCAAAGTCCTTTTTACTAGAATTATCTGCAAGGATAGTTGTTCGATAGCCAATTATCGTACCACAACGATCCGATAAGCCCCCCCAACCCACAAACGGAACAAACCTCTTCAATATGAATTTAAGAGATAAGGTGCACATATGTAGATACACACTCTAATTAATGCCAATCATATATCGGTAACCTCCAGAACAATGACGTAATTTCATTGATATTTCACGAGAAAAAAATTGGCGTATCGATATACAAGTTTCACATTATTTAACTTTTTTAAATACGCAAGTCTTATTCCGGATTCCGGAGACACAGTAGGTAATGTAAGTATAGAAAATGTTTATGAAATTAATTACTATGAAGAAAACTATTCGCTACGAATCCCATTTTAATTATTCTGATATAGGATTAAAATGGGATCAGATGGTTTTATTTATGTTACCCTGCATCTTGGTTAGAAGAATGATATTGTCATTACCAGATTAAGCAAAAGCTTTGGGTCTGTAATATTTTTACGCGGATCCTTTAATCTAATAAATAGATAGTAGAAGAAAACTACTGAGAACGAACAGTACCTTATAGCTGCGAGGGGCTTTTTCAGACCCATGTTACGAAACCCATTGCATTTGCTACCACTTGTTACCTGGTTATTCATTTAACAAATATATTTTACTGATTTTACATACCTTTCCACTTATCTACGGGCAGGTCCATGTCCTCAAAGCTCTGATCGTAGGGCGCCGACACTGGCTCGTCGTCTGGGTCGGCGTATTGCGCCAAGTATTCGTGAGCGAGCGCTTGTTCCGCTGTTATACGTCTGCAATGCGAACATTTTGATAGATTCGAGTTCGAAAATCTCATTGACTTTGGGCTATTGACGATAGGTTTTTGAAACTTTAAGAACAACGAACATTTTAGGAGATGTTCTTGTAAGAAGAAAGACTTCTTATGTCGAACTTTTTAGGCGGATAAAGGTATAGGAGCTGTTGAACTAAAACGTTTGAACTTCAAACCCAAGTACGAGTAAGTAAAACTTTCCTTTCAAGAACACCCTTGATATACACTAGTAGCTGTGGTAAGTACCTACGTATTCTATATGTAAAGTATACTCCATACTTACAATGTCATGATATTTATTTTTATTCCAAACCAATAAGGAAAAGGTTGGAAACTGGTTACACCAGTGAACTACTGCCTACACGATGCTTAGTCATACAAATTAAGAATACCGAAACAGTCTCTTGACAAGGGAAATGATTAAACAGATTCTGTCCAATGCTTATCCTCTCAATTGGAATAAGACAAAATATGATTTCTAGCTCTAGTTAAGGTTAAGAATAAGACACCTTTGATAGTCAGTACGTCTTTGAAAATAACTAACATGCGATCTTGAACACGATAAAAAATAAAGTCATCTGGATTTCTTTAGATACTTGAAAGAACCTACTGCTAGGCTCTATATACAGGTGGGGCAGGGAAAGAAATAAAAAACTTACTTGTCAGCATCCAACTCGAGCATGAGTTCAAGTAAGTTGACGGCCAACGGGTTGGCGCCGCGGAACACTTCACGGAAGTCACGCCTCTTCAGCGCCGGCAGAGACTGAATGTAGTTCCTAGCCTGAAACAGTCGAATACCACCACATATTTGAAGTATATCTAACTAGGTTGAAAGTCTCCAAATGTTGGTGCCAACATTCGTCCCAACTTCTGGACTGAATCCAAAGAAAAGACCGATAGAAAGGCCGACCCCCAACGTTGGCGTGAGTGTTGGAGCTAATTCAATAAGATTCAAGGTAATCCAGAGCTTTATAATATAAGTATGCATAGAATAATAGGTTCCCAATAGATGCATGCTTCCGTCTATTGTAGTTTGCAAGTCTACCCCGTGTTTGGATGTCTAATTATCTGATTTAAAATTTTGACTGCTATTTTCCAGGACGGTATTTTGACTTGCTTGTCTTTATCCTATCATATCTATGGTTTCAATGATCACGAGTTGTTGACTAGAGTTTATCGTTACAAGGATAAACTTAATACCATCATCTATTAAATCATAACTGTGATTTTAATTACGGCCATTGCCAAATCAATTGCATTTTCTTTGCCGACTACAATTAAATCGTACAAATAATATAACTACGTCTTGTACATGTACGAGGAATAATCTTGGGACAATTATTTTCCTCCATTTTATTTATCTTGCAGCTTTCATAATGTTTATGACTTTTTTATCGTAAAGTTGTCGTAAGTAAACAGAATGATTCAAAACCATTAAATGTGCACTTGAGACAGATGTTTGTACAGCACGGCGAATAAACTATTTGTTTTAATGAATTAATTTCAATGATGACTCAGTGTACATATACATTGAAATAAGCAGAGCTGGACGAACACAAATTGACACGTCACGAACAATACACACCATGTTTTCTTTTATGTAGAACGCTCATTAGAACTTTTACA
This sequence comes from Helicoverpa zea, assembly GCF_022581195.2. Taxonomy (NCBI): domain Eukaryota; kingdom Metazoa; phylum Arthropoda; class Insecta; order Lepidoptera; family Noctuidae; genus Helicoverpa; species Helicoverpa zea. Next base: position 11,208,728 of record NC_061452.1, on the reverse strand, counting down.
ATGCGTACACACCTACATCTATTCAAACAGATGGAACACAATATTCACAACGGCCTTGCTATCTTTTGACGCATAAAATCTGACTTGTAATTATTTTTAAAACTACATTTTTAGTACATTTTAAATAGTTACAGTGCCGTTTTATTCTTGCATATTAGAAAGCGTCAAAGAAAATATTAATGTCTGCCTTAATTTAATATTACAAGATTAAATTTTTAGTAGGCTTACTCACCTCTTCACTAATTATTTTGTCAATAGTCTCTTGATCAGGCCTTCCACACAAGAATAATATTCTTGTGAGGTGATCAATATCTGAGTACACGCATGTTAAGGTTACACAAGCACCAAACTTACACAAGCCATTTATTGACATGACATAACAACATCAATTGAAGCAAGTTAAAGGCAAGCTCTTTGCTTAATGCTGATTATAATGTATGTACACTTAACGTTACACCATATCACCGCTGAAACATTCAATGGAAGCTACTTACAGACTCTGAAGATATTTTCGACATAAACTCCTTAGCGGGTGTTCCGAGTACCTCCATGATCAAATTCAATTGATGGATATCTGTCTCATCCATTAAGGTTGAAAGCCATTGAGGTTTAAATAAAAATTATAAGCTAAGCTGTAACTATGTTGTGAACCTGTAGGTATACTTTACTTACACGGGAAGCATAAATAGCTATCATAAAACTAACCAGTTTATGGAGCCACTGTAGATTGTTTTATTAAATTGAATTTATGAGAAATGCAGTCAATGGAAAGTTAAATATACACATGAGGAATAGAATGTTTCTTGGCATGGTTATTTAACAAGTACACAGTACCTTACTTCTTCCCAGTTAGCAAGAGCACTTAGCCGAATTTCTGATAAACACAGTAAAATTATGTGAGAACCAATAACATTTAATTACCTACAAACAAAATAATGTAGCAATAATACTGGTATGCAGAAAAATAAAAATAGAAACCTGTATTCCAAATATGAAATGTTTTTTTTTTTTAATAATGTACTGGCAGAATTTAAAATACATGCAAAATAAGTTCTAAACATAAATATAGACATTAATAAAATTAAAAGGATACGGTCTGAACCAGGGAACAAAGTTCGGCCGGTCAATAATTCAGCCATGATACAACCCACAGACCAGATATCAACTGTTTGGTTGTAATGCATCCAGTTGAGCATAATTTCTGGTGCTCTGTACCACCTGCAAAGTTTTTTTAATTACATATTGGAAGGGGGATTCAAGTAGCAAACATATTTGTTGTTGTCTTAAATGAATGTTGTAAATATGAAGATAATTTGGTGTACATACCTCGTAGCTACATAGCCAGTCATCTCAGTCTCTGTAGGCCTGGCCAGACCAAAGTCTAATATTTTCAACTCACAGTCCTCATTGACGGCAATGTTAGAAGGTTTTAGATCCTACAATATTAATATTTGTGTTAACTTTAAGACAATGCCACAAAAATTACAAGTGAAGTTAAAACATGCAAGTTTCATGGACTATATCATTTTCATATTAGAAAATTTTAATTAATTAGTTCTTTCTTGACAATTTATTTGTCTTGTGATATTATGAATATGCTAAAATGAATGATTGAGGATCAGTGTCTAGAATTAATAATCTAAATGTCTTTCCATTCTATTTTTATATGAAATGGAATTAAGATAAAAAATTACATACTCTATGAATGATTCCTGCAGAGTGAATGTACTTGAGACCTCGCAGAATTTGGTAAACCAAGAACTGAACATGGTCATCTGATAGCTTTTGAGTGCGGACAATGTTGTTCAAGTCTGCTCCCATCAAATGTGTTACTAAATATACTTGCTGAAACTCCTCCAATGTTTTCTCAGGGCTAAATACATCCAGCAAACCTAAACATAGTAAATAAGGAGATTTCACTTGGCTGGCTAACAGTTAAACCCAGTGTTTGAAGTTTTCCAAATATTAGCACATATTTACCAATAACATTCTCATGGTTCATATGCTTCAACATTCTAAGCTCGCGGTAAGTGCGCTTTGCATGCACGGCGGACTGGAATGGTCTCGCCAATTTCTTTATCGCTACTTTCATATTATGCAGTGTGTCGATTGCGGAACTGTAAACAATTTATTCAATTCAAGAATAGACAACATAGTCAGCCCGCCCACGTAAGGGCAATGTACCTACTTACTTTACATATTGTTGCTTAGTGGATTGCGTGCTATTGGGATTATTGATATAAATAAATGCATGCTTCTAATAGAAATAATTACTGGCATACTGCCGATTATATAGTCACAAACACATACCAAACTTGTCCGTAAGCACCTGAGCCTACAGGTGTAAGCATCTGATATCTTTCCGGGACAATCCATTCTGTTTTATTAATTTCCACCTTATGGTATCGAGGCATCTTTCTTGTTATCACCCTAGGGATATTTTAATCCACAACTCAACAAAATTGACTAAATTAATCAAAACGCGAATTGATAAAAGCAAAGAGAGGAGAGATAAAATCTCCCAACTATTTGCTCACAGAGTAGAATACTACCACAGACTATTATTTATTATGGGGACACTGTAGTAGAGAGAAATTGACGTACATATAAAATAATTTTGATGAAAGCGCGCCATACACAGGACGACATTGATCGACATTTGATCTTTATTTTAATTTTATACAAGTTGGAATGTGGGGATAAAATACTGACGTGTATGCCACTAGCAGTGATAATGATCAGTAAATGTGTGGCAATCTTTCCTAATAGCCTGTGCACTCCCGGTCAAGATATTCTTTAAATCGCGGGATACATGGAACATTACATACAGTATAACAGTCTGGGAGTACCCGAAAATCCGGTTGTCACAGGTACTATCATGTGTCATCTATGTGTCATGAATGTCAATGTCAAGAAAAAGAATATTTTTGTCCGCACCACAGTGCGCTACTTGGTTTGTTGTATTTGTTCAAGGAAAAACTATTGGCACAGTAACTAACATAATAAAACGAAAACATGGCTCAAACAGCGGGTGTAAAGCCCATGGCCATTGCTGGGCGTGTGGCAATTGAACGTGAAAGATGTTTGGGCATGACCGATGTCGAGAGAGCTTGGCGCAAGCAGTGGCTGAAGGATCAAGTCTTGGCTCCTCACGAACCTGTTCATGTTCCAGAGTACTGGAAAGAACGTACCAATATATTCCGCCGCATTTACCGTGCTCCTTTAGATAACATTTATAAAGCTCTCACGCCAGTTTTGGTAAGGTTACATAACGTTAACCTAAGTCCAGTAAACAACGAACAATATTTGTCAAACAATAAACACTGTAATATGTAACTTATTTACAGGGAGCCTCTCGTGCTGCTGACTATAGGTACCTCACTGGGAAATTTATAATGATTGGCTTTGGTATTCTTTGTGGACACTACTACTTCAAATACAATGGAAATGTAAGTAATAGATTATTTGATTTCGTTTGTAATATAATCAAGGCTTTTATATATTTATAGCATAGCATAGTGCTTGAGGTAGTGATTTAGATGTCATCCGACAGAAACTAATTATTGAATTCCTTTTTTTTTTCAGGACTGGACCAAGAAGGGTGGTTGGAGAGTCCATGTTTCCAAACCCATGGTTCTGCCAGGACAACCTGGGTTCCCCTTCAAGTCAACCCGCAAAGAAGATGACTACGCTGGCAAAGGTTTCAAGGCCTCTCCCATATAAAAATGAACTTATTTAACCCAGTTCACCAACCAATACTGGAATATGTTGTCTTAGTTTTATTATGTAAACTATAATAGTTAATAAAAAAGAAATATAAATAATATATTTTATTCTTATCATCTAATAAGATATGTTATGCAAAATGTATTCCTTCAGAATTAAAGGCATGTAATAACTTCATGAAGTCATCTATGTCCATCATCCTTGCCCTCATCTGTTCTGTTTCTGATTTTGTTAGAATTTCTTGTACCTTCTCTTTAATGTCAAAGTCTTCAGGAATTTCCTGAAACCAACATAATATATTAGTAATCTTAGCTACGAACAAGCGACTGATCAATTTTGTATGTTCAGTTTACAATTAAATAGTCTACAATTTTTCTCCCCAACATGTTCAGTCAGGCCTACCTTATTATGTAGAGAACAGTGCACCCTATAATTCTTCTCTAAAACAGCCATAGTTGTTGCATGTTTAAAAACGGCTCCCAATGTTTTATTTTTCCTTACAAATGCTATTCTCGTTAAACCGTCCCATTCCACAAAGTTTATAGGTGGGGGTGGGTTTCTTGGTTCTATTCGCACTACACTGGACTCCACTTTTGGTGGTGGCCTAAAGTTGTTCTTGCCTACCTGTTGAAGTAATAAAATTAATTACAGAGCAATGTCTTCATAACTAGAGTATTTTTATTTAATAATCTGTCCATGTAATACTGACCTTCATCAACATATCAACTCTAGCCAACAACTGTGTGTTTATAGAGAGCCTGCAGTATAATTTATCACCAGGTTTAGCTACCAGTCTCTGAGCAAATTCCTTTTGAAACATGAGAACTGCACACCTGAAGAATGGTCTGTGCAGTAACAGTTTGAATACTAGAGGAGAACTAATTTGGTACGGCACATTGGCTACACAGATGTCGAAGAAAGGTAATTCTGTTTTGAGGACATCGCCCACAAGGATTTGAAGTTTGGCTTGGTAAGGAGTGCCTTGGACACGCTTCTGAAGTTCAGCAACCAATCTGTAACACAGAAAATTTATTTAGTATCATCAGTACATTTTTATATACAGGCTGAAATTGAATTGATTAAAAGATAAAAAAATGAAAATTATATACTCAACTTACCTTGTATCTATTTCACAAGCCACCACTTTCTTTACTCTGTCAAGTAATTTAACAGTCATGTTACCAGTACCGGGACCAATCTCAAGTGCTACATCTGTAGGCCTTAATCCCGCTTTATCTAGCATTGAAGTTATAATGAGAGGATTTTTTAATATGTGCTGTCCAAAATCCTTGTTAAATTGTATACCTGAAAGACAGAAAATGATATGATGATATTCTTAGCTAATATATACCAGGGTAGAAAGTTTTGTTTGGCTCTCAGTACAAAAAGGTATTATTTATTTTGTTACCTACTGTTAATAAGTTAAACTTTTTTCAGTCATATCGAAGGATATTTAAAGATCCAGTGTATGTTCTAGTTCCCTAAAATTATCACTGAAACTCTGGGAAAGCTAAAATAAACACATTTTTAATAACAACAATAAAAGAGATTCATTAAAAAGTATGAGGGTACCTTGTTTCGCAATTTCATTGTGCACTCTCGACTTCTTTTCAGCTTTAACTTTAGGCATTTTTACTGTTTTGAGCCCGGGCCCGTTCTTATAGTTTTTAAAATTAAAATAATACCATGCCTACAAAAACACGCGCTTTGAACGACAGCTGCTTTTTTTCATAATTTCATGCATTTCACTGTCAATTTCAACACCAAGTCTTTTGATTTCGTTTGAAACTTACATAATCGACTAACACCTATCGTTAGCGATGTACTCACAACAAGTGATAATGAATATTCTCGATTGTTCAGTAATAATATCATAGATTTTTTGGTTGCCATAACATTTTTTTCATCTGGCAATTCTTCAAATTTTGGCATGGTTGATCTTTACGGGACCGAGTGAAATAAAACCGTTTCGAAGAATTATTATGAAAATGGAGTGGAAACCAGAACAAGAAGGACTAAGACAAATACTAACACTTCTCAAAGAGTCTCAATCACCAGATACAGCAACACAAAGGGCCGTTCAACAAGTATCCTTTTCATAATTTTCACATCTTTACAGCTATCGGCGTGGATATTTTTTGTAACTATAACCGCTTACTTTTTTATTTACCCAATAATCTTTATCAATGTTTTCCTATTTTCATGTAATTTTCCACAAAAGTAAGCCACGACGCCTTTTAAACAATAATTTGTTTCATCTAGACGCTTGCGATAAAATCGATTTTTCCGACATGACAGCCATTGACAGCCTTTATTTTCCTAACAATGTAATCTCAGAAATTGGAAGAATTGAACAAGTACCCAGACTTCAACAATTATTTGATTTTCGTCTTGACTAAACTCGTCACCGAAGAAGAACCTACAAGATCTTTGAGTGGTTTGATTTTGAAAAACAATGTCAAAGCTCATTATAACAGCTTTTTGCCTGAAGTGGCCGAATTTATTAAGCGAGAATGTCTATCAGCCGTCGGGGACCCGTCCCCCTTGATCCGAGCAACCGTGGGCATCATCATTACTACCATAGCTAGCAAGGGAGAACTAACATCATGGCCTGAACTGCTGCCAGCCTTGTGTCAGATGCTGGATTCACAAGACTACAATGTTTGTGAGGTAAGTTTGATCCATACATTTAGTTTCGGGATGTCATGAAATTGTTTAATATTAGAAGATTAGTGTTTGGAAAGGCTACATCTGCTTTTTAGTTTTTGTTTGGAAAATTGATAACTTTGAAATGACCTCATACCAAAGAGTATTTTCTAAGTACTCCTCATGAGTAGCATTTCAATTTAGTAAGCAAACACTAATTCAAATATATGCCACTATTAATATGTTATAGTTCGGCCATTCAGAGAATGCGTTCCTGACACGTCGCGATTGAACTGACGACGTAACTTTGCAATGGCGTTGCAGTTACGATAAAAATATTTTTGCTGGTTGTTTACCGTTTTAACAATTGAGGAGCATTAAAACAACATTATTATATCAATAATCAATGAATGTAGTTACGTCGTCAGTTCAATCGCGACGTGTCAGGAACGCATTCTCTGAATGGCCGAACTATAATGGAACTAACAGTGCTCTCTAGAAAATTAATTTTTAGTTGTCATCATTCTCATAACATCAGTCAGTTTAATATATCTGCTCAAAATTATGTATTGATTCTAGGGTGCCTTTGGAGCTCTCCAGAAGATTTGTGAAGACACAGCTGAGATCCTGGACAGTGATGCACTAAATAGGCCTCTGAATGTGCTAATACCTAAATTCCTACAGTTTTTCCGGCACTCGTCACCTAAAATCAGATGTCATGCTATTGCTTGTGTCAACTACTTCATCATGGGCAGAACTCAGGCCCTCATGCTACACATTGATGCTTTTATTGAGGTAAGAACTACTACTAAAGACATCCACAGTAAACATGTTCTTTTATTATAAACTGGTGTAAATGTCATGAACAGATAATGTAATAAAAATATTTTTGCAGAACTTGTTCCACTTGGCTGCAGATGAAGACTCAGATGTGAGGAAAAATGTGTGTCATGCTTTAGTGCTGCTGTTAGAGGTGCGACTGGACAGGCTCATCCCTCACCTGCCTAACATCATTGAGGTAAGCTGCTTCTGAAATTAAAGTTATTATTCTATGATTTATTCATTTCATTGATGATGACATATCATTCTAATAGGGTCCTAACTATGATACAATTGGTAACATATCATTGAAATAGTATCATGAGTATCGTAATACTTCAGTTCAGTTCTAAGAATTCAAGTATTTTGAATCTTAAGTGTCTTATGCACAGAAAGAAATATGAAACAATTTGAGTTCAATGTCAAGGTTTATTTCACGAAACTGCTTAGTTATGTACTATGGAGCTTATAGTTTGAATATCAAACCTCCTAATGAATATTTCAAGTCAATAAGCAACTTATTTGTCCTAGTACATGCTGGTGAGGACACAAGACCCTGAAGAAGGTGTTGCTCTGGAGGCCTGCGAGTTCTGGCTCTCACTTGCTGAACAGAATGTCTGCCGTGAAGTAAGTAACATTATCATTAACTTGATATTATTTTTATGGTAAAATTGTATACTAAATGCAACATTAAACTTGCTTAGGATATTTGATGTCTTTTTTTATTAGTCAAGATTATGTGATGGTTGAAACTAATTGTATGGTTTTGTCTTGCCTCTGGCACGCAAGAGTAGAACACACAGCAAATCACAGTCTTATTCAATCCACACAAAATAAGACAGGCCTTCTACTTACTGAGATTCATATGATTAAAATGTTTCATCCAGTTCTTAGATCATTGCAACTTAGTTAAACATTTTTAAATAAACAGGTCTTAGGCCCACGGCTGCCCAATCTCCTACCGATATTAGTCCGCGGCATGCGTTACTCGGAGATGGACGTGATCTTGCTGCGAGGAGACCGCGATGACGACGCCGATGACGCGGAGCCGGACCGCGAGTCGGACATACGGCCGCGCTTCCACAAGCCGCGCTCACACACTGTTAAACATAATGGTATGCTTACAAAAACAAATATTCTGAAAATCACTGTTATACTTGTCTGAAAGTTTTGATTTGGCGAATTTGCGATATTATATTGAAAGACCGTTTTGTGAGGGAATGACTAAACCAGTCTTAAACTTCCCTGTTTTTCTTAGTTAGATAACAAATTCCAATTTCAAATTAACTTTATCCAATTTTACATACAAATACTTTTACTGATACTACTATAACTTCGGCCGTTCAGAGAATGCGTTCCTGACACCTATCAGTTAGTCACGACTAGTGATGGGCACAACATAACACTGAGTTCGTTACCGTTCCTTCAAAATGAACCGCCGCATTATTTTAAGATTATTTTCGTTTTAAATTGGCGGAATCATTTGTTTTATATTTTAGTTATTTAAGTGGAAACCAAAAAAAGGTAATATTCATATAATAAAATTGTTTTATTTATTCTTTGTTACAAGTACATTGAATTGAATGTGCGAACAGAATATTAATCAGACTCCGATTTGCTTGAGGAGGTGGTGTCTTCATCATCATCTTCGCCTACATGTATAATTATATTATTATCAATAACAGAATCAATCCTGATATCTCGGTCTAACAAAAGCCGGGTAATCAAATAAAAACAGATCGAAAACACTTGAAAAACGTGGTCTATGCGCACGAAACGACAACGGACGACTGTTTTAGCGTCACAAAATGGCGGCCCATAACGCCATTTGGGGTTACCATTTTTAATCTAAGTATAAAAATGCGGTTTGGTCATAGTTTTATTTTTATATTTCATAAACGTTATAATTAAGTCTTATAGTCCATTATTTTCCAATTCTTAAAAAGAAAATCAAAACGTATTATTTTATATTATAACTGTATAAGAACAGATTACGATACTTGCCTGTTATTTTTAGCACAGCACTACAAAATATAAACCGCTGACATAACCTTGTAATAGCGCAGTATAGATTTAGAAAAATATTGTTTACCAAGTTATTTGACACTCAGTTTGGCACAAAATTATAACATTCATTGATTATTGATATAATAATGTTGTTTTAATGCTCCTCAATTGTTAAAACGGTAAACAACCAGCAAAAATATTTTTATCGTAACTGCAACGCCATTGCAAAGTTACGTCGTCAGTTCAATCGCGACGTGTCAGGAACGCATTCTCTGAATGGCCGAACTATACTGACTACTACTGATGCTACTTCAGAATATGTTATTGACGTTAGAAGTAGTGCATAATTGATTTTACTTTGAAAGAAACCTGTCTTCTGACATCTTGCCCAGTGTCAGATTTGGCCCTCAGGCATGTTGTACATTTTGGTCAGATGTTGGGCCGGTCTTGCCCGATCTGGGGTTATTTGTAGTTGTGAAATATTACAAAGCTCTAAATTGTCAGGGTAAATAACTTAAACAGGGTCCTAACTTGGAAATAAACCTGTTTTTCTTCTGTCACAGCTGGTGCGGGTGACAGTAACATGTCGGGTGGTGGGGAATCAGACGATGATGACGACGGCGGTGCCGACGCAGACGACGGCTCGCTGTCCGACTGGAACTTGCGCAAGTGCAGTGCTGCGGCTCTCGATGTACTGGCCAATGTGTTTGGAGCAGACCTACTGCCTGTACTGTTCCCGATACTGAAGGAGACACTGTTCCATGATGATTGGGTTATTAAGGTGAGTTAAAGGGCCTTTTTGTTAAGTTCATTAAAAATAATACAAACATCAGAATTGAGAACCTCCTCCTTTTTGGGAAGTCAGTTGAATATTACCGACATAATTTATACTCCATTTAAAATAACATTAGAAATTTAAGTAAACCTTTTTTACTGTTTGTTCAACCGATTTTGACTTCTATTCCGTAGACAAAAGAACGGAATTGAAAGCAAAATAGTGGTTACAATACCAAGTATTTACTGCAGCCGCCATTAATCATACTACTAACGCAATAGAAGTCAAAATCGGTTGAACAAACAGTAAAAAAGGTTTACTTAAATTTCTAATGTTATTTTAAATGGAGTATAAAAGTCCAGTATGCGTAGCCTGCACTAAATGGTCTCTTTATTTCTTCTCTAAATTTTTATCATGGCTTACCAGAATCTATGATAAGATATAAAATACAAGCTGTACAATTACAATGAATGCATTGTTACAGGAGAGCGGCATCTTGGCCCTGGGCGCGGTGGCGGACGGGTGCATGGGCGGCATGGTGCCGCACCTGCCGGACCTGGTGCCGTACCTGGTGTGCTGCCTGGCGGAGCGCAAGGCGCTGGTGCGCGCCATCACGTGCTGGACGCTGTCGCGCTACTCGCACTGGATCGTGTCGCAGTCCCACGACTTGTATCTCAAGCCCGTCATGACTGAGGTCAGTGATCTAGCCCAATGGTAAACATATGCGTGCCATATGATGTAATCACCCCCGCCTGCCTCGTGAACCCCTCTCGCGGAAGATGGGGATGTCACATACAAGTTTGCCAGACTATGATACAATGTTTTGAATATTTATTTGTAAAATAGATAATATGGATGTCTTGTTTATGCTACATCATAACTGTAAGTTCCTTGTCTGTTTTTAGTTACTGAAACGCGTCTTAGACAACAACAAACGCGTGCAAGAAGCCGCGTGTTCAGCGTTCGCTACCCTCGAAGAGGAAGCCTGCACAGAACTAGTTCCGTACCTCGGCTTCATCTTACAAACGCTCGTGTACGCCTTCAGCAAATACCAACACAAGAACTTGCTCATACTGTACGATGCTATCGGAACACTGGCGGATTCCGTAGGACATCACTTAAATAAGCCTGAGTACATTAACATGTTAATGCCCCCACTTATCAATAAGTGGAACGTTTTAAAAGACGAAGATAAAGACCTTTTCCCGCTTCTAGAGGTAAGAATGTTACATTAACCGCTTTATAAAGTCCAAAGAATAGCGAAATATTAACAAAACTATTGTTTACAGTGTCTGTCATCTGTAGCGACAGCTCTTCAATCAGGATTCTTGCCATACTGTGAACCAGTATTCAGAAGATGTGTATCATTAATAGAACAGACATTAAATCAAAATATTGTAAGTATATTTGAGAATATCATACTATTCTAGTTCAGAAAACAAAATGTTATCAGTATAGCTAGTACCGTGACGATGACGGCACCAATATAAACTAATTACGCGTAGTCATCAATCACTCACGGTATTTTACAGGGCTGTCATGAAAACGGAATTTTACTGTTTACATAAGTATAATGTTTCGTTAGTATTTCTTTTTGGGGAAATACATGATAAACATCCATATAAGTTATTTCCTTGACCTCCATTCTTGCGCGTCAGGAGAATTAAAGAGGAAAAATATATTTTCATCCCACCATCTCAGAAAGAGTAGCTTTGCTCTTTGATATCTAAGTGCAAAGGCCGTTTTTATCTTCGGCTACTAATAAAAGCTCCGACAAAAAAAGAAGAATTGGCCTTACTCAAAATACTAAATCTATTGCCTAAAATACTAACTTTCCGAATAAAAATGGCGAAACGACTGAATGAGATACTGAAATCTTCGAGAAGTAAACATGAGTGTTTATTGCTATAATACTTTTCTACCAGCATGAATTACGTTCCACTGAAAACTATGCTTTGTAATGTTTATCTTTACTTGCCTACTATTAATTCATTCTAATTTTTGAAACATGGAAGCTTGTATTTCAATTTTAAAATCCTTCGCTTGCTCTGTCATCAACCCGCGGTATGAAGAGAATGAGCCCGCGGGTAAAAAGCAACTTTGCACTCTTGTATAAGAAATAACTATTGTATACTTTATTGTATTTTGTAACATCTGAAGATCACTTTTCTGAGAACAACCTACAATCGAAAATACGTTTTCAGGCAAACAGTCAAAGTCCAGAGCAATTCGAAGCGCCGGACAAAGACTTCATGATTGTCGCTCTTGACTTACTCAGCGGCCTCGCGGAAGGTCTGGACGGGCACATAGACCACCTCGTGTTCAACTCCAACCTGATGCAGCTGCTGTACCAGTGCATGCAGGATCCGATGCCTGAGGTATATCTTGTATGTGACTCTTGCTTATCTAATCACAGGGCGCATAGGGCACTTTGATGTCAAGGTATTATGGAGTTTTAATGTTATATTTATTATTTACCATTAAGCTTTTTAATATTGTTGAACATATTTTATATACTGGTTGCGTTATCCAAGTTTCAGTTTGTTTGCTTGTTTGTAAGCTCCCATTTTGGGAGACTGATTCTGTTGAATGTTTATGGAACCTGCATGTTTATCAGTTGGTACTGTTTATATGTTAACGAATGCAGGCTATCTTACCATTTCATTTGACTTATAATTTGACCCATAAATATCTACCCATAATTTTATTAACAGGTTGTAGACAGACTCAAGAATTTGATTAATTTGAATGATGCCTTTCTACACCACATGTAGCATAAGCATAGCATAAGTTGTGATTTTTATTAACCTGTAGTAGAATATACTATGCTAATGATGTATGGTATGAGTTAGACAGCCAGCAGTGCGAAATATATATTCGCCTTTTACGTAAACATAAAATACTGGGTGTGGTATTCAATATTTCATGAACAAGCAAAACTAAATTATAATTAAATCCATTATCTATATAAGCAGTTGAAAACTAATAATAGAAGTTGGTACAATGATGGCATTGTGAGAGTTATCCCATCAGAGTATGCCTGCTTTTGACTCTCGCCAGGTACACTTTGGATGGCGCAACTTGTTTCTACATTTCTCATCTTGGTTCTAAGGTTGATGGATATTACATTTATTTCACTCACAAAACCATTAATACTCATTGTATATCTTGTTACAGCCATATATTATAACAGTAACTAACACGTATTGGGTGAGGGGATTACTTGGTTCCAATTATAAATTCATATTATAAGCTGTGTTTATGACTCAGGTCCGCCAGTCGTCGTTTGCGTTGCTGGGAGACCTAACAAAGGCGTGTTTCCAACATGTACTGCCATACATACCCGAGTTCCTGCCCATACTCGGCATGAACCTCAATCCTGAACTCATTTCTGTTTGCAATAACGCCACTTGGGCGATCGGCGAGATTAGCATCAAATTAGGTAAGTCAATGAACAAGGAACTTCCGATTGTTATAGACTTTTTTACAAACATATATATATATAAACTTATTTCAGGACCAGAAACATCAAAGTATATCCCTCTTGTGTTGAATCATTTAGTTGAAATTATCAACAGGCCCAACACACCTAAAACTCTACTTGAAAATACAGGTAAGTGATGTTATTTATTAAAATTAATTTGAACACTATTACTTTGTTGACAACAATTGAAAAATAACTAATCAGTAATGTTTTATTATTTGCTAGAACTATCTCCAATAAGTGACTTTTCTTGGTGGCAGTCTTGTTATGTATACCTATTATATATATATGTTACTATTCAATGTTTTATATTGAGTTTTTGTGATGTTCATGTTTACCCCATTTATGTTCGCCGTAGTTCCCTGCCTATCTGTACCTGGCAGAACTCATATAATATGTATCAGAATACTTATTTGATGTGTAACTAACTCAGTACTAAACACTTCTATATCATAAATATCCCTCCTGCAACCAAACAGACTATGTATCGAACATGTATTTTATTGCATTACAATATATTTCACGTTATATAAACACGAACAGTAGAAAGTTTCGACGCCATAGCTTATTTACCTTACATCAATACTCTTTATTTTGGTTTTGGGGTAAAATGTAAATATTTGAAAATGAAAGCAGAGCCTAAAATGAAGTGTGTGCCCGATGTAAAAAGATGGCCTAGATGGCTTAGTATTGTATCATCAGCTTGCATGATCATGGTGTATTTGTTCATCAGCATCGTAGCACCACTTAATGTGAACACGGTACAACTTCTAGGCCATCTTTTGTCCAACATATGGTACTATATAATTTGATAGATTACTTAGCATACGATTGTTTCACGTTATTTCCATTTGTAACACTAATTTGTTGCTGTTGAATTATGTAATTTAACTATGTTTTGGATGGTTTGTTGATTTGTTTTCTTGGTTTTGTTCTCGGTATGTCGTGGCGTGTAGCGATTACTATCGGTCGGCTAGGTTATGTGTGCCCCCACGACGTCGCACCCGTTTTACATCAATTTGTACGCCAGTGGTCTGTAGTCATTTTTTTTATTATTACTTTATATTATTACTATTACGTTTAATATTGAAATAAGTTATTAACCGGTATTATTTCGATTGTGGATGGTGTTTGTCCATGGCTTGTTAATATTATTGTTTTATATGATATGTTGTTCCTGATTTAAGTTAAACCAAGCATGAGAATATTAATTCTATGTATTAATTGTACGGCCACACTTGAGGGACTCACTGACTTTTTGGGTGGTATTTTACCAATATGATCATCTTATTTTCAGTGCTGTACTTTATATGTGTTGAACACCATCCGCTTTCTAAAAAATATAATCGACTTTTTACACCAAACTGCAAGACAAATTGTTATGACTAACTTGTAAGATAGCAAACATGTTATGCTCATATTGTTGAATAATTTATTTATTGCTATGACTAAATAATATTATTTAATATTATATATTTTATTTAATGTAATTTGCTTACAGTTTGGAATGTTCAGAGTTCCAATATCCATACAAATATTTTCATGTGCCAGTTTCAATATTTGCTATTCACAATAATAACCTTTCCTTTGTTTTCCACAATCCCTAGAACAGTACCTATACAGTTATTTACGCTTGATTAATTTTCATCATTATTATTTTAGAAAAATAAATTGGATGATTTTTCAAATTATAAAGATGTGCAGAAGTTAATTGAATTGTTTTCTGTCACTAGAAGTTAATAATCATGTATACAATTTTGTATAGGAAGAAATTGAAAAATCATCTAAACAACAATAGTATGTATGATCTAACGAAGACGTTCTTACGACATATAATTCACTATCAGGTGCGCTTCGCTGAGAAATATCCGGGACAACGACGAAAAGGATTCAGCGTTCCGCGGCATCTGTCAGATGATCCAGGTGAACCCGGCCGGCGTGGTGCAAGACTTCATGTTCTTCTGCGACGCCGTAGCCTCGTGGTCACACCCTAAAGACGATCTCAAGGAGATGTTCACGAAGATCCTGCACGGCTTCAAGAACCAGGTCGGCGAGGAGAACTGGCGCCACTTCACCGACCAGTTCCCCGTGCAGCTCAGCGTGCGTCTCTCCGCGCTCTGCGGGATATAAACGTCGTCACTGCGTTATGGTAAGCCAGAATAGTCTATATTAGTATCTAGCTACGAGGATGATCGAGCTGGTGGTAACGCAGTGCTTGTGTTGCAGGGGAACCAATGTCAGCACGGGTCGGGAAGACATTGAGGGTGTCGCGGCAGGCAGAAGCAGGCCAGGCCGGCTGCCGGCACCCGCGCGTAGGGAACACTCGCACGGCCGGCCGCGTTATGTGCCAACACACTGACCTCACTACACTAGCGAGGATATTTACACATTTGTACCTATCGACAGAGAATATTATCTAGATTGTTACACTTCATTCTTCTGTTTGTACCTGAAAATTATATGTTTTTCGTTCGACGAGACGTACATGTAGAAGCGGCGTAATCACTTAATGGTAAGAGTGTATCGTGCACGAGTGTATAGTAGGTAGGTTGGTTGGGTCGGCAGTTCAGAACCGCTCGCTCGACAGACGCACAACAGGCACGTCGCGTGGCGCAGCTCAGCTGTCCGGCGCATCGCCGCACGTTGCATGCTTGCCCATCTCACCATCCATCGTAACGAGTGTACATTTATTGGCCCTTTCTAGTTGTAGTTTTACTCACTAAATTTTATAACGCGGTGACTATTACCGAGTTACATGTGGAATATCTACTATAATTACATGATATTTAGAATAGTTTCTAGATTGTAACTACAAAGATGAGACGAGGTATTTCCGTTTGATATGTAATTTTTAAATTGATTCGTAATTATTCGAAAATTATGATTGATTTTTATTTTGTCAACTCAACATTTGAGTCATTTGATTTCTTCAATAAGATTCAAACGACACATCGAATGATCGGGAGTCTCATCATAGAATTGACTAACAATGAAACAATAGTAAATGAAAGTACTGTTTCAAGTGGAATCGCTATCGATATGATTCGGAAGTTGATGGCAACACTATCAGGCCGTCGAGAAGCGATGATGTAGCGCGAGCACTCGATCGCCAGTCACACGCTCGCCGTATTGCTCCTAGTAGATTAGTCTTAGGTTGACTGATGCCATTCACTGCTCAACACAGATACTGCACGTGTCTATTTCATAATTCACTAATACAGCATCTGCGGTTTGTTTTAGAGGATTTTAAGAAACATCATTTGGTTATTAATTTTGTCTAAAAGCATTTATCTACACTCACTAAAGCTTCGCAAATATATTTTAGTAGATATATTTAAAATTGATGTGTTAACTTTTATTTTATATAAATTACAAAGACTTAGTAAAATCGAGAATTTATGTCAACTGTGATTTGTGACTGGTTTTTTTTGACTAATATATGTGTATGATGATTATATGTCTGTGTCAGTGTAGATATAATATACTGCTTTGATAGATTTTATGACGGCTAGATTTCTGCTATATAATATACCAAATAGTATTTTTACGTTGTATATTGTTTAATGGAATTGTACGTGAGTTGTCCGGGCGGGACGCTCGCTGGCGACGCGGGCGCGGTTCGTGCAACATCTCACAAAGCTATATTTACACATTTTGTATTCGCGCGCGTCGACACTGCGACTCGCCACTGTCCCGGTCAACTTGTATTATTGATATGAAGTACTATTTACGTGTATATTTAATTAAAGTAATATTATGTATATGTAAATACATATTGCGATGTATATTATTATTATATTCAAGTAAAATTGTTATTTTTTGTTTTATAAAAGCTAAAAGTCTGACTTTAAACACTTGTTAAATATCATTTAGTTTTTTTTTCAGATATGGGGTCTGAAATTGTGTAGTTCAAATGAACGTTAGTGTATTTAACAAATTGCAAACGTAGCGTAGGGTACAGCGTCGGTATAATACGGTATTTTTCGGGGGCATAATGAAATTTGAAACATTCCGTAGTCTAAATTCTATCTTTTGGCTTGGTTACAACTTAAATTTCACTCTTGGGTGTTATTATATTATAGTATAATATGTATTGTATTCGTTGCGTCTCGCTAAATTTGTATTTTTTAGTTGGATAGATATTGTGATTTGATGAGTAGGTAAGATCCCCGATCCCTGGTACCCAGTGAGTTCGCATCCCGAGTCCTGTCTAGTCCCATCCCGCGTGATGTGCCAACGAAGCCCGGACGACTTGCAGGTGAGCCGCGCCGCGCCGTCTGATCGATACGGTAGCTGTTTCACGTCTCGGTACCCGTAGGAACACTAAATTACTGTAGCTACCTTCCGATAAATTTGAGACACATTGTTTATTTTTTAAGTAGAATCCATTTTATATCGATGTTACGGGTGGCCTCGTAATTTATTTTTAAGGTTAGTAGATTTTATGGTCATGATTTTTTTAATGTAGATGTTTGTTTTTCCTAAAAAACCGTGATAATAGTTGGATAAGTGATCGCATGCGTGTATGTGTGAGTGAGGCGGCATTCGTAAGGCACTCCCTTCCTTGAGGCATAGTTAGTATTTTATGAAAAATATTATAGTTGTATCGTTTGGACGAACATTAATTGTGATGCATTGTCGATATAAATGTAGGTTGTTTGCGTCGCGTTAAATTGTCTTATTGTGTTGTGCATTATTGTCATAACGTACATATTTTATATTTTTAATACATAACACATTATGTATTTATATTTATTTATCTATGCATGTGAATTACAATCACATTGTCCACATTCGTTATTAACATTTCTGAGTTCAATATAGTGCACAATATATTTTTGTATGGTAGCATTTACATAAATATCTAAGAAAGGTTCATTGACGTCACATTACAAAATGTGCTACCGTGGTGCGTAATTTTTTGCGCCAGAAGTACTGTAAGATTGGAATAAATTAAAATGACATTGCCTCGCTCACGTATCTGCACTAAATGCGCTGAACATTTCATAAATACGTCACAGTTCCATAGGCATAGAGGTCAAACTAACCTGCGCACATCGGATCATCGAATTTTTAAGAATCAGCATTTAACTAAAAAAAAAAACTACATTGACTGACAAGTCGCTTGCGGGTTTACCTATTTGAGTCGGGGCTTCCACCAGAGCTGTGTTTAGCTAGAACTTTTCTAACATCAGAAATATCTAAATACCTGGAAGATATGTGGTGCGAGGATGCATAGCGAACTCCTTACAGCTTTGGTGCCAGTTCGTTTAAGAAACCTTTGTCATCTTTCCTTGGGTCTGTCACACATTTCTTGTACGTACGCCTCCCTCGCTCCACTTCTTACTCGTTCTGTCTTAAAGACTTCGCCCCCTTCAAGATCACTCCACAATGTTGTCAGAAGGCTGACAATAGCTTTGTCCAACTAAGCTGGCTAAAGCTAAACTGCTTTGGTGGAAACAATCTATAATAAACCTAGTATCATTCAAGTAAACTGAAGTATTCTGATGAATTGAGAATCAAAAATGCTTTCAAATTGCAAAAGAATCAAAAATGCTTTCAAAATTGCAAAATTGACGCTCAAATGCATAATCGTAAATCATCTATTATTTTAAAAAATATTGTTAACATCTATAATTATTGTCGTTGATTTAAATTATGTTCCGGGTTTTCTACTTCATTACTCTAATTCTGCTAACCAAAACCCTGTACTTATTCTAGTTTTATCAATCTTGACACAATGTAGACAATGTGATACTTTTATACATATATTATCTATTTATTCTTTCGCAAAATAAAACTCATAGTTCTGCCATTTTTTGATTTTATTGTATGTTTAATTATAATTTTATCCACATTATTTAAATCTATTATTAGATATGTACTAATATTTTATTACATATATTATTTCACTAGTTTTATTTACAAATCACTATTAGTTAGTCCTCTTGCAAATTGCGATAGGAAATCTATCCGTGCATACTGTATCTTGTATAAAAATGAATTGAATATATTTTTAATTACTTAATGTAAATTCTTGTCACCTGTAGGCAAATGTGTAAGTTATTTACATAAAAAATTAACATGAAACTGTTGCAACTGTAATGTTTGTATTGTAATACATAATTTCAGCTATAAGTCAACCGGTACAAAATTACATACCATACGTCATTGTGTTGTTTTTACATAAAGTGAGTACAGATAAATGAATCTTGTAATAGACACTACCTACCTCTACTTTAAGGCCTAACCCTAGGCGACTCGTTCAAAATTAACAATATAAAAATTATAATTTTAGAAAAATATATTTGTACAACACGCTTTTGAAATGTAAATTCTGTACTCATTTTATATAATAAATCAAATTAATTATTAATTAATTAAAAGTAATAAACAAATGTAAAAGTTATCTTAATCCAGATATTAATCAGTTGTTTAAATCTAAGTTCTGGTTGTAATAAAATGACCTCACAATAGACATTCTTTTACCATACATTTCGTTAATAAAGCACTCATTGTTCAAAGATGTTTGAATTTTATTTAAATTAACATGGACATTGCACCTACCTTACCTTCCTTTTGCCGAAATTTGCACTCAGTTTTAAAACTACTGGACGCCTATGATAGATTCGATGGAAAAAGAGAGTTTTTTCCTCTGTGGTTCATTGTGCGGTGGTATTGGTGCGTAAGTAGTAAGCAATGCTGCGAGCAAGTTCCTGCAGAGTAGAGCGGAAGGCGGGGCCGCCGGCGGCAGAGGCGCCGCCCCGCGCTCTAACTCAACGTCGGCGAAGGCTCGACGGCGTCGCACGCGCTCGTTCCATGCTGGGTCATTTGAGAACACCCGCTCCGTACCTGGATGGCCAATATAATAGTTTTTTAACTAGCTTTATCTACTTCCAATTATTATTTATTTGGCCATCAAAATAAGTCACTAGAAAACACAATATTTTCAGCTCAGATTTTTGCAGAACTAAAAGCTCTCTGCCGATGCACAATATTTATCTCCGATAATTCGTTTAGAATTTTCTGCGTGCACCTTTACAGAAGTTTACAAACGCACTTGTAGGTCCCATTATGATCAGGAGTAATGCACACATTCAATTGTTTTTGTGTATGCCCGAGTAAGAAAAATAACTACAGTTACCTAAGCAATTTTAAACTACGCCTATTTTTACATTAAGATTAAGGTATGATAGTGATAGATTAGTGAGACGCTCTGTTTTATAGCTTTTTCTTTTTCACTTATCCAAAGGAGAAGTGGTACCTACATGTTAATGTTGATTCTTTTAATAGTACCTAGTTATTTTAGACTGTAATGTATACAGTGACGGATAGCAGGGTGTCGCCCGCGTCCGCACCACTCCGCTTTGTTATTGTAGTAACGGAGCCGCCACTGTCGAGTGTTTCGTTTCTCAGCCGTGAAATGCTAAATGCGAATTAGCTGGATAAATATTTGTTTTGGAACAGCGGGAAGAGTTAAAATTGAATATTTTGGAGACGAGCTGACAGTGACAATATCACAAAGGATTTTTTTTATTTAGGTAACCAGCATTAGGTAGGTTGAAATTAGGTAGATCCTAGATCTAAGAGTCTTCTCTAAAAAAATGTATAGCAGGTAACTAGAACAATTGCTATGTACCTACAAACTACAGAGAAAGAAATACCAGCCGACTTGAACACAGTTTAAATAAAGCACGATTTGATCATACCTCACCTGTAGACTGAAGATTTATTATTTCTTCTCAAAAGTTATAATTAGGTAAACAATTATAATTATCTTGGAATTAATAGGGTTGTAGTAACTATTTAGATATGCGTCATTCTTAGTTGCATAAAAAATCTTCAAAGCGTATAAATAGAGCCACAGCCGTAATAAAAAATTTGAATGACTCTTGAAAATGTCCCCGCTTCATTACAGAACAAAAGCTGTCATCCAACACTCGGCAACATTTCACTGTCTATTAACACAAAAACTAAAATTTCTTTTAACTATTTTTATGGGCTCTAAAAAGTGTAAAGATTGTTTTACACGAGGAGGCGGAGGCGGCTCTTTGTCGGGGTGTCGGATTACAGTAATACTGTTGACTGTAAACATGTCTTTCCGTTCTGTTGAATGATAACTCCGCGGGTGCCAAAAACATCTTCACACATATGACATGAAGATAACATTCGTTTTTAATGTATGACTTTATGAGCTGCTTGACAAAAGTAACAGGTTGTATCAAAATAAATTCACTAATCATCACTTCAATAGTTGAGTATTTACTGCGTTAGTATTTTTTTATGATTCGGTTTCTACATCTACGTAAATCAATGGACTCGTGAATTAAGTAGGTATTTTATTTGCTCCCAACTAATTACCTAATACGTACCTAAGTCTGCTGCCTTACCACCTATTCCATGGTTTTAGTATCAGAAATTAACCACTTAACCAGAACGCACAAGATCATAGGCTTTTTGTATTTCTGGGAATGGATATTAAATTCGTTAATAATATTATTTTTCAAGAACTATGCCTGCCAGTGATTTTTCTTAGTCTTCCTACCTATTACTCTCATACCCATTATAGAGGTGACCCTGAAATTACCATCCACTTGAACTAAATATGCAAATGACTTATAGGAGGTACCTAAGTGATATGCGAAATCAGTCGTTGCAAAGATATGAAATCATGAGCGCGCA
Organism: Helicoverpa zea; assembly: GCF_022581195.2. Lineage (NCBI taxonomy): Eukaryota > Metazoa > Arthropoda > Insecta > Lepidoptera > Noctuidae > Helicoverpa > Helicoverpa zea. The sequence continues at coordinate 11,186,589 of NC_061452.1, read as the reverse complement.
GAGCGAAAACTAGAGATTTTTTCCTTACATGCTCCACCCAAATAGGTTGCTTACATGCTTACATACGTACTTAGTCAGCTTCCTTTTAATAATACTGGATAAACATCCAATCATGAAATATCCAACTAAGTAGGAATTTTCAAACTGAGGTAAGCCGAGTGATTTTTCTTGTTCGGACCTAAATTTTACACAACAGGTTCTCTTAACGGTATTTTCATCTCTATTTTGTATAAAACGTTATCTACGATCATCTGATTTTCTCATGTGCGTTGACAAACATGCAATCGCCATTATGCACACAAAACGCAAACACGGAACAGCTGTCCTGTGCAGGAATCGAACTCTGCGATCGACAACGTGTCGTGTAGTTGGTTACTCTAAACGCGGAATGAATGGAAGCCGTCCATGAAATTTTTGTAACAACAAAAAAGTTTGTAGAAGTTTGGTGCAAACAAAAACGGACGTAGTGCGAATCCGACGCGCACACGAAGAGTTAAGAAGAGACGAAAAGTTGTAGATAGATGGTGCAATCAAGAACCGGCGAAATGCGAGTCCGATTCGCACACGAAGGGTTCAGAAGTATTCCAAATAAATTAGTTAGGACTTACCATAAATAGACGGCTGTATCGGACATGTCCTGGACATCTGCATGCATCGCAGCCGGGCGCGGTAAGCTCGCTTACGAGCTGCCAGCGCGGCTGCCTCGCCGTCCCGAGCCTCACCATCGCCTGCACCCTGCTGCCGGCGGAGAGCCACCTTGCCAAAGAATATTATGACTTAGGTTTATAGAGCTAAAACGCAAAATAGTTTTAAGGCTGGTCTAATATAAAAATATTTCTGTAAGAATATAAACTTCTGTGTTAATAGTCACAAGTAATTTCAGGCATGCATTTGATTTTTCGAAATCGTTTCAGGTTTTCAGATTGTAAGCACGTACTCAACTTGGTAGGCAAACAATTATTTAAGTAGGTAAACAACTTATCTAGCCCTGTCTTGTCTTTCAGGTTTCGTCCAAGAACATGGACTGTTGGACGGTCCAACAGTCCATGTTCCAAAGTTCCTGAATCATAGTTAAGCCTTTTTACCGTGAATAGGACAGTATAGAGCATTTACGATACAAGAGAAAAATAGCTAAATACCTGAGCAGCCATGACGCGCTGTCGCTCCAGCACCAGCAGACATCCAGGGCACCGACAATCCCTCCAGCGACACAATCTCTTGTGTCCCTTCAGGCAAGAGATCACGCCGTGGTTGCGACATCGCGCGCACTTCGGAGTCCTCAGCGCCTTCCGACTGTTCCCAGGACCATTCTCCACTACACCCTCGTTTTGCATTTGTTTATATGTCCCGGAACTTTACTTTCGACACAACCACCTACTTAATTCATGATACACGAACCGAGCCCACGGATTACAGAAATACAAATGAGGCGCGACATCGAGTCATGTTGACGCTGAAATATCGTTTCAGATTGACGGCTGTAAAGTGGGCTTCAAGTTTTAAGAGTTCTGTGGCAGCCATCGCTCCGCCCCATTCGCATCTCTATTGGCCGAGAATACCGATGTGGGCGGGCGGCGCGACACCAAACGTTTTTGTATTGTAAAAATTTTATTTTTTCGTAGCAAAATGATACATTAATCGGTTGTTCGGTTATATTTAAGTGTTTCTTTGTGCGTACCTAATTTAAATTATTTCAAAGACTTCATCTATCTTAACGAAACTGTAAAAAAGCAATAAACTTTAGGTATTGTTCTGACTACAGTGCGTTGCTACTTACAATTAATAAAATAAAAATAATTAATTCGAATAAACAAAAGTGCTACAGCGAAGGTACCAATTAAAAAAAATACAAATAAACGTATTAAAATAATTAATATAAAAGATGTTTCTCTGTAATTATTTTTGGGAACTTCCCAATCGCAGTTACCTACCTCTTGGATATGAAAAGGAATAGGTAGGATTCCTCACGTAAATTGGGTGCTAATTTCAATCCCGATATATCTAAAACCGACGTAACAACTTAATCGATAATAGTGTCGTGATCGTGGTGAAAATGATATTCAATCTCGAGCGGCGATTGCCAATTAGCTCTCATATTTCAATTGTCCACGTCCACGGCTGCTTCTTCGGTTACCTGCTATCTAACTTGATATTTACTTGTATTTACCTAGTTATTTGTTGCTTTATGGACCTACTTGAAAGATTAATGTTAATGGTGCTTACAGTTACTTCTTAATCTAATAAACAAAAATGAGTCTGGTCAAAAGCAGGAGAAAATATCTAGATACTTATAAAGGTAGGCACTTGTTGCTTATATGTATTTTCACACAATAAAATAATTAAAAATCACGGTTGCGAATCTATTTCACTTCGAAATGATCCGATAAGAAAAAAATCTTAAATTATTTTACCAAACTTGGACTAATACAATACGATCAATCTCTTTGGGTATCTAGTAGAAATAAATATCAGTAATTTAATAACAAGCAAACGCATTAACACTAATGAAGTATTAAGTTAATAATAGTAGCACACAATGTATCTTTGATTGCCATAATCGCGAGTTAATTCATAACATAAAGCCGTCTTTGGTAACCCTTGTATTACCCAGTGGTGGAACAAACGCCTTCTGTGTAAGGTTTGACGCGTGCATTCAATTAATTATGCGCCTCACTGGCTTTGATTGTACAATATGCAGTGTTAACAAACCAGGGCTTTTTGTTGTAATTTAGTTAAGGTTTATTAAGGCGTGTTTATATCTGCGTACGTTTTATATCAAGTTATGTTCATAAGCCTAATAATATGTTGTAGGTACAGTTGCGGACATAAGTTTCATTAGTAAGTAAAAACGATAACAGTTAAAGTAGGTACGATATAAGTAACAATACATTTTAACGTTTAAGATATATAATTCATAAAAATAAAGCTAAATTTACACAAAAATGTATTACAATCTTTCCTAATATATAAATTATATATAAATTTTCAAAATAGGTATATTCCATAATAACTGAATAACGAATGATAGAATAACACGTACTTACACATAAAAAAATATAAAAATACAGTGTTAAAACGGTAAACGGTAAAATATTATTATTTTACTAATGATCACATCCTCAGAAAACGTACAGGCACACCTCTGTCACCACCTTTCAGCCACTAGACCGACAGATAATTCTTAACTTTATAAAATTTAAATAATCTTCTTTATTTGCTTTCAAACTCTGACAGCATATCTAAAACACCTAATTAATATCTTTATTTTTTCCACCAAAAAAGTAGAAATAAAATAAAATAAAGCCGGTGTCACATAACAACAAACTTTTCTTCAGGAACTAACTGTTTTTGCGAAAAGCATTCATTAAGCCAATCTTCACTGACTATCAAGCTATTGGATGACTTTTTAAGATTATCAAGTTCGTTCTTTTCTATAGTGGTGGGTACAACTATATGGGTGCAGTGTGAAGCCGTATTGTCAAGTACCGTGGCCCCGTACATTCGAGCGACTATAGCGTCAATGCTTTCAGGGTTCCGTATGTGTATGCAGCACGGGCGTAGAAACGAGTGCGGGTTGTTATCGCCAAATATCTCCTTATCTAAGTTCAGCATCTCTTGAGTTGTTAGGTAGATCGGTATCTGTTATGAAGAAATTGTGTTTTAGAGAAAGTGATTGCAGAGAAAAATCAATTTTCCATAATAAGTCTGATAAATGCTATGTTGAAAACCGCATCAAAATCGGTTCAGCAAAAACTTTTTACAAAAAAATAAAACCGACTCCCAAAAACACTGAAAAGCAAAAAAAAACTATTCTTAGGTGCATCGGCCTAGAAGTCGGTGGCGTTATAAACTTAGTTACATCCATTAGACACCGACTTCTAGGCCGATGCACCTAAGAATAGTTTTTTTTTGCTTTTCAGTGTTTTTGGGAGTCGGTTTTATTTTTTTGTAAAAAGTTTTTTATTTGTAAAAAGTTTTTTATTTTTAGCTTTTCAGTGACAAGCATAGTTGTCACTATCCGCATGTCATATCCGCAGTGGAAAGTTCTCATCAATACGAACAATATAAGCCCAAGCACGAGGTAGTTTACATATTCAATTGTCGAGTTCCCTCGACCTTCGCTGGTCTCCATCATCAGGTCAGCTTTAAACCTTCACTGTTGCAAAGGTCTCGTCAATACGAACAAAATAAGCCCAAACACGAGGTAGTTTTTTACACATTCATTGTTCAAGTTCCCTCGACCTTCTCTGGTCTTCATCATCAGGTCAGCTCCAAGCCTTCACCATTGCATAGTGTTATCAGACATGCGCCTTAGTGTCAAGTTTTTACCCTACGTATGCCTACGATTTTCGAAAGTTGCCCTCGATTTCTCAGGGTTTCCATCATCAGATCCTGACCTGGTGACTATGGGACCACCTGGGAGGTAAACCCTATCAAACAAAAAAAAAAATTTGCAAATCGGTCGAAGCGTCTCTGAGTAATCGGTGAACATACATAAAAAATAAAAAAAAAATAATAAAAAAAAAAAAAAGATCCCGACGAATTGAGAACCTCCTCCTTTTTGGGAAGTCGGTTAAAAACGTAAGATTCGCACACGAGCATAGGTATGTACATAGGTACATACGGGGTCAAACTTAGAACCTATTTTTTTCAAGACGTTTAATTAATAACAAAGACCAAACTCAAGCATTGTTCGTGTGTCGTTGTTTCAGTGGTAGGTATTTGGAATAAGGTCCAACTCGACAAAAAAAAACAATTGATGAGTCTAATACATATTGAACTACTTACATCCTCATCCATTTTGTTAAAACACTTGACGAGCGTGTCTTCATCTATTAACTCCGTATAGCTGTCTCCGTGCACATCGTAGTGTCGAGCGAGCTTGCGTCGCGTGACGTCACTGAGCGCCAGCATGTGGAGAGGCGCGGGGTGCACGGGCGCGGGGGAGGGGAGGAGGGCCCGCAGCCAGGATGTAGGCAACACGTCATATGCTCGAGCCGTCATAACTGCCTTCACGTGAGCTGTGACCCGACCCGCCACGCAGCACCATGTGTCCAACCCTGATACGGTGAACAGGTCAGTTTCAGATCTCACATAGTATATAGTAACTGATTTCTTTAAACAAGAAACGTATCGTTTTCCATACTAACGGCGTATAAAACTGGTGGCTGAATTGGGTATAAAAGTTCCGGCGATAAAAAGTTAATAGTTTTTGGGAAAGCATATTACTCTGTGGGTCCCCGCCCGTAGTAATTAAGGCATTAGGTTCAGATGGATGTTAGACACCAATGAGTTATGAAAGTTCGGACCGAGAAGGATAGTCGCTTCATATAAGATACCTGGAGGTTTTCAGTTACCTCCAGTAACACAAGCAACTGAAGAATGACAACAGTGAGTAGGAATAATTACATAAGTATCTCTATCTCTGTATTTTAAAACTTCATTCTATTTTCATTGAAAGATATGTATAGTGAAGACTGTATGACAACAAACCTGTATTCGCCACAACCTTCCCTCCGTGGGACTCAATGATCTTACAAAGCTCCGGTCTCTTACAATCGTCATCATCCGACAATATGCATACTTTTCTTCCGAGCAATGCTTTTGACGTAGCTTCAACATCTCCGCTTGAGCTGATCTGAAACTGTTCGGCGACTTGCGGCTGCTGAGTCTTGCGTTTCGCTCGGGGTTTTATCTCGTCCATTTGCTCTCCATTAATTAGATTAGTGCTCAACTTGACTACTGGTCCTTTATGCTAAAATATATACCTATTTTTTTAGTTAGGTACGAATATATGTGAACTGCAGTTCTAAAGTGTCAAGTGAAGATAAAAACTTACTGCGCAAAGTTGATTGAATTCGGCCAAAGTCATGCAGTCTTGATAAGGTTTATCATCTCGTACTCTCGTGACGCGCGGAAAGCGAAGTGTATAATCCGCCCCGAATCCCGTGGTTCTGATCAGCTCAGACGCCCGGACCTTTATAAGTATAAGACATTTTTCAAGCCGAATAAGAACTGTGAAAGACGAGGCACAAATGTTGACCAAACCTATCCTATAAAGTTAGGAGGTTTGGTTAAGATAACTGGAAGTATCACTTACCGTTAAAACAATGGAATGTTCAGGTAGGATCCAGAAGTCTGGTTTCTCCTTATTGAAATACAAGTGAGCCGGGGCAGGCGTCTGTCTGTAGGAGACCCAGTGACGTTCGAGGGCGGCACACAAACTCTCACGCTCGTCAAATGTTAGGCCCGTTGATACTCGGCCTACTAATACCCAGCGGTCAGGCGTTTTACCTAAGAAAAACAAAATCTTATGAGAAAATTAAGAGAAGTTGGGGAACCTTCCAAATACAAAAATATAAATTTTTAGGCGGTTTCACACTTAGGAAATAATTAAGACTCATATTGTGACTTTTTCATTCTGCGAAATGTCGGTGACCCACATGCACTTACAAAACCTTTAGAGCAAAAATGTTTTTTTTGCTGTAATCTGAACAACCATTTTCATTCCGAACTAAGTTTATTTTTGAGTACTTCGGTTAGACTTACCGGGAGCACCACCATCAGAGCAGGCGACGAGGAAGCTCTTGGCGCGTCCTTGTCTCTTGTTCGCGGCTTCCTCAGCACCGATGATGACGAGGTCAAGGTCGCTCATAGTTCCCTCTGTGTACTGGAATAATTAGGTAAGATTCAAGCTGCAAGGGGCCGTTGAATAATTACGTTAGGTGATGGTCCAAAACTCTTCAGACTTCATAACTTCCGAATTTTTGGAAATTAGCTCAATTAAGGTGGAATATTTTAAATTGCGTTAGATTTATAAAATATTTTTTAATACGTAGCCAGTTAGCCACCATTTTCTATTCAATTTAGGTCGAACCTCATAATCCCTGAAATCCCCATGTAGTCGCACCTAACAAAATAATACGTAAGCTATCATGTCATGCCACTTACCTCAGGTTTAATTTTATACCAGCCAGCGTTGCGTTTATTTGGAATGTAGTAAGAATCCACATCTTTGACAACTATACCCTCATCTTGGTTCTCTATGGCCTTGTTCAAAGCTTCCAGTATATCAGGAAATATCGTCCTTCATAAAATCAAAGACATTTTCATAATTTTACGACTTGTACCTATCATAAAACTCTTGTAAAGAAGCATTAGGAGACGTATCAAACAGTTTAATTTTGAGGAACACTCTGTATACATACAAAATATTATCCGTAAAAAAATAATTAATAATCACCTTTGCGAAATAATCTGGCGTTCACTATGCTGTATAACTCCAGGGACGTTAACAAATACCTTGTCTAAAATACGAAGTCTTTCGCTGAGTGGTAAACCTCCTTTCTCCGGCGGCCCCACTAGAGTCCTGCCATTGAAGTACAGGATATCAAACGCACAGAAACATGGACGGAACTTTGAGTTCTCCGTTATTTTCTTAACGTCGAAAGCCATTCCTGTTAAAAGAAAAGGAAAACAAAATTCGTTATCGTTAAGTTAGAAATTAGAACATAATATTTACCTACTTTAGGTACATATACTTTTAAAATTGTATGAACAAAAATACTACATATTCTAGTCAAATTACTTTGTCTCTCTCATCTGATTATAAAAGGTCTAGCTAACTACAAAATAATAGCCCATAAACCCAGAACAATTACCTATTCAGAAAATAGGAAGAACATTTTATCTTTTGTACCTTTACAGCTAAAACACTCTCGTTCCTTGTGCCAGCCCATCATTTCGCCGTCTAGAATAATACTTGACACTTCTGACGAAAAGCAATCCTTGAGATAAGGCGTCAACAATCCGGAGTCGTACGAGCTTCCATAATTCTTGGCAAAGGAAAACCCTCTTCGCGAAAAGTATTCAAACCGCCCGTTTTCCATGTGCATCTGTTTTATATAGGGAACATCATAATCATGTATCTTCTTAGTTGAATAATATTATTATTTAAGCAGTTTGTGCCGACTAAGACACAGATTGATGATTCACTACAGAAAAAATATCACTGTACCTCTAGCCTACAGGATAAGCAGCTAATAACAAAATAAAGCATTCAATCATACTTTAATGGTAATAATAATAAGGTTCAATATCGCACAGGTGAAAATCTTGTATCTAAAATGGCTTACCTGAAACCTCTCTCCATCAAATTTATTTTCTATCTGATAAGTTTTGTCCGACGAAAGTTGTCTGGCTATATGTTTGACATCAAGGCGTTCAGAAAGCATGGGGCTTATGGCTAGGAACATCTGGATTCCGAGCTCTAGGGGACGAGCGTCTCCATCGCCTAGTTCTTCACACACCTAAGCCAATACAAAATTCTCATTACCTCAAAAGGTATTCTAACTTGTATATTAACTCATGGAGGCGAATATTCCGAGCAAAAAATGCGATGTAGGGTACCTATACCGATGGACGGCAGACATGCAACCAACATCGTATATGTAGGTACCTACATGGTCAACGAGATTTTAATACGATAGATAAATTAAGAAAACATTAAGTTGTCGAATTGTTGGGTTGTGGTTGACACAACAAGGGGATCCTAATTCAGAAAATGGGTGCTTATCTACAGGTGCTGAAGACGTGCATTTAAGTGTGAACTACTTAGCTAGAAACATATACGGGAATGAATTTAAAGCAGTGCACAAAAAAAACTGGTGGTCCAGAATCATTAACAGAACATATCTACATCATCAGTAAAAAAAAAAAATCTTTTGTCCGCCCTAAAATCAGCAAAATATGGATACCAACTATTCTTACGCGCTTCGAGCAGCGCTCGCGTCAGTAAACCGGTTTCGCATTCCCGCCTTGCCTACTATGACGACTGTGACCGTACAATCGGTTACAAAATAAACATCTTTCAATATCAATAACTTTTCTTTTTTGTACTAAAACACGACAAAATAAAAATATACGTATCTATAAAACTTATTAAACTATAAGTTGACAAAGTTTGAGCACTGGATAAAATTCATTCCTGTATAGAACAATTTAGGCCATTATTACCAACCTTGGACAATAGTCCACATGTTTCAAAATATTCGGGAGCGTCGGGATGAAACAGCCCTAATATACGATTGCTTCCTATTTCAAGCTTTAGGTCTTTGAGAATTATCCTCAGGAACCACTTCAATTGATCCGCGGTCACTTTGTTTATCACATGACTGAACATGTCATCAAGAATAGCTGAAATAAGTTTACAATTTTACAAAAGGTGTAGTATATTAATATACAGGTATCTATGTGTGGCCCCTCGTGCACCACGGCCACTCACGATTCGCGCGATAATCCGAGTTGCCACGTTTGGCGGTAACTAAGCATATTAACTAACAAATTACTTACAGGCTTTCTTTCCAACTTCAGCAGAAGCAATTTTATCTAGGATTTCATTGATATCACCAACGGTGAATCCGTCTGATTTTGGGCTAAGTCTACTCTTAAACACAAAGTAGGCCACGCCAGCGAAGTCACTGTCTGTGGAATTACTGACGGATCTGTAGTTCAACAGCTTTTGAGCATCTCGTGACTGCTTGCTCAGCGATAGAACTTTGACCAGTAGAACACCCAATTTGTTCTCTTTTAAATTGTATGCATTCCTTTCTCTATCCAGTTTGGGTAACAGCAGTCTTAGGATGGGAAAAATACTGGGGTTCTGGAAAAGTAAATAATAAAGTGACGAAAGAATTGCATGGTGTTTTAGCCCCACTGCTGAGTAACGCAACCAGTCTGCTTACTTGGCGATCATAGTTACAAACCGAAACATCGCCATACACAGAAACAAAGAAAATAAGTGCGCGGAAGGATTGTAGTTTGCTGGGACTGTGCCATAGGAAGACATACAGGGTTTCATTGTACAAGGTACAGTCAGCAACAATTAATGTTTACAAAAATGTGAAATGCTTAAACTGTGTTCAGTGTTCTCTGATGTCGATGATGTTGTGACAGTTAGGTACTTATGGCAGTACTTTAGTATTTAGGTACACCTATCTTGATAACATTTATTTACCTGATGAATGCACCAGACCTCAATGATGCACTTACCAAGTAATTTTAAACAAAATTGTGCTTTTTTAGAATGGAATACAATGCTCCCTAAAATAGGAAAGTCTATAAATGTCTGATTGATTACCTTTTGACCTACGATTTGTGATGCAGTCATTTTAAACTCGTTTATAAAAGCTCCCAATATCTTATCTTGCTCTTGTCTTTGCTTTTTCCTCTTGTGCAATTGTTCTAAGAGATTGCACAACTTTTCAAACTTTATTTCATTTGCTGGCGTTACTTCATTGGCCATGATAGTTATTTATAAACTTACTCCTAAAACAAACAAAATATATAAAGAGTGTAAGGACTAAGAATCATGTTTGTATTGAGTGCCTATTATTACTATAATAAGGTACCTATAACTACCTACTGATTTTAGTCAAGGAAATAGCTGACATTCTTTTTATATTATGACTTTGTTTTGTGTATCTAGAGGCTCCCTACAATATAGTAGTCTTCTAGGGTAGGTATACGAAGTAAATAACGAAATAAATTATTAATATGGTATGGTGTCTGTCAAGAAGCATATATAATTTTTGGTGTAATCAAACAAGCAACGCATATAGTACCTATATCAATTTGTTTTCTCTAAAACTAAGGGATGGAATTAAAACTGTTTTTGTTAGCATGTTTATACACACATTTATTAGATAACAAGATAGTTCATCAAATATTTCCTGGCCATCAAAGGAGAATGGTCTTTATAAAGTAAATATAAATTATAGGCAGTTTCCTTTGTCAGGTCAATAGTTCCATGTTGATCACATTTTGCAACTTGTTCACAAGCCAGTGCTCTTTCATAGTATTCGATAGCCAGGTTATTGATATTCAGCATTTGATAAACTCTTCCCATATTGTAATTAGCTTCTTGGTCACATTTCCTTAAATTTCGATATGTTTCCATGTAAGCCAATCCTTGCAGAATAAGATTGTGATGCTTATCTACAGTTCGCTGTGCTGCCATTACCAAAATAGTTACAGCTATCAAAAATGCAGACAAGGGATCTCTGCATTTGTCATGATACTCTAAATAATATTTCAATGTCACCAAGTATCTCCCTGATATGAGGAAGTTATTTCCCAGGAACAGGTTCTTTATAACATTATTACTAGTATCTCTTTGGAACAATCTTGACAAGAATTTTGAATTTGTGTTCCTATCAGTATAATTAATAACAAGATTCAATAAGTTCCAGGAGCGTGAAGTTGGATGCTTCTGAGCGAACTCTCTTATGAAACGAGAGGCATTATGGTTATCATTACTTAATAGGCAGGCTTGCAAACAATAAAAATCAATATCCATTCTATGTGGAGATAAACTCTTAGACATCATTGCTCCAAATGTTAATCTTTGCATTGTAAAGTATTTTTTTAGATTACAAGCTGTCCTCAGCATTTCTAGAAAGAAATCCCATTCTTGCTGTGGAGTGAATTTGAATGGTTCATCTTCATCAAAGTGAATATCATTTTCATGATACTGGCTTTCTCCTCGCAATGTACGAAAATTGTGTATAAGCTCAATTCCACACCTTACCATACATGCCATATTTAATTCCTCTTGATGCCTAAACCGCACAAAATTTTTAGAGAGCAGGGCTTCACCGACCTCTAAGTACTTATGTAACTTGTTGTATTTCTTTAAAGCCAAACATTGTTCATAAAGCAGATTGGCATTAACAACATATTTAAAATCTTGTTCTAACATTTGCAAGGCTTCATCAATGCGACCTTTCTTCTCAAGAATGGAGTACAACTTTCTTCTAGCATCAGGGTGTTGTGGTGCATGTTTTAATACTTTGTAGAAAGAGGCTATAGCATCACTTTCTCTGCCTAACATGTACAAACAATCTGCATGTTTCAGCCACACAGCTCCAAGATCAAAGCTATTATTTTTCACTAATGGCTCTAATAGTTTTATTGCTAACTCATGATGTCCAGCTGAAGAAAGTGCTTCTTCTATATCCATATACAAATCTCCAGCCTTTTCTACATCATTACACAAGAAATCATTCAGTAATGTTTGAACCAAATTAATGGCTCCAAGATGAATGAAACAGACCAACAACTTGCTCTTTAAATCTATAGGCAAGGAGTTGGGAATAGAGCAATTCAAGTAATTAGTCTGCTCCTCTATGTCACCCTCAGCATTTTTCACGGTTTGTATTTCAGCTTCTATTTCAACTCCTGCATTTGCAACAAATATTTCAATACATGTGTGGAATTGTTTTTGACCAATTAGCAATTCCAAGAATATATTAAGGTCTTCTAAAGTGAATAGTGTTGGACATTTTTTATAAGCAGAAGACATCACTGCCAGTGCACGTTCCATTTCATTATTATTGTGATACTGTGTTACAGCCAGTTTAGCATACTTCATTATGGTTTCTCCTTCTGATGCAGGCAATGAGGTTACTATTTTGTGATAACACTTAAGTTTGGTTATATGTAAGGTCTGAATAGGATATTTCATGTTTTCTAGTTTATCAAGAAGCTCCATTCTTTTTACATGACTGTCAAAGTTATGTGGATCATCTGCTATAGCTTGTGTGTAGCAAATCATCTCTTGTTTGTAATCTTCCCTTTGTTTTGATATTGCAGCAAGTCTTAGCCATTCTTCAGCATCTGGAGGGCTCAAGTGGGCTGCTAACAGCGAAAACTGAAGTGACTTTTCAGTATCTTGTTCATATATTTGAGCTAGCGTTTGGTATGGTTCAGGAGCAGTTGGAAATTGCTTTATAATTTCGTGACACATCTTTTCAGCAGTATCTTTATCTCCTCTAACAAATCGCAAGTTTGCTTCACCCATCAAACCGAGGAGGCCTGGTGGCAGACGAGCATATTTGCGGCGTCTGTGCATTCCTTTTTCAGTAAATAATAAGGGTCCATCGTCATTTCGTTTACTAGCTTCGTCGACGTCTTCTTCATCTTCAATATTGTACCATTCATTGGAATATTCAGCAAAAGACATTTCCCCACTCAAGAACTTACTTGTCAAATCCTTTTCTAACTCCATTTTGATGTTTATGTTTTAAATTATTTTCCTAAATGAGAAGATTTGGTACTCTTTCAATTGCTCGGTCTATTTTATTGTAAGATTTAGTATACGCTATAACAAAGCATTAATCTTGAATATTAACTTACTTGAAATGAAAACAAAATAGAATAATTTGGTTCAGCTTCTTGAACACATAGTTTTCATTTTTTCTTAGGCTTCGCTAGAACTTTCGTACACCTATGGTATTACAATACATTAAATATCATCGCCTTCTTTTACACAAATTTATTTTTAAGACGATCTCGAGATTTTGACTATTATTTTTGAGAAACAGGAAAACAGCTTTATTAGCACGGCACGCTCGCAATATTTGATGGGTGTTTTTCAGAAAACTTGACCCTAGCAAAATGGGCCTGTCCCACACATTCAAACATTTTTATTTTAATTTTTTTATATGGCACGTGTGAAAGTGAGTTTTTGATTAATTTAGGTATATATTTTAATGTACAATTAAATCGATATGTAGCATAAAAAGTGGATAGTTATTTTTATATTTAAAATAAACCTGAAGAAGACGTATAAATATCGTGTGTCCCATGGCGCTCTTGGAGATTTCAAATACATCTAACTTCTAAAATATTCGTTTTTAGGTATGTTTAAGTTTTTGAACTTAGTCTCTGTATTTCTAAAAACGTATTTTTAATTTTTATGCCATAAATTTATTGTTATTTTAAGAAATATCATTATTTTAATGTTGTCCTACGAAAATCATTGTTCCGGAAAATCCGGTTTCGTCACGGTGAATTTGATATCGTACTGAAGACAAAATCTACTAATTTGTGTTTTTTCTACCTTCTTGGCAACTTTATGATCGTATTAGGATTCCGCCATTGCCGTTTTAAAGTCAGTTAAGGCGAAAACTGTGACGACAATGTTGGTGTCATCGGCGCGCAAAATTTTTGGTCCGGATAGTGGCAGTATTTAAAAGGTTAATAAATTGTTTTTTTAACTCTATAACACTGTATATAACATAAACAACTCATCATTATTAGATTAGTAAGGCTAAAAACAAGGTAGTTTAAATAAATATTAGTTATTTTCAATTTTAAAAGTCTCGTGAGATGAAAACGTCACCTCCTGTGCGTCACGTTACATACTACCGGAACAAAATCGTAACGATCTTGAATTGTAAAGCTTAGTGTACAATTAAATAATTTATGGGAGCATCCTGTCCGCGCGTGTGGTAGGTATCAAACGAAAAGGCTTACATTTAATCGGTTTTGTTTATATATGTGTGTGTAAAGGTTTATATCTAAAAAAATTGTGAGTTAATACTTTATTCTTTGTAATTGTGTTTTGAAAACGGCAGTGTGGACATTGCTCAAATTATTCTTATCCATCACGAAATTTTCATAATAGTCACTGTCCCATATTCTGGATGTTACAAAAATGGTTTTAAAATATATATTTTTCATTTTATAGCGTTTATTTTGGCATCATAGTATTTTGTTAGTATCTAAAATTTCTCACTAGGCTTGATTTTGGAAATTGTAGCGGATATCATTAGTAATAACAACTTTTCTAGTGAGATGTGTCCAAGAAGTGACGAAAGTGAAATTATTTAGCTGATTATTTAATAATCTTATAGAATTATGCTATCGTTTTGTTTGTTTTTAAAAGATTTTAAGTATATCTTTATGCTACCATAAGTTGATTTCGTTTTAATACTTGTTTGTTTTATTTTTAATTAATTATATTTTGTGACGTTCAGGAATACTATGCATCATACGCTGACAGAAAAACTTTAATATTTCTTAAAATCATCTTATAATTTTAATTTAAAATGCAGATTTAGCTAGTTAACAATATATTCTTTAATATTAGAGTAAATATAATAGAATTCACGAAATAAAAAAAAAATATTTCCTGTGCGTCACAGGGTATTCTTTTCTGAAAAACACCCTGATATTAAATGTGACATTGACGTTTTTCTTTTCCATGACAACTGACAACCTGACGGCTGAGTCGCTGTCCGAAAGTATTTACCGTTTAAGGCCGGCAGCACACATCCGGTTTCCGGATACGGTTTCCTGATCAGGAATTCCTATTCGGGATTCCGTGACACTAGCGCACACATTCGGTTTTTTTCATTCTGAATTTACATGGCCAGTACGTATAGAGCCACTTAAGTGAAAACACGCATCATGGAGGATGACTAGTTAATTGCGATTGCACTCTTACTTTCGTTAAAAAAGAAAAAAATTAAGCGGCGTTACTGGGTACACCCGTTAAATACACGGAGATTGGCCGAAAGTCAATTCTACATTAAAAGAGCCATGTTACGGGCGTACCCCGAAGAATTTTTTAAATACTATCGGATGTCCATCAAATCATTTGATGAACATTTGTTTTTAAAATTTCTATCTTTTTTTTTTGAGATACGTCACTTTGTTATAGGACATGGGGCAATTTTGTATGGATTGTGATCCGCCTTCTTTAAACTATTTATCTTTTATGTATGCAAATATGTATGTATATACTAGCTTCTGCCAGCGGTTTCATCCGCATTCCGTGAGAACTACTTCCCGTACTGGGATAAAAAGCCGATAAGTAGCCTATAGCCTTCCTCGATAAATGGGCTATCTAACACTGAAAGAAATTTTCAAATCGGACCAGTAGTACCTGAGATTAGCGCGTTCAAACAATCAAACAAACTCTTCAGCTTTATAATATTAGTATAGATTTGTTAATTGTTTAATAAACTGGATTTCATCTCTCAAAAAAAAAATATATACAAAAATAAAAACAAATATAAAAAAGCAAGTGACAAGCGGGCTCTGATACACGTCCATTCGGAACAGGGCTACCTTGATTCAGAATGAAAATTTCCGTATGTATGCGGCGGTCAAACCAAATTGTTCGCGAGCGCTGCGTTCGGAATGACGACATCAGGTTTTATTCCGTTCTGAGTACCCGAACGCACGGAGAAAATTTTAAACCGAATGTCAGGTTTTTTTCCGTCCGGAAAAAGTAAGAACGTGTGCGCTCTTGTGAACATTTTGTATGAAAAAAGAGCATTCCGGTTTCCGAATCAGGAATCCTGATCATGAATCACGTTCTTACTTTTTCCGGACGGAAAAAAACCTGACATTCGGTTTAAAATTTTCTCCGGGCGTTCGGGGACCCAGAACGGAATAAAACCTGATGACGTCATTCCGAACGCAGCGCTTGCGAACAATTTGGTTTGACCGCCGCATACATACGGAAATTTTCATTCTGACGTGTATCAGAGCATTCAGAGCCCGCCTGTGACTGGCTTTTTATATATGTTTTTATTTTTGTATTAAATATTATAATAAAAAAATCCTGTTTATTGAACAATTCACAAACGTACACATATTTACATAAATAAACACCCAAAAATAATGAGTTTTTTTTTATTTCTCTCATATGTTTGCCTTTATAATAATAATAATCAATTTTTATTGAGATAATACAATCCATTATTGTTAGTAAAGACATTTATGAAGTTCATCAAAGGATTTAATGGACTTTCTATAATAATTAATAAATAATTCTTCTGGGTATGCTCGTAATTTAGCTGTTTTAACATAGAATTGACTTTCGGATAATCTTTGAGCATTCTACGGTTGTACCCAGTAACGTCGTTTCCTCTTTTTCTTGTTTAGCGCCAGTAAAAGTGCAACAGCAATCAATTCGTCATAGTCCATGATGTCGTGCCTTCAATATGGTTCCTCTTTACGTACTGGCCATGTAAATTCCGAATGAAAAAAACCGAATGTGTGCGCTAGTGACACGGAATCCCGAATCTTAATTCCTGATCAGGAAACCGTATCCGGAAACCGGATGTGTGCTGCCGGCCTAAGGCGGTTCCTAGACCTGCATTATCATTCGGATACATACCTTTTTGGATAGCTGATAAGACAAGGATATTTTTCTAATAATTTGTACACTTGGTGTATGTAGTGTTTTTTTTGTGCTAAGACAACATTTTGTATGAAGTAATAACAAAAATTACAAAAAAGAAAATGTTTTATTAGTGATCTTTACCAAAGTTGTAGTCATTTTGAACTTTTAGTTATTAAAAACGATCGCTACGGTGTCAACTATGATAATAACTTCAATTTCAGTACAGTCGCCCCGTGAATAATTTTCAAATTGGCTTCAAATAATTTAATCTGGGATTTTTCACAAAAAATCTAACTCAAAAACTACTGAACTTCGGTAGAACATATTTTAGTGGCTTAATTTGTTGCATTTTAACCCTACTATGATGTCCTGCAAGTAGGGCTGCCATCCGTCCGGGTTTCCCCGGATTTGTCCTCGTTTGGAGGCCGTCCGGGGGCCGTCCGGGCGGGGTTTCAAGAAGTGTCCGGGGAAAACCCGGACACTTTTCATGTAAGGAAGCACCTCATTGAATTTTAGTATATGTTAATAGTAAATGGATTACTAATTAGGTATTATTTTGTTTAAAAAAATCGTACTCGTCGGGAAAAAAATGCGATTTACGCCAAATGTCCGGGTTTCTTTAATGTTTGTCCGGGTTTGGCGAAATTCGAGATGGCAGCCCTACCTGCAAGGAATACGTCGAGTTAACAGGAACCCTGTATATAAAAATGAAACCCGCTTTCCGTTGTCACGACATAACATGAAAACGGCTTGACCGATTTGGCTGAAAATTAGAGGGGAGGTAACTTAGACCCGGGAGAAGGTTTTAGGATTTAGATTTTGTCACCATCCAGCTACGGGGCGCGGGTGCAACCGCGGGCGAAAGCTAGTTGTAAATATAAACATTCGTAAATTAAAATTGGTTATATGCTCTTTTGCTATCGCGTAAATCTCACTCATTCAGCAGTCGTAGTTTAATTGCCTAATATTAGGGCTTGTTTGATATTATCTAAGCCGACAGCCCACATGAGAAGAAACCAATCATACTTGGCATCGTCATCTAAATAGCTTATTCCTATCTATGTTGGGGTCTGCTACCAGTTTAACCGGATGAGACTTAGGTAGGTACCTGTTTAGACTACACTTCTGGTTTCGACTGAACTGTACCAGTGCCATCTGAACTCTTCGAGCCAGTTACCCGGTAAACCCAATAGCAAACTCGATAGCACTAGCAAAATTAGTTGGCAGACTTTTTGCCTTTAACTTTAACGTGCCTTCTGAAGTACGCAGGAACCTGTTGTAAAGTAGATAGTCTGATTGCCCATCCAAGTATCTACCGGCCATGATCAACCCATGCAGCTGTTACTTGGCCATGAGCTTCACGTGAACGCGCAACTTTGTACTTGAAATCTCTTCTAGAATGGGCTTGCTCTTTCCTTCTTTCGGCGGATAGAAGTACTTTGCCTTTATCAGACAAATGTACGCGTGTGTGCTTATCATTATCTATCTTAATTTATACTTAATTTCAGTACTGTCAATAGGATATATTATATTAGCTGAAAAGTAAAAGACAGACGATTATATTAGTCTTTATTTTGAAGATCATGTAAGTATTTATGAATGGTTTAAAATCTTTAAAACACATTGAAGACATAATAAAATTCAGCGATAACTATCTTATTACGTACGGTACTAACAACAGATAAGACATGTATACAACGTGCTTACATTAGGCCTAGTTAACACTTAGGGTCAATTCCCACTGAAAGAGCAGCGGCCGGCAGCGGCCGTAAGAGCACGGAAAATGTAAGAGCGCGGCGCGGCGCGGCCCAGCGCGGCGCCGCGCGGCCCGCCGCGCTCGCGCTCAATCCCTTGCATTTACGGCCGCTGCCGGCCGCTGCTCTTTCAGTGGGAATTGACCCTTACGCACGCACTCAAGAACACACATGTACCTACGCGTCGCTCGCGTAGCGTCGCTGCTGGACGATGAAAATTCATGTTTCAGTAGCCGGCCGAATTAACAACAATATCAATCGCAGATTTTACTAGTTGCGAAAATAGTCCATTGAGAATAAGGTGAATGGAATTTAACGATAGTGAGTGCAAGTGAGCTTGTTGGCTCCAACTATCCGAAACATTTATAAATAACAAAACCGACTACAAAATCTTCTGAAGCTCATTCACCTTACTTATTAAACATTAGGTACCTTTTTATTATACGTATAGATATTTTGTACAGTTAGCAGCAGATAGTAGAGAACATTAAATCAGTTTAACATTACGTTAAGAAATTAATGATGTTAATAAAAAAAATGCTTTAAAAGACTGCAACTATATGTTACGAAAAGGCTGTTTAAAATAAAAAAATGCTTTTCTCACTATAGGCCTTGTTCCCTTGACTAAATTCTAAAGTCCTAAATCGCTTCCCAATTACTTTCCCTACTCAGTCTCAAACGACACTTATCTTCCGACTTATGATTCTAATTAGAATTTTAACTTCCTGAATGCTATTTTACTTGACTAAATTAGTTACCGAATCATTTATGACATCTTAATTAGTCAAGGGAACAAGGCCTTAGGTTTTTTATTTTTGTAGTTCGTTAGAAAAAGTTCTATTCCCAACTAGTATAGAACATTTTATTATGTCTACCAATTGCTTACTTACTTTGCTTTTAATTTAATCTCATTGGTCCTCAATAAATAATAATCTATCTATTCCATTCTTTTGTCGTCAATATGATAAAAAAATGCCTGATTGGTATATTAACTAAAATAGTTTTAAAATGCATTCAAAGGAATTCAGTAAGAGTATGTTGATCATTCCAACATATTTCCAACACTCATTTTTACAGTTGTACAGCAGCAGCCATATCCATTTAAATAAAATGTGATTTAACAATTATCCTATTAAATAATAAATTGAGATGCTATATCACAGTAAAGATTGTAAACTGAACATAGAGTATATATAATAGCACAAGCTCAAGAAGTTGCAGCACCTATTAACATTAAAATAGGCTAATTAGACATTTCAGTTAATTTTTGTATTAATACAGTTTGACACGTTAATTATGTTACATAAAACTTTAAATACACATAGACATTGTCATTTCATTATCAGACTTCACATTGGACAAAAGTCAACTCTACATTCCAACTACCTTTCATTAAAAAATATTTTAGTCATCTTGGTATCTCTCTTTCGGTACCCAAAACTCGAGTGCAGAATCACAGGTACCGACTACTAGCACGCCGTTCAAATACCGTAACTGAAAATATAAAAATATGGTTAGAAATCTTTGACAAAAATAAATTATAGTGAAACTATTTCGGTAGAATCAATTGGACTGTACAGTCTTGTTTTTATTTAAAAGATCCGAGAGACACTAATGCAGCTACTTTTATTAATAGATAAAAAATACATAAATACACTGATGAATTCTATTATTTACCTGAGTTATATCAAATGTGCTGCTTTTCACATTAGTATACTCTTGTGGAGGGTAGCAATTGTACATGAACTTAATTTCTCCTCTGTCTGAGCAGACTATCATATTGCCTGGACTTTGATAGCACCCTGTTATCTTACTGGGTGGTTTTGTGATAGGCGGCTCTGGCCATAATTCATGTGTTCTCACATATGTATGGTCTTCAGGATTGAACAAGTGTAGGCAACCTTTCGAGTCCCCCACATACAATGCAGAGGGACTCCAGCTAATGCAAACTGGATAAGCTTTACCAGTTGGTATCTTCACATCACTTAATAAAAGTTTCCCAGCAACTCTGTCCCAGACAGCCATAGTTTTGTCCTCACTCAAGGAGGCAACCATATTACCGAATGTTTGAAGTGCCAATACTGGTCCTTTATGTGGCTTGTATGAATAAGTAGGAGAAGACCCCGCTCGTAAGTCAAAAGACAGGATCTTTTTGGAGTATAATCCAGCAATAACTTCATTACCAATGGTAACAACAGACAATGCTGACATACCACATCTGAAAAATAAAAATTGTATTCAACAAATAGTTAATGCTTTGTTTATCTATCATTTAGTGCACCTTTAAAGTTATTGACGTGACAACGTCTTATAAATCGATGGGGCCGGCTGCACGCACGAAAAAACATGACTCATGCGGCGTTACCTCGCTCTGAGGCGTTCCGTTTAAGGCTTGAAGTGCAAGCGAGAGCACGCAACGAGCGACAAAGAGGCACGATCGGCCTCCGCTTTCGGCAGCGTTCGACATCTGACGATCAATTTCTTATGACGTTGTCATGTCACGTTCGACTATCGTCAGTAAACCGACTTTACAGACAACCGTTTTTTTTTCAATTACAGTTTTTCTGGTCTTCAAGCATTATACATGCATTTTTCCTTACCGAAATCTTTGTTTACAATGAAATCCAGCCTCAAGATCCCACACTTTTACTGTATTGTCCCATGATGCAGAATATATTGTGGTAGCAGAATCTATGTTGTCTGCCGCCAAGTCCCAGACCCATCCGGCGTGTGCATCATGTCTGATATACCTAGGCTTTGCATCAGTAAATGTGGTGACGACATCACTTTCATCATTGGGACTAATATCCAAAACATGCCATAGTGCCATTCCACGATCTCTACCACCTGATATACAAATCTCACCATTCTGAAAAAATTTATAAGATTCAGATGTATCACATGTATGTATTGTTACTGTTGTGTTAAAACCATACCATGTAATAAAATAAGTAAATATCTTACTTACATTGACCAATAGTACAGTATCCACTGAAGCAAAATGAACATCTTTCACAACAATATGTCTCATGGTATCCTTAACATTTGTCCATTTTTTCATCTCCACATCCATTTCCACACATACTGGTTCCCAGTCTATTTGCGTTTCTTCCCATACTTTCAGACGAGGTAGTGTTGGGTAGCAGCCATTGATTTTACTATGTACCCAATATTTCCATAGATGATCATCAGCTAATATGTCCTCAAATCTTTGACACACTTTACTCAAAGTGTGTTTTAAAAAGTGTGCATCCAGAAAAGAGCATATTTTTAATAGTATCTGTAATTAACATTTTAAATATTAATATACACATAGAATGTCTATTTGCAATAATCAATTTAGAAAAGTATATTGGTTTTGTCTCTTCATAAGATGAAATAACAATAGGTAAATGTACAAGCTTCGTCGGATAACTTGACAGGTTGTATGTAGGCAGTAGGTGGGAGTCGCTAAATGCTGAACACAAAATACAAACAAAACATTTTGGTATGCATACATCAGAAATGTTTGAAAGTTTATTCTCCATATTGACTGAATCAGCAACCTTACAATGTTTACCTTAAACCCAGAATGACATCTGGGCCAATGGTAAAACAAACAAAAAACTTTAAAAAGTATACATTTCAGTATATTCTGATTAAGGGTACCTATCCTTAGGTAATATGAAAAAAAAAAAACATACCTCAACTGGCATATCCACTAACGTGGGCTTAGTACAATCAAACATTTCGCAAGCTTCCGTATTTGTTTCCAGTTCATTTTCAATGTCTGTTAACTGGTCCTTAACTGATTCAAGTACGTCACACATTCTGATTCGAGAATGGACACTTAAAATAAAGTAAATGTTACTCAATAAAATTATAGTAAACAGATGTTCATTTTTGCTATTGGTCCCCTAACATATCTAAAATCTATCATGCATGACTAGCTCCACCTGGCATGTTTGAGACCTCTTTTTTGGGCTATGAATGTTCAGAGAACCATAACAGAAAACCTGTGTCACATGCAGGACAAACACCAATATTCCAATACAATAAATGATTTCTTGTGTTAAGTCAAATATTAAATAAAGTTCAAATTTTGATTGCATTACCAAGGTAAATATTGGCAGTTTTCAATTGTATTTAAAACACTTTTTAAGCCATTTAAAAGAATTTAATTGAAAGTGATTCAGTCACATATGATAATTGCAGGGTGGCTGATTTCCTTGGCCTCAATTACATTATGTATCAAAACAACATATGTTCACTTCTTCGATTTCCTTGATAGAGCTTTGTAATGGTTTAAGTCTAATGCTTTCAATCATAATAAAGGAAACAAAAACAAAGGTTTGTTTGGATTAATTAGATCTACTTTCCTATATAAATAAAATGTCATAACTATTACCGTTCAGCTCTGAAAAATAGGGCAATAATATGTGGTTACGCCCGTCTAATTTTTATCTTGATCATATGTCCCACTGTGTACTATTTTGGTAAAATTTAAAACAAAACAGAAAAAATACAAGTCACACACCAAGTTGAAGCTTATTTTTTTTTTGGTTCTGGCTACAAGGTTTTTCATACTAAGCTTAAACGTTATCATACAGATTATTTTATTACAATAACTCACTATTACTATGCTATCACTAATATTTTAATATTAATAAATGTTAGAGTAATTTAGAATATCAAAATTCCGAAACGGAGATTATTTTTTCAATTAGTGATTACAAGATGCAAGAGCGATTATCTCTCGTAGTCATATCACAGCAAACGTAAGTAGGAGTCGCAAGTAGTTTCAGATGTATGGATGCACCATTATCTGGAACGATAGTCCAGTCTTTCGACTTCGCCTGTTTTCAAATTGCCAACATATAGCTGTAAGCCGCCTAGAAAACAAAGTTCCGTAGATCAGGTAAGATGGGTTTTTAATAAAAGTAGTTCGAGGCGAGGCAAAATTGGACGAAGTAAAATTTTCAGCTCTTATGGACCCTCCACACTCTCCTTTTTACTTCAACTTCTCATGTAGTGTAGGGGAGGCTCAAGAATACGTTACAAAGTTACAAACTAATGACGTTGGCAAGTTGGCAACATTGCCGTCATGGCTGAACGAAACTGTTGACTATCTGTCAATTTTGTGAAATCTTTTATTTTCGCCATGATCAGGAATAGGAATTTGTGAGTTGTGGTTTTGTAATGGATAGTGTTCAATAATTTTCTCATGAGTATTAGTAAAAATTCATCATGAACGGGTTAAGTTTCAGTGAACTCTGTTGCCTGTTTTGTTGTCCACCATGCCCGGGGAAAATCGCGGCTAAGCTCGCATTTCTGCCTCCAGAACCTACGTATGCATTCACACCTGATGAGACAGGATCAAAATTCACATTGACGCTGACCGAACGAGCAGAATGGCAATACTCAGAACGAGAAAAGGAGAATATCGAAGGCTTCTACTCGAGAACTACGAGAGGCAACAGAATAGCTTGCCTCTTTGTTCGGTGTAGCCCCAATGCACGCTTTACGATATTATTTTCACATGGAAATGCCGTAGATCTCGGTCAGATGAGCAGTTTCTACTTAGGATTAGGGACTAGAATAAACTGTAACATATTCAGCTATGATTATTCTGGTTATGGTGTGAGTGGTGGAAAACCGTCAGAGAAGAATTTGTACGCTGACATCGATGCTGCGTGGCAAGCGCTTCGGACTCGTTATGGCATCAGCCCAGAAAACATTATATTGTATGGACAAAGTATTGGAACGGTACCAACAGTGGACTTAGCTGCTCGCTACGAAGTGGGAGCTGTTGTGTTGCACTCTCCACTCATGTCTGGTATGAGAGTTGCCTTCCCTAACACCAAAAGGACATGGTTCTTTGACGCTTTTCCCAGGTAAGTACCTCCTATAGTTTTAACATTATTTCTTTTTATCTATCTTCAGTTGTTATGGTGACTCATCAGTAGGAATGTGTAATGTAGACAGTATGTGTAACTGTTTGGTACAAAGTGTGCTGGTTAATTATGGTTAACTAATGGATAACTAATTATAATTAATTAAAATTGATACTCATTAATATTAAACTTAATTGTATAAATGTGGGTAGTAAAATTTCCAAAATGTTATAATTTTTTACGATGAATAAAACAAACTTGTATAGGAAGAAAGTTAGGAAGGCACTTAAAAAAAAAGGTAGATCAGGTGTTAATCAGGTTGATATCTGAACAAAATTTGAACACTATTCTACCAACCTTAATGATTTTATAATGTCTGTAGTTATACTACCAGCATGCCACTTTAATTATCTTGGAAATTACTAGACTTACAAAAATTATTGAAATCTTGTTATGATTTATAATTTTAATTAATAGAATGAGATAATTAGCTTTGAAAATGATGATTAATCAAATTTTAATGTGAATAAGGCTACCCTAGTATTTACCCAGTTTCAAACTATAAGAATATGCATATTAAGTAATTATTTTCAGCTATATATTTTTCTTTTCAATAAAACATTTACACTTGCATAGTTTATTGTACCTGATTGCTTATAATGAAATCAAGTCAGACAAGTTATGTAACATAATCATAATCTTGCAACATTTTTAATTAATCAGTTATTTTGACCTTGTTTGTATTACATTTTCTCTTTTCAGCCAGTTATCACTATTTTTATTTTATAGGTATTGGGCTAATTAGTCTTGATAAATAACACAAACCAACCCACATAATTTCATATCATTTACTAAAATAGCTGTAGTAATTTGTCATAGTTAGTAAAATAAGTTTACACAAAAAGTTAATTGTTAATAAATGTTGTGTAGTAGAATATTATATGTAGATGCCAATTAAATGTTTTTTATAACTCAATACACCACATTCTCAGTTATAAGTTCAAAACATTGAACATCATAATAAAACAACAAAGTTGATTCATACACAAATTATCGCATTATCAGTGTTGTGGTACTGATTTTAGCCTGATAACTTTATTTGTAATACGTTAGTTGATTGCACAGCATAGATAACATCATTAACACGATATTTAGGACATTTTGCTCCTCTTATTTGAGATTGTTGAGAATATAAACTCATACTCATAACTCACCATAGAAAAGTGGACTTTTACCACAATGCTGTACTCAATTTTGTTTTTTGGCGAGTTGACCTCAATAAAAAACTAAAATTGGGTGTAAAACAGTTTTATATTTCACAACATTTATGGATTTCCTATATAAATTAGAATCATATTGAGATTTTTGTAATGCATTTGAGTTGTCTATGAGCCTACTTGAAGTATACTTACTGGAAGAACCTATAGATGGATGATTGTTTTGTTTTACTACAACGGAGTAAAACTACAAAATTTTTGTGTGTTTTTTACCCCTCGTTCACTATAATATTTATTGATTTGTAAAGCACACTCAATAAAAAAAATGGGTCATTCAAAAATATTTTATTGAGTGTTAATGTACTGTAACACGTTACAGTTTTATAGGCTCATTTGCTCTTCAAGTAGACATTCTATTGCATCTAGTACAAATAAACCAATATCATCAAATCCTGTTGGTAGAAAGAAACCAAGTAGACATAGTATTTTTCCAATTGACCACTTTCGCTTCAGTTGTTGCTTACTTAGTCAGCCCTCAATAACCATTTATTAGCGTTGAATTGCCAGCTGTCTTTTAGTGCACGTAACGAGTAGTTTAATACGTACATACTTAATACTTGTAAACTGTTATAACATCAGCTAGTTGATCCAGTATTTTGATTGCGTATTCATTACTTCAATATAATGCAGTCGACCAGTTGGCTGGAGTCTACAGTGAATCGCCCACGTCACTTGATACCGGCAATCAGCTTTTGTTATTCATTAAACATTTTGGATCTTCTGAGCATCTGGCATCTTTTGAGATCGCCACTTAAGAAAAATCAATTCAGTATAAGAATATAAAAGAAGCAAGGTTCACGTCTCTCTCACAATGACGGCGCTTCCAATAAACCTATCAGTTCGACAGCTAGAAGCCGTGGATTTCGTAATAACGACGGGAACTTGCCGGTCTAATTTTACCCGACTGCCGAAGTATGTTATGATGAATGACTGGATTGAGTAACCGTATACAAACTCAGGTTCAACGTAGTAAAAACATTGTTGAGTATAAATACTTAATTGCTGAAAAATCTACACACTTTAGTATAAAGACTGACTGCACCATATTCATACCATACGCCAATTACTCATTCAACCTGTTTGCATCTATATGATCCATATTTATAAAGTGAATCACGAATCATCAATAAGTATCACGTCAATAAGGCGTTGAGAACATTCATATACTGTAATTGTTTATTTTTTTGTTAAGAATGATGATGCTATTAAGATTCATTTCTTTACTCGTTCAAGTACTCCGTAAAGGCAATCGTCACATGACCACGATAATGTTCATGAAAGCGTGTCCAATTCAATTATCAAAGTTTCTTTATAATCTTATAAACGGTTTTTGATCGTATAGAGGACAAACACCTTCATGCCTGTCCGAGGCTATTCTACTGATTTAGGCTTATTGATTGAACGTTAATCCTTCTTAAGTCTCAACTCATTGCTGAAATGTTGTTAGCCTATCGTAATTTACCAGACCTTTATTTAACCTTTAGATTTAACTATTATTTTTCTTTGCAGTATCGACAAAATTCCAAAAGTAACCTCTCCGGTTCTTGTTATTCATGGAACTGAAGATGAGGTGATAGATTTTTCGCACGGACTAGCGATTTATGAACGCTGTCCTCGTGCCGTTGAACCATTATGGGTGGAGGTGACGTATTCTTACATAACATGAATGTATTATTTACTAGAAAATCCTGCAATTGCTAACTTTCGCTCACATTTCAGGGCGCTGGACATAATGATGTTGAACTTTTCAATCAATATTTAGAGAGGCTGAAGCGTTTCGTTTCAGTGGAATTGCTCAACTGACAAAGACTGCCGGCCCCAGGCCAGACTACTCAAGGTAAATAATTAACGTGATTATTAAGCCTTTACTTGATAACAAAATAGGTACACCAAAATTCAATGAATTCATAAAATTTTGAAATTTTAGGTGACGACCAAAATCCCGCATCGACTCTGAGCTCCGGCACTTCTAGTTCAGCGACAGAGAGACTCCTCTAGCTAGCGGGGGCCGGGCCCAGCCGGGCCGGCCCCAACAAAAACTCAGCGAACGCTAACGGCTCCGTGAGTCCACACAATTATAAGGAAAACAATAAAACAGACAATAACGAAACAGGCTCTGCCGATCTGAAACCATCCGTCGCGCATAACATCAGCATAAACGTGACCGATACTGACTCGCCCACATGTGTGCGAAGACGGATACATTTGCGATCTCTTAGCGATGTGACTCCGGCTAGTCGTACACATACGCCGCGAGCGCGCTCCCACTCGGAACGGCCGCGAGCCTCCCCAGCACCTTCTCCGTCGCACGCAGCACCACAGTCGCCTGCGATCGTGTTGCCCGCGCCGGCAACCACGCCTACTGTGTTGCTGCCGCGGATCGTTCGCAGCGAGCGTTCATCACCTGACGCCTCGTCGCTTGCATTGGACGATGGCACCGAACCTCGTTTGCGAAGTCGTGATCGCTCTGGCAGCGACGCCGTTTCCGTCCTAGGAAATCCGTGGCGCAAAATGAGCGAAATCGATCTGAACGCTGGCGATAGCCGTGGTCGAACTGCTGGCCGCGGAGCACTCGATCCTTGGGTTAGAAACCCCACATTGCGCCCCAAAAAGTCACTCGACCAACCAGCATCCCGTGAAGACGTGGCTCGCGCGGCGTCTGACTCAGAGCAAAAACGAGAGGTTCCAACCGTTAAAAGAGGTAAGCTCGAGCGGCGCTCGCCGGTCGTATGCGAGACGTGCGGCAACGAAAGCTGCGAGTGCTGGCGAACCAGCTGGGCCCGGCAGGCGCGCGCGGCGCGGTCGCTGGGCGCGCAGTGCACGTGCGACGCTCGCTCGCCGCGTCCGTCGCCGGCGCGGCTGCGGCCCCGCGCTCCTCCGCGCGCTCTCTCCGACGACGAGGAGCGCCCACGTCGACTTTACAAGTCTGCTTCGCAGAAAATGATATGCACTTCAGTCGATGGTGACAGAGTTAAGAAGCTAGCGGATCCTCTGTTGGAGACCACCTGTTGAGGTGACGGACGTCGACATAGTGCGAGGAGCTTGCCCGCGCAGCCGCGTCGCGTTTGCCAATAGGGAGGAATCGTTTTGTGTACGGTGTGTGTTGTCCCTTTTTGATGTACGAGTATTATTAGTGCGAATTTTGTATCCCTTTAGTGATAAGATTTCAAAATTTATTATTGTACTGTATCATAATATTTGATAAATATAAAAAGTATGCTCGTTTTATGATATGATAATGAATGTTTTTCATGAATATTGTATAATTATCTTTTACTTCGAGAGGTTGTGCGTAATTAGATATTCTACATGATTTGAAAGAATTCTTTAAAAACCAAGTTCAATTGCAGTAGTATTTCAAAAAACAGTTGTAACTACATACATGAAAAAAATAGTTAATATATATAGTCACTGATCTATTATTTTGTATTGTCACAAAAAACTTAACGCACAATACCATGGTAAATCTCTTACATTTTCACCAGTCCGTACATCTTCCATAAACTGTAAATATATTTAGATATGAATTAAACATATTAATTATAGTTGTTATATAAAAATCTGATTGTAACGCAGAATACTAAAGCATATTTAAATATTAAATCGATTTAATAGGCATGATCAGTTTCTATCTTAACATTCCACGAACATGTAATAATGATAAATCCAATTAGCAGATTTCCTTTGATGCTCCCGATCATACAGTTTAAAAGTATGACAAATCAAAAACCGTTATTGGAAGCAGCTTTGGGCGTTATTTTATCGTCATTAATCGTATTTAGTACTTATCATAATATGACTTAGACCGTACGTGTTTCAGAATTAAATAACATGTTATTAAAAGAAAGCAAATTGTTATTCTTGCAAGGATGAATGTTCATTTAACCGGACCTTCAATTTCTCTCGATGTGGTTTTATAAAATTGTATGACATTACTGCTCTGAGTAGGTAGGTAGTAGGTATCTCATATTACCTTCAAACTAGATAACATTAATAAAATGAAGGATGCTGTTATGTGATGATGCGCACCTAAAGAAAGTTGCAATTATTCGCGTTTATTGTTCTCAAGTATTCAGATTCTAATTTACCTATCCCTAGGCGTTAGATATCAGCTTGTGCCATCCGTATAACACACGGTTGCTGATGTATTTATACTACCAAGAAATGAACTCGTAGTAAGGTTGAGTGGAACAATACTAAAGTACAATAAATCGTAATAAATTGGTATCTTCTGCAGGTTACTTCCGCACTTACTTTATTGGTCTCTACAATGATCGAACGAACTGACGTCAATGTATCAAATTATCAATACGTTTGAATAACATTATTGAACAAGCTCGGTTGGGAACATTTTATGGTGCGTGAACGTTTACGAAAATGTGGACGTAAAATATTACAATTTATGTCCCGTTTAGAATCTTACGAAAGTTTATAAACTTCCTAGTAAATTGATAAACTTACGGATCTTGTTATTTTCCGGTGACATATCTATGAATTAACGATGATATGATTTTATTCACGTCTGTAAATATTCTCATGTTTGTATAAGATTTACACTCCAATGTTGTTATATGCATTGACAGATAAAACTTATTAAACAACAAAATTTCTAGAAATCGGGGTAGGTAGAACATTTGGGTTTAGTGATATATGCGCAAGCGCAAGAATTGTTTCATTCGAATTGTAGCCGCGCATGGTATTTCATCTTACATTTATCGCATTATTATTAAGCCCTAAATGAGTGAATAAATGCATCAACGTAAAACGTTATATAAATCCATGAATGATAAAAGGTCAGTCGATAAGCGTGGTAGTACATGCAGATTGCCGATAAAAGTTAATGTGTTATCGATGAGCCAGGCCTTTGCTGGTCAGTCACGGACTTAGTACCTACATTGACATTTGCATTTTAATACAACTGTATACGAAAGTTCCTACTTCAAAATATCGAAGTGCCAATTATGTACGTAGCTACTTGCTAACATGAAGGCCCTTGCTGGGTCTTCTAAAGCTTTAAGTCCAATCCTGACAAACTAATTGTCCAAAATGCTCATGCTAGGCCTAAAATACTACAACGGGCAACTGTAACGTGTCTTAACCGGCATCCTAATTTTTGTCTATACATGATGCCTGACTTCTTAATAAACTTGATAGCTACCTTTTAGTGGAAGTCAGTAACAAGTTTGTGTATCAAAGGAATAACAAAACTTATTAAGTCCTAACATTGATAATTTCCAAATTGATTCTTTTGTTTTTTAAGACTGTACCTAATTCCTACTAGCGTGACATAATCATATTAATTCAAGCGTGTCGTTTTTATTACGCTTACAATTTGAGAAATCGCATTGCAGGCGTACAATGCCGTTATATGGCTGTTTGGGTCGGTTATCAGCAGCATACAATTCATAAAATCCGTTGATTAGACTACGACGCTCAAAAATAGCAAATAAAACATAAGCAACACGCATGCATAGGAAAGTCTTGAAAAAAACAAACACACATAAGTAGTATCGCCGCCTCGCTTGCACGTTTGCGGTGGCTACTTGCTTTCCTCTCACATCAGAAGTCATTTTTCTTCACAGTGCCAAACAAAGTCTTATTAATAGTCACATATTAAGTTACTCTATAAATAACATTTTCAAAGGGTTAAACTTGAACTAACTTTTCGCCGTGATTATTAATAGGAGGACGTGTCTCTTAATATTATTACTATAACATGTAACTCTTCAACTGAATATTTGTAGGAATATCTTGTTGAATACTAAAACATGAATTACATATTCATACCCAAATAGTATCCATGTGATCCTTAATAGAAACATGAAATGAAATCTAACATCTAACCACTTATGTATTATTTAGTCAAATCTGTGTTTATTTTGCAAATTATTATGTATTGTTCATTAGTGCTAGTCCAATTTACGCTCACCTTGTATCCAAATTTTTGAGTATTCCTAATTAAGCTCGAAGGGTTATCAAATCATTTTATGTAACTATTATCATTATCATTTTATCTTTAGGATGATGGAATCTATTGGTGGATCATTTAATAACATATTGACTGGCTCGATCTGTGTACAAAATTGTTGATGATCATGACAATCTTTGGAGTTTAAATAGCGTGTCCCTTTAGTATACTCACCTACAATTTCAATACAGTCTTTATGTCGTGCATGACATACTTTAAAATCTATCCATTTATTTTTGCGTAAAAGATCAGTACTTAATTTTTTTATTTAGTTTTGCGCTGAATGTAAGCTTTAGATATAGGTAATACTGGCTCAGTTATAACTAACGATTCCATGGTGTGTCTCACACTACTAAAATGCTATTTGATCATTTCATATAAATGTGTCCAATTTTATTGTTGTAACGGTCACTTTCTAAAAACGAAACGGTAGAGAGCACACGCGTAAACATTGAGACACACCTACAAAAGCACATGATAAAAAAGAGATGAATTTCGATAGGAGGCCATAATTATATGAGGCTCGATGTTGACTGTAAACCTCATCTTAACTTATACGACCGCTTACTTAGTGGAGTGTAATAGATTTTAAAACTTGACCAAGTAAATTATTGTGATCTGATGAGTACCTACTATTTTTTTATATTTTGTTTAATTTTCCAATGCCTGTTATAAATATATCTAAAAATTTTAAAATTAATTACTTTGTATCTGGAGGAATTAAAATTTGCCGTTGAAATGGATTTTTGGCCCAACTCGAGAACTGTCTGCCATGTTCCTTCCCATCGCTAATCGCTATTAGTTACTGAAGGACCTACGATGGTATGGTTGCGAAATGGTAGACAGTTTAAGTTTGAGCTAAAATTATACCTAGGGCCAACGTTACGGTATACTTATAATCAAATTAGGTAGTTACATTATATTGACATGTACCTGCATATTATGTAGGACCCAAAACGCTGTTCACATTGTAGTGCCATTACCTCACAAGTTACACCTGCCCTTAAGGCTGCGGTTCCACTAAGGCGGAGACGCGCGGAGCGGAGAGGAGACGTGTGGGGAACGACCAATCACATTACATGAAATCCACATCTCGTCTTTTGCATGTAATGTGATTGGTCGATCCCTACACGTCTCCTCTCCGCTCCGCGCGTCTCCGCCTCAGTGGAACCGCCGCCTAAACAATGTAGATCTGCCATGTACCCATTTTTCGTTGATTTGGTCACAAATTTATAAAAGACAAAAGATGACAGAAGAATGAACTTTAGGCCCCTTACCTATTCATTAGAATTGATTTATCAGGTGTGTCTTTAAGCAAATGGGGAAAGTTAATTTACCTAAAACTTCATTTACATATTTACTCTTTTTCTAAAGCGTCAACAAACTTGGCACGAGATATTAGAAAAAAAAAGACATTAAAAATTGAGTCTTACGAAATATTTACTCTTGCATTCTCCATGAAATATTCTAGAAAATATGTGTCAAAATTGTTTACTTTTTAGGGCAAAAAGTACTTAGACCCGTTTTTGACATGCCTGCCTATTTACCCATACCTACCCTTAAAAAATGTCTGAATGATTATGTAGGGAGGCAGTTCAATTTATTAATATGATTGGTATGCATTGGATAATGGCAGTTCTAGCATGAACTAGCGTGTGTAACATTAGGTACCTTACTCATTATGTATCCAGTTTGAAAGAAATATGTAGGTACCTACTTGTTTTAAGAATGTACAGGAAAAGAAGTTTATTTGGTCTCGACGGCTATTTTATGATTATATATGAATGTTATCTCTAAATTGTACAATAAGAGGTAATTTACTTTTTAATAAATTAATTAAATTGCACATATCTGAAATCTTTTGTCTATTATTTAGGATCTCTATACTTCATTAGTAACAGGCCTATAACAAAGTGAATACTCACTTTGTGTAAAGTTAGGTATATATCAGCATCTTTATGCTTACAAACCTTATGAGATACATTTTTAACATTAATATGTTTTTTGTCTGAATTATTCATTTTTTTTGAATAATTACGTTTGAACAACACCCTGTTAGTTACTCCTGTCCAATCCTGAGCACATTCAAACAAGTTTTTGAGTTCTATAGATAGTGTTCGCTAGGTGCACACCTAGCCTACCTAGATTCTTTTAGGGTGCGTCCACATCTGGCGAATGCGCCGCGAATGCGCAGCACGCGAGCCGATCGCGAGCTGTCCGCGAGCTGCGCGCGTGCATTTTTGTTCGTGCGCCGCTTCTGCGCCGCCCGCGCGCAGCTCGCGCGCGACCTAAGCGCCGCACGCGAGCGGCGCGCAGGCGGCGCGCGACGTCTGCCATCTTCGATAGTACTGAGCCAATATACGGAACTGTAAAGGCGAGAACTGATTGCGCGCAGATCGCGCGCCGCTCGCGCGCTCTATACGAGCCTTGCGTGAGTTGCGCTAAAGAGGCGCACCGAACTATTGCAGTGACTGCACGCGCGCAGCTCGCGGGCAGCTCGCGATCGGCTCGCGTGCTGCGCATTCGCGGCGCATTCGCCAGATGTGGACGCACCCTTAAAAACTACCTACCATACATAGGCAATATGGTAATCACTTTGTAAATAAAAGTCATCACTTTTTTAAATAGGCAGGTACCTAATTTATTGATATTTTTTTATTAAACCTCTACACAATCCCACTACTTATCTAAAATAATAGTATACATATTTGTCCTATTTTAGAACTCTTATTTTTAATTGAGATCACTGAATCTATGTAAATGGCAATAAATTACACTTTTGCAAGTTACAATTAAACTATTAATTTAAAGGAATGTGAAATACCCCATAATCACAGGTTGCACTATGAATATACAAATTACTAATTCTTATATAATTTACATCTTGTCTTGCTCTATTTGCAACATTGTGGTTCATTTTGTAAGGAGACACTTGCAAAATTAATTATATTTTTGTGATTATAAATTGAGCCACCATATCTGCAACTGTTTTTGAAGATTTCAAAACAAATGCATGGTTTATATCTACTTCTGTCAAGGGGATTTCTGGTTGACATTTATGAAGGTCCTCCATGTATGATACTGGAGCCCAATTGTCATGACTACTATAAATTACATTAACCATGTGCTTTATTTTATTTAATGCATCAACATTCAAACTTTTCACTCGATCCATTTCATTGTAAGCTAAAAAAAGTATCTTTTCTCCAACATTTGGATTTAAAAACTTTAAAATGAGTTTTGTGTAGTGTGAAGGCAATAAGTTTATTTTTAAATACACTGCTATCAAGAAATTAACTATAACTGCTGGCAATACACTTACAAGAAGGTACAGAAATATTAATACACTGTGTATTTTCCTTAGGTAATTATTAAGAAAAATGCCATTCCTAGTTTCTGCCATTCGTTGCAATGTTGGGAATAACAGATTAACAGACTTAACCCGCATTGCCAAATTTTCATTATCATTGAGTAGTTCTAAAATTAACCAACTTCCAATGGAATGACCAATTAAATGTATTTTGCTTTGTTTATCAATATAAGTATTGATAAGTTCAAGTTTGTGCTTAAGTTGACCGTCAAGGTGAAATAGGTGCTCTTGACCTTTCAGCATATTGGACTGTTCATCTGGAACTACATCGTGACCCGCATGACCTAAAAATAAATAAATCAGTAGATTTATGGACAGAAAAAGTCTAATAGGAAGAACATTAAAATTTGTCCTCACACAGAAAAGGCTGAAGGTTAGATTCAATAAACTAAAAAAGTCTACTCTGGCTGATTACAGATGTTCCTTTATTATATTTTTACACAAATGGAACCATGGGAATTATAATAAAATGTGAATAAAATTTACTAACCTATAATGCATAAAGGCAATCCTGTTGATTTATATAATTCTGCGCCAAATTCAATGTAGAAATCTGGAATACCTGGGTTTCCAGTGATACAAACAATGACATCCTTTCCATTACAGTGAAAAGGATCTCCATAAGTGATTATATGTGTTTGCACATGGTTTAGAGTCAAGAATTCATTCTTCATTTTAACGTGCAAAACGCGTCGTCGATTTACACAGACACAATATCGCAGGACAATATCTTAGTGATTAGAATACTTTATAGATAGTTACGTATATAATAGGTACCAAGCGTTCGCTTTATCTTTACGATACAAAGTAACTATACAATCATAGGAGCGGGTGGGATTGCAGAAATTACGAGTGTGTTTCTTGAATTATATTAGTCACTAAAAATAACTTATTTTACGAGGACTATACATAATAAATTAGATCCATTTCTATTTTCTATGAAAGTTATGAAAATTAAAAATCAAACAAAACATGACACGGTGACAGTGACACTCATGATTACTCATGAATGACATTGACATGACAAGCAAACCAAATACCACAGATTAATTTAAGCTTTAATTGGAGTCAAAAAATCCCGATAAGTTTTAAACACAAGTGCAACCAGTGTGCGATAGTTAATACGAAATATATGAGAGCTATTTGAGTTCAACTATACGTTGCGATACACATTGCGGCCCACAAACTGACGCCGGCCGCCGGATAGACAGCTGACTGACGCCTGACAGTGACACAAATACACGAACTGACACAAGCACGTGTGTGTAGTGAGCGAGAGTCAAAATAACACGATTGCGGTTGTATAGTTTATTATTTTATGGTCCAAAAGCATAATTCAATCATGGCATCTGATCATGAATTATCACCATCTCCAGGCAAAAAGAGACGAAGAAAAAATAATTCAATCACGGAATCTGGAGACGAGCTATCACCGTCATCACCACCGGTAAAGAAACGAAAAGAAAATGGTACAGAAGGTGAAAAGTATTTGTCTAAGGAAGAAATAAATACAGATTCTGAATCTGAAGAAAGTCATGCTGCGGCACCGGTGAGAAGGGTGCAAAAACCTATGAAACTTGACGATATACTAAAAGATATCGACGATATTAGTGAGCCATCTTGTATGGATAGAATACTTATGTATTTAGGGGAACTGAATGACGAGGACTATTTCTTCATGGAGGTAAATTGCTGCCATCAATATATACTAGCACACTGGACCTAGGCTACTGTTGCAAGAATATTGCGCAATTTTTGCAACAGTCTACTCCTTTTGAGTAGGCACTTAACTAAAGTTTAACAACTTAAAAGAACAAGTAAATTTATTAGGTAACTGTTATTATTGTATTACATTGGTTAAGCCACATTTTATATTTAAATGGCATAATGTTTTGTACGTAGCTACCTCTCATAAATGAATTAATAATTAAAATGCGTTTTTAAATAAAAAGTTGTAAAGGTTGTTTATGTTTGAGCTAAGTGCCTACTCAGAGAAGATATTATTGTTTATCGTTTGTATTGGTGTGCCCGTTTTTGAGAAAACCTTGTTTTAGAAAATAAGGTTTTAATAATTCTATTCTAGCAATGGTTATGGAACGTTTGTTGTTTGTTTTCAGACACTAGTATATAAATTGCACGGAGAAAAAATTACATGGGAACAACCCTGGTATCAACAATCTAACTCACTCTCTAGGCCACTTAAAGATAATAATAATGAAAGTGCACAGCAACCGTATAGGACAGACACAATATGTAAAGCTGAATCAGAGAAGATTCAAGAGAATTGGGATGAATTCAGAAGGGTATGAAATACTTTAATGAATAGGGTTTTTTTTTTAAATATGCATAATTTATGTACAGAATTATAAGAATGTTAAAATAATGAGGTGTTTTATGTGCATTTAAATATTTTGCCTTCACACACAGCTCTCTTTAGCAGCTTGATTTATTTACTGAATTTACAGAATAAAAGAAATATTTTATACAATCTGTTTTGGGCAGCTGTATGGAGTTCCGGATAAATTAATTTGCTTGGCTCGTTGGAAAAACAAAGATAAAAGTCGACTACCAAATACACCTGTTGAATTAGCAAGACGTTTTGTTGTTGCTTACTTGGCCCGTGGACTGGAAAGAACAATTTATCAAGTATTCAGACATATTATGACTTATTTCGGAGGCTCCAATAAAGGCCCTTACTCTGATGTTGAAGAAAAAATCATGAAAGTTTGCTTTACGCACCATCCCAACAACTCTGTAACATTGTTGTCTAGGGTTCTATGCAGAGAGCCTAGAGGAATATACAAGAGATTAGAGCAATTGTTTCAGGGTAACTTATGTGATATCATTAATATTCTTATCGTAATAGTTATAAGAAGCATTTATACAACTAAATTGCAATCTGAATTTCAGGAAAACCAGAAAAGAAGAAAGTAAAATGGACTCTACCGCTAGCTACTAAACTTCTTAGGTTACTCCTAAAATATACAGAATTACCTCTTGAAGATTTAAAGTACAGAAAAATTGATAAATCTGTTTGGTTGAAAATTGAAAAGAAATTTGATCATCATTATATTCACATACAAGCATTTTGGTATGCATATCTTCATGTTCAAATATTCGTCAAAGAGACTTTGAAAATAAACAAATTGAGGAGACAGGTATTCAAAAGGTAATTCTTATTTCAATTCCCAGAATTCACACCATCATAATCATCATCATTCACCTATATACTAATGACCCCATTTGATAAAACATGATAATGACTAGACAACACACCTTTATCATTTACTTGATGCTTATGCTTACAAGTGTTTACTGTCAGTTACATCAATCCTGAAATTATGTTTAGATTAAATATTGATTGGTGTCTTTTACTTTACAGATTAAAGTCCTCATCTTATGAAGTTTGGACTGACATTCGATGGAAAGATTTAGTGAAGCAATTTCCAGATGGAATGACACATAGGTTTCTATATGCAGTATCTCGACTAGTGGTTTGCAAAATACCTGGGTATTTAAAAAAACCTCTACCTGATATTGCGGATCGCGCCTTAGTTAAACTCCAGGCAAAAAAGTTTCGTAAGCGTCGTCTCAGAACACTACAATTAAACGAAAATGGAGAAC
The DNA here is from genome assembly GCF_022581195.2 of Helicoverpa zea. Taxonomy (NCBI): domain Eukaryota; kingdom Metazoa; phylum Arthropoda; class Insecta; order Lepidoptera; family Noctuidae; genus Helicoverpa; species Helicoverpa zea. The sequence goes on along the minus strand of NC_061452.1, from coordinate 11,147,745 downwards.
TAGAAGAGATTAAGTACAGTTGAGACAAAGGTTACTAATAAATATTAATTTGTTTGTTAATTTAATATTTCTTTTATTTCAAGGTTATTGCCCGATTTTGAGTCTCCAGGTCTATATCAAATAGGTAGGTAGGTAACTGGCTGTGTCACGCAGTTTGAACTTTTTCCAGTACCCGGACAGAATATATCTTAGGTATGACATTAAGGTACCTAGTCTAGCAACTCAACAGCTAAATAATTTTTCGTATCGGTTCAGTAGTTCCAAACAAAAAAATAGAAGCAAACATTGTGCTACCTACCGATATACCTCCTCGACCCTAATCGCAAAGTTCTCTTTCATTCTTTTCCTAGCTGGTGACTAGATGGCGCTGACCTAGGTACGTAAATGCAAGGAACGAAACGATACCTTATCAACGTCATATAATTTTCAAGTCGTACCTATAACGAAACGTTTTTGTGATCACCAATAAAAAATAGGTAATAAAAGGAGAAAAGAAGTCAGTCAGATTATTATCCGAATGTCCCGAGAGATTTTAAAAACAATTTGTCCAGAAATCTGAATTTCTTGGGTCTCATCGGCACAGTTTTTCTTTTACTCGGCTAAGGTACACTCAAGTATATAGTAGGTACAACGCCATGTATAACTTTTTTGAGAACTTTTTTTTCCATGTACATTTCCAAGCCACGTCGTAAGCCTTCAACTCACTACTCACGGTGGGAGCAGAAACTTCGTCAACAATATTACCTATGTATACCTATAAAATAAAAGGTATACCTATGCATAGAAGAATATGCATAGATGTTTTAGGGTTACCCCAGCGGGGCCCAGTAGGGCCAGGGCCTGCCGGGGCTGCGGGTTGTTCGAAAGAGATACCGCGGCCCTGGTACATAAAAGGCCTACGACGGCTTTTAGTCAGTAAGAGTCTGACACTCCCTCACCGCAGCTAACCCACAGCGGGAGGGGTCATTTGGCTTTAGTGAAAAGCAATTTCAAAAAGGCTTTAGTGTTGATTTATATTAGGCCGGGCCGTGCCGTGTCGTTTGTGGCCCTGACGGGCCACGGATCATGCACTGTGTAATATAAACTGCTTCATACAAAATTATGTACGTTTCACATCCGTGCCCCGTACGAGCCACGTACACGACACGCCCCGGCCTAATATAAATCATCCCTTATTCCAATAATATAATTTCGGGGAATTGACAACACGAACGAGGGAGATAAATCAATTTTAATGGCATCACTGTGTGCTGTGTGTGTGTTGCGCGTCGGCCGGCTGCAGTAGTGCGCATTTGCGCAGGTCAATAAAATTGCTGGTTGCAGCCAAAGACTACATAATATAACTTTATGGTTGCAGTTCTGAGCCTACATCAAAGGCTTTGATTTAGGAGTTTAAATTGAGCTGTTTTTCACACATACCTACATACAATTCTTCACATTAGATTATTTTCCAGCGATATTGAAAAAAAAAATACGATTTTAAAAACCTTCCAAGCAATGAAGGAATCATCAAAAATTATTTCGAACGATTTGAAAAACAAACTCGATAGCGACGATGAGTTACCAAGTAACTACCTGTTTTAAATCTAATTTTCGATTGTAATGCATGTCTTGTCACAAAAACATTAACGATGTTTCGGTATTTTCAGCCGAATATGTAGATTTGCCCCGTGTTCCCGCTTACCTGAATGAAAAACGCTTTGACAACCCACAGCAGCACCACAGAACTAAAGCACCTAGTAATGAACAAAGAAAGGATCCAATAAGTAGAAAAATCATATCTGATGGATATTTAAACAAGAAAGATATGTTCTGTTTACAATGTCTGGAGCCAGCAATTGGAGAAGAAGTTCTAATTTGGTTTTTAAACTTCCTTAAAACCAAGGACTTACAATCAAATTTTACATTTCTTTCTACCTGTTTAGTACCCAGTTATGTCTCTGGTTTAACCAGTAAAGCTGTAGTGGATTGTGATGAGGGTAGTCTTAGATATAGGCTAATTACTAGTAAAAGACTATAAGTGTAATGGTAGAAAAGATTCATGATTATATAGAATATGTATTTCATTATTTATAATATCAATATTTAAACCAACTCTAATTTGATACCTAAATATGCAATAGTGGGTGTTAAGATAGAGTACTTATTAATGTTTTAAAAATACAGGAATTGTACATAACTATATTTATAATTTATTAATTTGATGTGTACAAAGTGTATACAATGAAAACAGTTGGAGATATTTATTTTTGCAGGCTCTCTAAAAACCCTTTAGAACACCTCAATGACTGCTGGTAACACTTTTCAAAACCTACTGCATCACTATCCTGGAAAAAAATACAATGTTAATTAATAACTTTGAATAACATTCTAATAAAATCAATGAAATAGTAATTAAACATACATAGTATGGATCTCTTATAATTCTATCACCCTGAGGATCAAAGTCACCAAAGAGAAGGAGTTTAGCTTTACTTCCTTTTGGAGCTCGTTTTGAAAGATCCTTCATGTTTGCCTCATCCATACCAAATATAAAATCGTAGTGGTTGAAGTCCTCTGTAGTTATCTAAAAAAAACATTATGTAAACATTAAAATTCTTGACATTAAATATTCAAAGAACTATAGCATTTTTTTATATATTTTACCTGTCTAGCATGGTTGTTATATGGAACATCATGCTTTTTCATAGTGTCTAAGGCTCTCCAATCAGGTGGATTGCCAACATGCCAGCCTCCTATAGCAGCACTGTCAATTTCCCATTGATCACCCAATTTCATGTCATTCACAGTTTTTTGAAACACTCCTTCTGCTATGGGAGATCTACAAATATTACCTGTAAAATTTCTTCGTGTTTTTAATCTGCTATCAGTACTCATAGTCTGAGTAGACTGATAGCAGATTAAAAACCTGTAAAATGGAACACATTATCAACTCCTGGCTTTTAATTGTCTTGTGGAAATCTTAGTTCCTGTTTGTTCTATTCATAACCTTAGCCGATATGGACGCGTAATATCTTGAGGTAAAACTTATACATTATCATAAAATTATTATAGAAGAGACATTTGAAAATGTGAAATCACCAGTTATAAGTTCACATTACCAAGGCAGATGAATAACGCCTTTTTCTTTTCCCCTGACATTTTGTCCTTATTTTGTAAAATGCAAATGCACTTATCACCTTGACTCTCAATCTATAATAATAAAGAATGGAATGGAAAAGTGGAATTATTATACTCAACAGCTGACAAACTATTTTGACATCTTAATTTATCCATGCCATATGCCATATGACAATGACATGACGGAGAGTGACATTGACATAGTACTCATAATCGCTTTGCTCCGCCAAAAAAACTTGCAAAACTAATGTGTGTTTATGGTAAGCGGCACAGTAAGCGCGGGTCACATCGATGAAGTACTCTGTGGTCACTCTTCTCAGCCCTCAGCTTTAGTGGTGTTCAAAGTTGCTATGCGGCAATAACTTGCTATATGCGAAATGCTATAAATTTTTATCATGCTATTTTACTTGCTATATTTATAGCATGCTATTTTATGAGTAGGTTCACTAAGTCGGTGCGAATAAAGCAAGCGTAGTGACTGTTTGCTGTAGTTACTTGCTAAGTTGCTATACAAGAAATTAAGAATATTACATCGCGTTTATGAATTCTTACGATAAAACGGAACAGTAAAAATCCAATGAACTTTCCTTCATACTTTTCAGTAGTTTTCAGGCTTAGGACTGTCTATAATTGATTTTACGCTATAAATTAATAATTTGTAAATATACATTTCAGACGTAAGTGTTTTTATGAAATAAACTGGGTATGTTATGAAAAGCGTATTTAAAAGTTCATTGATTGTATGTACAAAAATCAACTATTTAGCGCGAGCGACCGATAGCAAACGCAAGCATGCGACGACTGGCCGCCCCGCCCACCGCCGCGCCGTGTCTGCTACTCTGCTAGTCTGCTATGGCTGCGATTGCGATTCATGCATGATGCGAGTTGCGACGCGCGACGGACAGAGACAGAACGCGTGTGATATTTTTATTAGCAAGTTAGCAACTTAGCAAGTAGCAACAAGTGTGAGCCACGATAGCATTTGCTATATGCTATGTTTAAAAAGCACGGTGCTATATTTTGCTATACGATATATTATCCATCACTACTCAGCTTTAAATCGTCAAAATTGACATTTCAATTTCACATTCACATTTGCTTGATTTGGTTTTGCAACTTGCAAGCAACGCCGTCATGAACGCTAAGCAAATGCAAAGATTTATCTATCCATAAGTACTAAATTATAACCTCCAGGACATTGGCAGCACCCAGTATGTAACATTTTATCCGCATAGAAGAGGGGTTCTAAATTATTGCAAGAGTGGCGATGAAATTTTTGAAGCACCATCAGGATCGGATAGCACAATTCGTTTGAACAGAGAGCATAAGACTCATCACTGGTCAGATTTAGTAAATCATACGCCTTCTTTCTATGTGATCACAAGGTAAAGACAACAAAATGTAAACATTTTTGTCAGCTTCTGGGTGGGTAGCATTTATTGACAAGTTACATTTCTTTTTAACATTATCACATTTCTAACAGCCATAAATAATATAAATAACCATTTTATTTTTGTTTAGATATTCTGATAAAGGTTTTGTATAATATATGGGAATTTTGGTGATGGTTTTAAAGAATTATTATGTTTGGTAGGTACCTAATAATAAATTGATCTGATGTTTCAGTTCCATCATTCAATGAAGAAAAAAGCTTAAAAATTATGTTTGCATCACACGAAAAAAATGTTAGCAAAAAAAAATTTCAGAAACCAAACATTCTCAGAAGAAAAGGTAAGGTTTCTGCACCGAAACCGAACATATCCAATAATTATGAATCTCCAGTAGCAATATCTGTTGTTGGGCCGGCTCAAGTGGACAAGACAAACATATCTAGTGGCCTGGACAGCATTTTAGGGTTTGATGAAACAAACACAAATGAAACAAAAACATGGAAGCTGACATTAACTGACTGTGAAGACCAGAGTGGGTTGACAACATTGGAGACTGATATAGAAGCCAATTTAAGTAGCAATGCTATTACAGAAATAAATGGTGAGTAATCATATTGAAATCTAAGATCAAAATACACTTTATTCCTTCTTCCAAAACTGATTATTGAATAACCTTTAATACTCATTGGCAATGTATGTACAATAACTGAACACTTAATTTTGAATATATGTGTGTTAACATGATATATGCATTAATTTGGAGCAATATATTTTATTAAAGAATATAAACAATTTACATTTTCAGGTGTAGCAAGAAGTTTAGATAACAATTCACTCAATATTGAATCTTTTATAAATAGTGATGGCTGTATTGAGCAGGTATGTAGTAATAGCAAATAAAAATAATTTGCAAGTTATATGTACCAATTACTTGTAAATTACCAAAGAATCACATATTATGTAGTAAAATTTGAAGAAATGGATTTGATTTTGGTCTATTTGGACCTACAGCAAATTCCTCTATTATTTTCCATTAAAGTTATTATAATCAAAAATATCTTTTTAAATACACATTGGCACTTTGTATTCTTTTGCAGGAGCAACCTATAGCTTATGACACCACTGAATCAATGGAAAATAAAACTGCTGAAGATAAAACAAAATGGTGCTTTGATGTAACTAACAATTCTATTAATATTATAACAGACAATGGTAAGCATAAAATTATGAATGTAATACCTACTACATACTGAAACTTTCTGATTTTATAAGTTTGATCATAGCCTTAGCTTATCCCAATAGGATAAAGATTACACATGTTTGCAGGTTGTGCAAAAGGTATTTCACTGTTTTGTGTGCATTTTCTTTCAAATACTATGAATTTGAATCATCATCCTCCGAGCCTTTTTCCCAAATATGTTGGGGTTGGCTTCCAGTCTAACCGGATGTAGCTGAGTACCAGTGCTTTACAAGAAGCGACTGCCCTGCCTAACCTCCTCAACCCAGTTACCTGGGCAACCCAATACCCCTTGGTTAGACTGGTGTCGGAGTAGCGCGGCGGTCACCACCGGCGCCGGACGTGTGCGAGAGCAGGCTCTCCACAGTACCTGGCGTGTCCGCTGGAGGGCGCCACAGTGTCGTGCACAGTGTCGAGCACGGCGGCGAGCGCCGTCAGTAGCGCGGCGGCTACCGTCGGCGCCGGCGCTTGGTAACAACATCTCCCAAGCCTGATCGGAAATCCCCCAAAATGGTGTCTTGGCTAGATAGCAGACCACCGCTGGTGGCAAGACACCGAGGCATCGCAGGAAGGCCTAGAGGCAGCGATAGGGATCGTGTTATCGTATGTCAAACTGCTGCATCTAACATCTCTCCGATCGTAGCGGTTCACCATTCCATCGGATAAAGGGATGTTAGACGAGAGAGTGCTCTTGCGGTTGCGCGTATGTTTGAGCACTATAATATATCCTGCGCATCTGACTGCTTCCGTATAATGGACCCCGATTTGGCGAAGACTAGTGGCGATAGGTTGAGGTAGAGAGGTTCGGGCTGATGCAACCTGAGCTTTGTCTGAGACCTGCACACTAGCGGCTCTGGGGGTGTGAGTACATGCCGTGGTCGTTTTCTCTTTGAGCTGGGGGGACAGAGGGAATCCGGCAGCACCCAGAGCGACAAAGCAGCCCTTTTTAGGGGAGCACTGCTTTCCTTGCTCAGCCTGGGAGGGGGCTAGAAAAGGTGCCCTAAAAAAATGCTCACCCCAAACACTCTTTGGATAGCAGTAACCACGGCTGCTTCCGCATCTTTTTATTCGTGGTCGACGCAATAGTAATAAACTTAAAACACCTTTACTGACTTTTGGTGCATGGAATGTTCGCACCCTTCTTGACCGCGAGACAAACGCCTGCCCAGAACGAAAAACGGCCATAGTTGCTCGAGAACTCCGCCGCTACAACATTGATATAGCTGCTGTAAGCGAAACCCACCTTGCCGATGAGGGCGAGCTAGTCGAGCATGGCGGTGGCTACACTTTCTACTGGAAGGGCACTGCTGCAACAGAACCAAGAAGGTCGGGAGTTGGTTTTGTGATCAAGAATAATCTTGTGAAGACACTTCAAGAATGTCCAATCCACATCTCGGACCGTATAACCACATTGCGCCTTCACTTAGACGGTGACAATTTCCTTAATGTTATCAGTGTCTATGCACCGACGCTAGGTAGTTCTGACGACATCAAGGATAAATTTTATGAAGAACTTACACAATGTCTCCATAAAATACCGAACAGAGAAAAGATTCTCTTGTTAGGGGACTTCAATGCGAGAGTTGGTCGAGATTATGAAGCGTGGCCTAAAGTTTTGGGTAGACATGGGGTAGGCAACATTAACTCTAATGGCCAGTTGCTGCTTAGTTTATGTGCTCAATTCCAACTTGCAATCACAAACACCATGTTTCGCCTTGCTGCTAAGCACAAAACTACGTGGATGCATCCACGATCTAAGCACTGGCACCTCATTGACTATGCCATCACGAGGCAGCGAGACATCTCTCAGGTCCTAGTCACTCGTGTTATGCGCGGTGCTCATTGCTGGACGGACCATAGACTAATTGTCACCAAACTGCGTCTTTGCCTTCGGCGACCATTCAGGGCTAGCAGGAAAAAGCCTCAGAACATAAACATTGAGAAACTAAAACATCCGGGACCCCGAAGCAAATACGCTGAAACGCTGGCATGTGATATACACTCTCATCAAAATACCGGTGATATTGATGCAGACTGGAACGCTTTATCGTCGTCCATTCTTGACGTAGCCACTAACACCATAGGTCTAAAAAATAAACGTAAGCAAGACTGGTTTGATGAGAACGACGAAGTTCTTTCTAAAGCTATTGCCAAACACCGAGAACTTCTCAAGCGCAGTAATAACAGCGCACTTATAAGAGAGAGTGACCGTGAGTTGCGTAAACTCACGAGACACACTAAAGATAAATGGTGGCAAGACAAGGCTCAATACATCCAGTGGCTTGCTGATAGTAATCAGCTCGGTGATTTCTATAGCGAAATTCGCAATCTCCTGGGTACCACCAACTTCATAAAGGTACCACTGAAGTCGCTGGATGGTAAAAGTCTGCTGAAAAGCAAAAATGAATAAGAATAAGAATCTTTATTTGTATGAAACACGGGGTACATAGATGTAACATTTGTTATAAGTTCTGCATGTTTCGCCGTAGCATCGGCATACAAATATAAATAAATAAAAAACGTATTTACCAGCTAGAACAAAATTAAAAACAAATAACAATTTAAAATCTTAAAAACTAATAATACAATATTAAGAATTTATGGTACCTAACCTAAACAATTTTTTCCTTGTGAGCCATGTACTCGGCCATAGAATAGAAACATTTCTCTAAAAGCCATTTCTTGAGCACATTCTTAAATTTATACAGTGGTAGTTCCCTTACAGTTTTAGGTAGCTTGTTAAATATTTGGATAGCCATACAATAACAGTTCCTTTTAAACAAAGTAGTCGACATCATAGGAAGAACCAACTTACTCGGGTCTCTGGACAAATACTTTCTGGTTTCGCTAACTTTCTCGAATAACCTACCATGTTTTTTAACGAATACCCCAACTTCATAAATGTAGAGGCATGTTATCGTAAGCACTTTAAATTTTTTAAAGAATGGTCTACAGGACTCCATTGGACTAATACCACTTATTGCCCGAATACACTTTTTTTGGGATATAAATGCTCTATTAATGTCTACCGAATTACCCCATAGTAAAATTCCATACCTTAAAATTGAGCCTACGTATCCATGGTATGCTATATAATAGTGCAGTTTTCTCAGATGCGAGTTTACGTATCTTTCTAAGAGCATACACGAACCTGTTGATACGTTTGCAAACATTATTTACCTGCACTTTCCAATTACAATGTTTATCAAGGAAAATCCCTAGAAACTTCGTTTCATCGATTTCCTCAACTTTTTGGCCGCGATAATTTATTTTTAAATTTTGAGTTTTGCTATTGTAGTTCCTAAACTGGATAATTTTAGTTTTAGATATGTTAGCTGTGAGGTTGTTTTCACTGAGAAGTGTTTCACTGAAGTGTTAGATCGTTGGGCAGAACACTTCAATAAGCTACTTAATGTAGATCGAACAGCCGATCTACACTACATAGACAGTTTGCCTCAACTTCAAATAGCAGAAGAATTGGATGATGCCTTGTCTAAACATGAGGTGCTTTGTGCCATCAAACAACAGCAAAATCAGCGTGCGGTTGGCCTAGACCTTATACCAGGTGAACTTCTGAAGTACGGCGGCGAGGAACTGCATTCGCGCGTCTGGGAAATGTTTGTGCTTATGTGGGAGAAAGAACAAGTTCCTGAAACTTTTAAGTTATCACGCGTCAGGGCTCTCTATAAGAACAAAGGCGACCGGTCGGAATGTGGTTCTTACCGCGGTATTTCACTGCTCTCTATCTCTGGAAAAGTCTTCGCCAGAGTACTTCTGAACCGCCTCAGGAACCTCTCTGAAAAGATTCTGCCGGAAACCCAATTTGGTTTCAGACCAGACAGAGGAACTTGTGAGGCAATATTCGCAGTCCGTCAACTCCAGGAAAAAAGTAGAGAGCAGGGACAGCACTTGTATCTCTGCTTTATTGATCTGGAAAAAGCCTTTGACTGCGTCCCTCGCGAGGCCCTCTGGAAGGTACTGAGAAAGTTGGGGTGTACAGAGAAGTTCATAAGACTCCTGCGACTCCTGCACGATGACATGCAATGTTGTGTAGCGGTTGAAGATGACCAATCGAGCTTCTTCTCCGTCACCTGTGGAGTGAAGCAAGGTTGTGTCCTGGCTCCCACATTGTTTGCATTATATTTCGCAGTTGTAGTCCGGGAAGTATTGACTTCTTCTCCTGAAGGAGTTCGTATTCGTTATCGGACTGACGGCAAACTTTTCAATCTGAATAGACTCAAGGCGACCACAAAGGTGTCCTATGCACATATACAGGACATTATGTATGCAGATGACCTCTGTTTCGTGGCTGAATCCCCTGAAGTCCTGCAACAGCTAGTCACGAACCTTCACAAGCAGTGCTGTACATTTGGTCTAAAAATCAGCATCAAAAAGACAGAAGTGATGTCTTTAGACAATCACGGACGTCAAGAACTGACCATTATGCTTGGTGAAGATGTGCTGAAGCAGGTCGATAAATTTCGATATTTGGGGAGCATTATAACATCAAAGTGCGACCTTGACGCCGAAATCAATAGCAGAATTGGTGCTGCAGCCGCTGCTTTCGGCAAATTCGACAAGAAGGTCTTCAGCTCCCATGACCTAAAGATATCCACAAAGGTCTCTGTGTATATGGCAGTTGTGTTGCCTTGTATACTCTACTCAGCGGAAACATGGACACCATACCGACGCCACATCAAGCAACTAGACCGCTTCCACCTCAAATGTCTGCGCAAAATATTAAATATCCGTTGGTTTGATCGTGTGCGTAACACAGAAGTGTTGAGGAAAGCCAATGTAGGTGGCATTGAAGCATACCTCATGAGGAGACAGCTTCGTTGGTGCGGGCATGTACTGCACATGCCGGATACTAGAGTGGCCAAGCGCATCCTCTACTCCGAGTTGCAGAAGGGCAAGCGGAAACGTGGCGGACAGCTGCTGCGATACAAGGATGTGCTGAAGCGCCACATGAAAAGCTGTTCCATTGAACCGTCTCAGTGGGAGAATCTGGCATCCAACCGCAGTGACTGGAGAAGCCGCGTTAAAGCCAAAGTCTTTGACTTTGAAGCACGCCGGCTTTCTGAGTTGGATGCCAAACGAGATGAGTTGAAAGCTCGACCACCTGTAGCTATCAACTACAACTTTGTGGCTGGTACCCTGACATGTCCGCAGTGTGCGCGGACTTTCACGCACAAAATTGGATACTCCAGCCACATGAGAGCACACGCACGCCATTAGGGTCGAAGTGGTCGCCGTTGCCGAAATCGGCGTGGAGATTATTATTATTATTAGACTGGTGTCAGACTTACTACGAATTTGAATGCTGTTATTATATTAGCGAGTCTAAAATAGGTGCAGAAGTAATTTTAAAATTGTATTTACAGGTAGGGAGGAACAGTCAAGCAATATAGAAGAAAAAGTAGATTCAGTGGTTGTGTTACCCCCTGTCCCAGAGACAGATCAAAAAGTCAAGGATGTATATGAGCAAGTGTTCAAACAATGGTCTGTGTTGGCAACACCAACACAAACCATTGCTGTTGATTGCTACTCAAATAAAGCAGTCAAGTATAAGGTATCATTGTAAAATTATTTGTTGATTATGTACTTTTTATGATGTGGATTTTTTTTCCATAATTAGTAAATGGTACTGTAATATGCCATTACATTTCAGTGTGATCATCCGAATTGCACTAAAGGGTTTTGGAGTGAAGAGAGGTTACGTAAGCACAAAAACTCGCACAACAGACAAGTATATCGTAATCCGACTCAGATGACCTACGAGTGTCCGGTCAAGAAAGCAGCAGATGATGGCACTGAAGAGAAATGTCCGCGGATCTTTGAAGTGAGGGGAGACTTACTCAAACACTTGGAGGAAGATCATACATTGGAAGATGCTCAGTATAGGTAAGGGTAGCTGTGAGAGAATTCAACATTGGGTTAAGCGCGCCATTATACATAAACTTTCTGTTGTCCGTGTGTCAAAATGTATTTGTGTGCAATAAGAATAGAATAAGAATCTTTATTTGCAGAGACACGGTATTAGGTACAGGTGTTTTGGTTAAGTTACATAAAGTACATGCATATCTCACCACGCAATTGGTATGCAAATTTTGAGTAGACACTGGTAGATACTACATTACATAGCATAAATTAGGACATATAAAAGTGTCATTTTAAACAATTCAATGAAATAACCAACAATTGAGAGAATACAACTATTAAATTATAATCTATCTAACCCGTAAACCATATAAAAATATTTGTCAAGTAACCACTTATAAAAAATAAAAGTAATATTTTCAGCTAGTTTAAAATTCCACATATTTTTTTTCTACTTACAAATTAACATACAATTTTTTTTCAACTTCATCTTACATTTAAAATGTGACGTAATATAATGGTTGGTGCAGATGCGTGGTGTGCGGGCGTCGCTTCTTCTGGGCGATGGGCCTGCGCGCGCACACGGCGTCGCTGTGCGCGCGCGGCGGGCTGGCGTGCGCGTGGCCGGGCTGCGGCCGCGTGTTCCGCCTGCCGTGCCGCCTGCGCGAGCACGCGCGCGCGCACACCGGCGACCGCCCCTACGTCTGCCGGTACCCGGTACGTATGCATCGCACACTAGTCATGTCATTACCATCTGTCATGTCTTCCCAACTATGTCATTTTTTATTTAATTATCTACATACATTTACGACTGAAACAGAGTTGGAAAACGTTAGCCAGATAGATTATTTTCTGATATTGTTATACAGGAGTGTGGCTGGGCATTCCGTTCTGCTAGCAAGTTGGTGCGGCACGCGCGGCGGCACACGGACGAGCGCAAGCACGCGTGCGGCACGTGCGGCCGCGCCTTCCTGCGCCGCGAGCACCTGCGCGAGCACCTCGCGCGCCACCACCTGCCCGCAGCACGCGCGCCCAGGCTCTGCACCCACCCCGGTACTCTAGCCTACTCTCACTCTAGCCGCCTTCCTGCGCCGCGAGCACCTCGCGCGCCACCACCTGCCCGCAGCACGCGCGCCCAGGCTCTGCACCCACCCCGGTACTCTAGCCTACTCTCACTCTAGCCGCCTTCCTGCGCCGCGAGCACCTGCGCGAGCACCTCGCGCGCCACCACCTGCCCGCAGCACGCGCGCCCAGGCTCTGCACCCACCCCGGTACTCTAGCCTACTCTCACTCTAGCCGCCTTCCTGCGCCGCGAGCACCTGCGCGAGCACCTCGCGCGCCACCACCTGCCCGCAGCACGCGCGCCCAGGCTCTGCACCCACCCCGGTACTCTAGCCTACTCTCACTCTAGCCGCCTTCCTGCGCCGCGAGCACCTGCGCGAGCACCTCGCGCGCCACCACCTGCCCGCAGCACGCGCGCCCAGGCTCTGCACCCACCCCGGTACTCTAGCCTACTCTCACTCTAGCCGCCTTCCTGCGCCGCGAGCACCTGCGCGAGCACCTCGCGCGCCACCACCTGCCCGCAGCACGCGCGCCCAGGCTCTGCACCCACCCCGGTACTCTAGCCTACTCTCACTCTAGCCGCCTTCCTGCGCCGCGAGCACCTCGCGCGCCACCACCTGCCCGCAGCACGCGCGCCCAGGCTCTGCACCCACCCCGGTACTCTAGCCTACTCTCACTCTAGCCGCCTTCCTGCGCCGCGAGCACCTCGCGCGCCACCACCTGCCCGCAGCACGCGCGCCCAGGCTCTGCACCCACCCCGGTACTCTAGCCTACTCTCACTCTAGCCGCCTTCCTGCGCCGCGAGCACCTGCGCGAGCACCTCGCGCGCCACCACCTGCCCGCAGCACGCGCTCTTCGAATCTGCACACACCCCGGTACTCTTCCTACCTGCGGTCTTAGGGCGCTTCAATTTACTTTCAACAGTCCTGTTGTTGAGCGTTCAACATACCGTACGTCTAACGCACCGCTTCGGCACCGCAGCATGCCGTCAAGAAACGCATAATTTGAAAGCGCTCTTATACCGTCCCAACCCGTACATTGACTCCAATATGCAAAGTTGATGTGTTGATGTCTGTGACGTCATGTGAAGGTCACTTGTCTTGCCACCGCGCCATTTCATTTATCATACATAGGAGATTGGTGCACCTTACACATCCCCTCAATTGTAACCTAGACAAAGATAAGAAACTTCCATATTTTTAGCTTATTTTCACAGAAGTGTAAATAAGCTAAAAACTGCTGGTGATTTTTTATAATTTATTTTCGTCAACTCATTTTTTTATTTTATAGGTTGTGAACAGTCTTTCACGAACATGAGCTCCTTATACATGCACATGAAGAAAGTCCACAGAAAGAATGAAAAAACTACCGTCGCGTCAAACGCTGAGGATCCATCTGCGGCATTATGTGAAGTCGAAAACAATGTTTATCTGGTGAGACTTAGAAAATTATTACATTCGGACAATCTTTACATGTCTATTTCGGTCGAATAAAAAAATCTTATTTCAAGGTCACATTGCCCGGCGAGATGGCACAACAGGACTCCACAAAGGACGCAACACTGCACGTCGAACTTGAAGAGAAGCCACCGGAGAGCTTCGTTGAGGACGAAGTGTCTACGGACAGCGGCGCGGGGGCGACGGAGACGGGTGCGGGGGGCGCGGGGGCGGGGCGCGAGTGGGCGGGCGCCGGCCGCGAGTGGCACGCGGCTCGCACGCACTGCACGTGGCCGCTGTCACGCACACACCCACACTACGTGCTCGATGATGACGTACATGTGAGGCCATGTTCTAAATTCAAATGCAGTGTAGACTCCATGTAACGTTCCTCGATTTTACGACAAACTCCCTTTTTTTTTTAACGACGCGGACGTCAAAAATCATCAAATGACCCCTCCCGCTGTGGGTTAGCAGCGGTGAGGGAGTATCAGACTCTTACTGACTAAAAACCGTCGTGTTCCGTCATAGGCCTTTTATGTACCAAGGCCGCGGCAACTCTTTCGAACAATCCTGCAGCCCCGGCAGGCCTAGGCTCTACTGGGCTCCGCTGAAGTGTCGAAATCAATTGGCTTTAGTCGGTTTAACTTGTTTTCCATACACTCTCTCTATTTAACGCCAACTCTTTATCTAGATAGCAATATATAAAGCTGAAGAGTTTGTTTGAACGCGCTAATCTCAGGAACCAATTTGAAAAATTCTTTCAGTGTTAGATAGCCTCTTTATCGATGAAGGCTACAGGCTACTTTTTATCCGGGTTCAGAGGTGGAGAGGTTCCCACGGGTTGCGGGTGAAACCGCTCGCAAAAGCTAGTAACGCTATAAAATGAACAGTCCCTTCATTGTCTTTTTTAAAAATATACACTGTAATTTGTTTCGATTTCTTTACTGCCAGTTTTAAAGAAGTAAAGAGGTTGTAACTGTATCAAGGTGATGATGGCATCTGTTGTTGACTAGGTGGAGCGAACAGAGAGCTCCGGCAGCGATGTGTACACAGTGCGCAGCGATCTGTTCTTACACGGCAACGTGCCTATCGACGACGATAGCCAGTGAGTACATATCGATTGCAAGCAAGCAATACCTCCTATCTGACATTTTTGTTACAAAAAACTCGTATCTACTATTAACTACCCTTAGACTCAAAATAAAAAGAAAAAAACTTTATTAATCGATACTATCCGTAAAAAAAGAAAACTTAGATTTTCAGTATCTCATTATACCTTGGAATAAGGATATTATTAAGTTTTATTGTTCCCCTTTAAAATCCACCCGGAGTCAGATAGGAGGTATTGCTTGCTTGCAGTCGATATATTACAATGTTCTTATTATTCTGATCTGAGCTATACACATGTACATTTATTGAGTTCATATGTTCGCCTGGACACGAGTGTGTCCCATCGCCAATTACCTGCTGTCTGAGTTGAAATAGTAGTAAAAGCCTACAAAACCATATAGAATCTGAGACTACATGTTCGGCAACGAATATTTTTGCAACTATTTGACTCGAATTCATGCAATAATTCTCTTAAAAATTCTCTTGGTGGGACTGAAGTGTTTGTCTACTCAATTGATTTTTCAGAATATGGACTATAGTCATAATATAAAATGACAACAATAAGTAAATAGTGTACGTGTGTGTGCAGGCAAATCGTGGGTGCTTCACTGTCGGTGGCGGGCGGCGCCACGCTGGACTCCGACCTGTGCCTCATCGACGCTCATCCCACCATTGATCTCATGCAGGTATGTTACTATGCCATAAGGTCATTTATATCATGATTTTGCCTCATAAACCTTATAAGCAAGAAACTTTTATAAAAAGTAGATCTGAAAAACTAAACCAATATTTAAAAAAAAATCGAATAAACCAGATAACGGTTTGCTGCGTTGTAACAGTATCTAGTATATGAGATGCCTGAAATACTTTTTTATGACCAAGAGTTCATAATTAAGATATATAAGAAGCAACTGCAGTGCCTTTTTGTTATTTTAGGAGGAGTTAATGTATGAAGACGCCGCGGACGAGTCGTCTTTTAGGGTACTTCTCATGAACGGGGAGGAACTCCCTTAAATCGTACGATTTTACAATTTTTCTAACTGTGCCTCCAGTAGATTTTAATCCATCAGTGATCAATTTCATGAAAACCTTTGAAGAAGTTAAAATGATTTAAAACTTATACAAGAGTTTGATTGGAATTTATTGTTTAACAATCATACAAATATAATGATTGTATTTCATATCACTCAATAAAACACACCTTATGAACATACTACATACTAATTAAAAAAATCAATAAAAAGGCACAGTTACTAATGATTACAGTAGGTAAGTTGACTTATAAAGGCTGCTACAAGCGAGTCATTGTTATAGCTATGTTAAGGTAATCTATTATATCACTGCGAGTGATAATGTTGCCAGGTACATTTCAGTAAGCATTTCATCGGAGTTATTGTACTGAATCAGGTCTTTGCTAACCTAACATCACATGACAACACTGATGAAAGATGGTCTCAGTGTTGTGGAGCGAAGACCTAAAGTATTTGTCAACTACTCGATGATCTCGAAAATGTTAATGTAATTTTTAGGCTAAATATGTAGCTATATTATATACGAAAGACATGATTTTTTTTAGTCTTAGGGTGCAATATTTTCTAATACTTTGATGTGTAATTGTTGAACTTAAGCCACAACTTTTGGGCTATAATTTTTCGAATTGGCTTCCTGATGAATAATCATTATAAAATGTAATTTGTAAGGCAATGTGAGGAGAAATGTACAATAATATTGTTCGTATTTAAGTAGTATTTGCTAAGGAATCATTTGATAGGAGAAAATTAACCGCACACTAGAGAATAGTTCCCGGATTAATAATGATTCGTAAGTGTTCATATGAACGTATTCAGTAATTTTTCATTCTTTAACTATTATTGAGCATGATTATGTAAAACCTATATAGTAAGTTTTTAAGTCTCGTTTAGACAATTCTCTTTACAATTCAAATGTTACATAAACAGTAAAATATTGTCTTCACTAATAAATATAAGATGTAGTAAACTTTAAACTTCTAATTGGGTAAACTTTGCTCACTCAAAATTTCTAAAGTAAGTAATGATCTCTGGAAATGCCTTTTAGATGTAAGTTCGGTAGTGAATTAGTATAAAAACTGAATGTTTGTGATACTATGAGTGTTTATGAAATAACCATTAATGTCTAATTAATGTTAATGAATCGCTAGATGTTAAGTACTCGCGGTTGTATTTGCCGGAGCATGTTACTTACTCAGTTAGATATCTTGTACTATGTGAAGGGAAAATGACTATCCCTAATAGAAAGTTCTTGTTACAATAGTATATAACTAAGAGGAATGAGACAGCAGTAACCCTGTGGAAAGTTTGTGCAAAGTGTAGCGCGTTTGTTCCAGGCGACTCGCAATCTTGTTTGTCTGTATGTCCTGTCGGTCGTCGGCGCCTCGAGCTCATACTTAGTCTGACCACCTTCGATTGTATATAAGAAGTTATATTTTTGGATATACAAGGTAAATGTGAGATTGCTTATTTTTTGAGACTGTTGTCCAAATTATGATCATGAAATCGTTTTGTTGAAATTGTATACTTGGATGTATGTAGATGTATTTCAAAATTATTTTTATAAACAAGTTTTATTTTGGTTGTTAATATTTTTGTTTTGTTTAATTAATTAAATAAGCCACGAATAAGTGTAATATTTGCTATCACAGTCCGCACAGTATAGATGTACTAAGTCAAATTTTAATTAATCACATATCAATTATTTAGTTTTGTTATATTAATCATAGTTTTAATTGGTTGCTTTGTGTTTAATTGTAGATTTTGCTATATACTAGTACCTAATAAATGTTTTTTTTTTTGTAATACATTTCATAGTTTTATTTATCGGCTACAATATGAGGTAAACTCTACACCTATGATTTGAAAATGAAATCGAATATAAGGCTCATTTCACACACAAACGAGTTTATTTTGCATAATACTTATATAACATATTTACATTATTAAAATTAATTAAACTTTAATGTATACTACAATATACAGAAAGTTTCTAAAGTCTAACCGATAGGTACAGCCCTTCAGTTTATAATTTATTTTTACAAAATTAAATGAAAGGGTATATCAGCATTTACAACTAGATTAAGTAAACCAGTATTTTCTGATTGATAGGCTTCTCGGTTGTTAAGTTTTTCCACAAGAAACCAATGTATTTTGTACTACATTTGTAGTCTTGTATTAACCTACTTAAAGTCTATAGTTGAGCTTCCTTTGAATACTGATCATAATGTAGATACATTATGACATACTATACAAGTGTTGAAATATATATCAGAAAACGCTCACTGAACGAAAACGCGTCATGGATATGAAAAATAAATAATGAAAATGCGTAAGTCGTAACAAAATGATAACGTTATCTGATGTTTCTTCACTCAATTCAGAAAACACAATCAGATCAACTGCAAGTAAATATTTACGAGCGATAAATATTAGACGAGATAGGTCGTTACAGGCCAAGACATTTGATCGATACTATGATGGCCAATTACGTCAGTTGACGTTAGAAAAATAACCGACTAGGCTGTAAAAAGCTAAGTTGACAAATCTTCGGTGCAGTATTGTTGTTCGCGTTCAATGAGGTTTCGATCCGAATTCCTTGAACGTTTTTAATAAGTTATTCATACGATTCTCGTATGCCTATCAGGCGGGGCTGCGGCTAAGTCGTGGCTGGTGGTTCTTATTAGGACCGTGGACAGCTTGTCTCGGCACAGAGCTATGCCCCAAACGCACGCATACACTACTATGAGACCGGCCATTGAAGCTGCCACCACGATGCTCGTGCGTCTGCCTTCAGACCAGTCTAACACTTCGTATATGAACGAGCTGCCGTTTCTGTAACAACAATTGAATATTCAATTAGAATAAGATTACCTAATAATTTAAGTAGAGCAATCAAGAATGAATTAATATTTTTAGCATCTTGGAAGTTTTATTTACTACTTATATTGCGCTTGCAATCTGAATGAACCGGTTTCTGAAGTCAAGTGTTTTTTTTTTCAAACTAGCCGTTTTCCCGCGGTTTCACCCGCGTCCCGTGGGAGCTACTTCCCACACCGGGATAAAATATAGCCTATGTTACTTGAAATCGGTCGAGTAGTTTTTGAGTTTATCCATAACAACCAAACAAACAAAGTTTTCCTCTTTATAATATTAGTAGATATAGATAGGTAGGCCTTTGCAGGCTCCTAAGAAAAATCACACTAGTTGCACGGTTCCAAAAAGTGATAATATTTTTACGGCTGGTATCATGAATTCTTAACAACTGTTCCAAAATCAAGCTCTGTATTGTCTGTACTTTGTTCTAAGACCTATTTATCAGCCTCCAGGTGAACCATTGCCAGCATACTCACATATCTGTCCCGCCAGCCGCGTAGTATATGGCGGAGAACACCGCATACCACAGGCCCATGCCGAGCGGCTGGTACAGATGTAGGAACCGCACCGGAGTCCGTGACACTAGTACTTCCACCATCATCAAGCATGACGTGATCCCGTGCGTTGACACGTCCAGCCAGAACGCGCGGTCTGGCATCTCGTCTCGGAACTCTGGAACCAGTCATCATTGTTAGCTTCGAATTTACTCATTGACTACTTGTATATCAGTGTTGGAATGACAATGGGGCATTACTATTTAGATTTCGAAGAACTTTTTATAATAATAAATGTTGTAGATGTTTTTCCTGCTCTAATGATCTAAATCTTAAAAAAAATCTAAGGAAATAAGTTTCAATGTGTAAATTATTTGAGCCGAAGGTTTGAACTCATCTAGGCGTCCCACAGGGCTCAATGTTAGGTCCATTCTTATTCTAAAGGTATAGCTATTGATCGTTAAGGATAGTTGCTGCTTGAGAGAATTATATCTACTCGTACCTACGTAAAGTACCTATTATTTACTCAGGTAGGCAGTCTATGGGTCACTAATTAACAGCGAATAGACTCGTCAATTTTCTGATACGATTAGATCTAATTGTACCTACATCTGGCGACAGGAAACGATGACATTAATACCTTGTCACTGATACCTCTTGGTAAGCGACAGTGTGTTTTCAGGTAGGTATAGATCGCGTTAAACTTTTTGTAGCCAGGGAACATTGCGTGAGTCGCTACGTAGAAAGAAAAGTGTAGCCGAGATAAGGAAGAAGAACTTACGGATTGAGTTGTGCAAAAACTATTTAAGTATATTTAATGATGATGATGATGTCCTCTTAGCCGATTACCTATGGGTAGGGCTGCCATTTCGAATTTCGAAAAACCCGGACAAACATTTAAAAAAACCCGGACATTTGCCGTAAATCGCATTTTTTCCCCGGACGAGTCCGATTTTTTTTTAAACAAAACAAGACCTAATTTTCAATATTACCATATAGTTAAATTCAATGAGGTGCTTCCTTACATGAAAAGTCAGGGCCGTCTCTAGCTCATGTAGTACCTAGTATTAAAAGATTGTGACTTAATGTATTTCGAAGGTCATAAATAAGAAAGCTCATATGGAAACTGGAAGTTACCTTCTTGTTAGTAATAGGACTTTAAAACGGCGCTACATTTTTGATAGGCTAGACAAAAAAATTGAAAAATAGAAATAACTACAAAGTGAAGTTAAGTCGAGCGTAGCGAGCGCGAAAATTTTTGAGTTTTGGGTCACTAAATATAATAAAAAAAATCCGCAACGTGAAGAAGCCGCAAGCGAAGCGAGCGCAAAATTTTTTGAATCTTAAAAAAAATTGTGCCAAGAAAAGAAGCCGCGAGCGAAGCGGGCGCGAAAATTTTTGAGTTTTGGGACACTTCGACTTCTGCAGCAAATGCTTGTCTATTTGTAATTTTACAAGGTTAAACTTCGATACAAGGCAAGCAATCTCATGTATATTATGTTTTCCACTCGTAGTTGATGAAGGCGGGGCAGGCTAGGAATTGGCTTGGTTGGTGGATTTAACGATTGTTATTGAAAACCTGTACCTATGACTTCTTATCCTCTCAAATCGAGTGATCGTCCTCTGAAATCTGCTAGCTCTAGGCCTGTATGGCGTTGGCGTGGGCGCTCTGCGGCGCCCGGGTTATTCGCATACCCTGCACCATAGACAGGTTAAGACGGCCCTGTGAAAAATGTCCGGGTTTTCCCCGGACACTTCTTGAAACCCCGCCCGGACGGCCCCCGGACGGCCTCCAAACGAGGACAAATCCGGGGAAACCCGGACGGATGGCAGCCCTACCTATGGGCTACGGCGGATGTTCTCATGTACGGAGATGAGCCAACTATGCAGGACATATTATAGTGCACAAGCATTTGCGCAGACACAGGTGCACTCACTGGGTATTCCATCACTCTCATAGCCCGGTCGGACGGCAATCCGACACGACCGGAAAGAGATCAGGCGCAGTACTGACATTTACGTACATGTAATGAAAAAACGTATGTAGGTGACATACCTGGATTATATAACAGCACCCAATACAGCGTGGTGATCATGATGGACAGTGTCACGGCTATGTTGAACACCACCCAGTACAAGCTCGCGTACCACGGTAGCTCCTTTTCCTCTGGAAATGTATTAAAAACCAAATTAGCCTGAACTTGAAGATTAAACCAGTTTCACACTATTGAGATGATGAATGAGATGGGAAAACAAATGTAACGTTTGATGTAGTAAAAGTAAATACAATGTTTATCTACAAGCGACGGTTTAAAACTTAAAATTTGAATTATGTCTAAGATTTTGTGCGTTGTGATTCCTGGAAGCAAGGCCCTTAAGGAAACAATAATTAAAAGATAAAATAACTGTTAACATCCAAATGCATGATGAGAACTGTAGAGTGCTATAGGTAATATACCTAAGTTTTGAAAAAAACATGAATTTATGTTTACTGGCGTAAAAATATATAAAATAGGCTATGCATATTGACTTTGCGGTGATTAATTTGATTATCTATTGTTACTCAGAACGTTGTGTGTTGTTGCAAACGTTATAAATCTTAATTGCTACTTATTACCTATGTATTTATTTATTTCATTTTATAGGAATTGCGTTTTATGCATTGTGTCTGTATAATTAGGTACCTAAATACCTACTTTATACCTACATCATCTACATGTTATAAGTAGGTACAATACCTAGTATATGTCAACATTTATCTGAAGGTTTAGGTTAGGGGGATTTAAGGCTTTCAGAAATTTATTTCTTTGGCAGACAGGGTTGGTATTGAATTTTTCATAACAGAAAGTCTTGTATATTCTCTAGCATTCCCACGCGTTATATTAGTTGTGAAAAAATCTAATTTAAAAGGCTTTTGGAAAAGGTTTGCAATTGGTTTCCTTAGGATGGCTGCAATTTATTTTCATTTTCACAATTTTTAATACCAGGTTGTAAAGCACCTGGCAAGAGTTTCTAGAACATTCCTCAGCAACAAGGTCAAGGTATGACATGGTAACTCGGAGGTGCATAACATCGCTTGCGAATGTTAATGGAAGTTGATCGTTGCGTCACAACACTACGTTGCGAAGGTATGGGGTCGTCCCACCGACGTCGACACAGTGGAAATTACGACATCGATGAAGTGTGTCTGTTGGCTTAGTAGATAACCAACTGGTTTTATTATGGTAAGATTATTGTCACTTGTAGAAAATAGACACATTCGAATTGAGAAACTATTTTGTTAAAGTCTTTTGAAATTATGAAGATACAACCACGAGTAGTGGTTTGGGGACGTTAGGGTGCAATTAAACTATATGGTAAAAATATTAGATACATATCACACAAATCGAGCAAAATGTATGGGTATATACATATGTAGGTATATTGTTTTTTTTATGTTTCAAACAATAAAATATATTCTTAGAACAATTAAATAAATATTATCATCAGACATCGATCACACATTTATGTAAATTGAAATAAATAAGTAGATACTTACCTACCTGACAATAAATGTAGCTCATGTTAAGCGCTTTTTATGTCACCATAACATCTTAATCGCTCTAGATTCTTTATGGAGTTAGAAAACCGTGTAAGACGACTCGTGATAAGAAATTCTATTATTGTTTACTGATAAAATTGTTATAAAAATATCAGTCTATGTATAGATCAGTCCCTATAGGAAAACGATGAACATATAACACATATATTAGGTACGTAAAAATACAAACATCAGAGCTCTTTTTTGGGAAGTCGGTTAAAATATGTAGTGCTTCCAATTAAGAGTTGTTTTTATCTTATAAGCGTAAAACGTTACACGTATTATGTTGTTTATGTCATTATCTTTAATTGATCTTATGTATTGTTTATCTCTTAACTGTCAAATGACGCGAGAGGAGAGACGTTGGGAAAAGGTTAATGTGACACAAATAAACAGGCGCTTACAACGACGCCGACAAAGTCTAGTTAATCTAATTTTCGACGTTGACAGCCAGGTCCTACCGGTTGTTTAGTTACTAGTTCTAGCCGAAAACAATAGGAACAGCATGAGTCACTGGATAGATTAAATATCTCTTTTATCACATTTTATCAAAACTATCTTTGCATTTTATGTGTGTCAATATTTACAATCTCATCACTGCGGTGACAATAGATTACCGTTATTATAAATTAACTTTATTGAATGTTGATTTAGAAGTTTGAAAACAATGAACGGGTTTGCGTGTAACGCGAACAATTGCTTTGTTTTGCAGACTTATCAAGTTGCTAATGGTTAAATAGTATGCGGATGTTATCTATCCTATATCTGCAGTTGCAACTGGTTGCAGACATAACATACTTGCATCAACTTCTTTCATGTGGTAAAGGTAAAGAAGTTATTTATTTGCAAAACAGGTTTTCAGTTCAAGGGCAGCGGGAAGTAAAGTTGTAAGTCCATGAAGGTATTGAATCAAGATTTCTTAAAAAGGAAATAAGTTGGGCCAAGTACCTACCTAGTTTAATTATACTTTAATCTGGCGTCTGTCCTCTAGAACAGCGGTTCCCGAATTCTTTTGGCTTCGGAACCCTTTTCGTTTCACCATTTTTCGGCGGAACCTAAGCTTAAGTAAGAAGTAAACTAAAGACGTAAATACACTTAGGTACGGCTCGTAGCCTGAGGTAGCGCACCAAATGGTTATATGATTAGAGACATATTCAGTATATTCAGGCGTAGCATGGCTATCTGCACACACGGGCCAGAAAACAATTTAGCCGCCCTTGACTTTGTGTATTAGGTATCTGAATAGTTTTCAGTTTGAAGACTGACAAAGTAAACGCAAACGAAAGACATTAAGTGGTAGCCGGGATCGCGAGCGAAGCGAGCGCGAATTTTTTTTAGTTTAAGTACAAACAAACAAAACCACTGAAAATTAATAAGGTCTCAAAAAGTACAATATCCACACAAAAAAGCAAATGCAAATGAATAAGAAGCAGCTAGCGAAGATAGCGCTACCTATTGCTTTTTCTGAACCAAACAGAGGAATAAAAAATAAACATCAAAGGAAACCTCGACGGAAAAGCGCGAAATTTCGGTGTTGGATACCTGAGCAATTAAACGAACATAAAAGCATCACGCGTAACATGGAGTCGCGAGCGAAGCGAGCGCGAAATTTTCGAATTCGCGGAGGTGCAAAAATTTGAAATAATGTCACTTTTTGATTCATGGTAAAAATAGCCACTAGAAATACTCGTATGCCGTGTCATTTCACGTCGTGTCAAATGTATGAAATCGTATAATCCTGGCGATGAAATAACCCCAAAAAATGCGGTGATTTTTGGCCGACTCGCTACCTATTTTTGCCGATTGCCGAAGACCTGGAGTTATTAAGTTAATCTACAATTTGTAAAAAACTGAATTAAATTATCTGCTGCCATGGCCTTCCCCCGCCACTTGTCGCGAACTCGTACTTACGCTCCCGAGTGGTACCCACCTACATGGTGCCTAAATGAAATTTTGGAATGCAATATTTAAAACAATTTAGTAGAAAATGAATAATAATTTAGTATTGTCAAAAGTGAAACAATTATATGGAAATCTTGAATTTTCCACGGAACCCCTGAGGGCCTGTCACGGAACCTCAGGGTTCCGCGGAACCCCATTTGGGAACCGCTGCTCTAGAAAATCATATAGAGGTATACCTATCTTTAAGGGTGTTCTTGAGCTAGGTAGCTTTTTCTAGGAATTCCGCAAATTCAAATGTGCCCAACGTTATTCTCGATGTTGTGTCGTCGTGGACTTGGATGTATTAGTAAATAATTACCACTGAACATACGTATACAAAACCATCACTTTTAGGTCCTGAATGCTATATTCCTAGTATTGTTTTTATATCTACTCGGAACGAAGTGGAACTCAAGCGTAAAATACTAAAAGGGCTATTATTAACCCGGGTAGTACCGAACTCCACGAATTGACCATTTTAAGAAGTTTTGATTCCTAGAAACGAACTAGTTAACTGGTTAGAACTAGAAATATTATTACTTAAATATATTGCTGATTATAATTGAAATACCTAGTGAACTTTCCTCAAGTTAATGTGTGTAGGTTCGTGAGTTCGTCAAAACTCGTAGTAAGGCAAATTATCGAGCCTATCAGACTGGGTCAAAGTCATTGAGTGGTTTTACTTGCTAAGGAGATTGGGGCTTCCCATATGTTAAGGCATTTTATGAATGAGCTATCGAAGTCTGCTAGTTTTCATGTACCTACACAGATGAACTCATATCATAGGGTTTTGTGAATGAAAAATTAAGTTATCAACGATTATATAGAACGATACTTAGATTACAAAAAAGCCCTTTTTCAAAGGACCAATTTGTCTCTCTGTAATGGTGATTGTAAACCTGATTGTTTAATTGGTTTCATAAAGATAGTCTTTAAGTTGGTACGAGTGACTATTATACAAAAAAAAAAGAACCGCGCGAACGCATCGATTTTCACAGGTAGTAGCTTGGTCTCAAATTCGATTCTCGATAGGAACAAGAGCCGAAGGAGGATATGAATTGTATAAACAGAAAACATCCTATACGCAATGACAATCTTAGTTGGTAAAAAAAACTGTCTCATTTTCAAGATCACATCCTTAACCTCGTTGTAAAGTTCTAATAAAGACACAAATTATGTATTGTGGAAAAGAAACTCACCGTTTGGCCTGTTGCAAAGGACTGAGAAAGACACTACGAGTGCACACAAAAACATGCCAACATCTAGCATGAGGCCCCAGTTTGTAAGGTAGATCAGCCAGTAAGGGTTCGGAGCTTCAACTAGCGACCAGATGAGGATCGCCAGCGCCACCCCCATCAGCAGCAGCCTGATAACCAGCATCGGAATAGGAGAATCTCCCCGTTGCCATGACGACGCGTAGAAGTCGCTTACCCTTTCGTTTGTCGACACCCATAGGGCGGAAAGGGACACACTCTTCCTATAAAATTTCACCATTTTTGATCACTTAAATTGGCACACAGTCACTTTTTATGATAGTGCAGTTCTACACATCTCCCGGCGTTTAACCGTTTTCGCAGCCGCTACGTAGGAGACTGCAAGATAAGTTCAATCACTTCTGATAATATCTATTTTGTTGCCCGTATCACAACTGAAAACCATGCGGTGCCGTCTCAAGAGAGTGAGCAGGGCCGTTATCGATGCGTCGCTATCTTGGAAATAATGTAATCCTATGCTCTTTTGCACTTAGCTTTTTATTAGAGCAAATAAACAATGAGTAAATATGTTAGATAATCTTAAATGGCCAGTGAGAGAAATACATTACACTAAACGTTTTTTTTTCTTTTTACTTCATGTTGGAATTTTTTATTAGAAGTTTTATAGTTTGAAATAAGTAGAGAAGTTTGGCGCGGTTTGCGTAGCGGGTGCGCGAGCGCAGCGCAGGCGCGCAGGGTCGCAGTCGCAGATGTAGACTGGTGCGGCGGCAAAGACAGCGGAGCGCGAGCTACGCCGCTTGTATACTTGCGTAAACTATAACCTCACTTATGTAATTACTGGTTTTCTAAACTCAATCTGGGTTGTGTTGTGTCAACGACGTCGTACGATCAAACTTTTGTATGTGGATTCATAATTCCGTCTCAAAAAAATGATTTCGTTAGGTAATGCAATGGTTTACGTACCGTTACATTTGAAATGAAATTTTGTAAAAAAACCTAACTATTGCTTGATAATGTTCCTACTCTGATTGATAATTTTAAGTAGTACCTACCTACTTATCTTCAGGTTAGTGACCAATGTGTCCAGTAAGATAAAAATAGATGACACTTGTAAACCTGTTCACCTTTTTTATTTGGTGCATCGTTTTTTTACGAACTTTATCTATAAATAAAGTTTTAATGGTGTCAGATTATAAACTAAGTTGGTATTAAGAGGTACATCTTTACGTAATTAACTTGAGAGATTCTAGAGTCATCGTTTAGCTCGATGCAATAGTCTCTCGGAGCTTTCGAAACGTACGGACTACGGTCAATCAATGAATCATAAATGACTGCAACTGTGTAATTCTGCTGATTTTCCATTCACGGAAATGTCAGGTGTTATTCCAAGTAACAACTTATTGCCTTTAAGCTTATTGCAACTTAAGACAATCTATCTATATCTAAATATATATAAGATCCTTTCTCGTGACTAGGGCTGCCATCCGTCCGGGTTTCCCCGGATTTGTCCGTCCGGGCGGGGGTTGCGGCCTGCATCTTGGACGCAGATGTTTGAAATTTGGAAGAAATAATCATTTTGTTTATGTATATAATGATAAATCAGTGGCTGATTGATGAACTACAAACAACTTAGTTGAAAATATCAAAACGCGAACGTGCGATGGTAGGTATACAAGACAGAAAAACCATACGGATTTTTTATACAAGCCCATTCTTAACGAATCATTTATGTAGTTTGTAGTTATACTGTTATCGTCATGGCCAATATTTATGCAGTGTATAAAACACAGTCATGATGATATGCTTGACTACTAAACATAGGTTCAAGTAAGCAACCGCTGGCAAAAGTTTTCAAACTGAATAGATATGCTCAGAAGTGACTCTATGATACGCTTCATTTATATAATGATAATAACAGAACAGCTAAGTATAATGTAACTTTCAAAACGTAGGTTGTATCACTATGTTAAACTTTATGCTTTATACCTTGAGTTCTTATGCAAATAAAACGTATGTAGGGAACTGGTTTTGATGATAGGACTTATCGAAAACTGGAGACTTCTGGTATTTTTATTTTGTAAATTGTTTTAGGTTTTCCTTAAGGAGTTTTTGGTCTGTAGGTCATCTGTTTTTAAATATGTTTGTTTGTACTTACGATATAAGAGCATCAAATTCGTTAGTCATTGTTCAGAATTTTTAATAAGATTTCAATTATAACTTCCTGAGTTTTTTTGCGGAGCTTCAGAACCGTCAATAAGACATGTTGAATGACATTGACGGTCTCCTCACCATAAAAACTCTTTGAAACAATGGGACTAAAAAAGTTATGTACCTACTTGCTTAGAGTACACACTTGGTACACAGGTGTCTGATAAATCAATAGGTCGAATATTGAACACGCGTATTATTAGGTCAGAGTTGGTTAAGACAGCCTGGATTTTGAAGCCATTAGCGAAGGATATCATAAGCGGCAAATCGCATTCCTTTGGACATATTTGCCAAAATAAATCTACGTACCTACTACTTATGCGTAGGTTTTGCCTAAGAAACTAGAATTAGTACTCAAGTTTGCTTGAAGAGAGAATTGGCCTTCAGTTCATGCAGTGAGCAAATACTTACTTAATGTTAACTACAAGTGGGTTATTTATTCATTAATTAGAAAACTCTAATTGAAATGAATTGAAGGACAGCTTAAGACCAAATGTAATATGAACCTATACTTAGGTATTAAGACCTCATCGGAATAATAGGATGTAGGTAATATAAAAACGTAAGTGTTTTTTTAAACATGTGTGTATTTTTATGTATTCGTTTACAATAAATAATAACAAAGTTAAGTGCAGTTTATGTTATTACACTCGTAGGTACATCGAATCAATAGAAATGTCATGTCGACGAACACACATTCGTCCCTCACTGATTGCAACAATAATTACATAATGTATAGTTGCGTGTCTAGTCTGCACGTGGAAAAACTAGTTTTATGGTTCAAAGGTCCTCTTTAGTTTTTTATACTGAAAGGTCATCGTTGCAAGATTCATAAAACTAAACACACACACATAAAATTACTTCACAGAAGTCCTATAAGATATTGATCGTACAAAAAAGAACAATCTAAACACATCAGCACTCACTTGATATCTAATTCTTTCACTACACAATAAACCAGAACAAATAAATTAAATAAATACATAGCTTCTTTAATGATCATGTAACGCTAACACATTGCGTGAATACCTTAACATAAATATTGCTGCATTTTATTATAACTCCCATCCCATACATTAAACATGGGCTTCATAGCCACTGGGGAAATATAGAATTCCACTTAGAAAAACATAAATGACGTTAATGGAATTCCAGATAAACTATAACAATATCAATCAGAAATAGAGACGGATATTTTTGAAACGACTCTCGCGATTATAGCGACATGGGTAGTCGTCCTAATACTCCATCGGTACAGGCTTGATTTCTTCCTTTATGCGTTTATTCTCCCAGGCTGTCGTAATGGCATGCCCTCGTCAACATGCACAGTGACAGCATGATGCACGCATCGCTTAGCCACCAAGTCACGAGCCACCGTTAACCCCAGGGTCAGCAGATGCAAAGCAACCAAAAGTAGACCGGTGACCAAAACAACCAGAATTGTTGTGCCCGGCGCAGACCAGTTCACCACAGGGTAGATGTAGGCGTTACCTTTCCTGAAACAAATCGTTTTTACGTCTTAAGAAGAGTAAAAAAATATAAAGGCCCTACATTAGCTCCTTGAGGTACTCCAAGAGTTACAACTACTTTTACTCATTTTCTCTATGCTAAGCATTCTTAAAGTATGTCGCGTAAATTACTTAAATGTTTTAAGATCTTATATGTCTCGAAGATTGATATTTTTATGAAATATTAAGGTTCTAAAAATCGTGATGCATATGACCAAGCTTATTGATGCTGCATATTAACATCGTATGTGTTACTTTGTACGCTTGTTATAAAAATACTAAATACTTATGAATGGTCTGGGATGTAAATAACCGCCCTTGGCATCAATACCTACTAATTCAAGCAGGTACAAACAAATTATTACACGTGTTTCCTTGCATGTTCGGTAAAAACTCCTAATCGCAGCGAAGGTTATTGATATTATATTTATATACAGAACTTTGATTGTATATATACAGAAATACGAAAAAGGTTCTACATAAACGAATGGAGGTTTGTTAATAAAGTTATTGCTTAATTTTTCTAAGGTAGACTTGGTGATAGTAAGTCGTGTTTTATCATTCTTTACGAGGCGGCTTCAATAGGTGTCTAATTGATAAAAACAAGTATTGGGAACTTAGAAACAATCCAACAATAAAATGTATTATAGTTCGGCCATTCAGAGAATGCGTTCCTGACACGTCGCGATTGAACTGACGACGTAATAACATTCATTGATTATTGATATAATAATGTTGTTTTAATGCTCCTCAATTGTTAAAACGGTAAACAACCAGCAAAAATATTTTTATCGTAACTGCAACGCCATTGCAAAGTTACGTCGTCAGTTCAATCGCGACGTGTCAGGAACGCATTCTCTGAATGGCCGAACTATAGTTTATTGCCTCATCGAAAACAATTACCAATAGTTAGTTATTGACATTAGTCATTAAATATTTAATAGTTACAAAATATGCAGGACTTGCACGAGCTTTAGTTTAAGTATTCTAAGCGCTGCATATAAGGTGTAATCTTGAAACACAAAAGAAGTATTATGTGATATGAAAGTTATGTTTCAAAGAGCTCTTGCATATTATAAACCATTGCAGTAAAAGAATCACGGTTAGGTAAACAAAACATAATCATGAATGGATGTTAACTGTTTTGATTCCATGTTCATCGAATGAGGTGATCTGTGAGAAAACTTAACAAACATAGTTTTATTTTAATAATAAAATTCCATATAATTGGAATTCTTGTCGAGCTTGTATGCAGTTGATCCGCTATTCTTTCTACTTTATGTGCATTTACATTTTTTTCTAATGGAAGGGTTCGCATCACTTCACAATTTCATTCGCATCTGATATTAATCACATAACATCCATTATAATTATGATTTTTTATTGCAAAATAAAGGAAGCCTTTATATGATGGTACTGTGTTTCTATTCTAACGATGGTCAAACAATACTAAAGATGCACTGCATACACTTTTGAATGATCCGAACTGTATGAATCTTTGAAATATTGTTTCTATAAACATCGCAGGAAAGTTCATTTGGAACCAGTTTTGACGTATTTAGTAAAACCGAGAGGATGTTACATAAAAACTAGGTACTTTAAAGAAATTAATAAGATAGTTATCTATCCGACTGAGGTTGTGCGTTAGACTAACTGGCTTTTAGACGATGTGTTTAAGCACGAAATACATCTTGGTAAATTAAATCGGCTTTTGTAAGTTAACGTCATGTCTGGCATGTTCTCGGAAGAAATAACTTGTGAGACAAAAATTCCACACTGGCAATCAATTCCGAGAACACATCGTTAGGTACCTTTATGTCTTTAAATACCAAATGTTACACACAAACACGTTGTTTTTGTAATATTATTAAACTTAACAAATATCCTAATGCAGAAAGGTAATAAAGTTTTCGCCAAGCTACGAGTAGGTTACAGCTAGGATTATTAAAAGAGTACTTACTGGTCTGTACCACCAGCGAAGTGGTAGATGACGCTGAACAACATATACACGGTGCCAAAGACGAGAGGAAGGTAGATGTGCAGCAGACGGCCAGGGTGCGCACTGCTGATGAGCAGACACAGCACCACCAACGAGTTCAGCCCGTGCACAGCTACGTCTAAGCCGTGGTTCAGCTCTTCTTCGATGCCAGCTGGAAGTAATGTGTTGGGGATGTTAAGTTTACTGTACCTACTGTATGAATTACTGACAGATTACTGAAATATCATATGTAAAGGAAGCTTTTAACCGTTCGACGGTACGACAAATGAAAGGAAGAGAAGAATAGATAGGTACAAACAATATGACTTATTACTGCAAGAAGACTGGCCTATTCTTAGCTCAGTATTTTGTTTCATTGGAAAGATTTTGCCCCAGAAATGAAATTTTTGATGAACTAAGAAAAATATAGCAAAGCACACTATCGGGTTTTGCTTAAAGAAATACTTGGACGTCAACGCACCTAGCTGAAGTTAAGAAATTATTTTTGATCAAAATCGTCTCACCTTCGTAAAGTACAGTCCAGTAGAATATGGTAATCATGAAGGCAATGGGCACGGCGATGTTGAACAGCGCCCAGTAGATCTTCACGTACCATGGCAACTGGAACTCGGTGCCTGAAGCATTTTATAGGCAAATTATACCATTGAAGATAATTATCAATTCGCATAGGCGTTATAACAAGAAACCAGACAATCTCGTAGCGCCCAGCTATGCATTTACAGCATACATTTACGAGTAAAGGATAAATTTTGTATTTATTTAATTTTGATTCCTTGAATCATGGTTTTCCTACGACCAGTAATTGCAAAAAAAAACTCAATACTGTCCCTTACTTACGACGATGCTTGTCACTTTGTAATGTAAACCAGTCATAACTTTTTCCACGGATACCTATGTTGTAGAGTTTATTTAATAATATATCAAATTGTACTTTATCATAAGCTTTGGTCATGTCTAATAGTAGTCCAATAGCGTATTTTTTGTTGTCAATAATTTTAAGTGCTACTATTTTAAGTACTACTTTCGAGACAGGTCCACCGCTACCGGGATCAATGACATCGGAGTTAAATTGAACTTCGGATACAAATAGATCCTTGAACAAGTGATTGTTATAATATGGTTACTTTGATTCTAAAATAAGGCAAACCAAGTAGGCCATTGCCCACCTGCACCACAGTATGATTACGCACAAATTCTAGTCTGATAACAGAAAACTTGGAGATAATTTTACACACATACTATATATTGATAAATTTTAACACACAGGTACCTATGATCCTTATTATGTAACATTCTTACGGGCTACGAAACTAAATTAATGTAACATTAAAGAGCAATAGGAGTATTAGGATAGTGAGACATAAAACTTACTTACTTATTGGTCCGTAGAGGTAACAGCGTGCTGACACCAAAGTAGCGAATCCAGTCACAAGGAGGATGCTCGTCAGGCCCCAATGCGTCAGGTAAATGAACCAGTACGCCACTTTACCATTCAAAATGTATATTATTATTGACGATAGCACTATTCCTATCGATGTGAGGAACAGCAGTGCCCGCCAAATTAGAAGCGGCACGGCCGACCGCGTCGTCTGCCAACAACTCAGATAGAAGTCAGTCGGCTTATGATGCTCCAAAGTGAGCATACTAGTCTTCACCTCTTGTCTAAAATAAGTCTTTATGCCACTCATTTTGGTGTTGTTGTAGTAACAGTTTCACGGCGCTGCCAAACCTATCGATAAGACGGAACTGATAATCGATACCGTGAAGTTGGTTATCGATGACTCACTAACATTATCTAAATGCGGTGCCAAAATACACGTTATCTTAGTA
Organism: Helicoverpa zea; assembly: GCF_022581195.2. NCBI lineage: Eukaryota > Metazoa > Arthropoda > Insecta > Lepidoptera > Noctuidae > Helicoverpa > Helicoverpa zea. The sequence continues at coordinate 11,113,827 of NC_061452.1, read as the reverse complement.
CGTACGATCACTGATTTAAGCGTGTATAATTTGGGTGTGAACCGAACATTTAGTTGCAAACGTATGACTAACATTGAATTGAAAATTGAAATTGAATAGAAGGGCATTTGACCTCTAAGACTTTCCTCCAGATAAGCAATAATTGATACAGTTTGATTTTTCCTTCCTGGTGTAAAAAACCCCATGAAAAACCAACTAACTTTAAGCAATCGAATTTAGGTGACTGATTTAATTTTACAGAAAGACATACTTGTCCGGGACATCCCATAAGAGTAGGTGGGTTTTTTGTTCGTACTGAAGGAAAGAAGATATTTTCAGTTGTTTCATAACTGACGAAAAATTCTGATGGCTCTGTAATGTTTTTTAGTTAGTAAGGGCCTTATTTCTAGGAATAGTCGGGAAGAAAATAAACAAAGCCATTCAATCATTTATTTCGGCGGCAGTATATACAAATGCCTTCTTAAAGCTATTAAGTAGCACAAACCAACAACATTACTAACTCAAGCTAGTGATGAGTGTATTATGTCATGTCAATTTATTTATTTTTGAAACTAAGTCGTCCAAAAACGCTACATTCATTTATTAATCTCATATTATTCCAGATGCAGGATTGTTTGCAACACTTGGTTTGCCTTTGTGTAAGGTCCAGGCTTGACTTCTAACAGCTTATTGTCTATCTTAAGTAATTGCTGGACATCCCAGTACTTTGGCCGTTGGATATGGGTATAACCGTGGTGTCTCTATACTTCTTGGTGAGGGCGTCCCGGCCCACGGTCATGGCGGTAACGATCATGTGTATCACAATGATCAGTATAGCTGTTCCCACGATCATTAACACAGTCTCACCGGGTTTCGACCAGTCCAGCATCGGGTATATCCAATTTGTGCCGAATCTGGACAGAACAAATACAATTTTAGTTTTAAATTGAAGGGTCAGAATGTGAGTTAAGTATAGTCTGCTATGGCCAAAGGGTTGCGAATAATGTTGATTTAAATCTTGGTTTAATAGAGTATAATATCCCAAAATGAATTTTACAAGACCTGATAAAATGAATTTAAAAATATGTATTCCATAGCAACGTCTTTTAGTCGGAGCCCAAAAATAAACGTCTTAAATATACTCACGGACTCAGTCCTCCGGCGAAGTAGTAGATAATACTGAAGATCATGTAGATGATACCGAACAGCACCGGGATGTAGAAGTGCATCAGCCTGTGGGGGTGGCGTGACGTCGCCAGGAGGAAGAACATCAGCACCGAGTTGATGCCGTGGATGAACACGTCCAGCACTTTATTCAGGGCGTAGTCACCTTCCACTGAAATGGTAGACAAAGGAGGATTCAGTAAAAACAAATTCACGGCAGCAATGTCGTAAGACGAGAGAAGTATGTGCTCACATGCTCACATTTTTCTTTTTGGGACAAAAAAGTTCCTCGGTTAAAGATATACAAACAAACGTGCAAGGATTCAAACGTCTTCCGGTCGAGTGTCTTATTCAAATACTTCGTCAGCGTAAGCGTATGAATATTGGAATTGACTTACCAACATCGGTGAGCAAGGACCAGTAGAATATCGTGATGAAGAAGGCTATAGTGATAGCGGTGTTGTAACACAGCCAGTAACACTTCACGAGCGTCGGTGGCGTCGAATCTGAAATTATTATTACGAATGAGAAATTGAATTACATACATATCGGGTGTGTCGTTCATAATCACATTAAATGAAATGCGTTAATATACTGGTTAATATGTGTCGATAAACACAAAGATAAAAGAAAAATACGTAAAAATAAAAAAAATGATTTTTTCAAACAAAGTAAATGGAATAAAAATGTGCAAAAATTAGAACACCATATAAAAGTCAGTCATTACAAACAACTGAAATTCTCCCTTGAAAACTGACAGCTGTCAACTGATCAAAACATACGATACTCCTAATTTTATCTCTGCTTTACACATGATGTTGTAAATTATAATAACGAAAAATGACTCCTGTGGTTAAACCACTGAATGGATTAGGTTATTTTTTTTACAATTCGCCATAGAGTATCATAAAGTATATGTGATATGATTTAATGTGATTGTGAACGACACACCCGATATATCAAAGCTTAGGAATGGATAAAGTGAGGAATGATGTCATTATAGAGTCTAAAAGTAGCAATCACCAATAACAGAAAAGATGATAGATGGAGAGGAAGATCGAAAAAGATGGAAAAGATGTCATGATTAATAAGGGAGCGAATGTTGGTATAAAGACTGAGAGAGAGAGAAATGGGAGCGGAAAACTTAATGAGCCGACTCCAAATAAAATTGGGAACAAGGAAGACAGAAGAAGAGCATTAAAGCTTAAGAATGGCAATACGGGTTGAGTATCAGTAGTAGTAGAAAGGCTAAGAAGAATTTATAACTTTTTCATGGTCCACCATTAGAACTTAATATTACCTTTATTCAAAAATAGGACATCTAAGATAAAGGTATTTGTGTTGTTAATCGCCTATGATACAATTTTTGGATTGTGTGAGTATGCGATAACGTATATAATCAAACTTATCAACGTATTTTCACAGTTCCTAGTGTTCCGCGATAGATATAATTAACTGTCAGGTAAATACAAATGTATATATGTAATAACAATAAGTTCAATTAAGTTACAGGGTTTTGTGAGTAATTTAAACCTAAGTATCTAATATAAACAGTAAAATTCATAAATTAATGAGACTTTTTAAAATTTTGAACAGAGGACGTTTGGCATAACTTGAACTAAGCTCAAGAGCATGCACATAAGTGGTACGATATCTCAAAGTAAATATTTTTACGGATATAAATCCTTATAAGTACGACGGCCAATGCAATATTAGCATTAGCTCGTCTTTGAAAAATATTTCTGTGATCCTGATACCTAGAGGCATTCAGACCACCACACAATAAGCTGAACAATACCTATATGACATATCATATGACACCGGCGGTTATTGCATACTGCGCTTGATCAATAGTCATTAGTCATAATGAACTTTGATTAATTGTACATTATCGGCTCATTTAATAATCCGCGTAATATTTAATGTTTAGAAATATGCCAAAAATTATCAACTTGTATGAATCATCATAAAAATTGCGGTAGTAATTATGTAAATACGTGAACTGTTGCTCAGCTAATTTTAATTTTGTATTGGTGACGAAGATACCTAGGTATAGGTAATTAGATTTTGAGAAATGTATAAAGAGTCACTAGGAAATACCATCAAAGATATCTTCGAAATATGATTCTTCCAAATTCGCTTTAACAGTGATGATTACAACTGGATGATTATTTATTTCTATATTCTTAGTCAAACATTCAGTTTGCCATAGTAAATTCTAACATTAACCTACTAGCATTATAAATGCGAAAGTTTATAAGGATGCATGGATGTATGATGTTTGTTTTGCACGCAAAAGCTCCGAATATATTTTGATGAAACTTGGCAATTCTAATTATAGGCTAATTTTTATCTGGGCTTGGGATATAGGTCCCTCGGAAAGCGGGTGAGAAAGGTTAGTCTTTGAATCATTTGTACAATGTAAACATAGTCATTGTAAAGTTTGGTAGGGTTTGACCAGAAAATTATTTAGGTTTTTAATACTCTGACTATCTACAAAACGGTTCAAATGTTTTTGCAGACAAAAATTGAGGGAATTTATTAGTTTGCACTTTGCTTTATGATTTCCTCCGATTTTTTTCCTGTTCTAGGCTCAGACTTCTTTTATTTACATACTTTATAGTTAAGACCTCGAAATGGCCTTGCATGTCTGCGAATCTAGAAAACGGCTTGGAATCGTAATAAAGACTTTAGACTTACCTTCTCCTTTGATGAGCTCTGCAAGAGAGACACTGAACGCCAGTATGGATGCCACAGTATTTACAATTAAACCCCAATGTGTCATGAAAATGAACCAGTGGCCTGCGCCCATGTCGGATCCCATGATCACTAACGAGGAAATCACAGTACCCACACAGCCTATCATAATTAAAGCCCTGATCAATAATAAAGGCCATACGGACCGGTTCCTTTGCCAACAACTTATACAGAAATCTGACGGATCTTCATAGTCCAACGAACACATTCGAAGTTGGCACTCCTTTTTGAAATACTTTTTCACGCTTCCCCCCATTTTTGCAAGCACTATTTAATATAAGAGTAATATTATCGAGAGTGTCGAGCGAGCGTGTCGGGCCCTGACTGTGAACCGACTCTGTTATCTCTGATTAGACGGTGATTGTGTGCCTTCGATGATCCACACATTTTAGCAGATAACAATAGAACAATGATGCCTTGATTATATTAAAACTTTAGTCACTGGAAAAAAGGTACCTAAAGGTATGATAAAGTACCTACTGTTGTTAATATTCTATAGCTTTTTTGGATCTTTTTAAGACCCCGTTTCGTCTTAAGAGATACCATAAAAATGTTCTTCGCTGGAGTCTTTTGCAAATCAGTCAAAATACGTCTTTACTCGCAAAAGCTGAGCGCCTGAAAAGTTTTATATGCAAGATGGATATTTGCGTACTAATCATCTTTAAGAAAGTAGGTATATTTAATCAGGCGTTCTCTTGGTCCATGACAAACTCGTTTTTCAATGCATTTGGTTTATCAATAAAATAGTCTCATGTAGCGAGTATTTTGTGTTCATCATTGTCATTTATTTAGGTAATTTTTAACAAATAAAACAAAATATTCCTTCGTTAAGTGTACACTCCGGACACCATATTTTCCTCCATAAGGCTTGGCAAACAATAGCGTTCTTCATTTTTATTAAGATCTTAAATAATTTTAGGGAATTCCTTTATCTGCTGGATATCAATAGTACTGTGTTATCTCTGCACCGCTTAGTGATGGCATCCCTGCAGAGGGTCATGCCAGCGACGACCATATGCAGTACAATGAGAAAGAAGGCCACCACCACGACCAGGATCATGGCCTCACCGGGCTTCTCCCAATCCAGCTGCGGATATATCCAATGCGTGCCAAGACTGTGAGGAATAAGAAATGTTGTTAGTTACATTCTTTAGTGGTTTGATATCCAAGTGCATATGGTCATAGGAATGATAGTTACCTACTTGAAGATTTAATCCTGATAAAGTTAAGTTCAGAATAATCATTATGATGAGTTTTTGCGATATCAGTTTTAAATTCTGACTAGACTATATTGATAATCTTAATTATATTAACTGATTAAGAATTAGTCACTCATGATACAGCAAATTTAAGATATACTTACGGGCTCATCCCACCAGCGAAATAGTATATGACACTGAAGATGACGTAAGTTAGAGCGAACAAGATAGGAATGTAGAAGTGCATCAGCTTATGGGGATGGCGTGACGTGATCAGCATGCAGAACATCAGCACCGAGTTGATGCCGTGGAGAAACAGGTCCACAACTGGATTCAGTTCAAAGCCGCCATCTGCAGCTGAAAGTTAAGGGTTTGCTGTTGTAAGTAAAAAGGCCATCAATGTCTGTAAGGTTTGGCAGTCCTGCGATATGGTCGTAGTGTCAACAGTGAACTTGAACAAAATTCAAAAAGACGGTTTGTTAGATGATTGAACCTTTAAGGATAGGCTGGGAGCGTGTTCTGTCTTCAAAGAAAATTACCAGCAATTACGGGCGGATCCAATTCCCATCCTCCATGGTTGAAAAAACGCACGTATTAAAGAGAGATTTCAGGTAGATCAAGGATTGTATACATGAATTCGATACTGTGACTGGCATAGTATATAAACTAAATAGGTAATAAATATTGCAATCGGGAAATATGAAAGTTACAAAATATCTCGCTCGGAAATTGCGATTAGGTATCGTGAATTGGAGGAAAACTATTGATTGCTTGAAGTGTCAGTTTCCTGGCTGCAGTAGGTATATGTGCATGGCCAAAACCTAGCACGCATTCTTTATAAAGTGGCGGACCAACTGATTAAATTATTTTATTTATTTTTTTGGAAACTATGCGATAAATTTTTGATGAGAAAAAGTCTTCATAAACATTGATGAAATATTGATCATAAATTATATAGAAAATTAGGTACATTTAGTCTCGTTAGGGTCAACAGATGTATGCGCAACTTTAATAACAAGTTATAACCTTCAAAACATACATGTTTAAACCACAAAACTAGATACATTTACCATGGAAATTACACAAACAATATTTTTACAGAAGTCAGACCGCATGTAATTAGATTGCTCAAAATTTTACGCGATTTGTACATAGGTACATACTTATATAGAAGTCGTTGTTAACTTACTTTGATTATAGTTCGGCCATTCAGAGAATGCGTTCCTGACACGTCGCGATTGAACTGACGACGTAACTTTGCAATGGCGTTGCAGTTACGATAAAAATATTTTTGCTGGTTGTTTACCGTTTTAACAATTGAGGAGCATTAAAACAACATTATTATATCAATAATCAATGAATGTTATAATTTTGTGCCAAACTGAGTGTCAAATAACTTGGTAAACAATATTTTTCTAAATCTATACTGCGCTATTACAAGGTTATGTCAGCGGTTTATATTTTGTAGTGCTGTGCTAAAAATAACAGGCAAGTATCGTAATCTGTTCTTATACAGTTATAATATAAAATAATACGTTTTGATTTTCTTTTTAAGAATTGGAAAATAATGGACTATAAGACTTAATTATAACGTTTATGAAATATAAAAATAAAACTATGACCAAACCGCATTTTTATACTTAGATTAAAAATGGTAACCCCAAATGGCGTTATGGGCCGCCATTTTGTGACGCTAAAACAGTCGTCCGTTGTCGTTTCGTGCGCATAGACCACGTTTTTCAAGTGTTTTCGATCTGTTTTTATTTGATTACCCGGCTTTTGTTAGACCGAGATATCAGGATTGATTCTGTTATTGATAATAATATAATTATACATGTAGGCGAAGATGATGATGAAGACACCACCTCCTCAAGCAAATCGGAGTCTGATTAATATTCTGTTCGCACATTCAATTCAATGTACTTGTAACAAAGAATAAATAAAACAATTTTATTATATGAATATTACCTTTTTTTGGTTTCCACTTAAATAACTAAAATATAAAACAAATGATTCCGCCAATTTAAAACGAAAATAATCTTAAAATAATGCGGCGGTTCATTTTGAAGGAACGGTAACGAACTCAGTGTTATGTTGTGCCCATCACTAGTCGTGACTAACTGATAGGTGTCAGGAACGCATTCTCTGAACGGCCGAAGTATAACTTACCAACTTCTGTGAGGAAGGAGTAGTAGAATATCGTGATGAAGAACGCCATAGAAATTGAGATGTTATAGCAGCACCAGTACATCTTCACCAGCACTGTCGGGGTTGTATCTGAAATCATGGAAGTTGGAGTTTACGTACCTACTATTTCTGCTGTAACACTAATGTGTAGATTTTTTTTATCTCTATAGTGTTTTGTAGAAATATCTAAGCTATGTAATAGATTACTGCTTATGGTTTATCAATTTCATAACATTGCAAGAATTTAATCAGAGCTAATAAGATATTTTATAATCTCGTCAATTTGAGAAGTCGGGATTCTAAACAATCTTTTAGGTTACGGAATTCTTTGCAATCAATTATTTGCAGGGAAAAGAAGGAATTAAAACAAGGACTTACCTGGCCCTCTAAAGAGTTCCGTAAGAGAGATACAACATGCTAACAATGAAGTGATGGTGTTTACGTACAAGCCCCAACGGGTCATGAAAATAAACCCGTAACCAGCGCTTACTCCATCCTGAACCAAGATCACGAAGGCGGCTACCGTACTTCCAGCAAAACCTATGAATATTATTGTTCTGATCACCAACAAGGGCCAAATGGACTGACCCCTTTGCCAACAACTCAAATAAAAGTCTGATAAATCCTCAAAGTCCAACGAAAACTTTTGAAATTGGAATTCCTTTTTCAAATACTTTTTCACTGTTCCACCCATTTTTGACACACTTCTTTTCTTAAATATTATTTTTATCGAGAGTAGGTTTATCGAGTGCGCGTGTCAACTACCGACTGAAACAGACCTTGTTATCTCTGATTAGTTTGTGATTATGGGCCACATTTAAGTACATAGATAGCATAAGAATGACGCCAAAATTAAAAATAATTTTGGGGCCTGAGACAAATGATACAAGAAGCAAGTTTCTTCCATAAGTAGGTCATGGAAAACGGGATGGGAGACACTTAACTTTTTGAGTTAAAAAAATAAGATCATATAAACACATAAAAATATTTATTGATATCTACATGTTTTGACGTCATGAGGATTTCAAGATCACATTAATCCAGTCTGACTGTGCGCTTTCTAAGTAAGAATATTTACAAACCATTACTGTAAAGTACAAATAAATCTACTTACAAAACTTAAAAACTAAAATCACAGTGTGCTTTGAATTTATACAGTAAAATATGTATAACATAATATTGTATTTACCTGCACAATATACATTTTAGTAACATAATAAACCATTCTTAAGATTTACGAACTGTTAACCAAATTAGCTCTAATTAAGTAGCTGCATGAGTTTTATAAAAAGTTTGAACTAACTTAGATTAGATTTTCATTAAATTATATCACATTTTAATACACCACGCACCCAGAATAGTATAAAATATTACATTCACACATATCATTCAGACTATCCTCGGGAACTGTCATGGCTGGTGGAGCTACCACAGGTAAAGGTACCCACTAGCTGATACAATATCGTATTTCTAACCCCCAACAATAAGTGTGTTAACAAACCCCCTCCACGCTTTCTTCATAGCTCCAAAAAGCAGGACACATACAAACACTTTTATTATTTTTAAATCTACTAAGACCATTCTTATCGTATGGTTGCGAGCGACCTGTATAATTGACTCAATTCTCTTACCGGTTAAGGTTTAGTTACGAATTAAGAACACAACAAGCCAAAGGCATTTCTTACTCGGTGTTTTCTTTCAAATAATTTATATAATTAGGTAGATTTTCTTGTTAGGGTGCGTATGCATCGTTGTAGACGCCCGCAGGTACAGCCAGCCGTCTCTTGGCGATCGCGTCTCGTGCTGCAGCGATGCCAACTGTGAGTAGATGCATCAGGGCGAGGAATAGAGCTGTCAACGTGATCACCACCATCGTCTGCTCAGGCTTCGACCAGTCCACCACGGGGTAGATGAACGGGTTACCCCATCTGAAATGGTCAAACGACCTCTTTAGTAAGTAATTAAGTTGAAGTAAGCATGGATGCCCTTTGGATATATGGTTATTTTTGGATGTGACAACAGAATAAAAGATTCTTAGAAGTGATGTAGAATTCTGATAAGCTTATTATGTTATCATATAATTGACCATGATTATAGTGAAAAACGCTCTTTCCCGACGCAAAAATGATGCAAGTTTGTTAACATACATCTAGCGAGACACGTTGAGGACTATGTACCAGTAAAAACTTTGCTACAGTCGCCAGAAAACGATGTCTATGGGTTTCGCAAATAGTTATAGAGTAAGGTCATTCCCACGGCGAGTGATTTATTCTCAACTCCTTTGTAGATACGTATCTGTGGTAGCAAAGAATAGGGCACGTTTTGTTTAGTAAGCAGTTTTTTTGTTTTGTTAAAAAAACACACACAAATATGCTACTCTATAACTATAATAAGCTGATATACTATATCTTTAAACCTACATACAAGCTATATTTTTGTTATCGTGGCATTCCTATTCCAGAATACTAGTTCACATTTAAAATTTTCAAGTTCATATTTCGCAGATATAAGTCGATTGTGATTGTGTTCGGAATATAAAATTAAGCCATAGATAGATAGATAGGTAGATACTATGTAAGGGTGCGTCCACATCTGGCGAATGCGCCGCGAATGCGCAGCACGCGAGCCGATCGCGAGCTGTCCGCGAGCTGCGCGCGTGCAGTCACTGCAATAGTTCGGTGCGCCTCTTTAGCGCAACTCACGCAAGGCTCGTATAGAGCGCGCGAGCGGCGCGCGATCTGCGCGCAATCAGTTCTCGCCCTTACAGTTCCGTATATTGGCTCAGTACTATCGAAGATGGCAGACGTCGCGCGCCGCCTGCGCGCCGCTCGCGTGCGGCGCTTAGGTCGCGCGCGAGCTGCGCGCGGGCGGCGCAGAAGCGGCGCACGAACAAAAATGCACGCGCGCAGCTCGCGGACAGCTCGCGATCGGCTCGCGTGCTGCGCATTCGCGGCGCATTCGCCAGATGTGGACGCACCCTAATACTAAGTGGAGGTAACGTTGTTTTCTTTTAAATTATACATATAAGTATTAAATAAGAACTCATTCACCGTATCTATTACTGATTTTTCCGAATATTTTGCAATAAGTTTAATCTGTATCGCGATGTCATTGAATGCACCAGTCTCAGTTTACAAAAGGGCTGTATTTATGTTTAGCAAACACGTATAGTACCCTACCTGTACTTGGCATATATTTGAAGTGTTCAAATAAAGCCAAGGATTTACACGTTTGGTGTAGTGCACGGCTGCGGTCATTCACATTTGTGTACTAGGCTTTATGTTTAACGTTTATTTTGTTTTTCATGACTTTTAGTTAATCTTCAACACTTTGCTTTGTTTTGGTGTCTTTATAAATGTTACTTGGCATGCTATACGAGTTTTGTTTTTATTGCTTTATTTATTAAATAAATACCTATGTATCGCAGGCTTCTTAAATATAATATTTGCCATCGACTACCAAAAAAGAAGATTTTTTCAATTATCCTTAAGAAACAAGTTTATTAATCAAAACAATTTCGGATGTTATATTTTTCTTAATATTATGTATTTAATTTTAAAAACGCCTTTGAAACTAATTAACAAATTCTCCGTTGTCTGCAAAGCCAAGGTTTGTATACTAATACACATATCATTTTAACATCAAACACACAAATTCACACATAGCTGTGTTTTATAGTGTGCGTGGGACACAAGCAATATACAATATATGTGCAATATATAGCTAACATATTCATTGTTAGTCTGTCACTCACAGATCAGTTAAGAAACAGGAGTCTAATCTACATGTAGCAACTACTTGACGTGCAATGTATTGTGTTCACCGCCCAAAAATCGTGTGTACTTCGCCTTAGTGGCGCAAGCGCGGCTTATTGTGGATACGATTTGTTACTGTATACATGGTGGTATTAAATAAAGGTTTGCGTTCTCATGCGATTTACAGTGATTGCATTTTAGTAGCAACTTTTTTACGAGTAAGGCAACTCTATGAAAATATGTTGTGGAAATATAAAAAAGTTACCTATTGGGACTCTAGTATTCGAGCAAATTTCTTCTATAATCTACATATCCCTCTATAATCAAATACCTTGTTGGTTTGTCGTAGTAAATAAATATATAAGTACTTGTTATATGATACATTGCAATTTGGAATTTGTTTGGTAACACTACCTCATGTGTGTCCTCAAATCATAAAGCATAAAACAAATAAGCGCGCAGATTTCACGCGTGCGAACAATGACTGCATACTAATCTAAGGTTTTTGGAATTGTTTGTTTCCTTGTTTTATTGTCCCCGAATTTACAAACAAGGTGATGCTCTTAAGGTAACATGAGTACAATCATACAAACGCATTACCCAACCTCTGGCATCGGCCTTGAGTTTCATAATTTCATGGCGGTTTATGCGTTAGATAGTTTGATTTAAAAAAATCTGTCATAGAATCAATGTCAACCTACGTAATGCTGAACTTGACAAGTATTATGCGTGAGTGTGTGACCATCGACCTCTCGCTCGTATATTGGCCACATGTCCGTTAGATGTCGAGGTTCCACGTTACGACATCACACCAATCTCCGATACGAGCCACGGAACAATCAATTAGAACATTATATTATTATTTTGATCTTGAACTTTTGCGCTGATGCAAGCGCAGCAACGAGCTTACGAAAATATTTGATTAAGCGTTATTTTATGCAATTATATAATATTGGAATGCACATTTACGCATAGACTTATCTATGTAACTAAAAATTTGAAGACTGTAGTTGTTATTCTTTCAGTCCAACTGTGATTTTTTTATAATTTCATTATTGTTGCAAACTGATTATCGTTGAATCATTAAAGTCTTAACAAACAAAGGTCTTTATTGATCCATTGCGTGTTGTAAAGGACGCTTCAGATTGATCTTGGAGATATCTAAACAAAGGGTCAGTTGCTTCATCTTACTCATCTATTATCGTCAACGGCTTACATGCCTTTTAAAATGCCATTATGTAAATTGCTATATAATTGGTTGTTTGTTTGTTTATGTACAAAAATTACTATTATCTAAATACCTAAGTTATCTGCTATGACTGATTGTATATACGCCCATCACATATGCCTGCACTTGCATCGGTTTCATACATTCATGAGAGTGGGCGTGAGAGCATAAGAGCATATGGCAGAGATATCAAAAGGTGCTCGCATGGCAACGTAATGTCTGGAGCTACCGAACAATTCGATGAGCATTCCGGCAACCATCCTTAAAATTGCATAACTTGGTACTAGAATAAGAAACTTTATTTCCAGAGATACGGTACTACAGGTGTTTTGGTTAGGTAACATTAAGTACAGCATAGATATCTCACCGCTCAATCGGTTTGCAAATTTTTAGTAGACTCTGGTACATACTACATTTACATATCATAAATTAGGACATATAAAAGTGACATTTGAACAATTCAAAAATACTCACGGGTCCAATCCGCCAGCGAAGTAATAGATGACGCTGAAGAGCATATAGGCCCCGGCGAAGTACAGCGGCTGCATGACATGCATCAGCCGGCTGGGGTGGGCTGAGAAGATCAGCTCCACCAGCATCACCGCCGAGTTGACGCCGTGCAGCATGATGTCCAGCACCGGGTTCGGAGCGAAGTTCACTGTTTCAGCCGCTGGAAGTATTAAATGGATGTTAAAATTATGGTGTACTTTCCTCATAGTTATTTAGGTATTCACAAGGAACATTGCAGCAATGAATTACGTGTTAATTTAACATTATCAACTGTTAAATGCAGAATTATGTTACAAATGAAATTGGAGATTTTTTTACAATCCTAACTGTATATAAAATGGTAAAAACTAGGTCTAATTGCTATACTTTTGAAAAAAAATAACTAAGAATTATACTGAAAAATCATCAAATGCAGATTTACTTAAAAATGAAACGTTTATCGCGTCATTTTTAGTTGACTTTTGTTAGGTCGAAATAATGGTGGTGATCAAACCGCGTGGTACCTTCTGTGTAAGCGCCAAGCAGTGGGGTCATTAAGTAGGTCGTTGTTGTTATAAAAGGCTTTTTATGTCGAACATTTTTTCGTTTTGCTACTGCGATACATTTTCACAGTATGTCTTTTGTTGCTCAATTGATAATGCGAGTGGCATTAGAAAGCGGTAACAATGTGGGCACCATAGAGTTGGAATTTGTCAATGTTGTTCCACCATCGTAACGTAAGCCCATTTTAATTCGGGTCATTAAAGAGTTTATTAATATTCCTATTTGTACAACCGTTTTGTAAACGTCAATCAAATAAATTATCAACGCGTTTCTCAAACATTGCCGAGTTTTCAAAAGGTATAAAATGAGACGGTGACAATTCATACTGATTGATTCTGAGTTGTGCAACTAATATTGATTTATTGTCAGATAGTGTTGACGAGCAATAAGTCAATATTATTCTGATTGCTCTTAATAGTTAGACGTCAGCGCTTGCGTCTTCAATATAACATCTTCAATTTACACAATAACTGTTTCAAAACCTTAACCATTTGTAGGGCAAGCGAGTTATTTTTGATAGACGTTGCATTGTTCAGATTACTGATATAAGAATTCAAGGATTTGTTAGAATAATAACCTTTACAAACTAAAATGTGGCCTACTTAGGTCTTTGTTAGGTTAAGTTTAACTTACAAGTCTTCAGGATTCCCCAGTAGAACACCGTGATGAGGAAGGCGACGGGGATGGTGATGTTGTACAGGATCCAGTAGGTCTTCACGTACCATGGCAGACCGAATGTTGCATCTGAATCAAAATGTTCCAATTATTTCACACTGCCTTGAACACAGATAATAATAGCTATTCAAATATCGATAGCTGTTTCAATGTCAACGTGCGGGTAACTGCATTAGTTTGGAATTTTTGTCAGTTTCTAATATTTTGGGACGAGGTGAATTCAAACCATTATGCTAAGTTCATATTCTATATATAAAGCTGCCGTTCCCACATTGCAGTTACGGCGTTGGCCAATACGTAAATTATCATGCATTAAATTGAAATAACTTGTATTTTCCGCTCATCTAAGAGACGACTACGCGTGTACGCATTATAATCTACGTATAATTTTGTGAATGTAACGATCATATCTTCCGCTAGCATTGGTCGCACAGCGGAACATAACTAATGCGTCCGCTCTATATAGAATGTTATACACGACCTTCATTAAATATGAATACATGAACCAGTTATTCGACAACTTATTTCATGGAGATAGTTCGTTATGTGGTGTTAGTAAGTGAGAGATGAGATAATGTGGAGACAATATTTTATAAGACCTCACGCGTTTGGCGCGAGGTCAGACGAACGCATTAATACGTGATGCTCACTGCAGCCACGTACCACATATTATTCTTCGACGTGACATCAACGGGCCCATATCAAACAATACAGCATCTCCTATAAAATCTTCGACAATCGAGGTTCAAAATTAACATATTGTCAATAAAATAAAAAAGGCCAGCGATTGTTGAGCCACACGTTTACGCGTATGTTGTCTGTTTTGATAACATGCTACGTGCTGTTTTATCAGAACAGGTGTGACACGTGGTAGATAAACACAGATAGATACTTATGAGTTTGGAATAAAGCGTACCAATGGGCTTCTTAAAGTAAGCGTATGCTGATACAGCAGTAGAGAATCCGGTGGTGAGAACGATTAGTAGGAAACCCCAATGCGTTAGGTATATGAACCAGTAGCCGAAACGTATGTTCAATGTCAAGGGCACAGCGATAGACGTGAGCAGCACGCACGTCGAGAACAGGAAGAGGAAGCCTCGGAGGAGCAGCAGCGGCGCGGCCGACCGGTTGCTTTGCCAGCAGCTCACGTAGAAGTTGCACGGCGAGGCGTGCTCCAGCAGACACGAGCGCCACCGACACTCCACGCGCACACACTTTACACACAGCATGGCGCACCAGCCACCACGCACACAACACTAACGAACAACTCAGAACACTCAAACAGCATTTCCAAATGTTCTTTGTTCAGCGCGTGACTGTATTGATCCTTCACTAGATTGCGAAGATAACCTTAATATAATCAGCTCAGTATTCCCCGCGTTAAATATGACCGATCGTGCACATAGTTAGTGATAAACTAAGTAGTGAAAATGTGCTGCAAGCAGTGAAGCGTGAGGACGGCTGATCTTGTAACAGCACTGTAATGAACTTGTTCCTTATTGTACCGCCAAGGTCTTGCGACATAGATTTTTAATCGGTTCTTGCAATAGCCATTTTTATACTTGGGTTACTTGTTTTGTATTTAATCTTATCTGTGTATAAATAGCTGATATTTGATGCTTTTGTTTTGTTTGATTGACACATTGAAAAATTGTTCTTTATCAATCTATACTAATATTATAAAGAGGAAAACTTTGTTTGTTTGTTTGTTTGTTTGTTTGGTTGTAATGAATAGGCTCAAAAACTACTGGACCGTTTTTAAAAATTCTTTCACCATTCGAAAGCTACATTATCCACGAGTAACATCGGCTATATTTTATCCCGGTACGGGCAGTAGTTACCACGGGACGCGGGTGAAACCGCGGGAAAACGGCTAGTTTTCAATAAACCTAACAACATATGATTATTTTATATTCATTATAATTTACTCTTTATTCATTATAAGTTTGGTCTTTTATTAGCTTTTTTTGTGAAAATAATACTACTGTTATCCTAGTAGGCACATCATGTTTGTGTTGTACATGTAATGTAGTAGGATGCGCCAATTTTATGCTTAGGTTAAAAAATATTTTAACAGGCTTTAGATACGCGTACAAAGTAATGCTTGAGAACTCAGTTTTTGGGGTGAATCAATGTGCTAACCCACTTGTGTTAATTTTTATTTATATTTCTTATCATTTGATATTTATTTTTATATTGTACTTGTTGTGTATGCAGCTTGTTCTTCAAACCCAATAGACATACATACTTAGGTACATGTGTTGCTGGGGAGTTTGTTGCGCCAATTTTTTTCGCAGGAAAAACACAGGAAGAGTCTGCGTTTTGGGGGCTGTCTTTTCGAGAGCCTAATTGGCCTAATAAATCAGACTAATTTGAATTAACGTTTTTGAGTATTATTGTACCTAACATTCTTTGATTTATTCTAGATTTTATGTTATTTGTAGGTAGTTATGTTTACAAATTGAATTTCAGATTAATTTAATAATACATATTTTTTAACTTCTTTATTTATTTTTTATCGTGTATTTTCATCTCCACCTACCACAACTAATTGGGAAAAACATCAAATAGCTACTTTAATTTGTGTAGGTATTTTTGCTAATGACTTCTTTTAGCTATATTAGTTTATTGTAGACAAAAACACTTGACGGTTTCTTATCTTATGTTTGGTCACGATCTAACCTTCCCACGATTTAATTATGAAATAACGGTCTGTAAAAAGGCATTAAGTTTTAATAAGTGACGAGAAAACAATAACTCGCCCAGCAGAATGGTCATAAATGGTTTTAATCATTATACGAAACCTCCGTTAAGGTTTTGCTCGTCTTGATAGTATGCATTATTTTGATAATTCAAATGCACAGAAATTAAACAGGCCACAATGCGAATTGATGTTCAAAGCACATCACTGATCGTTAGGTACTAATCGCTACGTGATTATTTATAAAGATAATATTAGCAGGTTTCAATAGCTACCTAGTTTTCTTTTGCGAAATATTCATGCACGCGTGACTAAGTCAGTGGCGCGAATTTATTATACGGTAGGTACAAGAATGTTGTAGTTGTCAGGCAGGCGGGTGCCGGTACCTCTGTAGCTTGCACCAGCTCCACCAGCCAGGATGCTATGTGAAACACCAGGTGGAGCAACCGTCGCCATTAGTGACGCATCACCGGCCCGCTCGGAAAACACCCATTACAACCAATTAACAGATGCAGCAATTAAAACGCTGTAAACTTACCTGTTAAACCTTTACGTCCTATGGCGACGAATATCCCGAACGACGACTCCAGTACTACGAACGCCAGGCCCCAATGTGTCATGTAGAGGAGGAACTTCTCTGTTGGCCCCCAGAAGAACGATATGGACCAGAGCATGACGACCAGTGCCCACACGAGGATGGGCACTCTCCAGTACAGAGGCGATATCCTTCCCCAACATGATCTCGTGAACGGCTCGCTCGTCAAATTCTCTTCTTTCCCAAGTATTCCTGTAGCGCAATATAACGTTTTCCTCCACGACCACTGCATCGTGCTATGTAAACTTATGATCTCTTGCGCAATAAATTATACTTAGTCAAAATACTCCTTCAGTTTTTTATAACATCTTGAGTGAGACCCACTGTTTGTGTAGCTGAGGACAAGGACAAAAAATAAGAATATTAAATACGTTATAAATAATTATTTTGCCAAAATGATACTCTTAAATTACAAGGTTCTTCAAATTCAAGTGATTACCATAAAAGAAAATGAAGTCATAATTTGATAAGTCATCAAAAATGTTTGTTCTCAAGCACATCAGGTATCTCTTAAGAAGTTGAGAGCTAAGGTCAAGAGACCATAATATGAAGCACGTGAATTAGGGAACGATAAGCTACAAAATTCAAACGGTGAAGGTATTGGTGCGTAAAATGTGAGTGAGGTAAAATGAGTCAAGTATAATGTGACACTATGTTTTCTACCAATCGTAATACCTACCTCTGACTACCTCTACAGAGCCATTTGAGACCAATTGATTACCTACTTTCGGTACGATTTTGATCTGTTTTGAATTAGTCGTTTCTGGGCTCATGAAAGTTGTATATTTTAGGAAAGGCTAGGCATATGATGATTAATCTTTCCATCAAATAATGTAAATAATTGGTAAATTTTAAGGGCCACTTAAATCTATTAAATTTCCAATACAATAAAAGGTTGATTGCAATCCACGCAACCGCTAGATGAATAGTCGAGGTGAAGTATAACCATAGCTCCTACAAGTCAATAATAATAATTTATTTTATTGCATTTTACATGTATGTATAAGTAGGAATATGTACTTACCTACTTCTATATATTATGACCTCAAACTATACATATGAATGTAAAATATAAATAATCATGGTAGGTATGTCTGCATTATAAAATGAACAATTGAATAGTTATTTGTAGGAGTTTGAATAATCATCAATCATCATTATTTTGGCTACAATCAAATGTTATAAAACGTGACCGCATGCAAACAGGTTTATCGTATCCATACAATTAAGTCTAATTACTTATAAAGTATATTCACCTCAGTCATCAGATAAAAAAAGACAACCAAACAAGCTAGAATGATAAATCTATAAAAAAAAACTTCTAATACATTCTCAATGCGTAATGTCAATCATTGAAACCAAAACATGCGTAAGTACGCTCAAACAATTTATTTGCTGTTATAAAAAAAATGAAACGCATTTAAATGACAAACATTAACTATGAAAGATTACTGAATTTACATACTTATACAATAGTACGACATTCATCATGTAATGTTATGAGAGGATAGCAAATATTACGAACTAGCTTCCGCCAGCGGCTTCGCCCGCGTGGTGTGTTGATAAAAAGTAGCCTATGTGTTAATCCAGGGTACCACCTATCTACATACCAAATTACAATCTAATCGGTCCATCCGTTTTTGCGTGATTGAATAACAAACATACATCCATACATTCTCACAAACTTTCACATTTATAATATAAGTAGGATTACTAGAATTCTGTTCAAAATAAACACACGCCGCAAGTTCAAGTTCAGCAGAGCATTGATAGTTGCGCAGACTCAGATACCTACCTGATGACCTACATAAAATATTACGTAGAACGAATCGACTGCTCTATGATTTTTTTATTGACGACTATTATATAACACGTGTTAGGCAATATAACATAACTCTAGTAGTACGATAAAACTAAAAAACCGGCCAAATGCGAGTCGGAATCGCACACGAGGGGTTCCGTGCCACTATTTAGAAAATGAGCAAAAATATCATGTTTGTTGTATGGGAGCTCCCCAAAATATTTATTTTATTATAGTTTTCAGTATTTGTTGTTATAGCGGAAACAGATATACATCATCTGTAGAAAAATTCACCTTTCTAACTATCACGATTCATGAGATACAGCCTGGTGACAGAGGGATGCGGACGGACGGATAGAGGAGCGAAAATAATAGGAACCCGTTTTACCCTTTGGGTACGGAACCCTAAAAAAACTAACGTACATAATGTACTGCTACAATTTTAGGTATTATTAAACGACCGTTAATATAATTAAATGCATGTTCATGTAAAAGGTTAATGAATGTGCGTAAATTTACCTAATTTAGTATTAAATTAGAATATTTGCCGAAGGTTATGCCTGCAAACTGCGGAGCAAACATTTGCTTGCGGTCGACATTGGTTGGTAAGTACACAAGCAAGTATTTGGCATATACAAATACATATGTATAATTATTTGTATGTACATAAAACATTAAAGAAATACGCGGACACACGTTTCAAATTACGTGGCTGTTACTTATCTACTCTGTTGGCAAAATATATTTAAATAAGTACTTTTAGAAGCAAAAAATCCTGAGCTCACAAAAAAGTTTCAAGTGTTAGCTTATGAAATTGATTTTAATATTAACTTAGTAGGAAGTATTGTTTGTGATTAAAATATAATAGAATATTATATACATATTCACATATTTATTTATTTTAATTAATCTACGCGCTTGATGATTCTTAGTTTCAGTCTCCATCGCATTATAGAACCATTCATTCAAAAAATCGAATGCTTACAACTCCATTTACGATTGTACAATATAGTAAAACCTCTACATACTAACCGGTATTTTATTACTATCAGTAAATAAAATGTGGTCAGGAATTTCATTACGTTATATTTTTTAACTGAGTAGGTAAGTACATAGCGCGTGTTTGAAAGGCATAGAATATGTATTTCTACAATCAATCAATACTCGAGGTCAACGTGCTGTAGCCACGGTCAAGTGTAAGTGAAGCTGAATTCGTAAACATTCAAAATAATCGGTTTTATTAATCGAGTTTTGGTATGTGACCGTTGAGCGAATGCACATACCTATATTGTCATTCACAACAGCGAAGTTCATTGATCGGAAGTTACAGCTGTGTACGGGAACTTTACAACATCTAGAGGCACTTAATCGATTGCAGACCAGTCCCTACAATCAATCGGAAAAAATAAAAAGATACGCATGTCTATGCGTAATATAGCTCACTGTATCAAAACCTAAAACTTTAAGAAAGCACAAACTTACTGAAATCATAAACTACAACACTGTTTCCGCATTTTCAAAATACTCGAGGTTAGAAATAATATTCGATTGTTTAAGTCAGTAATCATAAAATTTGCACCTTTTGTTTTCACGTCCGCAGCAACTACAGTCCAACACAGTATTGTTTAGTTGTTGTCAAATTATTATACGACTCGAAACCTATCGGGGAACAATACCATGTACCTAACTGAACTCTTAGTAGGTATTTTGTAAATGTTTCCACAATCAGGCCGCACTATGGGTCAACACTAACTTTGCTTAATTTGTTAAGTCGCCTTGTCCAAACGTCGTTAAATATATTTGTGTTCAGCCGTTGTTTGTTATTTACGTTCGTGCCGGCCTACAACATCCTTTAAGGCAGTCGAGGAGCTCACTGCGTGGAAAATCATTTCAAGGGCATTAGAAACCGAGGAAAACGCTCGCTCATTATCCTAACCTTAAGGATGCGCTCAGTCACGATAGACGAACGATTTGTAATCACAATAAGGATATGGTGCTAACGTGGCCCTCATCTTCCGGTGCTCGCGTGTTTCTAAACATCCGATTGAGTGGCGATTCGTATTGCGCCTACTTTTTATTATTATATTGGTAACTGATTATATCAGTGTACTTACAGCTTGTTACACCCATAGAAGCATGTCGTGACACAATCTTCGAGGTTAAGAAAAAGGCCTACTAATTTGTTTTTCCACGTTGTTGGTTCAGCGAGGTTAGAAACTGATGTTGCCAGGGTTTACATCACTCAACTTGAAGGATCTGATGATCGTGCTGCAAACACTTAACAAGTTCCTCTATTCTTAATTATTAAGAGAGTTCCTGCGTTTATGATAAATTACTGCCCTTCTGAACTAGCCGCGAAAATTACAAATTATATTAGGGAATGGCATTTTCCATTCGCAGATTTAAATAAAATTATTTTGGGACAAGCCAGGTCTACTACGAGCCAGCAGCTGCACAAAGCGTTTAGTGAAATGTCATTTTACGAGTTACGGTAAGACTGAAAATACATTACTGAAAATAAATATGCCCCAAGAAGATTGGAGCCAATATCTAGGCGGGCTGTTGGGACATGCGCCAAAATACTATTGGAACCTATAGATATTTGTCAAGATTTGTTCCAGATTTAGTTTCTGTTATTAATTGGATGCTGTTTGAGTGACGTTTCTTGCGTATGTGATGAAATGGTCAGGTGCAGACCAATTGCATATTTTCATAGGTCAGGTTTTTTATGATTTTTAATTGTCCTGACCTACACAGTTGCATTTACAGAAATGTTATATATAA
Organism: Helicoverpa zea; assembly: GCF_022581195.2. NCBI lineage: Eukaryota > Metazoa > Arthropoda > Insecta > Lepidoptera > Noctuidae > Helicoverpa > Helicoverpa zea. The sequence goes on along the minus strand of NC_061452.1, from coordinate 11,091,949 downwards.
TTTGGAAAAAGATTGTGATAGTAGTATTTCTATAGAGCTAAGTTTAGCTTAGCGTAGTTTAGCTAAAATCTAAAACATTCACGAAATGCGGCGGAAATCGATAATGTATACAAGGTTTTTGCCCTTTCGGGTCAGTTGCCTTTAAAGGGTGAGTACGTGAACACTCCTATGCATATATTAGGTCGAGGACTTCTCCGAGAGCCGGTCTTCTATCAGTAATTTTTATGCGACCGATAATACTTTATCGTGTAATTACTTACTATAACTTGGTGGCACGCTAACTTAATAAGTGCAAATGGAATAAAAGAAGGCAATTCTACCTTACTTAGCAAATACTTCAAAGATACATAAACTTAAATCACTGATCTAAGTAGGTACCTGCGTACGTACATTTCCATAAGTATTTACGTACATGTTAATAAAAAAGGATTTTCCGTTTGCTTAGAATGGACGTCATAACGATTATTAAGTGCAATTATAAACATATTTAAGTTGTTGAGGATTTTTTGCTTAGATAACTGAGTTTTGATTGCTGACGTTAACCCTCATTTTCGGTTAGTTTTGGGGAAATTTTGATGGATGTGAAAATAAAATAAGTAAGAAATATGAATGAAAGTTTTGATGAGTGGTCGCATAGTGGGGTAATGACAATAAATAGGCCGTTGTTGCTTCGAATAGATACTACGATGATAATGAACAAGTTTTCATTATGTAGGTACTGAGCGATCAGTTTATGAGATGATAAAGGGAGTCCCTGTTTGCTGACCTATTTGTGATAATATTTTAATTGTTCGTTTTGGATTATATTTTTTACTGTCGTAATCAAGTTTTAATAAGAAAATCAGTAACTTTGCAATTGCAGATTATTATTAATTTTTAAATCACTTTTATCTTAAAATAAATAAAAGGGGGCTATCTATCTAAAAATAATAATTTGTTGCAATTAGCAATACATACCAGCTTATACTTTATTTTGTTCACACAATACACTAATTATTAAAATAAAATTTAAACTTGTTTGAACGTCGCGCTTTTACGTTTATTCATAGGTTTGCGCGGTTCAATAGTTATCAGAGTTACACGCAGCACGCGTGATGCAGCGCGCGAGTGCCGCGCGACTGACGCTACGAGTGCCGTGCGGCTGGGATGCTGCGCGCACGCACGTCAGGTCGCTGCGTGAACCGCGCGCCGCGCCGGCTCGCCCTCAACCAGCCCGTCAAATAAATCCTTCATGCATCGCGAATGATTTCGATCACACTTTTTACACAACATTTTTTAGGTTCACCTTGATTCTATTTCATTAATGATATGGTCAGTAGATGGAATGCGAAATATAATATATTTTAATAAAAATAAAAATATAAGTTACCTCAGAAAATTATTTCATTTATTATCACGATTAATTGTTACACGTGTAATTGATAAATTTACACTGATTAAAATACGATATGACCAGATCCCTTAGGATATTTTCTACAACTTTCGTGAAAATGGGATTTTAATAACATTTGAATTAAATAAATTCACGGCCAATTTCTGAAATAGACCAGAATACTGAGGATCTCTTTATTTTAATACTAGAAGATACAATAGTTATTTCCAGAGAGATTACAGTCCATTACAATTTTATAATAATTAAATTATTGCTTACAATTTCGAGATTACAAGTCTATTATTGCTTATTAGTTTAATTAACAGTAATTTAATTAAAAGAAACATTGCATCACAGCATTTTGTCCGATTTTAAATTAGGGCTAGGAACGATTCATATCACTATTAATAAGTCCTACACTACGCTACGTAGATTCACTTACATAAATGCTGACACAAATTAAGTTCGGAGCGAGGCAGGAATGTTCGCAAACTCAGCTTCTCACGACAACAGTATCTAGCTATAAGTAATTTACTATTTCTATGGAAATGCAGAATTACTTAGTTTCCCGCGGGCTGCTCCTAATTGAACATAATACCTATGTTATTTACTCGTTTCCTAACAACAGTTTATGAACAAGGACACCATGAAAAAATATTCTAATAATGATAATAAATTAATACATATAATTATAAAATCAATAATATTCAAAGATATTGACGGGCCAAGGTGATAGAGTTCTGTTCTGTTAGATGTCACACTCCTATAAAGTTCTGTGCGGAAAACTGGTTTTATTTTCAACTTTTCAACATGGTAACCCGAATTGATTCAAGATCAAGGGAGTTGAAATATGGCACATTATTAGTGTAAGGTGTTTATAAGTAATATTTTAGGATAACAACACTATTTACGAAAAAAAAGAAGGTCCACTTATAAGTGGGCAGTTACGATTATAATTTTTGCAATGATAAAAACATCGCACATAGGTTGCTACGCCAGCAATTGAGCTAAAATATTTCACTTAGGTATATAAATTATCTATACCTGCAACCCAGTAACGAATAGGTATAATTTTCTCAAGCGTGACCTTTTTCGTTTCTACGAACCATTTCCCTCCATTTAACAATCGCACCTTTGGGCCAAAATATCGTAATTTTCATAAAATCGATACCAATTCAATCGATACATACATAAATATCACAATTCGAGTAAATACTACATATTAGTGTAAACTTGCGCATAGATTGTTTTATCAGCCGCCACTTAAGAGGTGCATAATGGACTAAAATCGAATAAAATAGAACCATTATTGGGTATTAACATATTTTTGTTGTTATTTTTTTTAAAAGTACACCTACATAACACAACAGAGTAAAGCCAATTCTAATGTGTTAAAATATTTCAATTACCACCATATTTTCAGATGGAAAAACGATGGAAAAACCGTGGAAAAACCATGTAACTACAATATTTATTTTGTGGTTACTTGGGTCTTGATTTCCATGAGTTCATGAAGTTCCGTTCTATACTTGTCTAATCCATTATGCACCCGTATAAGTTTATAACAATGAGGTTAACATCTATAGCCTCTTACAATAAAACACGCCAACCTTTTTTGACCTATGGTTATCAGGAGCATTATTAAAGTTATTAAGATCTTTTTCTATTGAAGTTATTAAGATTCTTCGTATTTTTTGAAAATATACGTATCCAAAGTTCATGACAGAAAAAAACAATAGGTTTTTACTCCCGATAACTTTGGTCAGTAAGGGCATGCTGGTCGCTGGTGCTCGAATGTTTTGCACTCAAAACAGATAGTATTCTCTAAAGTACAATTTTAGGCACTACATTACATCAGGTGCCGCTTTTAATAAAGGTATAATGCACATACCATTGACTTAATGCTAAGTTTCTTTGGAAAAATAGGAATGCTTTAAGTCGAACGAACATTAATGATAAAGCAGTTACTGTATTAAGGAGTAACCGCTCATTCACTCGACATTTTATCTAAAAGCGATTCACAATATTCATTATATTATTTAATGCAATATTATTGATTGCATGCAATTCCCATACTACTACAAGTAGGTTTATTTTAATTCACTGTACATCGAAGGCTGTTTGAACAAGAATACAACTGCAATTTTTGTAAAAATTGTGCAAAACGGGACACCATTCAATGAAGTCCGTTTATTTCCAGATGTTTGTCCTGAAGGCATTTCTCAAAGCTTGCAGATGCGTTTTTGTACTTGACCATCGATATCACGGCAGACATTTTTGAACATCACACATAAGATGTTTTTACAGTCGTAGTTATATAAACAGAAGTACATGCCTATCTTTGATGTGCACAAATCCTGTATGAAGCTAGGAATGTTTTGAACTGAGCAATTAAGCATTCCAACTATTTCATTATTGAAATGAAAATATAGCTTCTTTTACATGTTTATAGTTTTGCATAACTTAAGCTTAACGCCTTATAATATTATGCTCGCAGTTTTAGTATAAAAACTACGTGTGTAAACATTAAGACTATTACGTTAAAAGAGATTTTTCATGAGAACTGTGCAGACATAAACACAGATATTTCTAACATGAATGTATAAACTCGTAATACAACTTACAGCAGGAGGCTCAATTAATACTAAGTTGTTTTGACGTTACACTGAAGTTCTTGAAGGAAAGCGACAAAAACACTTGTCGCTTAACTTCGTCAAATATACTAATGAACTTAGGTATAAGCCATTTGGGACGATTTTGGTGCCAGTATATTTTCTTTTCTGCCGATAAATGATTTTTTTTACATTAATGAAGATGGAAATAAAATCTATACTGATAATTGTATGTGACAATGGCTTAATACGTTAATTGTCATCTTTTCGATAAAGTTTTGCAAAAAAAGGCACTGTCACTGGGATTAAATGCACACTTTGACCAAGAAAAGTGAGTCACGAGGGCGTAACCGCAGCTTGTTCGCAGCGTAAAAATGTTTACACTGTTCTTAATTTTATTTTTCTACCACTTTATTCATAATTCCAGACATACGTTAAACCCCCTGTATGCTACAAACGCGGATCCACAGGGGACAGTGGATTTCCTATTGTGTTATAGTCTGTGGCGTACGTGACTAAAACCTATTTTAGCCATCGAACTCCTTCGTCTCTTTTTTACCAAAGACAAAACAGTTCTGTCGCTGCTCTGGCTTTTTTGTTTTAGGACTTCACTATGAATAAGACAGTCGAAAAATAAAATGTCCAAGCACGTTAAAAGTAACAACTAGTGCAGTTTCCCGTGCGATCAGTGTGTGGGCAGGGCGAGTCGGTCGGCGTGGTTGCGGGCACGCATGCGCGAAGCGAGGCGAGTGCGCGCGGCCGCCACGAATGTCGCGAGCGCGTGCGCGAACACCATCACCACTGCGCAGAGGGCTACGAAGCCGAATGCTGAGCCTGGATAGAAGAAAATAATAAGATTAGGTAATGCTTTGTGTAAATTCTCAAGATGGATTGAAACCCTTCATAGTCAATCAAACCCTACAATATAGGTACGAGTCTTATAGTAGTGCAAAATACTAATTTGGCGTTCTAAAATTACTTACGCAGGCCATAAAAATTGCAATAAATTCGTTTAACTTGGGATTCGTTAGAACAAATGACTCTTAATTATTCTTATTACCGTGTCACTGGAGCATGAATGTTAGTTTTTTTGTAATTTGACGATTCTGCCTTCATAAAAACCGACTGCTCCAGTAGGCACCTGTGTTATGGCCTTTAAGTTACACCTGAAAAGTTATATAGTACCTAGTTTCTGTAACAACTTCTCAAAAATAAACTAACCAGGTTTATTCCAATCTAGGGCCGGATAAATAGCTGGCCTTCCAATCCTGTCAGTGCCGCCAACAGCCCAGTAAAACGCGCTAAACACGCCATACGCGAGTCCCGCGCCTGCACTGTACAGCGCGTGCGCGGCTCGCACGGGATGTGACGTCACTGCCAGCTCCAACAGCATAGACAATGAGTTCCCGCCATGAACCAGCACGTTTAGGGCATTCACCTCGTGGATTTCTGCAAAAGAGATTTTTGATTTTAGAATTATATAGTGAGTACGAGTGACGTATCGAGTATTTGAGTACGAGGCTTTTAAGAAAAAATCTGCCATTATTTGCCATTATTGTTAAATCAGTTCAAACAGGAGGTGGACCATTTAAATAAATCGATACATTAATATCAATTTGTAGACAACTGGATGTCCTAGTACCTACTGGAAAGATAAATTGTTCACTTGTGTTAGAAGCTATGACTATTTTATAAGGCGCATACCTAATCGATCAAAATTACAGACATGTTTTTCCGTAATTTTATTGTAAAAGTCACACATCATGATCATGACGTAAATACATAGTTGATTCTTTGGTCGGGAGAATATGCTAGTATATGAAAGTATACGCGCCTAATATTGTTATATATCTCTTGTGTTAATACCCGTAGCATAACTTACAAATAGCCTGCTGAAGATAGCCACCCGTGAGTGAAATAATAAAACTTCAGAAAACGTGAGAAAATGTTTCAAGTTTTTTAAATTACATAAGTGCCCATATTATACTGTATAAGTAGTACTTACTAGGATCATGTACTAGGGCCCAATAAACAAGCGAGATGACGAAAGCCAAGTCCGTGGCAATGTTATGAGACAGCCAGTAGGCTCGGCACAGCAGCGGCGTGCGCGCGCGCCGGCCCAATGGTATCGGGATCTCGTCCTCTTCGCATGCTGCAAAACGTAGGTTGACTATAAACACACGTAAACATACGCTTAGACATGCTGTTAGTTAGAGAATTAAAATAGATGTCATAATTTGTTAAAATCTCCTTGGTAGCAGAGGAATCGTGTTAGCTTAAGTCGATTCTATTTAGTCAAAACATTTCTAGCTACGAGACTAACAAGTAATGTAAACCCTACGTAACAGAAACTGTTATTTTTGTTAATAAAAAAGTCGCTCAGCTGCAATCCTCGTTTGAATCGAATAGAATACGATATCCAACGTGTTCGTATCCAACAATACACGAGACCGTATTATCCACAGCCATGTATCCGTGCGAGTTAACGAAAGTGACCGTTTGTATAAATCCTTTTATGTCGCACACAATTGTCTGGCACTTGGTATTGAAGTGGACAACGTCTCAACCGTTCAACAATAGCTGCGAATAATACTCGGACTGGGCTCAGTCGGAATGAGGAACCAATAAGGATAATTTGAAGCACAATGGACAGCGGGCCCGCTCCACTCTGATCTTAATTGACGCGAAATTGCTACCAATCAAGCGATCGTGACCCCCGTCGATAGCGTGCACCAAAATATTATCCAAATGTCTTTATTTGAATATGATTGCCCTTGACAAGTATCGATGAGAACAAATACGATAGGACAAAGCGAACCAATAACGTTGTTATTAGGAGGTTTCATCTCAATTGATGAACAGTCTAGACTTCTTAACGCATAGTGCGACGAAAAACAAAACACGTGTTCAATCGATCCCTAGCGAGCATTTTGATGTGTACGACGACATGCGACTCAATGATTCAGATTAATTGATTCGCGTGAGGAGTAGCGTTGTCCGAGAAAACCGTTTTGTGTAATAAACGCACCCACGCGATTCACTTGACATTGACGAGTCCGACCCGGCAACAGTGTGGCCCGTACTTTCTATCACTGCTTGATTGATGAGTTCAAAACTCTATAAGTCCTGTAAAACTTACAAGCAACCACAGAATTAGTAGCAATGTCAGAGCGAACTAGTTCATAGATTCAGTAAAATCATGCAGCAATTGAAAATCTCAAGTCATTCACTTGATTTCCTCCTGCAGTTCAATCTTGCAACGGAAATCGATATGCGCCAAGATTGTTTAGTAAACATGGCAGTAGAACATTACTATACGTCGCATGGCTGCAGGTTTTGCATTTTACGGATATGAGACTAGCTGGAGTAATTTACGGCGTTCTGTGTGTTTATGATTTTGTCTTGTTTGCGTTTATATTCGTCCTGCTTCTCTTTGATCTCTGTAGATGAAAACCGCGTTAATTTCAAAGAAATATATAAGCACAGAATTATTTGAATAGAAGGTTAAACACAGGAAATGAAGACGTATGAAAATATGAGCTAATGTGACTTGTTTCAACGACATTGAAAGAATGTAATAAAGAAATTTTGAGATTTAGTTTAGTAAATTGTGCAAACGTTTCAGCCAGAAAAATAAGATTAACAAAAACATCGTAATTTACCATAGTTTCCACCGAGACCGTTTAACCTTCTCGGAAGTACCAAGTTGTAGTTTATTTAAGGAATATTATTGTTACTCAATCCTAAACTAAAAATATACTGAAAAAGACTCCGAATTTAATCACTAAAACCAAGTTTCATTCATCGTTGTTTTCGTCAACATGTTTATGAATTTTTTATTTGCTTCTTCGAAGTTGATTCATAGTTGACTTTTAATTTGTTAGTGTGGAATATTTTAATGGAACATTTATTGTTTTTAGGATGTAGACAGAATGTATCGCTTGGACGAAATATAAACCTATTTATATTAATACATTTTGCTTCATCTTACGTATGAGTTATGTTACTGATGCAAGCTCAGTGGAGCCAAAGTCTAGTGCAGATGTGTCATTGAACTTGATATTGCTTCGTTACATTGTAACAAACTGCATTTTCTTGTGCAGGTGATAATGACTCGAGAATGCAGTCCTAAAGTACAATCTTGTCGTGGTATTCCAGAGAACCGTTAAATATTTTATGATGCCTTAAGTGTTGAGAAGAAACATGACGAATTCAGGTATTAAAGAGTAAAATTTTGATTTTTAACATGTACCGAACTTTTCCTCCGAAAAAAGAAGAATGGCCGATTTATGGAATTCCTTCTAGTGTTGTTGGACAATAAATCTTTATTTCTTATAGACTACTCTTTATTATAAAATATCGAATAAAAGTATTCATTTTCCTACAAAAATCCAGGTCTTCAAGTAATTAGACAATAACCGAAACTTCTCAATAAATCCTCAGATCATGTACAATACCTTACACTTTTGATAATTTCGTATCGATTGGCGTGATATCTTTTCCTCACTACCATCGGTATCGATTTAGTAGAATCAAGGATCGACATGATTATAGTAAACCCAAAAGACTTCAGAAACACAACCTTTACCTAAAACACCCTGACGTTTGCCTTTACGTGAGACGTAAGACGTAATATTATAAGTATTATTGTAACAGAATCATAAATAAAAAGTCATGTTTTTAATAGTAATAATTACTCAACTATCATAACTTATAATTTATATTATAATATTATCACGAGTCTTTGGCTAAGGGCTCATACTCACGTAACTTGAAACGTCAATCATTGTTTAATATGGAAATGTCCCTAGCAAATTATAATTTTCTCATTTGCTTAAAATCATCATACCGAATGTGAAAACTCCTAAAGTGAAAAATATAAATTATTTTCTTATTTTTTTCACATTTCTATATTAGGTATTTTGATCATTCTCCTTTAGTTCATCACATCAGATTGAAATCCCAAATCCAGAAAATTATTTATTTGTGAAAATGGAAAATCCACCTGCTATTTTTATATTAAATTTTCAAAAAGTTTAAAAACTTACGTGAGTTGAATTTTTGTGCTCTGTACCGATGCAGGACAGCAAGTGCGAGTCCAGCCTGCAGTGCTATCAGCAAGTAGCCCCAGTTGGTGAAGTAGATGAACCACTTCATATAGTTCAGCTCCACCTTAGGCCCATCGTACAGCCGCGGCAATCGCTGGCAAGAGAAGCTGGCCACGCCAATCGACACCACAGACACGAAGAACAACCATCTGAAAGGTAAACAAGTAAATATTCTAGTAAGTTTATAATCGTCAAGTGGAAGTTAAAAGAAAAACAATGCAATAAAATAATGTTTCCTTTCATACAATTTGCGCGTGTACACGTTGTTAATTCTGGCACATTCTTACGCAAAAACTAGGTCGAAGTTTTTTTTCAGACATTAGTTTTAAATTAGAAGATGTTACATTTTTTTTACACCACAGGCCGGTTCTTATAGCAAAAGCGATGTCGCGTACCTGTATATAAGGTAGACTGTGGAGGGATGTGGACTGGATTGCCACTGACTGCAGGCAAACTGGTGAGCTGGGCTATGCTCAAGGTTGAGGGCCCGCCGGCTCGCCTGCCACATGCGACCCAGCATAGCTGGCTTACATGACTTCTGGATAGCTGTGGAAGACAAACAAACATTAATAAGGGTACGACAAGGGCTAAGTGAAAGTGACAGTCGCATTTAGATATAAACTATGCTTATTGTTAGAAAGGTTGGGATGAAACAGCATACTGTCATTATTTACTTAGGGTTATGACCCTAAGTAAATAATGACAGTATGACTGACAGTGGGCGGCGGGTCTCATTTACACTAAAGTATATCTGGACGGGTCTGAAGTCAAATCCGATAATAACCAGTGACTACGAACATTACCTGAAGTTTGGGTAGACATTTCCAGTAGAAAGTTTAACGGCCAAAAAGCAATTTAAGAAGCACTAGGTACTGAGCTAGTTTTATACGTTGACAACAGTACGTCTACATACATCGTAACATAAATTCTAATTGTACCACCGTTCAATGAGACTGCGTGAGTGGTGGACGATCGATTTTATGATACAGGCACCTCGTCTCTATTCCTGCCGTTCGTTCATAATAAATTTAATGGACATCGATGTGTTTTCACAAGCCTGGGGCGACATACACCTTGACACAGATAAAATTACGTGTGGAGCTTTTCTTTAAATTTTACCATATCTGATATATTCAAACTTTTGGAACTGGACTACTTCCGAGTTACATGAATTTATTTTTATAACTTCGTATACAACACGGTATGCATGTGGTCACGTGACACAGCGACGCTTGCTGTGTTTTGCACGCGATCAATAAAGGCATTAATTAAGAATACGTTATGTGGTCCGATGATGAGATAACGACGGAGGGGAACACTTCACTATAATCAACAACGATCCTTTCAATGCAGAAACGCTTAAATCAGATCAAAGTGTCTTCCTCATGACTGGCCATTATAATCAGTTCACCAGATAACGGAATGAAAGTTAACTCAAACATTATTTGAGATTTATAAGTTAGAGCAGTGTATCGGCAATGAGATAAGCTCATAAATAAGCGCATTAATGTTGACGTAGGTAAGTACAATGCGGCAATGAATACGTCGTTGTCTACTCGAGTATCAGCTACATGAATTACAGGAGGAGATTAACAGTCTTAGTTTAATTGATGTAGATATCCACGATGGGTCTAGCGAGCGAGGTCAATGCACAACAAATTGTGAGCCACCTGCGTCGATTGGCTGGAGCAGCGAGTGGGTGCACCAACTGTTCGCAGAATAATCACTAATTAGTACACAAGGTCGCGAGGGACCGACCCGAGTGCCATGAGGGTCTTGGCTCATGTCATTACATTAGCGGTTTTATCAAAAGTTCTTTCTCCTGCCTTCGAAGCTATTCTTTATGTTCTTGGCATTACAAAGCCGGAGAAGTCGTTAATATTCTGAATAAATTAGTGCTAAGTAAATATTGAAATGACTTACTATTATAATTAATTAAATCGAAATTGATGAAGCAATAAAATGGTTTATTTCCTTATATTTGTGCCAAATGGATAGGTAGATGCTCTCAATGTTTTTTGCACTGTCTATCAGTAGCGTGGCATAAACAAAGAATTTTATGACAATGGCGTGGAAACATAAATGAAGCTATATGGATGGCCATCATTTTATTAGTATGCATTAATTGTGAATGCGGATTCATAGTGTTTTCAATGGGGCCTGTTTCAGACTAGTTTGAATAAAACTGAGGTTTCGTCTCGGTTGGCTGGCTGGCACTGTCATTCGTGATAGTAATCTGGCCATGCAGGACCATCAATAAACCTTCTACATTGAAACTGTTGTTTAAATGTGCCCATTTATGTTCGTACCTGCACAACATGCTGTAGTTCACACGTTTGTGAATAGGTCTATACTTCTTCGTGTTCATGTTATACATATACATATTTGGGAGATAGGAAACAGTTAAAATGATGCGTACATTTTATGAAAGCAGTATTGGAAATATATCCAAGTATATTTATATTATTCTCCGATATTGCAAGTCAGAGAATATCAGGCACTATATACGTGTTGCAAGTCTTTCAATATGACGATACATGTCAGTCTATGGTCACGTAACATGAAACATCTCTAAACTACATTCAACAAAAAGATCAAATGAAAGAGTATTATCGTTCCATTCTGAAATTTTATAAATGTAGCTTTGATTTCATGATCCCATATTTTTTTTCAAAGAATGCCCTACTTTTGGAATTGTAGATAACATTTCAACAATATAATCGATATTCATAAAGATCGAGTTGAAACATGACTAAAGGATGCACATTCCAGACTTTTATGAAGGAACCCTGAAGTACAAGTATCACCAGGCAAGCTCATCTTTGCTTATTGGTTGTAGAACATAATGAAACACCTATATAAGTGCCCCAATTACGCATTAGGACAAAAAAAAGAACTCTCAAAGACTCCACAGTCGAACTGTGTACACGGTTTTGTGGGAGGCATATAACGGGGGCATATAATATAATTTGTATGTAGTATCATGTCACAATAAATGAATCAATTCATTAACCAAAACTATAAATAAACCAAATCGAAACTCCATTGACTCGAGGATAATTACTGATTTTATGAATGTAGTATGCAAAGTACCTACCATACACGCATCCGTCACGAACTACGTTTGTATGGCATTGCAACAATGTGTATAACGAATGAATATTTATATGCACTATGACTGCTAGACGGCCTGCAGACGGCTTGTCTTCCGGGGTAGCCTTGTTCTCATACATTTTAATTCATTCGTTGCTATATCCTTCATCTTATGATGCCCTAGTACTGCTAAGTGGAAACAAATTCGGTCATGCTATACGTTTAAGCCGAGGTTGAGTAACGTTATATAGATTTGTCTACCTGTGCCGAATCTAGATTGCTCAATTTTTTTGGGACAATCAGTATGATTGATCTCTTAACTGTATGGATGTAGTGCGCAGTTAGATATTAATTATTTTATATCTATTGCATTAGGTTAAGATAAACCTGTAGGTAATGGTAGGTTAGAGGTGTAAATAAATAAATAAATTTTACAACACTATGATTGTACCACGTGTTTGTTTTGCATACGTATTGTTTTAAAAGATCTTTTTATGTATTTTGCATGGGCTGTTAAGTCATGTTATGCATAATAGTTAAAAACGAACTTCGAAGTTCACTGCTGGGCACAGCAGTGGCGGATTTACAAAGGAGATGGCCAAATTTTCATAGTAAAAAAACCCAGAATCGACAGCAACGAAATGGGTACCAATGGGTTCATTATGATAGACCTTTGATTGTGCCAAAAAATCCAGTTTGAAATCCATGGGGTATAGGAGCTATATCATATTTTCACAAAAATAGGTTATGTTGAATTTATGTTGTTTTACAGATTATTTACATAAAGGACCATAAAAATCAAGGTTTACTAATATTATACATGCGAATAGTATATGCGAATAGAATATCACCATAGTTACAGTGTTTTCCTGGTAATTAAAAGGTCCTGTTTGACCTCCCCCCCCCATTGGACTATTGACATGAACCACTCCAGCAGATACGATTAAGTATCGATCTTACGTACTTGAAGAGGTTTCCCTGTTATGTGTAAACTTCTGAACTGACAAAGGTTCATCATCATCATCTCAGCCATAGGACGTCCACTGCTGAACATAGGCCTCCCCCTTTGATCTCCACAGATACCTGTTGGAAGCGACCTGCATCCAGCGTCTTCCGGCGACCTTTATAAGGTCGTCTGTCCACCTCGTTGGTGGACGTCCTACGCTGCGCTTGCTAGTCCGTGGTCTCCACTCCAGCACTTTTCGGCCCCATCTGCCATCTGCTCTGCGAGCAATATGGCCTGCCCATTGCCACTTCAACTTGCTAATCCGGTGGGCTATATCGGTCACTTTGGTTCGTCTACGGATCTCCTCGTTTCGGATTCGATCACGTAGAGAAACACCGAGCATAGCCCTCTCCATAGCTCGTTGAGCGACTTTGAGCTTTGAGATGAGGCCGATAGTGAGAGACCACGTTTCGGTGCCGTAAGTCATCACTGGTAACACACATTGGTTGAAGACTTTCGTCTTGAGGCACTGAGGTATGTCGGACGAAAAGACATTGCGTAGTTTCCCGAACGCTGCCCAGCCGAGTTGGATTCGGCGGTTGACCTCTTTCTCGAAGTTGGACCTACCTAATTGGACTACTTGTCCTAGGTAGATATATGAGTCAACAACTTCGAGTACCGAGCTTCCAACAGAGACTGGGGTGGGCTGAACATGGACATTTGACATAATTTTCGTCTTGTCCATGTTCATTTTCAGGCCCACCCGTTGTGAAACTCGGTCGAGGCCCTCGAGCATCATACTGAGTTCCTCCATCGACTTTGCCATGACTACGATGTCGTCGGCAAACCGAAGGTGAGTGATGTATTCGCCGTTGATGTTGATGCCAAGTCCTTGCCATTCCAGGAGCTTGAAGGCGTCTTCCATTGCGGCAGTAAACAGTTTCGGGGAGATTACGTCCCCCTGTCTTACGCCTCTTCTCAATGGAATCGGCTTCGTGCTATGCTCCTGTACTCGGACCGACATGGTGGCGTTATTATACAAACACTTCAACACCTCGATGTACCGATAGTCAATATGGCATCGTTGGAGTGACTCAAGTACCGCCCATGTTTCCACCGAATCAAAGGCTTTCTCATAGTCCACAAATGCTAAGCATAATGGCAAGTTATACTCCTCGGTCTTCTGTATAACTTGCCGCAGCGTATGGATGTGGTCTATGGTACTAAAGCCTCTTCGGAAACCGGCTTGTTCGGGAGGCTGGAAGTCATCAAGCCTGTGCTCGAGACGGTTCGTGATAACCCTTGAAAACAGCTTATAAACATGGCTTAGAAGTGTGATGGGTCTGTAGTTCTTCAATAGGCTGTTGTCACCTTTTTTGAAGAACAACACCACCACACCCCTGCTCCATGCTTCAGGCGTTTTGCCCTCGGACAGGACGCAGTTAAAGAGCTTCTGGAGGACTTTAAGTGCCGGTGTTCCACCCGCTCTCAGAAGCTCTGAAGTGATTCCGTCCTCACCCGGCGCCTTGTTGTTCTTAAGCTGCTTCAGGGCCATCCTAATCTCGTACAGACTGATGTCCGGGATATCTTCGGTATAATGTCGGGACAGCTTGGCTCTTGGATCTCCTGCCAAGCTGTCAACGGACTTTGCGACCGAAGTGTATAACTGTCCATAGAACCTCTCGATCTCGCCTAAAACCTCTGCCTTGGTCGACGCTATGCTGCCATCCTCCCGTTTCAGCTTAGTCATCTGGCTTTGCCCAATAGACTTGTCCTTTGCGAACACTTTGGAGCCTTGGTTTCGCTGTATGGTCTCTTTAACACGATTCGTATTAAAGAGACGCAGATCGTGTCGCAAGGATTTGGATATTCGTCTATTGAGCTGCCTATATGACTTCGCATCATGGGAAGACTGCAACTGTAGCAAGCGTCGTTCAGCCATGAGGTTTAAGGTTTGCTCGGTTAGTTTTTGAGGCCTATTTTTACGGCAGGGTCTAAAAAACTTAGACCCTACCGTGCGGACAGTTTCCACTAGTCCGTCGTTGATCTCGTCCACTGACACTAAGTTCTCAAGGCAAGCAAAGCGATTAGAGAGCTCGAGTTGAAAGCTTTCCGGGTTTTGAATATGGGACCGAGTAGGTCGGAGCGTAGACTTCATCAGACTGGACCTTTCAAGTTTAACATTGATATTCAGTGAGGCTCTTACGATTCGGTGATCGCTTCCGGTTTTTACCCTGTTGATCACAGAGACATCACTGAATATCCGTCTCTTGTCGGTCATGAAGAAGTCTATCTCGTTTCTCGTGAAACCATCGGGACTCAACCAGGTCCATTTCCTGTGAGGCGGCTTCTGGAAGAAAGAGTTCATCATGAAGAGTTCCTCTTTCTCCAGAAAGTCAGCCAGCCTCTGTCCCCTATGGTTCCGTTGCCCATATCCAAATTGCCCCACTCTCAACTCATCACCGCTTTTCTTGCCCAACCTAGCGTTAAAATCCCCCATAACAACAGTGAAGTGGGTTTTGGAACTATGTATGGCCCTACTTACGTCCTCATACATAGTCTCCACCTCATCATCGGAGTGTGACGAGGTCGGTGCGTATACCTGAATGACCTTCAGCGAATATCTTTCGGATATTCTGAGTATTAGGTATATCACCCTGTTCGACACACTGTCGATGGTTGTTATGTTGCTTACGAGGGACTTGTGAACGAGAAACCCGACACCACCTTGGGACTTTTGGTCTCCCTCCCGGTAGTAGAGCAAGTTACCAGACTTCAGGGTTACGGTGTCCTCTCCCTCTCTACGGACTTCGCATAACCCCTAATGATTGTGAACTTAATGATATTTCTGTCAGTTACTAGATTATTTTTGCAACCCGCTATATACTGAAGAGTTTAATGTTGACCAGTGCCGGTTTTAACTCTACCAGCGCCCTGGGCGAGATTTCTGCGGCGCCCTCCAACTGCAATTCAAACCAATACGAAAAACAGAGACATATGTAGTTGCGAGCGCGAATTTTTTTTTATAGTTATCAAGTATGCAGAAATTACGTAAAATGTAGCCCAATCGTACATAAGTTATTGCTGGTTGGTGAATGTAAAAACACGGGAACATATGTTCTGATTGCGCGAGCGAAGCGAGCGCTAAATTTTTTGTTATATTTTAGAACTCAAAACAAAAATTACTTAAAATGTAGCCCAAACGTAAATAACTCTTTGTTGGTGTTGGAGCCTATGTATTAAAATTTTGGGACTTAAGTAGTACCGTAAATAAAGAAAAGAAAGTTCATATAGAAAATAGAAGTTACTTTCTTATTAATAAAAGGACTTAAAAACGACGCTACCTTTTTTTTCTGCTAGGGTAGTAAAAATGTTGAAAAATAAAAACAACTATAAAGTGAAGCAAGCCCAAAAATTTTTGAGTTTTGGATCACTAAAAGTTCTAAACATATATAATAAAAGGCAACTGTGAAGTGAAGAAGCCGCAAGCGAAGGGAGCGCGAATTTTTTTGAATATTGGGACATTAAAAGTAGCTATATGTGATAAAAAATTTAAGTGTAAAGAAATCACGAGCGAAGCGAGCGCGAAAATTTTTGAGTTTTGGGACATAAAAGTAGTGTTTGTTCGAGAATTTCTCAAATTTAACGCGGAATCAAAAGAAACCGTGACTGGATCGACAGTCAGTTGTATGTGTTTGTTTCTTCGGTGCTCCAACTTTTCGTTAAATTGAGAAAAGCAGAATAAGTTAGAAATAAAGAAGAAACCGCGAACGAAGTGAGCGCTTTTTTTTCTTCGACGTCTGCAGCAAATTTGCTTGTCTATTTGACATTTTACAAGGCTAAACCTCCATATAACGCAAGCAATCCCATGTTTATTATTTTTTCAGGCTAGGAATTGACTTGGTTGGTGGTTTTAAAGATTGTTATTGAAAAACCTATTTGACTTCTAATCCTCTCAAATCGAGTGATCTATCGAATAGTATGGAATCGAATGTCCTAGGCCTGTATGGCCTTTGGACAAATCTAACGCGCCCGGCATTATACGACAACACATAAAGAAGATGGATCAAAATTGCCCCACGTCCTATAACAATGTAACGTATCTCAAAAAAAAGATAAACATGATTAAAAAAATATGGCATACTCTCTAACTTCTTTTTTTTACACCTTCATACGAAAAAAATGACTATAAATGTAAATGACATATATATAAATGACATACGAAAAACTTTCCACTAATGCGGATAGTGACATGCTTGTTACTGAAAAGAAAAAAAAAAACTTTTTACAAAAAATAAAACCGACTCCCAAAAACACTAAAAAGTAAAAAAAAAACTATTCTTAGGTGCATCGGCATATAAGTCGTAGGCGAAATAAACTTAGGTACCTACATCCATTAGACACTAACTTCTGGGCCGATGCATCTAAGAATATATTTTTTTTTGCTTTTCAGTGTTTTGGGAGTCGGTTTTATTTTTTTGTAAAAAGTTTTTTTACAAAAAAATACACACAACAACAACAACAACAACAACAAACAACAAGTAACAAGTATAGTTTTTACTATTCGCATTAGTGGAAAGTTCTCATCAATACGAATAATATACGACCAAACACGAGGTAGTTAACATATTCAGTTGTCGATTCCCTCAACCTTCTCTGGTCTCCATCATCAGATCAGCTCCAAACCTTCACTGTTGCAAAGGTCTATTCAATACAAATAATATAAGCCCAAACACAAGGTAGTTTACACATTCAGTTGTTGAGTTCCCTCGACCTTCTTTCGTCTCCATCATCATCATCAGATCAGCTCCAAACCTTCACTGTTGCATAGTGTTATCAGACATACACCTCATTGACAAGTTTTTATCCTGCGCATACCCACAACTTTCAAAAGTTGCCCTAGATTTCTCAGGGTTTCCATCATCAGGTCCTGACCTGATGATTATGGGACCACCTGTGAGGTATACCCTATCAAACAAAAACATGATTTAAAAAAATGGTCAGTAAATAGTCTTATGAACGATGTTTTCATAACAGCGCCTGAACAATTTTTAAAGCATTTTTTTCGTATGAAGGTGTAAAAAAAAGAAGTTAGAGAGTATGCCATATTTTTTTTTACATTTTTATCTTTTTTTTGAGATACGTTACATTGTTATAGGACGTGGGGCAATTTTATATGGATTGTGATCCGTCTTCTTTAATTGAAATTACTTGGTACAGGAGCGTACCGCGGCGCCCCTGAGCCCGCGGCGCTCGGGTTATTCGCGCACCCTGCACCATGTTTTGTATAACTTTGAGGAATTAAATTAAGTAATCAAAAATAAACAAGAAGGAGAGGGGTGACAGCCGGACTGGCACCCCTCTCAGTGCCGCCTCGACGTCTTGCGCATGCAATGTTGTAGTTTTGTTTAAAATTTGAATAGCGTGCAGTGACTGGTAGTGAACCTAGGCTTTGCAGATTAGAATGGCACCCTCCGGACTTGTTCCTTCTGCCCGTGCCATCCTGGTCGTGCAGATAACACAGGAAGATCCTGTGTTACGAGTTTTTATTTTATTTTTATTGAAATGCTATTGGAATATTTTTAAATTCATGATCACATAATACCTAAGTATATATAACAGTGCGTTTATTAATCGTTTATTTATATATGGATTGTGTACTCGTATAATTATAAAAAAAATCTGTAAACAAAAAAAGTTAAATTTGCCGCCCCTCTAAATCTGCCGCCCTAGGCACTGGCCTACTTGGCCTATTGGTAAATCCGCTACTGGGGCACAGGCCTTCTCTCACACATATTTTGTTAGTTAGGTCCACTTTAGGTCTTAAGTTACGATACGTTTTCTTTTTCCCTATTTATAGGTATTGCATAATACTGAATTTTCTATATAGGCAGGCGTTATCATAAAATTGTTCGCATGGTAAATCTTATCAGCGTACATGGTTGTTAATCATGAATTTATGACGCACCGCATGCTCCATTAGCCACACAGTTTTTGTATCTAGGTAAGTAATAATTAGTTTTTTAGCACAAGTATGGCTTGTCGCTTAGAGGTCTCCCTACAAAAACTATAGAGGATAATTAAAATCGACTCTTGTAAGGCTTCGCACGTGCAGTTTTGACCTGCCCTTTCTGGCCATCTGCTGTATGTATTGCGAAAACAAAGTCTTCTAACGGGAAATTGTGGAAGCCTATTCCTCTTTCACGCAAAAACTCCTGAACGGACTTTTGTTAAACTACTCTATTATTGAGTACCACACGGATTATTTTTTATCCAGCGCCGGGAAGTTGTTCCCTCGGGACGCTTGTAAAATGGCGGGTAGGTATAGTCTATAATCCAGTTTTGCATATGAATTTGCACAGGGCCGGTGGCTCGCAACCACGGAGGAGAAAAGTTTCTCCTTCGTGCTCGCAACTGTCTTAATTAGATAAGTTAGCGTTGACCCGCCATTGTTGAACCTAGGTCACAGCTCAGCTGACCTGTTTAATCTTCTATTAGTGTACACACGGCAAAGGGTTTACCCTCATTATTGAGTCATTCACGTAAGACTGGATGTATCTATACAATTAGTTAACTAAAAAAAAGTGTAAGCGTTCTAAAGGGTATATTTTGAACATTACTGCAAGGTACTAGCTCAAACAATTATTATAACAAGATCATATCTTATGTGGGTCATCTTTGGAAGAAGTTTAAATGGATTTAGAAGTTTATATTCAAACGTACATACTTGTATATTTTTTAGCGATGATCGTGGATTATCACACGTAGATTATCGGATGGCACGTTAAACTGTAGGTCCCGGTTGTCATTGAACATCCTTGACAGTCGTTACGGGTAGTCAGAAGCCTGTAAGTCTGACACCAGTCTAACCAAGGGGTATCGGGTTTCCTGGGTTGAGGAGGTCAGATAGGCAGTCGCTTCTTGTAAAGCATTGGTACTCAGCTGAATCCGGTTAGACTGGAAGCCGACCCGAACATAGTTGGGAAAAGGCTCGGAGGATGATGATGATGATGATCGTAGATTATCACACACACGTTACATTAGGTACCTAGTTATTTTGCAAAATGTTAAGGTAAGCGGTCAAGACATATTACCTACTCAAGACGGGTTCTCACAATATTAGACACAATCATCATTCTCAGATTGTGACGCTAAACATGACGATGATTGTTCATCAAATCATCATCTAGAACTAGATAATATGATAGTTTCGTACAGACGTCCCGAACAATTGTTCGCACGCAGAAGGAACCACGTGTTTAAGTGTGTATAATGCTTATGCACTCGTGCATAACCAACAGGTACATATGTGGTACAACGTCATACATATATAATGTTAAGGTACGTTTTAAAAGCAAGCTGCCAACTGCAACTGCCGACCGCACGTGCTGTTGCCGCCTCGACCCGAAACGAAAAATACTCAAAACAAGCAGTGCAGTCGCGGTAAGCGCGGTCGACGGTTGCAGTCGGCAGTTCGCTTCCAAAACGTACCATTATTTCAGTTATAATAACTTGATAACCAATGATTGCAGGTGCAGTTTTATAGAGCGCGGTCTATGAATCGTATAATGAGAATGTAGATTGGAAGTCGTAGGGTTAAAAGGTCGCGAAGATCAATAACTTGTTAACCCTTTACGACAAATTGTGTCACATTAAGTATTGAAATTACGTATCACATAATTGGATACTATTAGTTACTTAATTCAAATAATACTAATAGGTACAAATTACTCAATACTCAATTATTTATTTGCGTTCCATATGTTATTCTTAATTACATAAGTATTTACAGAAGTACTTACTTTAATACTAGTAATTTTATATCTATTTTTTTGTGTTTCAGGCTCTAGAACTGAATCATATCATCACAGCCACCACGATCAATACTGTAATGAATGACCAAAGCCCTTATCATTTCACTATAGGAATGACGTATCAAAACTTAATGTAATATTTATGTACAACTTATAGGAAAGGTCAATGCACACTAGAAGTATTTAAAGAAAATCGATATGAAAGCCGCACTACTCATTTGGGTCAGAAACTTCAAATGTAGTTCAATTACCTTTGAAAAAGTAAGTTGATAAAAACGGTTATTTCAGGGAAGGAAATCAGCACAGTAATTCCACCAAAAAGTGGTATGATTCGTTCAAGGACTCTTTAGGGAAAAGGGATGAACGTACAAAAATCATTCTTAGCGAAATCGTTAAATAACTAATAAATCCAGGAAAATACGTCAATTACTAAAAATGGTAATGAGGTAATTCATAACTTAAGTTTTAAAATAAACTAATTGCTGAATATCGGCCTACGCCCGTTTCGAAGAAATATATAGCCACATAAAAACCGCCTGCAGGTCACCACTATCTATCTCTGGGCCTATCATCTTCGATTCAGCAATTTTAGCATTATTTTTTAAAACAGAGTTACTTTGCCATTCAATATAGTGTAGGTACACAGTTGCAATGTTTATTCAGGGTACCAAAAATACATGGAGATGGTTGTCACACATTTATTTGACACCAAATCTAAATAAGGGCGCATGTTCGTCTCTATTTAGCATCGGAGTATTGACCCGTCAATTTCGGTTACCATTTTGATAATTGAAACTTGCGCATTGCCAGGTAATATTACAACTGTTAGGCAGGACACGTGCTGGCCTTTTTAGTCACATTATAAAATATACAGTGTTAGACATATTTTACAAACATTGGAATCAGTTTTCTGCATTCTTGATGCCATATATGCTAATGGATATTCAAATTCTCGTAATAGGAACAGGCTGTAAAAAAGCATTCCTTCATGAATAATATAAAAATTAACATAAGAAACTTGAACATTGAACCTATTGCCCTTTGGTAATGATTTTACTAATATGATGAATGGGAAAGATTGCGGCTTTAGATGTGTCCTCAATTATGCGTTAAGGCTGATTGGACTTTGATGAAACGTGGCAGTAATAAACCTTACACATTATGATAACATACAGGCTACTTTTTATCTCTAGGTTTGTTGTGCCACTTATTTTTCCCAGGAAAACACGTAGGAGGTGGTTTTGGAAGAGCGGGCGTTTTTGGGGGCTTTCCCATGTGATATTTGATGAGCGAAAAATGTGTTTTTTCAGCCTAATTTAAATGACTTTTTGGTATATCTTTAATTGCTTGTTTCTTGGGGACGAGGATACAAGCGTAGATTTAACATACTTCAAAATAAACTTATGATTACCAGACAATTATTTCCTAGCTTCGATAGCTGGATTACCAAATAACCGTGCCTAAGCCGAGCCTCATGTATTGATGTGGAAAGGTTTATCTCTTGGCTTTGACCTTCTTGCAGATCTATCGGCATATTTTCGTAATACGTCATTATATTTGCATTGGGTAATAAGGAGATTTTTTCGCATGTGTTTATCTTCGGTGTTTATGAATATTTAAAAAGAAATTGCTTAATTTGGAGATGGGTAAAACATATGTCTATTCTTTATATCAAAATTCAGTCATAAATCGGTGTTGGTAATATATGTAAATGTATTAATGGTTCTAGGAAAGTAGCTTATTTGCAAAAGGGGATTTCCCAGAAAATGTGTTTAGGAAATAAAAGTAGTACCTACTTATAACGCAGTGATAAAAATAATGATGACGAACCACTTCTACCTAAATATGTTCTATTTTTTATCCTTCTCAGAAGTGTTTTAAGAGTTCGCAATAAAAGTAACGTTTATTTAATTGTACCATCGATATATTGTTGCTAGCTTCTTTTTCGATTGAAAAAGAGTTAGCAGTCATTGCTGATATATCTATCGGCCATTACGGCAATTGAACGATTTGTTCGACATCGTAAATGTCGAACTAAGCGCTTGGCGACAAGACAAATAACAACCGAAGTCTTTAGTTTCAAGTGAAACTTTGAGTCAGTGGTAAACTATGTTTAGACTACGACAAAATGTCTGATATGTGACTCCCG
Organism: Helicoverpa zea; assembly: GCF_022581195.2. Classification (NCBI taxonomy): domain Eukaryota; kingdom Metazoa; phylum Arthropoda; class Insecta; order Lepidoptera; family Noctuidae; genus Helicoverpa; species Helicoverpa zea. The sequence goes on along the minus strand of NC_061452.1, from coordinate 11,068,855 downwards.
AGTTATTTTGTTGCGGTGTTACGAGCACTTTCTTGGCTCAACAAACACTTGATGTAAACACTAAGTTTGCAAAATTGTTGTGTGGACTTTTATAACAACATACAATAGCGGATGTAATAAGCGAATAATCTTTTAAACGTTTGTTAACAAATTAATCCTCGAGTAGTTTTCGTAACAATTTACACCACAATCCATTATTAATTCGCGGTCAGCGAGGACAGACGCAAAATATTTGCACAATAAAGTAGGCCGACGACTTTTTTATTGCTTTGCATCAGAATAGTAACGTCAACAAACACACTAGCATAAAACCTTTAAATATTTATTTCGAGAATAGAACTCAAATGCATAGCGTAGGTCTCGTCTAGACTGGATGTTATAGATAACGAATAAAAACAAAACGTGCAGTACCTATAATGTCGTGTGAATGGATCCTTAGAGTGAAAACCTCAGAATGGATTTTTGCTGTTAGTTTACTGCCTTTCAAGAAAGATAACATTCCAAAGCTCGTAGTATCCTTCTATTGAAAAATTACGTCGTTCACACTTACGATGTTTTCAGTCTAAGGTATTCTGAATATAGCGTTCTGAATGTTTCGTCTACTGCCTCCTAACAATCCTTATAAATATTCAGCGGATAGTTGTATTATATAACAGTTTCCGTCCGTGGTTGGGTCTGCGTCTCGTGGGAAAATACCTAAGAGCCTTCTTACGTACAGACGACAATCTCAATCTGTCTTTCTTCAATATATTTTCAACATTATCATAATAGAGGACGGCTAATGTTCGATTGGTATTTGAGAGATTTGGCGGCCGACCTAGCGTTTGTAAATGATCTATTTAACACTTAAAATATTTTTTCAAACAAATCAGATCAACGTAAACGGACTTAACCTAAGCTTTTATTACTATTGGTGATACGATTGTAATAAACCGTCCGTGTAAGGACCGTAGGAAGCTTTTACGTTTTACACTCAGTGTTTATTTATTTAACGATGTCATAAAAGTTACTTGCACTTTGAAACTTTACAATTTATGATCTGATTCCTCTTTCCTAGCTGTCGTTAAACTGTAATGCATAATAAATAGATAACGGTCATAAGGAATGTATAAAACAAATCCATTGAAGGAAAGTCAACATTTTCATAGCATGAATCTTATTGTTATATTGGACTAGCTTCGACTAGCTTGCAGTAGTTTTTCTAACATAATCTACCTAACGTAAACTATCAGGCTGCAATCTTCACACTACAAACAGGTAGTTGTAAATAATTAATGTACCGAAAGAAATAAACAAATGAACGATAGCGTGTAATTCGTCATTACCTGTCACATTTGAGGGGTGGCTGTATCTCTGAAGCGCTGAAGCGCTTTGTTGCGCAAAAGAGATTACGTTGCTGAAAGGTTCGTGCAATCGCTCACGGTTATTGGGTTAACGGAAAAGCGCTTGAGATCGGGGTTGGAACACTTTTAACATTTCAAACTTTTTGCGCTGAGATTGAATGGATCGCTTGCAAAGATGGATGGATCTCTCTGGTGTCTTTCTAAGACTTCCTTTTGTGAATTTACATTTTTTTGTAATAATTTCTTGGGAATTAAGGAGCTTTCGCTAGATATAAAGTTTTTGGAAGATTGTTAAAATGACCATGTCTACCCATTTCTTGTAATACAATAATTTATTAAGCAGATACCTAAGTAGATAATTGTACTACGTAATTAGAATTTTATAAACATTTACTTCTTCTTGTTATTAGAGAATTGTTTTAACGATTTGTGTTGGTGCTGAGAAAAGTATAATTTTAGTTTAAACAATGTTAGGTGCAACCTGTTTCCTGAGATATTCTTCAAAAATACACAATGTGGGTATTTTTAATTTTATAAAATTAATTAACTGACCGTAATTGACATTACATCGTTAAGAGAACAGACGTCATACACCGAATGTCTTGTAATTTTTCTATTACATTCATTAACAATGACATAAACGATTCATTCGTTTCATAGATAGTAACGTCTTGTCGTGTAAAACGTTTAACAAAGGACTTCAAATATGTGACGTACGAAGGCCTGCATTTGATTGTATTAATGTCTACAAAGATTTGACAAAAATACAAAAATACAGGCGTGTTTTTCTGAGTTAACCTCGAGTCTCGAGAACTGTCGCAAATATTGTCACAATTAAGTTCTTGTTTACCAAAGTCATATTCGTAAATGTTTCAGATTTCAATAGGTACACGCACGGAATGAAAAATAGTCATAGAACACTTTTATATAGGAAATAAAAAACACAAATCATGTTTATAATAAAGACGTGTAAGGTATTCACACATTATCGTGATACCTATATAATTTATTTATTATTCTCACGCGTTTAAATAATGCGTAAAAATGCAATTACATTACACGTGCATGAATCATTTGAGACTATTTACATTCCCTACACAAATATAGTAATCGTAATCCAGTTGTAATATAAGTCGGCATTTACACTTACATAGATCCAATTTCGGCAACTTCATCTTTCTGGTTCAGGATTCAAGTAATCAGTTACAACGACCGGCGTATCAAAATACCACACTATTAAAAACGTTTACAAGTTCGCATTACGTTGTTTTTGAACTCCGAAGAATGTGTACGATTCGTGTATCGCGATGTTTTTAAAAGGGAAGCGGTGCATTGAAATGAGCGGGTGTGCGCATGTACGGGCTGACGGGCTGACACTGCGGAGCCGGCCGACACAGTCAATACAGCAGCACCGTCCTCACACGATCTCCATTACAATTAACTCATCCGATAAGTGGCTCCTTCGGTCCCGGCAACAATCTCAGCGGATCAATGCCACCGCGCCTCAACTATCGACGTTACGATTAATAGTCCCACATGACACTTAATACGAACAAATGGCTTCCTAATTTAAAACAATTGGCTAGCCTCGCGAAACTATTCGTTGACCCATAATGATGAATTTTTTTATTTATTATTACCACGTATGAAAACGAAGGACAGATTACTTATACCAAAAAAATAAATAGAAACTGAATTAACTATTGCTTACATTTTAAATGAAAAGTAATACAAACACGTATAAAAACTTGTGCATGAAGCAGTACGCTTTTGATTGTCACCATTATCACAGAAAATATTTATAAACTTGCTAAACTCACTGCGTCCGATTAGCAACAAATCCGATACTAGAAGGAAATAATGGTATTTAAGTTAACTACATCGGAAACAAGCACTAACGATTGTTATGTATATGAACCATAAAACTCTCACATTCTTCGTATCGACAAGGATAAAACAATATAAAACCTATAATTGTTAATTAATACTATAGCGTACGATATCCGTGCGTAAATCTAAGAGGAATTCTTATCAAACTCACCTGAGTCCACACTCTTCTTCATGGGCACCATAGCAACATTTTTGCACATTTTTATAGCTAATATTATTATGCACTTCGTTGGAGATATTTTTTAAATTGTATGTTATTTTTATTTATATTTTTTTGTTTAGGTTTCGTGATTAATTCCGATGGATGTTTTTTTATTTAGTATGGTGTATTATGCATGGGTGCGTGTGGTGTGCGGCGCGCGTGGCCGCGACTGCAGCGTGCAAACAGTGGCGGTGGCGAGCATGCGCAGTGGCGGCGCGCGCCACCACGCCACGCCACGCTACTCCGGCTCGCTCGCCGCTACCGGCTACGAGCTGCATCACCACAATCTTATGTACAAATATTTACTGACAGGAGAAAGATACACGTAATAAATCCATTAGCCAAATATTTATTCAACAAATTATAAGAACTGGGGTAAGTCAATAAAGAAAGATATAAAAATAGTACATAAATAGTTCGCAAAAAATAATTTCTGAACCAGAACGTCCTTGCAACTAACATGAACTACAAACTTATTTGCTACCAGTACTTTAAATAGACTACATATTTTACTCATCACTCAGTGATGATTCTGACTAAATCCGATCGAAAAAGCGACTTCAAAGAAATAAAAAAAAACTACAATTTTTATTCACATAATTTTATATCGAGAATCATTGTAATACAGCGATGTCAATCAATGTCACATCTGTCTTAAAAACCGTTAGCACGTGGTCTCGACTACCTGGGGTGACCACGTGTCTTTACCTGGGCCGGGTCACGGCGGGGAAGCTAAAGAACCCCTGTAATTGTAATTATTGTACCATGACCGTATGGGAGAAACAGCAACGCCATCTGGAATTCGCCGGCTTGCGTCAAATAATTAATCTATGCTGGGTAATGTAATAAAGACGATTTTTTTGCACCCTGAAGGCTCCGAAACTACTGAAACGATTTGAAACAATATTTTACCATAGGAAAGATACTCGAGAGATATTCGCGGGTAACATAGGGTATATTTTTTTAGAAGTTCTCACGAGACGCGGGCGACACCGCGGGAAAACGGCTAGTAATAGTTACCTAGATTAGAAAATTAGTAAATTACCGGAAAAATATGTTTCTGGTAACTTACTAATTTACACGATCGTTAGTAAAGGGAAAAATAAACAGTAAGTACGTATTTAAAGAGGAATATAACTTAACTTCATGTTTCTTAATAAAGCGTTATATGTACAGAGAAAAAAAATAAGTATCATCATAACAACATGCGTAAGTGAAAATTCACCATGGATAAAATTGGTGACCATGCGTTATAAGCGTTTATTCAATTTGTGCACGAAACGTTATCTAAGACATAAAACTATAGGCAGGTACCTTTTGTTTTACAACTGATTATTATTATGTAACTAAATTGTGTAGTACTTCTGTGTCGATTTTAACCTAAACGTGACGGTTTCTGAACAAATACTTAATACAATTGTATTGGTTCTTGTATACCTAATTGATCATTGGTCATGGCAAATACTGATTAGTCCTAACATTTTTTTAAATTTTTAAGTTAGTAATTTTGAACGCAATTTTTTATGCCATTGTTTAATTATGATTGTTATTATTTTAATTAATGTAATGTTAGATATTAAGTGCATATAATATGTATTATAATTAAGAGCAGTTACGTTAAAAAAAATCCTGAAATAAAAATTTTGACAAATCTATACTAATATTATAAAGCTGAAGAGTTTGTTTGTTTGTTTGAACGCGCTAATCTCAGGAACTACTGGTCCGATTTGAAAATTTTTTTCAGTGTTAGATAGCCCATTTATCGAGGAAGGCTATAGGCTACTTTTTATCCCGGTACGGGAAGTAGTTCCCACGGGATGCGGGTGACACCGCTGGCAGAAGCTAGTATATTATAGATGAAATAAAATACCTTCTTAGGAAAACAAAATCAAAATGGAATAGAACGCTAAATAAAAATAAAATCACAAGGGTATAAATAGCTAAATAAAAAGAGTTATTCCCAATTTGTCATTAGTACCGATTGGTCACCAACTATTTTTTCCATACACCAAATCCCGATTGGTCATTCTAGCAAAATAACTAAGGACAATGCCGGATTTTGTATGGACCCTGTCCCCACCCACCAACAGACTTGAAACTAGTGTCATCGCAAGCGCATCCTTCGATAGATCATGATTATCAAAACGATTTACTCCAAATGTATGGGGTTTTGGAAATACACGACATTTTAGTATCCTTAATAATCAATTAACTTCAAGTTTGTTAACCAATTACTCGGAGATGCGTGGACCGATTTTGATTATTTTTGTTTTAGTGCAAAGAACGTGTCTCAACGTTAGTCCGATATAATTTTCATCGGGATCTTTTTAGCAACTTTTGAGTTATCACCGGTTAGAATGATAATTAGTTTAATGATTTTGTATGGACCTTTACTGACTCCAACAGAGTACGACATCCTGAATTGCCTTTTCAAACCGATTATTTTAACCGATGATAACTCAAAAACTGCTTAAAAGATCTTGATGAAAATTAAATTAGACTAACTTTGAGATAGATTCTTTAAAATAAAATAAAAAACATCAAAATCGGTCCACCCAACCTAAATTGTCTTATAGTTCCTAAACCCCATACTTTTGGAATGTGTCTCCATAATAAGAAATGATCTATTAAATGAGGCGCATCCAATGACACTACTTTCAAGTCTGTTGGTGGGTGGGGACGTTTTTAGGCATTGTCCTTTAATATTTAAATTTTGAGTGCCGATTCGTCACCCGCGTAAAATTTCACGTATCAGAGTACCGTCAGAAATAAAAGTGTTAGAAGAAATTTTAAATGAAAAACTTCAATGTAGGTAAAGGTTTTAATAGCTCTCATATAAATATAATAAAATTTACATTAAAACACAGGTGAAGACAACATGGGCATTTTATAACCCGAAAATGTGACTCGATACTTTTTGTACCGGTAACAAAAGTACCAGGGGCCCATAACTAGCAAAGAGATTGTATACATAAAAATATTCATAAATATAAAATTTAATTAACAAAAATAATTCGAACGTAGTCTGCAGTTGTGTTGTACACACTGCAATTTTTCTTTTAAATTGGTCCTTGTTCGGTTAAACAGAACGTTTCAGTTCAATTATCTTCTTAAACTTCTTGTTCTTACTGTCCATACACTTCTTCCTCCGAGCCTTTTTCCCAAACTGTGTTGGGGTCGGCTTCCAGTCTATCCGGATGTAGCTGAGTACCAGTGCTTTACTATCCATACACAATTGAGAAAATATATTTATTTTATTTATGAATACCTATGTGCTTAAGTTTTGGTCACAAGTCACATACACTAATAATGCATTTACACCACATGTTTTTTTGCTAATACCGATAATAGTAAATAGTTACTTACACAAAACAATAGAAACCGGACCATACTTTGCCCCTTCTATATATTGTCTCTTTCTGGAAAATAAAAGGCTTCTGTTTTATTACCTGATTTTATATATAAATAAGTTATACCGGGATTTTCAAAACATTGGTTCACATACATAAAATACAATTCATCGACATGGTGTAAATTGGTATGTTTATCTACAATTAGGAAAAAAACGTAAAATCCTGACACTCTTGACTGCTATACTCCTGTAAGTTATGCGGTCCTAGTACACGGTGGGCAGTTCCATGGACACTCGTTGATTGGTATATTACTCATCTGATTTATGCGATCCTGGTATTTTGGTTTTGGCCGTGCGTTGTGTGACGCCGTTGAAATCGCGATTTTATTAATAGCGTCTTGCCCTAATCGGAAAAAACATAACCAACATAAATAAAAAAAAACATATTACAATATTGTAAAGCTTATCTTGTTGACAGTACTTTATACAAAATAAAGTACGGATGACCAATTGGGACTAAGCAAAATAAAATATTTTATTGAATGACAAACTGGGACACGTTTTTAGGGTTCCGTACCTCGAAAGGAAAAAAAGGAACCCTTATAGGATCACTTTGTTGTCCGTCTGTCTGTCTGTCTGTCTGTCTGTCTGTCTGTCTGTCTGTCTGTCTGTCTGTCTGTCTGTCAAGACCCTTTATCTTAAGAACGCGTGGACATATCAAGCTGAAATTCACATGAAATACTCGGGTCTATTGCCCCTTTAGGCTGTGAAAATATCAAGCTTCTAAGCCAAGCCAATCAAAAGATACAACCGATTATGTCGATATTTTCAACAAATTTTCGACACTCGCAAAGGAATCAAAACCTACAGGGTACTTCCCGTAAACTCAGAATCTTGAAATTTGGCATGAAGCATTGTTATATAATGCAAATATAGGAAAAATTGCGAAAATCTCATTTTTTTTTGTTATATAATATAATAAAAATATTTTAATAAAATGAAACTTACTACCTTATTTCTCACGAACGAATAAAGGTACCAAATTGAAATTCATACCAAATACCTAGGTCTATTGTCCCTTTAAGCAATGAAAAAATCAAACTTCTAAGTTAACGCGATCAAAAGATACAGCAGGTTTACCGACACCTTAGACGAATTTCCGTCACACGCTAGGGAATCAAAACCTACAAGGTACTTCCCGTGAACTCAGAATCTTAAAATTCGGCACGAAGCAACGTTATATAGTACAGATAAAGGAAAAATTGCGAAAATGATAAATTTGAAGTTACATAAAATATTAAAATATTATTTTTGCTTACATGACATAAAATATTTTTTTAATAATTATAAACTTACTACCTACCCTTTTTCACATGAACGCGTAGAGATATTAAAGTTTTGAATAAAAAGTGAAATTCATATCAAACACTTCTTAAATATAATGGCCTCTAAAGTGTGAAAAATTTTAAATCATTCAAAGGTCATTGGGCACCTTAGTATGAAAACCATACCCACGGTGGATACGAACGAAATATAGCACAGTACAATGATAAAGGCTCTGATTTACTATGGCATTAGTCGCATCAATGTGAACCATGGGAATCTAGAGAAAATCAGGTGTAAACATCAAATATTTTCCTTATTTCAATGGGGAATTTAAACGACCAAGTTTGACGGATTTGAGAAATCATTTCTTTGTAGTGAAAGAGTATACTCGCCGTTTATTTCCATTGTCATCAGGTCAGGATCTGATGATGGAAATCCTGAGAAATCGAGGGCAACTATCAGAAATTGTAGGCATGCATAGGATTAAAACTTGATTCTCAGATGTATGTCTGGTGATACTATCAAACAGTGAAGGTTTAGAGCTTATCTGATGATGGAGACGTGAGAAAGTCGAGAGAACTCGGTATGTTTTAGTTACGTCGTGTTTGGGCTTATATTATTCGTATTGACGAGAACTTTTCACAAAAGTTAAAAATAAATAAAAACCGGCCAAGTGCGAGTCGGACTCGCGCACCGAGGGTTCCGTACAAATGCTGTATAGATAAAAAGTGAGTTTCGCGCCAACCGTTCAGTTTAGAACAATCATAGTTATGGTAATTTCGTGAGAGTCAAAATAGTTAATATTTTTTATTTTATAATATAACTAAAATAGTAGGCCAGTACCTTGTAAAAGTTATTTTATTGAAGTTATTTATATACAACATTTTATAGTCATCATTCAGAAATCTGATTGAAAATAACTAATTATGTCTTAAAGGTCATGGGGCATATCTGACCCGCTTTGTAAAAAGTGGCGGACATGAATCAAAGTAGTTTTAAATCGTGGAGAATGGTATGACGTTTCTTTGAATATAAATATTTTATTAAAATTCCATGGAGACGAATGTCCAGGATCGTTTGAAAAATATAAAAGACAAGCAGTTTCAGAGGATTGTACAGGTTGCAATGCTAGTTTTTATTGTTAAAGACATTTCATAAAGAAGGAAGGTGCCAATCCGGATGACCAGGATCTGATGAGGATCTGGAAACCCTGAGAAATCGAGGGCAACTCTTGAATATTGTAGGCACGCATCGAGTCATAACCAGACATGTGAGTGTATTTTTGAGGGTACTGTTAAACAGTGAAGGTTTGGAGTTGATTTGATTATGGAGACTACAGAGAGTCAAGGGAACTCCCGAACGGTATGTTGCAACTACCACGTGTTTGGGCTTATTTTATTCGTATTGGCGAAGACTTTCCACAAAGATAGGTTTGACTGCCATTGTGGGATCGACAGCTAAGATCAGATATAGTTATGGGAACTCCTTTACAATTTATAACGTAACCTTGTGTTGGAGCTTATTTTATTTTAGGTGATGAGAATTCACTACTAACTTGGGTTAAAGCAGACCGCCTGACGACTTGTAGCTGTCGAATTGTAACAACGACTTCTAGAGAGTAGGATTCGGGGCTGCTGGCTTTACGTTTCTAGAGCCTTGACAAAAGTGTAATTCTGTCCCTTTCTTTGTTTTATAAAGTCGGCATTATTTTATTTTGTAGCATTTTACAAACAAATCCAACTTCAAACATATAAAAAAGCAACAAGAAAACAAAAGCAAGAAAGAAATTAAAAAGATGTTAGGTGCATCGGTCTAGAAGTCGGTGTCTAGAGGATGCATCTATATTTATTTAACCACCGAGATCTAGACCGATGCATTTAAACAGTTTTCTTGTTGTTTTAGAAGTTGTTTTTTTTTTGTAAAAAGTTTTTTATTTTTAACTTTTGTGAAAAGTTCTCGTCAATACGAATAATATAAGCCCAAACACGACGTAACTAAAACATACCGAGTTCTCTCGACTTTCTCACGTCTCCATCATCAGATAAGCTCTAAACCTTCACTGTTTGATAGTATCACCAGACATACATCTGAGAATCAAGTTTTAATCCTATGCATGCCTACAATTTCTGATAGTTGCCCTCGATTTCTCAGGATTTCCATCATCAGATCCTGACCTGATGACAATGGAAATAAACGGCGAGTATACTCTTTCACTACAAAGAAATGATTTCTCAAATCCGTCAAACTTGGTCGTTTAAATTCCCCATTGAAATAAGGAAAATATTTGATGTTTACACCTGATTTTCTCTAGATTCCCATGGTTCACATTGATGCGACTAATGCCATAGTAAATCAGAGCCTTTATCATTGTACTGTGCTATATTTCGTTCGTATCCACCGTGGGTATGGTTTTCATACTAAGGTGCCCAATGACCTTTGAATGATTTAAAATTTTTCACACTTTAGAGGCCATTATATTTAAGAAGTGTTTGATATGAATTTCACTTTTTATTCAAAACTTTAATATCTCTACGCGTTCATGTGAAAAAGGGTAGGTAGTAAGTTTATAATTATTAAAAAAATATTTTATGTCATGTAAGCAAAAATAATATTTTAATATTTTATGTAACTTCAAATTTATCATTTTCGCAATTTTTCCTTTATCTGTACTATATAACGTTGCTTCGTGCCGAATTTTAAGATTCTGAGTTCACGGGAAGTACCTTGTAGGTTTTGATTCCCTAGCGTGTGACGGAAATTCGTCTAAGGTGTCGGTAAACCTGCTGTATCTTTTGATCGCGTTAACTTAGAAGTTTGATTTTTTCATTGCTTAAAGGGACAATAGACCTAGGTATTTGGTATGAATTTCAATTTGGTACCTTTATTCGTTCGTGAGAAATAAGGTAGTAAGTTTCATTTTATTAAAATATTTTTATTATATTATATAACAAAAAAAAATGAGATTTTCGCAATTTTTCCTATATTTGCATTATATAACAATGCTTCATGCCAAATTTCAAGATTCTGAGTTTACGGGAAGTACCCTGTAGGTTTTGATTCCTTTGCGAGTGTCGAAAATTTGTTGAAAATATCGACATAATCGGTTGTATCTTTTGATTGGCTTGGCTTAGAAGCTTGATATTTTCACAGCCTAAAGGGGCAATAGACCCGAGTATTTCATGTGAATTTCAGCTTGATATGTCCACGCGTTCTTAAGATAAAGGGTCTTGACAGACAGACAGACAGACAGACAGACAGACAGACAGACGGACAACAAAGTGATCCTATAAGGGTTCCTTTTTTTCCTTTCGAGGTACGGAACCCTAAAAACTTTTTACAAAAAAAAAACAACTTCTAAAACAACAAGAAAACTGTTTAAATGCATCGGTCTAGATCTCGGTGGTTAAATAAATATAGATGCATCCTCTAGACACCGACTTCTAGACCGATGCACCTAACATCTTTTTAATTTCTTTCTTGCTTTTGTTTTCTTGTTGCTTTTTTATATGTTTGAAGTTGGATTTGTTTGTAAAATGCTACAAAATAAAATAATGCCGACTTTATAAAACAAAGAAAGGGACAGAATTACACTTTTGTCAAGGCTCTAGAAACGTAAAGCCAGCAGCCCCGAATCCTACTCTCTAGAAGTCGTTGTTACAATTCGACAGCTACAAGTCGTCAGGCGGTCTGCTTTAACCCAAGTTAGTAGTGAATTCTCATCACCTAAAATAAAATAAGCTCCAACACAAGGTTACGTTATAAATTGTAAAGGAGTTCCCATAACTATATCTGATCTTAGCTGTCGATCCCACAATGGCAGTCAAACCTATCTTTGTGGAAAGTCTTCGCCAATACGAATAAAATAAGCCCAAACACGTGGTAGTTGCAACATACCGTTCGGGAGTTCCCTTGACTCTCTGTAGTCTCCATAATCAAATCAACTCCAAACCTTCACTGTTTAACAGTACCCTCAAAAATACACTCACATGTCTGGTTATGACTCGATGCGTGCCTACAATATTCAAGAGTTGCCCTCGATTTCTCAGGGTTTCCAGATCCTCATCAGATCCTGGTCATCCGGATTGGCACCTTCCTTCTTTATGAAATGTCTTTAACAATAAAAACTAGCATTGCAACCTGTACAATCCTCTGAAACTGCTTGTCTTTTATATTTTTCAAACGATCCTGGACATTCGTCTCCATGGAATTTTAATAAAATATTTATATTCAAAGAAACGTCATACCATTCTCCACGATTTAAAACTACTTTGATTCATGTCCGCCACTTTTTACAAAGCGGGTCAGATATGCCCCATGACCTTTAAGACATAATTAGTTATTTTCAATCAGATTTCTGAATGATGACTATAAAATGTTGTATATAAATAACTTCAATAAAATAACTTTTACAAGGTACTGGCCTACCACCTTACCTTTACTTACCTTATATTATAAAATAAAAAATATTAACTATTTTGACTCTCACGAAATTACCATAACTATGATTGTTCTAAACTGAACGGTTGGCGCGAAACTCACTTTTTATCTATACAGCATTTGTACGGAACCCTCGGTGCGCGAGTCCGACTCGCACTTGGCCGGTTTTTATTTATGGATGCCAAATCACTAAAATGACGAATCGGGCATAACTCAATAAAAATACCAAGACATAGGTACACACCCAGTTCCTATTCAGGACGCAAAAAATCCCCTAACAACGTGCAGTTGTGCTCATATGCACGTTAGTACGTAGTAAATCCTATCTCTTCCTAAAAGTTTTTAGTTATGTATTATTTAAACAGTTACATTATAACTATGAATCATTGTTAACTAAAGGGATAATGAACTCTGACATATGTACCTATCTATACACGTATTCAAGGTTTTACAAGAGCTGTTACCACGGTGCAGCTTATATGGGGCATGGTGCAGTTATAATACATAAAAAAAACTATACTGGTAAAGCAATAAAAAAAACACTACCTATATCTAAAACTCTAAAATTCATCCCCATCGCTGTCAACTGGGAGCGTACCCAAGAGGCTGGCAGCATTACCTCGTTGGATGGCCATGCTGATCCTTTGTCCGAGGTAAGCTTGGTTGTAGACAATTCTTAGCTTTATCTGTTATTTTTAAAGAAACTGAAAAAAAAAAAACTCTTTTTGTCATATCCAGTCTTTTCATAAAAACACGATAAATGTTTTCATAAGAATCGTGAGTTCATAAGAAGATACTAAACTCAAATAAATATCATGAAAGTCCTTCAAGAGCAAAATCAACTTAAAGATATCCAAAGAGATATTATTAATCTTCAAAGAAAATCTTTATCAAAATGAATGTAAAAGCCGCGTCCCTGTCGAAAGTATTTGGCAAAGGGCTGTCCTGGCTGTATTCCAAGGACACTTCGAGTCAATTTGGCAATGGCCTCCTATTGTCAACCTTCCGAGGATCATAAATTCTTGTTAGGTTCCGTAGTCGGGCAGTTTCGTAAATAAGGGTAGTTCAATAAATCTTTTTTTATATAAATTATAAATAATGGTTGGGTCGTAATCATCATCTCCCGAGCCTTTTCCCTTTTGTTTGGTATAAGGAAAAATAGTAGAACATTTCCCTTCGCTTTTTCGTCGCAATGTTTCGCAATGTCGTTCGCAATGTTTTTCGTCATTTTAATTGGCATGAAACCCTAAAACCTCCTCTTTGAAAGCGCGCTTTTCCCCAAGGGGAGAGCGAATTAAATTACAAACACTTTGTGCCCCGCGAAGTGCTCTCAGGCTAAAGCAGTGGTTCTTAACCGGTGGTCCGCGGACCACTGGTGGTCCCTGGAGGCATTCCAAGTGGTCCGCGAAGCATTGCTTCGCGACGTTGCTAATCTAACTTTACTTTTAACGACTTATCTATGCGAACGGGGGTTTTCGCATGGACGTATTTAAGATATCCATCTTACTTTACCAACAGAAAAAAATATATATTTGGGCTACATGTTACGTAATTTTGAGTCTTAAAAATAGTTAAAATTTCGCGCTCGCTTCGCTCGCGTATTCAGAAACTGTGTGCCCTTATATTTGCATTTGTCAACAAACAAAAAGTTAAGTACGTTTGGGCCACATTTTACGTAATGTTTGGTTTGAGTCCGAAAAAAGTTTTGCGCTCGCTTCGCTCGCGCATTTGGAAACGCAATACATAGGTATAAGAGCAGGTACTTTCATTTTGTAAACTCAATGTCTAGTTTGTAAATGAAAGATTTAGTTGGAGCTAAAACTCGTTTTTTTTTACCCAGTGGATGGACCCTTGTCAAAACTATAAATACGTCCGTGGGTTTTCGACGCTTCTGATTGTTAAAAACAAGCATAGAAATCTGTTGAATGCCACTGCCGACAGGCGTTTTGTTTTTGCTAAATAATAAAGAAATGAGTGCTAATTATAAAGTGTGCTCGTATTCTTTATCAAAGAACCGTCAATTTAGTTAAACCATTTTGGTGGTCCCCGGCAAGACAAACTTTTGATAAAGTGGTCCCTCATGCCAAAAAGGTTAAGAACCACTGGGCTAAAGGATGCTCTTGAAATATGAGATCTGAATCATTTATTTTTAAAAGGCTAAAAGGCAGGTCGTATTTTTTTATTATATTTTTGTATTTGTGTAGTTAGGCGCATTTCGTGTGACGTTTGAACACTGAGCAAACGATTCTTATTATTCGGCTTCATAACTTTGTCGTTTACATCTTTCCAGTTTCTTAAGTAGATTTCAAAAACATTACCACATTTGATATTTGATCATTTCTGTAATATACGTGGTATACAAGTCATGTACAAAACCGTCGTTTTTTCGTAAAAAATCCTAGACATTATTAGGTAGGTATATTTCAGAAACGGATTGCATTCCAAGAAGCGTAAGATGACATCATTTACCTGTTTGCATATTCCAGAGATATTGATCGCATCCTGAGGGAAATTCTTTACCTACCAGAATAATAATTGTAATAGTCCTTTTATTTTCCTATGGTTTTTCTGGTGATATTCATGCCATTTATCTTTATTAATTAGTTGTTTATCTTTGTGGGTAACCCATTAATGAGACTGAGCTAAGGATTTTCACCTCTATGACTTTCTTTTACTTTGCTGAAAACAGCTTCAATTAAAAGTTAGACAAGAAAGAGCTTTGCCGTCGCCGTGTGATCAATAAAAAATAATCGTTTCTAATTATTGGTTAAGACGAGAATGGGTAAACTTTGAATTAACACATTTTATAGACACATAAAATGAATATCTGGATATAATCTAGTCTTATTAAAATAATTTCGATGTGTACAGAAAAATACACTCCATTTGAAGTGATATTGATATTAGTTGTGGCGACTCATAATTCCTGTGTATCATATAGTTTGTAATGACGACATTCATTCAATTTTATTACTCGTTTGCTTACTCGCGTACTTATGGTGAGTGATATATAAATATCATAGATAGCAAGCAATTACGGAATTACTTCTTGATCTAGGAAAAAGAGCTAAAGTGTGACGTGTCTAGGAGCCCTTTTTAATTTGTGACTAACACTATCTCATTCCCGCAGTTTCACCTACATTTCGTACCATTTCAATACGAGGCTAATATTTTCCGTTCCAGTATCAACGAGTAAAAATTGGCAAATAACTGAAGTGTAACTTAAGGAAATGATGAGTCAAGACCGTTAATTACGGTGAATTTTGTCAGCTGAGGTCCTTTGGGATCATTTATTTGGATTTTTTTGTTTCAAATTTACACATATTGAAATAATATGTATGATAATATACGGGTAAATGCAAATGTTTTGCTAGCTTGAAGCCCTTCTTCGAATCGAAGTCACGCCATATTGTGGTCACGCCAGATTATCTCTACTTATCAATTAATATAACAAGTATCAATGCATGAAGTATTCAGCCTAAGCATCGTGAGTCAGTCCTGTTACGGCTGTCCCAATATTCTATCTATCTATTTTTTTGCTACTATAAGATATAGGTTTTTGACATTATGTATGGCTTATGTCAAAAATCTATCTTTAGTAATCAAATCAAAGGATTGGGAGAATATTGGGAACGGCATTTAATAGTGTAATATTGACGTAGAAAACGATCAACTATATGTCCGTAGAGACTGAAACCTTTTCCTTGACGATTTTTTTACATAAATTGTTATTATGCTTTCATAAAAGTTAGTCGTTGTGATGTATGTATATGGTTCGCAGATTTTGCTTATCTCCACTGAAAATATGTAATTCCTTACAGTAGATTTTATACTTAAGTGCAAAACTAATGGTGGTCGATTAAGAAAAAAGTGATTAACTATACTCTCAAGAACGAATCTACAAGCTATATAAGGACTAGTCTTTAAATATATTTGAAACCAGACTCGTATGTCTTACTGTTTCATTAGAAGGGTTCATTCATAGTGGTTTCACGTATTAATATGTATGTATCATGCTCGAGTACTATCATTATGCAAGATATTTATATTATAAAGGGCGCAGGGGTTAATTTACTTTTTCAATAACTGTATTATTTTACAAATCATTCTATTGTTTTCTTTATTTCATTATTAGATTTATATTCAAAATCATACTGAATCTTTGAAAAGGTCTTTTAATAATTTTACATTCGTTTAACCCGTAGGTAAAGTTTATTAGGATAAATGTGCACATACTTATGAACGGTAGGTATACATATTTTACATTAAAAAACATTAACTAACTTGTATGTATGTACGGTATGTACCTACAAACGTACGTACAATCTACATGAAATCTATCCAGTACTTTTCGAGTTCGGTTCAGACGAACTATCGATTTGGTCTCGGGTATAGATTGTAGATCACGCCCCAATTATTCATTAAAATAATTGACTTTGCTACGACATTATTATAGGTATATTACAGTACGAACGTGGTAGAATTATTATAATACGACAATAATCCTGTTAACACAATTATAGAGTATTTGTTGTCCAATTTTCCACTGAGGACGACCCATTTCTCAACAATAAGGGGTCTCAAGATAAAACCTTGACAAGCTTCGCTCTTTTATGTTAGATTAAAATCTTTGAAAGGAAAGGCCTTTTCTGTGGAAAAGTCCAAACGGTGTCCCAGGGGACCGGTTACCTTCAACGTCCAAACCGTTTTCCGGCTCGCAAAACTTTAACAATAGGTACCCATGTTTGAAGTTGGACAGCTGAGGTCAACCGGCTTCAAATGAAAAACATCGATTCTTAACGCCTGGTAGATTACCCACCGCGATACGTTGAAATGCACGTTGCTATGAAAATTGCATGGGCGCTACAGGCCGTGCCACAAGCCATACACGATTAAGGATAGGATAGGTACATATTTTACTAAAAGATTTATTAAAATACATTCGTACCATTGAGCAATAAATAAAGCGATTATCTCAAACGAATGCATAGTTGTATAATGGAAGTAATCGAGGAAAGGTCAGATTGGTCAGAACAGGATAAATAGGTATGCTAATATTATAAAGAGTTTATTTTTGTTTCTTTATACCCCAATAAAAATAAAATACCCTACCAACAGGTTCAAAAACTACCTAGTGAAACCATTTGAAAATATCTTTCCCCGATATAATACAGCTAACATAGGGTAGCTTACCCTATGTCGGCTGTATTACAGGAAAGTTTCTACTGAATAGCCGTAGTGGAAGTGATGGGCGAGTTTAGCTGCAGCCGGTCAGGCGACCTTCAGCCATACGTATGTAGGAATGATCCCGACGCTGTCTTTAGGAACGATGGACCTATCGCACTCACTTTCGTTAAAAGACAATGGATTTAGTTTTAGTGCAAAATTATTACATAATAGATTCAGAACCTAATGCCAATATTGTATCAATTACACACACCTCTCGGCCTCTCGGTAAAGATGTACGCTACTCGTATTACGAAATATGAGGAATAGGTACACAAATCTCTGAGGGAGTACTGACGTGGTCATTATTATAATTATGTATTGGCAGGTAGAATGCTTATGGCCATTAAGGGCCTTATCATACTAGCGGATTGCGAGCGAATTTGCCGTACGTCCGCGACGTCTCCGCTGAGCAGCCGCAGCTTTTTCGCGTCGCATTCGCTATTTGCCCGCTCCGCTTTGGAGACGCTCGCAATCCGCTAGTATGATAAGGCTCTTAGTGAGCTCAAAAATCAATTGCAATGGCTACTGAAAAATACTGAAAATTCCAAAGTTTCAATAACTTTAGGCCTATAGAAAGTTCAGTGTGAGAGTGTTGTAGAATATGGAGTGCCTCTTGTAAACGGCTCATTTTTGTGAAAACCTATGGTAAATTCACCGTTTGTAGGCATGGCGCGGCGGCGGCCGTCAGTTTCGTATGAGTCACTCCAAAAAATTGTCCTGTGAACAAAGTTTCACGGTATGGCAAATTCGACGTACGTTCAAACAACGTGCCGTGTACAAGAGCTCTTAATATGATTAAATCATATCCTTGTTGTGTGATTTTACTTCCTAAACAAGAGCCAAAAATACATTGAGAGTAAACTATGTTCCCATCAACTATAAGTTTATTGTCAACCATAAATGAAGGAGCACTATTTTATCAATTAAATGCGCATTTCCACTATTCATCAAGGCACTTTTATAACGACAGATCAAAGTACATCTTCGTTGTACTTCATTCAATATGTTTCCAGACTCGAATGTATAGACCTCTCATGTGAATAAGCGATATTCGTAATAAAATAAGACTCAGCCTTTATGAGCTTTTTCTGCCAATACTTACTGATGGAATGTGGATTTATCCTAATAATCTGCCTTTGCAAATAAATAGATTTAAGTGGGCTAGAAAAAAATATTAAATACCTGCTTATTCAATTTATATAATTAAATATGTTTAAAAGAGATTTTGAGGAAAATCTAAGTGAAATACATTTATTGCAGTTACACGATAAGTACGTCTATGTTGATACAACTTTAACTTTTGTATTTTGTAATGGCGAATGTTATTTCGAAAGCTGCATTATGACGATTACGTACAAATCACCAATTGCTCTACTGATGTTTTGAAAGATATCATAATTGCAATACAGAGCTTCATTATATGAAAAGCTACTTATTATAACAAAACTTAGTACCTACATATTTTCTTTGAAAAATACGTGGTCGATACGTATTCATCTTCAAACTAGCTATTTAATTAGTAAAAAAAAGATATCTTTGACACTTGAATTTTCCTTAACAGCTAAGTGCAACGTAAAAGAAAGAGACATTGTCAAGCCGTCGAAAACGTAGGTAGTGTTATTATTTTCTAACAATCACATCACAGTGTAAACTAAATATAAAGATACAAGTGTTCCCTTCTATTACTAATTTGGCACTCCCAGATGTAGTATTTATAAACGTCAGACAGGAGAATGGCTCAGTGTGCGTTGCGCGGAAGTGGCGAGCATTTCGCACGGCGATCGGTTCAGTTCGCGCGAGTCCCGGCGCGTGCACATCCCTTGCGCCCGCGCACGTCCCGCTACACGGGTATGCGGTACTTGTATAACAGTGGCTTTGAAGAATTCGTGATGGAATGTGATAATGGTTTTGAGGTGATTATCTAAATTCTTAACATTTTCTTTGCATTTTCTCATTCATCATCAAAATATTGTGTTTCATTCACCAACAAATCGAGCTTTTCTCTTTCCCTTCACAATTTCCATCAAAATATTTTCATCATTACATATATAGACGCACTATAAAACATTTATAGATTCTATCATAGCGACAAATAAAATGGTTAAAAACAACGTAGTTGGTATTTATAAGATCAAGGACAGACGAAATGAAAAAGCTCATATTTACGTGTACAGAAAATTGTAGAGAAAAGTCGTGTATGTGCATGATTCCAAGAATAAATACTATCACAATATGAAATACTATTTCGAAATTGGGTCAGATACGATAGATATATAGGCATGTTTGTCTTGGATTATAATAATACTAGCTTCTGCCAATGATTTCACTCGCGCCCCGTGGGAACTTCTCTAAGAACCTGGATAAAAAGTAGCCCATAGCCTTTAACGATTAATGGGCTATCTTATACTGAAAGAATTCTTTAATCGGACCAGTAGTTCCAGAGGTTAGCGTTACAAACTCGTTAGCTTTATAATATCAGTACAGATACTGAACGTTCGTATGCAGTTGTTCTATCTAATTGAATATATCTGGGTTTCAATATCCACCTATATTAGACTGCCATTAGCCTAAGGTATTATTAATTTTAATAATTGCATCAAATTAATCTGACTTTGTTATCGTAATTAACAAAAGGAAGATGGTTATGCCAAGCTGTTGTACTTGAAGACATACAATATATTAATTGTGATTCCGATTGATTACAATAGGATAGCCGGTATTGTTCTAGATGGTTTACCTTTGAAGTGATTAAATTAATTGATTCTCTGCATTGTTTCTACCAATTAAATATCTGCTATACAACAATGATAGTATTTTACGTTATGATTAAAGCATAATTTCATAAGTGTACAAACGATACGATTTACCTACTTATAGATTCCATCTTAATTCTTTCGTTTTCTCTCCAAGTTGTGCTAAGTTAGATACGTTTTCACTTAAAACTCGCAGCAGCATCCGTTCGGCTACATGGAATCGTACAGCAAAACGCTAAAGCAATAAAGAGAGTTTGTAGCTCATACCAATCTAAACTTATAGCTATCAAGTTTAGGGTCATACCTACGGTCAGGGTTAAATATTATATTTTCTTTTTGAAATGTTTATAATGCCAATATTATAGTTGTAGAGTTAATGTTGTAAAGTATTTATAAAGCACCTACCGATACTCCCGATACCGAACCGACATTGTTTTAAACGATGAAATTAAATATAATAGAATTAAAATATTTTGTGTGAGTAGTTACATTTCCATGCGTTAAGTTAGAGTTCATGCTACGCGTGCTACGAACTGCTACGATCCTCTAACCGTATTTCATACAGAATCTAATCACTTACTTCGTAGCTCACGAAGTCACGAAAGTCGTGGTGGCCTAGTGGGCAAAGAACCAACCTCTCGAGTATGAGGGCGCGGGTTCGATTCCAGGTCAGGCAAGTACCAATGCAACTTTTCTAAGTTTGTATGTACTTTCTAAGTATATCTTAGACACCAATGACTGTGTTTCGGATGGCACGTTAAACTGTAGGTCCCGGCTGTCATTGAACATCCTTGGCAGTCGTTACGGGTAGTCAGAAGCCAGTAAGTCTGACACCAGTCTAACCAAGGGGTATCGGGTTGCCCGGGTAACTGGGTTGAGGAGGTCAGATAGGCAGTCGCTTCTTGTAAAGCACTGGTACTCAGCTGAATCCGGTTAGACTGGAAGCCGACCCCAACATAGTTTGGGAAAAGGCTCGGAGGATGATGATGACGTCCAGTTTCTTAACCCTTGAAAATGTTGCCTAACCGTTTGAAACACAAACTAACCAAAAATAGCGGCACTACATTGTGACGTTTTCACAAATACAATTAACAAATTCGTGAGTATTACGACGCAGTTATCAGAATATATGATGGGCATTCCCCACAACGTAGCTTAAGTCTACAAGATAAACGTGATTCAGGAGTTCCATTACCACATTTTATAGAATTTAACGTGACGCGTCGTACTCGTGTAAACACTGAACGTAAACAAGTAGATAAGCGCGAGGTGCGCTGCGCGGGGCGACGTCAGTTGGCGCCTGCGCCTCGAGAGCGGACACAAGCACGCCGCCGCGGGTCGCCCGTACCAAGTCGTGCGGCACTTCCGAAGTACCCCACAGCCGCCATGAGCACCCGCCAGCTGTGCCGGCTCGCAGCCGCGCGTCCCCGCACCCTATGCACCTGCAGGCACTACAGCCAAGTGAGACCCAACTATGTAATAGTCAAACGTGAAGTGAGTGTCCCTCCCTTGTCTTACCTCCCCCCGGTGACAGAGGAACCTTTGTGTCCGTCTCTGTGTGTGGGAATACGGGATTGACCCATCAAAACTAACCCTAAATAAATTCATTATAATTTCCTTTCAGAAATGGCGCAATTCGGCACCGCACTTCTACTCAGTACAGTCCCTGGACCTGAAGTAAGTACTTAGTGCATATTATTATGTATCAATGCAGAAACAGTGTCAATACACACACGTTCATTGGAAATCAATTGCTGTTAATAACACACATGAACTCCTATTGATCTATATTAACAGGCCGGCGCCGGTACTTGTTCAATTCACCCCTGACATTTAAAACTGGGCACCCATACACTTCTAGTATAGTCTACACTTCAGATCTGTAATAACTAACTTTTCCATATTGAGTTACGCAACGTTTTATACGTAGGACGTAACGCAAATATTGATTACCTCAGTCTGCAAAAGAAATGATATTAGATGACTTACGAATTCGCAGACAGATAAAAATCTGTTAGATAAAAACGCACGTATGAAAAATGTCGGTCAAGTTCATGCGAGACTGTGATAAGGAATTCACTTTTGTGTTTGTTCACGTTACATGGCAGCAGCAGAATTCGTCAGTACTCGTTCGTGCATAACATCGACCCCATATCGTGAGTACTGGGCACTGCCTACCCCCGCCGGCGTTTTGCATGAATCACTATGATTTGTAGTTTAATTGGCTACAACCGATTGGCGAGTTTTTTTGGCTTTTTTTTTTCGAAATTGTTGTGCACATTTTTGGTTAATATTCTTCAGTATTTTAGAGTAAGATTTTCGCAATAGGCAAGTTTCACATAAGAAGTTCCTGAAAATTCAAAAACCTATCCTTAGTGTCTAAGTAATATTATAATGACGAGCATATATTATGTACTTTATTTTTATGTTATGAACTTGAGGTACACAGTTTGAACATACATAAAAATAAAATGAAGTAGGTACAAGGTAAGGCTCTCCTAATTTTGCAGGCAACGTTAAAGAAAATATGAATACACCAATATAGAGTTGATGGCATTTTGTTTTCTTCTTGTTTATAGCATCGGTCTTCTTGGTTTATTGCATTTGTTTTGGCTATCAAACCGCTTTCGTCAATGAGTGTCGTAACAAAATTTTGCAGAATTTGCTTGTTTTCTTGGTATTCTCGTGTTCAAATTAAAAATAGAACCATCAGGTGATGGTAAATCGCTTTGTCACGAAGTGTGATCGTCGCGGACACACCCGCGGCCTACGTAGTCACGCTACTGATATTAATAGCTCGTGACGTCATTCGGGGGCGTTGGTGTAAATTACTGGTAACACAACACTTAATATTTGTCCAATATATAATTGCTCTATTAACGACGTTGTGCTAATTGCTCACTCGCGAACAATCGCGTTTGTCTGTACTTGACTACACACGATCCCTGCATGATGGCACTTATTTCTTTTATGTAGTAGATTGCAGTTAAATGCGTTGTAGATGTAGCATGGCGCAAGTAGAACACTGTATACCCCTCTCATAATAATTAAAATGTTCATGACAGAACACGGTAACATTTACTTATTTTGCTATATGTATTTACTATGCTGCTCGGTAGACTGAGTAAGCCGATTAAATCACAAGCTAGACGAGGCTTTCTATTAAGTACATGACGCCTACGATTATATCTACGTTTTTTTTGGGTATCTAAAGCCTTGTAGGCATTGTTTCTCTGTCTAGCGTAATTTTTATTTTATTTTTTGCCTACGGTTTAACAATAAAATTATGAATACTAATCTGCTTTCTGTTCACCGACAGAGTTCGCGAAGGGCCTCACAAAAACGCTGACGATGTCCTATTTGACATGTTCAAAAATGAAGACACAGGACTTCTGCCGGTCGGAAAATTTTTGGCCGTAAGTACCTACAAGCCACGTTTTCTTTACAAGCACATGAAATTAAAATCTTTATTAAACGGTTTATCCATCTACAGGCCCTGAGGACAACCGGCATTAGAAAAAATGACTCTCGTGTCAAAGAAGTTATGCACAATTTATACAAAGTGCACAAAGATTCCAATTTCGAGGGTGGCTCCCCAGAAACTTTAAAATTGGACAGGAAGACTTTCAAAGAAGTAATTGCTCCCAATATAGTTCTGATAACGAGGGCTTTCCGCAGTCAATTTGTAATTCCAGACTTCCAGGATTTTATTAAAGACGTAGAAGAAATGTATTGGGCCGCTAAAAGCAACTCCGATGGAAAAGTAGCTAGTTACATACCACAGCTAGCTAGAGCCAGCGCAGAGAACTGGGGAGTGAGCGTTTGCACTATTGATGGACAACGATTTTCCATCGGTGAGACCTCGATTATTTAATAAAACATAATATTTATATATTTTTTCATGACTAATTACATAATTATTTTTCCTAGGTGACGTGAACGTCCCATTCACTCTACAGTCATGCAGCAAACCGCTCACATACGCCATGGCACTCGAGACTCTGGGTCCCGACGTGGTACACAAATATGTTGGCACGGAGCCCAGCGGCCGCAACTTCAATGAACTCGTTCTAGACTATAACAGTACGTATCAACAACGCCTACACTCAGATTAGTATTTGTTGTTGTGAGTTTTGATCGAGACAAACCTGCCACGCATAAACAATTAGAATCAACAAACTCAACTGCCAAGTACGCCGTGTGCGCGTCGTAAATCATATTTTGACTTTTTTTACAGTGAAGCCGCACAATCCAATGATCAATGCGGGCGCAATTCTAGTATGCTCATTACTGAAGACCTTGGACAGGCCCGAGATGACACTCGCTGAAAAGTTTGATTATGTCATGTCATTCTTCAGTCGACTGGCTGGCAACGAACCTCTGGGCTTTAACAATGCAGTATTTTTGTCTGAACGCGAAGCTGCCGACAGAAACTATGCGCTTGGCTTCTACATGAGAGAACATAAATGTTACCCAGAAAAAACAAATTTCCGAGAGTGTATGGACTTCTATTTCCAAGTGTGTACTATTTTCTGTTCTTTAAAAATTAATGCATGTACCTCTTACAAAAGACTTCAACTAATTGTGCTCTTAATTACAGTGTTGCTCGATGGAAGCCAACTGCGACATTATGTCAATTATGGCTGCCACCCTCGCAAATGGAGGTATCTGCCCAATCACCGATGAAAAAGTTCTTCGGCCAGACTCTGTTCGCAACGTGCTCTCTCTGATGCATAGCTGTGGCATGTACGACTACTCAGGACAATTTGCGTTCAAAGTAGGACTTCCAGCGAAGTCAGGAGTGTCTGGAGCTATGCTCATAGTTGTTCCTAATGTTATGGGCATCTGCACATGGTCCCCACCCCTGGATCCTCTGGGAAATAGCTGCCGAGGCTTGCAATTCTGTGACGTAAGTTATATTTACATCATTTACTATCACGTTCATACTCTTGACATAATTTTGATTTTAAATCTCTACGTACACTTTTTTTCAGGACATGATCAAGAGGTTTAATTTCCACAAGTACGACAACATTCGTTACGCGAGCCACAAGAAAGATCCTCGTCGGTACAAGTTCGAGTCTACTGGCCTCAACATCGTCAATCTCTTGTTCTCTGCTGCGAGTGGTGATCTAAGCGCACTGAGGAGGTAGCCAAACCTTTAAACGTAGTTTTATACATTAATTGATGAGACATTACCGCTGATATGTATATTATTGTTTAACAGCCAAAGGTCTGACCCGAAACTTCTTCCCGTACCGGTGAACTCTAACAAATAGATTGCTTTCAACAATTACTAAACAAGTACCTACTAGTACCTGCTTATCTAGTAGATATATCAGCCAGAACATTATGTTCCATATTCACACTCAAGTACTGCTTATTGTAGTGCTTAATGGGTCTGTAACAACCGATATACCTGAAGAGCTGTTCTTTGAATAGGCAATGCTTAACAGCGGCTCATACACATGACGCTAGTATAGTTAACAAGAACATCATTACACTAGGTACAGTCTAACGCAAAAGTAGTTTGTCACGACGTATCGTTGTTCTTGCATCAGGACACTTAGTTAAATAAGTAAATATTTGTCGTTTTCCAGGCACCACCTCTCAGGCATGGACATGACTTTGTCGGACTACGACGGTCGTACCGCACTACATCTGGCTGCAGCGGAGGGCCACCTCTCCTGCGTAGACTTTCTCCTTGCTCAGTGCGGAGTCCCACACGACCCTCGTGATCGCTGGGGCAGCCGCCCACTGAACGAGGCCGAAACTTTCGGACACACCGCCGTCGTCCAGTATCTAAAGGAGTGGGAGCTCGCACACCCAACTGACAAGCCTACGGATGCGTCAGCTTCCACCGTCGATGACATTTTGGAAGTCAAACCAGACGCCGATGATGCGGTAAAGGACCCGAGCATCGAGGAGATCGTGACCAGGAATGGAGACAAAGAAAAGTAGAATCTCAACTACTAGGATGTAATGAGATGATCTCGTGACTACGCAGTCACTTTTAATTACTTTTGAAAGGCGACTCTGTATCGTGCCGTTGGTAGGTACCTGTATGATAATGATTATAATGATAATAGGAAAATATCAGGTACCGTATATTTTGCGGCACTCGATAGTGAGTTGACTTTGGTAGAAATCAATTGATGTATTTTACAGTACATATTGATACTTATATCTTAATTTAAGTAGAAAAAATATATTGCATTTCACGTTTGGACAGCTTTTCTCGTGAATATTTGTAATTTTTATGATGTTCGCTTGCGTACTTAACATGGTATTTTGTATTCATTTTAAAATGAGAAATTCATAAATGGATCGTAGTTAGTTTTGGAATTATTGGAGGATTGATACTATATAGGATAAGCTTTGACCAGTATGATGGCACTGAGCTCAAAGGTGTGATATTAAAATAACTTGAATGGATAACATCTTGGGAAAGAATCAGTTTGGGGAAGAGATGCTTAGAGAAATAAACTCAGTATATTGAGAAGAATATTGGGAAATGTTACCTATTTAGTTATAAGTAGTGTTCAAAGCAGACACAGAAATCTCTATTTGTATGAAATCTATATTACTTTTAATGTTATTCATAAAGTAGTGTGTAGCTACTATTTCGGAAACTTTTACGATATTTGAAAAGTAAATAACATAGGCTTATCAGAATGTAACTACTGTATCTCGGTGTAATAATCTCTCTATTCATAGTTAATCTGTAAGCATCTGATTCTTGGAGACAAATCCCCAAATATTGTATTTTTAACATTCCATTTATGATAGTTACAAATCACATATTCATTATTTCAGATTAAATTATCTGTTATATATAATTTACAACAACTCTATTTACTATAAATTATACAGTATTTTCAAAAATATATATATGTCACAAAAACTCAGGAATGTTAAAAATGTTATAATTACTAATATAAAATATAAGTAATTACATGTAATCTGACAATAAATAGATGCTATACTATGCCATTATTGATGTTGTCCAAATGTTTGTCAATTAAATAAATTGTTGACTTAATATGCCTTGTTTTCTTGTACAAAGCACAGCTATCCTAATATGTTAGAGTTGTTTTAACAAAATACACTTAGGTGTTTAGGCTCTCGTAACACAATATGTATTAGGTAGTATGCATAAAAAAAAACATGCAAAAGTCGTGGTGGCCTAGTGGGCAAAGAACCAACTTCTCGAGTATGAAGGCGCGGATTCGATTCCAGGTCAGGCAAGTACCAATGCAACTTTTCTAAGTTTGTATGTACTTTCTAAGTATATCTTAGACACCAATGACTGTGTTTCGGATGGCACGTTAAACTGTAGGTCCCGGCTGTCATTGAACATCCTTGGCAGTCGTTACGGGTAGTCAGAAGCCAGTAAGTCTGACACCAGTCTAACCAAGGGGTATCGGGTTGCCCGGATAACTGGGTTGAGGAGGTCAGATAGGCAGTCGCTTTTTGTAAAGCACTGGTACTCAGCTGCATCCGGTTAGACTGGAAGCCGACCCCAACATAGTTTGGGTAAAAGGCTCGGAGGATGATGCATAAAAAAAATATAGATCACGAATTTAATAATAAATAATGGTCTTTGGTCATGATGAAAAAGAGTTGTAAAACAAACCCGTAATATTTTCACAACAAAATTTATTGATTTTACAACTACAAACACACTAAGGCCCAAGTTCACCGGCAACATAAACGTCAATTTTCTTAAAACAATATTTTTATTCGGAATTCAACGTTCAATTTTCAGAGTAAACAGTTGTTTTAAGGGAAACTGACGTTTATGTTGTTGGTAAAAATGGATCTAAGTAACATTGCTTTTCAGTAATAGCAGAAACTCTCACCGGCGGCGTTGAAAATACTCCAAAGATAGCTTGAAATCTGTATCCTTATAACCTATCCGAACTCTTATATCCTTCTTATACAACATCATAAATAATTCAAATCCAAAAGTTATAGTTTTAGAGAAGACATCTTACATCCATTATATAATTTAGAATATTGGAGTAGTGAATCAAATGTATATTTTTTCTTTATTTGTGATTGTTTTTCAAAGGCTTTAGCAAAACCGCTAAGTAGTAACTATTATAGTAATCAGTGGTTTAAGTTTAAGTTCCGCAGCGGGGTCTGTAAAATCCGAAACTTCTTTTTGTTTGTAATTTCAGGAGGGACGCAAAATGTTCGTGAATTTATCTCAGCTCTTCATAAATCACAGCTCTTTATATTTGTCTAGATTCTCAGGTTATGGCACGCATGATTATCTATTGAGAAAATTGAGAACCTCCCCCTTTCTTTGGAAATCGGTCTTTTTTTTGAAATGTTTATAATAAAAGTCGGTGGAAAATAAAACAGTCAAAAGACATCAACGTCTATTATCCATAGCTATATCAAAAGTTTTATTTTTAGCTGTCAGTATTTAACAATTCTCCTTATTCACGTCCTTTCAATAAAGATTAGGTAATAAATGAGCACATATTTGGAATGTTGGGTGGGAGATAAATCAGACTCTAGACTAATACTGAGTAAATCTTCGGCTATCATTAATCAAGTTATAAACTACGTGCCTGAATTGGTTTATTTTTATCAAAAGTTTCAATTATTTCACTGAAACCTTATATCTACTAATATATATTTTTCATTATGTTTACCAAAATTAATCAAAGTCATCAATTAGAAGTACAAACATGATACGCCAAAAATAACTATCCTCTCATAGTCCAGTACTGATTACAGGCTTATGAAACGCGTAAATCAATTTAGTGTTATCCCTTAATACGTAGTGGTGGGCTTGGCGGGCGTCTCGACGCCTTGGCGCCGGGGTGACGGGGTGACGCCTGCCCGACGCCCCGGACTTGTCCTTGCAGACTCGCCAGCCTTACTCACGTACTTCAACTGAAATTCACCCAATATTATATTCGTAAACATTTTAGCGAACCACATTTCGGGCATATCAAGTAAGATACAAAAGTTTGCTTGAACTGGATATGAAAAGTTTTAATGAAGTCGTCGTTAAAAGTTTTTCTATCATATTAGAATATGCATAAGTTATTAGTTAGAAAAGTCCTTGATACATTAAGGACCTTAATAAAGTTAAAAATTATTAATCTTACATGAAATTTTAAATATGACTTTTTTAAACGTATTCATAATATACTTAATAAGCGCATCTCTTTCAACAGTTTCAATATTACAGTCGTCAAATCTTGGCGTCTCAAAAAGGAAAGAAAGGACTGAGCAGGACGAGTAATCTTTCATTGTCTAGATTTGAGAAATAGCGTGCATTTATTTCTTTCTCCCTAAAGGTAGCTGTCATCCTGTGTACCAGGGTAATGGAATAGAATAAAATACACAACAGCGTTATTGCCGAGAGCTCCGGGCATCTTGAAGTATTGTTTGTAGAACTCGCAAACGATTGAAAATGTGTTTGTTCGGAACCAGTGTTGACTATGATTTATACTTCCACAGAGAACTGATTGCTTTGTGGAAAGTGCTAGCTGTGTGCCATTTATTATATGAGTATGGAACGTTGAACGTAACGTATGAACTCTTTGACGTTATTTTCTTACCGCCCATTACTGTAGAAAAAAGGTGTGATGTTATGTGCATCACATAATGTGCTGAGTATCACAGATTCAATCTAAGCAATAAATTAGGTACAATAACAATAACGTAATATTCTATACTAAATTCTTCCACAGTTGGAAAGCCATCTTTTCGAGTAGCACAGCCTTTAATTTATCCCGGTACGGGCAGCGATTCACACGGGACGCAATTAAAACCGCAGGAAAACGGCTAGTAATTAATAATTGAGGCTGTTACCACATGGCAGTGAAAATGATGGCAGATGAACGGCATAAATAAAATATGAAGGGACCGCGATGAATTTAATATAAATGTTTGTTCGGAATACGCGTAAATTGCCCCGACCACGTATACCTGAAATACGTAGGTATAAAGGTGGTTTGCTGGGTATGAGATACATTACGGAAACTAATCTAAATTGAACAAATATTTATGATTTCAATGGTAAGGATTTATGGAATTATAATATCACTTGTCGAACGGTAATAGATGGATCAAATATATTTTGGAGCTAATTATATTTTTTCTTTACATGCAATTTTTGCATAGACAAAATTAGTGTAGGTACCTAAATAGCAATGTGAAGACGTGGTGACCTTAGAAAAACCTGGACTATAAATAAGGAAATCGCCAATCCGCCTTGATAAATCGTGGTGATTAGTCTCAATCATTCTCTGTGTGAGAGGTGGCCTGTGTTCTGTCGTGGGGCAATAAAAAGTCTGATGATGATGATTTGTCTCTGAATAATTTAAGTTTAAGCTATTATCATAGTTCAGATATATTCTCTTGCAGATACTTGTGAAACTACGTACCTCCCAACTTTCGTAACATGTCACTCCACTCACAAACGCATGTGCTCGATGCACGACACTCAGTACTGACAACACCAATAGCACAGAGAAAAGCTCATCGATGCACATGCGTGTGTGAGTGACATGTTACGAAAGTTAGTACGTAGCTTCACAACTGTTTACAATAGAATATGGCAAGCAGACTTTCTATTTAATTACTGCTGGTTGAACATTTTTCCAAGTAAACAAGTAGGTAACTATACTTCCATAAAACCTTTTTACAACAAACTTTTCAATGCTATTACACTAACGAAGCATTTTAATCTGTTCACGGCACTTAACACGGAGTCTAGTTGCGAACTTTTAATTAGCTCGATCGCGCGGACCTTCATTAAGCCATGGACATTGGAAAATTAACTTTCCAGTGCCTATTACTTTACAAAACGATCAATAAACAGTCTTGTTACAATTCACTGTTATTTCAGCGAAAATATGTATATTATATAGTTTTTTTTTTCAAGATTTGCAGTAATAAGTAAAGTACTCAAGGATATTTACTAGTTATGAATCTCATAGTTTCTTAGTGTTTTTCAGTCTTATTTTCAATTTCCAAGATCTGGGACCCTGTAAAACTATTACGAGCTATATATTCAAGCGCCTGACAAAAAAGTGTTAGCACAAATCTTTCAAGCTCTTCACAGAATTAAATATGCAGGATCATTATAATAAATGCACCTTGACCTCTTGGATATGAATAAAACCTCGACGGCTTCGTCAAGTGCATGCCATTATACTCGGTATCCAAAGAATTTCTGCCCCTGTTAGGGGGAAAACGGAAAAATTATATGAAAATTTCTAAGCCTCCGATATCGAACCGCTTGTCCTGAAATCATTTTTGTGCTGAATTGCGTCATATGCCAGGATATTAGATGCCAGATGTTCTTTTAAAGACTTTGAACAGTCAATAAAAATAATATAGCAGTTAATTCACACGAGTGGCACTTCATCATTGGTAACAATACGCAACGACAGCACTTGACAATCTCGCAACACGGAACGTAAATTAAGCGACACAAGTAAGGTCAAAATACTGCGCCATTTCGCTTTATATTTATGACGTCATCAAGAAATGAGCAGCGCTCGAGGGGCTATTAAATTAATGCATTCCACCCCCGATGTCTGCTGTTGAGTCGCCGCGACGCATTCAAATGTTTCATACTGTTGAAATACCCATTATAGTAATATTGTATAAGACATACATTAGGTTCAGTATATTTCAGAAAATATTATGTAGTAGGTACCTATTTAAAGAATGACTTTCTTTAACTTAAAAAAGAAGCAGCTTTAAAATAAGAGACCTAATCTCTTCTAACTAACCTAATATTGTTGTGAAGGGGATATAGCCAACAAAAGATAAGAGCATTATTATATCAAATAGGCTTATTAGGGTATCTACTGCCTTCTTCGATATGTGATTTACCTGCCCTTTATTGCTCAACAAATAAACAAATGACTGAAGTATGTTTCAGCCGCTCAAACAATCGATATGCATATAACCTTACTATATCTGCAATAGATAAACTTATCTATAAAACTGCGTATCAATCTAATCGGCTTAAAAAGCTGGCAACCAATGACTAAGTAAACATTTTCTGTATAGCTAAATTAAATTCTTTACCAAGCCAACTTGACAGTAAATAAGGCGAAAATTGAACTTCGCTAAAAAGATTTTATTCTCGTTACAAGATAATTTGTTTCTTTCTTCTTCTTCTTCTTAATTATTCCTTCGCCACTTGAGTCGCGTTTCAAGTATCAAAGCCCCGAATAATAATTAAATAGAACAAATCTTCTAACAACTAGTTTGTTAGCGTATTTTACGCGTACAATTAGGAACGAAAGCAGAATTATAATGGCTGTTTGTACCTCTATAGCAGTCGAACTGCGCAATTGTATTTCGAATAAGTATAAGAGTGCACACTGCCAACTTTTAAACGACCGATAGTTTGTTGGGGCTCATAAATCAGTATCAAGATGGATGGCAGTACGCTCATTACAAAGATGGTATCAGATTGACTCAAAACTTCGATTGGAATCAAGATTTTCTTGGAAAAAAAATGCCAACCATACCATCGGCTTAGTCTACAGTGTGCGGTTTCTCTAACTAAAGGAAGAATTTTCTTCAACAAAGACTAGAGTATAATAAGTTCTTGGCAAAGCTTGATCAAATGGCTTCCATTTTCCGAGAATCTTTGCTCGCTTCGAATGTCGATGTAATTTAGCACTAGTATGATTTTATTAAAGTTTTTACTTTGTTTAGTAATATTTTTCTTATTTTTGTTTTCAAATAAAACAGAAATCAAATATGGAGGTCAAAATATGGAATGATCTCTTTCATTATTTTTTTCTCAGAATAACCGCAAAGAAAGTCTTCGCCCAATTTGTCAAGCCTCAATCTTGCCTAATTATCTAATGTTGACTAAATCGAAAGCGCTTTGTAGGTACAGAATTTCTTGCAAAGCTAGTTTCTGTAATCAAAGCGTAGCAGATCAACAGATCAAAAGGATTGATCTGCTGTTACGTTTTTATGGTTTTGACGGTAAGATTAACTTACACATCAAAGAGTTCACTGATCTGACGACCGGAAGCATTTTCATCAAGATTCGGAGAACCCTATCTTGTCAACGGTGGCTGATGATACCCCGGGTAAAAATTCGCGACAAGCTCTGAAAGTGGAAAATCCGTATGACTAGTACAGAAGACATGATTTTTTAATCTTGTGGGTCTAGTTAGTATAAAATATAAAAGATCATTTGGAGAGGTATAGGTAATACAGTTTGTATAAAATCCTTACCCACATCTGAAATGATTCAATTGTATGAAAGTTTTTCTTTTAGTAAATTTTTTGTTTACATCCCTAAAAGCCACTAAAGATAACGATCCAAAAGAGAAACCTTCAAGTGTAAATAATGTAGGGAGCAGTTATAGACCGCGCGGGTCTTGTGAAGTGTTAACCCACCCGAATGTTTATATTTAAGTAATGTTTACACGCGTCGCCCGCCCTTTGCATATTAAATCGGTTTATTTCACGAAGCGTAATGAAGCCCTCACGTTACATTCGCGCTCATTTTCCTCACATTTTGATGACTTAGTTGTTGTCTTAATTTGTTTTTCTAAAAATAGATAATGAAAAACATAATTATGTTATATAATTAAATTGTTAAATATTGTGGAATATGAGATTCAATAACGCAAGAGCTTTAAGCGGTATCGTACCAACTTTATTAAAAGTTCGTAGCACCGTAGCACGTAGTAAACCTTGATTAAGTTAGAATATTATTTAATAATCTAATCAGCAAATGAATGATTTGTTCATTTTGTTTTACACTTTAGGTAAGAAGTTATATTTTATAGCCATTTTATGAATATTTCATACAAAAACCCGCTTCAACGTTTAAAGTGTCTCCTTCATTTGCTACGAGTGCTACGCGTAGCGAACGTTAAATGACAGATTAAACAGTACTACTTTGTACTATGTATTCGCTTCATATTGAAACATTGCCGGCAATGCAATCAATATTGTTTTATAACTCAAGAGGCAAAGACTGGCGGCTCCAAAACATGAAGAGCGCATCAGCATCGCTGCATATAAATGTGTTCAAAAATAGAATACTGAAAAGTTGTACTCATATTGATTCTCAGAAGTTTCTGTATGTGTTATTGAAGAATTGTTATTCATATCATATCAAAATATTTTTAGAGATTACTTAAGATCTAGACTAACTTAAAGTTATAAAACAAAGAGAGAAAACCTCCCTCAAACCCTCTATCAAATAAAATAAATAGAGGTAAGTCTCTAATCTGGCATTGACGTAAACGAATTCTCATTAGCTAAGAGATAATAGAAATGTAAATCACATTATTCAGCCGTAGGGTGGTATAGACAAAAAGTTGTAAATTCTATAATTATAAGTAGTAGAAGGCGAGCGGGTAGGAATCGCGCCGGTAGCAGTGTGTGGACAGACACGGGCCGACCTAGTTCGGGTCCGCTCGATGCCGCCCGAACGCTCGCCGGCGCCCGCCCAGAATAGACGCAGCACGTGCGTCGGCCGCGACACACGCCCGCTCCCGGCCCGGCCGCGCTCGCTCCGCCGCTCCGGCCCGCACCGGCGAGCCCGCGCACGCTGCACTCGCACGCAACTATACCCCGCGCTTCTCAAACACCCATGTAACTCGTGTTGTGAACCCGCGTAAATGGACGACTAAACTCTACTCAAAAACTATACGTAAACTATTAATAACCTCGTTAACGTGAAAGTATTTAGTGACTGAATGTTTACTGTGCTTCGAAATTGTAGTGGCCTTGCTCGTTATCTCTCGTCGGGAAAGCTTTCTGTTACCTTTCGTTCGGTTGTTCTTTATCTGTCATAGATACGTGTTAGCCCGTTAGCCGCTTAGAGTGATATATTTTTGTGATGTATCGTGACAAGCCTTACTTAAGTGACAAAACTCCGTAACGATGTGCCTTATCCTGTAATATTCGCGTAGTTTACGACGGTTACTAGAGGAGAGTGATATTTAGTAAGCGCGCGTGACTCACCGCCGCAGATATGCAAAGTTTCAAGTTCGCATTACTGTGTGCACTGCTGTTCATACCGGAACCTGTCCCCGCCTGGAAGGCTGACACGTAAGATTATCATATTATCTTCTGTAAAATCTGCTAAGCTACCAACACAAAGCCCATATAGAGTGTACTCTCTGGAAACACTCTGAATAATATGTGTAGTTTGAAACTTATAACTTAAAAACTTTTTGATGCTGTATTACTATCCCTCTGAAAACGGCGGCTATTTTCAGTTTGTACAGAAACTGTTGTTCAGTTAAAGCTCATAATACTACACAGTTTAGAGAAAGGGACAAAACACAAACAACAGAAGTTTATACGGACACTTGGAGTACGTGTTACAAAGTTTATTGAAAGAGTGTTTACGATACAACGCCGGACGCCGCTCCGGACACGGGACGACTACGTGACGCACATACAATGCCGTCACATGTTCAACACCTGAACACGATCACTTAGTTACAGCATTTATGAAAGTTATGCCCTTATATTAAAGAACGCCGAATTTATTTTGTTCATTATCGTAAACGGGCTTTTATTTACGAGCCAAAGGTCTCCGGATTACCTCCCGTCGGCCGCTCGCAAATATAATGGGCTCTGAATTTTCTTCATGACTGCTCATTATATTTATTTTTGGGAAACGAAATATTAAAAACCGATTTTGTTCTATCCAATTACTGGCTGTTTATTTGGAGGGTAACTTGAATGTTTATTTTATTTTAGTGTAAAAATATGGGCGAGAGCTCTGGGGGATGAACTATGGAAGTTGAACGAAGCACTAACTAAAGCAGATCAGATTAGAATCGTGAGTAAACTTTAGAATGCCTTCAGACTCCTGTACTTATGACTTGTGACCATAGTAAATAAACAACGCATTTATTCTTTCAACATAATAGCTTGTTTGGACTTCACCAAACTTATGTATCTATGAAATAAAGAAAATTTATACATAAAAAAAATGTGATTAGTTTTACGCTTAAATTATGTTTCAAAATGATTGTTCTCATTTACCGTAATAACAACGTGTATTAGGTTTGCCTAGTATTACTTCTTGTTTACTTACAGAATTCTCAAATTAAATATTTTCCAGAAATACAAACAAATGAATGCGAGTGTGAAAAGAAAAGATGGGAAACAAATATTGGATTCGTCACTGCGTTCTGTTAGCACAATGCTCACTCGCAAAATCAATGCCGTCAAGGTAAGCCATAGTCGTAACTCCAGGGTTTACTTACGTAATAGCCCATATCGCTCTGACCTCAGTTGGTCGGCATACATCGTCTGTAATGCTATCGATGATCGGATAAATGCAATACGTATTACCAACCTATTCAATAGGTATATAGGTAGGCTTTGAGCTTAGATACATAGTTTCTTTAAGCGAAACAAATGCAGGTTTTATTTTAAATAAAAGTTTATCTGAACCAGCATAGACAAAGAAGTTAAATTTATATTTTTTCGTTTGCTATTCAGCACAAATTGTGTCTGCTACTAAAAAAAACACTTGTTTTTCCAAGAATGTATCTAAGATTTTACCGAAACACAACCATACACATAATATAATTGAGACCGTCTCCGAAAAGATATGGTTGCGCTTAAAATTCGATTTAGAGGGATCTTTTCTTTCGTACTTAATGAGATATGTCTACATATGGGTATGGGTATATAAAAAGGTATGTAGGCAACTAAATGTTCTGTCAAGAGCGACTTTCCACTTAAGCTCACCGGGGGTGCGTAGGGTGCGGTGTATCTTTATTATAACAACATATATGAGTATGCGGACAGATACATGATAAGGGTTAACTTTGAAAACAATCTGTTGTTGATACGCCATTTGATTCGTGAAAGATCCATTTACATAGTGTGGATTTCAATTTAACTGTCTATCTGTGGTTGTGTTTACTAAAGACGAAAAATAAAGAATAATAGAAAAATACAATTTTGACGTAATAACCACAATAATTTTAACTCTAGACAAATAAATCATCAACTGATAGATAAGTTATTGAAATTTATCTAATATTGGTCATTTTAGTGCATTCACGCGACGGCAGAAAAATTGGCGAGGAACTTCAACTATACGCACAACAAAACTCTTCAGTTCGAGTACTGTTCAGCAAAGTACTCCAAGTTCTTCTATGAAGACGAGAACGATGACCCAAGTCTTCATCATGAGGAGCCGGAGCTCCCCAGATACGTCATAAACAGTACAAGATACATGAACGTGTCTCTAGAGAGGGACTCCCACTTCTACAATATCAATGTCAACACTAACACCAGTTGTGTTCACGTCCCGACGAATATATTCGATATAGGTAATATTTAAATTGCTTTTCATGTCATACTTCATTGTTAATAAGTATTATACTGTGTAATCCAATGAGCGTCGGATTTCAAACGGTCCCAAGGCCCTCATAAACCGCTGCCGTTTTTGGCAATATATCATGAGGCGTGGGTGTCAGTTATTTTATTGTCCTGAAATTAACAACGATACTTTATGATTGTTCTATAGAATAAATTCTTATTTTTACAGAGACAAATGCTTTAAATTCCATATTATGGTCAAAGGAGTTGAACGAAATCTTCATAAAAAATTACAACTCCGATCCGTCATTATCATGGCAGTACTTCGGTAGTTCGCATGGTATCCTTCGGTTCTACCCCGGCATGCGGTGGAACACCAATGAAGTGGACACCTACGACTGCAGAGTCATGTCGTGGTACATCGAAGCTGCAACCTGCTCCAAAGACATGATCATCCTATTCGATGTCTCCGGATCAATGACTGGTTTCAAAAACTACGTAGCAAGAAGAACGTTGCGTTCCCTTTTGGACACCTTATCGAACAACGATTATGTCAACGTATACACTTTCAAAAATGCGACCAATTTCGTAGTGGAATGTTTCGTGGATCTGGTTCAAGCTA
Source organism: Helicoverpa zea (assembly GCF_022581195.2). NCBI lineage: Eukaryota > Metazoa > Arthropoda > Insecta > Lepidoptera > Noctuidae > Helicoverpa > Helicoverpa zea. Next base: position 11,030,385 of record NC_061452.1, on the reverse strand, counting down.
CTCCCGAAAATTTGAAGACCCTTACTGATACACTTGAGCCTACTAATGGGGGGAAAACCCATAAAGTGCAGTTGGAAGGCTACGCAAACTTGACGACAGCGTATATAAAAGCTTTTACAACACTCAAAGAGGTAAGTGAGGTGTTTATTACTCGTTTGCTCGCTCGGACACAACTTTATCGAAGTTAACTACGATCACTTCTAACTTTTGCTCTCAAAATGAGGATCGTTTGTAGCACTTTCTCTTTGTGTCATAAAGGTTGGGATCCTATTTCAACAGCAAATGTTGATATTTTATGAAGTTTGAAATTAGAACTTTTCTTATGAGTGAGAGGTACTGCAAAATGAGAGCTATTCATTTTGTAGGTATTTTTTGTACTGTGTTTTTATCAGAATTACGGGTCAAGATGGTCAAGATTATTCGACACTCAAACAAATAAAACTCAACCTTAAATTCAAAGTACATACAAAGGCTTAATTCAACTTAACTATTCTGACTTCAGAGGAGGAAGCATTGCAACGTGAGCAGTACACAAGGCTGCAACCAACTAGTGATGGTGATCACGGACTATGTGCCGGGCAACCTCACAGAGGTGTTCGAGGAATACAACCGGGAGGTGGTAGACAATAAGACGTACATTCCGGTCAGGGTGTTCACCTACCTCATCGGGAAGGAAGTCACAAATGTACGCGAAATACAGTGGATGGCGTGTTTGAATAGAGGTAACCAGTACATTGTTGTATTGAAGCCGAAACGGGTGTGCACAGACACACATTTCGTATTGAACAAACCTGTGCATACAGTTTCAACATCTGATGTTTTATATTTAGAAGGAGTTAATTTTGGAACAGGAATGTTTTTTGATTGTAAAGGCGTAGGAATCAGTATTTAGCGAAAGAATGTTGATGAAATGGCAATTAATCTTATCCTTTTAGGCTCTTTAACACGTCAACCATATCGTAACATAAGCAAAAACATTGCACTTGAATTGTATTTAGCTATCGTGCAATCTCTCATCACTTGTAGATACTAAACCAACTGCTTTTTGACCGCCAGGTTACTTCGTGCACATTCACTCAGTGGAAGAGGTACAGCAACAAGTGCTGAAGTACATCAACGTGATCGCTCGCCCCATGATCCTGGAGCAGAAAGAACCACCGCCCACCTGGACTCACGCCAACATTGACTATACGGTCAGTACCATTATGTAAAGTCCTTTTTATGGGAAATCATCAATGACTCCTCCCGCTGTGGGTTAGCAGAGGTGAGAGAGTGTCAGACTCTTACTGACTAAATCCCATCATGTTCCTTCGTAGGCCTTTTATGTACCAGGGCCGCGGTAACTCTTTCGAACAAACCCCCAGCTCCGGCAGGCCGCCACTGGGGATGTACCTTAGACGAAAAACAATTACAAAAAATACAAAAAGTACCTTTAACCACGATCTAAGTCTCTGTATTATCGAGAAAGTTCTAAGACGAAGAACAAAATGAATTTGAGTGAAAATAGAAGAAAATATCTTTTTATAAATAAGCTGCTTGTTTATGTCTGCGGGCGTTTTGTTTACTTGTAGCTACTACAATATTGATTACCGAGTGACTCAACTTATGAAATAACAACGCGGCACGCCATGTCACAAAAAAATTAGTTTTATATGTGTCGTCGACATTATGCTAAATGAACGTCTATTCGGGAGAGCAATTAACGCATATTTTCAGAACATTTTCATTTATTGTGTTACCCGTCTAGGGAACAAGTAACTTTGGAGCAAAGGTGTAAAGTAATAACTTTGTTGAAATTGAAAACAAATGCAGGAAAACAAAGCCAACTTGAATTGCTTTTATGAAATAACAATTTCTAAAGAAGTTTTCGTCAGGATATAATGCAATGTCCAAGTTGTTATATGGGTGCCTATTTACAAAAATTATAATTATTTTTGTTTAAATTTTTCAGCGTACCAGTAAATGGGGTGTAAGTGGAGACATCTCAAAGGTAATTATCGTTCTATTTCCTATAGCTACTTAATCTTTACCTTTTCAAGTTTTCTATTGAGTATCTAACTAACACATGGAATCACCATGAAATGCTTTTACCAAGAAATTCAGCAGAAGTTTCTTTGAAAAAGAAAGACTATGAACCACAATTTCGTATTATTTGTACCTCAACCAATTTACCAATATCATGATAATCATGTTCAAAATAGTGGTTAAGTTTATCCAGCATTTACGTACATATTACTGAAACTCAACCAAGACTGCTCAATATTTCAGCCTGACGAAGACAAGCTGGTGACTTCAGTGGCGATCCCGGCGTTCGACTACAAGTACAATGAGGAGAACAATGACGCCCTGCTGCTTGGAGTGGCGGGGACTGACGTGCCTATTGACAGCATCGCCAAGCTTGCTAAGCCACATCAGGTAACTGTTTTTGAATCGAAAGTATTTCTTATTGTTGTTTTATTATGACTATTATTGGACTAGAACTTGTAAAGGAGTCAAGCAGCGTCTGCGGTGATAGACCTATCTGAGGATGGGATATGTCCGCAGGCGTCTCCTTGCGTTTCGGCCCATATGACAAAGATGTCGGTGGGGCCATGGGTTGGTGGTGGGGTGTTGGTTTATTATGATTGGCTGAACAAATGGATATGGTTTTTTGTGTAATCCCCGATAATAGCTAATAATACTAAATCCGCAGATTCTTTCACTAAGGAAAAATATCGAATGTTTGAAACGTGTGCACGTGGTATGTACCATGTACTTACCTATGTAAACATTCGTGTATAAATATGAATTTCCATGGGAAGAAATTTACGGAAAGCCACCTTTCATATAGTTCTTCCCCTTTGTTTCTGTCTCACAACATTGTGTTTCCTAAATAGGTGCCTATTGTACCTACTCCTTGTTCAGTATTATTTCTGCTAAAATAATGTAATGCCTTCACTGTAATTTTAACTTCATCTGTGCCTTCTATTATGCAAAACTTTTATTCACAATGACATTTTGCTACTTTCAGCTCGGTGTGAACGGGTATTCATTCATCGTTAGTAACAATGGCTACTTGTTGCTGCATCCACTTTTGACTACTACAGTGAGTATCTCTTACAAATCCCGTTTTAGCTCAGTTTCTATAGTTTATAACGAGAACGGTTAGTTTAGTTTCCATGGAAGTTAGTAGGTAATGATTTCGTTGTTGTTTATGAATAAGCCAGGTACTATTGCTAGGGCTGCGGGTTGTTCGAAAGAGGTACCGCGGCCCTAGCACATAAGAAGGCCTACGACGGAACACGACGGCTTTTAGTCAGTAAGAGTCTGACACTCCCTCACCGCTGCTAACCCACAGCGGGAGGGGTCATTTGATGATTTTTTACGTCGTTAAAAAAAAAAAAAAAAAAAAGGTACTATTGCTAAAAATTGGCACAAATGGTCTTTCTGCATTCTTGCGACGTGTAACTGCTGTTCTACATTCAAAATTGGGTACACTTTTTGTATTTTTAAGTTTTTTTTAGCACGAAATATTTTTTTAATCTGCATTCTTTTTAAATATCAACTTTAGCTTTCTGTCACTATCTAGGTATCTTTTAGCTTTTCCACGATTCTTTTTAAATCTGCCATCAAATCCTTTTTTGAAACTTCAACGTTAGCGTACTACTTATAATTACGTACGTAGGTACCTAAACCTGTTCCATTACGTCAATGTCCCCAGATTAACGGCGACCTACAAAAGAACTACAACAGCGTGGACTTCGTGGAGGTAGAACAAGTAGACGATGGCAAAGGCTCACGAGACTTGGGCGAGCAGATCAAGAACTTGCGGTACAATCTCGTGAATGGTACAGATGGGAACATGACGCAGGTCCCGGTGTTGTACCATTATGATAATATGAGGTTGGTTTATGCTCTTTTTTGCTATTCAAATGTTACCTATAGCAGAAGAGTTTTATATAACGTTAACACGTAATATGGAAGTCTAAAACTAGTATGGGCAAAACTACCTTAACTTGGGGGAGGCCTTTTTCCAGCAGTGGAGGTTTTTCGGCTGTGACGACGACGATGTAGGGTTGACATAAAATCTACGAAGAGACACACAAACATGGAAAGGGAGATGCTGTGAAAGGGACATGATGTTAATAGTTTTGAGCAAAGCATATAACTTTTAAATTTTATGTTTCGAATATTTCAGGAGAATAGCCAGAGTAAGCCATGACTACTTTTTCAACAAACTGGAAGGGACACCATTTTCTATGGGTATCTCACTGCCCAAAATATATGGAGACACAGAACTGTGGCTCAAAGATAATCCATTGGAAGCAAAGCAAGGGAAGGAACTGACTGGCATCAATGTCACTGATTACTTTAGATATAGCTTCAGGGTACATCCAGATTGGTAAGTAAGGTTCTATCCCTAATCTTTAATTATGGATCTGAAGAGTTTAATTCTTTCATTTTGTGGATTAGATTCACCTTTTTATAGAGGAAGAGTACTTTGTAACCGTCTGCATGATGCAGTTTCCACGGGACGCGGGTGAAACCGCTAGTGGATACTAGTTTGTATTGTAAATGCGAATTAAATTATACGGCAGCGTAAAATATGAAGGCATATTAAAAATTATGGTGCCCACCCACATAAGAGTTTCCTATTACGGAGATAGAACTGAGGAAAATAGGCGAAGATGGATGCATTTTAATGATAAGTTTAATAGAGTGTTTTGATAATCCGCAGGGTTTACTGCAAATACCACTACTTGGAGGGACACGAGTCACTTAATTCTGAAGTGGAAGCCTGGAAGTTCTTAGTTGGTTTATCTAAGAATGAAATTGATATAAGGAAAGAGCAGTATCCGACAGAAAATAAAACTGCGGATTTTAGTTTGGAAAGTAAGTATTATTATAAACTGTACTGTACTGTGTATTTTAGTTAATTACCTATATTACATTATATATGAATTTTAAAGAAGTCCTATAGACTATCTGCCGTAGCTGAAAACTCGGGAAAATATTAAAAGCGTAATTTTTATTCCATGATCGTTTTGTCACCGTTTCTGTAAGGTCAAGCAAGTCATGAATGAAAAATAATTTATTTCCAACAGCTCACTGCGGCATGACACCATTAGGCAAAGATGATTACTATTGCAATGAAGATCTAGTCAAACAATTAGTGTTTGATGCTAAACTATCTGCTCCCTACTTCGAGAACTGGATAGCGTCTGATGAAGAATGGGATTTGGCTAGAAAGTATAATGTAAGCGTAAGGTTCATAGCAACATCAAGTGGTTTGACAAGATGGCATTATATCTTTGATCCTGATAAGAATGAGCAAGTGGACGATCAAGGTAACAGAAGGAAGGAGTATGATGGAAAGTAAGATTATTTGGAAATACGTATTTAGTTGAAAATTGAATGTAAGACCCAATGTCATTTGCTAAAAAACTGTAACGTTGAAAACCCCACATTCGACTCTGCTGCTCCTTATTCGTTATTTTTAAATAAAATACAATTGTCAATTTAATAAATAACGGAAAATTGACTTGGCTTATGCTAATTATAATATATTTTTATATCTGATTACAGCGTTTTTGGTGATGACTACCACAACACAATAGAAGAGACTTGGTACAAAGCTGCAGTTCTGCAGCACATGATAAACAAGGAGTCTCTAGTTGTAGCAACTCCTCTCCCAGTCCTCGATGATATCATAAAGAATCCTCCCAAAGTCATCAATGAAGATGGAGATATAACCATTACTTCTAGTTACGCGATATTTTATAAAGACGGTAATTCAGAGACTCCGGCGTCCGTTGTTGGATTCCAGTATTCATATTTGAAGTTTTATGAAAGATTCTTGCAAATCACGAATATTGATGTAGATGGGTCGAAGGTATGTTAATTATCTAAAACTGGAGGGTTTTGGAAAACCTTAAAACTCATAATGCCTTATTTCTTTAAGGTTATCCAAAACCAAACCCAGGAGTGCTTTATATTCGTAAATTATTAGGAAAAGCTAATTAATTACAACTTGATATTTTTAAGGACCCAACATGTCGTCCGGATTCCGAGAAATACGACTGTTATGTAATAGACAGTTCTGGATACATCGTATTGGCTAAGGAGAAGGAACTGGTCGGCCAGTTCTTCGGCACGGTACAGAAGTATGTGCTGCAATCCTTCCTGGACATGGGCATATACGAACACGTGGAAGTATTTAACTACCAAGCTCTTTGCCCGTACTCGGTTTTACTGAAGAAAAGCAGTTCTTGGACTTTGCGAACGGTAAGCGTGTGCATTAATTTGTTCGCATTCTGGTATGCCTACGGACATCTATTGGATAGATAAATGGAGGATTTTAGAGTTTTCTCACGAAACTACTTGGGCAGCCAGATAAACCTGTCTATCAACTGTACCTTTCCCTTCATAGGAAATCTTATACATATATATTTTGAATTCACTCTATTTTAAAAACTCTAAAGTCTTATGATCTTGCATTCGTGCATTTTAATAGATATAAATCAAGTTAAATATTATGAATATTTTCCAGCCTTTTAGTTTAGCGTTCAACTTCATCAACTGGCTGGTGACTGAGGCTCTGCTATTGTTAACAAACTTCTACAATCAGGACTATTACGCTTATGGCGCCGGCATCATCGTGGAGGACCATGGTGAGATATTAGAAATAATTTGTAGTCCTAAAAATATGACAGATTATATTACACTCTAAAAATTCTTGAAAAATCTTTTTAACTCCAAATCTGAAACAGTATTTCCTATAAATGGATTAGCAAAACACATAAATAATACATAGACTAGCTAGTGTCAAATTATGTAAAATTCCTAGAAATAATTTCACGAAATTAGGTTAGGTTGGCAATAACCTCTAGCTTTTGATGTTCAAAAATGAAAATAGTTAGAAGTAATGAGGATGATCTCAAACTAATCGCTTTACTTGTAAAGTCGTAGTTCGTGTAATATTTTAACCACTACTGGAATGTTCATAGTAAAATTATTTCAGTAAACAAGGAACTAATGGGGGCTTATTACTAAAAAAATATATAAATATGTAGAAAAATAATAATGAAAGTATCCTTCTTGAGTCTAGAGCTTATCGAGCACTACTTTAGCTGCATGCTGCATCTCGCAGCCTTCTCTATAATGTAAGCACGTCTAATTCTTCTGCTTAATGTAACCGCATGGTCGTCTCGCTCGCAGAGTATTTCGATCTAAACAACAAAGAGTACACAGAGCCGCCCACCACGACTGCAGCACCCTTACCGGAGAACGAAACAGAGACTGCGAAGGACAATTCCGACGAGAACCCATTCTCCTGCGACCACAGTATCACGCTTTATATACTGAATCAGAAATATTTTTTGGAGGCGGCTGGAGCTTCGCCGACTGTACAAAAAGATGAGCCCGGGGAGTGCTGGCCCGCTTACTGGGCTTCGTACATTCCTAAGACAAACTTGCTACTTGTGGTGGTGGAGAAACAAGATGACTTTTCTGCGAATTGTACGGAACCGCCCGATACTAAGCCGCAACCGACGCTCATGTCACGGTCCAGTAAGGAGCCCTGCCATAAGCTGAATCTAGGCGCCCTATATAGAAGACGTCTTGAAGGCTGCTACACTTACCACGACGGGGTACGTTTCAAATACTTCGGATAGCTTTAATTTTCCTAATAATGTACCAGTCAAGTAAATCACTTTTTTACCTACTAAAGTTTTTACGAAAAGACTCCGCGATGCGATGGGGAGTAATTTTATTTAGTCTGATCCCATAAAATTGAATTCTAAATATACTTTTGCAATGTATGGATTAAATAATACATTATTGAAAATGGTCATGTCAAACCCTTATCAACAGCCTATTTTGGTTTGTTTTTCTTTTTTATATTAAAGTACGCCTTTTTCACCAGGAGCGGAATATAACAGCATGCGGTATTGGGAGTATCGCACGAGTCGACTTGGCCGTCCTTCTATTAGCCGCAGTCTTGACTTTGCTGGCCAAGACCAGCCTCTGACGCGGAACACTCCATACATTTGTACCTTTGTTACTTTGGCAATAAAACTTGTTGCACCCGTGTTTGGTGTTTTATTTGTCCTATGATCATAGTCGGTAAAGATGTTCGTGGATAGGCCGCTAGAACGTGGTTATTTGTACCTTGACTGAAGATTATCAACGTATTAACCATCATTTTATACCCACTTCTATATAGCCTATTTGAGATGTGGTATAAAAGCCCATTATTCGATCAATTGTTATTGTTATAAAGAGCTATTTATCTCATACAAGTAGGTAGGGTAGGTACCTACCTAAGAGCAAAACATTTTCTACTACCCGCAATCCCGATTAACGTACTGAAGCGGAAGCATAACAAATAGCAGGGAACGAAAGCTCGGAACGCGTCCTATAGACACGCTGACCTAGTGCTGAGGGCGATACCAATCGATGCGTCAGGTGGCGTGTGAATCCACAAGTTACGTTAACGCGCCACAGCCGCGATACACAAACAACGCGGCGGAGGTCGCCAGTCGGGCCGCGCAAGGGAACCAGCGCGCATGCCCGCCCCGCGCTCTCTCGCGTCTGCGCACTACACCGCATACCTATCAACCTTATCAATGTTCGTCGCCCCGTACCTCTCGACGGTCTAACATCGGAATCCCTAAACATCATCAATGTCATAATTAGATTAGAAACGTAACATGTTCTGCCGCAATTCTAGTCAGTGAACTCAATAACGCAGTGGTTCTGATGTGCAAGTGTGTCGGCGCCTTCGTGTTACTTCTGCTGGTTTTGTTCCTGGACTCCAGGGACTGCTCGGCTAGTGCACAATATGATGCCGCTGGCAAAATATCGCTCAACTCGTAAGTAATTACATTCAAATTACTCGATTTATTAATTTTCTTCACTCGTCTACCGACACCAATGGCTTCCGTTAATTAACGTGCTAAATACATGATTGATTACGATTTGTAATCATGGTAACAGAATAATGTATAGTTCACAAATAAGTTCAACTTGCTTTTGAACTAGAAAGAATCTATTAATATCGGTATGCTAACATCGTAAAAAAACCATAAAGAACGAGTAACTCGGAAATGCTGCTGAGCAAATGTTCCCTGACACGATATGATTTGTAGATTTGATTTATAGTCCTGTCAATCAATTACTTTGTAGGGTCCAAGCATGGGCGGTTAAGCTTGGTACTGAGCTGTATCATTTCGGAGAGTTTATCACCAGGAAGAAAGAAGTTCAGGATGTATGTATACGTTTTATATTTTTATAAGTATTGAGCTTATGTAGGAAGTTTGTAAAATATTTTATTTATTCCATCCAGAGTTTTAAATCCGCTCAAGTGGAATCAAGAGATGGTGAAAAACTAGTTCAGAGTATGTCAGACGACATACGCGCCATGATGGAACTGAAGATCAGCGCCGTCAAAAGGATAGTGGAAGCTGCTGAAAACATGGCGTTCGATAAACAAAACGAGCCAGTTCCTGAAGACTTTCAGTTCTACAATAGTAAAGAAATGGAGGAACCATGGGACGAGGTGTCAATCACAACCACACCTGAGACAGACTTTGGTCAGGAAAGTTGGATAGTACGACCGCCGTCAAAGAATGCGCACACGCAACAAAACCCACACTTCTCAAACATTCCAGTAAATACTAATTTTAGCAGTGTACATGTTCCAACGAATGTTTATGCTTGGGGTGAGTAACCATAACCGTGTAATCATAAATATTGCGCGAACGGAATACTTGCAATGGTTTATTTATTGCAGCACCTGAGGTTATCAAGGGAATCCACTGGTCGGAGGGACTGGACACCCACTTCATTAACAACTATCAGAGCGACCCGACCTTGTCGTGGCAATACTTCGGCAGTTCTACTGGATTCATGAGACATTATCCCGGTAATCAAACACATACAATATAAAAAGCACAGTTACACCATCTCCGAATGATTGATAGGGTCAATGTTAAGGGCCAGGGGCCAGATAATTTGAACCAAATAATGATGGTCAATCTGGTTAATTTAATGACATTCTAAGTGCTGATAGGCCCTAACTGTCCTATTACTTAACGTTGATTTATGGTTCTCGTGTTTTGGTTTATTTTAATCGAATTGTCATAATGTTTTAGCATTGAAATGGAGGGCTGACCCCGTGGATATTTACGATTGTCGAACCCGAGCGTGGTACATGGAAGCGGCAGCGAGTCCAAAGGATGTAATAATTTTAGTTGATCGAAGCGGGTCAATGACCGGGCAAAGGCGGGATATCGCTAAACACGTCGTTACCAATATACTTGACACACTCGGTAACAATGATTTTGTCAATGTTCTAACTTTTGCCGACACCGTGGAAGAAATCGTACCGTGTTTCGAAGATTCTCTAGTGCAGGTATGTAAAAATATGTGGATAGTGTAATTTATTAGAAGCACTTTGTTTGAACATAGTACGTAAACAATATATCGAGATAAAGACTATAATAAGTTTCTTATCTACTCCATAACGTAACATCACATTTATTCGTTGTTTTTAGGCCACTCTGGGAAATATACGGGAACTAAAGTTGGCGATGGACAGTTTTGAAACACAGGAGATAGCAAACTTTTCAGCTGCACTGACGAGAGCATTCGAGCTGCTGGAGATATATAGAAATAATAGTGGAGGTGCAAACTGCAACCAGGTAAATGATCAAGATAAAAGGTCGCTTAATATCTTGTAAAAACCATATCTTTACATACAAAAAGAGGGACGTTACGCGACGGTTCAATACCTATCACTGTTTATGGCCTTTTGACATTCTCGCATACATAGATTAAATATTTGTGACTTCCAGGCAATAATGCTGGTAACAGACGGCGTACCGTACAATTACAAGGAAATATTTGAGAAGTACAACTGGAAGTATGAGACCCCAGTGAGAGTGTTTACGTACCTGATAGGGCGTGAGGTAAAGGTAGTACCACTTCAAGTCTTACTGTGTGTCGTAGTCATTGTGCGACCTTCCTTCGTACCAATCTGCCAGTACGCCTAGAATGTGGTACCCTGTCTGTATTAATATTGTACATTGTACTTGTACATTGCATTGTGTTTCTGTAGTTCGTTGTTTCCAATCTCGATGTGCTTTTGCTTGTAGTTCATGTTTGTGGTGTTTGTTGTTTATTGTGGGTCCATACATGTGCAGCGTATTGTCAAGTGTGTTGCTAAATGAAGTGTTTGTATTGTACTTTGGTGAAGACACGTCTGGATTCACACTTTTGTACGATTCACGTTCAACTATTTTGGCTTTGGTTCTAAGAATTTTGGATTTTCTTCCAACTTTTTTAATACCAATATGTTCAATATAAAATAATAATAGTTAGTGTTTGAATCGTACAACTACACTATAACAATACCAACGTTTATTGAGCGAAAAAAGGATGAGACTGATGTCAGTATTCAAATTATTGTATCATGTTTGTCCAATTCAATTTGGTCATTCATGGTTTCAAAATTCTTTTGAAGTAAATAGTTTCGTTTTTCGCTTAATTAATGTTCCCAAAGTTTTATAATATTCAATTTAAATTGATTATTTAAAGTACATTTTTACCGTATATCTAATGAATTGATCTGTTGTTTAAACTTGTTTCCTAAGTAGTGTTGTTTGGGACATGCATTTTATTCTTACCCTCTTACTTTGATTCTTCTTACAGTAATTTTAGAATCTCTTTACCATTTCTATTACATTTAACAAATTCAACGAACCCTAGACCACAACATCGCTGTTGTTGTAGATAGTTCAAATATAAATGTTGTAAAGCCTTACCATGCTGCAGGGCACTTAGCTAGGTGACAATGTATGCAGCACTCACAAGGCCGTCGTTAGTGTCACGAATTGCAAAGGATGTTTAGTAACACATTGAGGGTTATGTAGGTCGCAGACGTAAGAGAGGTGAAGTGGATGGCGTGCGCGAATCGCGGGTTCTACGTGCATCTGAGTACTCTAGCGGAGGTGCGCGAGCGCGTTTTAGAACATGTGAACGTGCTCGCGCGCCCGCTCGTGCTGCAGAGAGAAAAGCATCCTGTCGTTTGGACACCTGTCTACGCTAACGTCACTGTAAGTTCTACGTTTTTATTTTTTCTTAACCTTTATTTTCCCACTACAGAGCATCTTTGCCTCCCCATTTTGTCTCCACACCTCTCAATTCTTAGAGTGTACCCACCAATCAGGGTTGTTGGAAGTTCTACGAACACCGTTTATTTTACCTGGGAAGCTGGCGGCAAACTTACCACACTGGCATATTAATTTTTTCCCTCACTTATAATAGTGATTTTAATTTTGTGTATACGTAGGATCCGAAGGTAGCAGATTATCTATGGGAGCAACGCGAGCGAGCGGAGCAGAAAGAACGCTTCATGAGCCAGAGGAGGGACAAGAATCTCTTCAACTCGGACAAAGAACAGGATAGACGATGGAGAATTACGCAGGTAGTTAAAAGGGTATTCAATAAACCAAATAATATTGTGCTAGTAGTAAGTAGGTATAAGAACAAAATGTAAGCGCAATCAACGTTAGGTTTGTTAGAGAATTCGTAAACGATTCGTTAACAATACGATTTAATAAAATATTGGTATGGGTTTCAGATGAAACAGGGCCAGTACAGTGAGCTCGGAAATTCCCAGTATCAGTTAATGACATCAGTGTCCATGCCAGTGTACGACCTCCGACACAACGAGGTGAGTTATCCCCCGTGCACCATAATTAACCCTGTACTTGAAAGTCCCCAAATGTGTCTGATATCTCATAAATATTCGGGAAAGAGAATGATTTGCGTACCCTAATTAATTTGCGTTCTTATCAATTAAACTATCCTTTTCAGTGTACCTATGTGTTCTTCTCTCTTCTAGCCAAATTATTCTCTTGTCTCTATTATTTAGCTGTACATTACGTCTTTTCCAAATTCTAAATTTTTCATGTGGCATGAACCGAATAAACCTGTTATCTGTTTCAAAAGATTATGTTTACAGATTGGTTTTATATTTCCTACTAATTGGACGTAAGCCCTATCTCTTCTTATTACTTTACTCTATTGTCTGTCTTCTTTTACATGTCAATGTCTATTAATAACTCCGTTTTGTTTGATGGTTTCCCCTCAGAACATCACAGAGAATGTACTGATAAATGAAGCTTACTGGGTATCGGTTACGAAAGAGGTACTACACTTAGAAAGTTTTGATGATTTAATTGTAAAGTTTTGCAAGATACAAGAGAGTTTTTATGATTTAGTTTTTTGGATTTCAGTAACGGTACAGTGTTATTTGGCCCCGTTAGCGATGCATCTGTCCTCGATAGATGTGTGCGCGGAGGCGGCGCGCGCGCAGCCCGCACCGCCTGACCGATGTGTTGTCCGACCCTTTGGCTTACTGTAGTGACGTAGTTTCTACTAGCTCGTAGGCGTAGACCACTAGGGTGTTATGAACGACTTTTCTATCAATCATCAAGTTAATTTTCTATGCAAGAGTTATGATCTATATACACCACACACACTATCTAATGAAATAATGTATTATTGCCTGAATATAGTGATGTCTTCGTAGAGACAATTTTTTAAAAATTGACTTTTATGACGACAAGTAAATGTAAATATTTTTGAATAAGAGTATCGTGCAGCCCGGCGTACACATGACTAGTATGGGGCTTTTGTTACTTGAGTATCTATTGAGTTTAAACTATTATTATACCTTCTTAAGAATGGCAATTTTTGATATAAACAATTTTAGAAATATTTAGTATCTCGAAAAGAGGAACCATTTTAATTTCTAGCGGAAGTTGTTCCAACGCATTTATCTATATGTTATTATATTTTATTGCATTCGTACGTCCACAACCAATCGCAGTCCGTAGAGGAGAACGGCCAGAAAGAGGTAGGCCACCGCTCATAGACCATATGCCTCCGTGAGACGTGACAGACGATGCCTGACAGACGACGGACGAGCGCGGCGGGTGCCATGCCAGCCATGCCTGAGGTGCTGCTTTCAATGTTTGTTCACATATTTAACTAAGGGATACAGTCTGAGGTTTAACACTGCTTAGCATAAGTCGCAATATCTTTGTCTTTCTATGATTAATTTAAAATTTCGACAGATTTTTACAAGGATACATTCCAAAGGGTATTTGTATACTTACAATCAAATGGTAGTGGGTTTTTTAGAATCTAAAGAGTAGAATTTTAATTTTCTAACATAAAATTATTTAATATTTGAGTAGTTTTGCTAGAACCTGTAACCGTGGATATAAAATTAGAATCCCTTAATATAGTTCTATATAAATAAATATATAGAACTTCGCCTAACGGGGCTTAGATGCTAAAGAATCAGTAATTTATTGCTAGTTTTACGAGATTGTCATAATGTTGTATAATAACTGTAGTCTGATGGCCAATACGTCGCCAGATGCGGAATACCTTGTAGTTAGAACAATTTTTGACTGTTTACTTACAAAAATAACATACAGCATATTTTTATAATATTTTTTATATTTCGAACGTAGATTTATACAATGGTAACGTAGACTTTAGCGATATTGATTTGCAGATAGCCTGAGACTAAAATATAAATAAATAGTAAACAATTGAATGTGAAGTGTGTTGTGTTTTGTTTATATTGACTCGTGTCAGTGTTATGTATTGCCTTGCGAATGTTTTCAGATGCGTATAGCTAGACTGTTGGGAATCGCTGGCACTGACGTACCTCTTTCTGAAATACAAGCTCTCATGACACCGTATAAGGTACAGTTCTTTAAATTATAATCAATATTCATCTTTGTAGGAATTAATTAATAATTTGTATTTATTTTACGATTTGATGTTGTAGATCGGTGTGAATGGCTACGCGTTTATAGTAACAAACAATGGTTACATCTTGATACACCCGGATCTGAGGCCTGTCGTAAGTATTACCTATATTTTTCCACGTACACCGTACGTTGCCATAATGAAAATAATTTATTATTTTCGAAAAAAAAAGATTTTGTAGATAAGGACTGAACATTTCTTACACAATATAATGACAGAATCACCTACAACAAGTAAGATTTTTTTTTAATATAAGTACTTCAGTTATTTTTATTGGGTGAATTAATTTTCAGTTTCAACAAATCTTGAAGCCAAGCTACAACAGCGTGGATATGATAGAAGTTGAACTCTTTGACGATGATCGGGGCCCCAGGAATTTTAGCAAAGAACTAACAGCAGTAAGTACTTATCTCAATATTACACTTCTACACGAGAAACATAGATTTTGTGACGATGTAGATATATTAAAGTACTCAAGATCGACGAAGATCATCTTTTCTTTCATATCTCCATACTTATTCCCTTCAACCGTTCATCTTTTTTGGCTGCTCCTAATAAAACAAGTCTTTATAATTCTTAAGCACTTGTACTAATTTTACTATTTTTACAGCTACGAAAAGAAATTATCGATCAGAAAACGGGCAACAAGGTGATGAGTGTCAAGTACCATTTGGACGATATGGTAAGTTAATTTACCATACCTAGATAGTAAATAAGTAGTTTTGCCATTTAATCCAAACTGATTTATTCAAATGAGAACTTGTCCCATCAGATTGAAGTAAACGTAGAATAAGTTTGTCTACACAAAGTCAAAGTCAAAGTCAAAGTCAAATCATTTATTTCATTTAGGCCTTTACAAGCACTTATGAACGTCAAAATTATAACTAAGTTTGATTCTAGTTGCCCATTCCAAAAGTAGCTTCCTATGGAGAAGAACGGGCAAGAAACTCCATGGTTACTCTTTTTAAAAATAATATAGTATTACAGTTTGTATGTATTGATACATACAGTAAAAGCATGCGAAGATCATGTAGAATCGCAAAGACAAATGAGGATAAAGTGACAATTAAAATGCTACATGGTGTTCACATTTACAAATTGGTTTATATTTTGGTACAAAGTTACAAACAAATTTTAATAATCAAAAGATGAATACAATTTTATTTGCTGGTGTAGTTTTAATTTGTTAATTAATTAGATATTGTCAGTATGTCCTATGGAGCAGGACCAGCATGTTTCCAAGCATTTTTATCTTGAATGTAATCTTCTAATTTATAATATGCTTGCTTACAAAGTACACACAATAATAACGTATATAACTTACCTAAATAATATTCCAGAAAAGAGTATCCCGAGCAAAAAGGCATTACTTCTGGACTGGTATCAGCGACTCCCCCTTCACGCTGGTGGTGGCAATACCAGAGAATTATGGCCGCCACCGCATAACACCACCACCGACTGATGACATCCATAGACTGTCTCTGACTTCCAAGAACATCTCGGCGAGGCAGTACCTGTCGGATAAGTGGAGCGTTCATCCTGATTGGTGAGTAAGCCGACAGATCTGGAATTGGCACTGAGGAATTCGCAACAAAAATCGCATAATTTGATGAAAGTGAAGGTAGGCTGGAAAATATGGCAACCGTTACTGAAAGAATTACTATTTAGATGATAGTTGATTAGATATATCTAAAGCATGTGAGCAATGGAGTAAACAATAGGTAAACGTCTTACTTTTATTTATTTATTTCTACCATCCATTATAAGTAAATGAGTGACAAAAACTTACCTATCTTACAATAATGTTGTTCTTCGTAGGATGTATTGCCGGCATTATGAACGCACTTTTGCGACTGCGGAGGAAGAGCTTCTTTATTTCTTGGAGCGCGTAGCCAAGCCTGGCTGGCGCTGGCCTGCCAAACCTCGGCCTCCGGAGCACCATAAAAATAAACCTGGACATGAGCGGCATAACAATGGTAAACCATTTATTGTAAACATTTCTACATACAAAGTAATCAAATGAAGACAAGACTTTGAAGAGCATATTTAGCATTAATCTAGTTATTTCTTTACAAAGTATTGAGACTTCAAAAAAGCTACAAGTAGGCACCTAATATAAGTTTGATTCATAAGACGGAAAGCAATTTTGCGATTAACAATATGTTTTTGCTCACCAGGAACACCAGAAACGAGGGAAAGAAGCAAAGTATCTAATAGCACTCCTAGGAATGAGTATTATTGTAAGTGACAAATTGTCTTTATTGTTTTCCTACATTATAGGTAACTCATCTAAAAAATGTCGCCTGTTTATACTCAATGCAACTTCTTACCGGCAATGTCATTAATATCATTTTATTTTATTTCCTCAAGGCGATCATGGCTTGATGCAGGCCTTGGTATACGACGCCAGAAATACAGCTTGGTTTAACAAAAGCATCTCGGATTCCGCATCTGATGAGAAGGCGTAAGTAGTTTTCACTTTATTAACTAAAATAATTTATATTTTCTTTTTCACATTTTTAACAAAGTTGTGGATAACTTAGCGCACACACAGGGAGTATTTGATTGAAGCACAATTATGATTTCTAAAAACAATATAATTTATTTGGAATGCATTTTTACTACTTTCACCCGGATAGCCCATTGACAAAAGTGATCGGATTGTTGCCGAGGTAAAGTATACTCGTACTTTCGACATGGACCAATATTTTGCATGATATCTGATGATGGGATGGTTACTTGTTAAAAGGCGAAATTAATTTGTGAACAAATAATGGTTTAAACTAATACAACAAGTGATAAGACAGAGTGCCACAGGGTGCTAAATTAGGTCCGTCGCAACTAGGATTTAAAGTCATCATTTTAAATTCAGATGAGGGAAATCCGTGAAAACTTTGTGTTTATTTTTCTCTAGCAAGCAGCTCCGGATGGGTTTGTATTCATTGTACGGTTGTAAATGCCCAAAGAAAATGTTACTTAAGATGCTATAGTAGGACTGATAACTGATAAAATTAATTGTCATCTTTTATGGTACCTATTAAATACAAAAACAATATTCATCGAGCCCTGACCCTTTTCAGAAATGAAAGTCAAATAAAAAAAACGATTTAAGCAAAATATACCATAAAGGTAATTTTAAACAGGGTGGAGTTCATTCAACGGTTTGGGTACATCGTGGCGTTCCTGTCTACCCACAGCGGACTAACGCGCTGGCAGACCCATCCGCCCAAGGAACATGATAATGACAAGTAAGATACCATTCGATGTGATAGGGAGATTACATAAGGAATTATACAGTCATGGTCACATAATTAAAGACACCCCCAACTCGAAGTGAAATAAATAGTTATGGTACTGGCATGAGCTTAAGCACGGTATAAAATGTAATGTAATTATTATTAAAACAAACATTACACTGTGTTCTTCAAATTAAGGACAAAAAATATTTACCTTCATTAATACTTTAGATATAACGATCTATGGGAAATGAACACTAACTTTTGTAGCTGATACTTGGCTGGTCAACTAATTAAAGACAGTTGAAGCCCAGTTAAGAAAAAAAAACGAAAGATAGAAATAGTTGCCATACTTTTTTTTAGAAGTGAGTAAAATAATTATGAAAACTCGAATTAGGTAATAATTTAGGTTTCTTTCATTAAACATTTTCATTTTAGTCCTATCAATAAGACTAGAACAAAAATACTGGTAAGTAAAATGTTTTAGGCTTTTTAAAATTAAGTTTTGACATGCGGATTTATCCATACCACTTGATCTGTAGTAAGGATATGGTAATATATTTATTATTAAAGATTCCTTATCAATGGCACTAAAAAAGGCAAGGTTTGAGAACAACTGAAAACCGACCCCAAGGAAAACTTGTCCGCAAACAGACTTTAAGGCGGTGCTATAGGCAAATAGTGAACCATTTACATGATTCGGTTCTGGTTTTTTTGGGAGTCATCTGATGCTAAAAGGACGATAATTGTGTCTGCAGAACTTTAAGACTACAATCGGGTTGGGAAAAACTGTAAGGCATGGGTATCGGAAGATGTTACTTTTGGAAAAGCACCGCGTGTCCATACTGTAGTTGGCTATTTCTATTAAATGTGAAAGGTGCAATGAACAAGTGTTCAAAAATGTATTTTTTTTCTCATTAAACAAAGGGATACGAATAATTCTAATATAATGCATCGATATTAGTCGCCTCCAAAACATGAGATGGAACCAAAGTACACCAAGAAAGTTCTCAAATATAGGAGGCGAAAAAGTAATAGTGTGGGGCTTCTCTCCACTATAGTTCGGCCATTCAGAGAATGCGTTCCTGACACGTCGCGATTGAACTGACGACGTAACTTTGCAATGGCGTTGCAGTTACGATAAAAATATTTTTGCTGGTTGTTTACCGTTTTAACAATTGAGGAGCATTAAAACAACATTATTATATCAATAATCAATGAATGTAGTTACGTCGTCAGTTCAATCGCGACGTGTCAGGAACGCATTCTCTGAATGGCCGAACTATACTTGGTGTGGTGATCCTTTAGAAAGATATTATTAAAAATAGGCGAATTCAAGTACTATAATATTTTAGAAATAAGCATGTTGCTATATGCTAAGCATAATTTACCGGTCCTTAGCGCTTTCCAAATTAGAAAAGTTCTGAAAAACACTGTAAGAGTAGTGAAAAGGACTCTTTGATCGAGCAACTTATGACGGTTTTGGTTTGGCCTATTGCAAATTTAATAGAAACAAAACTGATAATCGGCCAGAAAACACAATGGCGATAAGTCATACATGAAACATTGATCAGTTTTACATAGATTTTTATGAAGCATGGAAGAAAATTCCCGTAGCGACTTAAAACAAAACTGACCGCTTACACGTTTAGGGATGTCGTGCTGTCATTGAGGTAAAAGGAAATAAACCAAATATTAGTACTCATTAGTACGCTTAGTTATAGTGTAGGAAATGTTGTTATAGAAAAGTACCATCAATAATATTAATAATTTGCTTTTCTTCCTCTGAGCAAATGGAGTGTCTTTAATTATAAGGCCAGGCCACGTTATGGTTCATACCGCTCGAGATTCGGATAAAGCGAAAAAAACTTGTCGTGGAGGATCACTGAAGATAGTCTTTAGTTTTTATATTTCACAATGCCCTTTTAAATATTTTAAAATAGAAAATAAAGTTCCAATAGCAATCAGAAAAAAGAAATGCAGCGGCAATTTAAGATTCCAACAGTGTCTTTAATTAGCTGACCACGACTGTATAGGTATGTATGTATATACAGGACAACTTGTATTCTATTTACAAACATAAAGGAATTTATAAAGATAGTACAAAAGGGAGTAAATAGGGACGGTGCCTTAGAGAGTACATACTACCCTTTAGTACATAAGGGACATGGGAAAGATTACATAATGGAGTATAAATACAAATCATACCATCCTCAGTATTTAAAGTTTTGGACTAAATCGTGGGTTTGCAAGCAGATGTGCTATGTGCTTGAACCTATGTTACCTACCTTCCAGGCCAGACTTCGGCAAGCAATGGCCGCGAGCGATCGAAGAAGTTTGGTACCGTCGCGCAGTCGAGCAGCACTACGTAGATCCTTTGAGCTATGTCTACAGTGTAGACTTGAGTACTGTCAAGTTTCCCCTCAACGTCAGCCTGGCTCTAGTCACCGCATCACATGCTGTCTTCCACGGAGACGGGCACAGGAAGGCCCCGGCGGCTGTCGTTGGCTTCCAGTTCAAACATGAGCGACTCAGTGAATGGTTTGATAATATTACGTCTTCGGTAAGTGTTACACTTTTTCTACTGTTTCAATGATGGCTTCTCACAAAAATGATTTGGTTGTAGTCCCATAGTTGCAAAATCATCAACAGTTGGTCCTCATCATAATTCATCACCATTGGTGGCTGATTATACTTACATGTTTGATATATCAAATCCTTCTTCTTTTAGTGTGAACATAACAAGGAGTGTACAACGTGCCAGTCAGACAACTGGGATTGTTACTTGGTGGACAACAATGGCTGGATTATTGTTAGTGAGGATTCTACACAGACTGGCCAGTTCTTTGGGAGGGTAAGATTTCTCATAAATACAAGCATCTTCTTTAATATCCAATTCAGAATACTCGTAGTTATAATATACGTACCTATGTATTTGTTTGTAGATTCGACCGGACATCATGTCAAGATTAGTTGAAGATGAGGTGTACAAGGCAGTACATATTGTTGATTATCAGGCGGTCTGCTTCAGAGAGAAGAAAACTACGAACCCAGCGACAATGCTCTTTACCGTAACACAACTTATTTCAATTACATTTTTAGACACCTGTTTTCAACATGTTGTATTAGATAAAAATAATGAATACATCAATATTTCCTATGCGGATTTCGGTGATTTCTGAGCAGATTTTTTCTTATTTCAGCCCCTTGAAAACTTGCGCCTCGTGATGGCGTGGTTCCTAGCTACCACGGTGTGGTTCTACAACTCCATAACGACAGGTTTGGCTCAAGCATCCAGCTACTCCTTCGATGACGGTACGTTACCCATTGTAATACAAGTCCATGTTCCATGTTCATACATGTGCCAGGATAGTTCGAGAACATTCCACAATTAAAACAAAATTGGATCGATAGGCCATAAATGTTGTGTATCTGCGCATTCGATGTTGCTCTTGCGTTGTCGGCATGTTCTGTCAATCTGCATGACAACGAGCACTAGACAAATAAAATTATCTTAGTAGAAATGGTACGTTGTCTAACTGGAAGCAAACATTATTTGGGCGAGATACAAAGTTGTGCTTATCAATGTTTCTGTGCATGGAATATCTTGACGAAAAGGAAATAAATCTGTGTTAACAACTATTAGGTTGTTAGTCAAACTTAGATTAATCGAACACGTAACAATAGTCAAGTTATAAAAACTTGAGACACCTGTTCACTACACACGAAAGTTATTTTGGGTGCATGCGAGTGTGCACCGCGATTTAACTGCACCCAACATTACTTCGTAGCTGGTTCTCACGATATCTGTAGCGAAAGCAAAATTCATTCATGGAGTCAACAATTGGACTTAGATATTTCTACTAAAGTAGTAATGACTCCATCTTTTTTCAGAGAATGTTACACCCACTGGTGAGTTTTATGTAGAGCGAGCACATGCGCACGTGTCGACCTATAGACAATTCTTTTATAGTTTATTTATATTTTGATACTTTAGTTATGTGCTCCCATAGAAGGCAAGCTTATTCTCGGTCCGAGCTTCTATTTGAGACTGAATCAAGGCTGATGTTTAGATAAGTTTTGTTCGCATACAAAATGGCTCTTGGAAATGAGAGTAGGCTTGATAGAATACCGGAATGTGCATGACGTTAGACTAGTACCTATTTAAAGAAGATTTAAATACCTACTGTTTAAAACTAATTATACCAGACCACCTATTGAAGAAGAACAGTTGTTCTTCAATCGAACAGTTACTGTTCGATTTTCGGGAGATTGTACAATACGGTACCTAAATTACGATGATATTGCATGTTTGATACATACTACCTATGTACCTACTTTGAAATAATTTATTCAGATAAAATTAACCTTATTAATAAGAACCCTAGGTAGGTAGTCTAATTAATGTTTTTTATTTATTTTGCTGAAGAAACACTTTCGCATCTTAATTTTTTTTCAATTGGGGACCCAAGATAACATTTTACTCTATTTCTATCTTTTTTGTATGGCAGCAACTGATTTGTAAATATTTTTGACTACGATTACGTTTTTTCACTATCGCTGTAATTTTGAAATGCCGATTTATTTTTACTTTAAAATCTCTACTTCTGCATGTTATTATTTTTTTTTTATACAAGGTAAAGGATTTTCCGTATTTATAACAAGCTCTCTTGGTTCGCTCTGCATGGGGACTACAATGATCTTATACTTGTAATTAATAGCATTTTTTCGACAGTTGCATACCAGAGCTACGAAAACGATGAAGAGACGGATGACCCATACATGTCGAAACCACCAAACATGCGGGTTTTAGAGCGAGACTATGAGAAGCTGGTGCTCATAAACCGAACGCGACCGACTCCTTGCGACAGAGAGATGTACTTGTACCAGCTAGACTATAACAACTTAGACGAGAAGCTGAACAAACCAGTGTCAGAGTGCGGCCGACCATTCATTGCTCAACACGTCAACTATACAAACATGCTAATGATTGTAGTAGACGCCAATTGCCCGAAAGACGAGGTCGCGGCCATGTCGGTGGATGCGACAGAAGTGAACTATAACGAGTCACTGCCATGCCTGAAGCATATGCATCCCTTGTACAGGAAGCAGCCTACTTCGTGCATTAGGAATCACACTGAGGTCAGTGAAATACATTTCAATTAATACACCTTCCTGGTTGAAGAAACAAAGGTGGATAAATAGGTGTTACTTTAATTTATACATATACTAAACCATCTAAGAAAGCGTTTACCAAAACGCATGCCCAGCGGGGTAAGGGAAATCCCCCGAGCTTGGGCAAGATTTTGTGTGTCTGTCACGATGAATACCTAGGAAACTAAACTATATCTACTGTTGACATTCGATAGAAAAACCGCCTTCTTGTCCACAACAATAGAGGATATATAACCAAACAAAATATTTGAACAATTAATGTGTTTTCAGGAGAGCAACATCGACATGTGCGGACGCGGCAGTCTACCTGGCAACAGCAAGACATGGATTTCGCTGAGTATCTTTCTGCTAGTCAAATATCTGGCGTAAAGTGTAGGTTCAAAGCTAGGGTAGGTAAAGCATAAAGCGGCCAGACTGTTGATATAATGTAGGTGCATCCACGTCGAAGATTTACCTGACTGGCATTGCCAATAACATCAAAGAAACCTAACTTCAATACTAGCCAGTGTGCACGGTGCATACCTGCGCTTAGGTATTTTTTGTTAATAGCCAATACGATAAGTCGGAGAGTCGAGTATTGTTTTAAATAGGTACGATATTAATAGATTGAATTATACGTTTTGTTAAAATGTGTCATACTTTATCGGAATATTTTTTCTTATAGTTCGGCCATTCAGAGAATGCGTTCCTGACACGTCGCGATTGAACTGACGACGTAACTTTGCAATGGCGTTGCAGTTACGATAAAAATATTTTTGCTGGTTGTTTACCGTTTTAACAATTGAGGAGCATTAAAACAACATTATTATATCAATAACACTAGTTTACAAAATCAAACTTTTTGCCTGTTGCCGTGGATTTAATGGCTGGTAACATTCACTTATGTTTAGTTTTTATTAATTACACCCGCAAAAATTTTTTTGTAGCTCGACTTTACTTGTTATTGACTTTCTCTTTTCTGAACCTTTTTCAGTCGCTGAAGTACGTATTTTATTGTAATTATACAAATATGTGAAGTTTTTACAACACGAGTAGTTCAAGGAGGCGTTGTTTGAACAATCCAAACCATGTTTGTTACTTATGTGGAGAATATGTGTTTGAGAAGAGTAGAAATGTCATCAGAGACGCTTAAAAATACTTATTTTTTATATTTTGGAATGTTGTTAGATAAAAATGACAAATCTTGGGCTCCTGATTGTGTTTGTAAATCGTGCGTTGAATATTTAAGATTATGGAAAAGTGGTAAAAGAAGTACTTTTCAACTTAAAACACCAACTATTTGGAAAGAATCGAAAAATCATCTCGACGGCTCTTACTTTTGCAGCGTGAACATAAACAGCTTAAACACCAAAAATCGAGCTAAATGGCAAAACCGAAGTAGAACATGTGTTTAGCGAAGAGTGTAGCATTCACCTGAACTTTCAGAGAATAAAAATTATATTGAATTTTGAAAAATTATAATGAAAATTATGTTGAACTTGTCGAAGACCTGCTTTTACAAATAAGAGGTATGGGATGCAATTTGAGCATAAAGTCACTTCCTCTTCAGTCATCTGGACAGATTTCCAGAAAATTTAGGAGATATGAGCGAAGAGCAGGGGAGAACGTATGCATCAAGATTAACGTGTCATGGAAGAACGTTATCAGGGTTTCTGGGATGTAAATATGATGTCTGACTATTGCTGGTCTCTGATACGCCATTTCCCAAAGTCTACACATAAGAGAAGAGCTTTAAAGCCAAGTTTTTTGGAACTTAACAATTAATATAATTTTTAAACAAATATTCTTTAAGGTAAATCCACGTTTTTTCTCTTTAAACCGCACTTAGCTGAATCTCAAAAACTAGAGCTGATAAAAAAAAACTACTAATAGTTTTAAATATGGTTAAATATGAGTAGTCAACAACAGCTTAAAAAATCCCGGCAACAAATGTACTGTAAACTAGTGTAATCAATGAATGTAGTTACGTCGTCAGTTCAATCGCGACGTGTCAGGAACGCATTCTCTGAATGGCCGAACTATAGTAAATTCAAAGATATATTGATGGTAATAACTTTTCATTATATTACAATTGTTTTGTTATGATTATTATGAATTGTATTGATCTCTGCTTTTAGAATAGGTAGATATTAAAAAAATTACATGTCATTCCCACATATCAAATTTTAAATGATGTGCTCCCATTGTGCCACAATAGGAAGCAATATGAAAAAATCATATCACAAATTCAATTACCCCCTTGGCATGTGGGGTTAACTTTTTAAAATTGTGAACAAAATAATATAATTAAAAAATTAGAATAAAATTTATAGCTTTTGTAAAACGTTTGGCTGCATGATTTTAAACTTACGTAATGTTTTAAATTTTGCTTTATGCCTATCGGAATGTTTAACTAATTATTTCCGTCCTGCTGGTGAACATTTTAAAGGATCCACGTATTATTTTGACAATAATATGCAAAATTAATATAGGTACAAACAATTTAGGAAAAATCTTCAATAAAGTTAATTTGTTTGCATTGGGCCAGTACCTAGGTTCACACCACTGGATGAAATATTTGTAATATTACTAGAATTTAGTATTTTGAATCTCTGTCATTTAAGTATATGTCTTAGAAGTCGACTATTTACTGAATTACTTACTGAAATGTGATTGTTTGGTTTTAATAAATAAATGATTAAGATTATTGAAAAGATTTTTTAATGTTTACATATTATCAGCAGATTTCATATCAAATTCTTTGGTGAACTGGCTGATTTGGTCCAAAAAGTCTTTGCGTATATTCTCTCTCAGAAAATACTCCTGCATAAATTCCAGTTGGTTTTCACCGTTCATGAAGTCCTGTAAATTTTTGTAAGTCAAGCCACCCATACGATGGTCCGTCACAATGTTTTCCGGGAAACTGTATGTTCGGATCTCTTCATGCTCTGTACTGGAATTAGACTGTAAACAAAAAATAATAATTAAAAAGAAGCTTCTTACATAAAGCCTTATTTACACAACCTAATTGATGAACCTCCTTCGTTTTGGGCAGTCGGTTTAAAATACCTAGATCTCTGCTGTAAAAAAAGTCAACTGAACAGGTATATGGTTAAAAGGACATACCTGTGCTTTTAGCTGCTTTCCTAATAATATCATTCCCATCTTCTTGAGAGCAATATCTGCATTTTCTTTGTATGATTGAGTATCTTGGCACTCGACCACAGTACCTGTTGGCGTGTGAGTGATGCGGACAGCTGCTTCAGGGTACAGGTTGTTATCTGGTTCGTAACTGACATTTTCAACATAAATGTCTTCTGCGGCAATATTTACTTCCTTATCAGTAGGCTTAACCATAACTGCTACTAACACAGTGCTTGTGTGAACATTTCTCCCGCTTTCATTTTCGAAGGTCTTTATAACACGGTGCAGACCAGCCTCCGTTGTCAGAAGTTCAGGCACGCCAACGCCTTCGACGAACATTGAAACCTTCTCGATGCCTCCAGCCTCTGACTCTTGTTGAGAAATAACGTAAATCTCCCAGTCTTTGTACTCAGCGTATCTTCGATACATCTCGAATAGTTCTTCCACAAATACCATGGTTTCCTGTTTATCCGTGCTGGCCGACAGCTCCAGAAGCGCACTACCCTCAGTATACTGCGGCTCTAAGAGTATCGTCTGCAGTTCACGGTCTACTGCTGTCATACGATTCATGTACCCTTGGATTTCACCTTCTATTTTGTTCTCATTGTCGTCTCTCTGGTCTTCATAATTCTTTAGCATTTCTATGTTCTCACTAAGGTTGTTACGGCGCTCCAATATTTTTACAATTGGCTTTATCTCAAACAGTCGTTTCGACTCCTCAGGTGTTCTTTCTGTTTTCGAGCTTAGAATGTCGTGTTCCGCCGTCATGTTTTTTAGGAAAGATTGAACGGCAGTATCAGCTATATTGACACCATTATGTGAACTACACTTTCGAAGTAATCTAATATTTTTACCGTTAGTTAGCATGGAAGAAAATATTCTTGAAACAGACATAGTTTATAAGAAACGCGATAAATAATTCAGTAAAAATTTTATTCTCAAAGAATAAAACAAAAAGAAACTAAAAAAGCGTTTTGAGTGAAGTTATTTTTTTAAGTTTTTATATCATACTGCCAGGATCATTATTGAAAACTTACCTTACTTATGTGAAAAAAGTAGATATTAAAGAGTTTTACATACCTAAGTTATAAAAGGTAAAATGTTAATTATTCACAATATACATATTTACATTAATTGAAAATAAAATAAAATAAACTTATATATATATATACAACTTAAAACTAATACAGTGCATCAAAAAATTGCTCCTCATCGCTGTCACTGGGTAATGTACCCAAAAGACTGGCAGCATTGTCACGTTGGATGGCAATGCTCAACCTCTGTGCGAAATAAAAGCCAGCCTTTGGGTCCCGGGAAGTGTCAACCAGGCGCTGGGAAATATCCCTGGCAAGAAGGTGCGCCCTCGGACCCCACGGCCCCAGAGTTTCAACCCCAAACGGCTCAAACATGTAATTGCCTATAAGGTTACTATATTTGCGCCGCTTGAGGTTCTCTGCTTGTGCAGCGGCGGAGCCAGCACAACATGCAGTTCCGGGAAGGTGAGATGGCGCAAGAGTGTCGACGCATGTCGCGTCCCACACTAAAGTCCTACCCACCTTCCACGGAAATAGCGACATGCCGTCTGGTCTCTTGCCATCGTCACGTGCCAAGCCATTTGGTTCGAGTACGGCTGGCACGCCGACGGCAACAAGAGCGCGACGGATCACGTCGTTTATGTTGGCATGTCGTGGTATGCGGCCGGCACTCCGGCTGCACGACAGGCCGTGGTGACCGAGGCTGTTGACAGCTTCCCCGCAGTGGCAGCGATGAGGAGAGCAGCATGGAGCACCTAGTCGGAGGCAAACGACGAGTCTGAAGGTGGTGTCATCAAACATGGTGCCTGTGTTTGAGGACGGAAGTGCAAGAAGCCATAGACCCGACTCCCATTCACCCACAGCCAGTAGGCGCGCTCGCTCTGCAGAAGTAATTGACGTATCGATTAAACTTTTCCGTATTACTCTGCAGAGCGGCTCATCCCACTGTCTCTGGGAGGACAGGTTGGCGGGTAAGTCGGTGTTCGGGCATGCGACTTTCCAAGCATTTAAAGCCTCAGTCAGGCTTGGCACCTCAAAATTGGCCAGTGTGGTGGGTAATATTTTCCTGATCAATTTCTCAGTGCCATGGACCGAGGAAATAAAGGCTGGTAAACTTACACTGGAAATTTTACGGACGCCAAGTCCTCCCATACGGATGGGAAGAGTCGCTTGAGACCAAGCTCTGTCGTCCAAGGCCACATTTAAAATGGATGATAGTGTATGTCGTATAATTTCGTCGATTTTGTCCAAAAGGCTGGTGTGCTTCCATAAATGGGAAGCACGCAAGTTATACGTAAATTTTGGTCCAAAACAGCAGTACCGTATGATGGTGATGGCTGCATGCATATTAATTTTGAGTAGCCTTTCCGAAACATTATTAAAATTTTGAATTTTCTTCTCAATAAAATCCGAAAATGAATCTTCCAGTATAGGCGATCCAAGGAGGCAAAGAGAACTTTGGTCTATCGGTTTAATTTCAGGAGCTATTGAGAGGAAATTTTGAAGAATAGTCTGTCTGTCAGTCGAGTCGGGTATAAAAAGTTCACATTTAGAAAGGTTGAGGTCGAGGCCAATGTCGTGGAATTTATCTTTTAGGAAAACTAAGTCATTAAGAACAGTATGTCTGTTGCCTCCCAGGGTCCCGTCGTCGAGATACCACACGTTAAATTCAGAATTTAGCTGCCGAATAATTGGGTTAATCGCCAAACTAAAAATCACAGGCCCGAGTGGATCACCTTGTTGACAGCCAACAGCGGATTCTAATAGGTTGTTCCGATATAATAATTTTGTTGGGTATCTATAGCATTGCCAAAGAAAACTGTAAATTTTGGGTATTTCTTTTTTGACTTCTGCCAGCAAGGTGTCCCTATTCACCGAGTTGAAGGCGTTCTTGATGTCAACCTTCAGGATGACATCTCCTTTCCCATGATTTAGATAGGTCGACAGGGCGTGTACGGCAGCCTCGCAGCCCCCTTTCGAGCCGTAACCTAGCTGCAGGGGCTGAAATTTGTCCGAAACTTCCTCACTACAAAATTTAGAGCAGATTTTGGCTACCATACGACGGTAAGTAGTCCCCACGGCAATTGGACGAATACCGCCATCCCTTTTGCGCAGAGCACATAGATTGGCTCCGTACAAAACGTCGATGACGGTTTCGTCCACCTTGCCGGAGAGCATAAGGTTGGTCAGGGCTGTAAGCTCCTTCAAGAGCGACTCACCTGCTTCCCCGGCGCTTGGGCAGGTGAGATCCTTTAGATGTTGCGGACTCAAGCCGTCGAGGCCGCCTGCAGAGCCGCATCTGAAGGAGCCTATGGCTGTGACCAGGTGTCGACCTGTAACTGTGAGGATATCTGTGTCCGGATCAGGAGGTTCGGGAAAAGAGAGGTCATCGGCAGGGGCAGGGTGTTTACTCTCCAGAGCGGAGAGTGTCTCTGGAGAACACGGCGCCACCACATCACTGCTGAAGAGAATTCTAGCAGCCCCCCGAATGTCACCTTCACTCAACTTTGATTCCACTAGGCGTGAAATATTTGAGCATCTTTGAGTCGGTAATTTAGTATCGAAATCTGTATGGCCTAAAGTTGTACAATTGTCTTTAATTTGTTTTGTTAGTGACTTTTTGTTTGCCAAACTTTTCTGAACATGCAGAATTCTATAGGGGAAGGTGAGCAATTCCTCCCAGGCACGTTGCGAGTTCTCTCGTGCAGCCAGGCGAACACAACCTGCCAAGTGTTGAGCAACCAGAGGCCTGGCTCCACGGGGAACCCGCTTTAATACTGGGACAGAATTTTTGAATTTCGATAGCTTTTGCCAAAAAGGATCGAGAGTTGGTGTAGTTGTGATAAGAGTTGGGTTTGGCGCGGTCACATTGGTAGGCCCTGTGCACTGGGATTTATGGACCTTCCCAATGTGTAGGGGAAAGTGGTATAAGATGGGGCCTTTAAGGAAAAGTTGCTGAAACACAAACAAAAAATTATTTTACGAAATAGAAACTTTAATTAAGAAACAATCAGTGTTAGTTCTCTTATATTCTAATCAACAATAACTCAAAAATTTAAATCTTCATATGAAAATATATTTTTTTTCAAAACTGTGTCTTGCCCCTTCTTGCCCCCGTCAATGGGGCAAGATGGGGTATGATTGTGGGGTACATCAAATCAATCACTGTCGCCACAATTGGGACAAATATGTACCGCCTCATCATCATCGTCTTCAACTCCTGCACATGGACAAAGCACCCATCTTCCACACAACTCACAAGTGATCCATCCTTCAGTAGATTGAGAAAACAAACCCTGACAGTATTAATATTCAGTATCCTCAGTGTCACTTTCAGATTCAACATTTTTTTTTGGCTCTATTTTTAGTTTTTTTGTTATTGGTTTTCTTTTGTCTTCTTATTTTGTGCTTTCGGTTTCTTACTTCTTTGTCTTTCTTCTAGTTTAGCTTTGTATGGAGATTCCGTAAGTATGGTACCGTGGTACCCCATTATGTCCCAAACGACTATTTACCAAACATTATTTTTTTGAGATTAGAAAACCAAAGCTACTCGATTGAAACATTGCTCATAAATTAGCAAAATATGTTAGGTTTACGAAAAAAATACCTCGACCGTCTTATTGTCATATATTTCACACAGTCACGTAGATCACTTAGTCGAAATATTAGATTAAAAGCGTCAAAATCAATAAATTACTTACGAAATCTCAATGCACGCACTTTCTGTCATGACACTTGCGGCACTGAATAACTTACTCAAAAGGCCATTAGATGACGTTAGTAGTAATTTCAAAGCATGTTTGGAACATTCTTTTTTTCGCAATTCCCATCTTACCCCACGACCCCATCTTATACCACTTTCCCCTACGCTCAAACCCCGCTTACCTTTAAAAAAGCGTGCCTGGGGGCATAGGGGACATCTCTTCACGGCATCCAGTGATACCGAAGATTGACCTTCACTTTCTTTCTAGTTATAAAATGAAATGCACATTTCAAAACAATAGATTGTTCTAGTTCTCAGTGATCTGAGCAACATACTCTTTTCTAGCAAAAAAAAATTCTAACAATAAAATGTCCTGGCAATACTGAAGGACTGAAGGCTGAAACCGGACCAGTAGATATAATAATGCCTGATGAAAAAATTTAAGTATCAATGGTTTTTAATAAAGCCCAAAAAGTAGGCCAAAATTTGATATCTGTAAAAAGAAGACAATTTGTGACTAACAATAAAATTATTTAATTAATTTTCAAACAAAACTAATATAAAATGTCAATGCTATTCCTATCCTTAAATTATTCAAAAATGACTGCTGACACAAAGGTTTTAATTATTATCTGCTGATTTTATTTGTTTTGCAAATTCACTGATCTCCTCTAAAAATGCCTGACGTTTCTGGGCCCTCAACAGATTCTCTTGCATGTGTTCCAATTGGTGTTGGCCTTCCATGAAGCCTTGTAGATTGTGAATGGTGCCACCACCCTCTCGGTGCTCTGTCACACGGTCTTGTGGGTAATTGTACGTCCGAATCTTCTCATTTCTGTTACTGGTGCCAATCTGTAAACAATTGCAAAGTTCTATTAAAAGGTTTTATCTTATTGGGGCAACATTCTACTTGAAGAATTTGAAATAGTTTAAAACACCTTGTGGTGCAGTTTCATCCTATTTGATTAAAATTAACAGTCAATATTCACATTAGCATTAATACTATAAATAGAAGACAAACCTGTGATTTCCTTTCATTGTTAATTTTTGATGTTTGCTCTTGTTGCTGCTTTTCAAGTAAAAGTGTTCTCAACTTTTGAATAGCAATCTCTTTATTTTTAATTTGTGATCTACCTTCTTGACACTCCACAACTGTACCCGTAGGAGTATGAATTATACGAACAGCACTGTCTGTGGTATTCACATGCTGGCCACCCGCACCACTTGCACGTTTAGTTTCAATGACCAGGTCTCTTTCTGGGATATTGGCTTCTACATCTGTTGGTTTCGGAAGTACTGCTACCGAGACAGTGCTTGTGTGAATACGTCCACCCTTCTCGGTACTAGGGATACGTTGTACACGGTGCACTCCAGCTTCAACTTTCATAAGTTCTGGCACGCCATGCCCGTCAATAAACATTGAGGCCTTTCTAGTACCTCCAATGTCTGATTCTTCAAGAGAAACAATGCAAACTTCCCAATTTTTATACTTGGCGTAGAGCTCATACATGTCGAACAGTTCTCGCGCAAACAACATAGCTTCTTGCCCGCCAGCGCCGGCCGTCACCTCCAGCAGTACCCCACCATCTGACAGCTGGGGCTCCAAGAGAATCGACTGCAACTCATTATCCACTTCTGTCATACGCTTCAAATATATCTGAGCTTCTTCTTTTATCATCTCCTTCATTTCGTCATCTTTCTCATTGCTCTGTTTTTTACTAAGCTCTTTGAGGTTTTCGATGTTGTCATACAAGGTGATCCGCTGCTCTAGCGCAGTTACAATTGGTTTTATCTCAAACAACCGCCTGGCCTCTTCTGGCGTTCTTTTTAGCTTGATGAGTAGTTTTTCATGCTCCAACATCACATTTTTTAAGTAAACCTGGACAGCAGGATCTGATAAGTTGACACCGTTTTGTGAACTACATCTTCGAAATAAAGTGAGCTTTTCAGCGGCGAATAGAGACCGTGAAAATAATATTCTTGTAAGTGACATAATGTAATTGAATGAATCAAAATTTATTTATCCACTGTTCGACTGTTGTGTTTATGTCCGACTTGATATACACTAAAATGCAATCTTTCAGGGAACTGTAAAATTACACTATTTTGAATCGGTTTATTTGTTATAGGTTATAATTTGATAGAACAGCTGATCTGACATTTGACATTACATTGATTACAAGGATAGCTTTAAACTTTGTTCATAACTAGCCAATCTATAATTTTTTTTCGTTATAATAATTATTTGAGCAGCTTTTTTAATATTTCATTGTAAATAATTAGCTTCAAGTTTTAAAATATTTATTTAATTAGAAATACATATTTCGCCAAACGAGAACGAGTATTTCCACATGCTGCCATCTGTTGCCGAATAGAAGTTTCGTCCTAGAAGAAATACAATAGGCACAGCCATTTGATTTTGGGTCCAATTTTTTTTTGCTTATTATCGAAAACGCTAGCCGGCCCCATCCTGGAGTTTAACGACACTTGCGTAATTATCTCATAATGTAATATCATAATCTTGTACCCTATTAATTTTAATGTCACTTTATGTTATAAAAAGTTCTTTAATTAAATAATAATGATACAATATATCAGAATATATCATAATAATATAGCCAATGCCATATTTTATTTCTTACAAGTTTCCACCTGCGATCGCGTAGGAGCAAAAATTGATATTTATGCTATGAAAAACTTTGCTATTCTCTGTTTTAAATAAGTGCCTATTCATGTAGTTAGACCATGGTTTGTTTTGATGTTTACCGTCTACCATACCAATTAACTAAAATCCTTGGAAATGCTTCTTAATGGAAATATCGGAGATTACTTGTCACAAGACGGTTTTTCAGAAAAATTACTGATTTCCTCCAAGAATGCTTGACGCTTGTACTCCCTCAAAAGATTTTGCTGCATCTGTTCCAGTTTGTAATCCCCTTCCATGAAAGCTTGAAGTCTATGAATCGTGCCACCACCCTCACGGTGCTCTGTTACTTGATCTTGTGGGAAATTATATGTTCGAATTGTATCATTTATTTTAATAGCATCCATCTGAAATTAAGGTGATCTCATTAGGTAATTAATTGTATCGTCGTCAAAAAAACTTAATCAACCTTATTTTTCACAAAATCTATACCTTTGGTCTTCCTTCAATCTTCAGTTCCTGTTGTTCCTTATTTAACAAAAGAGTCTTTAATGCTTCAATAGCAATGTCTTTATTCTTCGTCTTTGACCGTTTCTCACTACATTCTACTACTATTCCGGTTGGCGTATGAACGACACGTACACCATTGCGTGTAGCAGTCTTATTACTCGATTTGTATTCAATTGCCAAGTCTCGTTTGGAAATATCTGCTTCCATATTACTTGGTTTAGAGAAAACTGATACTAAAACAGTGCTTGTCTGGATAAGGCCACCCCTTTCTGTCGTCGGAATCCTTTGTACACGATGTGCACCAGCCTCTATTCTCATCAATTCTGGCGCACCAACACCTTCAATAAACATTAAAGCCT
Organism: Helicoverpa zea; assembly: GCF_022581195.2. Lineage (NCBI taxonomy): Eukaryota > Metazoa > Arthropoda > Insecta > Lepidoptera > Noctuidae > Helicoverpa > Helicoverpa zea. Next base: position 10,995,769 of record NC_061452.1, on the reverse strand, counting down.
TCAGAATACCTCCAATGTCTGACTTTTCGATAGACACAATGCGAATATCCCAATCTTTATACTTTGCATATCGTTCATACATTTCAAATACGTCTCGCGCAAATAACATTGCTTCGTGTCCTCCTTCGCCAGCCTTTAACTCCACCAGCACGGCGCCTTCTGTCAACTGCGGCTCCAATAAAATCGACTGTAACTCACGATCGACGTCTGACATACGCTTCAAATATATCTGCGCTTCTTCTTTTATCATTTTTTTCATATCCTCGTCGTCCTTGCTTTTTTGTTTACTAATAAGATCTTGAAGAGACTCGATGTTTTCATACAACGTTATTCGGTGCTGTAAGACATTGACAATTGGCTTGATTTCAAAAAAGCGTTTTGATTCTTCAGGTGTCCTTTTCATTTTAGTGTACAGCTCTTCATGTTCAAACAGAAGCTTTTTAAAGTAAGCCTGTACAGCAACGTCGGACAAGTTAAAATCATTCTGTGGGCTATAATATCTTCTAGTGAGTGACACGAAACTTTTTACTTTCAAAATCTGCCGACCGAGTGAAATTCTTAAGGGAAGCATTTGTGTAATCCAATAAAGCACTTATAAAAGCTTGAACGGTGAAATGAGAAAAATCACATCTCACTATTTTAACTGACAAAAAGCCGTAGACCGTTTATAAATTGTCAATCTTTTGATGTCAGTACTAAAAGCGGGAGCCGGAATATTTATGAAACCTTATTACTCGATCGTTGTATGAATACTTGATTAAAATTATCACAAAATTAATATAATTCAGATTAATTTTAGGAAAGTAAAAACGTTTATTTATTTTTACAGCCTCAGCCCGAAATCGGCCATCTGTTGTCGAGTAGCATAACTAATCGTAAACTTTAGTTCTGCGACTGAGTAATAGATGGCGTATGTGTAGAACAGACCAGAATGAATGTGGAAATGGATTTACACAGGAAAATAATGGAATTATGTATAGGTAAGCTTTTTATTGTCTTTTCGGAACATTTTTAGTCTTGATCTATTTGATAGAAGTGGCCAGGCAGATGACTTTGGATAAATACCAAAGTCATCTGACTGGCTAGCCCTTTCTGAATTACCTAAGTACATATGTACCTACCTACCTATACTGGGTTCTGCTTCCAACAGTTTCCTTTACGTTGATCTCAAGAATTGGAAACAAACTCGTGCACTCGTACTTAAGACCTTCGAGAGGCAGGTTTTATACATAGGCTACCATTTTCCGCCGACAATAGAGGTGTACAAAAGTAGAAGTCTACTTAGTGATAACAGTGGTCGGTGCTGTGTGTCCTTTCCCTTATAGCATAATCATTTAGCTTTTATTCGGATATTTCGACTTTTAAAGAGTCTCCATAGTCCTGCCCTTCGTTTAAAAGCCATTCATGACGACTTAAACTCATTCTTGTCGAGTACTTTTTGTTTCTTCGCATCAGGAAGTAGTTACCTAAGTAGGTATCTACCTAATATATGAAGGTAGGTTTTTTGGAAGGATACGAGGATAAAATCTGCGGTATCCAATCTTTCGAAAGACTGGATTAGACTTAATTTCGTAGTAGATACATTTAGGCAAGTAGGTAAACAAGATAAAACCATATTGTTTTGGGGGTACAAAAAAACTTGGACAAGTGCGAGTTGGACTCGCTCACCGAGGATTCTGTGCGATAGATTACCGATAGATCAATAACCAATCGAAATTTTACCGAAATACCTACTCTTGATAAACGGACAGCCGGACAACAAAGTGATTCTATAAAGGTAGGTACCATTTCTCCCTTTTGACGTACGGAACCCTAAAAATGCAATTAAAATTCGAAGCTAAACAACAACGAGGAAATTACACATGGTGTAACCGTCTGACCACATTGAAATTGCTCTTCTGTCTGAAGCTTCCTGTGTCAATTGTTATGGATGGTCAGAACCCCTGAATGGTTGCATTCCAAACATATTCCAGACACGATTACCACATCGACCGCAGCGATGCGCCTATTGATAGAATTATTAGGAGGCTCAAAGGGAGTTTCCTCTAGTAACCGCAAGGACGTCACTTCTGCGTTATTGTAGGTTGTTACGCGCATGGTGTTATTAGTACTAATGACGACGGACAGACGGACGGTGCAACCACACCGAGCTTCCTTTGTTTCGTCGGCTGTGGTGGAAATTATGGCATGTTGCAGTCAGAAACAGTTATCATTAACTAAAATGACTTGTTTGCTACTTTGTCTGAAATTGAGCATTCACCTGTAACTGATGCGGCGACTGAAGATTTATGAACATTTTACTTGCAGGTAGGTAATATAGGCTAGCCCCCACGGGATTTAGGTACAGCCTAGTTTATCACATAAAAAAATAATATTCATCCAGTTTTTTTTTTTTATTTAGCCTATGCTGTCCCACTGCTGGGCAAAGGCCTCCCCTATAGCCTTACATCTTTCCCTATCGGTCGCTGTTTCTATTGTTGTTGTTTATCCATTCAGTATATGTAAGATGTTGGGTGACTTTAGATGTGAAAATAAAACAGTAAAAACCATTAATACTCTACAAAAATAGAATACAAAATACTTCGATGTTGCGTAACATGTTTATCCGGCACCCATAAAGTAGGTACTATAATCGCGGTAGTCAACCGTAGTTTGCTCAAACGGCATTGAATTAAATTGATAGCAGTGTAAGCGATAATGTTAGCTAATGCAACATAATTACAAGCGAGCTCCCGTACCTACCAACAAGCATATTATATTCAATGTATTCGTGCATGTGTATGTAGACACACACATGTATGAAGCTAATTAAAATTACTTACCATGCGTATGTGTGAGAGTGGGTTTCAAGATCTAAAATTGTTCACGTTGCATTTGGTAGCTCAAAAGCAAAGCTATGTGTACCTATACGTAAGTATATTTTCAATAAAAATATATGATTCTAAATGATGGCCCTTCGCGTTCTTAAATTATTAAAGAGAAATTATTTTAAAAACCAAGTTCTTGCTGATTTTTGTCTGTAGGTAGGTATGTGCCGGTTATGATGTCTTATGATTTTTCAGTCTTGCGTTATTTATTTATTCTGCTAAGTCCACACGTCGCCAATCCCAACAATTACCTAAAACCTAGGTACATCGAATTATTATTTTAAACAAGAGCTAAACATTTTTTAGTCTGTTGTATTACCTCAAGTACCATAGTGTAACCAAATTTACCAAATGTTAACAATGGTGAGCAACAAACTATTCGTATCAATTTCGCGTAAAGCACCAAATCCAAGTGTTACCAACGTGCAAATATTTCATCTAGAGTAAGTAATTGAGCAAATTGGCTCGCACTTTATTTCCGGAGGGTTCCGGCACATTTGACGGGAGAAAAGCAACATTCCCGCTCCCAGTAAATATTGGTTCACTAAATTCACAATAAGGGTATAACCTCCATGGAAACCATCGAACGATTTACGCGAATACCCTTTACAGTTTTGATAAGCCACAATTTTGTTTTATGACCAGTTGAGGAGCTATAAAGGATGGTCGTTATAATTTTTTATGTTTTCAATATTTCTTAAGTATTTTTAATAAATACTAACGAACGATTGCGAGTTTTTCTGTGCTAAGATTCCCGCGAATTTAGCTGTACCTGGCAGCGACGGATGTGATATATCCGGCACTAAAACTGAGGCATACTGCCTTCTTAAGCTCAAGCTTTTTTATAGGTTTTGAATAATGGGCTGCCGGTTTGTAGGTACTATGCTAGAAAGACCGTATTCTAGTCTTTTAAGAAATGCTGTAATGAGAATGTGTCGCAAATCGAATTACCCCGCGCATTTCCGGACGCCGCCAAACTCGCGTTCCCGCTCGTTTCCTAGAATAGACGGAAGGGGCGGGACGTTCGTAGTTTACGCGAATGCGCGCCGACGCGCCACGAACGCGCAGCGACGGGCGCGCCGACATCTTGTTTTTTTTTAGTACTTCAGTAGACGCAGGAGCCGCGCGCGATAAGCATCGATCGCATGTATTGCTAGATCCGCCGCGCGTGCCCTCACAAAGGTTCCTCTACGAAAGATGGCGTCCCAACTTTAGGGCCTTATACCTACTCTAGTTGGTGTTAAGTATAAACAATTGGTGTAATTATTGTTCGTGTACGTGTTTGAGTACCATAGTGTCCGTTTAAAATGCCGCGAACGCGCCAACGGCAATCACTCAATGGCTCGCACGCCGAAGACCTCAACGACAGCGTCACCATGTCTCGCGACAACTTTACCGCACTGCTGACGACTATCCAGCAGTCTAACGCGGATATGTGCGAGCGCATGCTGCAACGCCTGTCCGCGACGGCGTCCACCCCGACCGCATCACCGGCACCAACGCCGAGCGCGGCAGAGAGGACCGGCAACTTCGCTCGATGCACGTCGAGATTCTCCGGATCGGCGAAGGAAAACGTGGAAACGTTCATCGACGCCATTGAGGCATATAAAGAGTGCACCAATATTTATGACGATGTGGCCATAAAAGGCATGTCCATGCTGCTGACAGACGACGCAGCGACCTGGTGGCAGAGCATTCGTTCCGAAGTTTCGTCGTGGAATGACGTAATAAAATACCTACGCGACGCATACGGAGATCGCCGCCCCGAGTACAAAATATACCGAGAATTGTTTAGAATCGAACAGGCCGAGGATGTTCGAACAGACATTTTCATAGCGAAGAGCCGAGCGCTGTTATCGCGCCTACCATCGGGCGACCTATCATTGAAGGTGCAGCTCGATATGGTTTACGGCCTACTTCATCGCAAAATTCGAAAACGCTTACGTCGCGAAGAGTTTAATAATTTCTCTGAACTTCTGAATAAATCGAGAATTATCGAAGAAACTATCGCCGAGTCAACAAAGAGCGAAGCGCTCTACTCCGCACCACCGAAAAACACTGCGGCCAAACAGCCCGCAATGTACAGCAATGCACGCGCCGAGCCGCACGGAGCACCCGCAGCGCGACGCAACGAAGGCGGCGGAGGCCCGCTTCAAGCGCCCGCGCGCCCTCTCCCCGCGCGCCTGCGCTCCCCTCGCGACGAGACAGCGCCGACGCCGCGCGAGCCGCGCGCGCCGCGCCCTCCGCCCGAGCGAGCGCCCGCCTCCACAACACGTCAGGAGCAGACGCATACGTCATCACCGGCGTCATCGAGACCTGCATCGCGGCCATTCTGCGTGTCCTGCAGAAGATTCGGACACCGAAAGGAACAGTGCCGTAAGTCAACAGGCACAGGTGGGTCAGCTGCTCAGACTAATAATAATCCGGTGTCGTGTTATCAGTGCGGTACACAAAATGTGACTCGTGAAAACTGTAAACAATGCAACAACGAACAAAGTTTTTATAGCATTGCCCCGCGATGTGTTTCTTATTCTAAATCAACGCAACAGTCGAATCATAATATAAGTAATAAGAGTTACGTTGCAAATTGTATAGAGTCGACGTCGCATTCGAACATATTTTCTAATAATAATTGTGTTCAACAGAATAGCGGGTCATGTGATAGTCCGCGCATAAACGAGCAACCATCTAAACAAAAATTAGATTCGCGTTATTTACGTAAACAAAATAGTACGTGCTCAACTAATAACTTAAAACTAAATAAAGAGTTTGCGGACGTTCACTTGACCAGCAACGTGGTGAAATGTTACCACGAATATGTTACGAAGAATAATAGCAAGGATAACACGATTATTGATAACGCTCATTGTGAATTAGGGTGCAAGCGCCAATTATCTACCATTGTACCGAAAAACATTTTATGTTGCGATGACGCCGACGACGACTATTCTTCGCATTATTTTAATATGTGTAATGACGCCCGCGATATAGAGGGGTGTAACCAATATGCTTGTAATTTGTTTAGTGATTCTTTTTGTTCTTGCAATTGTTTTAAGCATAAGTTAGATATTAAGGTGTGTAGTGACACAATATATTGTGATGAGAGCACGCGCGCCAGTGACGGTAACCATGATAAACTCGGGGTAGTTTCGCGACCTATTTTTAATATAAAAATATTAGGCGCGTCGGGAACCGCGTTAGTTGATACCGGTGCTAAAAATTGTATTGCGGGCCACACGCTGCACATCCTCCTACGTCGCAAGGGTCATCCGCTTCAACCGGCGCGAAGACGTATCAAACTCGCTGACGGACACGCGCGCGAGCTTGACGTCCTAATGACGACTCTGGACGTGCACCTGGAGGGAAAGGTGGTTCAGGCACCCTTCCTCATCCTTCCGGATGCACGACAGAATGAGACATTACTGGGCATGGATTTCCTCTTGGCAGCTTCATTAATAATGGATTTTGCTAGGAAATGTTGGTGCTTTTCAGAGACTCGCCACGTGGAGTACCCAATGCAGTTCGAACCCTCCATCTTGCCACAGCTTTCCTGTTCCTCCGCGGATGTACTCCGGGAAGATGAAGGTACAGTATTAACCCAACCGGAACGGGACCTGCTGGAGCAGACCTTGGTGGACAATGGGGACATCTTCCAGCTAGGGGGAGAGCCTACCCCCTATGCTGAACATCGCATTGATACAGGTGAGCACCCTCCTATCTCGGTACCACCGTACCGATTGACCCCGGCCAAGAAGGAACTTATGCGTCAAGAAATCGAGAAGATGCTCAAGGACGACATCATTGAAGAGTGTGAGTCTGCATGGTGTTCTCCTGCTCTTCTAGTTCCTAAGGCCAACGGCAGCATACGCTTCTGTGTAGATTACAGGCGCTTAAATGCTGTTACCAAAACCGACCATTATCCTATACCGTTGATTGACGAACTATTACAATCAACGAAGAGGGATTGCTATATGAGTACCCTGGACCTTAGGTCAGGTTACTGGCAGGTGAGTGTGAATGAGCAAGATAGAGATCGCTTTAAGCGTATGCCTTTCGGACTGAAGAACGCGCCATCGACGTTCCAGAGGCTGATCGATCGTCTGCGCTCATGCTCATCTCTAGCCAACGTCACCATCCTGGCCTATTTGGATGACCTCCTGATCATCTCCGAAGGTTTTCAGCAGCATCTAGAGGATCTCCGGTCTGTCTTCAGTCGCCTTCGAGAATTCAAGTTACGGGTGAATCGAGATAAATGCGTATTCGCCAGGGGGAGTGTCCAGTACTTGGGCCATGTTATTACCCAACAGGGAATCTCACCTGACCCTGACAAGGTCAAGGTCGTTCTGGATATGCATGAACCCAACAACTTGAAGCATCTACGAACCTTCTTGCAGACCTGCTCGTGGTTCCGCAAATTCATCCCGAATTTCTCGGCCGTGGCCGAACCTCTGACTAGATTAACTAGGAAAAGTCAGACTTGGACCTGGGGTACAACGCAGTCCTCTGCTTTTCACGACCTGAAGCGACTTTTGACTTCAGCTCCAGTGTTAGTTCAGGCAGATTTCAATCGCCCTTTTATCCTCCGCACCGATGCTAGCAATTATGCGCTGGGAGCCGTCTTGCTCCAGGGGGAGGATAAGGAAGAAAGACCCATCGAATACGCCAGCCGTCTTTTGACCGCCGCTGAGCGAAATTATTCGACCACTGAGCGAGAGGCTCTAGCCGTCGTATGGGCTGTAGAGCGATTTCGGTGCTACTTAGACGGACATCCCGTAATTATAGGTAGCGATCACCAACCCCTCCGTTGGCTTATGACGCTCAAATCCCCTACAGGACGCTTAGTAAGGTGGGCTCTTAAACTTCAGTCATTCGATATTCAGTATCAGTACACCCCGGGAAAGGCGAATGTAGTCGCAGACACACTGAGTAGACCTATATGTTCACCAGATACTCGCGACTCTTGCGGTATCTGCACAGTGATTGTCGACATACCCGCTAGGAGCCCCGAAGAATTAAGGCGGGAACAGCTTGCCGACCCGGAGATTCAGAAGATCCTCATCGATATGGAAAGTACCGACGAAGTAGCGTCACGGAGATGGACAGAACGCGGATACCTGTTATCCCTAGGAGTACTTTACCGATACAACCCTGATTCGGATAGTGAGTCTCCTCAGCTCGTCATTCCTCTCTCCCTTCGTCCTGAGATCCTTAAGGAGTGCCATGATTCCCCCCTAGCGGGACATTCTGGGATCGATCGCACTTACTTCAAGATCGCTCAGTCTTTCTATTTCCCTGGGATGCGGAGGATCGTTACAGATTATGTGAAGGCTTGTGTAGATTGTCAGCGATACAAGGCTACCAATAACAAGCCCCCCGGACTGCTCCAAACGCCAGTGTTACAGCAACGCAATGAGGTCTTAGCTGTTGACCTTTTCGGTCCCCTACCTGAAGCTGAAAACGGTGAGAGATGGATTCTTCTGGTTGAAGACACCGCTACCAGGTGGGTAGAACTTTTTGCCCTGCAGGAGGCGACTGCTGAAGCTTGCGCACGAGTGCTAACCGAAGAATACTTCCTTCGGTATGGTTTACCCCGCAGGGTAACGTCCGATAACGGCGTACAATTTGTTGGGGCAGTCATGCAACAATGTATGTTTATCTTAGGGGTAAAACAAAATTTTGTACCACTTTACCATCCAGAGGCAAACCCCGCTGAACGGAAAAACCGCAATCTAAAGGTGCAGCTCGCCCAACTTGTGGAGAATGACCATGGTTCTTGGCCAGAGAAACTACCGGTGATCCGTTTTGCCCTGAATAGCGCCGTTTGTAGAACCACCGGTGCTACTCCCGCATTTCTGATGTTTGCCAGAGAGATGAGATCCCCCACCGAAGCCCGTCATGATTTGAGAGCCATACTCGATAAAGAGAACTTCCTTCCTCAGATCACTCCCTACTTAAGGAGCTTTATTTCTAACCTGGCTGCGGTTCGAGAGCGAGTTGAAGGACAACAAGATCAATCCAAGAGGTGTGCTGATCAATCACGTAGACCTAGTCCCGATTATAAGGTAGGGGACAAAGTATTAGTCCGGACCCATGCCCTGAGTCAAGGAAGTAAAGGTCTGACTGCGAAATTCTTCCCCAAACGGGACGGACTCTACGTGATCACCAAAAGGGTTAGCCCGACTACCTTTATTATCTCGCCTATAGAAAATCCGGCCGACAGTCTAGGTAAATATCATACACAAGATTTAACACCGTTCGTGGACACTGGTACAGGTAATGCCGTACCACCCAATCCTGTTCGACCCAAACGACGTCGCGGACGTCCGAAACGCTCGGGCAATGAGCTAGTCCAGGAGCGAGGACGCTCTCCAGAACTAGAGGGGGAGTATGTCGCAAATCGAATTACCCCGCGCATTTCCGGACGCCGCCAAACTCGCGTTCCCGCTCGTTTCCTAGAATAGACGGAAGGGGCGGGACGTTCGTAGTTTACGCGAATGCGCGCCGACGCGCCACGAACGCGCAGCGACGGGCGCGCCGACATCTTGTTTTTTTTTAGTACTTCAGTAGACGCAGGAGCCGCGCGCGATAAGCATCGATCGCATGTATTGCTAGATCCGCCGCGCGTGCCCTCACAAAGGTTCCTCTACGAAAAATGTCACTAATTTTGCTTAAAATATAAATCTCTCCAATTAATGATAACAAATATCTAAGTAAAGTAGCACTTTCTTATATTAATACTGTTATATTTTCCTCACAGAATCCTCATACCTTAACCCTCAGTGAAGGGCCTATGTGTGTGAGTGCGCCCACTCCGTCCACATTAGTCTTGGCCCATTGCCGTTCAGAGTGCTCAGTTTGCCCAGTCCTCGGCACTCGCCTTCTGCCTCTTAAATAAATATCCCACGTTTGTGCAATATAACCGCTAACAACACTTCACACTTTACTTTTACTGGGGAAGACATTTATTGCGCCCGCATAAATCCCCTCGATTTATTGTTTCACCTACAAGTACATATTTAAACTTTTACAGTTCCTTTAATGGTTGCTTTGTGAAATAAATATGCTTTGTTCTTGTGAGTAACTGGGTAGGCATCGTTTTGTTTTCATAATTTCTTATCAGAACTTTTCAGGCTCAGAACAAGTACGTACTTATTAGCATTTGCAACTAGAAATAGAATGTTAGTTAAATAACCGGTAAACAAGTCAAGTATCTAATGCTAAAAAACATAGGCATTTAGGTACTAGTTCTAATACCTAATTGCTTAGCACACAGCAGCAGTTGCGTTTGTTTTACAATTATTTCTCGGTACGGACCTAGCATTTAAATCTAAACATTTAATTAGAATAAACAAAAAAATCTAAGTACGCTCGCTAGCAGAAGTGCACACAATAATTGCTTTAATTCTATATTGTTAAGTGTCAAGTAAAGCAAAGCTGGGCTCGCGTGTACGGCCAGCTAATGGGCCATTAGCCGAGGCAAGCAAACACTGCGATTGTTTTCTGTCGTGTCTTGCCGGCCAGCGTGGCAGTAGCATAGACTATAGACTGACTATAGATGGAACTTCTTGACCTGTAGCCTTATTACGTAACACTAACTTTTTAAATGTCAATGCGTTGGTTGGCGTTTTATTTAAGGTACGTAAGTACATTTATAAAGCTTTCTATTCGTATAAATGAATGATTTTTTTAGTGTAGGGCACAACAGTGCCTTAACTCTTTTCTACGTATATGTATACCTACTACCATACCAAGGCTTAGCCATTCTGGCAAGTTCTTGTCAGGTGAGGAAAATCAGGACATAACTTTTGCATGAATTTGGTATCCACAAGTTAGTGTAGGGATAAATTCAGAACAATTCAGTACCTACCTTATTTGTTTTGGATATAATTCAGGTCGGTAGGCACAACACATCAGTCTGTTTATATTAAACCTGCAAACAAACATCAACAACACAACAACATACCTTGATAAAATACTTTAATTAGGTCCGTTTACAAGAATTGTCACAATTGTGGTTTAGAAACAACGTTAAATTATGACGCCGAATTTGTCGTCTCCTAGCGGGACGTAATTCAATTTATTTATGACTTACCAAAACATTTACCCTATTATTGTTATGTTGTTATGGCTGTATTAAAATGCCATAAAATTTATGATGCTTGCAGAATTTTTGATAAAGAGATAGTAACTTTTGGTGGTTGAGTTAGGGTTGGTTATTGTTTGCAGTTGGTTTTGCGGGGTAGGATGACAAAGGTTCGTCCCCCTCGATTACAGTGTCGCGAGGAGGCGAGAAGTCGGCGTGACGCAGACTCAGCGATGCCATATTGTCTCTTGTGTCAGAACCCGGGGGAAGCCACAATGCTAAAGGGGTGAATACACGCTACGTGGCAAATTGATTGTGATTTGCTGTTGTACAACATTGTAAATGGAATCGAATTTAATTTAACCGAAACGTTTTGGTCATTTAATTTTATTTATGTCGTGACTACGAATAACTTATCTCTCCTTTATAGGACGGTCGTATTTTGCATTTAGAAACTGAATCAATATGTCTGCTACTTCACAACAGATGGCACTACTTTTGTTTACTATTGATAAACACAGTAGGTATTTATTTGTTTCTAACATTTGCAAATTATGTGTGCAGGTTTTTAATATTATTTTATACAGTTATAATGCATGATGATATTACAGCATGACATGAATTCCGAGTATTTCATTGTTTGACCAGCATAAGCTGTGATTCCTTAACAAAGTACTTATCCAATTGACCACTACTAGGTACTATCTCTACCGAAACATTCTAAATAATGGGGTACTTACTTAATTTATTCTTACAAAGGTAATCCGTTATTCTTTATCAGAATTATGATAAGTTTAATAAGAAATACAATAAAGCAGAAAAAGACTTAAATTAGGTACAGAAAAGTAATGTATGATCTGTGTCAAAAATGGCGGTCATTTTTGACACAGATCATACATTACTCTTTTAAGTCATGCGCCGACAGAATTTTTCACCCTTCAGGACATAGAAGATTGATATAACTTTAATTTAGTTCCAAAGGAATTGATAATCTTCAGTGACCTTATACAAAAATGGAGCAGTGGGATTCCTAATAAGGCTGGTTGAAATGAAGCTTAAACCTACGCGCACACTGCACGACTAATCAGTTGGCCGACTGTTGACCCGGTGGTGGTTGAAAAAAATTATAAGTGAAAATTGTGAATTTAATCAAAGTTTTTAGTTGGGCTGATAGCGGACGAATTCTTGATCATTGTTACGTGAGTAGGTACTTCCATTCATTTTCATATTGATTTATGAGCCCGAACAAAGTATCGGCTGACTATACAAGCTGTTGATTTGCATCCGTGCCATATTCAATGTCGTAATTATGCTACTGATTCTCGACCCAAATCAACAAAAAAATTGGCAGGTAATTTTTTTTATTATTTTTTTTCCGAATTCCCTCAATGTCATCTAGCCGTATTTTGAACTTGGCGCGTGTGTTACTGGCCTTAAAACCGTGCTGCGCCCTCAAACAAACGCAAACACAAAGCATACGCAACGATCATTCATAATTTTCATTCATAAAATTGGGTTACTTCTGAAATACTACGACATAAAAATGACAAAAAAAGTAGCGCATATTAGCTATTTCCCGTCTACTGTAATTCAAATCGATTATTTACGTATTTTATGTCCTCCTCCTGAAGTATGGCACAAATGCAAATCAACACCTTGTATATGTATGTATGTACGTACAGACCGAATTGTGTTACTGTGGAGTTTGTTCTGCCATTTCTTCATCCAAGCAAAAACACATAGGAAGTGGTGAAGTGTGAACGTTTAGTTGGCTGTTTTTTTTAAGTTTGACCTTCAAAAAGTGCTGATTTTCAGGTTCTTTTTCTACAAAAAGTTTTTCTAGTAGTTTTTATGTTTTAGTTTTTAGTTTGTAGTGTGCGCGTACTCTTAAGCAATGCTAATCAAACAGATTTGGGGTGCTCATCCATCATGTGTTGGGAGGCTCATTAGGCCTCGTTGTAAACGCGGGGCGGGAAGCCAGGTTAATATGTGGTTACTGCATACTAGCGTGTGCTGCATCGTGTCGGATTGGACTCATGATGGACTTTGAGATGGATCCGGAGTAATTAGATACTTACTTCGTTTACAAAATTTGTCTCAAGCAAGACTTTACTTTGGATTTTACCAGATTAGCATAAAGTAGATGTCCTAGCAAAATGCAGCATGAACAATGAAAATAATAATGGCATCCAATACGTTCCTTATTCTTGAAAAGATACTTTCTCTGCCTACACGAAAAAATAAAAAATATTCCTGAAACCGATAACGATTTTCGTATAAACAAATTTGGTAACTTATCGAACGAAAATAAGATTAATACGAGTCGAAATTTTTACGACCATCTCTTACGTGTATCTGAAACAAAAACAAGAAGGAGATTTATAAATGTTTTCGAAAGTCAGCTGTCTCTGTCTAGCGCGAAGGTTTTTGTCTCTCTCCCTCTGCGCCGGATCGTCTGCGAGGACGAGTGCGTCGGCGCATTTGAACAGGGAGGATTTAATCGCGTTGGAGATAATTTCGCTAATTTGGCATATTATTGTGTGTTGTATGGGCACTGTGGAGTTTTCGTATACTGAAAATATTAATTTCAGAGTAGTTTTTAAGAAATGTTCAAGATGATGACGTTTCTTGTTGTATATTGGTTTTCACAATGTTAAGATTTTCCTCTAAACTTCATACACACCTTGAGTACCTACCTACCTATATATCAAGGTATATAGAAAAACAATAATAGCAAAATAGACATTCCTTTGTCGGCTAATCATTCAAGTAATTTTTATGCCATTAAAATTAAACAACCTTAAATAACGAGCTAATAATATTGTAAAACATATTTCTTGGTAAATTCATTTATGTTCGATAAATGAATTTTGCGGCGTCGTGTGTTCTGGCGGCGTGCTCATAGCGAGCTTTTACGATGCACTTTAAGTGAAATAAATAAATCGCAGCACTACGAAGGTTTGTGCTGTGCAGCGCTATGTAATTTTTGAAGCCTTGTTCTGACCGCTTGATGTATAACATGCCTGGAGCGCGCCTAACCAGGGTTTCACGAGCTCCGCTAAACGACGACGATGAGTACTAAGTGGTACTCGTGATCTACTTTGCCCAGTGCGACGAAATTGTGGTTACATTAATTGTAGAAAAAAATATTGTCATCCAGTGGTTTATGTTCTTGTTTATGTTGTATTATTGTTTGTCTGAAAGGTGGGAGTCGCTATTCGAAACACCAAGCGGCTCCTTCCAATACGTGCTGGTTTTCTAAATAACAGTAGCTACCTATTTATGTGAAGTGTTCTTTAATTGCAATCATGTCATTAAAACTTGTAAGAACAGCTTTCCTTATTTTCCATTAAAAGCAATGATGATACCAGGAATAGAAAAGATTGCTAATCACTACACTGCCTTGCCTTTAACTCATTCTAATGAGATCAAAAACTAAATCATCATCAAACCCTATTCCTCTGGTTAATCTCGTTAAAACATGATTCGTAAAGTTAAACCGGCCGCGTATATCGATAGTAATTTCACGCGTCGAAGTGTGATTTTTCACGTTTTCTCCCGAGATGCTAACGTGACCCGGAGCGGGCTCCATTTATGATCGGTACACCGAAATGGCCGACAAATGGCGGCCAAATGAGAGGCTTCGTCCGCCGATGCCGGCCGCTGTTCAATACGACTGGTCGCTTTTTAAAAAGAAAATTACCACACTATCGAAAGACCCGACATCCAAAAGAAAGTTTGTTTGGTCAAATGAAAGTTGTGTCGTATCAAACGAGCAATGGATGGGCGACGCAGGAGTTTGGCCCGGCTTTGTTCTGGGTAGAGGTGGCCCGAGGCACATTTGATTATACGTTGAGAGAGGGCTAATCGCGCTCGACGGGCGAACACCTCGAGATCAAACACGAGGCGCGCCGCCAGATATTTTTGTTTCTATTAAACAACACCCGACGTAATAATGTTTAACAATCGTGCAGCGATAATTTGAACAACAGGGACGATGGAGTCGCTTTAAGCGATATTTTTATAGAAACTTGAGTAAGTAAGTATGTTAATAATTGTATGTATATGTTACTCAAGCTATAAAGAAATTAGCTCTTGAATGATAAATAAATTGATGCAATTTACATCGCTCCAATGTTGGTGATGATGTTAATATACTTACTTAGGATAGGAAATAATTGTTTTGCTTCAACTCTTTACTTTACCAACATTGATAAGGAGAAATTTAATACCTCCGTTATCCGTACAAATCACTGTACTACTTATAGGTAAAAATACAGAAGAATCTGCATGACAAAAGAATTATAAATCACGTTGAGTTAGTAATTTTCCAAAATTCATAGACGTCCATAAAAAAATATATAAATCTTGTTGAACGAACAGCGACTCCACTGCAGCTACTGTTCCAATTGAACAGATAAGTGGTCATCTCGGAGGATCTTGGATTGTTATTAAATATTTGTGTTGTGGTGCAATTAGCGGCGGCTCACCGGCTAATTTATCCGCTGGCTTCGTGGCCCTACGTGTAACTCAAACAAAACTAGCGTAACTGGGTACTTGATGACAGACCAGTGCGTTTCAGGTCAGAAACTAGGTCTAATTAGTGATTTTATTACACCTAATAATGGGTGATTCGATGCTACATTATCTACGGTGGCGTAGGCTTGTTTGTGCTACGAAACTTGCGTAGCGTGGTAAAGTAAAACAACAAACTCTTCGAACGTATTTAAATCGGGGCGTAGTTCTTTTGTTTAGGTTATTGACCGCTCATGGAAGAATGATTGAATAGTATTTAAAATTATGTATCGCGTTGATAAGGTTTGTACGCACACTGAATAAATTGCAGAGGAACCTCTCACTATGCAAAACGTACCTTAATTTATCTGCGATTACCAGTTTACTGTCGGAAGTACTAGGTATATAAAAAAGCATAAAAAAGGGGGACTTTTTTTTACACGGAAATTGAGGAAAATATTACATAAAATAAATGAATAAGTAACCGCAAATTTATTTATAATTAAATTTACATATAGGGAGGTAACCAATATGTTATTGTGTATATGTAATTATATTAGTAGGGACCGCGATGATAGTTGCGTATGCGCACGTCATAGTGACGTCTGACCTTCTTGTTATGGGTGTGTTATAGTTGTTTTGCTATTTCCATAATAGCTACTTATCTTTAAGTGTTATTCCCATTAATACTACCTACAAAAATATTATTTACGGTCGTGGTTTTCTTTCCTTTATTTGGATCAAACAATTGACGCCTAATCTAGATAAAATATGTTTTAAATGACTTTGCTTTATTCAATAAACATTGTCATATAAGCATTGATAAATAAAACATACCATATTTATTAGAATTTTTTTCTAAGACTATATTCTACTGAGTATCCTACACGTGCCGACAATTGCCCACAAAAAATCGAAATAATACGGCTTACAAGTACCCCTCGAGCAATGCTAACACAACCTGAACACAGTGTTCATTCCACAATTACGATTACTCATCGATAAAGGAAATCGTGTATGAACAAGGCTCTTGACAGGCCATCGACAAGCATCATATAATTATTTCGTCTAGCCTTCCCCGGCTATCAATCGATTCACGTTACCGTTCTGTGATCAACCGCTGACAGCCCACGGGTATGACAACTGACAGCCGATGACATTTATGTGCAAACGACTCGTTTCACAATTCAATGGTCGGTGCATTCGTATATAATGATACGCAACTCGGAATCCAAGCTTTGATCTATCGATGGTAATAGCTACTTTATTAATATCCAGTACCGTAATCGCGCGTAATGATTGAAATTACTTTTTAGCGGAAAGAGTGATTGAAACTTCATGACTAATGACCGACGGTTAAAGTGACTTACGTGACTTTAATAACTCTTTCGATTAATTTCTAAGCGCCAGTTTTTCCTAGAACTATGTTTGAATTGCTTTGAAAATTTTCCTTAAATGAATAGCAATAAATACATTTCATGTTGCTAGATTGTAATGACTAAATTGTGGTCAAGTTTTATTTTAACAGTTCCTTAACCTCAGCCTACACTGTCAAAACAAACACAGTAATTACTCATTGGACGCTCATCGTACCATTTTCAAGTCATACTCGATTAGCAAATCAATATTTCATACGTTAATTTTTTCTTGTTATACACCGCAGTGAACCTTTCATATTATTTCTGGAGGTGATTACTTAAAATGACTCTGCGAAGACGGGCAATTGCATGTAAAACTTTTCCTCAAACAGCCGAATGTTTATTAAATACCCTTCACATTAAGGATCATTAAAGTCGAGCAAAAGAAAAAAGGCGAGCATTTTGCGCGTACATTAAGTGGTTTGGATGCGAGCGATCCATATATCTCTCGCAAACCGTAGCATTGTGTTACATAAATAAAAGCGCTAAACGCCGGCTTATTGTCTATTAAGAATTACTTTTCTGGCGGCGGGCGGCGCGGGCGGCGCGCACAATGGGCCGGCGCGGTACAAAGCCTCGGCGATGCTTATCGTTCCGCGGGTACATTAATACGCAACGAACACGCCCCGATCACGAAATACTAGATCCGTTTGTGTTATGATACGTATTTGTGTCTGTTACTTGCTCTTTATTTTCACGCCACGTTAATATATCTTCATACGACCTTTGGGCTGAGTCTGCGCCGCGCGCCGCGCTCACGGTAAACGAGACATTGTTTTCAGTGCGAATTGTTGGCATGTAATCTTAAGGTATTTATGCCAACAAATACTATTATAATAATACCTATATGAATATTCTGAATAAAAGATAACACAGAGCGGCCATGGGCAAGCTTTAATAATGTATTTACCCGTGCATAATGTTTACCGGCACTCGGCAGAATGGTCGCAATGGTCGCACGTCGCCGTTTGTCAGTTATTTGTAATACAGACAATCGGAAATTGAGCGTATAAAGTAATTCCATTGATAGACATTCTTACGTTGGTATGAAAATTACAGATATTGTAATTGCGTAAACAGAATAGTAAAGGCAGGAAAATGTAGCATAATGTATTACTGGTTAGTTTTTCAGATACCTTTGTGTGGCGAAACTATAATGCAGGCTCGCAACCTTTGTATAAAGAAACAATAATGTAGTACTAATGTCTTGAGACTTCATAAGTTAGTATTAAGTACTATTTAAGCTAAATATTAAAGATTTCTAATAAATAATTTCCATGGATCAAAAAGGTTTCCGCCGGCATAAGATTTCAGATTTCTTTGATCTTTGCTACATTCATGTGCCTACCTATATTAAATCGGAGATGATAAATAAGCACTTAATAGTCTCAGTACATGCTATTTTCACCGCATACAGGAAGTTGAGTTCTAGGTTATTAACCATCGGTGCATTCGAGAGCAAACCGCGATTATGTGACACAATGTCGGCGGTACGTCAGAACTTTATGTCCATGTTAATTTTATTGCTTTACATTTAACCAGGCCGACTTATTGCTTCATTAATTTACATGGAAACAGTTTAATGACAAATTATTAGGTAACGACTCCATTTTATTAAGCTGGTGAAATAGGATTTACCTATATTCGCTTTTAATTAACATTAAAATAATCCATTTGCTTTAAAAAAATAATCCCTCGTCATATCTTCTGTAAAGCCGAAAGATATGATTAAAATATATTATCCGCAATAAAACATAGGGCAGTAAGATAAGGAGCAATATTCACAAAACAAATTAGCCGTGGTCTAATTTCGGCCTCGTCTAAAAGCGTTCATTCAACCTAAATCACAAAAGGTTTTATTAAATAATTGGTGCGTTTTACAACAAAACTCAATGAGCGCGCACGACACAATGTTCCCAGAATTAAGTACAATAAATTTGTAAACGATACCACAAAACTTCTGTGTGAATAAAAAAACGCCATTCGGAAACTTATAGCGTCTTAACTGCCGACATCTCCTAATCCATTGCGCGTATATTACATGTTTACTCGGGAAGAACCCTTAACCAACAAGCAATGGATACATTTATCCTAAAAAGAATCGCTGTTAGCGAGGAATCATAAATGGCTTCACACACCTGTGCATCGGCCGGCAGTTTATGGGTTTATTGCATTACACCTCTCGGCTTAGGATAGACCCCCGCTGGTAATTGCTCCATGAAAGCCCCATAAACGAACGGTTTATTAGTCAAAAACATTGGTCGCATATTATTAGACACAAATAGTTCAATTATCTTGTGTATCCCTATTATAACATAACACTTTAAAATTAAGTTTAATCAGATAAAGTTTTTGAATTAGTTGCGTCAACTCAACTTGAATTAAGTACGTTACACGTTTGACTTTTTTGTCGCTCGGCTTATGTTTACCTACCTGCTTATTCAAAAGGTTTTTTGCTGCTTTATTACCTTTACAAACCGAAAATCCTATTATTTGAATGAAGCCCAAAGCAAATAGAAGAAAAAGCGCTTTTCAATGTGGCCACACCGAGGCCGCGCTGACAATGGCAACAATGCGGCCGCGGCTTGAGCCGGTGTAATCTGTTCGTCATTAATAAGGGCTCTTCACACGTTCAGTGTTAACATGACAAATGCAAGCGGCGCTCACAAAGCCACGCGGGCGCCCCGCTACGCGCACCATTATCATTTACACTTTACCACACAGATCGGCCCACGCTGTCTAAGGACTCAGTTATACTGCGCATTACGTGCATGCACATAGCTATCTATTGATCTAACCTTCATGTAAAGAAATAATAATGAGCTCTATAAACAACCAGCATCTGTACACATCATCTAAAATACCACCCTAATTGCCATATCATAAAAAATATTATCGTACTGAAGAAAATATTTTTAAAATTACACGTATGATTTAAATTCATTAAGCATAGTTCTTTTTCTTTTATAGAGCTATCAGTTTCAAGTTTAATCCTCATATTGGTAAGTAGCATAACTGTCACGATAAAGTTTTAATCGCATAAGTGGCAGTGGTACGCTTGACCGGCCGGCCGGGTACACACACGCGACTGTCCGCTCGATGTATGTAAAGACAACTCTAGTATTTCGTGTCGAGCCCTCGCCTGTCTGTCCCGGGGCTAACTGCAATTATTGCAAGTAGAAAATTAAATTAACACACACGCACATCGTGTAACTCGGGGGAGGGCAAACGTCCAAGCAAGGGTGGCCTCCGAACATCACCCAACTGTCCCCTGCCTCGGGTCTTCGTAGAACTGCCGAAGGGGCAAGGGAGGTCCTGTTAGGATGGTTGACTGGTCAGCCATTTTGCTTCGTTCACTAATTGTAGGGCCTTAGTAGTCATTTCATCGCTCACTACGAGGGACGTCTTTGTGCTCATTATAGTACACTGCGGTTTGTGTTTTTCGAATTAGCACTTCCATGGCTTCCGTTGTATTCTGTGCTTCATTGTTATACATAATTATTAGGTGTAATAGAACACATATGGGATGAATAGAGCGACTGCTCACTCAATAGAACCTTTTATGTTTGAGCGAGTCCAGACCAAAGTAACAATAATTACATTGCAACAATATTAATGCATCTTATGAAAAGAAAAGGTAATTCTTGAAATGCAAAATCGACGTGGTTTTTAAATTCTGCCTAAAGAAGCCAAAATGTGTAATCGTTAAAATATGCTAAGTGGCTTTAATCAATTCTGTAAATTAAACGAAGAACATTTCCTAGCTTTATATTTTTAATACGGGTAAAAATAGTCTATCAAGTAATTATACACCATCATAAAAGCCTACCCCTTCCCATTTGTTCTACTTCGCTTTACTAATGCAATTAACAATGGCGGATTGGAATTATTTCAAACTCGTATGAGGTAACACAGCATGTCAACACATTACACACTTCCATTTGTAAAGAACAAAAAATCATAAAGTGTCGACTCAAATTGAGCGTGGTAAGATTTTAATTCGGCCCAGAGTCTCGAATATATTTTTTAATCGAGACCATGCTTGATTGGAACCAATCAAATGATGTTATTTACAACCAGTGTTTATATCTGAACCTGTCGGGTGTCCGAGAAGGTTTACATTGACCTTGACCTCCTGGGATGGTGAGCCAGGTCGATAGGTTTAATCCTTCGTGACGAATCGCGGGTTAGTCACGCTGTATACTGATTGGAACCTAATTAAAAGCACGTCGAATAGAATGCTGTGAATAGACCAGTGGGTTTCGGGGTTGTGCCAGTTTACCCAGGAATGTGGGCTATATGGATCCTTCAAATTAAGCGTGGTCGACGATAAAAATCTTTTGAAAATTGCTTTCGCTCTTTGATTCAATGCTTCGTCCATGGTATTATGAAGAATTGATTTTCAATAAGATCTATGAAGACCAGCTGGACCTTCTTCCTGCAGCATATCGACCAACTTAAAACTACCAATGACGTATTATTAGTTGCGCTACCCTAACAGCTATTATTTTCACACACTTGATAGTTGTTGATAAATTACATAAGGGAAGCACAAAAAAATCAGCTCAACAGTTTTTTTTATTTCATAGAATATGTAATTATTGTTTCTAAAGGCTGTTTTAATGAAAAGCTAGAATGTAATTCTTTTGTAATAAATTGCACTAATTGCGCATTTCGCAATACAACTATCCACCAACCAGCAATCAAATAGGAATGCATATATCAAGTGCTCATTATACGAGCTCATTACTTCGTTCTACTTGCCTTATTATTCCAATTAGGCTCAAACATTCATCTATCATCAATTATCGGGCCATTAAACGTGATTAGCTTCGCAAGTTTTATAAATCAATGGCCAATAACTCAGTTGTAGGACAGACAGTTACATTCGGATACCTTGAGAATATTAATTAATGTGATATTAATCTATGGTGAATGTGCTCCCGAATGTGGACTCGCTATCAAAATAAAAATTAGACTTGAATCATTATAACACCTACGTCCGAATGCGAGGCGTTTATTGCTCAGTTTAAGTCGGATTAATCTGAACACTCCAATATATATAACGATCTTTCAATATTAAACGTAGGATTCAAGGTGAATCTTTACTGTTAATATGAGATAGATCATGGTACAATCGGAGGTCATTAGTCATGTTGCCAATCATTGGCAGGCTCCGCCAGACAACGGGACAGCGCACGAGGGCCGCGTTTATATTACAAACGAAACAAACACTGTGTATATAAATAATGATAAAAAACGCTGAAGGTTGTTGATTAACCCGATAATATCGCGAGATTGCGGGCGGCGAGATTGTTTTATACTTAATCAGCTGTTGCGGTGTCAGGAAAGCCATAAAGCGGCGAATTGGCCGAGATGCGGGCGAAATGTGATAGAATTAATTCTCAAATTGCAGGTTCGCCGCTCTCAAAGCCGAGCCTGTTTTTTATTATTATTTGAGCTCGACCGTACTCTGTTATTTGGGCATCAATTTGAGGCGTATTGCACCTGCTAACCTCTTTAAATATTTATTATTGTGCGGACACATCGTCCACGAATTTGTGTGGAGCGCTTGAAAACTGTTTGGTCGCTGTTGGGAAACATCGGGCGGAGTTTTTCAATTATGTGTGTAGAACATAACAGTTGTTAGTAAGTTGTTTATTTATTAGAAAACTTTGTTGTTGTGCTACAGTAAAAGTTCCTGTAGGCACACAACTCATTAAAGTCATAGTTTTTGCTATCGATGTTCCTACACAAAGTCTCCCTTTCAATTTCTCCTTTGATAAACCGTATGTAACTTTTCGTCATATCTATTGGCATAATAATATCATTAGTGTGGCTTGTATTGTGCCCGCCCATACGTTTTGTATCGTTTTGGCTGTTCCCTACATCCGGTTGCGTTTTGTACAATTTTAGGGGAGACGTACAAGGCGAATAAGGGGCAGGTTACATGTAAATGTTTCTGTAATTGATGCTACATTATAAAAAGTTGTCTCAATCAATCTTGTTTTTAATGGCCTTAGGTCATAGTTGACGCTTTCTATGTAACAGGAATTTTGGATTACTGTCGTTGAAATTGACTTTAGAAAAATGCCTAGATTAGACAATCCATAAATAATTCAGAAATTCAATTAACTTTATTTAAACGAATATCATTTTACATATCTGAAAACGTGAGATATTTTAACATGCATGTAATGTTTATAACAATACATTGGGTCTATCGAATTGCTGATTGCAGAGGACTCGGGACGCGGGTGGCGCGCACGCGAACCAAAAGATCCAAATTCGATTACCGACGATTGACCAAAATCAACCGGAACAGTGCCGTGGATATCCACCGATAGTTCGGATCAAGCACGCGTTCTCGATTACCAACCAAATCGATTCGAGTGGCACACACCGAGAGCCGTACACACACCATTATCGACACCCGTGCCGTGCACATTCCTCTATTAAATACTTAGAACGTTTTTGTTTAAATCCGAGACGAATTCGAAATTTGAATACTGTTGTTATTCCTCGGCTCGTCTTATTTACGGTTTTTATTGTCGGCTATCATGCGACGGGAGTGCCGAATGTGTTTATTGATTCACGGTACGTCTTCTGAGTTTCTGGATTTCACACTATACTTTACAATTTTGATGCAGGTTTTATTAATTGCCTATCAACATACTATGCTATTATTCCGTGTCTAACACCGGTAAAGTAATGTAACGTTGTATTATGTGTTGCTGGGGTATTGTTGTTTCCTCTTAGAAGTCGTTGCTATTATTATTTTTTTAATTTCTTTTGTGAGCGTAAATGGAAAGTGTAACAGCATTAATAACAAAACATTGCACACAATCTACCCTTACAGTACTGTCGAATATTGTTATGCTCAAATCGGTTTTTCCAAAATGTGCGTCTTGCTTCACGGCGCGTTACAGAATCATAAAGTAAAATGAAATAATGTTTGTTGTGACAGCAGTTCCCGCATGACAAAACGAGCCCATTTATTTCAGATAACAATGTAGTAAATATAAGTTTAATGACCGTACACACGGTAGAAATTACCCTTGAAGATACGAAGCTACATCAGTGGTGACTAGCCTTATAGCTTTACATGTCTGATGTCTCATATTGTTTACTAAATATGTTATTTCATTTATATAAATCATCTTTAAGAATGGATATCTGTAAACGAAATAACTAGTAAAGAAGGATGTAAGTGTAGAAATAACTCGATACCACAGATTACTTAAAAGTTATTTCGTAATCGATATATCTAATTATCTGTAATTTTCAAGAAACAACTGAAGATACAAAATTGTAATCATCATAAATCTTTAAAAATGTTTTTTTCAAATGTTCAAAAGTTGATTTATACCTACTTATTTTCATGAAGAAAATTGACATTAAGTGCAAAACTTTGTCGTATTCTGTGGTTGATCTCAAGAAACTAAGTAATATTCAGGTATCAATGATTTAACGATTCATTTAACTCTAGCTTTCTTGCTTTCTATGGAAAATTTTAAAGCTCTAGTAAAATAAATTGTCATTGCCTATAATTACAATACATTATGTAGAATTGTATATGAACTTCTCTCAGGCAGTATCATAAAGAAGTTCTGAGAATATCTCGAGTACAAACATCAAACTCCAAAAATAACAAAACCGCAAGACGTTACCCGCATGGCGGTGCTCGCGCGCACCGTGGACAAATTTGTCACGCTGTGAAATACGGAGCGCAAAACGGAACGGAATTGAATTTATTTTGCCCCGATGCGGTATAACGATCTAATAAATCCGGAGGATGCGGCCGTAAGTCAGGGTTCACCGCAGAGCCCGTAACTCAGCCGCGCAATGTGCCGCGAAATCAATAGACCTGACAATACGACCCGCGGAAAAACTGCCACCCTGTATTATTTGTAGCCGCATTCAAGTCTTTTATGGAGCTGTCAAGTCTATGTAATCGAACTGAATTTAAAACGGGAGCTAAAATTGTTTCCCTTGTACATTTTATTTAATGCGCTGCGGCTTCGATAAATATTTCATCTGACACAAAGCCGACTCAAATGTACTTAATAAACAGTAGTCTTAATCCACAGAGCAATAATTAAGAAGCAATATATAAGTGCGTTTGATGTTTTGACGTGAAGTAGTGTAAATTTCAGTTAGATTACAAGCTGTCAATACTGAGAGGCATTCGGAGCGCGAATCGAATAAACTTAATGGAAACACGGCGCGCAATCAAACGGCAAGAACAAGCATAAATTTATTAACGATGCTGAAATATCACCACATAAATCGCTATCTCGCCTGTCAGTTTATCGACAATTATTCTTAATTGGATTATGAAAGCGGTGTGCGCTGTCATCGTGGGCTTAGAGCGTGAGCGAAAAGCGATTATAGGGAAAGTTTACTTATGAAACTCGCTGTAATGTCTGAACAAAATATCGATAAGCAAAACTAAAAAACACAATAAATATAAGAGAGAAATATTAGAGCTTTTGTTTCTGAAGAGATACTTTAGACTCGACTTTTTCTCCCGCTTGTAACTGACTCAGAGTGGCGGAAGAAAAATCAAACAATAAATCACTGGTATATGAAGGTAAGTAGCTTTATTTAACCAAACGTTTACAAATGGCTGCCCTGCTACAATTTCACAACCACCATGTACAATATACATACATACAGGTACATACCATATTCAAAACCAAACCTAAAGAAATACACCAACTTATCGAAACACTTATCTCTGTCCCCGATCTACAAGTCACAAGTTTATCGCTGTTCGCTCATGTCGTGTCCGCGCGAGGCGCCTCGCTGATCATCTCGCGGAGACACGACGAGCGCGTCCCATTGGCGGAGGAGAAAGGGGCGGCCCTAAGTGAGTTCCACCGCCTTGTGCTAAGTCTAAACGAGGCACAGAATATTCGAAGAAAAAAGAAGAAAATTGATTAAAAAGAAAATTTGTCATTGTTTGTGGAAAATTAGGCGAGTTTTTTGGTAATTTAAAAAGTAATTTCTGTGTTAGCAAAATGGTGTAACTTTTTAAAGTGATGAGACTGTCACCGAATAAGTAAATGGCAGACGTCATTATTAGATATATTAGATACTAGCTTCCGCCAGCGGCTTCGCCCGCGTGGTATGTTAAAAAGTAGCCTATGTGTTAATCCAGGGTATCCTGTGGGTACCTGTCTTCATACCAAATTTCAATCAAATCGGTCCAGCCGTTTTTGCGTGATTGAATAACAAACATACATCCATACATTCTCACAAACTTTCACATTTATAATATAAGTAGGACTAGCTTCTGCCAGTGACTTCGTCCGCGTTAGAGTCGGACTTCGTGCAAAGAGAGGAAGAAATAATAACAACAAAAGAAAGTTAAAAATAAATTATTTAAAACCTAAAAGTCGCGCAATAAGGTTGAACACTCTGAACGTCTATTCGCATCAATCGCACCAACAGCCAAATATTGTATGAAGCTCGCGCAGACACCGCGCCGCGAGTCGCGTCGAGCGCGGCGACCGTTGCACAAAAATGATCCTTATAGCGTGATTCAGTATTCACGCGCGATGGCTTATCCGTTTTTCATGTATAACTTTGGTGTTTCTTCACCGATTTATATGATTCTTTTTTTAATGAATAGGTAATACTGTTAACTATTTTTAATTAGTGTGAGTGAGAGTGTTATAAACGTAATAGTAGACAAATATAATCAGAAAGCTCCGAACTGCTAACCTACCGAGAGTTTTACTTGTTATTGTGAGTCAACCATAAAAGATAGATATATGCTGTCATGTGATATTTTTTACATAATTTTATGAAGAACATTTCCGTCTTACATGGTTTCTGTGTAACGGTAACCATTAGGGCTGCACACGCGACGGAAGCTTAAAAAATGGAGTAACTTCTCCCGTTTTCCCAACATTTACCTTCACTGCTCTGCTCCTATTGATCGTAGCGTAATGAAAAGTATCCTATAACCTGCCCAGGAGTATGAAGAATCATTGCACCAAGTTTCATTGAAATCCGTCAAGTAGTTTTTGTTTCCATAACGAACATACAGACAGACAGACAGACAGACAGACAGACAGACAGGCAGACAAAAAATTTTCTGATTGCATTTTTGGCATCAGTATCGATCACTAATCACCCCCTAATAGTTATTTTGGAAATATACTCAATGTACAGAATTGACCTCCCTACAGATTTATTATAAGTATAGATCTACCACCACATTATTCTGTATAATTTATAATTATTACCTACAAGTGAACCTTCTGTGTTTACTTGTCTCCTGTCCAATCATCTCATTAATCAACTTACTTAGTTGCTAATCGTAATGCAATTACATTCCGACTCATTTTACGATCTGATTATCTTTTTTATGTGATCACTGCAAACATTGGAGTCTTGTAAAGTAAATCCGCCGGCAAAGTGATCTCTCAGAATAATGTGACCTGCAATAAAACTTAAGTGCAAATTGTTAATTAACTCGATCGAAAACTAACGGAGAACTTTAATTAAAACATTCATTACTAATGATACGATTTAGCTTTATTTGTTAGTTAAACTTTATTGTTCTTTGGGCACGTTTTAAACTTTGCTGTCTGTCTTTTTTGCTCTGTTATGCTATTGTTTTATATCTGGCCTTCAGAAGTTGATGTCTTAATGCACGATCTTTTGTGTTTGTTTGTAAATGTCCAAAAAACTAATTGCTTCATTATCATTTAGGTATAATAAAACTGTGTAGGAAGATAAGTTTTATTTTTGCTCATAAAATGCAAATTGAATTTGGTAAAGGATTTCAAGTGTAATTAAAGTAGGTATGTTTTTATAATCAAAACTTTGTTCATTGAAAGAGATGAAACACACTAACACGGAAACTAAAATAAATGGAGAATATTCATAGGTACAAGATACTATAAAGTTTTATATAATTCCAAATATTTATTAATTCCTTTATTTCAGGCAACTAGGGCCCATAAAAACACAAATACACATATATCATACATAACTATAAATTAATAGGTACATAAAATTATCCATATTAATATATACAATACTATTAGGTACCTTTTATATATGTATACAACAATATCACCTTTTGTAAAAATTACATCTGCAAATAATTTTGATAATGTTATTCAATTTGTGTTTTCTTTCTTTGTATTTGATAAATTGGTGTGGACGTCCAAAAACTACAAAGTATCGTGGTGCTCACATGGACAGTGGGTCACAAAGATTCTACAAACATACAAACTGAAGTTAATTTGACTACACAATGAAAAAAAAAACAAATGAACGTAAATTACTCACACAAAAAAGTACAAACACAAAAGTTTGAACAAAATAGCCAATTCACATACAGCCTTCTTATCATGCGAGTACCGCAGAAAACAAAGGCTTATTTTATGAAATTCTTCAGGGGATCGTACACAATTAATAGCGGCGTAATAAAACACGAGTCAAAGCCCGCCGGCAGGGACATAACATTAACAGACTAATGGGTTATGATTATGATATTTACAGCTACACTCGCCTTAAGCCGCGGTCCCACCAAGAGTTTACGCGCCGTAATAGAAACTTTTTACTAGCTTTGCGGCCAGTCCGAGTTATGGAATACGATTTGGCTTTTGTTTTCGTCATCTTTTGTTCCGAACCAATGTTGAAATTAACACACACGTCGCGTTAATGCTAAAAGTCGAAATGGTCTTTGTCTTGTAGTTTTCTGTTCGTCTGTAAGTATCCATTTTTCTGCCAGCAATCTTTGTGGATTTGAAAAACATGTGAAGACTGGGTAAATATAAGTTGAGAAATATTAACATTCTGCATATAATGGTCACCACAGATTAAAAACAATATGTTAAAAGTCGTACAAAATAATGGAAACGTGGGACAAATCCCATTGTAAGTAGTGGTTACTGGGAAAACTCATAGTGCTGTGGAACGAGACCGCACCTTATGCAAATGAGGCGGCAGCGGCCAAAGCGTTGCCTAAATATTAGTTTAATATTTGGAAGATTGTATCACGGCCGCATTAGAGCAGCGTTGCAACTTGTTTTGTTGTATCGCTCGATGCTTGAAGGTGTTGCCGGAAATGTCAGTTACGACAAGCTTTCTTTGCAGAATTTTGTATCCTGAAACTGCAGTCTTCGTGAAAGGACTGTTATCAATATGTCCAATATGTAAAAATTAATCTTTACTTAAAGCGAGAATTGAAGGGAATTTGTTTCAACTAAAAGATCTTTTTTATCAACCAACTTCCCAATAGGACTAGTTTTTTAATTCGGATGTTTGTGATTTTTTTTATTTATCAGTTGTTACTGATAAGCAATTAATAAATTATACGACTTATTGTTCGATGATAAACCGCGCTTTGATTTAGATACATACTTACATAATCCACCTATCAAATAGACTAAGTACTTCATTTCCAAGTTACAACACTTGGACATCGTAATGAATAAATTATGTAAATAGTACGAGGCGGGTTCTCGCTTTCTTGTAAATGATTTGGCGTTTTGCGTCTAATGGCCGGTCAACGTGACGGCCAGATCCACGCACCAGAATCTACATATTAGTGCCACAAATTATTTAATTGCTATTTATAATGTCGCTCTGTTTACACGCGAACTGAATACATGCACCCAAGCTTGACTTGATGAATTAACAACTTTGTTACAAACAAAATAGTCAAAACAAAACGCTTGCGTGTACACACTGAAATTGTTTCCATAGTCAATAGCGTGAGCGAAATTATTTGTTAAATTAATTACGAGTTCAACATTATCTAAATAACAATTATAATTACAGTTCAGACGTAATTGCTACACCTAGAGTGTTGCAGAATGCATTTAATTAAAAGATAATGATCATGATTTTGTAAACATTTCGCGTGGCAAGTTCGCGAAGCCCGTTATCAAAAGATATGGCTCGGAGTTTTTACATTAATCCACTTTTTCCACATCGGTCGTGATTTTCGGCAAACAGGCCACGCGTAATGTTTCCATAATTTTGATGACGGAGTGATTGGTTCTGGTCTCAAAAGCGAACCATTAAGTTCGCATTCCGGCGAACGTCGCGGTGAAAAAGAAAACGCCGCGGCCCGAGGTGCAAACAGGGCGGGCCGGTACTTTACTGCGCCACCTCGTTCCGAAAGTAGTGACAAATGGTGGCGGCATCTTTCATCTCCTTACTTTTTCAATATCGCCACGCTTAAATATCGACCCTAACGATCAGATATAAGGCAGCAAACCCCCCGACCAACTACAGTGATTAACAAAATGATAACGCAATAATGAAATTCGGAAATAATCGCAAATAGCTTTCGAGTGCCCCGAGGGCGGGCCGCGTCTACCTGAATTGAAAAGGCCATTGAAGTATTGCAAATAAATTAAATGTATTTTTCTTCACAGAAGCGTTTCATTAATTTGTGAATTATTTAAATAACTCCACGCGGCGCGTCGTCGCACAAGCGTCGGTCGTGGAAACGGCTGTCATTTAATGATAAATTCATAGCATTTCCAGTTATTACACAAGGACTCCGCGTAAGGTATGGTTAACGTACTCACGGTGCTCATGCATCATGCATGCCGCGGATATTTGCGAAATTCACATTGTGCTATAATGTGTGTGCAATCCGGTGGCTATTGTCTAAGGCCGATTATTGAAATGGCGACGCATTAAATTGATAGTGCATCGTATAGGATAATAGTCCCTAATACGAGATAATTACAGAGAGGAAGCACAGTGGCTCACAGTAGTCGATGAAGATATAATTCTTCGTTGAATTAATGAGAGCGTCGTGCGTGCTACATCGTGTGTCGTGCGATGCGGCGCGGCGTCGCGGCGGTGCGCGCGCGGCAATCACTCGGCGCGCTCACATAAGTGGCGCAGTTGATAGCTGCAACCGTTCGCAATTGCTTGCATGCGATGTGATTCCGCTAATTGAATACACATTGTATCATAAAATTACTCGCTAGCACGTACCTACCTATACTTGCATGGTTGCGTTGAGTTTTCCTCTAACAACTTAATAAAAGGCGAGCTTACATCGATTGTTTCTGTATTAATTGCAATTCACAACTTCTTTTATAAAGAAAAACGTTTTATAAGGTGCAAAAGGTAGCCTCGAGTGATGGGTACGAGCAAATTAAATTCACCCTTTGTTTGTGAAAGCTGTGTACTTTAGAAGGTACACTAACGTCTAATAAATATCAACATTTACGTTCGCTGCATTTCTGTTCGTTCAGTACATAAATTACTGTCGTTCGTAATTAAACTTGTGACATGTAACATGGTGTTTTCAAACATGGAAGATGTATGAGCGAAATGCACACAACTTGTAAATAAATGCATGCATTAAGCAGGACTAGCCACATACTTACGTACCTACATGACTAATCGATCTTCGGTCGGTGCAAACATTTGTGACGAAGTAGGTAAATATAAGTTTTCCAGACTGTCCTACTTATATTAAGTAGCTAATATTCTCACAAAACAGCTACCGATTTGAATACGTAATGAAGAGAAAGTACAATAAAGTCCAATAGGGCTACATCGCATCTGTAACACAGATTGATATATTGACTCTTTGATGAGAACTCAATATCGATGTCAATCACAATATTTTATTCTATAAAAGTAATAGTTAATTTAAGTGTGGTTATAAATCAATGATGATCGCTTTTGTATCGTTTACAATTATACAAATATCAATGTAACGGAGAGATCTACCATTTTATTGCACTATAACTTTGTTATAATGTATGCACTTCATATGATATTTATTGAAATCAGTTGTGTACGAACTGATTAAGTAACAGCTTATTACATACTGGAGAAAATATTCTGTCACTCTAAATATTAGCATTTTTTTATTTATTATTATTTAATAATGACTCTTTCTATCCATTTATCACAAAGTAAGCTAACGAGTGTTTACGATGCCTATCTATGCTCAGTCACAGTAACCATTTATAAGTTTTAAAATCGCGTCTCATCGCGCATGCGTAATGACAGGTTGGTCTTCGGCCGCGAGCGTTATAACAACTCGTTCCTTCGGTGACTCTTAATTGCCGCTTACAGTGGATAATAAGCAGATATTCTTCATGCTTTGCCAATAAACGTCAACAAAATATAAACGATAAACAGACTGTTTAGCCACTTGTCACGTTGATTTGTTGTTACATATTACATAGTTGTTTTTTTTTAATCCAATTTACAGTTACACAGAGTCTTTGGGGGTAGAACTTCCTTGACTGAGGCAGAAATTAGGAATGGCTTTACTATAATTTGAGTGTTCTAAATAAATCATTATTCTTTTTAAGCAAAATTTAAATAAACAAAAAAATACCCCTTGTTTTAGCCTGATTCATTTGCCACACTCGACACGGTATAAGACCCATTAAAGTGGCAAATTTTCATATAATACCCCCCTGACACGAGTGTGACCAGCCCTGGATGTTCTCAAGTTACCTGCATTAGTTATTAAGCGGGCCCTTTGCCGTATATCGCGCAATCTCGCCCGTAATTGCCGCTTTACCGGCGACGTCGAAATTTTAATTAGTTGGCGAAAATAAGCGAGCGAAGCCTCATCCATCAGTTGATCACTTGTGGACTGAAACTTGTTTGCACTGGACATGTCTAGTAGCTAACTTGTAATTACGATCCGAGTGATATCGGACATCGATTTTAATTGGGCCCGTGATGGTTTACGCAAGTTTCTAAAGGTTAAGGGAAAATTATAAATGGACAAAGTTTTTTTTGAGATTAAAAATTATTATTGTTTTTTGCAACAATAGTCAAAACAATTTTATTTCCAGTTTTGTTATTCATTAGTGAAATCTATTAAACCACGCTAAGGACTTTAGCATAAAAACCATACATTTTGTGGCCGGTCCTTGCTTTTCAGTCACTCATGATTATTAATATTATTTTCTTACGATAGAGGATATTTTAAAGCTGGCTGTTATAGCACAGGCTTTACAATAATTTATGAATTATGCCTCCTAGCGGCGTGCATTCATACTTTGAAGTTTGACTTCACAATACTCTTACGCATGATATATTGTTTAAATAAATAGTTGAATAACTAATGGTTATTTGCAAGCTTATTTTAATAATAATTCATAAGGTTTTTGTCTGATGTCTAGGTAAAAAAGCCACAAGAAATAAATAAAACAAAATAATTAATAGTTCGAGTGTGTATGAAGTGTGTTGAAAAATAAATGATGTTCAATAAGAATAGACCGGTTTAGAAACTCATAAGTTTGCAGTTTCTATAGATATGCTTAAGAGACTACTTAATGCCCATTTTCATCTACAAGATAAACGTCAGGGAAAAGGTATATTAAGTGTTAAGTCTATTAGGCGTATGGATACGATACCTATCAAAATTTTCAGTTTAGTGTCTACCGTTCAAATTGGAGAGAAAATCATGTTTTTTTAAACCTACAAAAAATCTATAACGTTTTCTTGTAACCCAGTAGGAAAATTATCTATGTGCTTACATGACTTTCCACACAAATGAAATAGATGCAATTAGTAGTAATTGTTTCAACAGCATTTGATTTGTAAATTGTCCTATTCTGCCTAGTAAAACAAGTTAAAACACTACCTAAGTTAAGTGTACAAAAGCCAGTTTAATGAAACAGTTCACCACATATCTGAATAGAATAGAATAGAATTTTGCTAATATGGGTAAATACAGAGGTCTTAAAATAATAACTTACATTGGAATAGACTCATATCATTACTTTCATCGGATGTTCTAATACAAGATGTTGTGTTTGTTAAATATTTCATGAAATAAGCATTCAGATTTTAGATAGGTATATCAATTAGTTTTTACAACTCTACGAATATTGCAAAAAACATTTATGTTTTTTATTGCGTTTTATATGTAGAGGAGGATTAGGTTTCAGTAATTAAGTAGGTAGGAGCTAACTTTTGTCATTTTAGTGCTGCTATTTTTTTTTTCATAATTACCAAGCCTCGATGTGTCGTACTTTCGTATAAAAAATGTACTAAGCAATACCTATATTCTTATTTTGAAAATAATGCTTAGGAAATTGAACACAATTTCATTTTTTTTTTGCAAAGAAAACAATTCGTTTTGTTCTCAGTTTTGTGTTTAGTTCAAGTTTGTATGCTGTTGTAAGACTAAGGTTAATACCATGCTTTTCATCATCATCCTCCGAGCCTTTTCCCAATCATGTTGTGGTCGGCTTCCAGTCTTACCGGATTCAGCTGAGTACCAGTGCTTTACAAGAAGCGACTGCCTATCTGACCTCCTCAACCCAGTTACCCGGGCAACCCGATACCCCTTGGTTAGACTGGTGTCAGACTTACTGGCTTCTGACTACCCGTAACGACTGCCAAGGATGTTCAATGACAGCCGGGACCTACAGTTTAACGTGCGATCCGAAACACAGTCCATGGTGTCTTTTATCGACGTAAAATCATCAAATGACCCCTCCCGCTGTGGGTTAGCAGCGGTGAGGGAGTGTCAGACTCTTACTGACTAAAATCGTTGTGTTCCGTCATAGGCCTTTTATGTACCAGGGCCGATATACTTAAAAAGTACATACAAACTTAGAAAAGTTGCATTGGTACTTGCCTGACCTGGGATCGAACCCGCGCCCTCATACTTGAGAGGTTGGTCCTTTACCCACTAGGCCACCACGACTTTTTTAATACCATGCTTTTCTTTAACTATAAAATGATAGTAAGTAATATACAGTTCTTGCACGTCGATATCACAAATTACCTATTTAATTCGAAAGTAAACACATAAAAACCTATCAACAAGACGGTTTAAACAACAATAATTAATTATTTATGAAATTACTAACGTACCTGCGATAACTTTACACATCGATTTAAATTCAGAATGTGTTACCTACTATGGAATACAAAAAAGGTATTTAATGTTGCCATTTAAGAAAATTAAATAGCAAGGAGGTAGTGTCTGCTGTATTTTATCTATTCTTTGAGTAATTCCGACGGCTAACGGACCGTTTTAGCGAAAGCAATTCTTCACTAACATATGTGGCTTCTTGAATGATGGAGTGGCCTCTAAACAAGCAACCGATGGTAAGGTGTAATTTTCTCCGCATTATCTATGAATATCTAATAAGATTCGCAGCATTTTAACTGCACAATTATCAGGCGATCTTCGTACTTCTGTCGGCATTAGTAGACTGAAATGCAGTGATACTAGGCTTACGTTCTACTTTCAAAACGGGAGAACGGGGCAAAAATATGTAATTCAGTTTAAAATTAAACTCCAAAAAGACTTCAAAATAAATACAATCGTATGGATTCGGGATCACGCTCAAAGACGCGTGGGTTCTTATTTTTAACATTTTTAATGAACTCTGTATCATCAACCTAGCCTTCTGCTTACAGTGTTGGAGTGAACTTCATTGAATGTAGCTGAAAATAGACCACCAACACGACACAGGACCCCATATAGGACGGTTTAGCATAGGTACTTGTCTTTGTTTTCAAAGAAATGTCTTACGAATATTTGTCACACCGCTACCACTAGTTACAGTATGCAATCAAATATGAGTGCATAACCGTCTAGCCCGGACTTCTGTCTACTAAAACAGTAGCAGACCAGTAGCCACAGCGACAGCATAACAACACTCACGTATACGCTTTCATATTAAACTCACATAAAACGCGAAGTAACTACGTTCTTAAAAAGACATAAAACTCAAACGTAGACTCCATATTTACAAGGTAACGACCTTACAAAGCGAGGTAACTATAAACAAAAATTGTCGACGCAGGCATCAAAAGTAGCAGGTATCAATCTTTAATTGGATGGATGAATCTAATCAAATTTTATTGGCAGCCAACACACAGCTAATCAAAAATAAACATTATTTCGTAATCACACCAAAGTAACATGTTTTATTCATTACTATAATTGTTTTAATGAGTTGCCGATACAAATTGAACTTGCGAAGTCGGAATGGCACCCGTCGTAAAAACGTTTTGATTGATAATTTAATTTGATTATAAAATTATAGCTTAATCCTTCAACTTGTCTATATTGAAATATTGACATTTAATACGGATGCGTTTTTGGATTTTATTTTGATTAAAAGATGAAAGTTGTCGGTAATGACTAATTTGAACTTAATTTTCTTTGAAACCACAATGAGATCATATCAGGTTTAAAAAAGCTTATAAGAAGGTTGTTTATTATTGAAATGACAGAGGTGAAGGTAATCCTTCCTCAAATCTTTGATCATTGTATTTCTGAACCCTGAGCTAAAACATTTTTCACTAGAGACCAATTGTTACTATCTATAACTGATGAGAATTTATGTCTTTCAACCGAAAGACCTAAAATAGAAACAGCTCGTTCCTTACGTGGCTATGGC
Source organism: Helicoverpa zea (assembly GCF_022581195.2). Lineage (NCBI taxonomy): Eukaryota > Metazoa > Arthropoda > Insecta > Lepidoptera > Noctuidae > Helicoverpa > Helicoverpa zea. Next base: position 10,959,492 of record NC_061452.1, on the reverse strand, counting down.
AAAAGTTCGATGAAACAAAGTCCTTGCAATCCCCTACCTAAGTATAATTGATTGGTACCTTAGTAGGTACCCGCCATGCAACAAATACCCCGATCTCAACTCAACTGCAAGCAACGTTAAGCTTGATTTTAACTAGACTAGGCGATAATACTAAGGTAACGTTTGTACAGACAGACACGCAATCGTATTATTGCTAATGAGGTACACTGCAGAGTCATGGCATGATGAGCAGTTGTTACTGTCTGTAATCCATTAAACTATCAATTTCGTTTGCTGTTCTTGAAGATTGAATTCAATTAAATGAGTGTTGTATGCGAGTGCCCACGCTGAATAACGACTGCCGCTTTATTGATTACCAGCGAGACAGCTTTGTGAATAACAAAGACTTCACAACGCACTTTCGATTCATCAATCTCATCAAAACAATGGAATTAAATAATTGCACTATCGCAACCAATCGTGCCCGCGTGCCAACAATAAAACTTGAGTATAACAGGGCGATTATCCGATTACACACATAACGCTCCAATAACAAGGTGGTGGTTGAAACAGAACCATTTAACAATACTGTCTCTGACCAATCGCGGAGTGGCGTCACGCACCGCGCCGCGTGTCACTGCGCACAGTCGCCGCGTTATTGCCGCCGAGCACGACTCCGCCGTCATTGTACAAGCGTAAAGAAGGCGCTCGTTTATCGAGAGAGCCACGAACAAAAGCGCTTACGCCTCGTCTTAATTAATATGATTAATGAGCCGAGGCCGCGGCGCGTTTTTGAACTCGCGTTACTGTTGTAATCGAGAAATAAATTAATTTTATTAGTAGTCCTTCCTAATAGAATACGAACATTGAGGGCCGCGTCGCTCCCAACCACTCTGACGATACCGTGTTTTCCCGGTTCGTTACGTTTCTCTAATTTAAAAATTGGGCGTTAAAACTCACCGATTATAATTTAAATTTATGACATTATGCATAATATAAAGGCATATAAAGAGGAAATTGTGACGCGTTATAGTGGGGCAATCACTAACAAGGCACATATCTGAACACACCTTAATGACTTTAACTATAATTTCATTTCATTAAATTATTTTATCAAACTACTACCTACCCACCATCACTTTAGTTTCATTAATATTAACATAATCGTATTGGTCGGTCCAAAGTCAAAGCACTAATTTATCACAGCTATATATCCACGTCGTTTGTACGAATGCGTATTAAGATACTGAGAGCTGTACACATTAGTGGTAAAATAATTTGAAACTATTAGAGGAATTCGCAGTAAAACAAATAGTATTCGCGCAGACGTGTTACCCTTTCAAAACATAGGTATCTATTTATTTTCCCATGTTTCTAAGCTAACGCGGAGAGCGCGGGGCGATGGAGTTTGTGCTTTGTGCGAGCGCGCGAGGGTGCACATCGGAGCTGCGCGTGCGACGGCGCGCTCGCGCCTCGGGCCGAGATCGTGGCGAAGATAATTAGAGGCCGCGGCTCTGTGGGAGCCATAAAAACGGCAAATTGACCGGCGGGATAACCAGAAAGGCACAATGTGTTAGATAATAATTTCCAAATTACAGGTTATGTTGGTTCGCGAGCGAGACTCGACCGGCTCTTTTTTCTCGGACGCCGACTGAGGTGCTAAGGGCAGGCTAATTATTATTTGGGTATCAGAGCGAGGATTTTAGTGCAGCTGCTACCTGTATAAATATTTATTATTAAAAAAGATCAAACGCCAATTTAGATGGAATCCAATTTTATCAGCCAATTAATGTTGGTACAAATAACTCATCATACTCTAATGATATGTTTGTACCGGAGGGAAAATAAACACTTGAATTGTTATAATTACATTGCGCCAAAATCGTTTAAGTTATGACTCATAAGGGGAATAAATAATAATGAATTTGCCTAGATTGCCAGTGCAAAGTAGATAATAAACAGAAAATTGACAACAAGAATTCAGCATCACCTGAAAATAACAAAAAGTACAGAACACAAAACTTTTATATACAGTAACAGTACAAAATAATTGCAAAACCACAAATAACAAGAAAATACGAAGAAAATTCCATATCAACTTTCAGAATCTTTCAAGCAATTGAATACAACAAGGAGACAGTAAATATCAAACATGGATGTGCTCATAATATGGAGATGGTCCCCAATTCTTAATTGTTGGTAAGACAATCGATGGTGGCAGGTGCGCGGGGCGCCGGCCGCGGAGCGCCGCCATTGGCCGGCCGCGGGTACTCCGCCCCACGCCTCCAACGACTCCTAGATTAATGTTTTGTTAAAGGGAGCATTATCTCCTAAGATGTGATGAAATATGCGAGCTGCAGCATCCGACACGCTAATGCGGGTAATGCCCGTCGTGAATCCATCCTTGTTTATATTTAACGAATGTACTTACTTTGAGTTCAGCGTTTGTGGAGCAGCCTGTTTTTATGTTGAGATTTTAGAATCATATGGATATATCGTTCTGGTCTTTCTGACTCGTTTATTTTGATTGTTTTGATTGTTTCTCTAGCTTGACTTGTTAATTTTGTAACACATTTCCTTACGCTTGTATAAATACCTACTGTTCAGTATAGTTATCAGTCGATGTATGCTTTAGTTTCTTAAACAGTATTTTTAGCAAATGGTTTATCATCTGTAGATTACTACAAAGAAAACTGAGTCAAAATCAAAAATAGCTTATTTTTCTTACGTAACAAGGAGATTACGTTAGATAGGTAAGTACGTTGAATTATCTGAAGTACCTATGAATGATGAAGCTTAAATGGGAAATCTGGAGCCTAATTATAAACAAGCTTAAAAAGAGGATAAGTATTTAAAAAACAAAAACCCGCCTGAGTTGGAAATCACAAGAAGATACAGATACAAGAAGTTTTGATATTCTTTCAATTGAAATTTCAATAAAAAAATATAATTTATTTGTACAAAAGAAGAATTTATAAATAGGTATATTTATATTTAAGAAATCATTTTACAACAACTGCCTTTAATGTCTGCTTGTAGCCGAGTATTTTTTACAATACCGGGTTTGCAAGAATTTTTTAACACTACAGAAATTAGGTATATTTTAAAATACATCCCCAACCCTCAAATCTTAACAAAGATGCACAATGTACAAAAACACGCATCAATTATATATTTAAGAACTTCAATTATGAAAAATAATAATTTTAATTTATCATCTACGACCGTCTATCATTCGTATACAAATTGAAAAGGCAACTAGTGGAGTGCCGCTGCGCCGACCCGGCTTAATACTTTAGAACCACTATTTGCTTACCACGATTCATTCGATTAAAAGTCTGAATAAACTCATTATAGCTGAATGCGACTACCCGCCGAAAGGTTCCTTTCAAACGATATTAAACCGCATTATCCGCATTTATTCCCGGCCTTGATTAGTACCGTATCATTTAGTCCTGTGTTGTAATTATTTATAGCCAACCGGGAATACACCTTATGCTTTGAATATTAGAATTTAAATTTATCTGTGGTCTGTCAGTGGCGGCGCCTTTGACCGTGCGAGATGAAAAGCACCGCGCGCGACCATTTATCATTGACAAACACAATTGTATTGGGTCCCAGCTCGAGAAATTGGTGGATAAACAATCTTAGAGCTGAGGTTTACGTGACGTAGCTGGTTGGAATCTCTGCCTGATTATAGGGGAAGCAGAGCCTGCTGCGATGTGGAATTGAGATGATGTAGCTTGTAATAAGGTAAGATTTACAAAATGAGGGATATAGTGACTGGACGGTTGTTGTGCAAATATTTTTGGAACGAATTGTTTTACAGGTTTAGACAGAAAAACCGTGTCTCTTCTGTCTTTTAATTTGACCATTTGGTTAAAAGTTATGTGAATGTTGATTGCTTTGATAATTTATTCAATTGAGTTTATTTATTTATTTAGGCTTACCAACTAAGCCACATACAGACAATCTTAAAAACAAAGGAAACAAAAGTTAGTGTATGCTCTTAAAGGTAGGCTCAACATTATTTTTAGGCTGTTCAAGTAAAAGTAAAAGTAAATGAGTTAAAAATTAAAAGTAATTAATAATAAAAGAAATTAAGAAATAATTAAAAAAAAAATGATTAAAACAGGTAAAACATAATAAAACTTTAAAAATAAAAAATTAGGCAAACTCTTAATGGCTCCTTTAAACACACTTATTTTACTTGCAAATATATCCAAGTCATGTTTTTTATAAATGTCATTACACTTTCTGAGAGTATAAGTGAGAGGTGCGTTGCTGCCATACTTATTTCGGGTATGTTTCGTGGCGGATGAAGTATAATTTACTAGCCTAGCTGAAGACCTTGGTACTTTTATTTGAATTTGGGACAACAAAGATGGACAGTCTGTTCTATTGTTAAAAATTTTATATAAAAATATTAACCCACAATAGTCTCTGCGCCAAAGCAAGGATTTCAAGCAAGGAGTTGCAGGACAAAAATAGTAGGTGCTTTTGCTGATAAATATTTTGATGGTATTAACTTCTTGTGTAGTTGTTGCTGATGCTGATGAACTTTCCTCAGAGTTGATAAGTGAATACAAGACCTGAGAAAAATACCTTGCACAAAGGAAATTAGATAGTGAAATTCGTTCTCAATACATAACACATATCTACGTATATTTTTCGAATCACGAAACTAGTTTCAATTTCTATCATATTTTTAAACATATTAATTATTAAGTTTAGCTATTTTCACAATCATCACAATCAAAGTAAATCTTTCCTTCAATTCACGAATAAAAAGCATTACTCCGCTAATTCCACTTTCTGAATTACCTGTCTCCAAATTTTGACCATAATGTCTCCAAATTACAAACGAATAAAGGAAATTCGAATGCGATCAACTTAATGGTTTTACACATTAGGTAGTACGAAAGTTAATGTGTTAAAAACCTTTGTACATGGTACGCGTGAAGTATGGTTAAAATGGTTGGAGGTGTGTCCAACCGCGTTTGATTCGCCTTGCTGTCTCGTCCAAGCCCATGACATTGCTTGTGCCGCATTAGATAGAAGATTAACGATAGACCACCTCATGTGAGCGACGCTCGTTTGTTTTCAATAAACTTTCTATTATACCTTTATACGAGTACTTTTGTATGTAATATTGCTCAATGTAGTGTTCAGCCGTGAAGGGACAGTAGTAATATATGGTGTTACTGCGCTCCGCGTAAGGTAAGTGTGAACTTCTTAACTTAGCAATGATAGAAAGTGTTATTAAAGGCGTTCTTTTTCGTAATTCTGTGTGAAGTTACTGAAATCGTGTAACTTTGTCAAATCTTTTTGGTAGAAGTAAATGAAAAACTATGACGTTTTGTTTATAAAACAGTTTAAAACTGAACGGTATTGGTGTTTTTGAAAATGACAGAGTAGGTATCTTGTGCCAGTAGGTACATCGTTTTGTTTCCCATTAGTAGTTAGACGGAGTCACGGGCGTAAGCTATTAACATATACCTAAGTATGTCTGTAAACACACTTTTCCAATACCGCTATATACCTGAGCAACCGTGAACCGCGAGCGGCAGTTCAAAGAAACAATAAAAATTAATGCCTCAACTATTGTCTAGAAATATTTAGCTTCTAGCTTTTGTTTGTTAGATAATTATAAACACTCATAATAAATCTCATGAAAGGTACTTATGAAAGCTAAACATTTAAAAGTTAAGAGACAGTTAATAACGTTAAGACGCAACGTGACCACGAAAACTGATAAAATTATTGTTGATATGCAAATGTGGAGTTGGAGTAAAATTTATAGTGTTCGCCGCGGCCTGACAATGGCGGGCGGGTGGCGCGCGCGCACATGCGGGTGCCGCTTCTTGCGCCTTTACTGCCGCCAATTATTGTTTATAGCTACTTTTAGCGAACCGCGTATTTAGTAAACAACGTCTTGCCTATTGTGTCGCCAGCCCTTTACTACTAGTCACAATTATAAAAACGAAGCTCCAAAGATAAACACAACAGAACAAAACTCTACAAAAATACATAAAATCCTCTGTCTTCGTACCGCTATGATTACAAACATACCTCGTATTATTATAACGACTGTCTAGCACAAGCGGTCCGACAAGAATCAACATGATAAGTTTTAGTAAATTACTATTGTCAGTAAAGTACCGCAGCTAAACTGTCTTTTTAAATCGGAGATAATATAAAAGCGAGTTAACCCCTGTAATTAGCGCTCATCCCGCGCCGCCGCCGCCAAATGGTCTGCCAGCAATCAATTAAAACAATATTTGAAATAGTGCTCCCAAAAAAATTAAAAGGAAGTTCTCAGGCTATAAACATTGGGTATTATGTGAGTTGGGGTGCTCTGTCTCTGTCTCGCACGTAGCAGTGTCTCGTTCGCGTTGCGCCGGCGCGTCTACGCGTACCATATTACCAAGGAGGATGCGCGCCACGATGAGTTATGAGCCAGCCACGTTACCGCCAAAGCCTAGTTTGAGAGAACCAAAGTAATTAACTTCGACTTAGTTAACATTATGACTTTGAAATTATCTTTAAGTTCTTAAATTTTTAAATACGTCGGATGCCTACGGCGTAGCATGTAGCGCTCGGCTACGCCGTAGTCATTGCAAACTCGACATAGTTAAGTACTGTCTTATTGATTCTGCATTGGTTTATTTTATCTGTCAAATCTTATTGAACCGGTTGATGTTCAATACTTATTATGAAAAGTTGTTACGGACAGATAACTCATGCATGTGATATATTGTGTGGTCCAAATAAGTGTTTTACTGTTCTCGCATTTAATAATTTTGTACAAAGCAAAACATATATAATTACTACTTTACTGATATTATGACGGCAAAATTTTGTTGAGATACAAAGATAAGATAAGATTTGCAGTAAGCACAGCAGATTAAAGCTGACTCATGGAGGACTCAATAGAGATGCAAAAAGTTAGTATTAACAGTTATAAGCAGTAACACAAGAGTATAAACAGTTATAAGCAGTAACACAATCACTTCTTTCACACCTTTCAAGCAAAGGTTTGTGTTACGCTTTTAGGAAATTACAGCTCAATCACAATTTTATTTTAAACTAGGGTACTCTTTACCTAGTCATGTTGGCATATACGTCCAAAGCTCAGTGTTATAGTACTCTTTTTGATTCATATAGAACGTTTTATTTTACACTGACTATGTAAATGTAAAACACTGGAGTAAAAAAAAATGCTAATTGCAAGTACTCTGAACAGCAAATGTGCACAGTGAGCAAAAAAAATTAATACTTATTCTCAAAAAATATTATATTCCAAAAGTAAAAGCTTGTTACTTGTACCACACGCAAAGCGAGTCAGTGGAGCCGCTAATCGAGTTTGTCGGCCGATGTTATCTCTAAACCACACGTTAATAGTACCGACGCCTCTCGGCTCGCTTACTCATCGTCATCCCACATACCGTGTGTTTTGTTTCTAACTGCTATCACTGGTGTACAGTTAAATGGTCAGTTAAATAGTGTTTTGTATGTATATTTTTAGTTAAACTTTGAGTAATTTTTTCGTATTGTCCACTGTGTCCTGGCATTTCATGTACCTAAAATAATTTAAAAAACTGATAAGTAAATCTAGATTTTGGTATATAAATAAAATATAAAAAAGGTACCGTTAATAGTACCGACGCCTCTCGGCTCGCTTACTCATCGTCATTCCACAAACCGTGTGTTTTCTTTCTAACTGCTATCACTGGTGTAGGATTAAATGATCACTTAAATAGTGGTTGTTTTTTTTTGTCTTTAGTAAACATTTTACTCGTTTTGTCCACTGTGTCCTGCCTTTTCATGTTAAAAGATTTTTCAAATCTGATTAGTAAATATCTAGATATTGGTATAAACAATTTAAAACGTAACATTTTTATCATCGTCGTCCGGCAAACCTAGCCTGCTATCACTATTAGGTTAAATAGTTACGGAAAACCGGTAGGTTGGCCACTTTATTCGTGTTCTTTTTTATCCAATACTAAACACAAGGGACAAATATGTACACTTGCGTTATTAACACACGCAAACATTATTCTTCAATTGCATTTATGATACGCAGGTATCAAATTGTTTACCATCCTTGTAACTACAGTGTTAAAAATACATAGACAGTTCATTCCAATAAAATATAGGAAGCATCTGTTCGAAGTACTTCACGATACGTTTTTTACAAAACACACGAGCAATAAATTCAATTTAAACGCATGAACAGGGTATTTAATTATAAAAACACCACCTATTATTATTTATTATAGCTTCTAAATTGGGTTAACGTGTCAGAATTATATCAAATCGCCTTCACTAGCCGGAAGCAATGCTTTACTGTTGCGGCTCAAAAGAATCCATTTGTTTAGAATATAATAGCTATTGTTCTAAAACGATCCTAAATGTAATCACGGCGTGTTGATTTATTGTGGAATCAGAACTGCAACACCAGCTGAACTGAAGATCCATTTCGGAACATCCATACAGGAGAAAACGTGTACTTATTTACTTAATCATTGTTAAGTTGATTTTATATAGGTGTAATGCCTTCATGAATAAAGTATGATACCCTCAGGTCATCGCATGAAGGTAAGATAGGAATTCTAGTGTGTTATGCGAATCATTATCTCCTCAGAAATAAAGCCTATCCTATAATGTTGACAATGAAGTCATAAAGTAGTTTATACGCCTTAATAGCCTGCCCATTCACAGTATTAACTGAACGTATAATCTTACAAGTAAATATAAAAATATAATATAAACTGGACGCGTAATGAATAGGTGCTCAGAGCGATCTCAAACGAGCGGCTAGCACGCCAGACTTCGCACCGGGCTTCGCTCGTACGACTCACTTCACCCAATATTTTCTCTCAAAGAAAAGTATTTTTCTTGAAATATTTAAATTTCGATTGTTTCCATTCTTTTAGCGTCCCTGTTATTGTTGGGGTGAAAAAGAAAATGGATAGATGATGTTGCTGCTTATTATTCATTGTTCACCCGAGTGCGAGGGGAGCGATGGCTGAGAGCTTTTCTTGGCTCCGTGATTTAGCTCATTTTTTAAGTAACAAAACAAGTAACCGACCCTGTTGGAAATAATGCGCTTTGTGGAAAAAATAATGGTAAAAGTGACATTGTTTATGCAAATCTATTAGCCACCGATAATAATTCTGTAATATCACTGAATCCCATTAAAGACGATGGGTTCTCACAATTCGATAAGTTTCTGATATATTTAACCCATTGTTTAACTGGTTCGACACAAAAGCGTCGGTATTCAATCATATCAAAAGCTTTAATGAAGCTCGCCATATTTTAATCCAAACATTCAATTCAAATCCGATTGAATCGATCGGCCACGCTCATAATCAAAAGTCCGTGATGCAACAAAAAACTAATTGACAACAATCAACAGTGTTGCAACAAAAAACAATATTTTCTATCATTGTCATTAATAATGGTTAGAAAAAAGTCATTCACACCTTGGTGCGCGCTAACATGACAAATGCGGGTGTCGGCGGCGCGGCACAAAGCGGCGAGGTGCGCGCGCGCCGCGGGGCGCCAAGCCGACTCTAAATATTAATTATCTACAACACTATGAACACCTTTTAGGAGATTATCGCACTTTTGTGTAACGTAATGTAACAATCTTCAAATCTAGATATCGCTAGCATAGAGCCCTTGTTTTGACCGATGTATATCCGGGTCCGTGTCTCAATAGTTTATTTGTTTTCAGAGATATCAATGTATCTTTAAATTAAACGCTTTTAAACGATCATTACTTGTGAACGGGATTTTTATGCACTAGTATCTTTAATCGCATACTTATATTTATACCTATCATTGCGAGCTGACACAACTACGTGCGTTTTTATGTTAGAACATCCGTTCTTGCACAAGCTCCTTACACATTAACATCCGCCGTTGTTGCATTATTTGACTGATAGAACATTAAATTAATTTTGCGGTGAGTTTAAAAGTTGCGTGGCCCGAGGCGACAGCACCATGTGGCGCTGGCCAGCAGTAGGACTGCATTGTACAACTTACCTACAACAATATCAAATAATAATGGTAATCGCCCCGGGGCCGATCGGACCGATTATCGAGCCATTGTGTCCGTCCGTTTAATAATCAACGACAAGATTACGTCCATTATAGTACTGTTAATATATTGACCACAAACGCAAGAATACAAGTGTTGAATAGAATCAAGAAAAAATATTATTACACATGAAATAGGGCTACTGAAAACACAACTTTACTATGACCAATGATTTATTGAAGCGCAATAAATAACGAACCTTTATAAATCACCAAGATCTCAAAATATTTAATGCAAAATGACCTTGCATTAAATCGTAAATATGAATTCAAAAGGATTCCATTATTGGCGCACCAATACAAATGGGCTGTAAAACGTATCGCTTGTTGGTATAAAATGCGTAAAAAATAAAATATACATCTGGACGACGAATAAATTAAGTTCAATATCGGCTATCTGTATACATTGCACGGGTAATGAATATTGGATTACCGCCTCGGACATCTTGCTCGGGGACAGAAATATGTATATTACAGGTTTTGTGCGCGATCATCGCGTCCTGAACAAAGGACACTCAAATCTGACAAGACAAACAGACAACCCGAACCCCAATTTAGGAACACATAATCCAAAAGGTACACTAACTGAATCGTACGCGTGAGATTTATAATCTCAATACCATGGCAAAGAGATCAATGCCACCGACTCGACAACAGTCGGAGCCGACGACGTAAGCCCTGACAACTAGTCAAATAAATAACCTTCAACAACAAATATTGTAATAACCGAACTCACGAGGCAGCACATGAAATGATCCAGGCGGGCACAAACCAAATAAAAATGTGTCCAAGCAGCGAGGCGTTTAAGGACTAATGTCGTGTTACACTAAATACTAACCAGAATGAAGTTTCTTTAAATCCCGGCGAAGTGATACACAATTTGGAGGCGCGAGCGATTCTCAATTCTGATCACACAAAATAAGATACAATTTTGAATGTGATCTTTAAATACGTAAAATTTTATGGGTACATTAAAGTTAAGTGGGAAATCCGAAAAGGAGTGTTAAAACTCCAGCGAGCAGATGGCGGCGCGGCGTTGATACAAACTCAATTATTTACACTCAATAAAAAGGACGTTATACGAGTATTAGAAAATAACCTGCTAAACAGTCAGATGAGCGGGCAGGACGGCTATTTATGAGATTAGAAATTACCAAGAACTATATACAAAGGCATTCGTATTCTCATTTAATATACATTGGTATCGCTGAAACGAATTCTCTGTAAGTAATTAACTATAATGCTCGATATAGTGCACAATCATTTGTGAAGCTAAATAATCCAAAATTTTGAATTAGTTTTCCTCACTTTTCTTCTTAACAATTTGATACTAAGATAAAAGCATCAAGTAGATCCAAAGCTCACTCAAGTCGCTGCATTCCAACCAATCCATTACTTAACTTCGGCATACCCCCACACTACATCAACCAAAAACAATTTAAAAATCCGCGCTAGATCCGATACGTATTGAAGCACCATTCTTAATTCACCGTGCTTAATCATATAGAGCTTTTATGGCGTCCTTGATTCAGTCACGGCAAATCTAACAAATGTTAGTAAAAAGCACAGGTAGACGCAAATATTTGTGAACAATTTGTAGAATTCACACTTAATAAGAACGGAGGTGTTTATTTTTTTTCGCGTTGTGTCCAGGCGGCGACCACAAAGAGAATCATTAGGCAGAGGTGCTATGATTGACTCCATGGGATACTGCAACAGGTGACAGCGATCTAAGAGATAATAACCATATCGTTTCTAGTTTTTGTTGATTTGAAACAGAAAAGTGGGTATCAGATCTCTTTGTTTGGGAAAATGGCTTTCAAAGAGTAAACGCTTAGACAGAAACGAGTTTTCTTGTGAAAAGCCTGGATACTAGATAAGTTACTAATTATTGACTTATGTACTTCAAGTTTACATCCATTGCTTACTTTATAAAACTATACTAAGGTGAACCATTCAATTTCGCAAGGTTTGATTTGATTTTTGATCGACCTTAGATTGAATCAAACACCTCTTGCCTCTGCCTTGTAAACACTTGACCATTAACCACGTATTTTGATCGATATCTGTCGTTGTATTTCGAGTAATGTCTGTCATAATGATATGAATACTTTAGTAAACTTTCCTTTCAATAAGTATTTGATATTTCATGAAGTTGGTAGGAAAACTGGGATACCGAAAAGTGATGCTTTCCATGTGACGGAAACTAAGTATTAAAAGCCAAAAAACAGTCCAATTCACAAACAAATTTTCTTAAACACATGTTTAAGATTTGTCTGTTTGTTCTGACACATGTCAGACATCTATAATTTTTTTTTATTGTATCACCATCATTTTTTTTATTGTTAAAAATATTACCACGTGTATGTTATCCATTAGCCAGTTAAAGACAATAAAATGTTAATCGATTGTTTTTTTTTTCACCAATTCCTTTGTTTGTTCGCAGATCCTACAAAACTGCTGAACTAATTTCAATGGGCATGCGTAGTTGTTTAAGAGCCTGGGAACGATATCGCTATATTTCGTCTCGCTATAATATTAGTTCCCGGTTTGATGAATTTGGCGTGAGTCATACTTAAAATATCAGGAAATCTGAATTTTAACTGTCTGCAAATAATTTCCTAAGAGTACAGATAAATGAGTAACTATTTATCTAAAGCTTGCATATGTTTTAAGAATCCTTACATCTATTATTTTTTAACATATGAAGTTTGGTAACTTTTTAGTTGACTTCTACACTCTTGTTAACTTACAAATTACACTAACTATTAATTAAAATCAACAGCATTGAACACCATCATTACCTTTTTCTAACTATACCTATTGGGGGTGGTTTTCAGTGTCACTAGATGCATTTAAGTAAAACAGTGAAAAAGAGAAAATATTGATGTTGTGTGATACTACGTATATAAATAATTACATATGCAAGTTTCATTAAAAAAAAATAAAAACGGCTTACTACGAAAACGCAAAAGCCTACAAATCTTAACAAGCCAACTCGGCTCAACGGCGCACTTGCAGTTTTCATATCGAACAAATTAATGTAGCTACGCTCATTGCATTTCCCATCTACAGAAATGCTGACACGGAATCTCGCTTACCATACAAGCATGGGGAAGAAAAAAAAGGGATCGTAAATAATTGAATTTATACAACAATGATACAGTTATTATTAATTGTATTGTGCAGACTCATTTTAAAATAACTATTTAATCGTACAGTTTGTCGTGTAATGCGTGTCATTTCTTTAACGTCGCGTCACCCGTGACTAAAAGACAGAACAATGCATCGTAATTGTGTAACCCCTGACTGCAACGTAACTTTTATAAACTTTTTACTCTATGATTTATAACAGAACATGTCATTTGATTGTAATTTTTGTGTGAAATATTTATGTGCAACGTTTGAGTTTATTTTGATGCAAATCGAAATATTTCTGCAATTTATATTAATGGAAAAGTGGTCGATGTCCCTAAAATAAAATGCAATGTATAATGTAGGTACATTACAATACTTCAGTTCAGTCCACCCACATTTTTTTCCGATTAAACATAATATAAAAGCAACAAAACTTCTCAAAAGCATTTAAGTTTTATAATTTATAAATTATCTCGATGAAATGTAAGTTTCATGAGCACATAAAGACATTGAAACCCTATAATTATATACAGCATCATCCAATTAAAGCTAAGAAATTCATCTCAGGCCCCGCATTGCTGAACAGGCCATTTTAGAATTTATTGGTGCTGAAACTTTACTGGTTGAACACGATCCCATAGGAGACGAGACATATTTGGCATACAAAGCACAGGATTCACCTTGCGGTGTTGTACCTTATATGTTACTTTAATACCTCTAAATTATATAGGAGACGAGTAAGTAACAAGTGACGCTTCTGTCTCGTTGCTGCGACCAATTGAATTTAATGGCGCTATTTGCGAAGACGCCGACAATTTGGCGAGACGTGGTCAGCGTGCAGAGCGGTGAACGATACACGCCTCTATTACATCTATCGGCGGCGAGATGAAAGCAGTGCGTTACTTACAAATGACGTGATTCCAGCACCGGATTATAAAAATGAAAAAAAAACTGAACGTGAGTGGACCTAGTTTACCACCGTAAGTGCTGTAGGAAAATCGATCGATTTTTTTAAATCAAGTTGCATATTTATTTATGAAGTTGTTACCTTTTTGGTAGCTATGACATTTCAAAAATTACTTGCCCAAAAATGTGCATAGAAAGCTATGGTAAATATTCATACACCTTTTAAAGTCCGTTACATTTGATAATTCATGAACGTCTCATTATGGGAATTGCTGTATCGCAAACAATCGTAAAAGCCACATATTAAGTTCTTACATTAACATACAGACGACTTCATTAAAACTGTTCCACTTATTATTCATTTTCTGCTAACAATGTTGCGAATCCAAACAAATATCTTGATCGCTGTGAGACATAATGAAGGCTCAAGGCAAATGTTAATACCCAAGAGTCTTTAATTATGCAAGTTATATAATACATACACATAATGGCTGTTTCCTGTAGGTAAACCTCGTCTTGAGGGAACCGTTCCAAAATTTTAATTTAATCGGTTCAGCGAGCGGGGTAGTCAGATAGCTTTACCTACTTCTACATTTATAAATTAGTAGGGTGTTTCATTTTGAATTTCCATACTTCAATTAGAAAACTTATTTTATTTGGAAACGTCATTGAAATCTTTGAGTTTTAGGGATAAAATTGAATGTCAGAATTAACCAAGAAGTAACTGTGGTTCTTCAAACCATACAGACAGAATTGTTTTGCTGGGGAGTTTGTTCCACCACTACTTCTTCCCAGCAAAAACACATAGGAAGTGATGAAGGGCGGGCGTTTTGGAGGCTGTCTTTTGTAAATTTGACCGTCAAAAAGTGCTGATTTTCAGCCTACTTTGAATAAATTACTTTTGATTTTGTCAGACTACTTATGGTTACACACGACTTATGACGTATGTCGACCAGTCACCACTAATGAGGCCTCCAAACAGCTCCACCACTCTCTTCCAAGGAATAGAAGCTCGCGGACCGGGTATTATTTCACGTTCAATTTTATTATGTTTTCTTCTTTTATCTTTCTTTATCTCATGCTTAGGTTTGATAGTTTTTCATCATTAAGTATCAGACAATTTGTAAGGCAATGTTCATATTGAAATCAAGAAAAAATACGTTTCCCTATATCTAATTTGCTTAATAAAGAGATTAGCAATGTCTCCCTCGATTGTAATATTCCCAGCGTTCACTTTAGAGGTATGACATGACGGTTCAAAGTATAGGTGTTTGGTTAATTTATACAAGCAACACGTCAACGTTTGCACCTGAACGGCTCGTTTCCCCTGTAGCTACTCCGACATTACGGCGCGTTTGTGCCGCTGCGAGCCATGGCGCAGATCGACAAGATGCGGGAATCACTAGTCTCCCATCCACTGAAGTTGTACGCACGCGTATTTTGTGGTTTCTAATAAGATTCTAATTGTTGGATTTGTTTCGACCATTTTTGAAGAATGATCGTTTGGTTTCTTGAAAAGTAATACTCAAAGGAGCAAACTGTAATTTTGTTATTTCATTCATAAAAAATAATACTGGCAATATTCATCATTCGTTTCTTGAAGAAATTATATCTATCAATTTAAATAAAAAATGGTACCAAGTAATTTTTACTTTTTATAACACACCTAAGTAAAATTTTATGTGGATGGTAGACTAAGATGAAAGCACAAAATGTGCAAAGCTCTGCGCTCGCGCATAGAGCCAGATAATGACTGTAAACTAGAGCTGCTCACGGTAAGTAAGTACTGCCAGCACTTACACATTTAAACTGACTAATCGACACCCATCATTTTAGTTTATTTATTGTAAAGCGCTACCTACAACGTATAATAATATTTTATGTGATGCATTTCCATACAGAATTTGATCAATCCCTACCTACACTTCCTATTTACAATAAATAACATATTCTAATTCGATACCATATCGATGTTCAATCGATGTGTGTGATGAAACATTATATTACTCTTAATAATATCAGCCACTGTCCATTTAGCTCAGAACGAATATATCTGCCGTAAGTATCAGCGCTAGACATCATTTCTTTCTCTTTCTCTCCCGCACCCATCAATAAGTATCTACTACTTTAATCATTGCAATTTCGAAACAAGCTCAAGCTGTTGTCGGTGTCGAATAAATTTTGTATAATGTAAACGTGATAACAATTTAAATTCCTCTGTAACGGGTCCGGAGCCGACAAAAACAACAAACAAAGTTCCCGGCACGCGATTGGTGGGTGGCGGGCAGGGCGTCACCGCGGCGCGCGGCCACTCCCGCCTCGCGCGCGCAGTCTCGCTCACTCACCCAGTCCTTATCTTCCACTCCGCTGTGAGAGACGTGTCGCCCAAGTTTGTGACAAACAAGACATTACAGAACAGTATTGTGCGAAAACATGCCTCGGCCGACACGAGAGTCATACGGTGATCAGAAACCACCCTTCTCCTACATCGCCCTAACGGCGATGGCGATCTGGAGCTCCCCGGAGCGCATGCTGCCGCTGTCGGAGATCTACCGGTTCATCACGGACCGCTTCCCGTACTACCGGCGCAACACGCAGCGCTGGCAGAACTCGCTGCGGCACAACCTCTCCTTCAACGACTGCTTCGTGAAGGTGCCGCGCCGCCCGGACCGGCCCGGCAAGGGCGCCTACTGGACGCTGCACCCGCAGGCCTTCGACATGTTCGAGAACGGCTCGCTGCTAAGGAGGCGTAAGAGGTTCAAGCTGCACAAAGGGGAGAAGGATAGTTTGAATGCGGAGTTAGCGGCTTTGGCGAGCTTCAATAGAGCGTTTTTGGCGCGGCAGGCCGGTGCTCCTCCTCCGCCGGCGACGATGCCTAATAGTAGCATGTACAGTCCGGCGTCGACGTTTATTTCGAGGCCGAGTCCGGAGCCTACGGAGGCAGTGGACACGACAGCGCTGTTGCCGCTAGGGCCGAGGCCGCGGAGAGCGTTCACGATAGACGCTCTGCTGGAGCCGGAGCCGCGGCGCTCGTCTCCGTCGCCGCCACCGCTGCCGCCGCTGCAGCCGCACTGCCCGCTGCCGCTGCCGCCACCGTACCTGCTCGCCGCCCAGAGGTATCACGCAGAGCTCATCGCTGGCTTGCAACAGTCCTGCTTACCTCCTCTATGGACGTGGCGAGATACCAGTCAATTTTCACATTACACCCTCAATTCATGAATGGTAAGTTTGATTACTTTACTATGCTCATACCTACCCAGCATCTATCTATACTTATTCATCGAATGGACGTTGATAATTATGGTTTATGATAAATGGATCATAATCAATTAATCAATCTACCTAATACATGCAATTTTGCTGCTCTTAATTGCAGGATTCTGGTATCAGGAATTCTTCTCTTATATAAGCAGTATGATAAAGAAATACCTATAGACCACGTTATTAAACTATTATAAAATAAGCTTTAATTGTACTTTATGTATTTGCATCTTATTTAATCTCTATGTGATGAATCATACCTAAGCATGGCTTTTGAATTAAAATAAATTTAACAATGAGGCTGATAGTCGCGGGTACAATTCCCACTCGGGTTACTCAAAAGATACACCATGGTTTAAGGGTAATTTCTGTATTAGAAGAGGCTCTGAGAGCAATACCTAAAAACCATGATGTTGATGATATGTAGGTTGGACTGGTTGGACTTGCTAGTTGGCATTTCTAAGCAAGAATGTTATTGCAATAACTAACAACAAAGTGCTTTTAGGTTTTTCAGAATAAAGTATTCAGGATATTTTAAACACCTGATAAAACCTAGCTATATACTTTTTCAGTCACTTTTGATTCATTTTTTTTTTTGATTGCCTCGTTGGTCTAGCTGTCGCAAGTGCGGCTGCTGAGCACGAGGTCTCGGGTTCGATTCCCGAGTCGGGCCGAAATCGCTTTGTGGGTTTTAGAAGACTTTCACAAAGCAGCCCGGAGCCTGGAAGTTGGTGATTGATACTCCCGTGCATCGGAGAGCACGTAAATGTCGGTCCTGCGCCTGATCTCTCTCCGGTCGTGTCGGATTACCGTCCCATCGGGCTATGAGAGTTAAGGAATAGTGAGTGCACCTGTGTCTGCGCAAATGCTCGTGCGCTATAATATGTCCTGCGTAGTTGGCTAATCTCCTTACGTGAGAACAGCCGTCGTAGCCGATAATCGGCTAGGAGGACATCATCATCATCAGTCACTTTTACTATCCCATTGATACATGCTGTAGGATGTAGGATATCTCATACAGACAAGGAATGAGCTCAAGTGGTATTCAAAATACCTACTCTTAGAAAGTTATATGCACTTTCTTAGAAAAGTTACTTTGGTACTTGCCTGACCTGGAATCGAAATCGCAACTTGGACTTGGCTAATTTAAAAGAAATAAAATTACTAGTAAAGAGAGAAACTTTATAGACATAGAAATATCTAAAAGAAACTTGGACCGGTTAGTGAGTTCGAATAGTCAATAAGGCTGCATCTACACGGTGGAAGTAGCTTGCTCATGTTTAGGCACATGCGCAGGCTACATGCATTTTAAAAACGTGCGACTCGCGCATGTACCAAAGCAAAATACCCACCCGCGTGCTCTTGTCAGTTATCACTTGCGTATGTTAACTCGATCCAGCTACATGCACCGTGTAGACGTACCCTAAGCTATGTCCGAACGAGATGTTTTGCACCTGCCTTCTCTTTCTTTGCATAAAATAAATAAAAGGTGTATAAGTATGCACCTATGAAAGTCACGTATTTTATGTCTATGCAGAATTTTATGCGACATAATAATTTATTTATATACATATAGGAAAAACAATTTATAATTATAATAGACAAGCTGTTTCCCGCCTCTTGGGGAAACCTCTTTCCGTACCCGTTTAAAATTGTAGCTTTCCATCTGTGACAGATTTTTTCAAATCGGTAGCTTAATATCTGAGCCTTTAAACAAACAAAATATTTCCTCTTTATAATATTAGTAAGGTTTTATCTACGACAGCAGCAAATACTCACCAAAAAAATGGCCAAAATATTCCTAAGTATGTATATTACAACAAAATGATAAATGGATTATCTAAAACTGACAGCATTTTTCAAATTGGTTCGGAATTTCTGAGATTAACATGTTCATCAACTTTTCAGCTATAAATAAATTTAATAGATAACAGATACAGCGAAGCTCATAAGGCTTCACATATACACGCTTATAATAATAAGTAGTGTAGCACTTATCATGCATTTTTGTGAGAGATTTTTATATAACAATTTCATTAGTTAAGAACGCGAGAAACAGCGGGCCTAGCAATGTAAGAGAATCTATAAATAAACATGAAACAAAAACTCTATACTTAGTTATAAAAATAGGCCGTTTAAAGTTGTTCATAAAGAGAACAATTATTACAGAACCTTCTTAATTGTCTTAATCAGCAACTGAATAAAAAAAGAAACATTAGGTACATTCTTAAAGGAGTTATTAAGTTTTTCTAAACTCGTTATTTTAATGAGAAATAATGCAACGGTAATTATAATTTTTAATTATTTAATGACTAATTACTTCAATTTTTCTAATTCGCGTTCATTCTTTTTATAGAGGTTGAGGGAGTTATAGCTAAGTAATTGTGAAACATAAATTATTTATTCATGCTAAGCGGTACACATTTCATAATAATACCAACTCTCAAGTGATTGCGTGAATTCCTGAAAATACACCGTAGATATGCTTAAATTAGAACAATGAATCATAATATACTTAATTAACATAATAACAAAATATTGCCCAAATAGGTAACTAAACTACGATACGGCTGGGTGACTATCCAGCATTTTCATTCCAGCGGATTCTCCGCACGGGTTTTCCGAGCGTCATTGCTCGATTCGTACAGACGTATGACGACAGCAAACAAACTTAAACTCAAAATACCTATGTATGTATATTTGCTCGTCAAGGTATTTACAGGTGTTGGTAACAAAGCAAAGTCATAGCTTAAAGGTCTTTTTCAGGCGTTGTTTTGAGGGCTTGTATATAATATACCTACCTACGTATTATTTATTATGCTTATTTAGTATTTATTTATATATTATTTAGAGGACTACTCAACGAAAGATACGAAACGCGAAAGATGACGTTTAAAACCAAGCGGTATATTTTGGCCCCTCAAAAAGTGTCGCGCCTTTCAGCTTGCTTTTCTTGCTTTTCACGCGTAGTTACAAAAAGCCAATGGTGTTAGGTAAAGCGCTGAATTCATAGATCCTTCCGCGTCTCGGAAAGCAGATTTAGTTCTCGGTTGATGATTGTTACGGGATTTTAGTCTGGTGACCGGTTACAGAAGTTTATTGTGATACCTATAATCAGATAGGCGGGCGCTACATGTTAAAACATAGGCATTGTGTCACCAATTCCAATGAATTAATAATAAGTATCTACTAATTGTTTACCTAGCTTGCAGGTTCGGCAATTGCCATTGGTCGATTCATTTCTGCCTTTTCGGTTCGTTAATGCAGGCAAAATATTGAGAATGAGGAAAATAGTTATAATATATGTGTGTTGCCGCCAGATCAGCGATTTTCTTCCTTTACCTTTTAAATCAGAAATATAAAACAACTTAAGCAACGAAAAATTGAGGTTTAACACAAAACTTAGGCCTGAGATTTAAAATTTTTGCTATATTTGAGGAATAGACAATTAATTTGTAACATAGGTGATAGTTTAGGAGTTTCTCTCCTATAAATAATATAAAAGTAAAAATTAACTTAGTGCTACTACAAAAAATCTGATGTGGTCAAATTCCCCTTTAAATACCCCTTTTTCAAATATTTTTAAAAGCATTGTTATTTTAGTTATTCTTTTATTGCAAACGTTTACTAACAACATGATAAATCAAACCTATCGTGAGTAAAATTAATAAAATAATCAGTGTTACTATAGTTTATATGTATGTATATATATTTTATAATTTAATTATACATAGGTACAAACATATAGTGGTATCATTAAACAATGACGCGGCAGACACTGACCACCAACGTTTGATGACTTTGTGCGTTTCTGAATAGTAAGAAAACTATAAATGAACCGGCGCGCCGTCAAAGCTCAGAGCACAATGCGCGCGGCCGCTTTCTCATGCTAAATACCACAACAAAGTTATTTCTACACAACACATGCCGATTAAACATAAAAACATTTATTTATTTTATTATATTTTATGTACTTGTATTAAGATAGTAATTTCACTAGTACACAATTCCCAATAAAACATATTTTGGAAGCATGTCATTACTTCAGTGAAATAGTCCATAAGTTACATGTATGTAGACACTTGGCTGAATGACGCTTTTATCTGAACTTTATATTGTTGAGTTAACTCCTATTACAAGTGTCTTCAATAGATACTGTAAACTTGAAATATTGCAAGCCTTTTCTCAGCTAGAAATAAAGACTTTATTTGGAAATATAAAATTTGATGAATGCCTTACTGTTCGCTGTACATGTGTGTGTTGAGAAAGGTATCTTATGCCCGTTTTCACCAACGAATACCTAAATTTAGGGAGCATTTACGGAACACTTAATAAGAATTTCATTTTCACCAAAGCCTAGGTGTCAATTATAACCTTAAAATTTCACTTAAACCTGGGAGCCCGATTGATGCCTGCTTAAACAACTCCTATCATTATCATGACAGAATACAAACATATTTTGAACCGTTTCTGGCGATTGATAGTGAAATGAAACGTAAACTTTTAGAAAGTTTAGAAGCTGTGGAGGTTGTGGATATGTAAAATAATATTCATTAGAAGACCACGTAAGCGCGGTAATATGACTGTTCAGACTTAAGCGGTATTCGCTACCACCTGCGACAGAGAAAACCCAGTGGGTATGCGATAATATTACTGTTGATGTTCGGGATGTATGCCGCTGCTGCCGCGCGGTATGTACTTCTACCCACAGCGGCAGTAAATATCGCTCAGGTCGCTCTAGCCGCGGTATAGTTATCGGCACGGATATTGAGCCCTGACCTTCACCTGCGCAGAAGCCAGTGCGCAAAGCGATCCCCATTCTTTCGCCGAGCGCTCAATATCCGTGCCGGTAACTATACTTGATACTAAATACCTGAACGAAACCCGCGCGGTATCTACCTCTACCCACAGCGGCAGCGAATATCGCTCAGGTTTGAATAGGCCTTAAATACCAAAACTGCAGTAGATACCAATGATTCGAAAATGGTGAATATGGAGGAGACTATCTCCTAGGTGATAGGGATACCCTCTGGAGGTAAGAAGTAGGCTAACATTGAACATAATAAATTATGTAAATTAAAACAAAGATAGTAAACAAATATTTTAATATTATAGTCCTCATATGATGTACCAAACATTATCATCATCCTCCTGCACCAATTCAATTTGGGGTGGGCTGGGCGCAGCATGTTTTTACACGTCTTTCCAATTTCTCGCACCACCTGCAACTAAATAAATATAATAAATCTATAATTTTAACCCCATACTTAAATCCATCAACTCATGGAGAACAAAAATACAATGAAGCCCACAGTAAAACAAGGAACACAGTTGAACGGCAATATCTTAATACACTATATTATTATACACAGATTTATTCACATTTACCTGTAAACGGTTCCTATCGCATTAAAACTATTTTTGTGACTGGATCCAAGCTTTGTTTTTGGCTTCATTCGTGGTCCCATCCGTTTTTTGTTTAATATTGTGTCTCTATGAGACGTTAGCAATTTCACTAGCTTGTCTTTTTCTTCTGTAAGAAAGGTTTATCCTCGTTTTCTCTTCTCTGCCAAAATAAACTTATCTATTCAACAATAATAAACCCAAAATTAACCTCACTCTATGTACACATACACATCAGTCAATTTGACAAACGCGCGAATGACATAGGTAAAAATTCACCTATAGAAAACCTCTTTACTGTTTTATTGCAAAAAACATAGCGTAATGTAGTTTAAGTTAAATTAAAATAACATCACAAGAAAAAAAACTCACAGGCTTTAGTAATATATACTGGATAGACGTTTGTTTCTTAATAAGTACAGAAAAATCATTTTATCGATAAAATATCGACTTTGCATTATCGTTTGTAGAACTAGTAATCTGTCACTTACTTAAGGGATCCATGTACAAGTGTGGTGAAAATGAATTTAGGTAGGTGTCAAATTGGGAGGGGTCCTTATTAAAAGTAGCATTTAGATAGGGAAACGGTAAGAGGTTGTTGGTGAAAACGGGCATAAGACCTAATTTTCAGCTTGACTCAAGTACAAACTAGAAAATGTTTAAAAGCTCTCAGGAATTATCTATAAGTACTATGTAATATTATGAAGAGGAAAAAAATTATGTTCGTTTATTTGTAATCGATAAACTCAAAAACCACCAGACCGATTTTAAAAATTCTTTCACGGTAGGAAAGCTACACTCTTCCCGGGGAACATAAGCTATCTTTATTCCGTTACGGGCAGTAGTTTCCACGGGACGCGTATGAAACCGCGGGCAAACGGTTAGTCTTATTTAAGAACGAAGTTATAAGTATACTCGTACTAATGTGAATTTTCTTTGTCCACAGATGTCGCAGTCGTGTATAGACAGATCTCAGAATTAGCTCTAGTTGTAAGAAAATGTCTAGAGACAGTTCATGTATGCAAGTTAATTAGTTAGATGAATAGTGACTGGGATTCAGTGGGCTTACGACACGGACCGCTGATACACTTGTGATGACAATGAGGTGAGTCTATGTAAATAAAATAAGCTTTATTTCGGACAAATTATGTTCATAATAATGGTGGTATTATCGTCTATATAGTCAACATTTTGACCTTAACATATTTTTACCGCAAAACCAAGCGTATAGGTAAATGCGACATATTCCGAGCGGAGAAAATCTTTCCAACCCAATATTACTGAAAAATATTTTACGGCGATTAATTTACGATTTAGTTCTGTTTAGTTCTGAAATAAGTCTAGCTGCTCCTAGGAGGAACAATTTTATTAAGCTAGTAGAAAATTAATAAATCTTTTCTCCGTTTGTTAATTGTATCTGTTGATCTCATTTTATGACGAGTGTCTGCTGCTTTACAACATTACAAATACAAATTAAGTAAAAAAAATGCAAAAAGTCAGTTTTAAATTATACCTACGTATTCAACGAGTTGTACAGTAGGTATTATAAAATTATTTTTTTCAATTTAATTTTACATTTATTGCTCTCGTTAAAACTAACTGTTCTTATTACCAAGCGTATCATTTTGCAATTTAATTACAGCTTCAATTATATATATTAGCAAGGACTTGCCAAAATAGTTTCCTAAATGATAACAAATCGCGGATTTCAGTAAATTTGTATTATTTTATACATGTGTATTACATATTTGTTATTTTTTTTACTGAAGATATTAATTAAATATTATTTATATGGGGCTAATGGTGGATTAATGTCAAAATTATATTTCTTGTAGACAAATCAACCATGTTTTATTCTCTAGGATATTAACAGATAGGTCCCTTAGGTTATTGAAATCCGCAACCAATTTTTCCTAATAATAAAGGAGATGGCCAAAAAAACACCCAGAGTCGACAGGAACTTCATATGTATGATTGGATTCAGTATAATTTGTGGATTTTAAAAAGTATTTCAAATCATCTAAAAACCATGGGGTTCTCTTTTTATAACGTTTTTTCGATCAAGATTTTAGTTCACAAAAAAGTTTACTTTTACTGTTTGATGTTCGTTAGAAGTTGAATGCAGACTCGTGATTGGACCGTTTTACATTGCTAAGTCATTTGTTATATTTGACAATGTCACATGGCGCGATTTTCAAAGACAATTTCTCCAAAAACATTTCATAGCCAGTTGTGAAGGTTGCATGGAATTGCGAAACCTCTCCAAGTAGGTAAGGTCGGTGCTTAATCGTATCTGGAGTGGTTAAATACAAGACCTTTTAATCACCAGGCCAACTCTGAAACTGTGGGGTTATTACTAGTGGCTTGTATAATGTTAGTTTACTTTGCTTTTTTATGTCCCATGATGATAATAATCTTTAAAATCAACATATATTCAACATAATCTATTTTTGCGATAATATGAAATAGCTCCTATACCCCATGGATTTCAGTCTGGATTTTTTGGCACCATCAAAGGTCTATCATAAAGAACCTATTGGTAACCATTTCATTGCTGTCGATTCTGGGTTTTTTTTCTATGAAAATTTGGCCATCTCCTTTATATGGACAAAAGTTAAAGCCAATTTTCTTTTCATTTCAGGTATTGGCATGTAAGAACAAAGAAGTTGAAAGTCGAAGTTCGAAGTCGACTTTGAAATCGAAGTCAACAGAAACGATTCCCTACTTTTGCTACGTAGATACTAAAATGTAAACTGTGATATAGGTTAGGAATGAACTGTTTGTAAATATGTACAGTCTAAACGGTATTATACGAATATAATTATTATAATTTATTGCTATAAATATTAGTGAAAGAAAATATAGAAAAATACGTGTTAATTGTTTGTGAGTGTTTTTTTTTTATTTATTTATCGTATATCACAAAGGTAGCCATCTTATGTGCTAAGCCCCACAAAACCGTTGTAATGGTTTGACTGTGGGGTCAGTGAGTATCTTTAATAACAATTATACAACAGCTTAAAAATTCAATGGACAAATTTAAACGTCTGTTGAACACTTGTCTAAAAGAATGTCAGATTATGACATTGAAATAAGGTTATAAGGTTCGTTTTGCAGCCACACTTTTTTTAGACAAGTGTTCAACAGATGTTTACGTTTTTGTAGTAAGGCTGTAGGTATAGTGTTTTAGTGCCATTTAAAAGTTTACAATAAATTTTTAATCAGTAGTTCCTATAGTAGATATTTTTCTATTATGATCGTTAATAGGCTCCGAGCGATTTCATTTGAGCTCCTGAAAAAGTTAATAACAGATTTTTCATTTATTACTTCATGGTTGGAATTCAGCACAAGCCACAGTGAGTGATAATTTGAGACTCCGGACTAAACAGCCGGCCGACAGTTGACCCGATGGTAGGCATTTTTTTTAGGGTTCCGTACCCAAAGGGTAAAACGGGACCGTCCGTCTATCACCATGCTGTATCTCATGAACCGTGATAGTTAGAGAGTTGAAATTTTCACAGATGATGTATTTTTGTTGCCGCTAGAACAACAAATAACTGAAAACTAGAATAAAATAAATATTTTGGGGGCTCCCATACAACAAACGTGATTTTTTTGCTCATTTTTGCTCTGGCACAGAACCGTTCGTGCGTGAGTCCGACTCGCACTTGGCCGGTTTTTTAAAGAAAGTCTTAATTTCAACCTAAATTTCAGTTAAGCTCAATCGGTCTGATACCGGCTAAATACCTGATCTTTGCTATGTCCATATTACCATTCATATTTATGGGGCCAAATGCACTATCGACTAAGAGCTCTGGCGACGTCGCCAGTGGCGCAAGTCTGGCTACTTATGGCATCCAAAGGTCGCCAAGTCGACTAGCCATGGCGTCTCGACAGTCAATTGTTTACGTCGTCGCCTGAAGAAATCGCACGCTGACTGGCGACCACACTGGCGACTGAGTGAGGGATGTGCACTTTACCGCGTACATTATAGTGGCAACCGCGGCAACGTCTCCAAGCTGCCAGAGTAGCCAGAAGCCACGTAGCGAAATATAGCTCGTGGCCACGCTTCCAATTTGGCGACGTTGCCAAACCGTCGCCAAGTGAGTTAGGTTCCATACATTTCAATATTAACTTGGATACAGAACCGGCGACGTCGCCATGGCGTCTTAATGAGGCAGGGCTCTTAAAGAGTGAGTCTGGAGGGAGGGTACCATCGTCGATAGGATTTAATCCCCTGTTACTGTTTATATGACTTCATTCGTCGGAATTCGATTGTCCCTCCCTATATTTCTATCTATATCAGCGAATCACAAAGTCACTAGGAGTAATAGAAATAGGTTACTAATCAAGAAATACTGAATTAACAAAACTGAAAAGTACTGAAACCTACTTGAATTTTATTTTTAAACTAGCTTTCGCCCGCGGTTTCACCCGCGTCCCGTAGCCGGATGGTGACAAAAACTATCCTAAAACCTTCTCCCGGGTCTAAGTTACCTCCCCTCTAATTTTCAGCCAAATCGGTCAAGCCGTTTTCATGTTATGTCGTGACAACGGAAAGCGGGTTTTATTTTTATATATCGGGTGTGTCATTCATAATCTAACTTTATCTCTGATTTACACATGATGTTGAAAATTATAAAAACTAAAAATGACTCCTGTGGTTAAACCACTGAATGGATTAGGTTATTTTTTTTACAATTCGCCATAGAATATCATAAAGAATATGCGATAGGATTTAATGTGATTGTGAACGACACACTCTGTATATGTATAGATAGATATAGATAGATTGATATAGATATGGGTTGGTCTTTCTGCAGCAACTATAAGCATACACAATACGCTTAACATAAAAATCCCCATCCAAATCCACTGCCAGTGTTAGGGTTGGAAGCAAGGTTAAGCAACGCTTGGCGCTGACGATCCGTGGATGGGTGACCATTTTGTCTTAACGAGTTCTTTCGTGGTTAGAAAGACACGATGAAATGGTAGGATCCTGCTGTCATTTTAATATATCTTTGGCAATCGTTACAGCTAGTAAGGAGCTCGAGAGTCTGACAACCAGTCTTACCTAGTAACTGGTGGTTGCCTAGGCAACTGGGTTGAGGAGGTCAGATATGCAGTCATTCCACGTAAAACACTAGTACTCAGCTGTATCCATTTAGACATAAAGCCAACCCCAACATATAAAATATAAAAATACGAAGGGTGTATGTACTTTTTAGTATATTTCTTTTCAATACACTTTAGAGTGCGCGAACATTACACCGATAGTTGATTTTTGCTCATAAATCTACCTAAATGAAAATTAATGGAAGTACACACGTAACAACGATTAGGTATTTAGT
Organism: Helicoverpa zea; assembly: GCF_022581195.2. Lineage (NCBI taxonomy): Eukaryota > Metazoa > Arthropoda > Insecta > Lepidoptera > Noctuidae > Helicoverpa > Helicoverpa zea. The sequence continues at coordinate 10,931,344 of NC_061452.1, read as the reverse complement.
CGGTACCAAACCGACTAAAAACTTTGAAACCGATTAAAAATCGTGATGAATTCACGATTTTCTTAAAAAACACTTTTTTCCTTCCAAGTGCCGACTCAATACTATAATCTGCAGTGTGCGCACAGGCTTCAGGTTTTCCTGCTCCCAGTACATACAGTAACTAAGTACACAGGTAAACAATTCCTTTCAGAATTCAAATAACTGAAATACCTATATTATGAATTAAAATCAATATTACATATTAATTAGAAGTATTTCTGGACAAAATTAATATCTCATATAGCTAAGAATAACTCCTGGTCCAGAATATAAATGTATATTTAATTTTCTAACCACAATTGATTTAATTCAAGGGCAAAATATTCTTCCTGTAATATTTTTAAACATGCAAATACAGACGTTGTTACAGGTGAAACATATTGTTATTTGGAAACTTAAATATTTAATTTATAAACATCCGAATTGATATCCTTCCTGTTTTGGAAGTCGATTAAAAATTAAATATTTATTTAATAGTATCGCAAATTTATTGGCGTCTGGACTTGCGACTTGTACCTAAGATAATATTACAATGAAAAGTATCCGATATACTGGCCGTCAGGCGGATTTGATTAAAATAAATTAAAATTCATAGTCCCACGCACTTTTCAGGAACCACTTATTTAACGAAAATTGAAACTTCATTCTAAACTAAAATCTCCATTCACGCTAATTGCTTTGAATGGATAGGCCCAGGTATTATGCATGGTCTTTTGTTAAAAATATAGATTTCCCGCTTGACCGTTTCTCTTGGCAACTGAGCTTCAATGGGCTCAATGGATAATGCGATTTTAATTGCTTTAACGATTACGTGAATTATGAGAAGGCAGACATTAACAAAATTAGTTACACCCAAACGAGATTTAAGATATCGATCGTTAAGTTACAGCGTTTTGTCATACGTGAAAGTATTTCTCAAAAATTTAGGCGGGGTAAGTTTTATAATGTATTAAAATATCTGTGGAATTTAGCTCGGCTTTTCGCTAGAAAATCTAGCTCAAGATAGGACTATTTTTAATACCAGTATTGAATAAACTATACTCAGCCATACTTCAATAAATACGAGATAAAAAATACTAGCCCCTGGCTTTAGGGCTTCAATTCTTTGCATGAACTGGGAAAGATCCGGATAATAACTGCGAGATGCCAAACCAAAAAAAAAAAAAGAAAATGCTATTGTGTATTGCGTAAATCTCAATGCAAGACGTTTCCAACAGGCTTTTCCTAATCGCTGGAATGTTCAAACTGCTAAGTAATTTCAAACCGTGTGTGACTGAGCATCCGTATTTTATTTATATAAATTATATAAAACCTTAACATACACGTTACACGTTAATATTAAATATTAACCAGTAAGTATTTATTTATCGCTAAGAAAATTATTAGACAAAATACACACACATACACTTAATAAATAAAATAGACTACATTTAAACATTAATATATTTATGCGTCATTTCTGGAATCCATATCTAATTACATGCCAGAGTGCCAACTCATTGTAACATGCCATTCAAACTAAATAATTAATAAATAAACACTGGTTTCCTTGTCAACTATTTAACAAATGTTCTATTTAATAATTACACAGTTTAAGGTGACTAACGTATTACTAATTTAGTCATATAACCGTGATTTTATAAGGGAAATAGTTTCTCCCATAATACAAATATAATAAATATAAGTATGTGATTCACATAATAGAGATATGAAAAATATATTTCTACGGATTGGTACCTATATAAATATTTTTCTCAGACATTACACAAACTTCTTGGTCGTTTACTCATTTCTTTCTTTTTTATTTTTCCTGACATGACGGGTTTCGCTATTGGTTTTTTCTCTTCTGTCTGTCAAAATATTGGTATCGCCCGCGGTCCGTCGCCCGATAAGAAAAACTATAAATAGAAGTGCTAACTGTTATATAGTGCCTGTATCACCCTGACTCGTGCAAAGACTTTACTTTTCTACTAGAAGCAAGTGCGGAGGAAGTGCCCCGTCGTTGGCAGATTCTTTCCCGTCCTCTTCCCTGTTCCCAGGTACGTTTGTCTTGTCCAATCATACTGGGCGTCACGGGGTTTCAACAGGGACTTCAATGGAGATTGCAGTAACGCCAGTAACTTCTCCAGCGTGTACCTACTGTCCAGACATACTGCCTTTTGAAAATCAGAAAAAAGCTAGCATCGCAAGTAATCTATCCTTTAGTTTTTGTGAGTGCCTAATGTATTTATTTAAAGCCATTATGTGTTTTTTTTTATGTAAGAGAGATTTTGTTGAAAGGAGAGAACGTCAAACATGATCTTAACGTATATCTGTAACGTTTAAGCATTATTGTACACACTCTCTAGGTATGTTTTTTTTTTTTTTAATGATACCTTCTCAAGATTATAAAACTGTAGCGTTTGTTTGCATGAACATGCCAATTATATATTTCAGTGTTAGATAGTCTGTGTATTGAAAAAGCCTATGTATGTAGGGTACCTTTTATCCTGGTGTGCGAATCCTAAATTCCGAGACGTGGGTTAAATCGCCGGGGAAAACCATTTAAAATTATCAACCTGTTCATAGTAGGTATATAGATGAAAATGTTAAGTCAAGATCTTATCTTGAGGAAAGCGTCTACAGTCACAGTATTAAATTAATAAGCATTTTATCAATGGCGCGACCGTAATAATTAAAACTATATTCCATGGAAGTGACGTATTCATTATCAACCTACCTTCCTGAATAAAAATAACCTAAATACCTATTTCAAGAATGCAATTTCAAAACTAAGATAAATTAAATTAAAAACTCCTTTTTTAGCACTTCCCTTAACTAAAGTCGGTTAAGGAAATAAGAAAAGTGCTGGAAAGCTTTTAATTTAAATTATCTTGGTTTCTTTAATTAGTATGTATAAAAAACTTAGGCACACATCTTAATTATTTTACTTTATAATATAATTGTGCAAATTGTACGGTTCTCACCGTACGTCTTTTGCTGATTGATAGATGATAGTGATATTTGAATGAAACTAGATTTGGAGTTTTAACTGATAACGTGTATTGAGTCCACTTCACTTAGGATTAATGATTTGATAGACTAATGAGTTATGATATGACGCGTGTACCGATACCGAGGTGAGCGTGAACTGAACTATGAACAATTATGTGTGAAAATTAATCATCCATCATCCTCCGAGCCTTTTCCCAAACTATGTTGGGGTCGGCTTCCAGTCTAACCGGATTCAGCTGAGTACCAGTGCTTTACAAGAAGCGACTGCCTATCTGACCTCCTCAACCCAGTTACCCGGGCAACCCGATACCCCTTGGTTAGACTGGTGTCAGACTTACTGGCTTCTGACTACCCGTAACGACTGCCAAGGATGTTCAATGACAGCCGGGACCTACAGTTTAACGTGCCATCCGAAACACAGTCATTGGTGTCTAAGATATACTTAGAAAGTACATACAAACTTAGAAAAGTTGCATTGGTACTTGCCTGACCTGGAATCGAACCCGCGCCCTCATACTCGAGAGGTTGGTTCTTTGCCCACTAGGCCACCACGACTTGTGTGAAAATTAATACAATTCAATATTGCTGATAGTGCGAAAATGGCAATGTACGGTTGCACCGTACAGTAAACTACCGCTATTTTCAAGGATAATTCATTGTTGAATTACCTATTTATATAATTGTTTACTTAATGTGGTTTTAACTAAATAAATCTAAATCGATCGTGTTCCCATATTATACGGATGCCATTGACGTCACATTTCTGAGTTTATGAAAACATACATATATACAACAATATTATATTTTCCTTTATATCTATATATCTATATACTTGCTTCTATGGTAACATACCTGAGTAAATAATACCGATGGCCATTGACGTAATATAATATCTTCAAGGAGTAAAATATGTAAGTACTGTATAATGTTACATATTTAAACGTTGTGTTTGCCTTTAAACATTAAAAATAAATACATTGTATCGCTATGTAAGTAGGTAAGCTGATTAAAATGCAATAGGTTTTTTTTTATTATATGAATTCTGCAAATAACAGAAGCTCTATATATACCTACAAATAAGTCCCTAAACATCTGGCTGTTTTCCCGCGGTTTCACCTGTGTTCAGGTGGAAAATATTGCCTATGTTAGTAGAGGATACACCAGCTTTCCAACATCATCATCCTCCGAGCCTTTTCCCAAACTATGTTGGGGTCGGCTTCCAGTCTAACCGGATTCAGCTGAGTACCAGTGCTTTACAAGAAGCGACTGCCTATCTGACCTCCTCAACCCAGTTACCCGGGCAACCCGATACCCCTTGGTTAGACTGGTGTCAGACTTACTGGCTTCTGACAGCTTTCCAACAAGGAAAGAATTTTAAAATCAAAATGCAGAAAAAAATTGGATTATATAATACCTATAGATGAAAATTTTTGACAACTCGATGTTATTTTTAATTGAAATTCTGGAATCAAATCAAAGTTTTGAAACAAATTGTGAACTAAGTCATTCATGGTCAGTTTCTTGCAGTGGCTTAAATCTATTCATTTCACAGATAGCCCACCGAACATAGTTGGGAAAAAGGCTCGGAGGATGATGATGACCGCCGAACAGGTGCTCAAAAACCGGCTCTCATGAAATTTTAAAGCATTTACACCTTTATCGTAATCATTGTTTGAAGCCTTATTCAAATTCCAATTTGACAAAAGGAGCAATAATTGCCATCATCTTGCTTAGTCTTTTCCCAACTATGTTGGTATCGGCGTCCCGTCTAGCCGAGTGCATACGATTACCAGTGTCTTACATAGAACGACTGCCTATCATACCTCCTCAACACAGTCACCCGGGCAACCCGATATCCCTTGATAAGACTTATTTTCAGACGTTCTAACTGGCACTACTTCCGACTACTGTAAATACTGTCAAAGGTGTTGAAATGACAGCCGAAATCTAATCTAGCCTGCTTGCAATTAAATTAAAATGTTTGATCGAACCCAGAACCTAAAACTCAACAGTCGACTCTCTCCCGTTTCAACTACTAGACCAACGAAGTCATCATTATCTTAATTACAGAACTAAAGTTAACCTACTTCGCTAGAAAATAATATAATTAATTAAATTAATATCTAATGAAGTAACAGCGCGTTGTGTTAATTCGTGTGGGAACTGCACTTGTTGTATCCGGTGTAAACGCAATAAACTTCTGTAAGTTGTTGTTCGATGATATTTTATTGTACTTCCTGCGTTTTTTTAATAACTTAATTTTGTTAAAATATGTTAACTGTTTTCGATTTCAATCATCACCTATTATGACTACAGATATGTAGGTAACAAATACGTACTGAAATACATTGATATAAACGCACAGTTGGGTGGGAAATGCAACCAGGTACGTTAAATATTATATAATCTTTAATATCTTTGATATGCTACGAAAGTTATCTACATGTTAAGAAAGTATAGGTACAAAAAACATTACTCTTAAAAATACCTACAACAAAGAACTTCGTAGCAAACAGTGTTTGAAACAATTATAGTTCGTAGCAACAGAAATTAAAAACTCGTAGCGTAATAATACGTTCGTAGCATTGTCTACGAACTGCGTAGCACTTACAATTCCACAACATTTGCTGTAGTTACATATTACTTTATAAAGTGGACCACTATAAAATGTACATTTAAATCGTACCTTATGGCAGTAGGGAAGTTCATGGGTACTATTAATTACGGTGTTTTTAAGCAGTGTTTTAATTGTAGTAAATGAACAAAATAAAAATTTATTCAAGAAAGTCCATACCATGCTGATTGGAAATGGCTTTTTTTTATAAAACCTAACAGTTTCCCGGTCCTACTTGATATGTACCTACTTCTACTTACTGTACCAACTAGTTTGTCTTTGTTTATTGAGTCCAGTATAAAGATGAACAACATCAACTCTTTGAACGATGTCTAATGTCATAACTTAATGAGTTTAGCTTTTGTAAGTGTTGCAACATCACGCGTCTACTTAGAAGTGTCATTTCAGCCCATCTTTACATAAAGCGCTCGAACAATGAACATAGGTAATGCCTAGGTGTTGTGTAATTGTTAACGCGACCCTCCTTAACATCCAAGTCATTCAATGGCAACAAAGCTCAGCTCCATAAAACATCGTAAGTCATGGCGCAGCATCGTCGGCGGCCGGCCGACAAACGATATGTCACGGCACGTAGTACAATGCAAACAGTCGGCGTCTGTGTCGGCGCGTGTGATGCTGTGTGCCAGTGTCACAACACTCGCGACACAAATGTGGCGACCGCGGCGCCGCGACTAATCGCGCGACAATACCGCGCGCGCTCTGCCGCGCCGCCCGATCAAAGACCAGCGGTGGCGACAAAGCCTTTGTGCGCGGGCGGTCCGCTCTAGCGCTGCGCTGACCCAGCGCTATCTCCCGATAGCCGCCGCCTCTATTACTTAGATTTGTATCAACACTCGTAACACAAGTAGTATGCGCGCTACAGATACGATCTGTTGATGCAGCATCGACACGATTGCGAATCGAACTCAATCAACTGTCGGGTTTTATTAATCTATTCTTCATTAGACACTACCGTCTGATCTGCCCGCTTTCAATTGAAACAATATTTAATGCTTTGCCGGCCCAGGAATAAAATAAAACGGTAGAACCATAAACATTCCACATTTATATTCGACCTCTGCCGGCCGGTCGGTGCTGCGTCCCTGTCGCGCGCATGCGTCCCGCTCGCGCTGCGCCGGCGCGTCTGCGGGCTCCGCGCACCTCTCTGTTTAAAGATCCGAGAGGGAGATAAAAATTGTATGGCTCATAATGTTTTAACAGTCTCATCGTTTGAGCGCATCAAGCCGAGGTCCAATTTAATTTTCATCCTCGGGTTAGTAATAATTGAGTCGATTCGTTCTATGTAGCGAGGAGTCAGCGCAGAAGCCGACGCGTCTGCTTCAGGCCCACGTAATCGATTCCTTTTAATTGATTATTTCGAATCCCACATCTGGTAAACAGATACATGCACATACGTATTCGAGTGTCTATAAATGAGAAGCAATCTCCATTACCATTAACTTTGTACGATGGTTAATACGTTACACGATTGATCAATCAGATATTAGTTTTAAATTATAAACACTTATACTGCCGTCTAAACTGCTATTGAGGCAAGGTGTCGGCGGGCTATGAAGTCAAATTAAATTAAATTTCAAATGTTCAACTTGATTTTGAACCTTTTTACATTCTACAGATAAAAAATGAAGGGAATTTCGCGATGTTATTATCTCACATACAAGAATTGGTCACAGTCGTCAACAATGGCAGCCATACAGGGCTCCGGCGAACACCTACATCACAGCGAGCGTCTGTCGGCGAGCCACAAAGCCTCTCCACATATACAAATAAATAACATCGGAACAACAAATATTTTAATAACCAGCTCTAAAGAATTGTTGAACGCTTCGTTACGAGTACATGCGTGACACACAGGCCATCGCTTGTCGCGGAGACACCTGCGTACCTTCGTGCGGGCGCAAGCAGTTGTCACCCTAAAGCACACACGCCTAAGTACCCATTTCGTATACAGTTTGCACGTGCAAATACGCAAACATGGACAGACGGCATGACCAATGTCACAGTATATGGATTCAGTGGTGAATAGCTCTTTTCGAAAACATAAACTTTTATAGCGGCTTAAGAAAGAACCGATGGAAAATGGGAAAGGTGAGCGTGAAATGTGGCAGATGTGTCGTCATAAAATGGACATGCGGCTGTCTTACATATCTGTAGTATGCTTGTATTACACATGAACAAAATGCGAATTACATACGACTGCAGCTGGTTGAGAAAACGTCAAATTTCAAGATTCATAGCGTCAGAGAAATCGGTAGTTGTTAGAAAATCGTGAGTAAATCAAATAAATAAATACAGAAGCTATTAAATATTCAAATTTTAATCTACCCTACATTTGCATTGGTTTTATCACCCGGATATTAATTAAAATTATTAGTAGGTACAGCTTTATGGCAAATTGCGCAACGCGATATTTTAGTTCGTTATATCACCTCCATTTTAATAAATTCGATTTGATAACACCTAAAAAGTAATAAAAATACTTCGTCATATATTATGATTTATGTTGTTGACGGAGCGCAGTCGCAGTCATTATTAAAAATCTGTCAGTGAGAGAAGTCCGCGGGTAGAGTTTAGTAGCGGCTCTCAACACGACAATCTTTTATTATTTTTCATTAGTCGTTTATTGCCGAGATCATTAAATACAAAATATATGTTATCAAAACTTCTTTTTATATTAATCGCCAGTATTTTATTCTCATTCTGAGCTTTGGATACAAAATAATACGTCTCTGGTCAGTGGATTCAATGTTCGGTTATTTGGGTAGTAAAATCATTGTCACAACTTTTCCTTTTCTTTCTATCAATACGCCGATTCCAGAAATCTTTGTTATACTTCCTTCCTTCTAACACCAAACACGTAGGCATAGACGATTGTGTTCATAAAATATTTTTCTTATGTTTCCTTTTTGGCAGAATACGAGAACAACCCACAACATAACCTTTTTACATAGAAATAAAGAGCGGAATTAGAAAAGAGTTTTCATCATAATGAATATGTAAATCTTCTTATTAGAATTGCTTAATTAAGTGGACACAGACCACTCGCGTACAAGGTCTGATGAATAAAATAAATATAATACAAAACCAATAAACCGACTGCCTACTGAGTTGACCAGCATCTTGACACCTATTCATATTCGAGATCTATCTAATGAAAACATCATATTGAAATATGTAATGTTTGTTATATGAGTCTCAAAATACAAACACGCCTATTTCAAATGTATATGTTCGTAAGCATACCACGTTCCTAAAAAAACTTCGGTTTTCATGCAACTATAAACTTATTAACAGTTTAATTTTAATATTCTAATTAAAGGATATAGCCACTTAGTCTATTATGGATTTTCAGATAAGCTGAATACCTATGTATCTCTTTAATTTAGAAATAAACTTGTAACCAGCAGAAACAAAAAGTTTTAGTAATGCTTCTTACTCTTCTTTATACAAAATCGACATTGATAACTAAAATTAAATAATACACCTTTTAGAACACCTTTGGCTGACCATGAATCACTCAAAACTTCAAATATATCAATAAGTCATATTTCATTACGAAAAACATCATTCATTTGTTCACCAGCAACTTTGTATACATTAGTACAATCACTTTAGGCCCTCAATAGCAATCAGTCAGGTAACTGATATTAGGAGAGACCCGGAGAGACCCTTGTTCGGCTCGTTTGACGCCACCCTTAATATTACGAATAACTGTTACGTCATTATTTTGGATGCGGCGATCTTCTAAGAAGAATAGAGTATCATTCTGTGGTTTGAGATGATATTAGGATCTTATTATAGAAGATTTTTACCTATATTATAAGCGAATGATGCGATAGGTGTTATGTGTATCAGAATTGTAACAATTAATAGTAAGTAGTTTCAATTAAACGAATGAAGGAATACTATGCTAAATCATCCAACTTCAATAAACCCTGATCCTAATCTAAAAACTTTAAATTTTCTTTTCCTCACAAAAGTATAGTAGTAGTATTCTCTCATATACTGCGGCTTTCTGTATATTCTTCTTTCCATATACCACTAACTTCTAGGAACATATCATCTAACATTAATCAGCGAATTTATCAGAAACATAATCATGTACCTATATGCCAATATAGGTACACAGTACAGATTTCTATTTCTTACCTCTTGCTGATCACACTTTGCTTCAAAATATCCAAGTAAAAACATATTCCGATTTCGAACATACAAAAATAAAAATCAAAGAAATCAATTTTACAGACAGATGTTCGCTAGTGCTCACGCATTGCATGCGATTTACAAAACAATACAACTGGCCAGGATTTTGTAGTTTCATGGCGGTTTTATTTGATATCTCTGCAGGCGAGAGGTGAGGCTATAAAAAGCGCGGGGTTGGCAGACATCACGTCGGAGAGACCAGACGGGGAGGCACCAACCCGCTGTGTCACTCAGTGAGGGAATCTCAGGAATATAATATGTACCTGTTTGTTAAAAAGCTGGTTTATGCATAGTCGTGTCTTGATTGTCAATTGATGTATTATGTATTAATTTGAAAAATAGCATACTATCGGGGTCAGATGTGGTAAACTTGTAAAAAATTGTAGTACAGTGCCATTGACAAGCAAAGTATTATTACCCATCTTATATTTACATGCAACAAAACTTTTTTTTTAAGTAACTACGGGTCTCATGACGGTTAACGAACGCTTATCCTAGTAGATGGTTAATTCATGTAATTATAATAATAAAAAATGACCATAACGTGAGAGAACAAATAAGAAAACTTAGTTAACACCTTACCGCGGTTGAAGACTCATTAACTTGACAAAACAAAAATAAACAAGCTCCGGTGGAAAAGCAATAGCTGATCGTAATAGCTTCGCTTACAAATATCGATCACGAAATAGCCCGCTTTCATCTCATAAAGTTTTTCGCATCTTTTTGGCCCCGAATCCATCAATTCTCGTGATGGATGGACCCTTGGACCCGACTCGGGCAATCGAAATTCAAATTCGCTAAATCTTCCCACACGGCATCGAAAACAGGTCGGGTCGTTAACAGTGTACGCACGCCGAACCGAACCTTGTGATTCTGTTTTTTTCTGTTTGCTCTGGAGATATTCGCCCCAGGGCGGTGCGGGGTGCGAGCAGGGCTTGCGGGGGTGCGCGGGGAGGGGGCCCGGGTCGGCGCAGACGCACGGGCAGCAGAGGCGTGATTACAGGGCTGTGCGCAGCTAATCACTCCAGCAACACGGTCCGAACGATACGAGAACTAGTACGGCTGACAGAAATTACCACTTTCATTTTTGTTGACGACTCTTCGAAAAGATATAAACGGATTATTTCACTGAAATCCACATTTATCCCTTTCGGACACTCTAATTATTCCTGGCATACTAAGTAGGTAGCCGTGAAATCATTAGACACAAACATTCCCTCTTCACATATCATGTCACTGCACTCCATAAGAATTCCAAAACACTTTCCTCCAACCATATTCCATATCGAGCTCATTGTTGTTAATAACAAACAAGACAAAAGTCGGCCGCTAACTACCCACGTTTCTCGAGATCTCGAGTTTTTACCCGCTCGACTCGATAACACAGGGAAATATGATGTGCGCTGTCCCTTAAGAGACGAAGATTGCTTAAACAGTTTTAAACTGGCTATCAGACTTGTTTATGCCTTTGTGGAGTTGCCCTTTTGTGATTGTATTTGCCGTCGGTATCTTTTGGCGAGAGTAATTTTCTTTCAGAAGCTGAAATTAGGAAAATCATCATAATCCTCCAGCACTTATTTCAATTTTATTTGGGGATGGTGCTGTATGACTTCTTGCATCTAAATGACGTGATCTCATTATTTCTTTTTTGAAACAACAGGGATTTTTCGAGCTAGCTTCGTAAATGACTCATGAAATGTGATAGAATCTCCGCGAACTTTTACTATAGGTAAGTAATACCTTCTTACTTGATTCACAGTGACGTAACCCGAATAAGAACCTTCGAAACTTCACAATGTCTGTGAAACTTGCCCTTCGCAGTCCACCTGTTGGCTTAAAAAGATCATTAAATCTATATTTGTTTATTAACGCAATCATCACAAAACATCACATAATTATATATGTACATATATCTGCCATATTTACATAACGCACAAATTAATATTTATTGGCTCCTCTGAATTATGAAGCACATTAATATTAAATCTTGCTAGACGTAAATAGGCTGACATTTAATTTGTTATTCTGATGAAATGATACTTGAACTTATCGGCTCACGTGGTTGTGGTAACCTATATCATATGTCAAAATCGTGCAACGATTGTCGATCCAACGTTGTTCGACAAAACTATGTTTGTAACAATGTTTATTATGCTCGTAACTTTCCACGATAAATGTAGTGCATTCTTTACGGTTAAGTAACTTCTCATCTTTACTACAATAGGTACAAAGTATACCAAATCATAGATACTTAAGTCCCAAATCGTTGATGTTTTCAGATTTTCGTTGAGTATTCCTTTTGAAAATTCGTTTAAAGGATTTTCTGGGCTTTCCTGAATGAAAACGTTAGATGTCTTCTTAAAACGTAATAATGTGTCGTCGGTGCGAATCAATGTAATTTTTTTCTGATATTGTTGGTCGTGGTGGCCTTCTTGTAAAGCACTGGTACTCAGCTGAATCCGGTTAGACTGGAAGCCAACCCCAACATGATTGGGAAAAGGCTCGGAGGATGATGATGATGCTTTGTTTATGTTTATCCTTATGTTTTCATTAAATTAATTTTAAGAACTATGCTCGCCAATTGTAATAAAATCCACCTTTTTTGTACCAATATATACCTTACCTAAGCGCTTAGTTATAACTACATAGGTATCGAATTAACCGACAAAACGTGTTATTAATTCAGTTTATTATAAACAAACTACCTATACATTAATAGCTAACAATGTTTTCTTAACGAACACGCTAAACTAATAATCAGATTTTAGATTGGGCTACCGGAGCTGCCTCTGATTTACATAGAACTCACAAAAACTCGATTCTCGTTCGTAATAATAGTCTTCGATCCTAATCTATCTTCACATAATCTCTTGTAATTTGAATACCAGTTTTTGTTGTGCAAAATTTACCGCGATTTTATGCAATTAGATACTGTTCCACTGTCCCTGAGCGATCTCTTAATTTAATTTTGTTTAATTTCCGACACAACTAATGATATTATGTTAAACAAAATAAATCAAGAACATTATATAAAGCGTAATAAATAAGGCGAGCTGACATCAACATAACAGGTAATTTACACAGAACACTTAGTTAATGTAACTATGAAACGAGGATAAGCAAATAAAACTTAAAATTATAGTGACTATACTTTTTTAAAATATAAATAAAGAAAATGTCTAAAAGTGAAAGGAGCTTGTCAGTTTTGTTATTTACATTTGTATCTTCTACAATTTAAATTACGAAACATCACGTCAGGTAAAACCAATCTCAGTCTAATCCAATAAATAATAATAAAGCAATAAATGCACCTTCTAATTTAGCCGACAATCATTATGCATTTAGGTGCGTCGTAGCGTGCGCCCGCGCCACTGCGCCGACCCGTCAGCGCGACAGGCGTCAGCAACGCTTGTCAAATGTCAACATTTTAAAGCCACAATATTGAAGCAATTTTAATTCAATCGTGCGACATTCAGTTCACATCGAGGCGGGCCGCGGTCGCACTCCTACTCATTACGACTTCATTTTGTTATAACAACAATGAAAGCCTGCGTTTTGCGTTTTATTCATCCGCCGAGCCTGACAGCGCCTTTGTGTGGGAATCAATCTTACGTCGCCTGTAATGATGCAAAATCGGTTCCACTGAATGACAAAGAAAGAAGCTGCCACTAATGTTGTTTATTCGTTTTTTTACCCACGGACTTACATATTGAATAAAAGTTGTACGCTGTGCTATACAATTTACTTTAAGTTGTACACGTATAATGCATTTGATTACCATTAAAAGCCCAAATTATATGCTTAGCGGATAAAAGCGTTTATGTATGTTGACGGCCAGAGCTTTACCTAAATAATTTGCTTGTAATGGTTCTGCAAAGCAATAATTTATGAACATTCCCATGATCTTAGCAGTGAGAGGATAATGTCAATAATAAATAACATGATCAATGATCGGTCTCTTCTGTCATTAATATGTATTATCTGAACGATAAGTAATTAAAGTAATCACTGTACAAGACGCAAATAATATTGACTGTTCAGATAAATTGTTATGGAGTCATGTTTACTGTAATTTATCAGATTTATCTATTATTTATACTTATTTGACAGACACGCATTTTCCTGATTAACTTTGTTGATCTTGTAGGTAGTAGGTTTATCTATAAAGGATCAAAATTGTAAACTACGATTAGTGTTGATATATTAAAATTGAGGTTTTATGGTTTGTTTAACAAATGTACATAAAATAGTTGCTGATCTCGTGTACGACGAAGTACAACTTACGAGAACAAAGTATTCACTTAAGTTTCGATTGATAAATTAGGGGTGTCTAGGGTGCATAGAACAAATTAGTACATTTAACTACTCGTCTATGGTTGAATTAACAATAAGATAGGAAAAACTTCCAAAGTCATCTTCCGAGCCTTTTTCCCAACCATGTTGGGGTCGGCTTCTAATCAATAGGTAATCTTTTGTCAAATAAGTTTTTTAATGTAATTTTTCACTTAGCTTGAGGTTTTCCAGTCACCCCACTATATAATATCATTCAATTTATTCAGGAAACTGATATAAACTCCACTTTAAAGCATATTGAAATCAAGAAGTCTAACGTCAAAAAAAATTACCTACGCACTAATAGAAACTCAAACGTCTGTGGTAATGCTGGCAATCATCAGTGATTACTTAGAAACTAATTTGTGGAGGCGTAGTGGCGCGGCGTAATGTGCAAATAAAGACAGGGTGCGAGCCTATGCCGTTTGTCACCCAACCTGCTTGCTTCGTTTGTCAATATTTGTTAGAGGTACTATACAGGGGGATTAGGTACCTGTCAATATTGAGTTTATGTTTTGGTTTTGGTAGGATTATTTACTTTGGATATTTGGTGATCTGTTTTTCTTTTTTTACTTGAATACCTACAGTAAACACGCAACCTGAGTTTTTAACTACTTCAGTCTTAGGGAATAACATATTTGACACGAAAAAACATAACACACACACTAAAGACCAGATAACAATATTCTTTATGATGATCCCGCTTCTAGATACCCTGAGTACTTAATTCTGAACAGTTCACCCCCTATAAACTTTATAGTATGTCCAATCAAATAAAAAACCATAGCACAACTGTAGCGCTACGGAATTTTCCTTTGGTTTTCCCCTGTCATCAGAAGTTGGATAGAAGTTCCCTCAGTAACAGAGCTCAGAATACAAAGTATCATCCTGTGGTAAATCTGTGCATGTTAAAGTTAAGTGAGTTAGATTATTCTAACGATGTGCATTTGAAGCCGTGAGCGCGGGCTCCTTTATTTTATCACTTCGACTAATTCCTACTCTTAAACCTAGGATGAAGGAATAGTTAAGTGAGGAACTTATGCGCTCTGTTTTTTTTTCGTCCGTCTTGTATCAACCATACATTGATTAGAATAGACGACCAAATGATTGTTCTTAGCTTTAAGTCAAATGTAACATCTGTAAAGTTGTGGAAAGCAAATAAAGAATATGAATGTTAATGTAATGATAAAAATATTTTGCTACATAATATATAGTGAAATAGTTTAGTGTGTAAAGTCCCATATATTTTAAAACTATTCAAAAAAGTTCACCCTTTATGCAAGTTACACTTGTTGTCATTTAACTCTATCCTAACATCAGGACACGAGAGATAACCGCTGAATTATAATCTACTTTAAACAAATCGTCATCTGCTCACACATATAATCAAAGTGCCATAAGCAGACAGGCTCATATATTTAGGACGGCATCCTTTCGCTTTTTTATCACATTTTTTGCTACTTCAAAGCTAAGCGGTAACCTATGACGTTATTTTCACACCAAATTAGCCAAACTCAACAATGCCGAAATGTTAAAATAGTGTCAGTTTGTTAACATAACATTATGTGAACACATCTAAGCACGCCGACGATATCAAAAATTGCTCACGTGAGAAAATTACAGATAATAACCTCGTTTTTATGATACAAAAACTAGTTGTGTACGCAAGAATCTAAATAGTACCAATAGTGGTATCCAACTAAATGGATCCTTCCATCAATCCAGTAGTTATCGAAATAAAAAGCAATCAATTTCTCCGAGTTCGCTAATTATAAAACAGCAGAAACGGTAGTTAACACGTTTATAGATCCGTTAATTAATTGCAATAAAGATCAATAAAAATCTACACTTTATCACTGTTGTAGAAACTAAAAATGACTTACACAATTACACGCAATTTAATAATGATAAGCACTTAAATTTATGCAAATGTTTCTTTCAACTAATTGATAGACACCATTTATTAGTTCGCGTGCAAACATTAAATAAATCGCTGAACAGTGACTAACATAAAGTTACAAACCATTTGTCTAATGGATATCGATAGTCACTTCCTTACATGCAACAATTACCGTTCTGAGAACTTTAATCACGAAACAATTATAAACACTCGTTGAAGAAACAATGACGGAACGAAAAATATCACAACAAGTGAAACTCGCTAAAGTATTGTACTGACAGTATCTTGTCCACACCAAGTAATTAAAATATCAACAATACAGCTCCTTGTTATGACTCAGTGTGCAAGCATAGAGATAAAATTAAACCCAGGTACAAAAAGTCTTGCCAATTGTACTTAAATAACTATCATAATTAATTGAAAGGAAATCAAACAGGTCGAGGTTACACCGGCACCGGTGCGTCTTTCCGTCACAAAATAGCTTATTATATTGTAGGAATGCAACAATAACAAACAGGAATGAATTAACAATAGTTACCTACGTGTCAAGTCCCACACACTCGGCATTACAAACACGCCACAAAAAAGAGGTCGCATCCTAAACGCACGCCACAAAAACTTCGACGGACAAAACGGTATCAGGCGGCGAGTTCAAAAGCACCGGCGACCACTCATTTCACACCATCAGCCAGCCGCCGGCAAGCCATCTTCTACCCTGCCATACGTGACCTAATGACAACTCGACCACAGTAAGCCACGCAAACCTCTTACCCCAAGCAGAACATTATAGACTCTATCTAGTTTATCACAAGGCCGTTAGTCCCACACCAGCAACATACAGTTACACCATGCTTTACAGTTTTCCCAATAATGGAGTAGACACAATGGCAGATTTGTGCAAAAAGAGTTTTTTCCAACAATTAGCGGTGTTAATGGCCATAAGGATATTTTAAATAGAACGTTCATTACTCAGTGGTTTCGTCAGGCATATTTTAGGATTCCGTATATATGTGTGCAGGTAAATATTTTCTTACGCACGAAACTTGTTTGTTTGTGTAAAAGACCTTGCATTGGTTGATAACATATTTTGTTTGTGCAAAAGTTACGTGGCGTTATAGGGAAATGTATGACTATATTTAATAAACAAATTAACCACGATATAAACATTCCTTATGTATTGAGTCATTTATTATGCACCTTAGAGATTGTGGGTACTTCACCTCCTGAATTTCAGGTACATAATTTGCACATTCTAAAGATTCTTTTACTTGGAAACCTTGAAAATTAACTAATCAGTTAATTAATAAAGCAGATATGCAAACGAGCACAGGATGTGATTGAAGGGCTTTACAAGAATTGATATTGCGTAGGAAGCTGATTACAAAATTAATAGATAATTGGGTAAAAAAATAATGTATTATGTACCGTAAAAAAGGTAAAGGTAAAACTGAATACAAGACTGTTGACGGAAACGTGAGCAGAGGAATAACGCATGGCTGAGCGTGGCATTGTAGTTTCGTCACAACGAGCCATTTATCAAGACAAGCTTTACGAATTTCACCAACTTAAATGTTTATTGTACCTCTAAATTAATTAGAAATCGCTTCAACGACAACTTTGTAATTATTATTTTGCAATACTAAGGAGTTTGTTGTTTTTGCAGATATCAATTGTTATTGAAATTGAAGAGAGATTATTTATTGTGTGCCAGGAAAACCACTCCAATCGGATTCAAGCAAATAACCACAGAAAAGTGTATTGGCTTTTTCCTTTTTCATATTGAATGGATTATGCTTACTTATTATGCAATTAAGCCGAAGATTAGAGGAAAATTCTTTGTGTTATCTATTAGAGACCAAAACTCTATGATCCTACATATGGATATAATAAAAATTACGTAAGGTTGAATGAAGCTACAGCGTCAGAAGTAATCGTATGGGTGAATAAGTATCTAAGGCTAGTGATCAATAATGATATGGGTAAAATACCTAAGTGAGGACTCCATGTAAGTTTTTTCAAAACATATCCACACGGCCTTAATCGATCCTACATAGCTGTTTACGGCCAATTACAATTCATTCAATTTTATGGTGCCATGAAAGTGAATTTAAAATAAGAACACCATCGCACTCACACTAAGACAACACAATCAAAACAAGGACAAATTATAAAAAGGTCCGTATCAGGTTTCGGCCAGGCATAGGGTTGGGGGCGTGCCTTCCATACAATCGCCGGAACCACACGACGGGACGCCGTGACGCCGACATTCGCCGACACCCATTCACCGACACAGCGACACCGGTGACAATAGGCCGACACCTTGATCACCATGACGACATTGTTCTTTCTCTATTGGCCGATTGATAGCGTTGTCACACATCTGTTGATATTATATCGATACGTGTTAAGATGGACAATGGGATGCTGATAATCTTCAATCTTTACGCTTTATTACATTATCTAATTCTTTTTTGTACGATTAAATTAAAAAATAACTTCTAATTGATTAGAATCACTCTTCTTTAATATTTATGCAAGTTTTCAGTATGCATTAAAATGGATTTAAGACATGAAATGTTGAAAACACGTCCGGCAAATAAAATTTACCTCTTTACACGCTTCAGAGACTTTGTTAATGCCACACATGACAATTGCCTGATCATAAGTAATTGTTTTTCCTAATTAATGTAATTCTTGAAAAAAGGACAATGGTTGGCTTTTCTTCCTACCCAAGTTCTTCCAAAGTCACCAAGTAGCAGCAGTCAAACTTCGTAGTACCAAAGCTGTTTATGCAACCACCATATCACTGTGTGTAATGATGTACAAGTTCCAGCCTTTATTTATGAAGTAGATTGGGTCTGGCAGTTACTGGATCTTGCTCTGCATTTTATCAATAAAGTAAATTAATTTATATAAAAGATTCAAGAATAAGGATCCCACCATAGGTTATGATCATGGTTGTAATATATTCAGACTCCGAAAATCGGTCATGCTTTGTTTAGCAATTACAGTTAATGAGCAAATATGTTTTTTTTGTTAATGCTAAATAAAAATACTGCAAATAATCACATTTTATAACTGCATCCTATGCAACCAAAGTGCTTATTGTACAAATTCGAAGCGGATATCGTTAGGTAAATGTGAAGGACCAAAAATTCCGTAGCGAATTCACATTTAACCCAGATTGCTGATTAAAACCTTTCAGGGGGCTGAACTTGGACCCTACGTCAAGGGATTAAAGTCCAGATTGATTTGACGATAAATTCGGGAAAGGCTCGAGGCGATGCCGCGGCAGATATAATTAGCAGTTACGGTGTCGGGAAAGCTATAAAAACGGCAAATCGAGGGACGGACGGATAGGCACAATGTGTTAGATATTAATTTCGAAATTATAGCCTAGCGTTGCATGCAAACGCTAGGCAAGCGTGGTGATTAATGCTCAATCCTTCTCCGTGAGAGAGGAGGCCTGTGCCCAGCAGTGGGACGATAAAAAAGGCTGTAACTGTAACTGTAACTGTTGCATGCAAAGGTGTTCGGGGCAAAAACATCAACAGAAGTGCTAAGAGAGGACGATTATTATTTAAGGTTCGTGTAATAATCTGACCGAACAGCTGCCTCTACAAATATTTATTGTTTGTTATGTGATTTAGATTGTTCGTAAAAACTTTGTAAGTAAACACCTCGAACAAAGAGGAGGAAAAAACTATTTAAAAGCCATGTTTAATTTAGTTATAGTCGTTTTATCCGTCCTATTCCTTTTTTAAGTATTTTATCGGACTTTTTCTATACCACAGGAAAGTGTTGTGGATATATTTTTTCCTAATGTGAAAATGTTTTTTTTAGGATTTTAAATCATTGTTGTGAGAATTAATATTCAATCTCATAAGGCGTGTCTCATTACTGGATTCGATATTTTTCTAACCTATAGTCTTGACCGCCACAGCTACCTTCATTTCTCGATCCTAAAATTTGTTTAGATCCTTGGGGTAAACGAATTTTTAACTGGAGGTTTCTGTTACACTAGTAGAGAAAATGGCATCTTTAATGTGAACTCAACCAATTCTTCCACCGTGAGCAAAGTGTCAGGTTCTTACTAACCAAAAATATTCGCTTTCAGTAACCTTTCACGCAGTAACTTCTTTCGAACCATCTTACAGCCCTAGGAAGTACGATGTTGTCAGGATCTGAGAAAGGCTACACAGAAAAAGAAGAAGTAATAACGTATACACTAATAATATCCTCATACAATTTTATTGTGGTCAAGTAAAATTGTGAAATATAAACAAATGACAAATAATAAGTGAATAATTTAATGTGACTTAATGAATACTGAGTCACGCTTACTTTTCGCCGGGGTTGTACCTTTATGTTTTTTTTTTTATAATTTCCACGAAAATAACCTGTGAAGTACATGGCTACGTAGGTGGGTAGGTACGTTTAAAGTTCGATAGACACGAAATACTAGCATTTTATAAATATCAAGTTTGTCTATTTACATTAATAATGGCATTTATTGTTTTGCCCATTTTAATGACTATAATGTACCTACAGGTGATCTAAGCCAGTGGCATTTTATTTTTTGCATGTCGTTAATGTTTTTTAATAACAAAATCGTATAAACGTAATGTCAGAAGATCGTAAAAGTGTTTATCTGTATACTAATATAATAAAGCCTGAACAAACTGTACGTAAGTAAACTGCAAACTTTTAGCCCGTCGACAGTTTAACAGAGATAACGCCCTTAATGTTCAGTAGAAAAAACGCGCTTTGGTGTCCCGGAATAAAAACTAGACTAAAATAAATATTTTGGGGGGCTCCCATACAACAAACGTGATTTTTTTTCTATTTTTGCTCTGGTACGGAACCCTTCGTGCGCGAGTTCGACTCGCACTTGGCCGGTTTTTAGTTTTTTTTTTGTATTTAACAATAAAACATATTGTTTTATATTTGCAAACTTATAAAATATAACAATCAATAACTTTTTAACTAGGTACTTAGCTGGAAATAGTCAAGGCTCAAGGTTTCTAAATCAGATCGATTAAGATGTTGACATAATTAAATGTTTAAGATTGACCTTTATTGTAGCTAGTTGGATTCATTTTGCTAAACTGTGAGAGTACCGAACAAACTTTTAGTCAGCCGATAGTTTGTTCAATACGAAGATGATTGCAAATAGCTGGTATTTTGTCGGTATAAAACAACCATTGGCTTAAATGCCGGCCGACTGTTAGTCTACAGTATCTCTAAGATAACTTATCTTTTAAGTTTCCAAAAACACAATGTAAAAGGAAACGATTCGTTTTTTTAATTGGTTTTGGCTGAAACGCTTTTGAACATTTGAGCTCCGAAAGTCGGCATTGTATACGCTATTGTTTATTAAATAATTATAAAAGGTTTAGATTATTAGGTACCTACTGCAAATTATTTCATTAGTCTGTAGGTTTAATGCAAAAAGAACTTAAGAGATTTTCATACAGTTTTCACAATTTCAAGTAAGTAGTTAGTGATTTTTATACCTACCATAGGTCAGTGCTAGTTTCCCTCATTTATTTCATGTAAATATTATATTCTCTAGAAAAGATCTATTAAACATGCACTAAATTAACTAGTATTATGATGCAAGGACTCTACATTATTTTTAAGTAAAAATATAGGTAAGTACTAATATATACCTACAAAAAGATACATAAGGGTACACCTGGGTAAGGAAAACATTAACTTAAAGGCCAAAAATCAAAATCGTCATTATTTTCAGCATTTGATCCTTTCAAGTTAGAGTACCCGCCGCAAACTACAAAAGTGACAGACAGTTGACGAGATGGCTGGCCACTTTTGTTTTAAAGAAAATCTTAATTCCAATCAAAAGTTTTCAATCGGTCTGATATCGACAATACTTGATTTTTGTAATGTTCTTACTACTATTCGTCTTCATACTGATTTATGAGAACAAAAAAATTGCTCAGTAGTAGACGGTAGAGATCAGAATTTCGACACTATTGTAAAATTTGTCAATAACATAATTTATATAGAGGTACATGGGTAACTCAGAAGCAGGAAATTTCGATATTCTAGGTTTTCCCAGGACCATTGGAAATTAATTTTGGGTTCCTATCAAACTAGAATTTAATTATATATTTTTTTAAATATATAAAGTCTTGATTTAGCTCACGAGGTCATCAACATTTGTCATGTGGATAAGTACTGCAATCTTTGTGCCAACAGTCGTTTCAGCCAATGGCTTAATAGCCAAGAGACTCGACTTCTAAAGGGCTCTCGTTAGACGTTTGGATCGAGCGCTTGATGCAGAAAGCAGTGCTACTCGACACGCCACACATTGTCAGGAGGTTTCTCTCCATGGAGCCCTGACCCGGGTAGCTTGGACCATGTTCCCGATGCTGGTAGGACACTATTTTTTAACTAAAATTTTTGTGATTAATATTTTAAAATGTAATTATATTTTAAACAAATGAATTAAAAAAATAGTCTACTTTATTTTTATGGAGTCAACGAATTATTATTTTAGAAATAAATGAAACAATGGAATAACTAAATAAATGCATGAATTGCCTGCAATGGCTTATTTGTAAGAAACATTATAACAATTTTTGTATTATTTCTATTAAAAATAGGTACCTATGTTCTATTATTAATCCAAACATGCCTTAACATTTTACCTTTATTATGTTACTTTGTTATATTGCCGTTTTTACTTAATATTATGGCATGTTACAGGATAATATTTTATCATGGCCCCGACAGGCCAATCCGCGTCACATATCGAATTAATAAGGAAACATACCAAATGTATATAAATAAATAATAAAATACAGGTAGTGGTCGAAAGTGTGCGCTTTCACACTAGTGGATTTTCCGCTCGATTTTTCTGAGTTACAACACTCGTATCGTAAATACGGCCATACATACCAACCACAACTGGACCAACCTTAGTACCTACTTACATCTTTGTCATTCAGAGTCTGATTTTTCAATCGCTAGAAAACTTTGATCTGAAAAGCATATTGGTCACCTTTGGTATGGAACATTATGTATGTCAAACCGCCATATTATTCCTCGGATAGAAGTTAACTGATGATAGAAAAATCGATCCTTAATTAAATACATAATTTGACTCTGAGAGCAAAGAATTGAAATTTACCAGTACAAAAACTTCCGCTTAGAACCACGCGATAGATTTTTCCGCTCGGAATGTATCAAGCGTATACAAGAATCCGCTAGTGTGTAAACGCCGTCATTTGTTTCAATTGATAATTTTCTTGTACAT
The DNA here is from genome assembly GCF_022581195.2 of Helicoverpa zea. Lineage (NCBI taxonomy): Eukaryota > Metazoa > Arthropoda > Insecta > Lepidoptera > Noctuidae > Helicoverpa > Helicoverpa zea. Next base: position 10,907,959 of record NC_061452.1, on the reverse strand, counting down.
GTAATAATGTAATACTGAGTCGCAGGTGAAAGCAGAAATTCCTAAGTATGTAGTTACATTGTTGCTGACCACTTGTTCAATTTAAGGCTCTTTTTCGTAACAAGTCAGTCTATCGAGGGAATAATTTCATTTTTTTAAACAATTTGTAATAATAATCATACGTTGTTAATATTAATTAATTAATGTCGTCGTTAAACACACATTAACGGCTACTGTGTGTTAAAGTAAGCTAAGTACAGGTATTAAATACCTACTGCGCATTTCAATTGGTCTAAGAGTAGGCGCACACTGCAAACTTTTAGTCGGCCGATAGTTTGTTTGAGCTTATTAATCAGTATATGTAGTTATCGGCACGGATAATGAGCTCTCGGCGGAAGAATGGCGATCGCTTTGCGCACCGTACACTTATGGCAATAAACCAATAAATCACTTCTGCGCAGGTGAAGGTCAGGGCTCAATATCCTTGCCGATGATTATACGAAGTTGAACGGAACGGTAATACGCACATTACAAAGATCAAGTATTTAGCCGGTACTAGACCGACTGCAATCTTTGACTAGAATCAACATTTTCTTTGAAAATAAAAATTCCTACCATCGGGTGACTGTTTAGTCTGAAGTATGCGGGTAGGCTAAATGTTTCAGAGATCGAAATTGGGATGAAGTTAAAGTGCCCGCTATAATGTATATGTGTATAATAATAATAATACCTACATGTAGTGATTAAAAACTAAGATTCAAATTTAAAACCCTATAAAACTTCAACTTTACTTCCAAAAATAAAATATCCAAAACAACATCAATGTTTTATTGCCCCGTTTAACCCGATCCTAATTACATAAATTGAAGCCACAAAAAGGCGCCGAAGAATGGAGCCTTTCTATTGTATCCTCTTTCATTAGATTAAAGGTTTTTCACTGTGAAAAAGGGTCAAAATGTTGGTCAGGCCTATAAAGCGCATTATAGTGTGTAACAAGCCTGTGGATAGAAGCGATGAGTCAGCACATTGCAGGCCTATATCGGGAGCTAATGGCCCCACAACCGTGGTCCGACGCGCCGCGTTACACCGTGAAAAAGACCACCAGGAATATCCCTTTTTTACCAATTTTCTACCACTTTTTTCCTCCACCCCACACGAAGAATTTTTAGCCTTCCCAATTTTATTTACCTCACTCCTCAGTTATTTAATTGCCTGGTATATACCGCAAACCAATATCAGTAAATGATTTTAAAAGTTAGGAGAAATGAAACTAGTACGTATAATGAATTGCATTTAATATTCCTACTCAATAGTCATAACAATTTAAACAATATTTACACAAATAATTGATCTACTCTATGCACAGGAAAATATTCAGTTCTCATCACTAAATAAATAACAATCTTAATCTACGCTAGCTATTATACAACAATAATTATATTTTTTACATTTACTATATAACTACAGATAATATGATTTTTCTGATTAGAATTGTAAGAGAGAATATGTAAAATTATAAACTGAGAATAATTTACAGGACTTTTCTGTAGTATTTATAATTTTGTCATTTAGTTGCTCTCTTGATTATTTAGTTCACTTTCTCACGATTATTTATTGCTACAGTATATTATGTTGAACCACTGTTTTTCACACCTTTCAAACTCTAATCAATAGTTACATTAACCTTAAAGTGAGATCACTTAAACACGATATTGATGCGGTGAATCATTTGTGGAATGTTCAACAGTAGGCCCATCTTACTAAGCCTCCATGTATCACGCTTTTTGGATAATAAATAGTTATACATTATACTAAATGCGTTAAGGGTATGTCATCACTGCTTCCTACTAACGTCATAAAGTAGGAAACCATAAGTTGGACTGGTGGCTCTTGAAGACTCCAGCAAGAACACAAATGAAGAACTCAAAACTTTAACAATTAAATAATGAAGAATGTTCACGTCAATCACGGTCTACAAAATGTTGAATACTAGTGTACTTACAATCTAACATTGCACGAAACATTGGAGCAGCTGGAGTGAGGCTGATGTCAGGCGACGGGCAGCGGCGGCGGCGGCAGGTAGCAGGGGCGCAGCGCGTGCGCCGCCGCCAGCAGCTCCGCGTGGTACCGCTGCGCCGCCGCCACGTACGACACCGCGCTCTCCATGCGGGGCATCGGGATCAGCACCTGGTGCGGCGGCGACGGCGACAGGCGCGGCAAGTCCGGCTCCAAAAGCGCCTCGATTGTGAACGCTCTTCGGGGTCTTTCACGTGGCAACGTTGTAATAGCGGCTGCCTCCGGTAGTTCTGCTGGCTCTGGACTCAATTGTGGACACAGTGGAGGAGTGTATAAACTGGCGGTTGGCATTGCAGGCGGCGGCGGGGGTGCACTTGCTTGTCTTGCCAAAAATGCTCTGTTAAAACTGGCCAGCGCTGCTAATTCTGCGTTCAGGTTATCTTTCTCGCCTTTCTGGAGCTTGAACCTCTTGCGCCTCCGGAGCAGCGAGCCGTTCTCGAACATGTCGAAGGCCTGCGGGTGCAGCGTCCAGTAGGCGCCCTTGCCGGGCCGGTCCGGGCGGCGCGGCACCTTCACGAAGCAGTCGTTGAAGGAGAGGTTGTGCCGCAGCGAGTTCTGCCAGCGCTGCGTGTTGCGCCGGTAGTACGGGAAGCGGTCCGTGATGAACCGGTAGATCTCCGACAGCGGCAGCATGCGCTCCGGGGAGCTCCAGATCGCCATCGCCGTCAGGGATATGTACGAGTACGGAGGTTTCTGATCGCCATAAGATTCACGTGAGGGTCGCGGCATTGTCACTTCCCTGAATGTCCCAGGAGGACAAGTGAATATAAGCAAGTATGCAACACACGGATGTACGAGCGCGTCAGTCCGATGCGAGGTGTGGAGAGGAACTGAGGCGCGGCGAGCTCGCGGCCCGGCCCGCCCGCCCGCCGCCGGCCGGATGCGGCGGCCGGCAGCGCGCACGCGATTGGCGCGCTCGTCGTCCAATGGGGTCTCGCCACTTTCAGGTATGATGTCGGCTTTCGCTCCACTAACAAGGAATTTAAATTGATATTATGTTTATATTGCCTCCAAAATCTTTTGTGATGACACCGCTTTTTATTTAGCATATGTAAATTACGATGATACAGAATAAGAGATTTGAATTATACTCTGCTTTAATAATGAATGAATGTTATTAAATCCTTTTGCATTGTTATTTTTAAGCTAGATTAACTGTATAATAATAGTAATCAATATACATAGCCCGAGAGAGGTATAATATAAATAAAGTCTCGTTTATTTTTTCACAAGGAAAATATATTCCAGTATTTGAAAACAACGTAACTGTATTTAAATATTGATGCCATATAAAAAACAATACTTAGTTCCTTGTTCCTGACAAACCTTGAAAGCTCTAGAAAATATTACAAGAAAACCCAATTAGAGGTTAACTAGGTTAAAGTAAAACCGATAGGTTACTAACGAGGGAGAACTAATAAGATCATTAACAGAAACTAGAATATAATACCCAAGGACTGAATCATATAATATCAAATAACAACGACTATAACTGTGCTTTTACGACTACTTAATAGGCCGGTTTTATTTTTTATATTTGGATATTGTATATGCCAGTAGTAAAAGCTGTAACTAGCCTAGTTTATAACCTAGACTATACGAGTGAAAATCTAACCTTGAAGTTCTGATACATAACTAACAAGAAAATTAAAATACCTACACTAACTTGCTTTAAACGGGGGGTCGCCACTAAAGTAGGTACCAATTTGTTTTTTCAATAAATGGTCTAATTTGAGTCTCAGTATTAATGTTACTGGAATAACTCCAGTTTTATATCTATATATATTTACTTGTTTTATCTATAAGTATGTAGACCTGTATATAGATATGTAGAGGTATAGTTCGATCACTCACCAATCAAAGAGCATTAACTATAAGTAACTTAATAGAAATCGTATTAGAAAATTCAACACAAAATACAGGAATGAATTTTATCCAGTGCGCAAACTTTGTCAACTTATAGTTAAATAAGTTTTATAGATACGTATATTTTTATTTTGTAGTGTTTTAGTACAAAAAAGAAAAGTTATTGATATCGAAAGATGTTTATTTTGTAACCAGTAGTACGGTCACAGTCATCATAGTATGCACGGCGGCAACGCGAAACCGGTTTACTGACGGAGCTCCGCTCGGCACGCGTAAGAATACTTAGTTGGTATCCATATTTTGCTGATTTTAGGGCGGACAAAAGAATGAATTTTTTTTTTTTTTTTACTGATGATGCAGATATGTTCTGTTAACGATTCTGGACCACCAGTTTCTTTTTGCGCACTACTTAAAATTCATTCCTGTATTAAAAACTAGATTAAAAATTAGTTTCCTGTTTTCAAAAAAGCATAATCTCCTATATAATATTGGCATAATCCGCAGTTTCTAGCAACACTAGTTTCCCTTTCTAGTCATTAAAATATTATCATAATCGCACTCGAGTTAAGCTGAGCGGCCATAAAGTGCTAATCGAATATTTAATTAAATATAATATTCTAATTGGTTGCGTGGCTCAGTGTTGTTAAGAATGCTAATCTAACCTAAATTGTCCAATCCAACGATTGGACTCACTATTGACTTGTAGAAAGCAAAAACGTTAATAGTCACATCGATCACGAACTATCGTTTTTATATTATTTTTTATTGTTATACCGTTTCCCAAATTCGTGAATGATTGGGAGGTGAATGATCGCCGACAAAAACATGGCGGTGACATCCGTTTGCATGCGCAAACGCAACTTTGTTATAGGTTTTTGTAAAAGCTGAGGACTGCCTTAATAGACAGCTACAATTTGATTTCTATGTCTGAAAACTGATTTATGATAAATAAAAATTAACAATAAATTATTTATTTATAGTATCTACTTAAAGAGGAAAATGGAAGTAGTCAAATAAAATTGGGATAAAGATAAAAAATGATGATGTAACTAAATACGTTTAAAATATAATAATAATAAATAAATGATTGATTACTTATTCAAATTCACTTAAATTATCATTTGTCCAATGAGGACCGATTAGCTAATTGTTGACTAAATTTTATCTGTAAGGAAAACATGATAGTTTCGGCAGGTATTCTTAAAAATATGACAAACAATTTGTACTATATTTAATTTTATACATAGAGGTATGGTATCTAACTGACTACATATGGAATGTAAAAAATATCTATCGTAACTAACCTATAGTAACATTATTTATTAAATTGTTATTTTGTCCATTTTTAATAGGTATACCTACCTACATGAACGGAGTTTATTATATGAAAAGTTCTAAACAATTTTTGAAATGAAATATGAAAGTACCTAAGTAGAAACCTACCGGGCAGAATTTGCGGTTCTAATTGAACGATGAGGACAATAAAAAACAGTCAAGAAACAACATTTTCATAGATTAATGTGCTAGAAATATATTTTCAAAATTTTACCAACAAAGAAACAAATGTAGGTATTCTGTACCCTACGCATGAAATTCATTATTTTTACCAGTTCACCACATTTCTCCGTTTGACCGCTATAATCAGTCTCACTAGCGAAATTTCACCTTCTGGGGAAATTCATCTTTGAGATCGTGAATAATCGGATCAAATCAGCTGTGACCGACTTCTCTATAGATAATCCATTTCCGAATATAATTTCAAATTAATTTTATCAAATAATATCAATAACGCTTTGTTGATATCGAGGTTGCAATAATTTTGCAGTAAAAACCGTGACGTAGTATTCAGGATAAAAACTGTTCAACCCAAGAACTTCCTCAAAATGATGATAAGCCGCTGTGGTAATATTATAATTGGAATTAAAATTGTATCGATATGAATATCTCGGTCATTTTCCCTCAAAATTGTAAGAACCGTATAAAATATGACGCGCCGGTGTCAAAAATAAATCTTGGAACTTAAATTATAAGACATATTTTGGGTTGTTGATGGTGTATTATTAGTCGTTTTAATAACGTGTTTAACGGCCATGTGCACGAGTATCGTAGGTCCGAGGGCTCGCTCGAATGGTGCGAATTCGTCACGGATGCTTATCGAGAAGGCACTCGATAAAGGCGGCTTGTCGATGTTTTATTATTACAGGGGGCCCATGGTAATCACGAGCCCACGCTCTGCTTTCGACGAGACCTCTTGGGACTCATTAAACTGTTCGCCGGTCTCTTTACAACGGGAACAATCTTGAAAATATAGGGGAACATTTCGTTAATGTTCTCTGAATACTTTGGTTTCGTATTTAAGAGTATTGAATGATCATTAATACCTCATATTTATACTGTTTAAGGTAAGCTCGTGGCTAAGTAGTGACCACATGAGTAAAATTGATCTGGCGGATAGACATTCACCGTTTGTCACACATACCGTAATACATACTAACATATAGGCCGTACGTATCTTCCTTGGGCATAGTTGTTTAAAAGTTGAACCCAGATGCTTGCGATGTTATAATTATTTAAGTCTAGTATTATATTGTAATAAGTAAGATAAAAATGAAATATTTTTTAAGCAATTAAATGTGACCGCAAACCACATATTTCATATTTCCTCTAAAACCTATTTAAAATGCTACGCAATCGCTTTACACCTTGTGCCTTTAATTTTTCCTTAGTTTTAGTCTAGAAATAAAAATTCTACGTGCTTATGTGCACGTCATTCAATGTTTTAGTTCACTTTTTGTCCTGTAATTTCGTATAGAGTGGGCAAGTGTTACGCAGTCACACTACAAGATAAATATTTTAGTGGCAAGGCGGCTATTGAGTGGGCTCAATACAATTAATTCTAAGCAAGTCCGCAGCTACTCAAAAAAGCTCTCAGGGTGCTTTCGTCATTACTTGCATATTTTTTGTTCCAAGTAGATCGAATTTTTTCGCGCGCCCTCGCGATTTAGCCACAGGGTGATTTATGATAAAAGTTATAAGCGGCATTTTTAATATCAACGAGCCTTTTAAACCTTGGCCCTTTGAAGATGCCGACGGGGAGATAACCTAATTAACAAACGTTATATATCATTGGGCAGAGCGAGCGCAAATATGAGATTTTATTTATTAACCGGCCTCGGAAAAGTGGTAATGTATGAGAGGGGATGCGAAGCGGGGTCGTATATTCATGGGCGCTTAATTGCTTCTTATCTTGCATCTGCAAGTCGACGAGATCACAATTTGTATGTATAACCGGGTACAGATATCTCGCGATGGTGTCCGCCTACATGGCGGGGAGACTGCGGAACCTGGCCCGTTGGTATCCCCCCTCTCAGAGTGCTCTCGATTTTATACAAGCTGCTTTGCTAATAAATAATGTGTATGTCTACGTACTCATTTTTGAAACCTTTGTATAATCAAATAGTAAACACTAAACTAATGTAATAATATATTGCAATATAAATTCAATTTACCAATGTAATCGATTTAATATTCGACTGTTATATGTCTCATATTTAAATTAGCTAATCAAATCAAGAACTTTGGAAATAAAATTAAAAGTCACCTTTCTAATTACGAATCCCAACTCTATAATTACATAAACAATTCTAGTTGTCTATTAATAGTGCAGTGAAACAATGGACCAGAGAGTACTTACAAAGTATGGAGCAACACTCGTAACGATTCGTTATTTGTAAGCTCAACCAAACCAGCCTATTACCGAATAGATAGCTCTTCATTTCACCATAAGTGCCAAGACATTCACAGGCGAAAGTCAGTCTTATCACCTTCTCAATTAAGGTTAAAATCTTTTGTAAGTTATCTGAGTTAATGGTTCTTGCTGTAAGGCATACGCCTCTTGTCGGCGTTAAAGAGAATCCGATTATTGTTATTGAATTACATATCAAGAGATTGCGAGTACCGAGTCACAGAATAAAATGGTACAATTATTCAATTCTACAAGTTATTAATAGTTTTGTTTTAATTACTAAGGAGATTTATTGTTTCTTGGCTGTTATATAATCATCGAATTAGTAATATTATGTGTTGTTAATTTAAAGGAAATTGTTATCATTGAACTTTAGACCATGCTTTACTTCATACTTGTATATTATATTTAGAATAACCAATTAATATACATTTGGAATAACCAATATTAAAACTTTAAGAGTTGTGCTTACGCGTTACTGAATCATCGACTAAGTAAACCAAATTAAGTAATAAAACTTTGATAGCCTGTTTTGGCTTCTATTACAGTATTATATACCTGAAATGAAGGATTTTTCAAATCTTTCTGAACCCGGGAAAAACCACATTAAACTGACACATAGTTACCTACCTTTAAGTTTACTTTGTAACTTTTGAGAACCCAGAGTACATGCATAATGCAAACTAAACAGTCGGCCGACAGTAGACCAGATGCTTAGCATTTTTTTATTTAAATCTTGATTCCAACCAGTGTTTTCTTTCAGTCGGTCTGATATCGGTAAATGCCTTATCGGTAATGCATTATAATGATTTGCAATGTGCGGGTACTGTAATAAGTCTCAAACTTCTTTCTCACTGGTGCTACGAACCCATTCGTAATTACAGAATACAATGCTTGCTGCACGATTTAGGAAGGAAGGTTTTAAGTAATACCTAAGTAAATCAGCAGTACTGGTTGTTGATCGATCTTGGTGTTTAACTTGATCTATGCCGAAATCAGGGAAACTAGATTAAAAACCAACTATTCCGGGAAAAAATAAAATTCCGGACTCCATTTCACTTACAGTATGACCTGTTAAGCTCACTTGCCAATTCGTGTAAACGTGGGAAAAATAATTTTATATAATTTTATAATAGTTCTTAATGGTCCTCATTAAATGTTTCGACAATTTGTTAGTGCCTTAATTAGAAATTTTGTTTATAAATTGTTGTAGACTGATTTAAATTACCAGGTATATACCGCATTAAATACGGCCTATATGGCGATGGCGCTTTTCTGAGTACGTAATCAGACAGGTAATATTTTTGTTACTAAGTACTGCTATATTTGGTCATATGTATCTAATTGCATGATTTGTTTATTATGTGGTTTACCTGGTTAAGTTCTTATCATGTTCCTATAAGGCCTTATCATATTAAATTTTAATATTCTTGTGGCTTTTCCCACATACCAACTAGATAACTTTTTGCATATAAACTTCCTACTTACCAAAAAGGTAACTTTTAATTGTTTACAACGCCTTGATTTATCTGAGTTTACAACAGCGCATTACAACAAAAATTTACGCCACATTGTATAAAACTACTACTAATAAAGATGAATGAAAATCCGCGCATTTTTCAACAATACATAGAGGCTTATGAGGAAATACATCATTGCTGTGCCTATGCCAAGCCAATGGGGAAACTAGTCCTTTAACAGACTTAAAAAAGACATGGATGTGTTTACGTAATATGTATTTGACTCGATATATAATTAGGTTAAAAAAACACCAGTAAATTGATAGATTTCTAGAATTTCGTTCTTTTTTAACCAGTTACGAAATACATAATTTGATTCAATATATCAATTGGAGTCAAATGATTTCTTTATAATTTTTTTAGAAGTTGGTTTTATATAAGTATTTGTAGTTTTATATAAGTATTTTTAGATTGATTGACGCACTGATGTTGTTAAGCTGTGACATAGAGCGTGGGTAGCCTCGTGTCTCCACCTGCAACGTGCTTCGACTGACGGGCGTTATTTATGTATGCCGACCTTTACAGTCCCATATCACGTCTGTTATGAACAACCCGTCAATAAATATATCATATCGTATCATATACCTATGTATCGTGAGACTATATGTAACTAGGTGCTTATATGTTATCTGTGCACCTGTTTCCACCCAGGTGTTCGGAGCTAAAAATAAAGAAATGCTATTGTTTGAAGTAGAAGAAATTGAATTTAAAATGGATGGTATGAAAGTTTGATGGCTTGGTGGCCGGAAAATACGATTTTTCTTCGACTATTGTTACTAAGATATCGAACATAAAACGAGTACCTACAACAGGGTTTAGTTCAGCGCTATTTTGTCATGTCACATAATGAAGTAGGTAATTGCATCAATTACCGGTAAATAAATGTTAAATTATCAGAATACACGTTGAGTAATCAGCTTCTGAAAAAACTTAGCCTTAAAAAATCCTGCATCATCAAGCAATAAAATAATTTACTCAATCTTCTAAGCAAAAAGCTGAATCGTTTTGCAAAAGCAAACGCACTCCTACACACGCCTTATTAAACCATTAACCAAAAAAGGTCTGTTACAAACATCGCATAATTGTACCTACTACATGGAAAATAAAAAAAAAACTAATAAAAAACAAAACAGTAGAAGTTTATGTTAGTTTTCCACAAAGCTAAACGGCTGAGCAAACGAAGTCGCAGTCACGTCAAATCGATGCTATCATGATCCACGCACACTACCACGAACACACTAACACAACACTACGAACTCACACATACACATTACATTGCGCTGTTGAAACGAACTTCTCGGACTAAGCTTCGTAATGAACCAGTAATGTATGTGCAAAGGAGGACTATTGTAGTTAAGGTTGTATTTTGTAGTACTGGGCTCCGGAAACGGAAGCGCCAGGTTGTGCTGGTAATGAATTTGCGCGGGGGGCGCCGCCCTACGAAAATAAATTGCCACGTAGTTTCCTTGTTTTGTTTTTAAAAGCTTTCAGTTTACTTCAATGAATAACTAAGTCGTGTGTTCTTAAAGAGTTCCGCGAACCTCAGATCGCAAGTTTATCCCCATTTTTAGAAAGATGAAATCGAATACATTTTTTACTTGAAAATCACTGTAAAATTGACTTTTACCTCAAAACATAGATTTCTTATCGCATTGTGTAATCAGCACAACAATAATCAAAAATGTATTAACTTCTGAATGAATCTCATAACCGTTAACTGAAATAAATCTGCAATGTATTTTATAATTTTTTGTTGCGATATCTGATTTATGTTATCGTGGATTAAGACTTATTCTTTTTATAGCGTTATAAATTTAATTTGCGTGTTAAAAAACGTATTAAATTGCTCTTTATTAAGCTAAACAAAAAGCGGCTCACGTGATGGGTACATAAAAAGGTAACAAAGCGAGACCGTTACACGGCAATTGTACGAAATTCAATTTGTGTTCCGTCCGCCGCAGACCAGCGCCAAACACTAGCGCCGTGAATAACAATTATTGTGTTGATTACCGCACCGCGCCGCGTCTAATAATTCACTCTATGGCCTAAACTCTGTAATTACGCGGATGGAAACGTCGGCTCACCGTTTGAGATAAAAATCGTAGTGGCCCAGCCGCGGCCGCGCGCTCCGTTCCTACCGCCGCCCTCGGTAATTGCGGCCTTTCCTACAAACAACATAAACATTTATTTTGTTATGATCAAGCAAACGTTTTGTTTTACACTGATACTACGTTATTGTGTTACCTTTACAAACGTTATGCAAGTATTTCTGAGAACTTGTAGAACCTATTGCGGTTTTAGCTGTTGACTGAGCTCTATCATTGCTTTAACATGTAAATTGCATTTCCCTTTATAGTAGTTTTGAACTTTTCATTTTCTTGTTTTTACATGAAATTGACCTACTATTGGCGTAAGAGTCTCTTCGTATCTATATAATTTCATAATAGACGAGATTCGTTCGGATAGTACCTACCACAAAATCTTAAATAGGTATAATAAGTTACTTGATGATGACTTTTAAAAAAAAGTTAAGTTAAGCCAAGTAATTACTTAAAAAAATACCTAATAATTTATTTATTTACAAACAAAAACGGTCAGAGCATTCACAAGCTCATCTCACAGTACTTCAGATATACCGACAGTATTGTCTTCCAATCGACCGCAAACAAATCGGAGTCAAGTCAGTCTTGCCGTATTGAGCGCCGATAGAGGGCGAGGAATGGGTGATCGTGAACCCACGACAGTATGGCTCTATGGCTCATGCGAAGAGCAAATAGCTTATGCCTCTTCCATCATCATCTCTCGAGCCTTTTCTCAACTATGTTGGGGGCGTCTTCCAGTCGAACCGGATGCAGCTGAGTGAATGGTTTATCCACTAAGCCACCACGACATATGCCTCCTACAACGCTAATAATTTAGTGGAGCATAAATCTGTATATGTATTATTCCTTCGTATAGTACCTGGGAATTTCTTTTTCCTGTTAAAATTTTGCAGACAATGTAGGCAGGTATAACATAATATATTAAATGAAAAATTAGAATGACTAAGCACATACTTGTTAAGTTAGGTCTTGGCATCACGTAATTGAGTTACGTGCTTACGCACACGAGTCGCTCAAAGTTTTGAATTAGGTAGGCGAAAAATTTATTTATTACGAACTACTTAGAGTAATAAATGATCCAGAAACTAAGTACACCGGACTGGGCACGTAGCAATGAAAATACTTTAAATCAAACTTAGTATCAGCGCACTGCAGACTTTTTAGTCGGCCGATCGGGCACTTGAAAACTACAGAAATGATAATATGTCCTAGGCCGATCTCATATAAGGAGATAAGCCAGCTGCGCAGGACATATTATAGTGCACGAGCATTCGCGCAGATACAAGTGCACTCACTATTCCTTCACTCTCATAGCCCGATGGGATGGCAATCCGACACGACCGGCAAGAGATCAGGCGCAGGACCGATATTTACGTGCTCTTCGATGCACGTGATTTCGACCCGACCTGGAAGTTGAACCCGAGACCTCAGTCATAACGACCACTAGACGAAGCAGTCAACGAGGATGTACAGAAATACATAAAATAACAATGATCAGATATTTGGCTTGTTTAGTCTGCAGTGTGCGGTTGCGTTTACGTCATAAAACTCGATAAATAGATAAAAAAATAATACTGGGTAAAATTAAATGCCTGAATATTTAATCTCATGAATTAGGCCAACTAAAATAATGAACAGTGAAATACTGTTAAATAATTTAATTTAACAGGATAAATAATAATGAGTATTTTGGATAACCACCGGTATGACGTGTAGCATTCATAACTACTGTTGTCATATTAACTTTGGTAATATTGATCTTTAATATTATGTATCAACTTTGACGTCATTAATATAAATAATACTGCAAGCTTTAGTATCACCATGCGAGGTTATTCCTATGCAAACTGGTATTGATTCATTTATTTATCAAAATACATATATTACAAACGAGAAAGTGACTGCAAAAATAACTCTGTCTGTTTGTTTTTCCAACTTTTACGCCAAAACTACTGAACCAATTTTAAGTTTTGATGCTCAGATAGTTTAGAGGCTGATGAAAAACATACTTAGGCCAGTTTTTCTGGATGCGGAAAGAAGCTCCTACAAGCAACTAATAAATGTTTTGTCTCTGAAATTGTTCTACAGGTATCTTTACTAATTTTTTTAAGTAAAGTATCACCTAGTTCACAATATTACAGACAACACTTCCAACTTCCTTCCACCTCTCACGTATATTTTGTCCAGCATGTTAGTTATGAGTTATACATTTTTCTTCTTGCCCCGTAGGTACCGAATGGTATTTGAGGCACAAGTTTTGCATATGCTTTAAAATTATCTAACCATTAATTCACCTACCTACTGTATTATTTTGATATCAAACAATCACATTAATGCATATGATGTTTACGTTTTGAAAACGTATAAGTAGTTCGTAGCATGAAGCGTATCATAGTTCCGAATAGTTAGTTTCTGAGAAGGCGCTTGCGGCGCGGCGGCACGGGTACAAATTACAGGGGCGCAACCACCGCGCCTGGCCCAAATCTACGCTGCCCAAACAATCGAATTAGATGTAATGACTCCCATGCACCTAGTAGTTTAGACCCCTTTCTGTGCCGACGACTTTCACTGCTAATACGATATCGACACTCGTTACTATAAGAAATATTGTTATCTGTGTCAAACAACTATTGATTGATGTTTTTTTTTTCTCTCCATCAACATAATTCAATTTACACCGCAAAAAGTTTCGTAACCAAACTAAGAATCCAACACACGTATCCTCACATAATATATTGTGTTCTATTTAAGTTTAATTTACATTAATTTAGTTCGTACACCAATTCAATGACCGGTGATTAATGTTCACGGAGCGGTATAAACTAAAAGATAAATTAACGTCATTTTAATACCTACTCCGATATAAGTAACAGGCGCGTACAAAAAATCCTATTAGTCGGCCGGGCTCGTCCAAACATTAGACAAAGGCCGCGATCGGACATAAATACATATGGGCTCGCTACCAATAATTACCGTTTATTATAAAGGATGAAATAAAGCGCATTCCAAACAAACGGGTATATGGTACATTCGGTAGTAGGTGTCACAGGTCGTGTCTAAGCTCATCAATCTTGGCTCCATTTAATGTTGCATAGAATAGGTGAGCGTCGAGCATGCGAGCGGTGAGCGGCGCGGGAAACAAGAACGGCTCGCGTGCACAATGCGAGCGAACAAGAGCGGTGCCGCGCAAATGGAATACGCCGGCGACGCCATTGTCGATACACAAAAGAAAGGCAATCATTCGACATGAATAAATATCTTTGAATAATGGGGCCTCGCTGCTTATAATGAAATGTTTTATGTATCGGAATTATCGCGTATAAACCGCTTTTATACAACGCTACACTTCCTTGTTAATGTTTGATTCGCGGTTTCGTTATCATATTCAGATTAATGCCCATGGCTTCAATAGTAATTTACGGTATTTAATTAATGTACCTTTAATTAAGATACAAGATAGGTCGATGGGATGGTTAATAGCCTTATCATTACTAATGCGTAATACTTAAAGTGAAATGAAGCCCTGAAGCATTAATAAAGTTCGACTCTCATTCAATTTACTTTCGATAAAGGATAGGAATGAAGCGGTATGTTATTCAAACCCTTGCTGGGCTCACAATAATTTATCACAAACTTTCCTTCACTATCATCCTCCGAACCCAATACTCCTTGGTTAGACTGGTGTTATATTTACTGGCTTCTGACTACCCGTAACGACTTCCAAGGATGTTCAATGACAGCCGGGACCTACAGTTTAACGTGCCATCCGAAACACAGTCATTGGTGTCTAGGATAGACTTAGAAAGTACATACAAACTTAGAAAAGTTGCATTGGTACTTGCCTGACCCGGAATCGAACCCGCGCCCCCATACTTGTGAGGTTGGTTCTTTGCCCTCTAGGCCACCATGACTTTTCACTATCTTGAGTTTATTGTTACTGCAGACCTAAATGAAAATTATTATAGACACAGAAAAAAACAAGATGGTAATTTTTGTGTACCTTTTCTATAATATAAAATTACAATATATAATATAATAAATCTTATTAAAAACGGTAAATGATTCATATACATTCATTAACTAACCACAAAAATTACAAATTAATTTGTGTAATGTCTCATCATTTTTGTCATTACGCAAATTCTAATAAAATAGAAATCCCTAAATTACATCAGAACACTCGTAATAGCTCGGCAATTAATTAGCTGCACCAACCAATTAGTTTTATGAGCCTATTACTGCAAACAATACATAATTAACTTTTCTCAGTAAACAATAGTCGTCAAAATTTTAATTTATCATTTTGTATCCCAACATTGTTCTCTACAAGTATCATTCGAGCTTTCAAAACCAACGAGATGAGGAAAATATTATGTACTTTCAGAACCAAAAGTAGGTACTACAAATCACAATTTTCAAAAGTGCTTACAAAGTAAGGGTCATAATTTTTTTAACATGGCAAACACCATTTACTTAACATCCTAAACTACAGGAAAAAAAATGCATTTGTCTTAATATTTTTTTTTAACCCCTCTGCTCGACAAGATTTTGACATATGACTATACCGTTGATTCGGCGGGATATTTTGAATCGCGACATGGAAGTCAAAAATTTGTACTAACTTTCAACACATGAATTCTAAGTCCGTAATGCCTGATTAGAAGTATTTTACCTATAACTTTAGAGCTCACTTATTTGACAACAACGTGCAAAGGTCAAATGGGGTCAGTTAATTCAGAAAAATATAATAATTACGGCGTTTTTAAGTCTATAGAAAAGTTAGGCATTTCAAATTTGGTGAAAACTTAGGTACCATTAAATAATCGCATCACTTTCTCAAACACAACACAAACGTCATATTTATAACATTTTCAACCCATTGCAATACATTTGGTGCACTTATTTATGTTCAATAACTAAAAAATCAGCACATAAAATACACAATAAAAATGAACAATATTTACAAGATCAAAGTCACAGACAAGTAGAGTTTGGAATAGAGTTTTATTTTTTTTTTCAATCATCGGTGTGCATTCGATACCTAAATCGGATATTTATTATAAATAATCGAATACCAATTTTATATATTCTTTTTAATAGCAACTTATTTCAATTTTATTTATTAATTTTAAATTATAGGTTCAATTTGTTTTTGTTGTTAAGAAAAAAGATATTTAAGTTTTATGAAAGTTTTTAGCATTAAATTTTTATATGTATTATTTATTTTGGTGTTGCGTCATTCGTAATAATTTTTAACTTTAATTGAATTTTTATTACCTATTACGGAATTTTAATTTATTCTTATATTATTTCTGAACAATTCTAAGATTTTTGTTTCGGCGGAGGGTAAGCCTGCTCATAGAGGTATTTAGCCTACTTCAATCGATCTCAGTGGCGTGCACTAAGTGCACTTGGAGAGGCCTATGTCCAGCAGTGGACTGCGATAGGCTGATGATGATGATGATGATGATGAGGGTAAGCCTGGTGTTCTGAAATATAATGCAATTTGTAACTACCAAAGTAATGTACTTATTTGATGATGAGAAACAATAATAATAATTGATTGATTTTAAAGTCACCAAATATTTTTAACCGAATCCCAAAAAGGAGGTGGTTCTCAATTTGGATGTTTGTTTTTGGTCGAAAGGGTATATTCCCCATATTTGTTATTAGGTCCAGGATCTGATGATGGAAACCTTGAGAAATCGAGGGCAACTCTCGAAAATTGTAAGCATAGATAAGGTTATAACTTGACACTCAGATGTATGTCTGGGCCCCGATTCTCCTAAGTTAATAATGTCAAAATCTAATAGAAATCGAATCGCAATATGATCGTTATAGCAGTTTTAACCATATCGGGCATTCTGCTACTAATAAAAGACCAATCGTATTCGATTGACATTTGATTGGTGTGCGATTGGTCTGCTATTTTGATGATTTTGGTCTATACGGTAGTTTGCTGTACAATCATTATGCAATCGTAAATCATTTGCAGACAAAATGATTCATTATTGAATGACAGAAAAGGATAAAAACGTTTATTTCAAAGAAAAAATAGCGGAATGCCACATACGCTTCAATCGTAATCGAGTCGGGATTGGATCTCAGTCGAAGCGAGTCGAACGTCAATCGAAGGTCGCTTAAGTAAAATTAGGAGAATCGGGCCCCTGATAACACTATGAAACAGTAAAGGTTTGGAGCTGACCTGATGATGGAGACCAGAGAAGGTCGAGGGATCTCGACAACCGAACTTCTCTCGTCTCCATCTCCTTCACTGTTGCAGAGGCCTCGTAAATACGAATAATATAAGCACAAACACGAGAAAGTTTAAATATTCAGTTGTCGAGTTCCCTCGAACTTCACTGGTCTCCATCATCAGTTCAGCTCAAAACCTTCACTGTTGAATAGTGCTACCAGGCAAACACCTGAGTGATAAGATTTCAACCTATGTATTTCTGCAACTTTCGAAAGTCGCCTTCGATTTCTCAAGGTTCCATCATCAGATCCTGACCTGATGATAACGGGACCACCTCGGAAGTATACGCTATCAAACAAAAAAAGAATCATTAAAATCGATAAATAAATGGCTGAGTAATCGCGTAACAAACATACAAAAAAAAAACGGTCGAATTGAGAACCTCCCCTTTTTGGGAAGTCGGTTAAAAATAAGTCGGCGGCGGCCATCTTTCCATCTTGGACCAGCTTTCGATGAACAGCGAACTATTTGCCCTTTCAAACAATGAAATCGTCATAAAATTTTGCGATAACTACACCTAACTACGGCTCTCGTCAAATAGCTTTGCCGCTCAGTTAAAAAGTTGGAGTAACGAATCGCCATTAAGTTTGGCAGGTCTACAGGAATCCTGCACATAAAACACCCGAAGAAAAAAATAAGTCTTCATTTGCCGTCTTCAGAAACCCTAAAAACCGAAGATTTTTTTTATTCCGGCTACAACGTATTTTCTACCACTGATTTTCTAGCACTTTTTTCAAAATAAATTAAGTCATTTTACTTTTCCTTATTTATTTTCAGACTATGGTAAGTACCTATACAAAAGTGCAATTTAGTAATATTATAATATAAAATTATTAAATCGATTCTTTATTTTAACGAATCGGATCATTCGATGCAAAACTTCTATCACCGTCGCCATCTTGTCTATGCGTCTTCAAATTTAAAAAAACAACTAATGTAAACAAACATGGCGAGTTCGATCAGAATTCCCGGTAATTACGATTGGATTTTAAAAAGGTATATTTCTAACGGGATGCTAAATATGAAAGGTTTGAATACGTAAAAATAATTTAAATTTATTTAGTTATTTTATTTAGTACTCACAAATGTGGTTTGATTGGAAAGAAAATAAATATATAAATAATATAAATAATAGCCCCGCAGGGCATCTGAGGCGGATGACGGGGAGTAGCGACCCCGCGGGGCTATATATCCGAGTGCTCCAGGGAGAGTATACTGTCCCCCACCTCCGGCTTGCCGGAGTGAAGCATGACGGGGGATAGGTCTCCCGCCTCTTGGCTTGCCTTCATCGGCCGGTCAGAGTGGAGTCGCTAGAGCAAGGTTAGTCCTGCTCGGAGGGTAGGTGCCTCGTGGTAAGTGGCGAGTGGGCCGGTGATGCTGGACCCACAGGGAGCGCGTGATCTGCGTTTAAAGTCCGCCGAGGTATCCTCACCCTTCTCAGCCGCTCATGTCCCTGTTGCCCTCTTGTTGCTTTTCAGTGACTGATTCCCGGGGGCCCAGTAAGTGAGTTGGCGAGTCTCCACCTGCCATTTTAACATGTATTTAATACATTGTCATCGGCAGGTGCCATAGTTCCCGTAGTTTCCCCATTCCTAGTCCATTAGCATCCCATCACAATAGCCTAAGTAGTTTTCATCCATAGTTAGCAATAGTTTAGCACAGAACCGGGGATTGTCCTTGGGTACATTTCTATAGTGTATACAGGGATAATCGTCGGTTTTGTGTCACCATTTCATTAAAGTTGTCTCAAAAGGGCTTCAGCGTGTTGGCTTCGGCCCCACGTTCGCCTCCCAAAAATCCGGGACTCTATAGTCCCGAGGTCTGGAAGAGACATACATTAAATAATAATAATAGCGTAAATAATTAGGAAAGTGTATGACTGATTCGCAGACCCCAATTGGGGTCTAAACCGAGCTTACGGTGACATTGATGTTCAGACCCCGATTGGGGTCCGCTACGGATTTGACGGTTAAAGAAGGTAAATGTACAACATATTGAAATTTTGATTTGTTCAGCTGCTTTTGATGCTGACTGTACTTATATACCTAGATACAAATAGGGGTATTTACTCACGGTTCTGAACTTCCTTATGTTTTCTAGCTTCTAATATAATGTAATGTAATCAGTATGAATATAAGATTGAGATGTTATATGGATATGCCTATAAAGATGTTTAATCTTATATATCTTACGTTTTGAAATATTCAGGTGTAAAAAAATAATGGATACTCTGAAGTGGTGTTGGGAAAACATGAGTAAGGTGAAACAATCACAATCTTTCGGACATCATTATATATAAGAAAGAGCTTCATTCATAATATGACCATATTAAAATATAACAAAACTTTTTTCCTATTAGCCTACATTATTCTCCTTTACATACCAAAACCAGAGAGAAACATGTTTTTATACTTCCTTATTTTTAAATAAAGAAGAATAACACAGGCATATAATTTTCCCATAGACAAAAACACAACCATTCCATAGAGGTTTAATCAAATCACGAAGCATCTCATTGGGCCGCAGCGTCCGTAAATTTTTCCGGTACGTTTCCGAATCGAATAGCATTAATTAGAGTTGCGCCGGAGTGCGGAACGAAGCGACGGAGGACTCACGCTCCTTCACCAATAAATCAATTTAATCTAAAGTTCGGCCATTCAGAGAATGCGTTCCTGACACGTCGCGATTGAACTGACGACGTAACTTTGCAATGGCGTTGCAGTTACGATAAAAATATTTTTGCTGGTTGTTTACCGTTTTAACAATTGAGGAGCATTAAAACAACATTATTATATCAATAATCAATGAATGTAGTTACGTCGTCAGTTCAATCGCGACGTGTCAGGAACGCATTCTCTGAATGGCCGAACTATAATTTAATTTGAGGCCTGGCTTCCTCCGAACGTTTTCGGAGTCACGCAACCTCCATGTTTAAGGTCGATTTCCTTATAACTTTGTTAGATGACAAATATTGGTAGGGTATTTTGATAGTAGTATTCATGTTTCCTACAGGTACTATGATAGCTTACTACTTAAATATGGAATTCAGCTAGTCTAATAAGAATCGTAGTATTGATCCGATTCAATAACAGTTTACTAAATGTGGTATGGAGCTAGTCTTAGTAAACCATCAGCATAGAACTACATAGGTGGTTATTAGTAGTTTCTTGACGTACGTATAAAGGTGGCCCTTAGACATTAGGTTCCTATTCTTATTGTATATTAAAATAGAGAAATAAAGTAACTCCACAGTAAAGTTTTTTGCGCGATAATTCTGATAAAATAAAGAGAATAATTTTCACCATATAAAGTAAGTATGAATAAGTTGACATCAGCCGTAGCGTTACGCATTTTCGTAGCATCTCGTAGCGCGTAGCACTATTAATTCACCTCCAGTAATTGCATATATGAATCGCCACAGCACAGGCTTGGTTTAAAAATACTGTTACTACAAATAACAATTGATTACTAAAATAGATTCTTTATACCTAAACAAAGACTTAGTGATCACGTTTTAACAGTCGCTTAAATAACTTTTCAATGTGCGAAAGTACAAGGCCAATTAGTAATTACAAAATCCAGGTAAGTACAGATAAAAACAGATTCTTTATTTATTGTAACAACAAATAAAGTTCATAGAAGCATGGAAAGCCTCAGTAAAATGCCCCTCAAAATTATAATACCTACCTACAGTTTTCATGTACATAGGTACTTAAAAAAGCTACATTTCTCAGTGTCATTGTAACGTTCGCACACTGAAAAAATATAGAAACTGGTAAGGACACTGGTTGCGTTATTAACAACTTTACTGAAGAATAAGTTCAATGTTTCCAATTTTAAACCAATATCGTTAATTCCGATCAGTAAATATATAAGTAGTCACAAGTAGCTACTGCTAAGGATGTGTAGCAAGTCACGTTCGATGAGATCATGCGAACACATCCAAAAAACTCTTTAAACAGTAGCACAACACGTTCCCACATGAATCAATACGTTCACTATTCACTCCTATTTAGAACCAAGCTACCAAATAAATGAGTTAACGTCTAATCGAGTCTATCCAACGAGGTATACCATCATTTTGCGCTTCATTATAACTTAGCAGCACAATAATAAGACACA
Organism: Helicoverpa zea; assembly: GCF_022581195.2. Taxonomy (NCBI): domain Eukaryota; kingdom Metazoa; phylum Arthropoda; class Insecta; order Lepidoptera; family Noctuidae; genus Helicoverpa; species Helicoverpa zea. The sequence goes on along the minus strand of NC_061452.1, from coordinate 10,886,293 downwards.
CATCAATGCCTAATTCAATTTCATCTCAACAAATTGAATTTGTTCTATGTGAGTGTACATTCTTGTTCGTACAATGAGTATACCAACAATGAGGTGGAATACCAACATGGAGTAGCTTCGACCACACAGCTCGCCGTCACGTTTCCAATGAGATCGGTGCCGCGATGACACCCTTGAAATGTTTTTAATAGCGTGATTTATAGAGCAAATTAAACATTTGACTTGCCGTGAATTTGACGCTGAGTGGATCGGTCACGCACGGACACTGCGCCCGCGCTGCCTTCCTCTCCGAGTACAGGCGAGAACGAACTTGTTGAGGAAATTATTATAATGCTGCCGGGCAATGGCCGGTGATTATGATTTAATGAATTAATGTAATTGATATTGAGGGCGGTACTGTCTGATTCATGTGTAGTGTGATGAGGAAGTTACTTACACACTTTCATAACAATGTCTGTAATATTCGCAAAGAATTTTGTGAAATAAATATTAAATTCAAAGTAACAAGGATAATGATGTGCGTATGAGACGTACTTCAGAAATGTATACATTAAAAATAAATTCCCAATTACTCACTCTTATCACAATAACCACAGCCGAAAACGCAAATCAAAAAGGTAAATTAGGTACTTCGAGGAAAACCTCGTCTGGTCGTTCCATTTCCTTTGTGTGGTTGAGTGTACACATCATCGCGCTACAGAGCCTGCAGTGGGGTGGTCGCAGCTGATTAATACGAATCACTACCGTCTTCCACGGAAGGTTTTTTCCATCGACGACACCGTGCGTGCGCGTGAGAACCGATTTCCATCGCTACCATGCCGTTTTGGCACTAACGGTACCGTATCGCTAGCATAAAAGCTCCCACTGTGAAAGTACCAAGCTAATAAAATGAGCACAAATCACGTAGGTCAAACCAACCGTGAAAATGCGTTTGCAGTAGTGGTTATCGTTGTTTTGTTGAGTTATACCTGATGTTGTTGTGACAGCCTGTTGGTATTACGGACGTTACGCTGGACTGTCAACAGCGCATTGTAGGTAAAGCATTTCTAAAAATATCAACGATGTTAATCATAGTGACAGTAATTGAATTACTGTTTTTTTTATTGTATTTAGACACAAGTTTTTTACTCGTATTGTACTAGTATAAAGCTAGCGACAGTAACTTATACTTTTGAGGTAGGTAGTACCTACCTATTTGTTATTCAAACTTCAGGACTTTTAAGTCATATTTTTTTTTTAGCAACACTACAAACATACTATTCTTTCTGAAATTCACACCAACATTTGAACACACTCACCCACCATCCACACAGCGAAAAAATACTCACTAGTAATTCAAAAGTGGTTTCAATGCGGTGTTGCCAGTAAAGCAGGCAGTAAAAGTGCTCGTTGTAAAGGAGTCCAATCAGCTGCCTGTCGTCCAATATTTGTTATAGGCTGTGCAGCCGCAAGTGCCCATTGTGCCTCGTACAAATGTACTGAGGTACTGAGCCACTCGTTATACTTTCAGCCACCGATTTGTGAGATACAGGGTGGATCGTGCCTATGAGTTATACCAACGACTCTTTTTATTCGACATTAAGTATTCGTTGCGACGGCTTGTAGAATGTAGACAGCCGAATCGTGCGAGTTGTCGGAAATGTTTATCTAGTACTGTTTTGGTTAAGTAACCACCTTTGTACTTCTTGAATGTCTGGTTCTGGTGTTCTGGTTCACGAAGGGCACCAAAATAAACATAGATTTTAGTCAGTAAGAGTCTGACTCTCCCACTGCACCCACTGCGAGAACATCTGATGACACCCCACCAAAAATTAAAAGGATACCGACCGTTTATACGTACGCAGGCATTTGCTTACTAGATATTTTTTTATAAATTTAAATAAATACTGGACTAATTGAAACCTACTGTACATACACACCCAGTGTGACTTACCATCTGCTCTAATATCATAAGTTTGCACTCTCACATGAGAACTTGTGAAAAACATTGCTTTGCCGTCACAGTTCACAAAACTTACAAAATTCTCACTATTACCTGACCACTAAGGAGACACCGTATATATTTATAAGGATATATTGTTGCCACTCTAGTATCATAGTTAATTCACGGTTACTTATTAGAAGCACAAAACCTGTGTTTCAACGACGTCCTCGAACGAAAGTCACTTATTTCCTACAATAATATCTGCTAAAGAGATAGAATTTCGATCTCACGTTTTAAAAATAACAAATTAATGGGTAAACTTGAGCTATTTTCTTGTTTTATTTAATCTAATCGCTTAAAATATCAAGAAATCAACCGTTTAATTCAAGTGTAGCCACACGTCCACATTTTAATCTTGTAGGTACCTAATTAAGTGGTAAGTATTTAACTTGCTACTTTTCCTACATCTTAAGGTACCTAAGTATCAGTACTTATTAATTCCATGAAATAATTAACTCTATATTTTAACTGCATTTTACCTACTAATACCTATAATTCCCAATTATGATAAGGTACCGTTAAGGATAATGAACATTAACCTCAAATAATTCTTGAAATACTTAGATAATAATAACAACTTCCTAATTTAATAATATGTTCATTATTAATTGACAATAGTATCGTAATAGTTACAGGTTACAGGATAATCATACCTAATTAAAATTGCCGGAATTTCCTCCAAAGCGTCATATTTCACTATCGAGGGATTTTACACAATTTAGTTGCAACTTCTATTATATTAATAGTGTAATCAGTGCTTACCTATTGAATGCAACCCAAATAGGTGTCGGGTTTTAACGCCAACCAATCTGTTTTCCCGACCGTTCACTCGAAGTCACGGTGACATCGTCGTAACTCGGCGATGAACACAAAAGGTGTTCAGTGTTCAGTGGCGGGGGTCGGGAACGCCCGAGGGTAAACGGCACTCAATTTAACCATTTCTCTATATTAATTACCAAAACAGCCCCAAGCCGTTGCGTTGAGCATAAATAACAAAAAATGACGTGTACGTCACGGCAGCCGACTCCGCCGATTACATTAGCAGCCCCCTTCTCAAGCTTAAACGAGTTTAAGGGAGGCGATTTATAACACGTTTAATACGTAGCCTCCCGTATAAATTGTATAAAATCCAGAAAACTGGTTCATAGACATCACCTGTCTTTTGTATACGCTTTATTTTTATGTAAAAGGAAAATTGTAGGCAGCTAATGTGTAAGTAGAGTGAGTAACTAAGAACTCTATCATGTAGGTAGTATTTAGATTTAAATGTTTATTCTGGTAATTTGTATTTTTAACTATCTGTTCTGTACTTACCTATTTACCATACTAACTTAGTCATAACTTAGGTCATATTAACATGACCTATTAAATGTTTCTTGTTTCGGCTTTTTTGCAATAAATACAACAGTTATATTTTACATTAATTTATTTTATTAAATGTACTTAATTAACTTACTTTACAATTAATTTGACACTGACAAAACAGATGATAACACAATAAATCCAAGGTTACAAATTAACAATATAATTAAAGACTAAAAATATGAAATAAACTTTAACAGCTTTTTAACATCATAACATACCATACGTTTAGTTTCTAATAATTTACATTTAATAATAGTTTAAATATGTACAGAATACATCCTATTTTTAGCAAACATTTTGTATTAGGCAAGGACAGCAAGATAACGAATGTGATGAAACGAACTTTTGTGAAAATTAAATACTTAGAATGATCCTTTTTATCAATTAATTCCACATGAAATTATAATCGATATGATTTTAATTATAATAAGACAAAGTACAGTACTACAGTGAAAATTAAAACAGAGCAGAATACCTGAGCTTTTCTTTGCGTTGATGGAACCCACTTGAACATTTTTTACATATTGGTAGGTAAATAGGCACAGACAGACCTATCATACAAATGCGTTTGTAGATAAAATGCGCTTACTGTAATTTATCACTCCGATATCGATATCAGAAAAAACATGAACATCTTTGTGGACAGACCATCTATTTAAGTACAACAATTGTTATAAAACCACAATTAAATATGGTTTAATATCTATGAATCACCTAAAACTATTGCACTTTATACAGTCATCATCAGCTTAAAATAAATAAGTTACACAGAGTGCAACGGTTGTTGGAGATAAAAATGAAAATTATCGATAATATTTTGAAAGTTAAGTCTTAACTGAAGATGCTCAAGAGGCGATGGCGGCAGGAACGGACGCCACATGGCCTGCAGTGCCAGCAAGTCTGGCCGGTACGCCGCCAACGGCGCGCGCGCATCCGCGGTCACATCACCACTAGCCTTACTGTCCACTCCACTACTCAACAAACTGTCTATGGAGAACGACTTCCTCCAACTGTCCTTATCCGTGTCAGTCACTGTACAAGAACTAGGCAGCACTGGCGCCTCGAACACCTGCAGCGGTGGAACCCTCACGTTCAGCTGCCCCGCCAGGAACTGCTGGTTGAAGTTAGCCAACGCCGCCAACTCCGACTTGAAGCTGTCTCTCTGATCCGTGTGCAGCTTGAACCTCTTGCGTCTCCGGAGCAGCGAGCCGTTCTCGAACATGTCGAAGGCCTGCGGGTGCAGCGTCCAGTAGGCGCCCTTGCCGGGCCGGTCCGGGCGGCGCGGCACCTTCACGAAGCAGTCGTTGAAGGAGAGGTTGTGCCGCAGCGAGTTCTGCCAGCGCTGCGTGTTGCGCCGGTAGTACGGGAAGCGGTCCGTGATGAACCGGTAGATCTCCGACAGCGGCAGCATGCGCTCCGGAGAGCTCCAGATCGCCATCGCCGTCAGGGATATGTACGAGTACGGAGGTTTCTGATCGCCGTAGGAATCGCGCGGTGGCCGCGGCATGTTCGATAGTGCTAAATGCTAATGATATGTGTCGGGGCGGCGAGGCTCGCGGGCGTGGCGCCGGTGGGCGGGGTGAGACGGGGCTCCGCCTCTCGCCCGCGCCCCTCGCCGTCAGATATGATAACGAGAATGCCACTCGGCGAACAAACCGCATCTCCCCCTGGGACTATCATTACTGACATGATTGACTGTGCACTTACCTCCTGTTGGTTTAAACCTGTATAATGCTAAACAGACATTCACTAAACCAGACTTTCAAATGCTAAAACCAAATTTGCGATTAATAAACACAGAGCCGGTATAAATATAGGCATTAAAAAGTATAGGTAATAGGTATAGGTAATTTATCAGTAGGTACCTCAGTAGGTTTGAAATCTCTTTTTATTTATTTTATTAAGAAAATGTATGATTTAATAACACCAAAAACTATTCGCTCAGTCACAAAACTAGGTAAATTCATTTTAAAAAAGCTCTTTATGCACCTTTATTAAATCTCAATAATTATTTAACAATAAATATTTATTTCATCAGACAATCAAAGCGTTTTTGTTTACCCTACTCATTCAAATTCAAAAATCAAAGGGTTGCTTACAAACTTTTCAAATGTTTTGTCCACTTTTTTATTGTTTCATACTTTTCTTTTTAGCGCTGAAAAATAAAAAGTTAATTTCAATCATAGGAGCACAATGTATAATTTAAATCATTCAAAAATCCTTACATTTATTAAAATAATTGAAATGTAACGCGGTTTCAGCGCCATCTAGTGGCGAGTAGCGAAACTAAAGAGGAGCGAAGACTCCAATCTCGTCACACCGTATTTTATTATGAATTGAAGTTAAAACCGCCCTACAATCTCTATCTAACACTGCGCAATATCTATCTAGCTAACCGATACAAAAATAAAACCAAAATATTGTAACAATATTTTATTAAACATACATGATTCGCGTACACATGATAAATTACACTGATCAACAATAAAGTTTCACAAATCTCGAGGGAAGGATATAAAAGTTGGTATAAGAATAAAAAGTTTCATCTAAAAAGGTTAGACTATGTACTTCATTCTGCTTGTGTTTCTCTCTTCAGTTATATACGTTCACAGTTTGGATGTGAGCTCAGGAACAGCCTTGAACAAGTCAGCGACCAAGCCGTAGTCGGTCACCTGAAAAAACAGAAAAAAGTTATTTAAAAAATTAATAAGTTGTTTTTGTGCAATATTTATCATGTATGTACATATTTATGTGACTATATAACTTTAAATAGTACTTGAGTTTATACTTGACTGCTGTCTCTTCTTATAATCGTTAAAAAAATAGTAGGTAGATGAAAGTATCAATCTTTGTTTCTTAATTTCAGCGTAATTACGCATATTTTTGCAAAGCTATATGAATAAACTAATTAATTTTATTTTTCATCCCACGATATTCAGCACCAAAATGATTTTAATCATCACAGATATAGGCAACTGCTGGTTTACAGATTTCCCTTCCCAAATTAATATCAATGTAATAATTTGTACCATTATCACTAAGTGCTCGTTATTGACGTTAAAGATAAGGTGCTGATATAAAAATTTCAGACCTTGACTTGTTGACTGGCAGTGGATAACTAACTTTATTATCTACTATACTATGATATTTAATTTTCTAAAGACAAAAGACCCTAATAGGCGCTTGTATTAAAATTAATTATGTGTGCTTTAAAAACATGAACAGGTTTATTTTTTTATTTTTTAAGCTATCATATTGATGATTGTGTAATAAATCATTTAACGGGATATTTACCTGGAAGATAGGTGCCTCAGGGTCCTTGTTGATAGCAACAATGGTCTTGGAGTCCTTCATGCCAGCCAAATGCTGGATAGCACCACTGATGCCTACTGCGATGTATAGGTCCTACAACACAATAACATGACATTTTTAATAAGATAAGACACAACCTTTACAAGCTTTAAATGATATGTAATATGGGAAAAAATCCTGCTATAATTGACTATTTAATTTTAATTTATATTTACTAGGGAAAAAATTGCCACAGAATTGAATTTCATTCATAATATTACAGTGTTTGTCGGACCTCCAAGTCTGTCAAACATGGATAAGATCTCTTATTAACTAAATAATCAGTAATGTCTCTGATAAGGTACCTGTATTACATTAAATACTTACAGGAGCAACAATCTTGCCGGTCTGACCGATTTGCAAGTCGTTGGCTACGAAGCCGGCGTCCACGGCCGCTCGGGAAGCACCCACTGCGGCGTTCAACTTGTCAGCTAGGTCGTACAGAAGCTTGAAGTTGTCGCCCGACTTTAGACCACGACCTGGTGATGGAAATCAGTGTTTAGACAATAATAAAATACACTAAAATTTTAATTGGCATAGCAGTCGGCAAAATATGAACCGACATGAAAGACAAGAAAAGATAATAAAGTACTGTCAAGTATTGACAATCCAGTTTGAATGTATATTGATTGTAATATTTTCATATTGGAAATTCTGGATACGAAATGGTTAAGTTTTCCAGCTAGATTTCCGTGTATTGGATATTTTTCTTCACATTGGAAATCTGAAGATCAAGAGATCATTGGACTATTCTAGCAAGATACAAGCCTTAAATAAACAGCAAACAACAGTATTTCCTTACCGCCAGCAACAATGTTCTTGGCACTCGTAAGTTCAGGTCTGTCAGACTTGGCGAGCTCCTGCTTGACAAACTCAACAAGGTCTGTCTTGTAGTCGCCTTCGGGTGCCTTGTCTACGGCCGCGGAGCCACCTTCTAGTGGCTCCGGGGGGAATGCTGTGCTACGGACTGTGATCACCTTGATGTTGTCCTTGGCTTCCAATGTGAGGACAGCGTTACCTGAAATATGGTTAAAAAAACTTTGAGCTAAAATGATATTGAAGGTTTTTTGTTAAGAAAATGAGTTACAAGTAGTGAGCAGAGCGTATGTGGTCAAGGTAATAAATGAATAATGTAAACACAGGCTAATGTAAGTATTCCAGTTTAGTATTCAATACCTATTGTGTATATTGTAATTCTGAGATCTGTTTAGTTGTAAATAGTATTGTCATGTTTAACATGTATAAGATATACATGTAACTCAAAGTAACCAAAGAGATTGATAAGCATTATGTTTACCTGCATAGATGGTTCTGACAAAGGTGTTAGCATCCTTAACTCCAATGATGTCTGTAATAGGGGACACATCCAGCTTAGCTGCTACTCTTGGCAGAACAGCCTTGCCGAAGGCAGTCGCTGGAGCCAGGATATGTGTGAAGTTGAACTGCTTCTGGGTGGCTAAGATGAGAGGTGTCAGAGACTCGGGGGTGAGACCCTTGAATGTGTCACTTTCAGCCACCAGAACTTTGGAAATTCCATTTGCTTTAGCTACAGCTTGAGCTGCCTGGAATAAATAAATAATGTAATTTTTAAATAGTGCTTAGTTCTTAGCTATTGTATTAGGATAAGAGATCCTGTAAAGATAGTTTAAGGTGTTTTTAAATAAATAAATAATAAGACTTTATTTCAAAACATACAAGAAGATATCCCATTCATGAGCAGTCACAAAAACATACAAGAAGATATCCCATTCATGAGCAGTCACAAAAACATACAAGAAGATATCCCATTCATGAGCAGTCACAAAAACATACAAGAAGATATCCCATTCATGAGCAGTCACAAAAACTTACAAGAAGATATCCCATTCATGAGCAGTCACAAAAACATACAAGAAGATATCCCATTCATGAGCAGTCACAAAAACTTACAAGAAGATATCCCATTCATGAGCAGTCACAAAAACATACAAGAAGATATCCCATTCATGAGCAGTCACAAAAACATACAAGAAGATATCCCATTCATGAGCAGTCACAAAAACATACAAGAAGATATCCCATTCATGAGCAGTCACAAAAACATACAAGAAGATATCCCATTCATGAGCAGTCACAAAAACATACAAGAAGATATCCCATTCATGAGCAGTCACAAAAACTTACAAGAAGATATCCCATTCATGAGCAGTCACAAAAACATACAAGAAGATATCCCATTCATGAGCAGTCACAAAAACTTACAAGAAGATATCCCATTCATGAGCAGTCACAAAAACATACAAGAAGATATCCCATTCATGAGCAGTCACAAAAACATACAAGAAGATATCCCATTCATGAGCAGTCACAAAAACATACAAGAAGATATCCCATTCATGAGCAGTCACAAAAACATACAAGAAGATATCCCATTCATGAGCAGTCACAAAAACATACAAGAAGATATCCCATTCATGAGCAGTCACAAAAACATACAAGAAGATATCCCATTCATGAGCAGTCACAAAAACATACAAGAAGATATCCCATTCATGAGCAGTCACAAAAACATACAAGAAGATATCCCATTCATGAGCAGTCACAAAAACATACAAGAAGATATCCCATTCATGAGCAGTCACAAAAAACAAGTTTTGTATGTATGTATGAATGTTTGTATAATGATCCAATTGGCGTTTTGACTTTCAATCTTCATTGTTCTTAAGTTCACTAACTTCCAGTACAATTATTAAGTTTGCATAAGTTCAACATTAAAGAATATGTGATAAGAAGCATGAACTCACAGGGCCGCACTTGGTGCCAGCGACCAGCACAGCGACATCTCCACCGATCTTCTTGGCAGCACTCAGTGTGTTCTGGGTGGCCGGCGACAGCACCTCATTGTTGTGCTCAGCTACCACCAGAGTGCTCTGCAGTCTCCTCAACTAAGAACAAGAGGATAGCATGAGTTAAGATTGTTTGTTGTCACAGTCTGAGGGTCTACTACTTTGTCTTACAAAGTAATATGGTAGAGAAATCCTATATTTATATTATATTATCTTGCAATAAAAAAAAACATGTGGTGTTGTGTTATTTATTATTTAGATATCCCAAATTAATTTGGCACCTTAGTAACACATATGACAACCTTGAAATAATAGGGCTGCTAATCATACTACATACATGGAGATAATTAGTAGATAGGAAGTACAAGAGGTACAGTAAGTCAACAAGATGAATATTGATAACAACAAAAATTATGAAATAATTTCGTTCATTTTTGGATATGGTGCAGTGGTAAAACTCTTTATATCACCGTTTATTATTTAAATAATAAATATTATGCAACTTTGGACAACTTTAACAATATCTACGGAAAGTTACGTGGTAGATGGGTTGTTATGAAGGGTAAATTTAAAAAAACAACTAACCTGCGTCGAAAAGAGCAAGTGCCTGCTGCTTGGAGAGAACATTTTGTTAAATATAGTTTTATGATATTATGTACACTAACTTTAAACTTATATTAAAACAATTTTCAATTTTCGTAAAGGTTACAAAGTCCAATTCACTATAGAAATTCGTAGATATTCCCACTCCCCGCACTCCCTCTTGAGAATGACAATGTCACTGTCAAGTGTCAAGTGTTGCATATGGTTGGAAGCAAAGACTACAATGTATATACTTAGCACTGACCTCTATATTTACCACAAGAATATAGAGGTAAATATAGAGGTCAGTGATACTTAGAGAAGAAGTTGGTAAAGAAATCTATTTTCTAACAGAAGTTTTTTTATGTCGTGATCTAAGAAGTAGTTAAGTCTTTACTGAGATTAAACCAGCGTTTATCTTAAGACAAACTGTTTGCTCTGTTGTTTATACCAAAGTGAATAAAATAGTTGCTGAATAATTTTATTTCACCGTAAAATAAGTTAGCGACCCCGCTGCAATATGACAAATCAACTCAGGGTGCCCATCTAGGTTAGACTTACCTACTTAAAATGGAAAATTCCATGTGAATGGACACATTTTTCTGTCTGTGATGCAGCTGTTATATTGTTAACGCGAATGATAGAGACAAACTTCATTGAGATAGAATCCTGAAAATTCATCATCCTCCGAGCCTTTTGCCCAACTATGTTGGGGTCGGGGCGGTCGGCCTGCAGTCTAAAAGGATGTAGCTGAGTTCCAGAATCCTGCAAACTGTAAGGAGAAATTAATTTAATAACTGGCAACACACACTAAGTAAATGTCAAGTTGCTCGAGCGAATGAAATTGAAATGTAAACTTTTGAACCATTTGTTGTCGCGATCTTTTCTTTATTTTAAAGAATAACGAGCACGAAAACGGTGCTCCGAGTCAAATATATTCAGTCCGATAGTCGAGTTCAGTTCAGTATTCTGATTGCTACTGTTGAAAGTAGCTGTTAATTGTTCCTTTAGTTTAGAAGCCTTTTTTTAAGAAAAAAAAAAATGACGCCAACTCCTTTACCGATAGTATCAATTACTCGGCGCGAAACCTTCAGTTCCTGCCACAGGTTGCACAGGTGAGAATAATTCTATGAAGTACATAACTTTCCCTGCTATGTAATCTAATCAACCTAAGCATGTTTCAAGTAACTTGAGATCCTCATGCTCACTCAACAAGTTCTTTTGACATACATTCCGTATGGCGAGGCTAGATACTAAATTGCTGATGCCTGCGGTTTTACTACAATGTAATTTAATATAGACCATCAATTAAGTACTTATTAATACTTTCATGATATTTTAATAAATAATTTTCGTTTTATTTTTTACAGCCCATATTTATCTGACGAAGAAAACAAAAAAATATTCGGAAAATGTAATAACCCAAATGGGCATGGACACAATTATGTTGGTAAGTTTCTTCAACCCATATCCCTATTCAAATTCTGATTTTCTTTTTTTTCTCTTTCTAATAGAAACTCTTTTTACATTTTTTTCTAATTAAAACTTTTATGTTATAGTCCTGGTAACAGTCAAAGGCCCAGTGGATCCCAACACTGGCATGGTCATGAACGTCCATGACCTTAAGCACTACATGCAGTTGGCAATAATGAACCCGCTTGATCACAAAAACCTGGACCAAGACGTACCATACTTCAAATCTGTGGTAATTATCTTTTAAACCAGTTTCCAAAACCAACCAACTACAGATTATTAAATAAATTAATGAACTTTTAATTATATTGTTATATGTTGTGTAATACTAAGGGTAAAAAGGTCAGAACTTATCTAATTTATCTTTGTCTCTAAACAGTTGTTTACATTCATTTACTGATTGTCCAGCCTTTTTTAGGGTTCCGTAGCCAAAATGGCAAAAACGGAACCCTTATAGTTTCGTCATGTCCGTCTGTCCGTCTGTCCGTCTGTCACAGCCGATTTACTCGGAAACTATAAGTACTACAGTGATGAAATTTGATGGGAATATGTGTTGTATGAACCGCTACAAAAATATGACACTAAATAGTAAAAAAAAGAATTGGGGGTGGGGCCCCCCATACATGTAACTGAGGGATGAAATTTTTTTTTTCGATGTACATACCCGTGTGGGATATCAATGGAAAGGTCTTTTAAAATGATATAAAGTTTTCTAAAAAACATTTTTCTTAAAGTGAACGGTTTTTGAGATATCAGCTCTCAAAGTCGTAAAAAGTATGTCCCCCCCCCCTCTATTTTTATAACTACGGGGTATAAAATTCTAAAAAAAATAGAGGTGATGCATGCTAATTAACTCTTTCAACGATTTTTGGTTTGATCAAAGTATCTCTTATAGTTTTTGAGATAGGTTGATTTAACTGTAATTTACGGAACCCTTCGTGCACGAGTCCGACTCGCACTTGGCCGGTTTTTTACTATGACCTTTGTGCTTGAACAATGTCGTAATAATTGATTATTACATTCTATTAGGTGAGCACAACAGAAAATCTTGCCATATTCATTTGGGACCAGCTTCAGAAGGTTATGGAGAAGCCACAATTGCTCCACGAGGTGAAAATCTTGGAGACGGAGAAGAACCATGTGGTATACAGAGGTGGAAGCACCTATCCTAGGAAGAAGTTTGATGCTTCTAACATGCATCCTAACCAACAACATAATGTTTCTTCTGACTCGGACTAAGAAAAAAATCATATGAAATATATTTGACATGTTATTTAAAATTAATATTATTGGATCTGAATTTACTATACAATGTTGAATTATGTATAAATTAAACATTTCAGAATGAAAAAAATCTATTGTTTAATTTTAGGTTCAAGAAAAAAAAAAGCAGGAATAAAGTCACCATTTTATTTATTAAGTATTCCATCACTTGTAAACATAATTAATATCACCACAAATAAATATAATAATCAAGTTAAACTAGAAAAGTCTTAGCTTTTGGCTTTAACTTTGTCAATAACAAACTGGAAAACTAGTGACATTTCATTCAAGATTAATTAAAAACTTTGATGTTCACATGCCATAAATACTCATTAATTAAGCCAAACATTGAGATTCATTATAAGATCCATTGATAACACGCACATAAACTGAAACTTATGCTTTAAATATATCAAATTCTCTTTTAAATAAAATACAACATTATTAGAGGACAGTGTCCACTTTTTACTTAATACTGGCATTAAATGTATTGATGGACCCTAACTACAAACACAGAAAAGTAATTTTCGCCATTGCGGAATAAAACACTTAAATTGGCCTGTAAATAAATGGAAGTTTCACAATAACCCACTATCCCATTAATTTCACTCGTTACCTCCACCTTCTTAAAACTATTCTCAGAAACGAGGTTGTCATCATAAGGTTAAAACAAAAATTGGTTTTATTGTGAAAAAGGATGATGTTACTCATGTAGCTCCATAACTTACTCGTACATAATAAAATGGCCACGCAATTGTTAATAATGCTTCCTATGCAATTAATTACACGTATAGTGTTACAAACCAAGTAAATCATATGCATTCCATTACAACATTGTAATTACTGTGATTTTGTACTACCCACTCATTAAAATTTACAATCTAATAGTATACAAAATAAGTAGCTACACATTAATACTATCCTACATTAATATCTCAGATATATTTGACATCACAATTATATTTTTGTAAATATGTATATTATTATATGCTTCTTTGTAAGCTGTTGATCCTATTTAATCACTTTATGATTTCTTCTTATAAGAAATTGATATATATTTATTGAGCGACTTCTTTGAGAGAGTTTATAATTTTTTAATGACATTTGTAAATATTTTTAGATATTCAATAAATAAAATATAAAAAATTAAAAACAAAATTAAAACTTGTAAAAAATGAAAAAATAAGAATAAAAATAGATGTAAATAAAAAATATAAAAACAATCACAGTCAACATTAAGTAGTAGGTCAAAATGTTCTCAAAGATTCCAAAATACAATATGTAATGGCTGAATATTATAAATCTATTCACATTAATGAGACGATGTTATTTCTTCTCTCATCATATAAACATCGTAACAATTTCAAACTGTTACTTAACTCACTGCTGTTATAAATATACTAAAATATATTTTGGCGTCGATATAAATATCTACATAATTTAATAAATGTAACATGATCTATTTATCTACATGTCTTTTGCGTTCAACTCAACTTCATCATATATTTTAAGCTACCATTTAGGTCAAATTAAAGTTGACAAGTTAATCAGCCTTCTAATAACTGCACACAAGTTGACTATAAACTAAAATGACTAAATCGCTAGATCCTTGTCTTGCTTGCACGGATGTTTCATAGTAATATATGGAATACCTAATTCGAATTCGTTGATTGGCCAGTATTTCAGCTGGGGTTTCTGTTCGGGACTTTCCTCCGTAACGTTAAAGTAAGCAAAGAGAACTAGAGCGGTGTAGCTAGCTATGAAGATTAGTACGTGCCATACTCCGTGCATGTAGGGGAAGTCTATTGAGAGCCATGCGTCGCAGAACATGCGGTCCATGACCCAACAGAATATGGCTAGGAGGCTGACGGCGACGCAGCGGAGACCAAGACGGTATACACGGGAGCACTTCACTCTGAAACATTTGTAATTAATTAATATTAGTCTCGTAAGATTCAGTGTTACACAACAAGATGATGAGATAATCTAGTAAACTTGTTATAAAAGTATGCGTTTGCCAATATCCGATCTAAACAAAGAGAGTTGGGTAATTTTGCAGCAAGGTCTTAAAAATATGTCAACCTAAAAAAAATTAGTGGACCTTCCATATTTTGAGAAGTCCCTTAAGTTACCCTAAAGATCGCAATCAAAGGTACATAGGAGCCACATGAGCCGTTGGATATCTCAATTGGGCCCTTTAAAGTATCGCGAGGTAAGTATGTATAAAATCTTAATAACTAGGTAGGTGTTGCCTTTATTGTACCAGAGTAGTGGCAAGTTAGCTGTATGACACGATGCAAAACGAGTTTTAGCGTCCTCAAAAAAAATACCTCATAAAATATTTTATTCTTACCTGACCAGTTCTCCATACAAAAACCCGAGAGCCGGCAGAGCGAGAGTCATCAGCGCAAAAGCGTTAGCTGCCGGGTGCATCACCAGGAAACCAGTCGATAACACCGACATCACAGTCGAGTAGATAGCCAGACGCCGCCTGAAAACAAACAAAGCATTGTTTTATAAAAATACGACATCACAGTAACGATTAACCCAGTAACATACCTACTGGGTAATGATAATGGCATGATTCACACAGTGATCGACCTTGAACAGACACGCCAGCATAAAAATCTTGTTTTAAATAACTGCACAGGTCAAAAAATCTCATTCTAAGGGAAACTAATCCACAAATGCATAAAAGATGTGTGGACATGTGGATTCAAGCCATATGCTAGATTACCTTCATTCCTGCAGGGTTCTTAACCGTTTACCATATCTACGTTATCGTGAACCGAAGGAAAGAAGATCACGTTGAGAAGAAGGTTAAGCATGGACGCGGATGAATATAGGTAGAGAAAGATGGCGTCGAAAGGAAAGCAAGGAAGAAGAAAACTGTTGCGCTGACTCCAAATAATAAAGTGGAGTAAGGCCAGGGGTCTGATGATGGCAGTTTAGGGTTTCTATGGATGATGATGAGTTATTGTGAACCAGTTTAAGCTGGTAAGAACAAGTGACTGACGTTATGTAGCTACGCCAATTTCTATATTGTTGTGCGGGCTTGACTGAGTTCGAAACCGCAGTTCACAACGCTTAAGTCATTACCACTAAGCATGGACATATCAATTAACCACGAGCCGCGAAGTGCAGGTACAAGCAGGCTGTAGGTACCTACACAGCTTTGTTTTTCATGCCATCACAGTTTTACCATTCAGAGCTGAGAATCAGACTTTGAACACAGAAGTACCTACCTACATAGGTAGGCTTACTCATATTCTTAGTAGAAATTCTCCCTGTGTTATCTCGTGTGCCGTGCTTATTATAGTATTCAAATGAAATATGACCGTTCTTTCGGGACTGGCAAATTAATGAGCTGTTTTAGCGAAACAGATACCTAACGCCCTACGACACTCGTGACCTACTTGGCAACACGATGTTTTCAATAGATAAAGTTGACGTAAAAGCTAAACTTCGACACTGTTTGCTCCATAAATAATGATACAGTGCATATGCACTGGGACAATAAAGGTTAACAAATAGACTGAGAGCTCTGAAATGTCGGAGAGACCTATAGGTAAGACATTTTTCCGGGTGTAAATAGTTTCCTCAAGATAAGATCACATGAATCACACTGTGGGAAACAACTATTCTTTTATATTAAGTACCTACTTAGATAATTAGCTAGGTAGGTAGGTAGGTACTGGTAGGTGGTACAGGTTAATTCTTATTTGCATAGTTAACGGCTAGAATACTTCGAAGCTATTAAAATGTTTGTAAAACTCGCAACGTATGGAATGTTTACTTAATGGGTCACGCAAACATTTTTATAGAAGTTTATGGTTTGGCCTTCAGAATAACCAGACTACGCAGTTACCCATTGCTAATTATCTCTGAAAGCTTTTGAAACTTAATAATGCATTATGGACCTACTCATTTTTTTTGTGTGTTAAATAAAATGGTTTTTCTTTCTTTCTTTCTTATTTATTCAATAAGTAGAAGAGAAATCTCCATTTGGTAGTTACCAAATGCCACTTTGATCTATAAACTGGGTCGGGCACCTGCTCAATTAACCCTCTTAAGGGTTTCTGCGTCGTCGAAAATCAATAAGGTCAGACGGTCAGCCTCTGTTCAATATCCACCCAAAAATATTAGTTTATAGGGCTGCCAACGTTTTAAGACCTGAAACTGGACATATGACAAAATAACAAAACAACCCAAATCGGACACTGACCCAAATGAACTACTGGCTGGACATCCTCGGGATTGGAATCGATGACAAATCCGGGAAAACCCTTATAAATATCAGCCCTACTTTATAACCGAGGTAGACAATAATACCTACTACCTGAGCGCTAAAAATAATACTTTGCAAACGTAGGGGTCGCATGCAGCGTCGCATTTGAAAGTCAAGGTCTCCGTTGATGTTGATATAGTCGAATAACCTACCTACTATTTTTACTTTTATATCGATCCTCAATAACTGGCCATGTTGACAACATACCGCCTTCGCGCCACAGTCATATTAAATTTAACTGGATTAACAGTTTGATAGCTAACAGGGGTATTATCAATTAACGCAAATTATGGAATACTAAACTATTAAGTACTGTATTGGTACTATAATGTATTTAATTTTTAGTAAATGAACTTTGGCAGCATATTATGTAACGTGTCATTTAGGTACATTATTTGGTGACTTTTACAAGATAATTGCTAGGTATCTATTTTGTATTATGGTAGATATTGTTACCTTTTCGTGGTACTTATTCTCAAGTGGCCGATATTTATTTTTATGATAAAATATGTAAAGCTCATAACTGGTTTTATTGCATCTACATTATATATGAAATAATGTTTTAAAATTTCCATTACACGGCAGTCTTATGGTGCAATGTATGTTAAAAGTAGAGCATGATTGTATGTTATAATAGTTCTAATTACCAAATTCACATTATCATACTAACTGTATGGGCTAATTTGTGTTAATGTATACTAATACTCTGTTTATATCTTCTAAATACTTGTTTTTTAAGCAGAAGTAAACAACAATAATAATAAAAGTGTAGGGACTTGTATGTTCTGTTGGCCAAAATATATTTATTTTTTAAGTTTTCTATTAGAATCGAATTTTCACCTATATGGGTACGTTCACTACCCAATTTTCACTTCACCAAAAAACATACTTTCTTTGCCTTTGCCATTCAGTTTAAATGCAATATTTCAATAATAATTATGAAGGTATAAAATGTTAAAAGCCATTGCCAAGACACAGCTGCACTGCTGTATAAATAAATGTTTTCGAAAAACATCTGCTATACTATACCTATAATTACTTGCTATTGTATAAAATAAATATTACTGCAACTCACCTATTTCCATCCAAGAATGATGGAAAATGTCTCTTTGGCAAGAACATCGCGAATGCTGCTATGAACACCCATAGAATAGCCAATTCATCCATAAGTTGTCCTGGAAATTTAAATAACAATTTAATTGTCATAGATGAAAATTTTACACATTAGAAACTCTTTGTTAAATCCTCTCCTTTAGTGTTATGTCACATAAACAGGGTGTGAGTCATTTTTGATGTAAAAAAAAAAAACAAAAGTAGGTATTTCTTTTGTGGGTAAATTTTATGACATAAAAAAACAGCCAATTAATTTTGTTTACATCAGTTACAGACAAAATATTTTATTAAGTATTAAACTCATTGAAACAAGTTTTTGCTAGACTAGGTTTTTATGTACCTAATCCTCTCATGAGTCATGAGAAACACAAAAAATACGCAAATTTAGGAATTTTGCATTTGTATCAGTTTTTTTTTCTAGTTTTATTTATTACATAAAAATGAGAAATAATAATTAATGTTATGACCTTACCTACTAAACTCAAGGTGGCATGGAAATAAGCAGAGCTGATACCAACCACCATTAGCAGGATCCACAGAACATTTATGGCTGGATTGAAAAACTTTGAATATTCTTGAAATAGGTGCATTAACACCGGTGGGAACAAGAAGAACAAGACATTGCTTATCTAAAATAAGAAAAAAAAATGCATTACTCTCTGGCTGAAGGAATAAATTAGAGGGCCGGCCGAAGGGTCATCGACCATTTTAAATAAGCAAGCAAGCATGACAGCAAATACTACCAACAAAAAAATTCATAAGCTGTATAAATTACTAACAAAAACGCTATTCCTCATTCATAATTATTAATGGCTGATATGAAGCCAAGTACTGACTACCAGATGTGTAAATACATAATGAGCCAAGAAAGAAAATCCTTTGTCTTTGCTTACCACCTAAAAATAGAAATTAAGAAAAAGTTACCGTGTTAACAAATTCAGCTATCACTGGTGAAATAGAATAATTCGATTCACACCAGTCCACCGGTGAACTTCCTCGTTGCAAATGAGACCACATTGTTTTTCTTATACCGATTCTTTGTTTACAATCTTTCAAATATAAAAGACGCACAAATAAGATTCATATGCTCCAGTTTGAGTATCTGGGATGAAATCGCGCAGAACTTGCGATTTAACACTTTTATATTTATTTACCAGCACTAACTTTAGTGTAAAATCTTTTATGAAATTATTATTTTACGATAATTTTGTTTATTCACAGCAAAAATACACGTCTGCCTCCTACTACGTCAACTTTGACACTTCATTTTGACAATTCTAGAAGGAAAAACTGGGAAAAACACAAGACATTGACAGTAACTATATGACGTAACGACAATAGTTATTCGTTCGGTAATCAATACAATTTTATTTGTCATTTATAAAAAGCGGATTACGGGATTTAATAGAAACTACGTCCTCATAAAACTTATATTTTTACAGTTCAACAAGCTTATTTTCGTCTTCAGATAGCAAAACTATTGTTAATGTCTTAGGCGCTTCCTAGATGATCAATAAAATTGCGCAATATTAGGTATTGTGCAAAGTTATAGGCCGTGTACGGTAAAAGATTTTATTCTATAATAATATTGCACAATTTTATTGCAGGTCTAGGGTGCGCCTTACGCTAAAATCAGAAACTGCGTTCGTTATAATACCTAAGTGTAAAAAATAAACCGGAATGCTTCAATTAACTTTTTCCATTCGGAGTACAATTGCACTACAATTTAGCTTACGTGCCTCATGGCGGTCGTTCTTTTAGACCCAGCTGCACTGCCACTCTCTCATATTTATACCAAAGACTACAATGTACACACTTAGAGAATTTATACCCAGATGAGATGGCAATCCGACAGGTCCGAGGTCAGTTGCAGGAACGACATTTACTTCCAAACTCCGTGGAACAATATTAGTTTCTTTAAACGCACAAAGCCATTTCGGCTTTACCCGGAATTCGAATCCAACACAACAGTCGCGCTTTGCGACTACTGGACCTATGTGTTCTATATGAAACAATAAGCATACTTACAGCAATGGTACCTATCACCAGGGTTTCGTATGCATACATAGACTAATTTCATAGCCGTATGGATCTTCTTAAAACAGATCCTTTTGAACCATCGATTTTGAACCGTGACATTTTCCATAGTTTACAAATTGGTTGTCAAACATTATTTATTTATATTTTTTATCGAACAGCTCATAGTCATGTAATTTCATTTATCTAGAATAAATTATTTACGAAATTAAATAGTTTCCAAACAGCGCCAGGAAACGAACCATATATTAAACGCAATGGCCTACTATTCTGACCCGGCATCAAGTAAATAGTCATAGTCTAATAATATCTCGCGCTATTTAGACCTCGAACGGTCAAACTGATCAGAGAAAACGTAGAATAATACCCAGCTTTCAGAGTCAGAAATTGTTGTGCTACCATTTGACCACCTGTTCAGTACCTTTATAAAGGGTATGGTCGTCTTATACAGGCACTAATCTAACCCAGTGCTAATCATTATGTTTCAGATGATGAAATAGTCCTGCCAACGGCAGAATATACAGGCAACAAGAAGACCAATTCAAATGACTTTGTTGAGGACTGGGTGGATGTTACCGTTGAAAACGCAATCAGGCGCGGTCGACGGCTCCAGAAATTAAAACCTATTCCAGATGATACGGACTGTGAATATAATGTCGCAGACTTCGATTTTTTCGGATCACTCCTTAAAGGAAAACGGCGTTCTAGGAGGTACCTAATAGCTCAGCAAACACCAGCCCCGGATCTAGGGGGGGGGCAAGCCGGGGCCTGTGCCCCGGGCGGCAAATTCAGGGGGCGGCACAATCAGGCGGCTACCAAATTCACACTTCTCAGACCAATGGATAATCATTTATTTAACTTTGACCACGGAATAAATAATAGCACAAGTACAGCAATTTCATGGCCATCAACTTGAGCGATACAGTGGTGCAGCGTGGCTGCACTGCAGCCACTGCACGAACATTTATTATTCACGAGGCGAAGTTTTAGCAAACTAAAAATGATTAAAAGTTATTTGCGATCATCTATGAGCCAGGAACGCTTATCGCATATATTTATTTTTATTTTAAATCCTACATCACAGATTACTGTAATGATTACATACAGCGCCATCTTAACCTATGGTGCAGGGTGTGCGCATGACCCGGGCGCCTTGCTCGGTCTCAGGGGCGCCGCGGGACGCCCCACCACCAGGAAATTTCGATGAAATTACGATACTGACGAGCAAAGTTCCTAAAAAAGTCGCCTTCGCTTTGTTTGATTGATCATTTTGATTATTTTTTACTTTTAACATCCTCCAACTAAGTAAGTGAAAAACATTCTTGCTCGCTACGCTCGCAGCTAAATGACAACACGGCTGTTTTTCTGATTGTTTATTATTTTTATTGACTCGGTCGTCGGTCATTTATTCGGTCTCTAATCACGTTTTCTTTTTATTTGTACATAATTCCCAGTTTAATTTGTGAGTCTTCAAACAAATAATTTAAAAAAACTCGCGCTCGCTACGCTCGCGGCTTCTTATTGCTTTACAATATCCTTGATCAGGTATTTTTGTGTCGCAGGCTCAAAAAATTTCGCGCTCGCTTCGCTCGCGCAATATTATACATGCATTGCCTTAATGACTTCATAAGTCAAGTCCACGCTGCCTCTTTTTTTTTAGCGACGTTAAAAATCATCAAATGACCCACCCCTCCCGCTGTGGGTTAGCAGCGGTGAGGGAGTGTCAGACTCTTACTGACTAAAAACCGTCGTGTTCCGTCGTGGGCCTTTTATGTACCAGGGCCGCGGTATCTCTTTCGAACAACCCGCAGCAAGTCCACGCTGCCTTACTTTTATAAGTCAAATGTAGTAAAAAAAATATATTTATGGAGTCCTCAAAAACAAAAAAGTTTGCGCTTCCGCCTGCTTGTAACAGCGCTTTTTAAAACTAATTAACCTTTTGTGTCCCAAATTTAAAAAAATTGCGCGCTCGCTTCGCTCGCGCTACTTTTTACGATTGCATCGTTCTGTCTCGACTTTATAACTTAAACCGCCAACAGTTTGAGCCTACAATGAATTGGACACATTTTTTTAAGTCCTTTACCTACCAAATAGTGCACTTCATTCGAACGTTCTTATTTATATTCCTTGTGACTACTCTAAGTACTTCACTTGGGTGACGATTGCACCCAGGCGCTTGGGTGATGATTGCACCTAGGCGCTACATGAGCTAGAGAAAGCCCTGCCTGCCTACATATTGATAGCTAAAATTATATGGATGATAAAGGTGAAAATAAACATAAATAGGTAATAGGTAGGCGGGGCGGCATTTTGCAGATTTTGCCCCGCCTAAAAAAATTGAAGATCCGGGGCTGGCAAACACCTATATTTGACAACAGATGATCCATAAATAATCAATTCTGGTGAGACCACTTCATGTTGGTCCAGTACACGACGACGTAGGTACAATACCTAGCAGTGGCGAAGGGTGGTTTAATGAAATAGGGAAGCCGCAGCAAAAAAAAAACTGGGGGGGGAGAGGTAATGGAGGTAATTTCTCAGTCCACCTTTTAGCACTGACTGAGAGACTGATAGTTTGAACATGTTTTCTCGAGGAATTCGGCAGATTATTAATATCTATAAAACTTTATTATCTTTAGTAAGGTATATTACTTAACTACTAGAATCTGAGAAAACTTGGCACTAGAAACTTTTAAGAAATAAGAAATTTAATTTACAACGGCCTGTTAGCCATTGATATTTATCGTAGGTATTTATCCGTCAGGACGTTAGTAATTTTAATATAGACGTAATATTGGTAGGTAATTCACCAGAGCGGCGTGCCCGAGTTTTATAACACGTTTTTATTCTCAAAACTTAACCTTGAAAAATAAGTTCCTTCCTAAAGTAAATAATCTGTCGGAAAACAGTCTAATGCGATAAATGCTATCCTAGTTAAGTTAGGTACATTAAAAAGAAACCTGATGCCAACTGTCTACGTATCAAAATAACTCATTTCAACGTAGGTATCTCTATATTCACTAGGTACACACACTGTAGTACTGTACTTGTACTGAGTACCAGGTCACACAGTGCGATCGCGGGGATTAGTAGGGAGTAATGATACTGCCAACTACTTAAACAAAATAATATACTTGGTGACAAATTCCCAAGTAGCGTCATTAAATCGCGGAGAATCTTAACACCGCGATTCAGGATTTGCATAAAAATGCACAACGCCATCTATGTTGACATAATGTAACTAAAACACTTAGACTAACATAAAATATTGTACACACACGAACTATGTTATTTCCAAATTTTACACACACTAATAAATTCAATTAAGTAATACAAAGAACAAATTGTTAATGGTATTATCTAAAACAAAATAAGAACAATGAGAGTGAATTTGTCTGATTTGTTTGTTTACATATTTGAAAGCTCTAAGCGCTGTCACTCGCGCGTAGACAGATGTAGCTACTCTACTCTTGACGCGTTCTTTCTCGTTCACTCGCGAGTTTTGATTGGTGGAAGCCGCTCCGTGAGCCGGCTTACCGCTCGCCCATATGCCGCGAACATCGCGCGGCGCGGCGTGGATGACGTCACGCAAGCGTAGTTTTGTATGGAGGAGGAAGCCGCGGCTTGTTTAGTAGGAGCAAAATGTTTCAAGTAATTTATAGACATTTTTTTTTACGGTGGTAGGCGTCTTGTTATACCCACATATTTAAATTGTGTGGTTAAAATGATTATATTAATTATACCTATACCTATATTATAACATATACCTATGCTTCTTTCTTGAAATTCGAAAGGGAAGCCGATGGGAATCGGCTTATAAGGACGCCTCGCCACTGATACCTAGGTATAGACCCTATACTTACCTAGATATTGTCTGTACTATAGATAGACATATAATTGAATTGCTTTATTTATTTATATTTTTTTTAATTAGCAGGAGGGATTACCTGATGTGTTATAGAATTACTAAGACAAGCTCAAGTAGCCATTACAAATACAGGTCCAAATCGCCTTACAGAAGACCGAACACTAATGTTTATGCTTATTATTCAACAATAAGTAACAATGTAGGACTTAATAATCCACAAATTAAAAACAAGAACCTTAAAAAATGCTCCATGAGGATCAATGAGCTGGCTGTACCATCCAAACGACAATGTCTTGATACTTGGCGATACCGATCCAATGTATTACCTGAATTCATGGTACGTAACTACTGAAATCAAATATTTTATAAGATTTTGTATAAAGTCCTTGCTCAGAAATTAAAGTTAATGTTCCAGGTAGTAAGATTGAAACAACAAGTTATGGATCAACTACCGATTGTACAAATACCGGAAGCGCTATATTGGTTTCAAAAACGAAGGCCACGGAAGTCGTATTCATCAAAAACGTATTATAATTCGCTAATAAATTAAGATGGATGCACGTTACAGATAACTCCAGCTTGAAAAATCTTTGTTTACAGTACTCTAAGTAAAAGCCATCAAAAGGACAGAAACGAAAACGCTTACGACCTCAGGAAGCCACTTCGTAAGATGGACGAAAGAACATTATGCATATTATTTGCACACAAAATTACGAAGTTATTGTTGAAACCTTTAAATGTAACTTTAACTCCGGAGTAAGTCTTGTAATTGCGTAAATGTCACCATCAGCTTTTTTACTATCCTACTGCAGGGCACAGGGTGTCACACAGACGGAATGAGCACGAATCACCACGCTCGCTCAAAGCGAACTGTCACGAATACCAGGTTTGTAAGATTAGCTAGTAGGTAGGCCATTATGTACCTACCTACCCTATATTTAATTTTTTTCCGAAGATGAGTTAAATGGTGCTATTGTGCTAGATTCTAGCACCGCTATCTTTTTATATCCGATTACAAAACATTTTTAGGCAATGGTTGGAGTGAAGAACTTCGTAGACATAAAATAAAATTAACTTGTGTACATAGACTAGAAATTGTAACGGATACCCGGTATATTGTCACTGCTATAGGTATGCTCGTGCTGCATTTCAGATTGGACGCTATATCCAGAGTAGTATCCAGTGACATTGCGAAATTATTACGGAAATGCGCTTTTAGTAAAAATCTGCAATATTTGCCAATTCAAAGGGATGTGGCGAATACAGTAAGTAGTTATCTGGTGCTTTTAATAAATGGCTCTTACATTAGCACAAGTAAATTAATTAAAACAAATGACCGAGATAAAATAAAACTGCTTCTTCTTATCGAGTGAGTTACAGGTTTAATCACCTAACAAACCCTAGAGTCAGATCAGAGCTTTTTCAAATCTACCTGACGGAGTCTGACGAGGCTGAATAACACTTAGGCACGAGGGTGTAACACCACCAACTTTCAGACCCTAGGCTGCGTTGTGAGTTTCTAAAATTCAGAAAGCGATTTGCGCCTACCCGTGAATTGAACCCAGGATTCCGTGCGCGGCAGTGGCATTATTCCAATTTAAGTTAATTCTTATTTTTAAGTACCTATCTATTTAATTTAACTCTTTTTGTAGATTACAATTTGGATAGCAGGAATTCTAGAAGATTTATCTTTCAAGTTATTAGAAGAAGATTTACAAGGTAATCCTAATCCTAACTAACATTATAAATGTGAAAGTAACTCTGTCTGTCTGTCTTTTCTTCATGTCTAAACTACTGAACCGATTTGTATGACATTTGGTACAGACGTAGTTTGGAACTTGAGAAAGGACATAGGATAGTTTTAATTACAAAAAATATATAAAAATAAAATTTATTCCGGACATATGGCGCCATCTATTGGTCAAATAAAAAATCTGCCGGAAGTCACTATTCCACGTGAACGAATTCGCGGGCAAAAGCTAGTAAAAATTATTTTAAAATCCAAATGTAAAATGCCGAATGAAATAATACATAGTTATTTATTTTTTATTACTTTTCTTTTATGTATTTTAGTTACACAGGAGACGGAAGCGACTGCAAAGGATTTAGTGCAGTGTGTTACGTACATGGAAATGTCATTAGAACGAGAAAAGTTTTCATTAAAGGGTACAGGTTTTTTTTATCAAATATTTCTTATTATTGTTGTCTCTTAGTAAAACTCTGGTACTCAGCTGTATCCAGACTGAGACTTTACGCCGACCCCAGTGTGGTTGGGAAAAGGCAAACAATACTTTAGTTAAATAAAGCTAGAATTAATTCTATGAAAAAATGCCTACAGATCTAGAAGAGGAAGAAGGCCCTGTATTGGATTTTGTGGATGATGTGATCGAAAACGTTTTGGTAGGTTAAAGTAATTTTGATATCGATGATATGGGTACGTATCGAACGATAAAAATACACACTAAAATAAACTTTAAACAGAACATCTGCGAACCGCATCCAGTATATGTTGAACCGGAACCAGATACGTCAACGATTTCAAAAGATGACGAAATGTTAGGCGAATCAGAAAAATCTACCATTCAAGTAGATTCAACAGATCTTGAAATATCGACATTGGAGGATGTTATTAATATAGATATAGTGGAAGCAGCAAAAGGCTTGATAGAAGAGTTTGAATCTAAAGATTATACATTAACAGATTTAGAACACTTCAGGAAAGAGATTAATGCTATAATAGATTATGTAGCCAAGGCTTCTGGAGATAACATGAGTAATGGATCTGGGGATGATGTAGAAAATGTGTTTGACAAAACTATTTCACCAGAAGGTGAAACTGAAGATGTGCCAGACGGTGACGACCTAAGTAGTGATACCATGAAAGTTATTCAAAGCAATGAATATGAGGAGGTAGATGAAAACGCCGAAGTAAATGATGCAAATGTGGTTGACGATTTTGAAATGTCAACCGAAGATGATGACAACAACAGAAAAGTTATATTTAATGAAACAGGTCTGGGTAATTTACTAAAAAAATGAAATCTTTTAGTTTTATTGATGTGGTTTTAAAGACTATATCATAAATACTTTTACTGTTAGCATTATTTATTTATTAGTCACCAATTAATGTTTTTTTTTGTAATTTCAGTGGACCCAAATGATCTTGCCGATCAAAAAGATACCAGGTAGGCTTGCATTAGTTTTGAATTTTTAATTTGTAAAATATATTTTTTTTTCTATAATATATAAAAACTGCCACTGTTAAACTGAAAATATTTCGACTTAACTCTCATGTTGTATTTAAGCATTGACGACGTGTTTGGGAAAAGTGAAGAAGAACAAACCCAAGGAAATGCCCTTTCTGACAAGTCCAGCGTTTCATTTTCTGAACCCAACGATAACTTATTGAGTGAGTAAAAAGTTTATTTCATAAATTCTGAACACGTATTCAACATTAGCGCGCACTAATTAAAATTTTATCATAAAATAAACAATACATCAGAGGTTTTCTGACGTAACTTTAAACACAGGCGATGCAGATGAGCTCTGGCCAGCTGATTTTATCAATAAATCAATGCTAAATCTCGACAGTGTAAGCAAATCCGTTATGTCTCTAGGTCAAATACATGAAAGTGATGAGAGACAAATGTCACCTAAAGACGCAGCTAATAAGACCGAAGAGAGCAAATCAAGCGACACCCCAGTTCTAGAAGAGATTGGTGTAGGAGAATTAAACAGGTCTTCAGAAAAACACGGTTCTGAAAGTGAATTGAATAAAGGATCATCTGATTCCAAAACACTAGGCAGTAAAGAAAGTAACGAATCTGTATTTAAAGTTTATAACGAACCTTCTAAGGAAGATGTTCAGCAAATCATGAAGACTGGAAGCGAAATCGGAGAAACAATAAGTGCTACTGGTGGATCAGAAGGTATGTAATGACATAAACAGCCACAAAACACAATAACAAAAATATTTTGTTTGAAGTACTTTCATGTTCATGTGAAGGGGTGTTTTATTAAGTTTCAATGCATATTGAACATTTTTTTATAAAACTTTCGGTAAGTGATGCGGTAGAATAGAAAATCCATTTTGTTTCTAGATACAATCGACAAAACAAAATCGGACGATACACAATTCTCCCAAAAAATGATTGCAGGCAAATTACACGATCTGCTTTCCACAGAAAAAGTTAAATCAAAATCAGGGAATCAATTAACCACGCGACTAGGTAAATAATACTCCAATGAATATGAATCTAAAGCCATTACAGAACAAAATGTTATTATAAATGGCATATAAAGCGAAATTATGGGATCTAGGGGTGCCATCTGGGGGCGAGGGTTAGATGAGAATCCTGAGACAGATACTGCATTTAGTATGTACCTACATAGAAAACAAAATTGTTTTTAATTTAACTTACTTCTCTCTTTTTATGTTGACGCTTCACTTAATAATATGGATTTAATAAAGAAAGATTCATTTGAGTATGATATCTAGATATAGCTGTGATAGAAAAAAATACGAGTCAACAAGTAGACCACCAGTAATATCTTTCAATTGACAACCTACTTTCCAGGTGCAACTTAACACATGAGCTCTTACTAGCCATTTTTATCAATAGGAATAAAAATGTTCTAGGTAACTCAGTAGTTTGTACTCTATAGAAACCTGGTTTATTTCTAGGTCAAATAAACGAAGAGAAACCCGACGAAACGAAGCCGTTCGATATGCAATTAATAGAAAAGATTATTGACGATCAAATGATCAGCCCACTTTCTACAGAAAAAGATGATTCAGCAACTGAATCGCCACGACAAAAAATGTCAATAGAGGCCACAGACGTAGAACTTGAAGAAGTCTCTGAAAGACTAGACATAACAGACAATGAATCTAAAGCTGTGGATGAACCTTCTACTGAAGAAGAATATAAAGTCATAGAGTTAGAAAGCGTCGCCGTAGAAACAAAAGGTGCAGCTGAGGGAGCTGAAATACCCAGTCCTGAAACTGAATCACAGAAAGAGCGTGGTTTGAGTAAGTAGTGTCTAAACGTATTATGAAAACTTTCTTTTCATCGAGATCAAATTGTAGATTCATTAAAAATAAGCTTTGGTAGTAATCTGTATAGGTACCCAAATCGATGAAGAAAATATGCACAAGTTTTTATCAATAGATCAATAGTAAACCAGCTATACGTTCAGTGAATCCGTTGTGTTTTTAGGTAAAACCGATAAAAATGAGAAACAAATATCAACCAAAGACGAACCTGTCAAGATCGAAGAACATAAATCGTTCGATACACAATTAATAGAAAAGATTATTGTGGACAAATTATTCCGTCCGACAGAAAAACGTGATACGAAAAAGAAATTAAAACCTCAACAAAAACCAATCAAGAAAACTACGACATCAAAACCAAAAGTTCCTGCTAAAAAGATTGACAAAAAAGAAATTGAATCTAAAGCTCCCGAAGAAGTATGTACAGTCGTGAGCTTAGAGAGCAAACCCAAAACTCAAACGCCGATGGATCATGGGTGGAGTAAGTACTTTTTTATACCTGCAACTTCATATTATGGATTTACAGAGCTTTTCTGCTCTATTTTGCACACCCGTCAAAATCTGCCAGCGTGAAGGTGTTCTCAGTTAATTGTTATGAGTTGTTAGAGATCTTCAAACTAAGTTGGCAAACCAGCTAGTCTAACCAACTGACTACTTCAACCGAATACGGACATATAAACGTGAGTAAACTTTTCCGCGCTTGGTCCAAACCGAGCGTATGGGTACATATCTCTCATCAGAAAAATACCCATTTAGCATTAATTGCTATATTTAAAACCGATTATTTTCATTCAACAGAGGTCCAACTTCAGACAGCTCCATCATGGGTGACTGCCTGGGAACAAGGTCGCGGAGAGCCCAGTGAGGATTCCTTCCAAATTCAAAGTACGTATGAATGATGAATTTGTTACAAACTCCACGGTCCTTGCAAAGAGCTACAGCTGCCATATCATCAAAGGAGAAAGAAAAAAAAAAGATCAACCATCATAACTGCCTTGTAAAGTGAAAGAGAAAAGACTGGGATGTTTTAGGTGTTTTCCTTTGATTATATGTGTTTTCTATGCAAGCTTTATTTCAAAGCATTTAAGCGTTTATTTCAAAGAAAAAATAGCGGAATTCCACATACGCTTCAATCGTAATCGAGTCGGGATTGGATCTCAGTCGAATCGAATCGAACGTGAATCGTATGTCGCTTAAGTAAAATTAGGAGAATCGGGCCCCAGGTAGGTATAATGTTTTAAACTTTATTTCAGTGAGACCGACAAGGGTAACAGAAACAGAAATTCGCAATTGGTGCACAGATTTAGAAAACGCATTTCTTAATTTAGAAATGTGGAGTCATTGGATAAGTAATACTTGCAAGGAAACTATCTCGTTATGCGAACAGAACGGTAAGGGACAATGCTATTCTTTGTATGGAAGTTGGGCTCAAGAGTTGCCCACAGTAACTGCATAGTGTATTATGTTCCATAGGCTTATAATAGGTCCCAGACCGAAATATTTCGAAATCTATCCCAGGAGTGCTGAGAAAAACTGGTTTGACTCTTATTCAATACTACGAAAAATATGCTTACGAACTCTTAACTATTCCACTTTTATTACCTTAATTGAAATGCATTATAATATTAATCGACAAATACGAGGTATTGAACGAGATTTTTTTTTACCGACTTCAAAAAATGGAGGAGTTTCTCAGTTCGTTTGTATTCTTTTTACGTAAGTACGTGCATAACTCCGTCGTTTACTAACCGATTTAAACAATCATTTTATTGTTTAAAAGGATTTACTTTCCAAATAGTTCCAGGGTCCAGGGTCTGGTGATAGAAACCTTAAAACATTATGGAACTCTCGGAAATTGTAAGCACATATCAAATAAAAACTTGTCATTCGGGTATATGTCTCCGACACCACAAAACTGTGGAGGTTAAGACCTGACCTGCCGATGGAGACGACAGTGAGACGAGGGAACTCCTCAACGGTAACTATTTACTACCTCGTGTTTGAGCTTATTTTATTCGTCTTGATAAGATTTTTCCATTGCCATTAAGGATATTAATTGCATGACGCTACTCGAACTTAGGACTGATTGTGGTAGATAGAGACTGAAAAGCAAGAGAAACAACAATTACCTTTAAACGTCTATTTCTGTTTTTTTTTTATCCTGTTAACAGTGAAACCACTATCTATCTGAATGTTATTTCAAGAAAAGAGGTTGTTAGGTTTGTGGCTGCTTAAAATGGCTGGCTAACATTAGAACTGGTTTTTCTCGGGACCTCTGGGACCGATTTCAAAAATATTTGGATTTCGTGATAACAGTGAAGTAAAGAACCTATTCTAACATTCCCACTACTGGGCAAATGGCTCAGGCTTTGTTAAGTGACTATCTATGGAGAACATTTGAACCGGTTTTTCTCGGGACCTCTGGGACCGATTTCAAAAATATTTGGATTTCGTGTTCAGAGTGCACTATGGAACCAGCTGAAACTACTCCCACTGCTGGGCAAACTTTGAGCCCACACCCTGGCATTGACCTTTCATGCGTGAGTCGTGACGTATCTTTTGGTGTTACCAGTATGGGTAAGATGTTATAGTTCGGCCATTCAGAGAATGCGTTCCTGACACGTCGCGATTGAACGATACTAACAGCGATTTACTTGCGTTGCAGTTACGATAAAAATATTTTTGCTGGTTGTTTACCGTTTTAACAATTGAGGAGCATTAAAACAACATTATTATATCAATAATCAATGAATGTAGTTACGTCGTCAGTTCAATCGCGACGTGTCAGGAACGCATTCTCTGAATGGCCGAACTATAGTGTAAATGTTATGTACTTACAATTATTACATTTCAGCATCTATATGCTTAGCTATAGCTAGAAAAAATGCTATGAATTGGAACAGACTTAAAAGGGACATTAATAAAGATGCCTTACTTTGGGAGAACCTGTACCAAACAACAGAAAACACTTTTAAAAGTTTGAAACGAAAATATACTAACGTTAAGGTAAGTTGCTAGTGACAATAAGTGTGAAAGTTTTTTTTTTCTTTTTTTAAATATTTTTTTTAGGTAACACCAAATAAGCCGACATATTCAATTGTTACTAAAGCAATATTGGAAGCATTTAACGAAATTGAGAAACTTAGTTTGGAGTTGCACCAAATGGTATGACGGAAAATACGTTGTTTGCTTCTCTTTTGATATGCATCATTTTATATTTTATATGCGACGTTTCAGATTGTGGCAGCAGAATACCGTGCTTTATGCAGTTGTGACAAACGAAAAACTAGATAAGAAATTGATGGAATACTTCCTTACCAACCTTGACCCCACGTGTGTTGTAATGTTGGCAGAAAATTTCAAATGAAACTAATATTTTGTCCAATAGACAGGTATATCTTATTCATAAATACGCTTATTACATACCGTTACATAACGTTTCTACTTAAAGTGGACATTGATTTGATTGAAATCATATTTCCGCACGATGGCGTCTCGACAGCCTGCAAATACCCACTTTCCATTGAAGGAGATATCCCTGATGCCATCACAGTCTGATCCTGTCAGCTGCACTCTAAGTTTGGAGCTGGCCCCATCTTCCAATGATAGGACTGTGCAAGTACCGTCTTGGCGCCCAACAACAAACAATTGATTGGTCAAAACAGCCATACTCAGTATAGGGTTAGCAGATTCATGCCATTCTTTTAGAACTGAGCCATCTTGAAGATTTAGTTTTGTTATCTGTAATGATTATTATTCCTTTTATTACCACCTCTTAGGCATTAAAATTACTCCAGGATACTCTTAAATCAATAAATATGCATTAAGGATTATATACAATACCTTTCCATTGCTACAGCCAACAAGAACTGCCTGGTCCATAATAATGATGGCATTGCATGCAGACTCCAGTTGCTTAGAATATATCTGTGCTCTCTTGGCGACATGAGCACAGACTACCAGTCCACTCTCACATCCAACTACCAACAGCTTGTTATGAGTGCCTACCTGGAATTTTATACAACAATATGCCAACTGTAATAAAGATCATTCATATTTTTGGTATTTTTTTTCGTTTTAATCCAGGGTTTAAAATTTTGCTGGACTGATTACATAAATCTTGTAGCATTGCATTGTATTGTATTGCACTCCATTGTATTGTAATGTGTATTATTTCATTCTGTTGTATTGCATGTAGATGTGTTGTGTTGTGGTTAGACTGGAAGCCAACCACAACATAATTGGGAAAAAGGTTCAGAAAATGATGATGATGCATGTAGATATTACCTCCCTCTCATTTTCGACTTCAACCTCCTCTTTAGTTGTTGCAATAGCACAGCAGTTGATCTGACCATGCCCCTCCACAACATTGTCCAAGCAGTTTGATTCACCAACATCCCACAGCTTTGCTGACCCATCCCTGAAAATAATTCAAAGAGGTATTTTAGTACTATAATTAATAAGTAGGTCCATTCTTTATGAGAGCTTTACTTACAAACTGGGTTGGTTCCATAAATATTTATATGGACTTACTTGCTTACTGAAATCACATTCCGTCCTTTATCAATGATACAGATATCACATACAGCCATAGTATGTCCCTTCAAGGTGACTGGATTTATTCCAGATTCAGCTGACCAAATTCTGCAGGAACCATCAGCCCCAGCAGACAAGACCACAATGCCAGATGGGAAAAATTTGCATTTATATACTGGGCCACCGTGACCTTTTAGTTCCAAGCTGACTTCACCTGAAAACAAAACATTTAAAACTCACCTCTTTTGAGAATGTAACTGGCAATTGATCATAGACAACTGGAGAAACTTTTGAATTGATCATATTATTTACTTATTTTATAACTAACTTACTTGTCCTGCTATCCCATACCAGAAGTTTGTCTTCCTCACAAGAGGATACAGCCAAAGCATTCTCAGCAACAGCCACAGACAAAACTCCTTTACTATGTATTTTGTGAGCTTTGGTTGGTGCTACAAATGCCACCTTCAGGCCCGAGGCTACATGTTTCACAACCAAACTCAAGGGCCCATGGGATATGTACTGATAGTTGTCAGAGAAGTTAATCTTCACTTTCCCATCACTTAAAGTGGTTGTAAGCTTATCATGGATACTGTTTTCGTTCAGTTTTTTGGAAGATATCCATGCATCTCCTTTGGGTAATCTGTAATTAATATTGAAATAAATAGATTATTTTATCACTGATGTAAATAATACATAGTGTTGTGTTTATGGAGGAAAGTGCTATATAGTTTGTTATGATTCCAAGTGAAACTTAGCACTAAAACTGCTTGAATCCTACTGAACACTACATGTGTTCATTATTCAAGTAAACAAATATTGCTGTATGAAAGAAAAGATAAGCTAAGTATGATGCTGCTAATTATAATAGGCTTCTTTCTGCCTGTCCAAAAAGTTATTCAAAGACTACCTCCACAGAGAAACATATTGAGGTTTACTGGCAACCATGAACAAGCTCGAGAATAATCAAAAAGGGTTGGCTTTAGTATCGTTTGGCAGGCGGACGGGGCTAAAAGTGGTTAAATCTGGTAGAGGGTGGGTCTCCGATTATAACGCTACCACTCTTGTTACAAGGTAATGGATATTTTTCGAGAAATTTACAAAAAATGTTTCTAACCTCAAATCAGATAAAACGCGTAATGTCAACGTTATTCGGTAAAACGGAACGTTAAAATGGGCGATCGACAACCGAATGTGTTTTAGTATATCGTCTGTGGTGTACAAATCCGTGAAAAGGAACGCAAAAAATAAATAAATGTCTCTGGTTTTTGCGTTATATAAGTGTCATTTGTGATTATATAGCTGTCATTAGTGTCATTCCGTATCTCTTCGAGTTGCGTGAATGTACTATGATGTTATTTCAAATAACATCTTATTCCTCTTAGTATGCACGAGCGAGCGAAGCGAGCTCGCGACTTAGGGCACCCCCGACTCGGATAGGTTAGGTTCGAAGGGGATGGCGGGGTCTGCAAGACCCCGCCATCCCCTTCGTGGTTATTTTTTTTTAAACCACCCAGAAGTAGGAGCCCCGCGTAGCGGGGCTCCGTCGACTTTGCCTTTGTTCGTATTGATTAGAAGTACTTGCACTTAATTTTCCGACCGTAGTGGGTGATTATAGTGTTTTGAGGTTAGGTTACAAATATCTATTTTTCTCAAAAATTATGCGTTACCTTGTAACGGGAGTGGTACCAGAGGATAGGGGTGGAGCCCCCCACCACCCTCCCCCCCTTTTCCTCCCCCTCCGCCTGCCAAACGATACTAAATTTTTACCATCAAAAAGACAAACTTGCCTAATAACATCGTTCCAATCACACTGAATTGTAACAACCGGCAACTGGTTAGACATCTTTTTACAGTATAATATTATATTTGAATATTGTATACACGAATGTATGGATGCCCGTTACTCAATAAAGAACAGTACCCTTATTCGCTAACTTTCGGATTTTCAGCTGTCAACTGGCCTCAGTTGTCAACCGAACTTTGATGTCAACTGACAATTCCAAAACATCGGTATTTAGTATCGCATGAAGTGGACATCAGTGGATATCTTTTCACGGTGCTTAACGTAAAAACTATGGTGACTAGCAGGGGTACTCTTGACAACTCTAGTTTTTATCGACTATTATACTGCTAAGGTGGAAATACCTTATTAGCATTACATTACTACGTTTGAGAGAACGCTTTATTTTCAACGTGTTATACATTTAAAAACAATCTGTCTCGGTAAAATTCAGTATTTGCTTTCTATTGTGTGTGAACTTGGTGTCTAAAGTTCCGTGTGGTTGAACAATATTTTAACTGAGAACATTGTGAGTATTGTAGTTATTGTGAATTAAACAACTTAAATTCCTGTTTTGCATGCAAAGCAATAATTGATACACCATTTTATTATTATTTAGGTTTAAAATGCCAGGACGCAGGAAAGTGTCACTGAGGCAAATGGAGCTGCTTCTAGAGTTTGCGCATTCCCATCGCGACATAGCGTTGGGCCGCTTTCCGCCAGGTCCTCAGGGAGTGCGGGACACTCGAGAAGCATGGCGGTCGATTTCGGTGGCACTTAACTGTGTCGGCAGCGGAGCCACTAAAACGCCGGACCAATGGCGCCGAG
Organism: Helicoverpa zea; assembly: GCF_022581195.2. NCBI lineage: Eukaryota > Metazoa > Arthropoda > Insecta > Lepidoptera > Noctuidae > Helicoverpa > Helicoverpa zea. The sequence goes on along the minus strand of NC_061452.1, from coordinate 10,849,941 downwards.
TACGTTTACTTCTTTATTTAAAAAACAGCACTTTAGCATGTTTGTATGGTGGCACGACTATATCTCATAATATTCACTTGCTTTTAATTTTGGATACTTACTTTGCATCTGTAAAACTTAATAGTAACTCATTGATAACTTTTTTTTATTTTGCTTTTTCTAAGTTTTTGTCACTGAATGAATGTAACATTGTTTGCATGTGTAACTAACCAGTAACTGTTTTTTTTGTCAAGTATTGGATAGAGTTCAAAGCAAAAACAAAAGGAAAAGCTGCAGACATGCGGAGGAGCACATCTGCGACTGGTGGAGGCCCTAACAGGCTGGTCCCTCTTAACTATATAGAGGAAAAGGTGCTGGCTTTGTTAGGCCCTGTTGTGGTTGAGGGATTGCCTGGTGTGCGCTTGCCCATTGATGTTAGTTTAATTTCATATAAATATAATTTAAGTTTTATTGTCATCCGCTTCATTGAAACTACTACTTTATTTGTCAGGATGTTATGTGGTTTCTTTACGCATATTGAAAAGAAAATTATTTCTTCAGATATTGTCACTTGGTGACCCACCAACTTCCCAGCCATCGATGTCTGGAGCTGTGGCTGTACACACCTCACAGCCTCCGGTGCCTCCTAAGCCCTCAACCTCTACTTATGATGAGCAGATAATGGAGGTTGAATGGCTTGACGACAGCCTTCTAGAGGGGACACAGCCTGTGGAGCAGATGCCTGCTGCAGAGGCTGTGGAGCAGATGCCTGCTGCAGAGGCTGTGGAGCAGACGCCTGCTGCAGAGGCTGTGGAGCAGACGCCTGCTGCAGAGGCTGCGGAGCAGACGCCTGCTGCAGAGGCTGTGGAGCAGATGCCTGCTGCAGGGGCTGTGGAGCCCACACTATCCAGTGAGGCTGCTATTAGTAAGTACTTCTTAATTAATAAATAAAAAACAGCTTTTTATTTTATTTTTACTAGGCCTAGCGATAAGCAAGTAGTAATTAGGTAGTAGTAATTGTATTGTAAGGTGTATTATCCTGTAGTTAAATCATTGTAATTATATATATTTTTCTAGGGAATTCTGAGAGAGATGGTCCACAATGTTCAACCCCGAGCCAGCGTCAACGACCACGACGAGCGAATGGTTAATAATTTTATTTCAATAACAAAAATTTTGATAATTTTACTACTACTATACTACTATTATATCGGGTGTGTCGTTCACAATCACATTAAATCATATCGCATATACTTTATGATATTCTATGGCGAATTGTAAAAAAAATAACCTAATCCATTCAGTGGTTTAACCACAGGAGTCATTTTTCGTTTTTATAATTTACAACTTCATGTGTAAAGCAGAGATAAATTTAGGAGTATCGTATGTTTTGATCAGTTGACAGCTGTCAGGTTTCAAGGGAGAATTTCAATTGTTTGTAATGATTGTTTTATATGGTGTTCTAAGTTTTGCACATTTTTATTCCATTTACTTTGTTTGAAAAAATCATTTTTTTAGTTTTACGTATTTTTCTTTTTTCTTTGTGTTAATCGACATATATTAACCAGTATATTAACGCATTTCATTTAATGTGATTATGAACGACACACCCGATATATGCATGTAAGCCAAAAAGAAAAATAGTCACAAATATTATTTTTTCAGTTCGCAGAGAGGAGTCAATACCTCGTTGGGCCTATGACCTGGAATTGAGGAGAATAGAGGTGGAGACCCGACTCACAGAAGCAGTGGAGGGGATGCTTGGGGTTTTAAGAGACATTCGGGACGACTACCGCCGGCAAACAAACCGGGAATGATTACCTACTGCGTTGGTCTAGTTGTCGTTCCGAATGTTGCAAACAATGTATCCTCCGCGGCCCCCCCCTCTATCTTTTGGGTCCAATGTTTAAAAACGTCAGCGGTTTTACCCATGCCCATAGGACCCCTTGTAAGTGGATGTCTACACCCTACGTTGTGATTGTTAATTAGTTTTTATATTAAAAAAGATTTTAATTAGAATAATTATTATTAAGTGAAATTTTAAATAATGTTGTACCTTTTATTCTAAGAATAAATAGCGTTTATAAGACTTAACTAGTTTTATTTTAGGTACTTACCCTATTCATTTTACTAGGAGCTACTGCCTATCTTACCTGATCAACTCAGTTAAAACAAAACTCCTTGGTAAGACTGGTTATTGGTAATTCAAACTCAAACTAAAATTATATTTTATTTATTTAAAATAGGCGCATAAAAGTTCACAAGTAGAAAAGCTCTTGCGAAATGTCAAGCTAGTTGCACGGTTCCAAGGAGTGGGTCTCATGGAGAAGAACCGGCAAGAAACTCCATAGACACTCTTTTAAAAAAAATCAATTTTTTACAATAATTTTCATATAGTGCTAGTTATCCCTGAGAAAGTTATACAATGCAAGTGAAGCTAATGTATTGAATGAATAAATTATATAAAACTATTTTAATGCAACTATGTTAAGAGGAAATTAAATTATATAATTCAAATAATGTTACTTGGTAAGCCAAGTTTTGAAATAGGTACCGCATCCTGCGGCTCGTTCAGCTCGCCTTGGTGGGGAAGTGCTGGGAATCTTGCACCTCGCATGCCCGTGGTCGCCGGGGAAGCCACATGTGAAGAAAGAAAAAAAAATGAGTTATTTTAACGACAGTCATCCCAATCAAATAAAATGGTTTTAAGTAAATATTTAAACTTTAGTTCTTACACATAGTGTTGCCGAATGTCCCGATTTTCAGGGTTTTGGGTCTGGGTCTGGGGGCGCCTCGCGATTTGTACCTGAAAAAAATAAAAATATATATAAATTTAGGTAATCGATATAAAACTATACTTGCACTAATAGCGTAGAAAGCATTGATTAAACATTTAAAATTACACTATTTATCTTATATAGTTTTGAAAAATTTAATAAATAATTTTAAAGTATTACTCACTAAATAGATAAATATTCTTAAACCATTAATAATGCCAGGAAGAGTTTATAAATTAGTCCTGGTATTCCATAATCTTTGGACTAGAATATCTCTGGTCCTTGAATTATCTAGATTTGCTGCAGCTCTAATCTGTTGGGAGATTTGGCTCTGTTCCAAATAGTCAGACTCTTCACTCTCAGGCTCCGGCAGAGGAACATTGTGTATGTTTGCTATATTGTGTAGTACAACACATGCATTCACAATTTTAGCCACAGTCACTGGGTCATAGTGAAGAACCCTATGTGCTAATAAACAGCGCCAACGATTCTTTAATACACCTATGCAACGCTCAACGGTATTGCGAACTTTGCAATGCAGTGTGGTGTAATGTTCCTCTGGTGAACCGACAGCAGCCTCTAATATAGGTGTCATCATCCAAGGGCGTTGTGCATATCCAGAATCACCTGAAATTTCAGTAATATAAGTAAAATACCTGTTTTATTTGAAAATACTTGACAAATACAATCCAATATTTATATACCTAATAGCCAACAATGCTCCCCAGATCTTTCCAATCCTTCTAGGTGAGATTTAATGCAGCATTGGTTCCACACAAATGAATCATGTGATGCACCTCCATAGGATGCATCAACATGCAGTATTTGCAAATTCGCATCACAAATCTGCAATAGATAGGTATAACATACTGTACAGTCAGCCATCAGCGCAAGTGCCAAAACCAAACAACTTGACATGGATCTTTTATCATTGATCTTTTTTTGTAAATAATTGTCGTACAAATTCTGGTCTACGCTGCCCTATGCGTCGAATGGTAGATACCTACAATAAAGCATTTATTGATATTGACATTTTTGTATGCTCTAAGTCCAAATTTAAGAATGATGTAATGAAACTGTTATTGGAAGTTGAATTAAATTGAATTTATTTATTTTATACCTACATATTACTCTTTGATTATAATATTATTATCATTATATTGAATTGAATATGTACGATTATGATCTTGATGTTTAATATGACTTGATTTTGTGCTGTATTGTTTTAATGTTAAATTGGATTTTGTATAATTTTATTGTTTATTATTGTGATTATGATGGTGATTTGATTTTGTTTCGTTTTGCAGTACCTATTTTAATTAATTATTTATTTGTAATGTTTTAATACCATTGCTATGTATAGTATTTATTGAATTAATAATGCTCATTTGGTGGCACTCATTACCTAATATTTTTGTTAAAATGAGGATAATGCAGTGGGCCACAATATTGTTATCACTCACCCTTATTGTTAATTTATTAGTATGTATTGTATATTGTGGTTGTTAATTGTCCCTAAATAAATAAAATAAAAATCTTTTATACATATATGTTAAAAAGTATTGATTGATTATACAGTAAGAAAAAAAATTGTGATAGAACATTAAAAAATGTGTTTAATACTCACCAGCAAAACATTTAATGAATGATAATGTTTTCTATTAAAAAAAGCTTCTTCATGGTCAGTGGGCCTTATTATAGCAACATGGGTTCCATCAATGCACCCAATAACTCCTGGGAATCCAAATTTTTCCATAAACCTGAAAAATACATTATTTCATGTTTATTACATATAAGGTAGAAAACAATTACATATATGATTAAAATAATATATAGCTAACATACACTCTCATGGTGGATTCCCGTTCTTGTTGAGTGGAAGGAAACTTTATGTACTTGAGTAGCACGTCCCGTACATTGAGAGCATCGGTTACCTCATGTAGGCACCTACTAAATGTAGGTTGAGACATGTTGCAAATGAATGAGGAGCTTCGTTGGTATGATCCATTTGCATAAAAGTTTAGGACTGCCAATATCTACACATAACAAAATTTGATGTTAGGTACAAAGTTTATCATCATAATTATTAATATTACTCCATCATCATTTCAGTGTTTAAGAATAACATTATTAATTTACGTAATACTAGCTTCCACTCGCGGCTTTCTACATACTTACCAAATTTCAACCAAATCTGTCCAACCGTTTTTGCGTGATTGAGTAACAAACATACATCCATACTTACATTCTCACAAACTTTCATATTTATAAGTAGGATTGGTATTTATTCAACTTTTTAGGTTATAAATTCATACTTTTAGCTCAATTGCAACAGCAGTGTTTCGTTGAGCACGTTGCAGAAATGGACGTAACTCTGCCAAAACTTGCTGAAACCCTGATTTGTTGACACGGAAATTTGCCATGAATTCCTTCTCCGGTAAATCCAGAGAATTGTTGCAATCCCGCAGTCGACGTTTCTGGATTCTGGACAAACTTCGTTTTCTCTCTTCGTCCGCAAATGCCAGCAAAAATGCACGCGACATTCTGTAACACAAAAAAGATAAAACAAATTAAAATAATACAATTAAAAATAACACTATTAAAAAAGGAACGACTCAGGGTTTATATTTCTATCGTATTCGCAAAATTAGAGAAATCTTATATGTCTGATGCAACAATAGAGTATAGACATCCCAGTGATGATTACCAAAATCGGGCATAAAACACTGCTATTTGTAGTGTATTTAAAAAAATGTCAGTGGCTGTCAATTTGATGTCCACTCATTGCCCGCTGGGCTTACGAAATCGCAATTTAACGTTCATCGATACAGAAACAGCTGTCAAAATGATCTACGGTGGACATCAGACGCTGTCGGTGCTCATGACGTCATCGCAGTTGGTAACTGGCGTTAGCAAATAAGAAAATAGCGGTTTGACAGTTTACCGATGTATACTTTACCAAATGATGATAACTGCGAGCTGTCAGTGGAGTTAGCGAATAAGGCCCCAGATCCCGCCAAAACACCCTATTACACTCATCAATTCAACAATAAGAATTATGTTTTGAATTTCTTATTTCTGGATGATTTGCTAAATTCACAAATCAAAATAAAACTACAGCTGTGCGACAGGATTCAACTACTGTCAAACAAGTTTGACAACGACATTATATGACAACATTCATCAACACAGGCTATAAACTGATTTTCAATTTTCTGTTTCTTTACGACTCCGTATGATAATAAAAAATGCAATATACATTGTTTCATCAATCGTGAAATCAAATACCTACGTTAATAAGAGTACAAAACGCAGTTATTTTTATCCTATACATAGATTCTACGACTATAATAGTTCCGAAACCGAGTTCGTAAATGTTGCATCTTTAGAGGCAAATTGAATCGATTTAAATTCATTGGATTACGGTGAATTTATTAAAGCTTTGGGAGTTTGGCACTGATTGAAACTCGCTAACTTTCAGTTAAGCCATGTGAGCTACACAAAATTATTTAAACTTGAAAGGCCGAAACCGAAACAAAAAAACGTTTTTTCATCGACTGTATTTCCTACATTTCAAGACAAATCGATTACAGAAATATCGATAGAAATTTATGTCAGATATGTGCAAATTGAAATTGCCAGTCCCTACGTGATGTGGAATAGGAAAGTCAATGTTTTGGTGTTGGAAACAAATTAAAAAGTGGGCGAATTCTTCAGTTTTGTAATAAAATTAGAAGAACTTATTTTATTAATTCGATTGATTTACTACCTGTGAATTGCTAATAAATATTATGCATGTTTTGTAAAATTAAAAATGCATTTTTCAATTCCTGATTCGCAACAATTTCACGATGACAATGGGATCTCATACACGGTAATATTATTAAACCATAATAAATAAATTCTATAATTGTTTTTTTATGAAATTAGAAATACTTGTGATGATTGTATCTAGTTTTAATTATTGTGTCCAAAGTTGTATATTGTCTTAAAATAAAATGTACATCTACCTGTTCACAACAATTTCGAAGTTTTTTGTTGTTGTTTTGACAATAATTTGCGAAGCCTAATTTAAATAATGACCACAATTTAATCTTACAAACCAAATTTAATGTATTGTTGGTATTTTCGTATGTAATAATCACAAATGAATAAGTAATAATTTCTGCTAAGTGTTGTAACTTTGTTTTAGGGCTACAACATACACATCGACGGTGTCTTCCACTGCATTGCTCGGTATAAACAACTGCTCAGTTTACATGAGCAGTTACAAGCGCAAAATCCCTATATCAAATTACCACAGTTCCCACCCAAAAAGTTGTTCCTCACCAGTTCACAACTCGAAGAGAGAAGAATCTTATTGGAAAAGTACATGCAACTAGGTAAGTAGGTATCAATAAATCAAGATAAATAATCGTTTATTGAAATACCCTGAGGAAATTGTGCATTCAAATATATGTTGACTTTTTCAGTTGGCCAGAACCCTTTGTTTACAACATCTGACCTTCTGATAACATTCCTGTTTTCCGCTCAACAAGAGACCCATAATGTCAAGATGCATGAAGTAGAAATTGAAATATCTCTGATGAATGGGTACAGAATACCTCTGTCTGTGTCATCAACTGACTCATCAAATACAATATTAGATATTGCATGCAACTACATAAACCTGCCCAAGGAGTTGGTCAAATATTTTTCCTTATACCTTTTCAATTGGAGTTGCGCTAAAGATGGCCAGCCAGCACTAAAAAAATTGGAGGAGTATGAATCACCTTATATATCCCAAAAATATGTGAGGCCAGAAGATAAAATTGTTTTGAGGAAAAGGTAATGAAAATCTAAATCTTTTCTGAGGATTAAAAGTTTTTATTTATTCACAATATATTTACATTAATTGAAAATAAAATAAAATAAACTTATATATATATACAACTTAAAACTAATACAGTGCATCAAAAAATTGCTCCTCATCGCTGTCACTGGGTAATGTACCCAAAAGACTGGCAGCATTGCCACGTTGGATGGCAATGCTCAACCTCTGTACAAAATAAAAGCCAGTCTTTGGGTCCCGGGAAGTATCAACCAGCGCTGGGAAATATCCCTAGCAAGAAGGTGCGCCCTCGGACCCCACGGATTATTTCTGAGGATTATTTTATGCATCTTTTTCATTTTTATGACATTCAAATGTTTTTTATAGCTACTGGGACCCCTGTTATGATGTAAACCTAATGATGGACAGAGTTTCATTGGACCTATTATATCTTCAAACAATAGAGGACTTAGATTTGGGCTGGTTAACAGCAGACCCACAAACTAAAGAATTACTTTCTGCACATGAATCTAAAAAACAAAAGAAAGAGGTATGTATTATTGTTGTTTATCTTAGGATTGTAATAACCATAGTGAATCATGGTTACTGCAATATGCAGGATTAGAACAGAGATAAGATATAATAAAAACTCATCAATAATAATTTGCAAAGATTACCTTCTCACCTAAACCTGTCAATAATCTGTAATTACTTGAAAGATTATATGGTTGGTATTCTCACTGGCATACTTTAGATACAATGTGCTACTATAAACATCTTTATCTTTAAGAATGCTGGGTCAAACAAATGAGAGCAGTGAGTTATACATAGCTACATAGTGTAAGTAAATGGCACATAATTGATATTCAACATTCTGTTTATTCCTGGGGTTTATTATGCTGATTAAGTTTATGTTTGTTTTGACTACAATAAAGTACATTTTAGTAATAGTAATATAATACAGGAAGCGAAACAAAATAAGTAGTTATAAAAATATTTGCTAATAAAAGTGTAACAATTGATTCACTATATTCATTAGTTTCTGATTAGAGTAAGAATAATTGCTATTTGATCACATCAACTGTAAAGCTAATTGTGTTCTATAGTATTACCTACGTGCATAAGAGTACCTTTGTTCTCCCCAGTTTGCAATTCTTTCCAATATCAAACATAAGATGACAGATCTTTTTTCATGTTACACAGGGTTAATTATAATTCTAGAACTATATGAAAGGAATATAGTTTTGTTTACATTCCTAATAGCTTCCTTTGAGCTCAATAAAAGTATGTTATGTATTTTTTAAATTGCATATAATCTCTTTATACTTATAATGGATGCCAATCTATTTACATATTACTTATCAAATATTCAATAACGATTTGTAGATACCTCCTACTAAGAGTGTTAAAAGATTGTGTCACCAATGGCTGATATCATCACACAAAGTTATCAGGATGAATCATGGATCATTTGTATTACATTTTATAGTCTTTTTACTTTTTTTATTGATTTAATAACATTTATACTGAATATTGATTGATTCTGTCAATAAAATTAATTTATTGCAGGCAACAGGTAAATGCATTTTTAATATTATAAAATACTAGCTTCCGCCAGCGGCTGCGCCCGCGTGGTGTGTTCATAAAAAGTATCCTATGTGTTAATCCAGGGTTTCACCTATCTACATACCAAATTTCAATCAAATCGGTCCAGCCGTTTTTGCGTGATTGAATAACAAACATACATCCATACATTCTCACAAACTTTCACATTTATAATATAAGTAGGATTAACATCTAGACGTGAATCGCAGCTATCCATTAGGTAACTATGTATAATATTGGTCTGACCCATTAATTATGTGAATGTGTAACCAGTCATTAAACTGACGAGCTAGGTACCTAGTGGCGTGAAATGCGGCTGTTAACGACTTCAAAATATAACTTCCTAATACTCATGCTACAATGTTTTTCAAGGAAAACATGCACATAAAACGATTATCTCAGAATTACTATGACTTTGGCAATCTTTAATGCCATGCTATATTTTTTTATCCCTGTTCTTTTCGACCAAATACCGAGTTGATCTATAAATAGGTAGGTATAGTTTATAGTTCAGTTCTCCAAAATGTATGTGTTACTGTAGTATGTAACATTATAGAACGGTTTACCTACCCATTTATCATCTATACTTACGTTATAGAGCTGAAGAGTTGGTTCGATTGAACACCCTAATCTCAGGAACTACTGGTTCCATTAGAAATTTATTTCTGTTCAAGATATAGCATTTATGTAGATAGATTTGTAGGCTACTTTATATCCCGGACGGCGAGGTGGTTCCCATTGAACGCTCGTAAGCTACCGTATTGCAGTCCTTTTATGCAGTTTTTTTATATTGAATATTTCCAGTACCTAGAACTAGCAAAAACCCTGCGACATTACGGGAGGATACCAGCCGGGGAGGCAGTGACAGAATGTAACAACATATCTGAAGAGGCCGGTGAGGGCACGTGCCGGGTCCGTGTGTCCCTCGCGTCTAAGGAGCTCACACTACTCGGCCTCGCGCCTCCCGCCCGCGAGCAACGCTACAAGGTCACAAGGATGCGCTGTTGGAGAATCACTACGTTGCACTCGGTGAGTCACGTGGAAAAACTTCTCATTGTGCATTGCTGACCAATTGGAGTTTGACAATTGTTCGTTTCAAAATTGGAATGGCGATTTGAATTTGTGCCTATATAGGTCATTGTAACCAGCCTTTTTATTGACCCACTAAAGGATACCTACGACCTCTTTTCATATTTTAAACATAGAATGACTTCCGTAAAATTTTAATTGAGGCTGGTAATTAGGATTATATGTTAGTACAACATCGATTATTAAGTGAATTTTTGGTTATTTATTCTTCGGATAGCCTATTCTTCAATGTGAAGATCTGTCAGTTCTTATAGGGTACTTACTTGACAATAATTAAATTTCGGCAACTGACTACTTCGGTATGCGTAACATATTATTGCGCTAATTATATTATTTTATAGTTAAAACTATTTTTGGTACCTACATTGTTTGTTGTTTCAACTTCTCTAGCCATATTTACATTCATTGTCACGGCAATTAGGTTCGTTTCTAAACTGACAATACGGCCGACCTCCACATAAATACGCTCAACTAGCTACTAGATATATTCGCTGGCCAGATCGCTAAAAAGGAAATAAGTCCTCTTGGTTTCAGTTCTACTTTATCTATTTCCATGTACGAGGGGTTTACCTAAACAAACTATTATCTATTCATGATTCAGAACGCATAACAAATCTTTATGTTATTTATCGACTCTGATTAACCTGCCTTTCACTTGTCTGAAGGACCAATAAACGTTTTATTTTATTTTCCAAAAGAACAATGCTTTATTATTTTTATGTAGACTTAACTCATTTTTATCTGTCATTTAAACAACCTTATATTGTTGCAGATTGAAAGGTCACCAACTCAAAACGGTCATGGCTCTCTTCTCGAAGATTCGAATAAAAACTTCGAGCTGTCGTTTGAATATCTCATTAGTAAAGACAATTTGAAATGGATAACCTTGAGAACTGAGCATGCAACGTTCATCAGCGTTTGTTTACAAGTAAGTTATTCGTTTTTGAATGCATTTTAATTTGTCGATGAATTTATACGAACGTCGGAAAACTGCATCCAAAGTCTTCTATTTTTAAAAGACTTCAAATAGGAGGACGTTCTCAATTCGACGGTACTTTTTTGTTTTGTATGCAATTGCATGCTGCGCTCTTTAGCGGCTTCGGTGCTCGTATAACTAAAATGAATTCATATTGAATTAAGTCTGCACGTGCATTATAAGTCATGGAACGAATAAGCTCTTTTTGTCTAATGCCCTGACTGCACCAATGCGGAGAAGAACGATAGAAGTTAAAAACTCCAATCCGCCTAACTCTGGCAGAGTCTTGGCTCAAAAAAAAGAATTCAATTTTCAGTGACGACAAAAAGTATTTTGCGAACTATCTAGGTCTTTACGAATGGCTGCCACTAGCCTCTCAAAATGAAAATTATATTCTGAAGTTTGATATAATATGTATGGCTCCTCAAAATTAATTCTGAACTACGTATATTACAGTCGATAGTAGACGAACTTATGCGTCAGAAGGCGGGTGCGGGTCCCATATCGCCGCGCTGCAGCAAGCGAGGCAGTCTGACGTACCTCAGACGCGATGGCTCCAGTCAGGTCATCACGCCATCCTCGTCTAGCGACACGCTAAGTTCTACCGTAAGTATATAGCAGTAGAGGTGGAATTTCAATGTAGGAATGTTTGGTATCCATCTTCACGACGAATGAGAGTTATTCGGGAACATAGAGGAAAATATTATTAAGGTCTTCTGCTGTTTCAGTTTTGTATAGTACTTTTAAAGTTATTCATCATGTAGACCTGGCCTATATGGCTAGTCTGCTTGGCAAAATTAAACGATATAATAGGAAACCCGATATCTAACAGTAAACGCGATGATTTTCCGCTAGCTTTATCCTTGTTGTAGTAGTTTTATAAAACAGATTTAATATTTCTTTGTAAAGGTTAACTAATAAACAATACCAACGCTGTTTTCAGAACGGGGATTCATTCAACTCTGGCAGTTCGAGAGAAATATTTTCCGTTCAGAAGTTGACGGAAAAGTTCGCGACTGTATCGTTCAAGCCCGGCAGAGAATGCGTCGAGAACAACGCATTCGAAGCAATCGGAGACGAAGAACTATAAGGGCTTCTCTTCCCTCGAATTTAACTACAATAATGTTTTCCAAAGAAAAATTATCACTCGGAAACAAAGTTGCCAATAATGTTTATAAACTTGTAAAAATTGTATACATATTTGCATTTTTTCGTATTTGTACAGAATTATTTTTTTATCTGATTGTCTTGATAGGTAGTTTTTACATTATACCTACTATATAATGTAAGTGCGTGGCTATGAATACTGTTTATATCAAACTGTACGTCATATCATATCGAACACTGTACTTGCCATATTATGTGAGTGTATGTTCTAGTTACTAAGTAACATATGTTTACTTTACGTGAAATTGTTAATGAAATTATTTTGATAAATATTTTAAGTATACATATTTTTTAATAATTAAGTGGAATTGTATTGATTAGTCATTGTTTATTGAATTATATGAATAATATCGGTTTAGGGATTGTGTTACGAATTTTGGGAGTATGTTTTGGCTGATAACAAAACTTATGTATAAATTGAAATTGAAACCGACCGAAAAATGGCAGTCCGTCCGGGTGACTCACAGAAAGTATGAAATACAGGAATTAATATGCATTAATTTTATTATGAAATTGTCTTGATTAGTAAGTTTCGAAATTTTTCATTGTAGGTAGGTAGTTTTTTTTAATTTTTCCTATCTTGCCTATGTTCGATCAAGTTTGATTGTATTTTTTAGTCTTTAAGCATAAAGATTTCTACTTCGTTTTTACAATGTACCTACTCGCGCATTTATGCTCGTTGATCAAAATAAAAAAAAGACAGCTTCATCTCCCTCTGGCTCTGTTATGTGGAGCTCTGGTGTGTTTATACGTTGGTTAACCAAACGATTTAAAAACTTCCTTACGTATTTTTATCATTATTGAACAATAGTTATATACCGTAGTAAAATCGTTTAAGATCTCGCCCGACTAAGTAGAAAAAAAAAACATTTTGTCTAGAATTAATAAACAGATCTGAACCAATTTTCCGTAATTATTATGTTAAAGTATAATAGTTCATAAATAGTTGTAGTACGTAAAGATCGTGGCACACATCAACTCGGATACGAACCGTAAAATATTGGTCAAGAGGACCTATTATCCTGAAGCTAGGCGATTACGATTAGTCAGTTTCGTAAAGAATTATTCTGAACGGCTCGAGTTAATATGATGGCGATTTCCTTCCGAATTGTTGTGTGCTACGCCCCTAAATGAGTGAATATGTGAAAACTGTGTGATAACGCTGTCTATACAATGACAAACTTGTTTTGAAATTAGTGCGGTTGAATGCATGAATTAGCCTTAATGGGGTGTTTGACAATAAATTACTATCGATAAAACTTCGAAGCCAAATTGTAAGATGAAATATTTATGCTTCTATGTCCATCCCTGGCATCAGAATCGTCCTGCGTTCTCGACACATCACGCACTCATTCGAACATTATAAACTTAGATAGCTAACCTCTTTAGTCGTCTCCGCCAGTCAAAAGGTTTTATTGTCGAATGCCGTCAAACACAATTTTTAGCACTAGTAACACGTTAGCGGGTTATGTATGGTCAACAACAAGATAAATAGAAAATTAATATTTTTCTCAAGCTACAGTAGAAAATATTTTTTGTTATTATTTTTCTATCTAATAAGTGAATGTGCTACTTTTAAGTGTTCATTATCATAAACTTACTACTTTTCTTTATATTTGCTTGTTGACTATACAAACCAAAATCTAACCTGGAATACGCGTATCTGTAATATATCTACCATAAGAATTTTCTTTTTTTATGCAGCCTTAGCTTTGAGGCAAAACTGGCCCTTTTGCATTTTATTCAAAAGACATCTTCATGATTACATACTCAGATGTATTTATTTATTATTTTGGTATTGTATCTTGCATTGCAAGGCTTTTATTTGTTACACTTGTTTTAACTAAGTCAAAATCTTGAAATGCGCATTGCAAGAGAATGCAATCTCTTTCTAGCTGTCACTTTGTTGCCATATTTCCAATATGCTATATTTTTAGGCGCACATTTTTTGTTTCTCGTGTTTGCTAACCTTTACCTTTACGTAAGTTGCTCAAAGAATCAAGGATTAAAAGACGTAGAATAATCAAATTACTTAAATCGAACTAATTTTAACATATCTGAAGTTATTTATACCATACTAATTGCCAATTGTTGACTTGAAAAGGTGAATTTTAATTATTGTTATAAAAATCGTGTTATTTTTAAAGGGACCACATATTTATGTCGTATATTGTATTAAAATATCAATCTTTCTTAGTGGCCATAATATATTTTGTTGCCATACTTTGTTTTTGTGATTCTCCACTTGTATTAAATTCTTTGTATTCTGTATTTTACCAGGTTTTTATTTTGTACTTTGTAAATTTAATAAAATCGTTTCTATTAATGTAGGTGTTTCATTATGAGTATAAGATTCTTCTACTATTTACATAGTACTATGCGACAAGGTAATTGATGGCTTGTTCAAGACCCAAGTAAAAAAGAATAATAAATAAAAAACAGAATATAAAGGGAAAGAATATTTACAATTTGAACATTGCTAAATTTATTTAAATAATAATACACCATACATTACACAACAATAAGCTATTTAATAGTTCTTCTCCCAGTTCTCACGTTCTGCTCTCTCCTTCTTCACCTGGTCTACGATGGGGCTGAGGTAGAGCTGGTCTTCCTCCCACTTGGTCCACTCTTCCTTGGGGAGGATGGTCTTGGTCATGGAGAGCTGCATCGCCCGCACGATACGGAAGTTACGCTCATCAACAACGTTCTGGGGGAGGCGGCGGAGAGCCTCAGTGACATCATCGTTCTCATAGAGGCAGTCGTCACGAAGGAGACCTGTAAACATATTACAATATGTTATCAGTTCTAATAATATGCATTTTTTGTACAAGAGAAACATATATAGAGCATATTGTACAAAACTTAGAAAAATATAAGTATGTGTAATTAATACACTAAATATAGTAGACAAATAAGTTGCTCATGGCCTAATTGTTATCGCAGCAAAAAATCCATCCAGAAAATTGGGGCAATACTTTATTTTAGTATTGGTTAATCTTAGTTTTAAAGTCAATTTAATGTAATTGATCTTTAATTTCAAACTTTGTCTTCATTTTGGGAGTGGCTAATCTTCTGCTTGGTGTTTCAACTATGAGCTAGCTGGTTTGATTACATGCTACAGGTTTTACACTTTTCTAAGCTGTAGGTTTGGTCAAGATAGTGCATTTATAAAATACTGACGGTGGTGTTGTGTTTGTTTTATTTACTTCAAAATGACGACATGATTTCAGTGTATCTTGTTGTATACAAGTGTTTGGATGACTACTACATCTAGTTTGATTCTTATAAGCATAAATACGCTAGACTAAATTGTTTCTTAGAATAAGAAATAACAGGTCCAGTTCCTAATGTCTTGTAGGCACTGTCAAACACCATTTTTAACCTATACAAAAATATTGGTTTGCCCATCAATGAGTTCAGCCTGTACTAATGTAAATAGAAATATGAGGTGTATACTAACCGTATTTGTTGAATCCAGCCATGTTGTAGGCCCATTTTTTCATGCTGTCTGAAAATAAATACGTTACATAACAAAATTGTAACTATTGAAACATTGTAATGGACAAGCATCATGTACAGGTCTACGTATATATTATACTCACTGAGGGCGACGGCAGTAGTTCTGAAAGCCATTTTGTTGGAGCACTGAATTCCAAGGTATAGGTGGTAGAATTAATTACAATACGATCGAAGAACGACCGTCTTTTTGCGTGCAAGGTTCGTAAATCAAATGTCAATTGTCAATCAATTTGACAACCACAGATGAAAAAATGAAATGATGTCGTTCTGAAATCATGGCATTCAAAAGCCAAAAGTAAGAAGTACTTGTTACAAAAAATACCGATAACCTGTTTTATATGGTACTGTGACTACGGTCTTTCTTCACATAATCCTTTTCATCAAATGTGCTATAATAACATCTGATGAATGTTTATAAACCCACTGATGTATCAAGAAACTGTAAGGTATGGACTGGAAAGCATCGGTGGCCGCAAGATCTGGGAACTTCAAGAATACTATCGTATTTATCCACACAAAAACATCATAGTATTCTTGAAAATGCCTAGGTCTTATTCTTTCAATTCTCCAGTAAAAACTATATTTCCTGGTTTCATCCAAACCGTCAAAAAAGTTATTGTCAAATGTCATCATATGTTTTTGTCATTGTCACTGTCATTCACCTGATATCATGTGATTATGTCAAAAACGCAATTTTTCTCTTATTTTTACGTGAAAACTAATTTTTATCGAAAAAATGTTTTTTATTGTTTCGAATAATATTTCTGGGTATAAGCATCATCGATAACATTATTGAGATCGAATGATGACAACATAGAAACGACTGTAATCCGAATTTATTTCAGCATAATTTTCCGAGTTTTTAATCATTATGAAATGGTACGTATCTTTTGAAAACATTAAAGCTGCGTGTGGTTAGAAGTTACACACTACTTATCTATTTCAATATGAAATGTCCAAGACAAGTTAGATAAGGTTGCGTGCGCGTGGCTACTTCGTGCTTCTTATCAAGCTGTTTGTTTTCTTGTCTTGGAGTGAACTTCGAATGACCTCGCTCGACCTCCTAGTTCCCCAGTCCGCTTATCATTATCAGCACAAATAAAATGAGACGGCGGAAGGTATTTTATTTAATTCATCAGATATCGTGGCGCGAACACATACTGTTCTCGGCTCTCACTCGATAATTGTTATTGCAATATTTTGTGTCGTTGTACGCGTACAACTGTTATAATATTTGATCCTTTCGGATTTCAATTTCGTGTGTTAATTGTGTAGTGATTTTTTTGTTCATCCTGCATTCAAGAAGAGGAATGCCAAGTGACTGTCGAGACTGTTTGGGAATTCGTTATCGAATTAATACCCTGCACCAAACGTGGAAGTGGCTGCATCAGACAATCGCCCTTCACGAATATCTGATCTCCCTCTCGTCGGCTGATACTGACGCTGGTTGCTCTATGCACTAGGTTATAATATTACATAGACTATTTGAACTGTTATTAGTCAATTTAATTAGGTTACTTAAAAAATAGATAATTAACGTTTAATAAACTGTGGTTATAAAGTTCATACAGAAAAGTATCCGTTTGACGCTTAATTTTCATATCATAACATTTAAAGATGGCTCAGACAATGATGAAGAAGATAGTTGCAAGCAGTGCCTGCCTGATGGTGGGTATCACAAGAAGAACCAGCTCTCGTAGCTTGGTGACAGCAAGCAACAATGTGACTGCTAAGAAGGAACGCAACTTGCCGGCTGAGGGGGAGATCACCAAGTCTGTCTTCATGTCTCAATCAACTGACATCTACACCAACCTGGCTCTTGAAGACTGGATGTACCGCAACATGGATTTCTCTAACCACCATGTGATGATGGTTTGGCGTAATGAACCATGTGTTGTGATTGGAAGACACCAGAACCCATGGTTGGAAGCCAATGTCCCACTTTTGAACGAGAGGGAAATAGCCCTAGCGAGACGTAACAGTGGTGGTGGTACTGTGTACCATGACCGTGGAAACCTGAACATCACTTTCTTCACTCACCGTGAGAGGTACGACAGGAAATACAACTTGGAGCTGATCAAAAGGGCACTCTTCAGAGGATTTGGAATCAAGTCTATCATCAATGAACGTCAAGACATGGTTGTTCGAGATAAATACAAAGTATCCTTTTTGAATAGAAAATCTACATAATTATGAACATAAATTATTCTATCATATAATTTTAAATGGATTGTTGGATTGCTTTTGAAAGCGTATGTAAATCAAGCCAAGCTTGATAAACAGTACTTTTCCAATACATTTTGTTGACCTATTTTCATATTTGGCCATGATATAAACATATTAGTTTCCTTAGCAATAACTTTCCTAGGTATCTGGAACAGCTGCTAAGCTAGGCCGTCTGACAGCATATCATCACTGCACACTTCTAGTCAATGCCAATAAGGCAGATCTCAGCAGAGCCCTTGCTAAACGTGAGGTGAGTAAACTTTCCTCATACACTTTATAAGAAAATAGACCTTATTAACAGGAATTACGTTGCTTTATTATCATAGTTCTTATAAGAATATCAATAAGGTTAATTTTCTTATACAGTACCTTTTCTTCTTCATTCTTTTATTTCTTTCTTGCTAATAATGAGTAGACTTCTTTTATTTCTTTTCACTATCTTCGTAATAACGTTTTTGTTTATGCTACTAATGCTCTTATTACTCTTTTGTTTTTGACCTATTTATGCTATCTGTAGCGTGTCTGTCTGATCAATACAGAGTATTTCATCATTTTATTCCATATAGTAACAAGTAGTGATAATTTCACCTAATTGAAAATGAACACATCACAATTATAAATTGGATATTCTTTAATATGCAAGCATAGTCAAATTATAACTATTTATTCAGTAAGCCGGTACCAGGCAGAGGCCCACTATGCTTTTATGCATATTCAAGTAATGTCATAGGTCGTACATGTTGCATTTCATTGTTTACGTGTGATTCATCAGTTTGTGTAGAGGGAACAAAAGCGTTAACTCTTTGCACACACTCAGATATATTCTCGATTGCACAATTTTTACTAAAACAATTGTATTCATAACAATCATTGTTGTTGTAACCTTTTAGCTGTTTTTCTTTTACTAATACTTTGTTTTTCTACTGACCTTGATAGCTCCCCTCCAGTTTTAAGTTAAGGACATTTTTAATTCTATTTAGCATGGCATACAGACTCAGGCGACGGCATCCACGCGCTCTGAAGTGGCCAACCTGTCGGAGATGGACAACCGCGTCACCGTGGAGAGCCTGCAGACTGCCATCGGCTACGAGTACTTGCGCACCGCCGCCTTGAGCCTGCAAGACGGGGGTCAAGGCCAGATCTCAAAGCAACGTGGCTTCCAATTCGTTAACCCGACTGACGATTGGTTCCCAGGTATGTTATCCAACAATTACTTTCAAACAATTTCAGACATCTGTTGCCTAACTTCAATGAAGAGTTTCGATAGACCCTAATCATGATTTTCTTTCCAGGTCTTGCGGAATTAAGAAACGAGCTCCAATCTTGGGACTGGAACTACGGCAGAACACCCGTGTTTACAGTGAGCCGCTCCTTCCCCGTGCCGGCGGAGTTGCTCGCTCCGTCCAAGGCGTACTCTGCGACACAGGAGCTAGTCATAAGCATGTCGGTCGACAAAGGTCTGATCGATGACGTCACACTCAACATCCCACCAGGACTTGTGGAGTCTGGCTTCCACGGCGAAGCATCCGTCATAACCCAACTTAAAGGAAAGAGGTTCACTTCTGAAGCTCTAACTGCACTCCAAGACGCGATGCTCACGAGACACAGCAGTGACGTCAGAAAGTTGGACGATAAGGAACAGTTCGTCGCCAAGTGCTTCGACCAAGTGGTAAATACAGTGTAAGTCTCAGATTATGTACATTTGACGACGTAGGAGCTATGAGTACTGTATGTTAGTATAAGTATCATTAAACAAAATATTGTGGACAATTAGTAGACATTGTTCAATGATTTCGTGTTGATTATGCTGTATCTATCTATATCTACAATTATCAACATGAAATATATTTAATAATGTAAATAGTCTGTAAATTATAATTCTATTTTTTATACAATTGAATGTATTTACGCCTAACTATATAAGTGTGATATCTTGTTAGATTCCTCTCTTCTGCTTTTTAATATTCTTTTTCGTCTTTATTAATTTCCAAACTGCTTTATTACATTACTTACGTGTTTTTTTAGTTTAGTGTTATATTTGTAAATATCTGGACGGTTGGCGGAATACTGTCGGTACTATTTGAAGGATCTTGAATCTCCTGCGACATTTTTTCCTGCTGATGTGAACCTTACTTCAATATTGCGCTGTCCGTCCGGAGTTAGTCACGCGAGTCGCACCCTAGTGCCGAACGCTACAAGAATGCATCATATCATTTGTTTTAATTAATTAAATTATAATTTTGTTACAGAATTAACGTACCCACGTAATGTTACTTATCAAACATTTTGTGTAGCATGTATTACCTACTGTATTGTAATCATCGTGTAGACTTTATTCGACTAATTTACCCATTTCATAACCCACGCAACCTTGTTTCCTTGACACCACTCCGAAACGGGGACTTTTTTGTATGAAATGGATGTAGGATAATTATATTTAATTTAGTTTTATTTGTATATTTTAAGTTTTGTTTAATTATGTCCAAGAGGTTGCTTTGTAATAATAACAACATACGTAGTTTATATATGCCAAGTTGCGAGATCCGAGACTCATCGGATTCTTTTAGAAATAAAGTTAATGGCTTCAGAAATTGGACACAGGTTTATGTTATTATTATTATTAAATGGGAGATTGGATTTGAAAGTTACTCATTGAAATAAAAAAAGTATGATAAAAAAAATATGTTTTTCTTTTTTAATCTTTCAACAGTAATATTCCTCCTTAGGTTTGTGAACATAAATAGATAGCTGGCTGCAGGTCAATAATTGACCTAACAATCTTTCCTATCAGAGTGTACTGCGTATGTTACTCGTACTAATTAAACTAGATATAATTAACCAGACACTGCTTGCCCTGACTGCAATATCATCAACTCTTGTAATCCTTATTATTTTAACCACTGAAAATGAACTAATCGATAGTCGAAAGTAACGTTGAGTGACGTTAACTCTGCCGTCATCGCACCTTATTTCATGCACCTTACATAAAGTGGGGCGAGCGTGAAATACACGTTTATAAGTAGATAGCTACCTAATCAAAGGAAATCGGACTGTTAACGTTATCCAATGTTTAGAGGGTTATCAAAGAGATATATTATTAGCGAAATTTACATAACATGACAGGGTTTAATTTACCTAATTAGCGATTCAGTTTACATTCAATATATCACCGTGATTTATCAATTATTTAAGTCATTCTAATTAGCACGAAATTAAAGTGCCGCGCTAATAAGTTAAAGATGAACGCCATAGCCACAGGCGTCGTAGGATGGTATGCATACAAATCAATGCTATTACTAATCGAACATGCACTTGTCCTCGCACAACAAAAACTCGCTTGGAGCCTGGGCTCTTCCTCTCGCTTTCTGAAGAACCGCGGTGGTGGTCGCTGGCCGACGCAGGCGAAGCCAGTCTGCGTTCGTTCACAGAGGCGCGCGCGCATTCGTCGCCATATTGTATTTACATGCGTTGTCATGACGACGGCGTAAACACGCGAACATAGGTTTAGATTGAACTTTACCGGTAAAGTTTAGTTTACTTATCTGTTACGCTATAAGACTGAAAGTGTTGTGAGTAAATAACTGTATGATTACATGGTTTGCCTGTAGTTTTTTAAAGAATAAAAGTAAGTATAAATATCTATAATCAATATTATATTTAAGGTGATCTAATCCTACCTATTTTGTGTTGGACTACTGATAACTTTTTCATTTATATATTTTTTCAACAACTGACATGATTAACTGAAAATAAAATTTAAACATTTGAAACGATATGAAAACACCGTTAGGCTTTATTAGACAAAAATGGAAGAAGCTTGAACCGGGCATCGAACCTTACCTATAGGTACTTACGTTAGTGATGAAGAATCGCAGAATGCCTAATAGACTAAGCTGATTTAGGTATTGATAGCGCTAAATATTAAATTCAAGAAAGTCTTGTAACTGTATTTATAATTTAAGTCAACTGAACTTATTTGGCTAAAAGTTGGTGTTGTGTTGAGGTAGCTTGGAACCAGGAGACATCCGCTTTCGAGTTTAGTAAATCTTGGGATGCAAGTAAACCGCTGGAAAAAACTAGTTAAGAGATGAGGAAGAATTAATATAAATTAACGCCTCAAGAGGTTAAAATGAGGACCGTGTGGTCGAAGTTCATGGCAAAAGCTAATACTTAGGTATTGCTTTTAAACCAAAAATACTTTTATTAAGTATAATTATCTGCTTAGGTAACAAGAATGTAATGATATTATGACCTTGATGGATGATAAATTAGCACGTTTTCCGCTTAGAAAACCGGCATCCTCTTTATTCCGACCAATCGATATCACGCAGACTGAAGAAACGATTTCATAGGGATTGCAAAACATCGTTATTAATTTCATATTAGTATCAAAATGTTTAAACAATTGAAGCTTGTTAATTAAATTGCAATTACACAGTTTATTGGCTTCCTGTTCAAAATTCATGAATATTTATTTATCTAAGTGATATTGATGAGTTTCCGTACAGATCAACAGACTTTTAAATCAATCTGTCGGCACGTGAGACTTTTTCCGACATCAGGCGAAAAGGAAATTGTCGATTGCTGTTACCTATGTCTAATTCTACATCATCTGTTGAATTTACATATTTGATTTTTTGGGTGATAGACCGACAGTAGGTGTTCCCGTTTAGTGATTATGGCCAAATTTTTACTGAAAACTTTCAGCGGACAGCTTAGCCCAAATATTTGGGACATACCAGGTACTTATTTTGGATTAGGTACCTACCTATATAATAAAAAATGCTGCATGATCAGCGAACGTTACGAATTTACGTAACAAACCGCGTAATTAAATTCTTTACGTGGGTTAATCAATTTCTAAGCAAGTAAGTAAGTATAGCATATTTATATAGGTCAGCACATTAGCTGACAGTTAGCAACAAACATGGGCACATCGGTATGCATTGCACAATTATTGTCGGTAACATCGCATTACGTAACGCTGGACATAGCGGATTCTTCGCAGATGTAAGTATCTAAGTACAGCGCCCACCTACCAGGATATTTTGGAAACAATAGCCATTTCATTATTTTGGTTAACGTGACATAAACATGGAACTGACATGTTAGCCAAATGCAAACAGCTTGTCCTAAATGCAATTTGGGTTCAAATAATGTGTTAGATATTAAAAGTAAATAAAGACACAATTTTTATTGGTATTGTTGTAATAATATGTACCTATACATACATAATTTAAATTAATTACTTTCCAACCAGATAAGCAAATACATTATTAATTAAAGGAGTTAATTAATCAATCATTGAACTTGAGATCCTTATGCATCGAACATTGTTTGAATATTCTTCATTTCTTCAATGTTTATTATAGGTACGGTGTATTCAAACGATGGTTTAAGCAAATTGAAGTAACCTGCCAAAGCTCGAATTGGCAAAGATAACCGCAGTCGTATATTTTAGTGGTTGTTGCACGTGATTGCCATATTGTCAGGTTGCCAGCTTGCCTACATGCCTACTTATTGCGCAGTCACTCAATATAACCATGAAGGGTCTTTAGAAGACAATACAAGTTATGTACGGTACTTAGGTAAGTAATAGGCAGAACTTCTGGCACACGCAGGTCACATCGAATCCACAGAGCAGTTGGGTTGAGAAGCTGGCTATAAACAGAAATCTTGCAACAGCTTTATGACTGGTTATTTAAATAGTTCTCATTGATATTAGGATTGTTAAAATTTTATTTCATCCGCAATCCACGTAAAATTAAGGGGCGCTATCATAAAGCTCTTAAACTTTTAATCGGTAGGTTTCAACACGGAAAAATTGCAGCGTTTTTCTCTAGTTTTTCTTTTGTAGGTACATTCATATACTGTGATCTCGCAGACCAGTATAAAGTTCAACAGACCATTTGGTTTGTACCTAAAGAGGTAAGTGCACTCAATAATTGAAGTCGTTAGAAACTTACAGGAAGAACGTGCAGCGTGCACAATCCACTTTCACCGCAACATCTTCGGAGTGCATTTAAGCGCCTCTCGTTATAGTATCCCATTATTATCTTAACATGTTCTTTTGGAAAAATAAAAATCTCATAGAATACAAGACGGGGATCTCGTAGTGGGTCATAAGTTGTGATCGTGGGTTGGCAAACTTAGTAAATGCTCTGTAGCGTGATAAGAGATTGATGTCCGTGAGGGTTCAGAGGAGAGCTGAAGATGTAACTTTGTATGGATCGGATCAGATGGTGGCTTGTAGTGTGAGAGGCTTTCTAATATCCATTGGCTTATGGCTAGTAGATGTTTTAAACTATGTTATACGTGTAGATAGGTATACTTCGTCTGGTAACAAAGTGGTAGTCGAATGGTAACAAACTTTCGATCTCGATAGCTCTCTTTGCCTATTAGTTTTACGAAAACTCCAATCTGTTCATCTGTCTAGAGAGAGCTTATTGTTATTTTCAAGCAGTACCTTTACATACACAAGTAACAGTTTTAGAATAAACAGCATAAGTAAACGAAAAGACGCGTTTACACAATGAGCTCTTTTGTGAATCCATGCAAACTGACTTCAAATAAGAGACGCTGTTTAACAAGGTAGACAAAAATGATGAAACCAAACAGATACAAATTGATTAGAGCAACAATCTTCTAAACTCACAACTCGATGACATAACTCAAATTAAGAATAAGATTTATGTTAGAAAAAAAAGTGTGCGTGTATTTTGGTTCAGTCTAGTCACGCGCAATGGCTGTCTGTACGCATTAAACTGCATTTGAGATATTAATTAGTAGTTAAGATGAAGAAATCGCCCCTTAAATATCAGTTGCTTCGTTACCGTTTTATATAAGTAAGTCGGGCTCGTATTAATTACTTTCTATAGCGGCGCGATTATGCCGTGGGAATTGAAGCTCTGGACCTAAACCTCTCTAACCTCATTATGTTTATTGAAATTCAATAGGTAGGTACAATATCTGGACAATGATTAATGATAATTCAGTTAGTGGTTTGGATAATACCTAAGTACTTACATATAAATGCATTGTTGAAATAACGAAGTCCATTTATCAAGATAATGCTGCGCTAAGTAAAAATGAAATAAGTAAATTGAATTCTTGGCTTCCTTCATTAGATGTTTATTTATCCGATTAGTTAAAAAGGAAAATGGGGTTCTGGAAATATTTGTGAATACGAACAGCAAGACAAATGCAATTTATCATCATCTACATTTTTATTTGCTTGAATCATAATAATTATATGATCCCACTTAATTTTATTTAAACACATCTCAATGCAGACAAAATGTTAGATTTTTTAACTCGGCGCCGGTCAAAGTTCAATGTTATTCAGTAACTTGCATTCGAATGAATCCGTGTACGATGCGGTTAAACGAGTCTTGTTAATACCGTCGTGATGTTACCAACATCGTCATCTGTAAGATACTTTAAACTAGCGGTCAAATTGATCTATTGATAGCTAAATATTTTTAAGCTCGTGAAAAGTTCGTTATAGAATTGCTTTATGGCGTTTATGTGCTTGAGAGAAATGCTTTATGTTCTGATAAATGGTGATGTAAGATTGAAGTATTTTTGTATTAATAACTTAACTTGAGTAGTTGAGTAAGTAATCAAAGTTTTGTCACTGTCATTAGTCCATGTAGTTGTGGACTGTCTATTTATTCCTGAACATCAAAACAACACAAACATCAGACAAGGAGAATCAATGAATTCCTGATGTCTCGCCACTGAGCTGGATAGCTGCTTATGACTAGAAGTGGAAACATAGATATTTAAAGATATTACAGTCACTAGATAATATGGTCCACAGTGTACCTACTCAAATATAGTGAAATAAATGAATTACAAAGTAATATTTTACATGCTTCTATTAGATTGGCAATGTTTCATGAATTAGCACACGACAGAGGATGCAATACTTAATGTGATAATGATGACAAAGTTTATAAATCTTATTTATGTCCAGCGATCGATATGCTGTTATTATTACAGTTGGATTATATACAGGTGTATTGAGATATATAGATAGTCAACTGAGTACATACAAAAACTTAATGTAATGTAAAATATATTTAGATAATTTGTTCTTAATTAATTGGACGATCGATTGGGTTGTTAGCTGATCATGATCGATTAAGGAGTTTGAATGTAAAAACTCTAGCCAACTTAATCCAATTAAAATTAATACTTGCCGCCAATAATTTGCCTGTTCGTTAAGTATTAATTGATATTATTTTGTTGTGACAAATATTGGCAACTATCATAATTAATGGGTGACATAAAGAGCAAAACATTTTTTGTCATCCGATAATTCAGTTTACACATACATCAATCAAGAATAACGTAACACTAAATCAATTCAGAATCGATTGAGCTCTTTGAAGTGCTAATCTAAATCGCCAATTACTCTTAATTTCTTTTTTTTTAATTTGTTACAGAACTACAGAAGCTAGTTTAAGAAAACTCTATGGACATGGAGAAGGACAAAATTGTGTTTAAGGTAAGTTTTATTTTGACAATTTAGAGAATTTGTTACACTTTTTATTCTAATTTCTCATCTCTATTGCATTATATTTTTATTTACTTTTGTTCTCTTGTGCCATCGTTGTCAAGAAAACGCGCGAAACCGGTAAACATCCGTGTCTTGTTTTTTTCTTTTGTCCGAGTCACATTGAACCAGTCGGCTAGTGGCACGGATCATTGGGACGAGCTGACCACACCACTGTTTTTATCTGCGGTTAGATACTGAGATGCTCTTATTTTTTGTATGAAGGTCTATTTGACTTTGATAATAATTCAGTTCCGCGTGAGATTTCGGTCTCTGATAGAGTTGACAAAAACATTTCTTATCAATGGAGAGGGATTGGATGATTAATTTGAATAACGGATCATCATCATGCTCCTGCCCTTACCCCAATATTGTTTTGGGTTGGCGCGACCTTCCACACCGTGGCGTCATTATTTCTAAGCATATCGATTTCTACATAATCTTTCCATCGATTCTTTGGTCGTCTCTTCCACTATATCTGTCCACATTCATGCCCAAAACTCTCCTCACAACATTATTTTCATTCCTCCTCATCACATGCTCCTTCCATATTAGCACATTCCTCTTCACATTCTCATCTCTACCGCACGTAATTGTCTTTCATTCGTCGCTTTTATGGGCATTCATGATAAATTAATAATGGATAACGATTGCTATTCTTGTATTGCGAATAAACTTCTTTATAAAACATAGTATTCAAGTTAGATAGTTTGCTCAAGCGAGCGTGGAGTTTGTTGAGAGAATCACAATATTCTCGACCCCATAAATAAGATCTGATCTAATTGTACTAAAAGCTAAATTAATAGCACTGTCATTTACTGTATCCAAAGCACTTTAAAGCTTGTATGAACTTCATAAACAATAGAGCAGTTTGTATGCAAATTAGATTGCATAAATTGCTTCGAAGATAATTTTACCGTGTAGAGTCTTTTGTTCTCCGTGCCGTGTAGGCATGCGTTTTCGTGATCGCAATTTTTATCTCGTATCTGCTATGTTTGTTTATGGAAATTGTGCAAATTCACGTACACCTGGCTGTGGTCAGCAATCACGGGTACTTGCATAATGGTGCAATAAGACGCCGACAGTACGATCGGCTTGTGTGTGACCGATGGATTGTGGAGGCCAATTCTATTAGCGTGCCAAATGATGAAAACCTTTTTCGAGAGATCTTGGAGAAACTTGTACTTTTACTCAATTATAAGTAACGATCTTTTATATCTTTTATCAAGCCGTTTAATAACATAAGGAACTATCGATAGAACAGATTACAAATCCAACGAAGAGCGTGAGAAAAATTGCTAAACTTTCTATTTAGTCTTTTATTCTTATTGAAATATATACAGGTACAGGTCCCATTTAAAGAATACATTATTTGGCAGTCCAAGAACAGCTGAGTTCCTCAATCCTCCGTGGTGTGTCACAGCAGGCCATGTCGTGCGCCTGTGACATTCCACTCATGGCATACCTACTCATTAGTTGGCCATCAAGGCTTCGCGTTCACTATTGTCCTACCAGGTCCTGTGCTTGCCTTCATGCGTATTTACACTAATGTTACTAACCTTCGTGAATTAAAACGTAGTTCCGCACAGTTTGAATAAAGTTGCATTATGTAATCCGTATTGTGTTAGCGGGCAATAATCATCGTCGGCGTTTAACCTGCAATCAGAATACAAGTCTCGTGCCGTGCAGCCAACAAATTTATTTGTTTCTCACATTTTTGTTTTATAAACCAGATACAGCGAGATGATTGCTGGGAAAGGTATTTGTCCCCATTGGTTTTTGCTCGCGTGGAATCGAACGCGCGTCACGTTAGTGCGGAGTAGCGCAGCCATTAGCTTCGCCTTGATGATCGGCTCGACATGTGGAGAGATCGAAACAGGTTCGATGTCATGGTTGTCGTCGTGGGTCAAGGTGTCCGTAATCAGACGCCGATCCCGAATTCAAGTTTTGAGGAAAGAAGGTCACATACTCAATGGAAAAATTGCTGTTATAACAAACGATTTGATCAAATCCTACACTAGCTTTTTGACGAATCAATTACTAAAACAAATAAATCATTGCAGGTACTGTTTTAATATGTACGAGCTGTACGGTATAATTCATCGCTATTACTGCTGTCGACATTAGATACCGGTATTATTGCAAGCCTCATTGTCCCACAAGATAATGTAATTTAGCAATGCATCGTGTAAACATAATCATGTAATACAATAAATCAAACTGGGCGCAAAAAGCGAGTGGAATGTTTAAATATATGTACATGAGCGTATGATTAACTGGATCATTTAGTTCCGACATATCGTTTTTGCTCGATATTTATTTGTTTGTAACGTGGTATAATATAAGGTGTGGTTGGGCAAGCGAAGCGTGATCGGAGGCAGCCGTCATCCGGCAAGCGAGCGGAGCGATCACGACCGCTCCGTAGCCCCATGATGATTTTGAGCTGCCACTCAAGCTGACACATTGAAGATGACGTGAATATGTGGTAAACGGAGCCAATAGGGTCTGAGAGGTCTTCGAAAGTAACAAGAAACATTCATTCTTACACAGTTTAGTAACGCTAGGCGGACTTCGTGAGGTACACAGAAAATTCGAAGGGTTACAATGACTAATAGTCAAAATAATAGCGGTACCGTTCGACAGGTTTTGTCATACACTCATATAAGTTCCAATACACTTGCATATTAATTACAAGTAAGGTGTAGATCTATTGTATTCTAATTTATCCAGCATGTTTGAGATACGAAGGCTGATCTCGTCACGACTGTGCCGTGGTGACACAGCAAGATAAACTAGGATCAGCGATTAATCATACAGCCTGCTTTGCATGGGTGTAGAGGGTGGTCGTGTCCACTATATTTGAACCGTATTGAGGCAGAAGTCATCGCAGGTACGACATATTCTATTGTATATAGAAATACACAAAAATTCTTAGATAAGAAAAGTTATGTTTTCCTCAGTAAAAAAGTTTGATATTTTCCCAATCTTACTGTAATACTTTTTACTAATTACTTTTAATAATAGCTACATTTTCAATTTAATAACAGAAAGTTAGGAAACCTCAGATAAATACCTATATATTTGTGTAGAACGGACGTATACCACTGCTGACCATTGAAAACAATTCAATAATCAATGCACTTGATGATTGATGTGTAATGAGCGCGTTTAGCGAAAATGAATTATTCAATCACGTTTGAAGTGTTAATGCATCTCGTAATTACTTCCTTAATACAATTGCCTATCACTTTACTTACCTAATTAGATGAATTACAAAACATCTTTACTAATAGGTAGAATAAATGCGAAAGTAACTGTCTGCCTGTCTGTAGCGCCTTTACCACAAAACTACTGAAGCGATTTGGATTTTTGCTACACAGAATGCCTAGAGCATGTGAAAGGACATAAGCTACTTTTTACCCGACTAAAGGAAGTGGTGTTCTCGTAACGCGGGAATCAGCTAGTCTTAAATAAGACTATTAATTCTAGATCATATTTACGTAGGTATGGCTGGGAGAGTTATGTAAATAATTTCAATTTAACGGATGTTTTTCTTCCTGTCGCGATAGAGGATTTTATCTAAACTAGATAATACACATGACACTTGCTAATCCTTTCACTTTCAGTGACTTAACGTCCTAACTTAATTCAGTTTAGTTACACAAGTTCTTTAAACTAGAAACGGTACTAAATGTCATATATTTATGTAATAACCTGTATCCAAATACCTGTGTGTAATAGCTTCCTCTGGACGTGGGAAAATCCGGAGAAAGGTGAAAAAAAGAATTAACATAGGAAAATTACCATTTTTCAGCGACTTAAGTTTTCTTCGCTCACCCAACAGATCTAGACTAGGTACCTACTTTTGAAAGTGCTTAATTTTTCGAAAAAATCGCTTTCAGAAGTGCTCAACTTTATAAAATCTTTAAAAAAAGTATCCATGCAGCTTTGAGATCAGGTACTTATGTAGTTTGTCAATTTTGTTTACGAATAGGGACGAGTCACGTTTCTGCTATTATCTATTTCAATGTCGGAGTGTCTGAACATAACAGATCGGTAAATTTGGTTCATATTTAATAACGGATTCTTTGCGTCTACACAAAGGAATTTTTGTGTGACCCTGACATTTGGGCTGACTTCGATGTTTTTTTCGGTTCATAGTTTACCAAGAATTGAATGCCCTTTTTGTTATGATGCTTAACTTAATGGTTATCATAGGTTAAACCGCCAAAAAAGTTACAGGATGTGAACTTTATCTTGAAGTTACAAAAAAAATGCCTAAAAATTTCAAAGCAGTTTGACAAAATGTTACGATATTTAATTTCCTGTGCAAATTCCGCAAGAACATTGCCTTTTAACACAAAGTCCGTAAAATGTGTTGATAACTTTCATTATTAACATCTTCAGCATTATAACCTGATGATAAACGTATCTCCTGAGAGATCGGTATTTTCCGTTTCTTTGTTGCGAACGCGGGGCATAGACAACCGATAGAGCAGTCACTGATGATTTCCTACTTCTATCACTCCCTGTTTATACCTCTGTAGATATAAAACCTTTATAAATAATGCATAGAGCACGCCCATACGTCTTTATTCGATGTTTGAATCAGGAACTCCGATCTTATATGGCCATAAGTTCATAAATGGTTTGATATTTGCAAATCATCAATCTTTTTTATATCGTGTTTGTTTTTGTCTTTATTTTTACACGTGAAGCAAAAAGTTGTTATTGTATTTAAAATTAAAGAATATTTTAATTATGTTACATAATAATGATTAGGTATTGTTTGTTTTGGTAGCAAAACATACCGATTCTATATATTATTATGGGATATTATAAATTGCATATCAAATAAATAATCGCCTATCAATTAATACTCATCATTTATATTCTTTTTTACATCAAATAACTTAGTTCACTACAAATAAACTAAATGTTTAACAACACTCAAACTGCAGATAATTCGAAATTATACATCAATATGACATTGCTTTTTTTATTATAATGCAATACACTTAAATTTATTCTTGTACAAAAATACTACATACATAGCATTAATACTGACTGCACAGCAAATTTTCCATATTTCATAGCAAAATAACTATCCCAGTCGCATATTAACCAGTAAGTACAACAAAACCTGTTCATCATATTTGTCTTAATTTTCAAGAAGCCATGCTCGACAAATTAAATGATTATTATAACAAAAAAATCCTGTCACATTGCATTATTTCTAAAAACAGAACAAATTAACTGAAAAAGGTTCGCGGCTTCGCGCGCTTTTTCGTCACTGGAGTGCAGAGTGGCGCGAGTGAGTAAGATAGAGTTCAATTAAAAAATATTGTATTAAAAATTGAAGCTAGTAACGAAAACAAATCGCTGCAAAACCGACTCCACGTAGTCTTGTCTGCCCTACCCCTAGAGTGCAATTCAAAACCGCGTAGGCGCGGAGGGGCGAGGCGGCCTGCGAGCTGAGGAGCAGGTAATTTTAACGCTCGCCAACGCGGTTGAGGCTGGCCGGCTCGGCCGGCCAGTAAGCCGAAGCTGCGGTGGTGAGCGTGAAAATCATCTGCGACGATAAGCTCGCATTTGACCGCCGGAGCCACGAAGCGCCGGAGCCGTGACAGAAGTGATGCTTGCTGCATGTTGCATGCTTACTTCCATGTTGCATGCCTGGTTACATGCTGCATGCCTGCTTTCATGCTTCAGGCTTGTTTGCATGCTTCTTACAGGAAAATAAAAATTCCAAAACTATGCCAAAAGATGATTCTGACTATAAACATTCTGAAATATGATATTATAGTAGTAGCCTTTTAATGACTACTTATATGAAATGTATGCCAAAAGGAAATACTGACAATGACTGACAATGCACCAGCCCTATTTTTTTAAAGAACTATAGTATGTATATGCAAGCATATCATCGGACTTGCGATCCGACTCAAGTACGTGGCGCCAGCTGCAGAAGCTAAAAATGTTGCCTATTATTATTAGGGCAAAAAAGGAAACGTGTACGCCCCGCGAAAGCAAGACGCGCTTCAATAATTCAATAAATTACAATTTTGTATTTAATTTTATATTTTTTTGCTGGTCTCATTATGCCGTAATTAATAAATAATAAGATGACTGAGACAAATAAAATGCTGTTTCATTCTGAAAAACTGCTGTAAATAATATAAAAATAGAAGCTATATTTAAAAGAAAAAGAGTTAACATGTATAATGTGCATTAAGATTATTAGCTGTGCATTGATGAAAAAGCTTTTGCTTTAGGAAAAATCGCTGTACGCTGCGAAAATAAATTGTAGTGTGTTTAGTGATATTTTGAGTTGAATATTTTGCTGTGCAATCAGTAATTTTGATGGGAATTCGGAATCTTATTGCATAGAAAAAGGATATTTTTTGATTTGCGTTTAAATACTACCCTATTATTATTGTCTGTTTACCTACCAAATATTCCGGTCTTTAGGAATGGTTTTAGATAGTGGCATTTTAGAACAGATAATTACATAATCAGTACCTATTCTGATATGATAAGATTTTAGGTGTTATTGAAGAAATTTGAAAAAAAATAGGAAATAAAAAAATTGGATGAACGCACAATTTCTTTGAAATAGAGTGTTCATTCTTCGTCTTCTAGAAATACATAGTAAGGACATGAACGTACACTTACATTAATTAATTTCAATTGAATAATATTAATGATAGATAAGGGCTGTCATTAGTGTCATACTATATGAAATATGAATGGAAAGTCTTAGGAACTCATTAGGTAGTCTGTAACCAGTACATTTCGATCTCGTCACGTCTGGTCACATGCTCGGTATCAATCCGGCCTACTTGTGTGAGACCTCTTATCTGAAACTAAAATGATTTACATTATACTATTCGTAATTTGAACTTTAACAAAATCACGAGGATTAAGTATTTAGATTGATGATAATTTACGTAAGTATATTGTTTTATCTGCACTGATTTTAGCAGCTAATAAGTTATCAGCCTGATATAAATTTTCTGCTCCTAATTTTCCATAGAGTTGACCATTGCTACCTATAATATTTTCGATTAGGTATTGAGTTAGGTATAACTTGCACATTGTTCAACCTCTCTTGATAAAGTGGCAACAAGAAAAGTTTCACAATTTAGTTGGAACCGTGTTAGTAAAATTTACGAGTGCTATAAAATGACGCCTCGTCTTTTACAATACATTTAAAAGTAAAATTTTACGTCCGCTCATTTTACGTGGTTTTCTTTGAAATTTCCCGTGTTTTGAATAATTTTTGGATCAGTTTCGTCATTAGGTATATGTTGTTCATTATTCACGTGTGTGAAGGTGCCACCTGGCCCAATATCTTAATAATATATTGTGGAGCCCTCAGGGACAGCATGGTACAATGTGGAGATTGTGAAATGTTCCTGTTTGCAAACTGCCCATTAGTACAGTGACATATCACTTATATCACCAGTTGACAACGTATTTAACCTATTAACATTTGATTTAATGACCGTCCTTCATGTATTGGGAACTTAATTATTTCGCAGTTACATTCGCGAAGGGCGTACTTAGCACTTTCAAATTTAGCATGTGCAGGGGTTAAAGAGAACGTATGGGCGTGGCCGTATGGCTGTGTAGATTTTATTATTCGGTTGTAAATTACCTTATTGCCTTCTGTATAATCGCCCAATATATACTCTGATAATTATTGCACGATGTTGTATCTGTATATTCATTTTTCACACTAACGTAAGAAAAACTGCACCCTCTAAGTACATAACGGTCACGTGACTCATTCATAGGTATGGGTTACCTAACTTTTTCCAGGCGTCTGACATTTGATACGCGACAGAACTCGTCTGTGATTCTCGTAAAACTTTCTTCAAGATCTTACCACACGCTTGATTGACAAGTCCACTGGCTAGACGGCTGTCGGCCACTTTTCCTGCAACATAACATGTAGGAATTTAATAATGTCTCTATCACATCTGTCGGCGGCTGCCAATAACTATTCATATCTATAACTAATCTAAACTAATCGCCGTACCTAATATTTATTATGCTAATTGTGTTATTGTATTCATTAATTAAATATTTGAATAAGAATTTGTCATACACGCTTTCTTTTGCTAATGTTGTTGGCATTTTAAAATGAATCATTTAAATGTTTGCGGTAATTGTTATGTAAATATATTATTGCACTAAAAGCACATAATATTTGTCAATCCCTAATTGGCTTTTAAATGTTTTGGAAATTTATATTTCTTTTTAAACATGCGGTTGTGGCCCTATAAACTTAATGAAGTAAGTACGCTCGGTAAAGGCATAACAGGCTTTTTATATATTTTTATTGAACCTTATTATTATTGCTAATTAAAGGGCAAAGTTCTCTGAAAACGATGATTGAATAATGACGAGAGGAATTGTTTTATGAGTGCTTAATGCCAATTATATCATACGGCTTTGTGAAAAGGTTTTTGATTTATTGGGAATAATATAATGAATCGAATAATTATTCGAATTTATAACCGAGGTCACTTGCTCAAGTGTATAAGCAGTCACTTACATATATTTCTGTGAGTAGCCATGGAGTTTCTTGCCCGTTCTTCTCCATAGGAAGCTACTTTTGGAATAGGCAACTAGAATCAAACTTAGTTATATTTTTGACGTTCCTAATTGCTTGTAAAGGCTAAAATGAATTTAATGATTTGACTTTGATGTAAGTAGGTACCTATATGTAACTTATTTCAGTCTGCATTCTTTGATTTAAAAGTCATCAAACCTACTCGATGCAGCCTTTACGCAGTTATACGCAACCTGCGAAATAAACCCTCTGTTTTGGGAGTTAACAATTATTTAAAACGAAGTAATTTAAAAATAATAGACAATGATTTCATTTTCTTATGTGTGTATGTATATTAGTGCGAGCACTCGTCCATTTTCCGATGTTATCGGCTTGCTTTTGCGCAGTATATTTTTATATAAACGCTTATCAACGTTAATTAATGCTAGTAACTGAGAAGTTTGTTGATATTTAATATTATTTGGGATTTACATATCACGTGGATGGGGCGCGTGTCGAAATATTTATGAAGAAATTAGAGGAATGTTTTTTTACTGGTTCTCTAATCATTAACTGTAGTGTCATTGATAATAACATCATGAGTCAGAGGAAACGTTTATTTTCAAGGACATAGGTATATTCTCCAATCCAGTCAAAATAATCCAATGTGGAGGTAAAGTTCCGTAGGTACCTACTTCTAACATGAACTGAATTCTATGAAACTAAAGGTTTCTATTTAAAAGTGAGACAGTAGCTGTGTGATTACAATATAAGACTTAATGAATAAAATTGCATAAACTTCAAACGCTATAGAACACTAGGTATAGGTACCTACTTACTTATCAGCCTGCAACCGACAAATACATAAGCAAATTAAATCATCACACCACAAACGGATAAAGCATGTAATACTTTTCTAACAGTAGTATGTATCCGTATCGTATAAACGAGCTATGTCAAGACCCGGCCTCCCGACGGGGGTTATCTTTCCGATAAGTGCCCCCGATGCTCTCCAATCAGACGCCCGTCCTACATACGTGTAGGTACCACATAGTAAGATATATTAAGAGACACCTACAGTTATTTTAAGAATAAATCACCGCCTCAATTAAGCTGCGGTCAAAGGTTCACGATATTTTTTTTGTGGAAAGTTCGGTGATTTGATATGAAAATGTTACTTTTGGGGGTTTTGCTATCCTTTCGCATGAGCTTCAGTTATACACACGGCTTATTGTGAAATTCCCATCACAAATCGTCTTTGAATCAATCTACTTAGGTATACCTATGGAGAAAATTGAAACAATCAAAGATTTCATGGTAAGCTTACCATTCCATGATGAACCCGACAGTTTGAAGCGCTGTCAACCTTTGTCTGAAAAGTGCGTGACAATCGTCACGTGTGCATTTTGTTCTACCTACAGGCCCAGACTAAGGTTTATCAGATAAATCGGAGTACTGTGTTGTAAAAGCAGTAAAATTATAATACCCTACTATAACGATAACAATAAACCATGGGGACAGTTAATGAATTGTCATTTGAAAAAGATGATAGCCCCCAAAGGAGTCAATTCCATTAGCCCCTTGCAGACTGGCTTACATTTTACAACTGCATGCATGAGTTATTTTATATCGTTTATATCGATAAGATATAAAGGATAATGTATTAACAAAGAAGAAACAATATTACAATATTTTATTATTTATTGCATTCAAATATGAGATTACCACTTCAGATTACAGAGTCTTCCTTTGGGAAAACCGTTTTTGGAGCTAAGCCCCTTTTTTGCGTTAGGTATAAAACATACACAATAATACTGCAATGTAAACACTTGATACTCACTTCTGAAGTTCGAATAGTTTTCTTTATATTATACAGAAACACAGAGACAGTAAAATCAAGTGGGCTGATTGTCACAACCAGTTAAAGAACATCGGTCCAAAAAAAGCCGATACAAATGTAACGTCCTACTAGGTTTGAAAGTAAGATATCGCTCACCGTGGGATGACACACTTTATTGTTTTTTCTCTAGCTTGCATCATTGCTCTTCGTATTATTACATGTAATTGATAATTGGGGCTTATAAATCACTAGTTATACGCACGTCAGGTTGAGACAAAAATAGCTCGGGGCATCGTTGTAAAGCTACAATCTTCATTAGGCAATCAGAAGGGGCATCACTCATAAAATTTACATGTCAACGAGCTATGTCAAAAATATCTTGTTGAGGTTGCAAGATGCTACAAACAAAGTACAATTAAAAAGTCATTTGGTTCTAGAATTATTCAAGATAGGAATAAGAACGTTGTCATTGGGTATTTCATCTCAAGATAAATTATTGTCAATGCTGTCTTTCATTTGTTTTTTATTTGTTATGCTGAAAGAAAGTTAAAGCAGCAGTGTTTTTTTTTATAATAATTTTAGCAGTGTAAAAATGGTCTCATTTATTAGTCCGTAACTTATAATCAGATTTCTAATTTACAATGGCGCAAATGATTTCGGAAGCAAAAACTAATTGATGAGTACATGGGCGTACATCACGACGTAATGCTTGCCAAACGGCTTGCTCAACGATAGTGGTTACCCATAACATGTAACTGGCCAGCAATCGGGGAACCTAGTCGCCAAATGTCATGACTTTTAGTACCGGTAGCTCCTTTTGATCTCGTTCGAGAAAGTTCTACTGTAATATATGCTTTTGTGGGGTTATTCAAAAGTTATGTTTACCAAAAGGAGCTGGATTTCAATGAATGAAGCTGCCTTTTCGTTGCCACAGCACAGCAGTGCTAAAACGTGTGACAAAATACTAACCATTCAACAAAGCGTCATATGCACAAACATACGATGCATTACATGCTATTCTAACAGAAGAAGAATGATTATGATAAGTATGATAACTTATATTAATTGTGTATTTTCTATTTTCTTGATTTTGCACCTATTGTTTTTAAATAAGGTAGGTATTACCTATATTTATTTAGGTCATTGTAATTCCCCGACAATTAAAGAGCAATGATTTGAAATCAATGAAAACTAATTAAAATAAAATTCTTATTACCTAAACTGGAAGGAAGGTTGTAATTATCGATATGTTCAGACTAAATCGCGACTAGATAAGTGCTATCGAGGTACCTCTGTATCTCTCACTATCGCGACGCGTGGACATTTCATTTATTTACAATATGAAAACAATAACATGCCTAAATATTAATTTATCTTCAGACGAACTACATTTGGTCGAATATCGGACCAAGATGGCAGATAATAAAGTCGTTAAGCATGCTCCGGATTTAGTTGATTGGTAACGTTAAGCCATTAATTTATAAATATTCAATGATATGAACAATTTGGAACAATTTTTTTATTGATATGTACTTACCTATACCTATGTGCAACATGGCAATTACTTACATGTTTCAGCTCTTTGGGGTTGAAACCTAACCATGAATTTTTTGATGCTTAGTTGTAATTTTTCCTTTTTATTTATAAATAGTTGTAGTTTATTAAAATTTAATATGTACCGTAAATATGTAATAAATCAGCATTAGTAGGTATGAAAAAAAATATTGTACAACTGGACATTGGTTGCCACAGAATCGCACTTTCTTTACCTGCTATATAGAATACAACTATCAAGGTCTTATAAAGGACACATTTGATCAGTTTTATAGAATTTTAAGACGACTTGAACATAGTGCGTGTCTACAAGATTTGCTAACCATTACAAAACTTTTCAATAATTAACATATAACCTCTACTACCTGTAAACAAGAATGCTAATAGCCATTTCGCACATCACATTCTTACAAATATTTTAACTTCTATATTGATATAGCGTTTCCTGTCACCCGACCATCTCATGATAGATTAAGTGAAATCACTCTCACAAGGTGTGAATTCCGATAGACCAAACGATTGCAAAGGAAAAGATATGATTAAAAAGTAAGATTTCTATCAAATACTAATAACATACAATGGAGATAGTGTCCGGTATTATCTGGTTAACATTAACCTTGAAGTCTCTGCGATTTCCAAAAGTCCTTTCTTGTTATCACTTATCAGTGGTTACTAGGCGGCAATTAAAATGATTTTTGAACTGTCACGTGTTATAAAATTAAACATCGCTCGCTTTGATAGTAGTTAATAAGGGTCAAAGTTCATCAAAATTAAATACATAATGATGCAGAAAATAGAACGTAGGTACTTTTGAATTATCAATTGTTTATTCAGTTGAATATTCGTTAATTTATATTGTGTTAAATTTAATTTATCTTCGTCAGAAGAGATGCATTCCAAGGTGGAACGAGCCTATTACGGAATGATAAAAGACTTCGCATGGTCGCCTTGAAATACCTGACATCACATTTTAATAGGATGTAATTGCTTGCATTTGTAAAAAATACTCTAACAATCATGCACTTTAAAGTCTACGTTTGTTTAAATATTTAATAAGTATTTACGACATTCTTGGTGCGTGTTGTAAGATGCAGGAGATCTGTCTGCTGGGCGGGTCTGCGCAGGCGCACTGAACTTTGCCTGACCTCTAGTTACTGGTTTGCTCTTCGGCTAGATCTTTGAAACACTCAATTAGCTTATTTACTGCACGCTATATATAATTATAAGTGCGAGTAACTTATAATTAGAGTACGGTGTAACACCATTTGCAATCGTGACAACAGTGATATAATACCATGGTCTACTCTGTTGTTGATTACGTGCTAATTAGGCACACGCCCTACAAATATTTCTTTGTTATAAACCCCCTCTAATAACATGAGTGTAATTTGAATTAGGTTTGATTGGAATACTAATAGGTATGGTACCTATGTAACACATAGATAGTATGCATAGGAACTTGAAACGTTAGGAAGAAGGAATCCAGTTAATCATTTCTGTTAACTGGATACACATGTTTCCTAGGAATAACTAGTACTCTATAAATGCAGAAAATATTCACATAAATATCGCAAGGAGGACTGTTCGTGTTAGTGTTGACAAGGTCTCAGGACCTTGACATGTTACGCATCTAGCGGGTCCGAGAGACCTTCATGGAGCTTCTTTCGATACCATTTCTGATTTGCATATACTGAATTTTACGATGCATAATGGTAAGTTGTTTTTATAGTTATTAATGAGGTCGTGTTGCGTATGCGTGACCGAAGCTCGAAGCACCCTTTGTAATGGCCGCCTGGGTGCCGTGCCGCGATTGGCTACGGGGGATTAAACACCGGTGCCATATGTCACGACGTGCCACCGTTTGCGAAACTCCCAAATGTTGCCTAGCTTTAATTACGGGTTTTAACGTCTGAACAATTATACGTGATTGTCTTTTGTCATTTAAATGTCATACAATAGCTATGAGCATGTACACATCTATTGAGGAATCACGTTATCTTTTGAAATGGTTGCCTTACAACACTAACGTTCGGTTATGACTGTTGGTGCTCTTTTTCTAGTTGTATGTAATATTATGTGGAATAACATAACCTGTATAATATCGGTTCCTGTAACTGTGCTATTAGGAAGTAGTTACAGTGAACATATCAATTATGTTTACATAAATATCGTCTAGTGTTATAATTGCGATTATCCAATGGTCGAAAGCTGTTACGAAGTTAAAGTAAGCCTACATAAATCATCAGCTCATGAACATATGAGTGTAACTTACAGTAATCGTATGATACCGATCCTTGGAGATAGCATCTTAAATAAAGCCAGATGATGAATGACAAGTAGTCGGACGTAAACCAGTATTGAAATTGTATACTGCACTGTTTTTTGCTTACTGTAATATTGATCCTGATTTATTTATTTAAATTGCATAAACTTCAAACGAATATGATTTGTAAGAACTTAAATGTTACAAGGATACTAGTACGTAATTTGTTAACTTTAGCTTTTGTGAGATTCGTTCACCTGACCAGATTTTCCTTTTTTAAAATCCATGTACCTAACCAAATATAACAGGCTCCTTGAGGACCTCCTCCTTTTTTTGAAGTTGTTTGAAATGCATAATTTCTAAAGCTACATAAGAAAGTCTGTACTCAGTCTACGTGCACCCGAGACAGTTTTCTCGCTTATCGCATTTTGCGACAATGTATAGACAGTAGCCGCCATGATGAATTCGTGACGTCACCTAATTTAGATAA
This sequence comes from Helicoverpa zea, assembly GCF_022581195.2. Lineage (NCBI taxonomy): Eukaryota > Metazoa > Arthropoda > Insecta > Lepidoptera > Noctuidae > Helicoverpa > Helicoverpa zea. Next base: position 10,808,523 of record NC_061452.1, on the reverse strand, counting down.
GGACGTCCGTCATTTGTCTCCATGGTTCATTGTTAGGGCTATCGGGAAACATTTTGACCCATCACCTTTAGAATTTTCCGTGCATTTACTACTGCTCGGAAACGGACACTGATTTAACTTAGTTACTACCCCGTATTGCACAAGAACTCACTCTATATTACTTACGTCAACCGAAAGATTATTCTTACTACGTAGTTTTAGTTATCCAATTAAGAGGTTATCACGGTAAGAATTAACGTAAATTAATGAGTGATATACGTAGGATATAAACGACCTTTAAAATGGTAAGGTATTGATTAAACTACGCATCAATGGAAAAACTATGAATGCTCTTTTAGGGAGTTTTAAATTGCCATTGTCCAACTCCTACACAGAAGTAGTTGCATACACAAATACATAACAAAATTATCTTCTACAATGAACATAGCATGTTGACATTACCACTACGATAGTGACCTTTATTTGGCTTCTTACATAACTAGATCGATCTTCTGCTTGAAAGTCCACTATAGGACTATCCATTACATTTGAAATGTCATTGTTTTAAGTTCCGGGCCACTATGGAGCGTCTATACTCGTACAAAGCTATCTGAACGAATATCTATAACGCGTGAAAGCGAATGAAGAACTATAGAATCAAGTACAGGTCGTGAAATTAATCGCTGCCCATCTGTCTAAACCCATGTCGGTCGACATGCATCACTATGGTGGATTACCTAGGTATGGGTTACCATCAGTATTGTACGTAATGAATTACGAAACTCTAGAAGTTTTCATTAAATGAATGAAAGTATTTATTCACTCGTGCTCTTTGTATTGATCTTATGAGATCTTATAATAAGCGTGAAAATTGTGTAAAAAATCCCAGAGCCCCTAAGTTTATTCAGCATAAAATTGCAGGCTACATTATCTATTAGGACATTTTTCCAGCTACAGATAAGCAATTGGGCCTACTTTCAGCAGGTGCAATAATCAGTCACCAGAACGCATTTACGTTAGAACTGTTACTCAAGTATGCAATTAATCATTTTGTTAGCGGGCGCGTCTCCAATCGATTGTCTATGCCTGGTTCTGTTCAAGGTATTTCGATTGTTAAGCTTCATTATTGAGCCTTGATAAATAGCAATTACTCGCTAATGTCATGCTACGGATACACCATCAATTTTGTTAAGATCTACGTAAAGAGATCTTTTTAACAAATAAATTCGTTTCTGATGCGTAAAGTGTATATTCACAATAAAAAAAATGATTCCAAAATAACAAATTCAAAAATAAGAGTATAAATCGATTTAATATCTATGTCGCCAGATCAATAATCATATTTATAGCAGAGATCAAAGAGACGGCAAACAACGCAATACAAGGAATTATAGGTTTTATAGTCAAACCTTTATTCAGTCTGTAAAACAAGAAGATTGAGAAGGCGAGCCCTAAAATACTGGTTAACAGGACTATAATTTCATTTACCTCTGCCTTAACATACTTTTCACTTAGGTTTTCTTTCTCCTCTTGGTTTTCCAGAGCTTGAAATGCAATCAGCATTAGAGATGATGAAGTTTCTTTAAATTTTACAAGATGTTGCCTCTTTTTGCAATCGTGATAGTTTTCCGTCAGTTGACTGTCACATTTTACTGTCGCTGATTATGCAGTAATTCTCTTCTTAACCTGTATCTCTGCTCGTCGTGTTTTCTTCGTGACATAGAATTTGTTTCTGTAGGAAAAATATGGTTAAGACTATTGGGACCTTCTTCACGTTAATTTCAATTTTCAGTTCGTCTTGTTTTTTGTTACCCAAAGTTTAAATTAAAAATAGTCTATTTTTATGAGAGATAATTTCGTCTCTGTTTAGTAACAATTACAAAATGTAAGGATAAATCAAACGGTCTCGCCCTTGTGTCACGAATGCCATGACATTTGTGTTCATACCAGAACGTGCCCAACCTGCGCTTGCGCGGTATTCCAACCTCCTTTATAGAACACTGCGAGGAAACGTATGAAGTATATTATGTACTTAATTACTTATTATTAACTTACTGACAAAATAATTTGTGGAATCTCTATCAGTTTCAATATTACAGACGTTTAGGCATTCGCTCGGTTACGGATGGGTAACCACTTGTATCAGTAGATTACAACTATAATTACAGCATTATGTGCTATTATATGAAATGTCAGGAATGTATTAGCGGTTCGATTACGGATATCCATTGAATTAGAAGAGCCAATGAATCTTGAAGATAAAATTTTGTGCATACGTATATCATCACACCACTACGTAGATATCGAAGCTTATCTATACTGAGCACGTTTGCGAAATGTGTTAACTGACGTTTGTTTATATTATTAGTCAAAGGGGGTTAAGAATGGAAAGCTACAGAGATATAGATTGTGATAAATAATAATTATAGTCTTATCTGAAATTAAATTAATCATTGGGAGCGCACGCGGCACTTGCGTGTGCGTCGGTTTAGTGCGTTGATAGAATCATATTTGTATAATATACATATACAGGGCTAATGTGACGATATACTTGACGTAAATCTTCGAACTAACCCTGTTTTTGCTTAAGGGTTAAGCAGAGATAAACCAAGTGTATTATGTCGTATGTGTTTAAATGTCATGCATGGACCATATGATTCCTGCATGAAACAAAAACTACCGAGTACTGAACTTAGAGCCACCTACCAGGGCACCACGCCCAACAAATCAGCCAGTTAATATAACCAATAGTTGAAAATATTTGCATATAGTAATTAAGACATATTACAGAGACAACTGCGTAATATTAAGTCTCTGGAAAGATATGGGATACTTACTCGTACATTCATAACTTCAATTCGAAGTCAATGGCCATTCTGTCTACGAAAATACAACAATAGTCTATTAATAGCAATATTAGCTGTGTCTGGAACAAACAGCGATAACTGTCTAGCTGGGCTACTGACACATTAAGTACTTACAAACTGCTATTTGTGGGGTAGAATTATTTGGTTTTATTGATTCTACAATTATTTCATTCCGTAGACCTAAATAATAATTGTACAAAATGATTGACAAAATGCGAATTATTTATTTATAATGTTATTTATGACCACACTGACAGACAACTGACAATATCCAAAGTTCAATCAATAGCACCACAGATTAAAATAATAGATAAACAGTCTCTCGCCTCCTTCCTATCCTAGACTCTCTCTTCCACTTTCCACGTTTATTTCGGAAAAAAATTACAATGAGATTTCGGAACGCCTACACAAAATGAATATGCATTCGGCCATGAAAAATAGTCGATACTGCTGTTTTGGGCCGAAATTCACATATTTCCTCCGCCTGAAATCCTTGGTACTTCACATGTTGCTTCTTGAGTCTGAAAAAGTCTGAACAGTTCACCGCAAGCAAGCTTGGTACCTAATACTCATACTCACCTTTTTGTGAGAACTTCGGTTAGCTGAGTGACAACACGTAGGCCAACGATAATGATGTAAAGTAGCAAATTATGAAATAAAAAATAATAAAATAAGTAGCACTAAGATTGCGCTTGCGACAGATTCAAATAAATTAAGTATAACAATAACTTTTAATCACAGCTAGGAGTAATCATCAAGATTAATTGAACAAAAAGTCAGTTTAAACATTGAAATAGTTACCTAAATTAATTTCATGAAGGAATTTGATTCCATGAAGCAATTGCGTCTCTCAAGCTGCAGTTTTATTTCGTTTTAAAGATAATTTGTGCAATTCAGGTGACTACAGAATGCACGTACATGTATTTCCTAATATCTGCCTATCAAAAACCTTACGACCTAAGTCTTGACTGTGCATACGATGCCGCAATTATTTTGCAACGTTCATTCATGACGATTTCAGCTCAAACGAGCTTACCGTGCTTTTTGCTCCCTGCAAAAAATGAGACAGTGTAATCTGAGCTCTATTCTGTTGGACTCACAGTTGTAGTTGCAATGATGCTTTCTTATGTTTATTAAACTTGCATATATGCGCGGACATACTCGTAAACGGAGTTATGCATGCCGAGACTTGTTGCAAGAGATGAAGATGCTATGACATGCATTATGACGATGTAAGCTGTTACACCATAACTTTGTATGTGTGTCTGTGTGTCGTTAGCCTGTGCTCCGACCAAAGACAACATAACATTATTCTAATGTCAGTGTTATTGAATTTTATTCGCGGCATACCTTGTTATTATCACAGTTTATGGTTGCCATAAACCTTGTTTACGATGCTAATGCAGACTGTGAGTGATAATTTACGATGATCCGTGATAAATGTAAGACATGAACATTATGTAACGTATTTTTGGTTGTTTAATGTATTGTGGCTAATAAATAATGATAGCGGAAAATGGCCAAATGTGAATGATGCAAATATACTTTAATGGTCGACTTTGCGGCAATTACGATATTTGTGTTGCGCTATTGTGACGAAAGTTATTATTAATGATTATTACCGCTTTTTACAGAAAACGTGACTTCCATACAGTTTCATACAAGAGTTGCATATAAACACATTTGTTAAAAAGTCGGTTAATTATGTGGAGAGTAAACGCAACAACTAAACTCTAAAGCGCATTACAGCTACTTCCATATCTCGTTAGCAAATCCGGTGATTGTTAACGATCATTGCCTTATGGCATGTTACGCCTAAAACATTACCTGCAGCCAGTTGCCCGTGACCGCGACTCTTGCATCACAACCAGCTACCACCTCGGACAAAGGTCCTGAAGTTCCCACGGTCCCCGAATTAACTTCATCATTAAGCATTACACTTAGCTCCCCAAACGGGACTATCTATTGTCAATCTTCAACTATTGCTCGTCTTGTACCTACCTAATACTTTCGAAGATGTATATCGGGACCATTTGTTAAGTTTTGTTCCGAAGTCAGTTTGAATGAGTAATAGGCTGAACTTTGCAATTTTGATCGTAACCTTGTCATTACGATGTTACATTAGTAACAAGGAAGACGGAACTTTATAATATTAAATAAAGATTTCTTTGTTGGTTTAGCCGACACGAGTAAGTATTGTATGGAATGTTTGATTAATTCCAATGCCAATTTATTTCATTAAATAGCAAAAATACGATTACGTTTCAGAAGGTTGGAAAATCAATTGTTTGTATACAATGCATGACTTTGAATATAAATATTCATGGAATGCTAGGTAGGGAGGTTGACTAATGTTTTCCATTTATAACTCCAATAATTAAGCAGGTAATCAATTAACTTTGTGCACGGAGGATGTAGGTGGTATGTCAAGGTTATTAATTTATTTAATAAACATAATATTATTGGACGAGCCTATGTCGAGGTGCATGTTAAGGTCGCCCGCGTCACCGCGCGGAGATGCGACCCGCTTTACTTCACACCTGCGCGTACTCTGAGAAACTTCAGTAATTAAGTAGTGTAGTTACTTGTTTAATGATCTTGTCAAGGCGTAATCCATTCCTCGGCTTATACTGAAGCGATTTGGCGTTAAATTCGGTACGTCTTAATTATATTCTTTATAGAGTTGTCATTATTGCTTAGTGCGCTGACCTGTTTATTAATTGAAGTAAGTAGTTAGTGGAGTGCATTCATGAATTTGTATGTGTTGGTCTAAAATTAACATTTGGATGTAAAATATCATTGTGGCCTGGTTTTTCCTTTTGGTATAAAATCTTATCGATTTTGCGTGTTACATCAAGTAACAATGCATTTGTGTGGGTATTATCTGTCAATGATCGGCTCACGGACGGCGGCGACGGACGGTGGCGGCGTGACTTTATCGGAAGACTTGGCGTCGGACTGCAAGTCACTGCCCGCACCCGGACCCGGAGACCGTTGAACCGCGCGATCTAGATATAAAGTAGGATGTTACATTTTCGGTTTTATGCGTGATTATCGCGTTCTACATTACACCGCTATCGTTATGTTGCTATGGATGTTCTGACCTCCTCAATAACTGAAAGAAAACAGTTTTTTACAGGTCAGACTTGGCTCAGGGTTACCACCTATCTACAGCCGTTGCTGTTCACGGGATTCCCGCTTGGGAAGGGCAAAACCGTTTCTTAAGAATGAATCACATTTAACATTCAATATTTTATGATTAATTACTTGCAACTGCAATGGATATTGTTAAAGAATAAGCTCTCATATGTAGAAACTCTATTATTGAAGTTGATAAATTATATATTTTTGAAGTTTGTTACGGCCTTCGAGGATTTGCATAAGACGGTGGTCAAACGTTAGGAATTCTCCATATTAGGATGCATAGCAAATCAAATAATGCAGAACTTATTAATCTCCGGATTTGTCCAGAGTAACTAGGAATAACATTCATATTCATATTATGCTCTTATTACTGGATACAGAATCTATTAAAAGTAAATTTGGGGCTAAGCGAATATAGTTTGTATGCAGAAATCCGGTCCAACACTTCATAAATCAACATTCTTTCCCCGATGCTATCTATATGGATCACTATAGACCTACCTTAATCTGATTACTTTGAACAACATTAACATAAAACAAAGCATGACATTTGTATCGCGTTCACATGCAACAGGTATTATGTACAACACTTCATACAATACGTGTTAAAACATTTGCCATTTGAATATCTATTAACCATGATATGTTCTTACATGTCGCTGTCGACCGGCTCGCAGGGTGTTCTTGCGAAATGATCTATTGTGCTCAGGCGCCACTGGCGTACGTCAGCACTGCCCCGCCCCTTAAACATTAGCCCATTTGAAATACGAACACGGGAGCCTTGATGTGTCCATCACGCCACGATGAATTATGTTATTGTCACTTCCAGTCATCATGACATCATTGTACTACATATTGTCTACATTCTTCACATCTAGTTTGGTAGATCGCATTCGATAAATATGCCCACAGTATGCAACGGTACTAAACCGCAAAATGAAGTTGTTTTAGGTCATTCTTGGTTAAAGCACGTTTAAATGCGTGTGAGATTTGTAAAATATTATTACTGAGTAAGTACTTTAGTGTATGCAATTAACGCCTAAGATTATTCTAGAATAAAATTATCTGTGTACGAAAATAGCAATTATATTAATAGCAGTTCTGATATTGCTGGATGAAGGTAACGTGAAGTCTTGTTGATGTTTGTAAGAGTATATTTTTTTCCAATGTAATAAAATCCGAAGAAAATGATGCTAAAAATATACTTTACCCAACATGGCGGAAGTGGAATCACGACAGTGTGACGAACGAGGATTTTATGGGTAAGATAGTTGAAAAAGCATGCATCAACAATGTTGAATGTAGGTAAAAGCGAAAACATACATGTTACGTAAGTTTAATGTACACAGAATCCATGTTACTGTTCGTTGCGGTATATAAATTATAGTTAGGCAGATTTGACCGTAAAAGATAACATTTATTTGAATTGTCGAGTGTCCCCCTTGTGCCTAGAAACCGCAAGCGGAACTGCGTAGCGTAAGAGTTCGATTTTAAGGGCTGGAAAAAATGAAGTTAGGATTTTTCCAGGGATATTTTTCTGAAGTTACTTTATACGTTACGTTTTTAAGTGAAGACACTTTATTACTTATACTTTGACATGGGGTCTTATTTTCGTCTCCTGCATCTGATTTGTGTAAAAAGCTTTGTTTCGGCAGACATATTGTCTTTGAATTCGTTCTAAAATATTCTCGAATAAATGAGTCATGGAAGAATTTGCAATTACTTAATTAGGTACTACAGGAGATAAGCACGAAAGAAATTGGCTTGACAACGGAAATCAAGTACCAAATTGATAGTCCAGTCAAATGTGATAGTGGGTACAATTCTTTAGCGTTGTGCCCGCTGCGTGTGCGCGGGCTGTAATCAGTGTGGAATAAAAATAGAAAACACATAATACGAGTTATCAAACTCCGTGGTAGATAAATGCAAATGTACTCGAACAAATATTTACATATTTGAGTGGTTCAATACATACAGACTCCTGATAGTAAAGGTATCATTGATTGTGTAAAGTACATACTTACAACAGATTTTTATTATTTATTTTATTTTTGAGATAAACTTGTTTACTCCCCGTTCTTGGGGGTCTTCGGATAACAGTGTTTTTGTTAATTGCCAATTAACAGATTGTGTTACATACCTAAAATAGATTTTTAACACACATTTGCTTGACTGATGCTTGAAATATATTATAGTCGACTTCAAAAAATCTATTTTTATCGATATTACAAAAACTATACATTACAACTCATTGTAAAGCTATGACAATTATATGTTTTATTGCTAGTGTAGTGTTGAGCAACAATGCATCAAGGAAGAGTATTTATAATTATATCTTTAAAATATACTTAGGAACAGGGATTTAACCCCTGTAAGTGTTTGTTCGCCACACAAAAGCATTATCATAAAATTGACCCACCTCTTACTGTTTACTCCATTTCTTATCAACGAGGAATTTTCCAACAATTTCGAAGTTAATTATAATTATTGACAATAATTTCGTTAATTTGGACAAACAATGACAACATGTTCTATTATAGGAATATGAATATTTTTTGATAAATTAAAGCGCAACAGAAACAAACATGTAGTTGTTTCCATGGTAACTGTCTCTTTTGTGCATATATGCGTCAAGGCGGGGGTGGAACTTTTGCTGCATGTGCATGAGAGTAGTCATCCTGTTATGAGTTTAATTACCGGGTAGGGCCGAAATCGCATTGTGGGTTTTAGAAACTTTCACGAAGCAGCCTATAGTCTGGAAGTTGGTGTCTGATTAAGGGTCGGTCCTGCGCTTTCGGTCGCGTCGGATTGCTGTCCAACGGGCTATGAGAATAAAGGATTAGATAGTGTACTTGTGTCTGCGCAAATGCTTGTGTAGTACACTATGTCCTGCGCAACTAGCTGATCTCCTTAATGGCAACAGCTACCGCCGCACCATGGTCGGCAATTGGCTAGGGCGTCATTATTATTATATGCTCAGCTGCATTCGGTAAGACTGGAAGATGACTCCAAAATAGTGAGTATCTACCTAGTAGGCATATTGTGATCATGAAGACAGCACGTACAATGGATTGCTTCGGCCAATTGCGTCAATATTGCAAACATTTGTTTGTTATACATACACGGTTTAATTCGACTGATCGGCTGTGGGACCTATATTTACGTCCTCATTGGGATAGATTTAAGGTATGTAGTTTTTTTACTGTTCTGTGTGCATCTAAAATTGTGTAACCTATTTAGTGAAAGCTTACGAATAAAGCTGGTGAAAAGTGTGATTCTGTAAGGAAAATAATCTTTTGAAAATTAATGAAAAATACTTTCGTTGTAGAAATTTCATTTGTATAGTGAGTGTTACAGCTTATATTTATTTCTGTTTTCGAAATACCAGAACCTTTTCTAAAGCTTGAAGCTTGATAACACATAGAGAGTCGAAGTTGTATAACGATACACGTGAAGAGAATGATTTCCTCGAAATACAAGAGATAAATGGGAAGGTCAGAGGTTTGTTATTTTCGTTGGTTAGTCATTAAAAACAATGTTATTGCTAAGAAACACTATCAGAACCGGAACTACAGTGAGTGATAGAGTGCTAATTTAAACGTTACTTTAGATAATTGATAGCCTCAATTATCTGTGTTGCTATGGTGATTTGAGAATAAGTATCGTATAATCCTTGTGCCAAAACTACTGAAATTATTTAAATGAGCAAACATAGATACAGTGATATAGCCTACTCTAGAGCTTTTTATGGGATATCATCAAATGATCCCTCCGCTGTGAAAGCGTAAAGAAGTATCAGACTCTTACTGCTGAAACCCACCATGTTCCTTGTTAAGCCCTTGGTGTACCAGGGGGGCGGTTACTCTTTCGAATAATCCCGCAGCCCGGGCAGGACTCTAGAGAAGGGAAATATACTTTGCATCTATATACTTTATCACACGATATCGATTATTTACAACAACAAAACATCGATACCGAAGTTAATAAATATAGCCAATTTATTCGTTACGTGTAAATGTCATAGGATAGCACGAAGTAATCGTTCATTGATGCGTACGCGCAACTAAATGAATTCCGAGAGATAACGCAACTGTTTGCAACCCATTGCTTTGTCTTTTAAACTATTAGGCTTACACATAGACACTAACTTAAATTGGAAATGTCACATCCATAACATAAGCGGGAGACTATCCAGGTTCACATATGCTCTACTCCAATTAAAAAAATCGACAGACCTAAAATCAGCAATTGTCGCCTACTATGCGTATGCACACTCCTGGCTTGTGTATGGAATAATACTATGGGGTAATAGCACGAACGCAGATGTCCTATTCAAACTGCAGAAGAAATGCATTAGAATCCTCGCAAACATCGACGGAATGGATAGCTGCAGGCCACACTTCATTAAACTTGGCATACTTACATTAACATCTATGTATATTTTTGAAATCTGTATACCTATTTGTCAAAAAACACATTCATTTATTCTCCTTAAAGAAAGACCATTACTCACAACCTCGTAACCTAAGAAATAAAAATTCACTTGCTCTACCGACATCAAATCTATCTATATTTCATTCTGGGCCCTATGTAATGTGTATTAAGATATATAACAAAATACCAAAACAATTAAAAGAAACCTCCAGTTTCAATATATTTAAGAATAAATTAAAAAAATACTTAATCCGAAAATGTTATTACAGTTTAAAAGAGTTTTTCGAGGACAGAACTAAACAGTAAGATAGTGTGCAATATAAAACAATTTAAATATAATATGTTAGAGCAAATAGAGGTAGTATAAATATAATGATAGTATAATAATAAAGGTATATACGAATATAATAATATATATAAGTAAATATATAAGTTGTGCCTAAATATATAAGATTAAAGTAATTGTATATTAAAATTGCTGCGCCCTAACAGGGTATCATGTATGTACCTCTACATTTTATAACACCTTGTAACACTCATGATTGCAATAAATATTTGAAGTTTGAAGTTTGAAGTTTGTTGTAGGTACAAGTTATGTGCAACATGAAACATATTTTTTTATGACATGATATATTTATAAGATACATTTTGCGAGCCATCATAGAGATAATTTCATTCTTCTTCTTCCTATATGCACCGGATAAAACCGGATTAAAGATAGCCTGGTTTACTCGGGGATAAAGTAACTTTCCAGCAGCGAAAGAATCGTTCAAATCAGTTTAGTGGTTTCTGAGCCTTGAGCAAAAATTTGCGGAGAATAGACAATAACAAAGATGGAGCCGGAAAAAGTTTCAATTTACATAAAGAGTATACCTACATATGTGTATCTGCATACTTATATACATTCTACATTTCTTTTGATTGGTAACTTTATCATTTTGTTAATTACAAGTGCAGAATATTCTTAAGTTTGTTATGTCTTGTGCCCGTGTCACAAATCTATAGGTATTTTGTAAACCAAACAAAGTTCAACGGCTTTATGTTTAATCCAAATATTAAACAAAACACGGACAATTGCTCTAAGATAATCTTTATCAATGTAATTTTATTATTAATACCCAATTAGTAGTAATAGCACCAACATAACTTTAATGTTAGGTAGATATACCTAATATATTAAGGGATTATAAAACATGTACTGTGGCCAGATTTTTCAATTAAAATAGTGATTCCAATGAGTCATTTTAGATTGGCAAAAAATGTTAACACGTATTTTTTTTCTTAACAAAACATTAAATATTAACTAAGATATGATGCAACAAAGTTTGAGAGTAATGCTCGTGACGTCACGTCTATGTACAATTTGTACGCTAAAGTGACGTAACACAAAATTCAATCGTTTTGTATCTTCGTTTTTATATTACCTGTTCATTATTTTATGGTCATCTTGAAGATGGACTAATTAGTTTTTTCTTATTACTTTTCCTCAAAAAAAAACAAGAGTCTTCGTTGGAAAAGGGAGTTAAGACCAGAGACTATGAAACCTACTAATACTTCATGGGACTCAATCTGTGGGATTTTTAATGAGGCATATCCTTCAAAATATGGGATATCTAGCATGGAGTTGATGTTAACCGCTTTTGAGAATCAATCCGGATGTATTCTGCGTTCATTTTTTAATTAATAATTTTGTGCGGGAATGTACCTATTCAAAATTTTCCACTACTTAAATACGATACGACGTGATTTCATTAAACTGCTATCTGCTTTTAGAGGTAGGTATAATGCACGTATTTTACCTACTAATGAAATTTCTAGATACCTAAATAGTCTTCGATTATTTTACTCTACCTACTATATGGTCGCTGTGTTAATGACTGTCTGAATCAGTACTACCTACCAACTGTAGTATATAAAGATAAGAATGCTTTTTATTTAAAATTAATAAAAGACTATATATATCTTCTATGTGTCGATAATTACGTCTTGGATAATTTTATAGCTATTTCCTAGCCTGTTGCTTAATAGAACATGAATAGTAAATGTTTACGAGGCACGGTTGGCATTAAACTTCTGGTATTCAACCTCCTGCCCCGATTACACTGCATCGTAGGCCACGTTTTCAATACCTTATATACTCTTTCTTCTGAAACTACACCTAAAGACTTTTAAAACAAAAGCATGCACATAGTATACAGTTACATTATGGTCCGACCGATTCTTGGTGTAGTTGATTGACAGTTTTATCAGTGCTATTTTCCCTTGGAAATGCACAAAAAATAGGCCACTATGCTATGAATAATTCCAAATTCAAAATCTTTGAAAGTAAATTATACCGCTGGGTTAACAAACAGTGCTTGTATGAATATCTGAACAAAACTATTAATTAGACGCTAAAATATTCATAGACACGTCCGCAAGGGTCCTCACATTCGCAACTAATGACTGTTTATTTATTAGTATCGGTAATTAGTTGTCGCGACCAGGGGACTGTGCCAAGGTGAGAGCATTAATCTCGATCAACGACCGCGACGCCACTGCGCTTGACGGCCTGACTCATCCCGCGGCGTGGGCTGCACAATAACACCTATTGTCTGATTATGTTGGCAGGTGTAACTGCATACACCTACGAGATCATATTTAACACGTAATCTGCAGTTACCGCATACGATTTTGGTGATCTCAAAACGCACCATATGTACCTACTTTATGGTAATAACATATGGTGCGTTTTGAGAATGCTATCCCAACAAAAATGGTTAAGATTAAGCACACACATACAGAAACATTGATGAAATACTGGACAGCAAAGCTATTTAGACAAACATCGTAAAGATTTTTGTTAGAGGCTTAAACACTAGAGTTTATTACGAAACTCTGCACGTACGCTAAGCATTCAAGTTGGTGTGAATTGTAAGGCTTTAACGACATTTTCGCATTAAAGAAATTACCGTTGACATAGTACCTATTCACTTCTTAGCATTTGTTTAGTGAATTATGTTTATTGAGTAAGTTAACAATAAGTCTTCGTAAACTATCGGTACCTTTGACCCGCAAGGCAGTATAAAAATTGAATTGATGTCAATAAATTGAAGATATGTAGTAATTCTAAAAGGCAATAAGTGTCTGCAGACAAACAATCATCCCATAAAAAATTTCTAGTCCATACAAATTTGTCCCCATTTTCCGTGGGTTTAGAGGTCACGTTTGTATCTTGGTATATGAAGGACTCCCCATACGGAACCGCTACTACAAGAATACAATGTAGGTGTAGAAATAATGATAAGTAGAATGAACAGACCGCCTAACTAACAGTACTTATTTCTAAGCCATCTGCGTATCAAGGGTACATTTCAATGTTTATATTTTGTGTGAAGTTATCTGGGGTCGACCTCACACGACACGCGATGATCAAGTACTGATAGATCACACTTTGTTTGAGCTTCTAGTGACCTCCAAGCATGCAGTGGGATGCTGCGTAGTATCACACGCCACTAAGAAATTATTGATAAGGATTTTGTGTACGTTACACAACAATGCCGTATAGCAATAGTTATCTTGTAACAGTCATCATTTGCGCATTAATTAATTAAGAAAATATAAATACTATTTTCTAGATAGTTCGTTATTATATCATGTTAAGTGACGCATAACTCTGTTCATCCGGCTAAGTCAGTGATAGCACTTATGCAGGAACTCGCTACTAGAAGCCACTTAGAAGTTGTGAAGTGAGATTCAAGATGCGAACAAGTGTACAATAAATACATTGATTCTTCAATAGACTCTTTTGTAGGGCTATAATGTTAAAGTGAAAGTTTTATTAAAATAATAAACATATAGAAGTTGAAACAGAAGAGGTAAAATGCAGGATTAATAAACTCTAGCCAAACAACTTCAAATTTACATAATCCATAGGTTTCAATCAACTTCTGATAGCATCAATTATGCCTATATATAATCAGGCGCTATATTTAACGTAATTATATACCGATTCAATTATTTTCTTCTTACCCTGAAGAGCCGGTCGTCAGCTTTGCATAACCGGTAGGTACATTTTCAAGAGCAACTAGTTGATTCTATTATCTATGCAAATTTCTGATGCATCGGTCTCCATCGATGTTGCTTAGATCAAGGCAGAAGTTCTCAAACTTATGTCTTTAAGTGCTCCTTTAAGGCAGAGAAGTTCGTGAGCACTTAGAATTTTGAAAGCAAAAGTATATAAGATTCGAGGATAACCAGGTATTTTATTTAACCTTTGTAGTTTTAGGCCTGCCTATATCATCCAAAACCAATATTAAACAGAGTTTACAACATATAATCCTTAAGGGTTGATGTGCATTGCTTTGAAAACGCCTGGTCTGAAGCCAAGTCAACTATCTTTAAAACTTCTCAGCAATTAAGTGTAAACTTTGAAGCATGATTTTATTTTTCAAGTTGTGTAATAGTGAACTGAACTGAGCGTGGGATTAATTTTCAAACTGACAAGCCGAGCTACTTAAAAGTCCTTCACACATTTATAACAGGCGTTGCAATTACATCTGTCAGTGACCTGTTGATCTCTAAACTCGAGTTAGCGTCGCAAATTGGCAAAAAGTTCATAGCGACACGTTCAGAAACGTGCTTAGACGAAGCATCCACGCATTCGTAATTACACGACAAGTCACACCAGTGAGCCATTAACAATATATCCATTAAGACTATTAAAATAACTACACGGATAACTGCGCAATTATCACGCTAATTCAATATTAATTTTAACCATAACGAACAGCAGCACTGAGAGGGAAAAACATTCTGTTAGGTCGAATGTAAATGAACCGCGATACATCCTTAGTTACTTCTTCTTACAACGATTGAAAGAATATCCAACATAATATTCTAACAAGAAATAAACAAAAAGATTAAGCATTAGGTACCTACGCCTCACCCAATACCCAAAGTGTAAAATAACTAGCGGGCCCTATCAATATTGCAATAGCTCATAACCCGAGGGCTCCATTGAACTACAGTTTGGTATATGGTAGGTAATTGTACCATAAGCTTTAGTACAGCTTATTCGTAAACTGCCGATGGTTTGGCTAAAATATTAAGTACTGTTTGATTTCATCACAAAAACGGTTTAGAACGACTTTTATACAAACACGAAACCAGATCAATTGGGTCCTTTTGAAAGTTCAAATAAGCGTGCAAACAGACCATTTAATATAATTAAATCTAATCAGATAATACAAAACTGTGTCGCAAATTATAATATGCGTGATATTACATACATTTATCATTTGCAGCATAATTTGTTGCACCGTAGTTCTAAACGTTGTGAAGTAGGTCAACATTATTTAACAGGCTTGCCCCTTTTGATCTATTTGTGTCGTATCTGCAGCGAAAGTCACTCGATGAACAAAGATGCGTTATACAAACTGGGTCGAAGTGTTTGTATTACATTATGTAATGAGCATTCTTATTACTTTTAGTAGTAACTCTCGTTGATAGACTCGTGGCGTAGCCTAATTGTACGATTGCATGACTGCATGCAATACCACAATTTGGATGCAGTGGTTCCTAAGTAGTCTTGTTAAGCTCACTGATATATTATTCAAAGTACGCACAAATGTAGGCCAAGTGCTTTTACAGTGTTCGTAAAGAGCTATCCAAACATCTAACTGCCAGCAGTACATACAACATCAGACAGAACTTGAAGCTAACATAACAAGCCGGTGATGGAGCTTACCCAAGGATTTCGACTTGTTTGGATTGTATAATAGCACACAAAAGAATCGACACAAATGAAATTAAACTTTAATATTCATACACTTGAACCCACTATCAATAGACATTGAATAGGGATTCTAATAAGGTGCACCCTCTGACCTCGGGTCACGTCTCGGCTGGCGTGCTTTGGACGATAATAATTGTTCGTGGAATATTGTGGAGAATATGCACATACGATAAATTAATAACGACGGTATTCATGCCCGGCCACGCGCATGGATTAATGTGATCGTGTATGAGATGTCTATGTCTCATAGTTAGTTATTAATGACGTCTAGTAGGCGAATATCTAGGTTCGTATGTATGTAGGTACGCAAGCATTCTGGAGGTGTCACAGTGCACATAACTCACTACGTTACAGACAATTTGCATGCAAATGCGTATTGTTGCGGTTTCACAATATATGAAGAAACAACAGCTCGATCGATGCGTATAATTTGTTTTTTAAGTGAACACTATTGCGCATAAATATTTGTGGATATGTATTGTTTAATTGAACAACCTCTGTAGCAACGGCGCCATGCGACTGTGAGGTTGTCGAACTACCTTCAGCTGAAATGTAGGAACTTATTTAAATTAAGGTTATTGAAATTCCAATACGGGCGCGGTTGTCAACAATTAAACCCAATGTCATGAATATTAAGTAAAATAAGTTATATCCAGAAGCTGTTAAGTAGTTGTTTATGCGACTTATTAACAGCTGCCGTTGCAGATGTCATGTCGTGTATTCAGGTTTTTCTTCTCGTGTCGTCGCGAGGATGTGTCAGATCACCTGTGTCGTGTCAGGGCCTGACGGTTTGCGCAATTTCACAAGACGCCGCAGACAGAGGAACGTAAAAACTTCCACGATGTTATTTTAATTGATTGTGTAACACGATGTAAGGGAATAAAATACAAATATAAAGCTTTAACTTAAGTTGTTCGCTTTGATCTTATGTTACAGATAAGGTGCGTATATTACTACTGTTTACGCTTTACGCGTTTAAGAAGATTTCTTTTTCTTTTTATAGCTTTTTGTGAGTGGGCACACTTTATGGCTTGTTAAGCACTTTTAAGTACTCAAGGACTAAAATTCCCTTTTATTTATGTAAATTATTTTTCACATGAATCGTTATTAAGCAAAAAGGATTGAAAGATTCCATGTAGATTAAATAATTTGCTGGCTTATAGAAAAAGATGCCCTTTTGAATTTAATTATAAATATGTATATTGAGTACATCTAGCCCTGCAACTATGTAATAGCAAGACTACACACAGTAATTACTCATAATTTGCCGATTATTATTTTAGCTGTATTTTGCAATTCTATGTAATTCCCAAGCATTTAAATATTTAACTTCAAAACCGAAGGTCCTTTAAAAACAATCAGTCTTTATATCAATACACGACAAGACGACAACTTGTTATGTGTTTAGGAATTGTTTAGTAATATTTATATAAGTATTATTTAAATGGCAACAATTGGAGGCGCGTGGCATCACTCGATTGGCAGTCAGTGCCAGCTATTATACTGTCGTCTAAGATATTGGCAGTTAGTGAGCAGGTGAAGGTTAATGCCCTGATTGTTGAAGCCTCGGATGCCTGCATGGTACAAACGTTAATAAAAAATATTTACAATAATAGAAGAGCTTGGTATCTTGCTATCCGTGTCGCCTCTTTTTGTGCATCCAGTCAATGTACCTTGAAGTAATTGAATACCTATTATATAACTATCAAAGTACTTGTTTAGCTGAAGGATAAGTTAAGTTACTTATTTGTTATAATATTGCATGGTATTACGAATAAGTTATTTAACTTCACGTCCATTGTCAGCAATTAAAGTTTATTGTAAGTGGGCAAAGGATTTCTATGTTGTATGTAAACGACATAGAGTAATCAAGGATTCTTTTTGAGGTCAAAAGTTGTCACAAATCAGTTTATGTTTATAATATTTAAGTAATTTATGTATAGATTTACATAAAACTGAAAAATAAAATCACAGTTTTTTTTTTCAGATTTACGTTTTACATTAGTTGAATTGATATTAAAGAATATCTTTAACTACCTAAAGCGACTTTTAAGAGTTTAAAGTATGCCCATTTCTGTCCCAATACTTCTTTTCCACGGTTCTTTGTAATTATAAGTAGGCAATAAAATATGTAAAATAACACTTTCACGAAATAATACAGCTCAGCCTTCTTGGTAGGTCAAATAATTCTCCTTCGATTTGTTAATTATTTTTTATGACAGTGACGTAACCTTTTTAGTCAGAATTTATTCTGAGTGTTAACGTAGGGTTAATAAATGTGGTTATTTATGCATAAAGGCAGTAATATTGCCTGTGTCGGTGCTAGCCGGATGTTATTACAAGTTGACCTCCTGTGTCGAGATGCTTTGCTCTCATTTATATTGTAAATCACGACTCTTTGTCCATTCCATTCATGTAAATGCGATCTGTATCGTGACCGATGGTAAAAAATTGTTCACGCGTAGAGGTAAGCGGTTGGAGCACCCATTTGTTAGTCGTCCAATTGAAATTAACAACAGTAGGTAGAAACTTAAAAAACTTTTAATGTGTTACATACTTGAATGAAATAAAAGAGGTTTTCCTTAAATAACCGAGCAAAGAATTTTAAAATTTTAATAATATTAAAATTAAATAATTGAATTAATTAAACATATTGACGCACCTCCAACTTATCACTCAATCGTAAAAATATTCCACATCAAATATGAATTAATTGGTAATTATTAAACGGAGGTCAAATGGTATTACCTACCAGATAAAAAGCCAGTCTAAAAAAATACCCCAAGTTAGAGTATTTTAATCGTGACTGTGACGAAACGGAATTAAAGATTTCAGATCACAAAAAGCAAAATAAAGTTTCCGATGACAATTCAAATGTGCTTTTTCGAAATTGATTGCACGTCTTCAAGCGTTTCGTATGATCTTTTTGTTCGTGTTTCACATTTGAATTAATGCAATACTTATCTTAATGTCAATGTAGGGTTTTGTAATTGGCATTACAGCTGGGATGGTAAAACTGATAGCAATGTGGTATGTGCATAATTATTGCAACAAGGTAGCGTTGCTTAGGAAGATATGATGTTTATTGAACCACAGTATAAAGGTGGTGACTTGACTCTGTTTCGTAAAATATGTTTAAATACGTCTCAACTGTATGTATGTTTTTGTATGTACAGTGAACTTAAGGTCAGTGGTAATAGTTTTATAGGAAAAACGTACCTACTTATTACTATTGAGTTAAGGTGCATGACAGTTACCACTAACGTGCAGTTCACTGTACCATTTATTTTCCGTTCTTAACAGAACCACATATTTAAGTACGACAGAGTTCTACACCGAGTGTTTTGTACGTACCTACTTTAAATTATTAAAGCTCAAAGTGAACAAGCTCTGATCTCTGATCTCCAACATAAAAAATGCCCTTTCTTCACCTGTCTTATATAAAATACGTTCCAATAGCCTTGAATTTTATGTGAAAATAAACCAAAAGGAAATTATCATAATGTCACTATTATTCCATAGGTATTGTGAATTCCTAAATTAATATTCTAGTCTTTATATTTTGTGTCTATTGCTACACGTAATTTTGCGGTGAGTCGTGGCCGTATCAAATAGTTTCTGCCAATGGGGCATGAACCGACTATAATTTCGATTTCACTTGCAGTTTGTAGGATGTTATTATAGTAAAAGTTTTAATTATGAACATACTTTGTTACATTCTTTATGTTCCTACTTGCTTTAATTTATCCGCTTTTCATCATACACAGTTATAACGACAAATACATTACTAAATAACAACTTGGCGTGGCGATTGATGTAAGCCGACTGCATACGCAGTAGTAACATTGTTCCTAAAACATTTCAAGAAGTTAGATCACACTCAAGTTATTTTCGACGCAGTGTAAATGCTCTTGTAGTATAGATCATGGCTAAAGAGGTAATACAAGCACGGTAATAACAGATACTCATCGATTTACTGTGTCAGGAATCGACTCCACAACAATGCGGACAATGTTCGTATTTTCGCCGAGTACTCCCAAAGTTCAAGCTTAGCTCAAGAATTCGTGTGTAGCACAAATGCCAGGCAAAGGTCGCAGGAACATCGGGTGCCATTGTCGTAATGTACCATGATACAGGTTATTAGAATAACCTCGTGACTCGTCGCCGAACAATCGAGATTGAGCGATTAGAACTTCATTTATTCAATCGATAATCGTAATTGATGTCTGATGGGTTCAAATCGATTCGCAAACGGGTGCGGGCGCATTTTTTAAACCTAATTATTAATTTTTGAAAGTCAATGTTATGATGTAAAAGTTGTATGTCATTTATCAAAATTTTATGGCATAGTCATCCTCAGAGCGTGTGACCTTAGGTAATATAATTATTTGTTATTTATTTGCGCACTGTGACGTGTACCGACGTGGCGGTGCCTCTGGTAACCCAATTGATCAAAGTACAAAATTATTTTGTTTACGCATCGTACAACTGTGGTTTGTTTTACCTATTTAGTTAATTAAATGAGTTATAAGTTAATTAGGATAACAAAACTGCGTAAATACTTAATTGTGACTCAATACCTGAAACAAAGAAATAATTCCTATCATTTTTTTAACTCCACCGCGTTAACTTGTCCGATCAATCATTTCCAAACGGTTACACACTCTGTACTCAACTGACTTGTATAACAAGTTTCTTCTTTGCACTAGGAAGTTTAAAAACAATTTATTTTTCTTAGATTTATTATCAACACCATCTATTTATTTTATATGCATATTTCATTTACGGAGTCAATTAGCAAGTTATATTTTCCGCATCCAAGAATGTCTGAACAGCATTGTTTACCTCGATATTCAAATGTTCAAAGTCAAAGCTCTTTATTCTGTGTTCATAGGTTACAAAGGTGTTAGTATGTAAATAATATTGAGTCTCACTATGCCTGTTCATAGACAGGAACAATATTTCGCGCGTAGTGACGAACGTCTAAAGCATTTAGCTTCGCAATAAGGTAGTCACAGCTCAATAACTGCGCCTACGAATAATTCTATAAGTGTAATAGATCCTTGCTTCTCTTTGTTACACAACCAAGTCTAACCAAGGGGTATCGGGTTGCCCGGGTAACTGGGTTGAGGAGGTCAGATAGGCAGTCGCTTCTTGTAAAGCACTGGTACTCAGCTGAATCCGGTTAGACTGGAAGCCGACCCCAACATAGTTTGGGAAAAGGCTCGGAGGATGATGCTTCTCTTTGTTACACAGGCTGAGGGAAATATTTTGTGCGATTTATTGAAGTAGGTACAAAAGGCAATCGCTCTTAATAATGTGTTCGCCGGTGTCCATAACAGTTGTCTATACAATACCTAGTTAAGTATATAATAACTAGCTTCTGCCAGCGGTTTCACCCGCATCCCGTTTAAACCTCTGCACGAACCCGGATAAAAAGTAGCCTATAGCCTTCCTCGATAAATGGGCTATCTAACACTGAAAGAATTTTTCAAATCGGACCAGCAGTTCCTGAGATTAGCGCGTTCAAACAAACAAACAAACTCTTCAGCTTTATAATATTAGTATAGATAAAGGAGAAATATTGTGGCTGTTTGTTTGTACATAAAGGCAAGCGATTTAAAAAAATCTTTTACTGTTGGAAAGCTACAGTCTTCCCGAGTAATAAAGGCTGATTTTATCCCGGAACACGGGCAGTAGTTCTAACGAGACTCAGGTGAAACCACGGGGAAACGACTAGTTCTTAATAAAGACGAAGCTATAATTTTGCCTAATTTAATAATCAAATAATGCATACCAAATAATCACGCGACCTAATACTGCTGACAACCAAAATGACTACACGATTTGCATCACAATTTGACTCGTAGTAATTTAATAATCGCGTGTTTGTAGTGAAAACCTCCAGCGAACTCCGGCGCAGCTTCCGATTACATAAATTTCGTAACAATCCAACATTCTAGTCCGGCACGGTAATGAATATTTGACTTCTGACATTGTCGTCTATTTTATGTCCACTAACTAGATTTTCTATTCCGTGTCATCACTTGATTGCGATACATTATAAAATATTGTGACATAATGATATAAAGGAATTTAATCTGTTCATGGTAATTTTGACTTTTATGTTTTTTCTGTGAGAATAAAAGCTTCAATATAAAGCTGTCTTGTTTATTAACTTTTAAAACTGTTTGTATTCACAAATAAATACCCACCAAGAAAAACGGCTGCGATGGTACGGAGATGTTAAAAGGAGACCACCTGAGTACATCGGCAATGCGACACTCAATCTCGATATACCCGGTCAAAGGCGCAGAGGCAGGCCAAAACTGCGGTGGTTGAGTGTCGTAAAAAAAGACATGGAAATCATGTTAGAGCGAAGTGGAAGAAGAAGATACGGAAAGCGGACCCCGTCACAAGACGGGATAAACGCTAAGAAGAAGAAGAAGAAGAAATACCTCCTTTCATACAGTATTCAGATTGTAGTAGTGAAGGCATTACAAGTAAAAGTGAAGTAATTAAAAAACAATAAAATTGTAAGTGCATCTCAAGACTTTTCTCGGAACCATTTAAAATCAATAATCGTGAAATTATACGTGGAAGTGTGAATATAACGCTCACGGTAGCAAGATTGTTTTTAAACGTTTTGCTCAAGATATGATCGCGTGTGATAATAAGTAGAAGTTGATTATAATGACCGACTGAAAGTTACCGCCTAAAGGCCGCTTCACACGGCTCAACGCGATCACTTGTTAGCAACTAAAAATGTGAATGTTTTGTCATAATTTTTTGTCATTGTTTACTTTTGTTTTCTGGGTTACAAATGTATGTTGGTTTTGGTAGTGAATCAAGAATAGGTTTCTATTAACTTCAGTTTAGGCAGTGATTATTTTGAAAAAGTATTACTAATGGTCATTTTTGTTGTCATAATGTTTCGATACACAAAATATGCATTGTGGTACACATAGATTAAAATTACTTTCAGTAACCATATAGTCAAAATTAATTCAGGTTTAAATTTTGAATGAAAAATTATTTTAATAGCACAAATACATATTGATAATTAAACAACCAATCAAGCTACACATTGTCACCAACTAAAAAGCATCGTGAGAGGCTGCTCTTATCTTAAGCAACTCCACAAACCGGTCCGTTGTCACGGTACACGAGTGATATATGGCGGAGACGAGATTAATGGCTTCAGAACCGAATACAAAGTCAATTCACGCATTTATACCTCATCATTAGAATAGCAATCAATTATATTAGTTTACGCAACGCTCTGTTCCGATTGTTATCTGTTTTGGTTATAATTAAGGGAAATTATTTGTTTGTGATTTCATAATATTGTTGTGTGGTTATTGGTTCACTCTTACTTTCTGGTTATAGAATAAATAAATAAAGCAATAAATCTATACCTAACGTATTTTATAAATTTAAAACATTATTAAAACATGCACTTGCAAGAATACAATTAATTAATTGCTAAAAAAATAGCTATATGACTTGAAAATTAACGTATATTTTTGCTAATTTACATAAAGTTTAGTTACATGAATAAAATGCTGAAAAAGTGTAACGAAAAACAAAATACGAAGAAAACGGAAGTACAGAACTAACTTCCGTTTATTTCATGTGCACTATCAATCATAGCTGAAATAGCATAGATGAAAAAATAAGTGGTTATTTTTTTATTCCGTATCTCCCATGGTGAATATAATAATGACCATAACTCAAAAGTGCATCAAGATAGGAAGTCGCGCCTCGCGGACAGCTTCAAAAGCAAATGTCACACCAGCCTGGGAAATTGATGGTGTTCAGCAGTTCCGTGTTATACGCACAGCAACATACTTACACACTAACACTTTGATGTATTGAAGTCTTTTTATGTAGGAAGCGGTAGAAGCACTAAGCTGGAATGGACGATAGTAAATAACGTTTTATGAATAATTTTTTTTTTTTTTTTTTTTTTTTTTTTTTTTTTTTTTTTTTTTTTTTTTTTTTGTTTAAATACTTTTTACTTTTATTGAATTATTAATGTACACACTATACATATATACAAACTTAAGCTACTTATCTTTATACAAAACTATATACAAAATGTATATAAACATAAAACATAATATAAAAGAGCATCGATCAGGCGTCGAATAAATTGTATATTTATGAACTTTTGAGAATTGAAACTAGGTTAACCCGGTTACGCTTCACTGGGAGTCAGAATGATGTCATCGGGGTAAAAATTGCAATAATTTATTGACTAGCTGTTTCCCGCGGTTTTACCCTATTCCGTGGAAATAACTACCTGTATCTGGATAAAATATAGTTCATGTTACCGGGAGTTAGTGTAGCTTCCCAACAGTAAAATACTTTTTTTAATCGGTTTAGTAATTACAGAGCCTTTAGGGTAAAGCAAACAAAAAAGTACTCTTTATAATATCAATACAGTTTATATGAACTCCAAGTTATTCGATACACTAATATTTACTGATTCTCGAGTAGAGGAAACTCATTTTTATGGATAGAACATTTAACCAATCGGACAAGCCATGAACACAAATCTCTATGCAAAAAAGTCTACCAAGACACTCTCGTTTCTTTCGCATGAAGAAAAACACAGCTATGGCGTTACCGGTTGGTCGAATGCTCTAAGCTATAACAAATAAATGTATGCAGTTTATTATATCATTCTTAAATGTTAGAAGAATTTTAGAAAAAGATTTTATATTTTTTTTTGTAGTTTGTTTGTTCAGCTCAGATTTTTGTGATAAAAATGAGATTTCTAGGCTAATTCAAAACGACAGATGTATCTATTTAGTATTTATTATAAAACTACAATCAAATAACTTGTTGACTCATCTCGCATTTATTTATTTAAATAATCTTTCGTGGCATTTAATACAGTAAGAAATAATTTGACCGCATTCTTATATTAATTTGAATAAAAAAAAAAAAACAAATATTGAACAAGCTGAATGATTTAATATATGTAAGACCTATGTATGTATGTAAAGTCGTGGTGGCCTAGTGGGTAAAGGACCAACCTCTCAAGTATGAGGGCGCGGGTTCGATCCCAGGTCAGGCAAGTACCAATGCAACTTTTCTAAGTTTGTATGTACTTTCTAAGTATATCTTAGACACCAATGACTGTGTTTCGGATGGCACGTTAAACTGTAGGTCCCGGTTGTCATTGAACATCCTTGACAGTCGTTACGGGTAGTCAGAAGCCAGTAAGTCTGACACCAGTCTAACCAAGGGGTATCGGGTTGCCCGGGTAACTGGGTTGAGGAGGTCAGATAGGCAGTCGCTTCTTGTAAAGCACTGGTACTCAGCTGAATCCGGTTAGACTGGAAGCCGACCCCAACATAGTTTGGGGAAAAGGCTCGGAGGATGATGATGTATGTATGTAACATACATTCGGTACGATGTCATAATTAAACTGACCATAAAAGTGTATTTTGTCTATCTGTCTCACTTTCGTGCTAAAAATACTACATCGACTTAAATGAAATTATACTGATTTTGATATTTACGTCTTGGTACACACAGATATTCTATAGAAAGAGAAAAAGATATAGGCTACCTTTTAACCGAGTGCGCGAAGTAGATCTCCCGCCGTATAACTAATAAATCAAAATTCAATCCACTACAAAACTATGCTACTACTAAGAAACGCAATAAAATACTTATTTAATTGCTTCAACTATTAACAATCTAGGTTTAATGAGACATAAACAATAACACGCTAGCTTCTATCGACCCGATCGCTTGCAGCGTTGTGTAAGGGTCGTGAACTGACGCGTCTTGACCAGCTCGTTCTAAGAAATGAAAGGAAGACTGTATTTAACCTACTAGTTATAGCTTTTTGAGTGTTTCTTAATATGAATGTATAGGTAACCCTATGTAACCTAATAACACCTGTAATGGTCACGAGTTTGTTTGTTTGTTTGTGCGCGCCTAATCTCACGAACTTTTAACTACAAATCGGAAGATTAGAAAAATCGGTAAAATATTGTTATTAAATAACTCCTTTATCGAGGAAGGCTAAAGGCTGCTTTTTGTCTAAGTGCAAGAGTTTTTTATTATCTAGTTCCCACGGGACGCAGTAATACCGCTGGCGGTTTCAAGTTGTTAGTAATTCACTATTTTATTATATTTACTTTTAAACATAAATATTACATAACATAAAGTACGACAACACACCTAAACAAACACCAAAATAGGGTTACTAAGTACGGAGAGGACACACTTTAGTTACATAGTAAGTTCTGTAACCAAACTGACGTAACGCGTTGATGTCTTTTGTTCGGCACACGTTGAGTGCATTTTACCTTTGAAAGTACACTTACTGTTACCATAGAAATCTTGAATAGTTGTTGAAAATACGCTTTGAATAACATCCTATTGTAAAATGTATGATGATTGATGATTTACTATGTATTGAATTATATACATAATTCTGTACATACAAGTAATTATGCAAAACTTGTTGTTAACTTTGAAAAGGTTCTAAGTTTAAAATGTTACGCCATTGAGTTATTGTTAGGGTGATGCTTTGTTTGAAGTAATTTGCTTAAAGCTATTTCAGCAACCGAGATTGCTTAAATAGGATATGGAATGCCAATGATTAAAATCATCATCAAATAATTGATGAAAATTATCATTTATTTATTGGCTTATCTTTATTTAATAATTCTCTTTTATTTTAATATCTTCACCTTCTCAACCAAAATCTCGAAGTTATTGTCATAGTGTTACAAGATTCTCAACCAAAACACATATTCATTCCTCAAAAATAGTAAATACTAAAAAAATGTCTTAGAATATTATGTCTAGAAAAAATTGGAACAAGAATGATGTTCACATTAAAATTCAAATAACAATCATGTTTTTAGTAATCCGTGTGTAAAAACTAGCTTCTTGGTATTACACAAGCGCATGCGTCGTTTAATTCATCTGTGACAGTGCACGCGTTTCCATTTCACGATGCACGAAGTAAAGACATATTATTAAAAGTGTATACTTTGTATGTGATAAATGGCAATTTAAACGCTATTCGTTAATATTATATAGGCTGCTAATTTCAATTTATTAGTCATAAGTAACATTACTTTTTTAACAGTAAGTGTTTCACTGTGACTAGACTACTTTTTCAATAATTGATAACGTTAGAGTATCTGGGTTTACTTTTAATATATTTGGTAATTAAGGGTGAGTTGCACCATTTAACTATAACGATAATCAAACGATAACCAGCGGCGTATTTGCCGCCCATCAGTCAAATCTCAAACTGAAAGTGGCTTATTGTTATAGTTAAATGGTATAACCCACTGTTAAGGCAAAATTTCGACATCATTTCCACAAACATATTAAGAAACGCATACAAAGCAATTTCGCTATTCTGCACACTTTACACTGCATACTGCATTCCAAGCAATCACCAGCATTTGTTACCAAATGAAATCATAATTCACCAATACGAATGTGGATTGTAACGTTGACAATTTACCATTCACCACTCGCGCTGTCATTTGTTTTTGTTAATGTTACCCAATTTGAATGTCGGGAAAATTGGTATGAAGGTACTTCGTAAGTAGTTGAGAATTTCAGTCTTTCAAATCTGTGTGATGTGTTGGGCGCAGAACTTGGTGACGAATTTTCCGATTTGTATGGAACTTATCGAAAACCCTTGAGACGGTTTTGAGATAGCTTTTATCTAGATACATAAAGGGTCAGTTATCTGGATAAAATAGAATATATTTATTGGTGCATGTAGTAGTCCTAATGGCATAATGTGAAAGTTAGTTTATGTGATCGATTGAAATATGGTAAGGATAGGAGCCAGATACCTACTGGATAATTTTCTCCTAGTACGGAAAGTATAATTATTGCAGGTCACAGCTAGAAGTTTCATTTGTGAATGAACGTCAAGTTTTTGCAAAATGAAATGCTCTTTCGCTTTGAGTCGGAAGCCGGTGTGCAATGAGCACCGACTCGCATGGGAACTGGCACATATCTTCTGAGAATCGGCGTCCTTTGAATTGTTTAGAACAGTTCTTGTTGTTTGTAATTCTTGTTGTAACATAATGTTTTATGTGCTGTGTCTGAATATGAAATAGTTTGGTTAATTTATAGCACCTCTGTAGCTTGAAAATTTGAAATGATATAAGAATGCCTCTGTATGTATATCACCCGCGTAAGGATATTGTAATCTTAAATTATCAATAGTTACGTTAGGTTCGGTCTAGGATTCGCTCATTAACTACAAGTTAAGTAAATGCTGTTACAATTAAGTGTAGGGCTGAACATCATTAAGAAACAGCTGGTTGAACTAATTACTGGTAGCATCTACAATAAATTATCGCTCATATGCCGCAATAGGATGCAGGCGTCGACTGCTCACCGGTCTCTCGGCCGCTTCCAGTTCCCACCTTATTTTCTTCACTTAACATTCAGTGCACAACTATTGTGTTGTTTCTACTTAATTCGTGCAATAATCGCTCTCAAAAATTATCTAGTATCTTCTGTATATAATAGATTGCGTAAAGGTGTGTGGTTTCCACGGTTGTGTTGACAATGGTTGGTGGTGCAACGGTGGTGAGCCTGATCTGGCGTTCAGTCGGTCGCGTCGCTCGCTACTGTCAACCACATCCAGCCGCGAACATATTGTACCTTTGTACGTTTCATAACAAACAAAAAGTGCTGTTTTGTTTTTGTGTTGTGCTGTTATCAAGTGTTGGGTAACCAGATATAGGAGCTGATTGTTTGTTTGTAAATTCTTATGTTGTGTTTGATCGACGAAAACCGCAATTGTTTTATTTATATTTACGTAAACAATTTTACACTAAATTTATTTCAAATTCTACGTGTGACATATAAATTTGTTGGTTCAGATACTGAAGGTCGTCTTGTGAGTGCAATGGGCGGGCGCGTGTAGGGCGGGCGTTGAGTGTTGCAACATTTAGAAACATGACATTTGTTGACTTTGTTATTTTGTTGTCCTATTTATAAAATCTCATTTGAATATAACCTCTACCTACAGCGTGTTGTTTTTGCACAGCTGTCTTATTTATGATTGAAAGTATCTTTTTTAAGTTGTAAATTATATGTCACGAAACATCGGATTTGTTTACAAACAATACCTCCACAACCGTATTGGATTTCCCTACTTACGTTTTACTAGTCATAAATATTTTAGAGTCGTTGACCGAGCGGCGATTTCTCCTGAAATGTTACTAGCTACAAGTAGTTACGCGTTGACGTATGATTACCGGTAACGGTCAAGCAGAATGCTAATTGAAACGTGTCACAGTTCAATGCTCTAATAACTCGGTGGATATCAATCAGAGGGTAATGATACGCCAACCCTTTGTGTGACAAATGTTGGCGCCAACATTGCGTAACGGGTCTCTCAGTCATAGAGGTTTTTGTCTCATGTCACCATGGGGAGGATAATAAATTCGGCCTTTTCGGAAAATATTGGAAATATTATTTCACTGTCAATGAAACCATTAAACGAATCAATTCAGCCAGAAAATTATGAAATCCACGTCACGAACAGCATACACGCATTTGTTACGTGCTCTTTTTTTTAACCAATATTATTTCAATGTTTATTTTAACACTCCAACTGAAAAAAATATTGGCAATGGAGTGCCTGACTAATAGATAATTAAGACACTGATCATTGGTTTTTACATAAAAAAATATTATTCATGAAAATTATACTATTGTTCTGATCGTCCTTGCGCGCAGCAATGTGCCGTAACATTCTCATGTTAACTGGGGCGCGGAACATCGATTAAAGGTTTTGTACACAACATTGAAATTAAATACACAAAACTATCAAGATGTATTGATTATTTTGTTGTCTACATATCTTATCGACCGAAAACCGACGATCACGAAATTGAGTGTTTATTTATTAATCAATTCGATTCAATTGACGTGTTTATTAATGCAATAAAAACTTCATGACGTTACTTTAATTTCCAATTAGGCTGTGTTCACAGCGTGCGTCGCGCGCACACGAGCGCAGTGCGCGCTCATTCGCGACGACTTTACAGTACGAATACCGCTAGGCATTATGGGCTGTTTGACGCCTAGCGTACTCCTCGTATCAGCCCGTTAAAGACAATAAACCTATCATTACTGTCGCTTACTACACAATTTAACATTTGTTTTGCAATCAGTTTTACACGGTGCTCGTGAGTAGTTTGTGATTGGTTATTTATTGCAATGTTTTTGTAATGATTCTTCTCGTCTTCAGTTATGTCTAGACACTAATGTACCCACTCCTCCTCAGTTTGCCAGCAGCCTTAAAAAGTCATAAAATTAATTCTGGCCTAAATTCTGTTACACATAATTCGCGATATGTACTTATAGGTAAAAATTGTAAACTTTTTAAAAAGGCAATAGGTGTCATTTCATGACAAAAGGTACCTTATGGACTTTGGCGCTTAAGTCATTTGGAGATACAAATTCTACAATCTTGCTTAGACTAAAAAAACATAATGTCGTAAGTGCCAACACCCATAAGGTACTTTTTACCGCGAACTGACCCATAGTTCATTTGATACGATTATAATCTCGATCGAAAACGGCAACTTACGGTTTTAGTTTTGCAAATTATTAGAAATATTTTACTTTAAAATAAGTGAAATTAAATTAAAATGCAGACTGCATCAAAAAATAATTTTAGCCGAAAGTTTGTAGATTTTACGATACTTAAATTGCTTGACTGTTTGCTACTGTGTAAAACAACAGGTTTCAAAGATTGCGCTAGCTACTACTTGAGCTAAACAACTTAAGTTACTACTACCTAACTTAAACTTTGGTATTTTGTTAATTTCTTTGGAATTTGCGACCAATTAAAACGTACTGTTGAATTAAATGCTACTACTACTTATACCTACTTACAATTCATAAAACTTAGTATATTTTTGAAATGACCTGAATCTGAATTAATTTATCATCTCTGAATAAAATGTTAGTTTGAAATTTTAAAAAATGGGCACGTGCTTAGGTCAGACTAGGTCAGAATGGGGCTAAGTCAATGGGTCTAACATTATACGGACTGCTGTGGTCAACCACTGCAATCACATTAATGGTGCAATATTTTTGATCGATCGATTGATTTTGATAAACAAAATGTGTTGCACCACTTCAAGATACATGCAATCAAAAGCATTTTTTTGTGAATTGTTTCTAATTTTGCTTTATATTTTAATATTAATGATGTGCCGATCCAAATTACTTGAATACTGGTCAATCGCACATTCTAAATCACCTTTTTTTGAAGATCACAATAGTACCTAGTCGGCTACGGTATTCAAATAAATACCTCAAATATTTACGTTATAAACAAACTGTGTCACATTTCAATAGGATTATACGATTACGGAGAGGAGTAAAGAATGTTCGTAGTTCAACGTGTTCACTACTACTCGTATGGAAAGCCAGTGAGTGCGACGTCTCAGTACTCAGTCACCTCTTCAACTCTGAGCCACCGATGAGTTAATCCACAACGGCGTTTAGAAAACAAATCCTCATTGAAACTCGATGGAATTCTATTGTTTTTTATCTCCACATTCAATAGCTTAAAGAATTTATATTATTCTGCTATGATTGTCATTGGAAACAAATCGTACTTGCTCTGTCTATTCTTTGCAGGTCATCAGATAAATGGAATCTTTACCTCGACATTTAGGAAAATTCTAGCTAACTTCCTTTCATTTTTTTTCCAAATTGAACCTGTTAACAAATTACAGTTCAAAGCAGCATTCGAATGCGAACAAAGGAATGAACTTTATGGTATTGGAATTTCCAATGGTGTAGGGTTAGGTCACAGATACAATGATAAAATATCATGAGACGCTCCGAACTTCAAGTTGCTTCGAATTATTATAATAATAGGTTACGAAACGCTTGCCTGCCTACACATAGATCAAGGACTAGGTTCGTCATTACTGATGTTACAATGCGAACAATTATATCAATTGTAGGGTTTGTCTTTCATAATTGTATAAGTGCTAATGGAATTTACATTTCGGTAAATTATTTGCTTGAATATTGCGCATAGGCTCTTCCGATGATGGGTTTACTGGGGTAAAATCTCTAGATTCATCTTAAATCAATTTCGTTCTAAATGGGCATGTCGAAACTGTTGCGTGGAACTTGAATTACAATTGGCACTTACATTAATAGCTTATTCGAAGGGTCAATTATGTAGTTTAGTAATCTTTTAGTCTCGTTTCCTTTGCAGTAAAAAGCTGCACTAATAGTACACTTGATGTTAGAAATATTTCGCGACTAATTAATCTTTTTGCGCCATAGCAATTGTAAGTCGAGTGTGGGAGCTGTGTTGGAACTGTTGGTATTTTTTCGTTTGCTTGACTTGCTTTGGAAACGGTACAGTCTACTGATACGTTATTACTTTATTATGTTGTTTCCGAGAATTGGCTTGATTGCTATATTACCGTATACTCTGTTATTACCGTAAACGTGTAGGTATATTTTACCTTTAATCCTTTTATAGAAGGAATGTCTTCTTTCCACCTGCTGATACTGGTTGGTCCATCAGTAGTTAGAATATCTTGTAAGGATAGATTACACCATCGAAATTAAAACTATGTTGTACAAGTTCACAAATGCAGTAACCCTCCATGTAGCTTTACATAACGTTTCTAGAGAAGATTAGAAACGAGGTATTTCGCAGGTATGCACCAGGAAATACTGGTCTTGTAATAGATGAACCGAGTTATCAGTGCATCTGCACCATTAACGGCACATCAGTTGCATAAAGTACTGGGACTCGTTGCACAATCGCAGTCAATTCACTCTCGTTGCGTGTCTCGGGGCCGCCATTGTCGCGCACGCGCTTTACTGAGAACGTTCCCGCGTAAAGGGGGCAAAAAGCGCGGGAACTGCGCCCAAACAATAATGGCCGACATAGCGCTACGAATGTTATCTGTCGGTATGTACGTACTTGCAGTTTACAACATAGCAAATGTTCTCATTGCTTGTTTCAATGCACTAGCTCATTATGTACGTAACTCAAATGTCTGCTAAACGAAATAGTTCAGAAGTCACTGTCGAAATTATTTACTTTGAACGTCACACTCACCATTCAGTCTTCATGAACTGATGCAGCAAAGGTGATACCCGAAATATTTGCTACACAAACGATATTGATTCATTTGTTGCAAATTTACAAACAAAAAGTAAGAGAACACTCTTCGTCCGGTCATTATCTGCATATTCTGATTAATCGATACATATTTAACAGTTAAGAATTCCTCTGTTTCGACAAACAACAAACAAACAAACAATCAGCATTACTAAGAAGCACCTTTACTCAGTCGCAGTGACTCGAGTGTCGTCCACTGATTGACATCTTTGTATTGTCGATAGCATGTAGCACCAATGTCACAATTTTTTCAAAAGATTTTTAAGTGAAGTTCAAAGTTGAACAATGATTGTACGAAGTGAACGCTCAAAATAAGCTCCGTCGTCAAGTGATTGAACTATTGTTAAAAATGGTGAACGGAAATTACGTGCTGTACGGTGACAGACCTTCCTCAGAGTCGGAGATAGTAGACGACCATGTTCATTCACGAGCAAACGACCGCAAGAACAAACGCAAAGCGAATAGGACAGCAAATGAACTACAACATTCTTTGAACCTCGCACAATTAGACAATGAGACGGACTCAGTCAAATATGAGAAAAAAATAAAGGAGCCGAGATTGTTGCGGTACGTGCCGACGTCAGAAGTCGAAGAGAACTTTGTTACGGAAAAGTTCGAGACGTACGATTTGAAGCCTACGGAGGAGAGACCGAGACGCTACGCATTCACAAAGAAGGCGAAGAATCCCGCCGACGGGTCTGTCAACTACGCGTACTCGCGGTCGAGCAGTAGCTGTAGCTCGCCGAACGGCAACCTGCCGACCATCTCCGAGCACGGGGAGCAGTACGGCACGTACCGCGTGCGCGCCATGCCCAGCCCCACCGTCAACGACCTCATCGCCGGCTACGACACCAAACTCGACAAATATTTTGCCAAACCCCGGGATGTCAAACCCTTCTCCGCCAAGGTAGGCTACAATGTAAGTCACCCATTTTATTGTATGCATTATTTTATGTGTCCCTGAATTTTTAAATTAAATTTTATTTTTATTTTAAATTAAAACTTCACCTCAAATTAAATTTTAAAAATTATTAGCCAATACTAAAGTGATCATAAATTAATACTACTTTAGGAAATATTAAATAATAATAATAATTTATCACATGGAAGAAACCCATAAGTATTAATTATGTAAAATCTAATTTATGTACCGTGAAATTCTTTCGTTCCATTTATATTAATGTAAATAATAAATTTATTTTTTGTCACCGATAAGAATGCGCGGTTATCTAATACAATCATTATGTAAATGTGTTGTGCTGTCTTTGTAGTAACTTTATATTTTCTGTTCGTGTCTGGAACTGATCACGAACTAATAATAAAATATTAGATATTAATCTCTAATGACATTAATATTTATATCCGTGTGTTATAGAGTTATAAATAAATGCGTGTATTAAACTACAAATCTAATGTGTTTATTACCCCGACTGATCCGTTAATACGAAATAATAGCATCAGAATATCTAGAAAGTGTGAATGTAGTTAAAAATAATAAAGTAATAACGTACCCATTTAACGCATATTTTTAAATACACATACTTTCTGTGCTACTTCATTTCCTATTAATTGCAAACCAATTTAAATTACGTTGTTAATTGAATATTACGAGTACGTTGCATTTTATAAAAAAATCTTACTTAATTTTATTTTTATTGGAATAACTTATATTTATGTAATCTATCACGCTATCCACATAATATTTTTTTTATAGTTGCTCGTAGAAAACTTTACCAAAAAATAACTTGATTATATAATATATATTTTTTAATTGAAATATTTACCATGAATTTAAAACATAGTAAAATGATATACACTTGTTATTATCTAACGTATTGTCTATTATGAACACAACATTTTTGAAGTGAAGTGAAAACAACAAAAATATAGAACAAATTGGTCAACGTTAAAGTGAAGAATTTTTGAGTGTTTTAAGTTTTTCTACTAAATCTACTAATTAAAAATTAATGATTCATTTTAAATCTAGCTTTTCATATCCGCGATAATCATACACGCATTAATATGCTTAGTATGTAGTAATAACTAAGCCAGTTAATTTAACTGTCTCATATAGCTGGTTAAATGTTGTTTAAGTATCAAACACTACATTCTAGAGAGGCTTGGCAATAAACTAATTAT
This sequence comes from Helicoverpa zea, assembly GCF_022581195.2. NCBI lineage: Eukaryota > Metazoa > Arthropoda > Insecta > Lepidoptera > Noctuidae > Helicoverpa > Helicoverpa zea. The sequence continues at coordinate 10,772,996 of NC_061452.1, read as the reverse complement.
GATAGTGGTGTCTAGTCTTAAAACTAGAACATACGTGTACTTGATAAGTGACGGCGTAACTTGACGAACTTAATGCCTTCCGCGTTGTGGTTCTACTTTACTGAAATTGCTGCTGTTAAGAGGAATTTTAATTTAAATATAATCATGGGAAAATGAAAAAAAGTCAGAGGTAAAAGTGTTATATGATACTTGCGATGCCTTCATTATATTTTATAGCGAAGTTAATTATGTTTCAGTTATATGTTGTGTGTTAAAACTTAAAAGTGCATCATGTACGGTTTTTAAGTAGACTATGCTACTCACAAAGGGGTATTTTTCGTGGTCATTTTTCTTAAGTGATTTTTAATAATTAATAGCATCATCTGCCTAGGTATCGGTCTAACTGCATCGATTTATCTATACTAATATTATAAATAGGAAAACTTTGTTTGTTCGTTTGGTTGTAATGGATAAACTCAAAAACTCCTGGACCGATTTTAAAGATTTTTTCACCATTAGAAAGCTATATTATCTGCGAGTAACATAGGCTATATTTTATTCCGGTGCGAGCAGTAGCTCCCACAGGACGCGGGTGAAACCGCAGGAAAACGGCTAGTTACCTATATTTTCGTGAAAATTCTGCTAATCCTAGCAAAAGTGCTACAAATGAAAACAGAGTTAGCCTATTTCCAACGTTAAAAGTACTTAGGCAGGTAGGTAAAAAACGTGTCGTTCACGTTGGATCCCACTTTTTGATCCCATTTTAATGTTTATGACATTCGATCCCACAAATAATTATTTTATATTTCTCATTGGCTCCGACGTTAAAAAAATCAAGAAAAGTCTCGCTGGTCCCAAATGTGTTTAAAAATCTGACAGTGGGTGGGTACATTTAACAAGAAAATTGTTAATCATAAATTACGGATGTATATTTTATTTTACTGTTTCTGTAGTTCAAAAAATCTGTCATACATTCCTGTTATAATAAAATCCTACAAAATCAATTTTTAGTGCAGAAGTTTGAAATTCGCTTTTCACTCAAAATTGTCAGCAAGCAGTCGTCAGTTTTTGTCACAACTTCTTCCAAAATTTTTAAAACTACTAGGGCAGCAAAAATGAATAGGAACTAGAGCGAGTAAGTAACCAAGATGAATAACTAAATAAATTGAATATATGTATGTAGTTAAAACACTTTTCCTCTCGATGTACAAATGACATCTTATATTGGCATTCAATGGGAATCCATCGGGAATACATAAAAAAGTGGGACTAAAATGTAAAAAAATCCAAAGTAAATGACTCCTAAAACGGGTTGATTTTTCAACGTCACCAAAATTAAGTTGTTGTACTTTAACTAGTTCAGGTATTAAGCATGTTTTCAGTCGCATCAGTGCATTTTCACGAACCTTACTAACAATTCAGTATTTTTTAATGTTAATCAAAAGAATAACCGCTTAGATTAAGCAATAGTTTAGCACAAAACCGATAATAGTCCATGGGTACATTTCTGTAATGTATGTAGGGATAATCGTCGGTTACGTGTCACCATTACTTTCATTAGAGTTGTCCCAAAGAGACTTCAGCATATTGGCTTCGGTCTTACTGCGCCTTCCAAAAGTCCGGGATTCTGTAGTCCCTTGTACATGGAAAACGAAAAACTATACAACTATACTAAAGAAAGATGTACCCTAAAGGCTCCGATAAATCTTTCACAGTTGGAAAGCAACACTCTTGCCGAGTAGCATAGGATATATTTTATCCCAGTACTGGCAGTAAGTCACACGGGACGCAGGGTAAACCACGGGAAAATGGCAAGTCCTTTGTAAAACAAAATGATTCTGTATGAGTCATGCCTAGTATATCATCTATGATCTAACTAAGCTATGTAACAGGCCAAATAAATGTGAAGCTCAAGTTAATGTTCTGTTCTCCGATGGTCGTAGATCGAACAGCGATCATAATCATTGCAGTGTAACAGATGATTCATAGCCGTAATAACATTGTTATTTAACACCTTACAAACTTGCTTATTTGTTGATATAACTTGACCTAATAAAGTTAAGAAAAATAAAGTTTTACTACAATAGGCTCGCAATCAAACTTTTATGATCTAACGAAAAACACTGGCATGACGTTTATTTAGGTAAACAACGAATTTATTGTGAAGTATAATAATGGCTGATGTAATTTATAAAATAAAGGAGTGACGTTAACGAAAATCAATGGAAGCTACGTATGATTTTGGATTGTTCTGGGCATTATTCATTAGTCTGGTGATAGCAAACACGGTGGTACATCACCGACATTAAAATCGCGGCTTTTTTTTAGTTCGTTTGAAAGTGAATTAGTGTAGTCAATTCGCATTAATTTTACTGACACGAAAGTTCAAATCGACACTTCCTTTATCTTACTTCGACATTTTTTTTCGATTTGCACTTCCGCACCAGTAAAATTCATGCGAATTGACTACTGCTTAGCCCTCTTTCTAAAGTTTCTTACGAAATATAGATGGGCGATAAAGCTCCTAGCATACCTCCTACTACGGTAATATTTTTTTATTATCTACTAAGTTACCAAATTCAATATTCTACCAAAATATTAAATTAAAACCATCATACATTCCTCTAAGTGTTGTTCATCTTATCAATTCACTATACTTATTTCTCTAATTACTTAATTCAAAACTTATTCTATCCTCAAATGTTTTAATAATCACTTCATTTAATTTAATTCGTTTATAGTTAAGTCCGGTAGCAGTGTTGCATGCATTTTGAATAACCATTACGTTGGATCCATAATGAAACTGTCTATGATTCAGACAGATAAAATATGTAATTTGTGAAGTTACCGCACTGCGGGAGATTTAGTATTACGAAGATTCTACAAATTATAACGGTTAACAATATTAAATTTATTTGTAGCTTATTCAGTATTATGTAGTTACTGTATTTCATAATACCTAAACTGCGTTTTTATTATCAAAATTAACACAAAATTTTGATGCAGCTTTCTTTTGTCAACAAAAAAGATATCTTTTAAATTATGTTCTAACTTTACGACCTCGATAAATCAGAATCAAATTACAATCGAGTCGAGAAAATTTGAATATCGCCCACATTCCTACGAGTTCTTTACGATAATAATGTGAGATAAATTAGTTTATAGCCGATAACTTGCCATATTAACCTATCTACGGTAACATTACTGCTGCTTCCGACATTTCTCCATTTTACAACATTATTATGTCTATCAATACAAAATGGGAACTTTCTAGAGGTAAGTTAGTATGTGAAGTACCTAAAATAAGTCATGAATAATATTAGAGTTTGATTTTTTGATGATCATTGTCATTCTTGTATTGTGGAGTTCTCGATATGAGTGAAGTGTGTCCTGAGATAATATATGTCACAATGTACATGATATAAAATTTTTATGTCGTACTTAAAAAAGGTTATTATCCACCGTACTTTGGACGATAACTTTCTTCGATAAAAATGACATAATAAAAATGATATTCGGCCATCACGTAACTTTTTGAAGAGTACTTTTGTTTTGAATAAAATATAGTTAATCTGTTCGCTGTGTGGGTGTATAAACTTGTTTACATTTACACAAATTGTAAAATTTTATTGTAATCGTCCTGGAATTTGGTACAGCTATTGAGTCAATATCCATTATTAATAACACCACAAACGCATAACGGAGTATTATTTTCCATAGTGTGTTTATTTAGTTTTTTTTTCATATCAAGAGAAATAAAGGGCCTTAATTAAACATCAACATGATTTTCCCCATAAATGCGTTTGTTAATCAACTATCGGCCAATGTTTCAAAACAAGCAACCGAAAGGAAGTGAAGGGTATCTTCGATCTCGTAAAAGCCGATAAACATCAGGTTATCACTGCACTTCTCGTGCACAACACTCTTATCTGCTCATAAAGCATCAGATCCTTTCATTTCAATCGAACGAGTTCAAATTGAACAGATTTCTTCATTTTAATGTACGAGCCAACTTTTTATGTATGTCTCCTTATGTATACTTTTCATGATTTTTGATGGATTTACCGGCCGGATTTTCCGCTCGACACCGCTCGGTTCGTACGAAACGTCCGACTATATCGCGTGGTTTTTTTCGTAATTTTTCTACCAGCAGCAGTAAACTGTTTGCTGTTAAGTAGAGTAGTCCAGGCTAGGGCTACTCAGTTGTTTTAATACAACTTTTTAGTACCTAAATTATATCTCCTTAAGCTCCCCTGAGGCTGTAAAATTTCTCAAAAAAATACCCTACTCCTAGATTCATCACAGTAGCTCCCCATACAAAGATATAGATATTTCAGGAACACAAGTACTAAAATGTTCGCTTTCTTGTCTTCAGGGCTCCCACCCCGATAGCCTGTACCGGGTACCGGCGGAGAGCGGCGCAGGCGCGAACAAGGTGACGCGCGTGCTGCGCATGCTTCGATGGCCGGTCGCGCTGGTAGCTGTGTGCATCGCTCTGGCTGTGTTCGTCTACTTCCTTATGCCAGGTGGGTTTTGATACGATGATTTTTATGTAGAATGTTATATAAAATAGACTACTTAGTTAAATTCATTCATGGCTAGAAAGAACGATTCTTGTAAGATGACGGCAGACTAAAGAGTATGGAAGAAAAAGACATGCTGCGCCGACCCCAAATAAATTGGGATAAGGGCACGAGGATGATGATGATGAGACTAGTTAAATTCATACTGTGTATGAAAGGATGTCTGCCCAACCTGAATTTGAGGGAATTTGACTGCAAAACTAATGTTTGATTTGATAGTTTCGATACGTTTACAAAAATGTTCATTTATCTTTCAAGTTAGAACACAGATATAATATTAGGATTAGGACATAGTATTGCTTTTCAACACAATCTCTACCTGACATCATATTTTTTTACGCTGCAGGATTGCGACAGATCATATGCTCGATATTTTTATTATATCAATTGTATTTAAAGAACCTAAATGACATGGTAATTCTTTAAGGGAAAGTGACAAAAGAAAGCTTAATTTGTCATGAACTATATTACCTTTATAGCACTAACATATTTTTACGAAAGCCTCATAAACTGGTAATCAGAACAGTTTTATCTTTTTGTAACAAATACAGCGTTTTTGCAAATAGCCACCTTTCTATACCTTTCACCCGTTAACCTATTAACAATCTCGAGCATTCTCCTTTTACCTGGCTTGTTCGATATTTATCTGTGTTAGTTTATTTTCTACTATTTCTATTGTTTTTTTTTTTTTTTTTCTTGTTAAATAAACTGCTATCGTAATTTTCAACATTCATTTACAATATGTTCATGTTATAATGCAGTACGATGGCCACGATATATAAATGTAGGTCTGCAGTAATTTAACTTAGTGACTGTGTAACCTAAAAATAAGTAACACATTTTTCGACAAGGCTATGAAACAAATATGAACCAAGTTAACACTCAATGACTCAACCCAAAAGGTTACAATCAATTAAAAGTGCAAATAACACCACATTTTTTATTCAACAGATTTTAGACAATCATAAACGTTGTTCTCAAAATTGCTGTCGGCTTTATAAGGAACAGAATTCCGATTAGCCGTAGTTACCCATGAGTATGTACATATATGGTTGGTACAAGGCTTTGTCGAATTGGTCACGTCGAAACTTTCAATTTTCCCAAACATAATGCTCCAATATTGTAGCTTTGCATCATACCGGGCATATTTGTGTCGTGGGTATCGCTCGAAAGCTGCTATTGACACCATTGTCGGTTATCGCACTGACAACTGGATGGCCCAAGTTCTCACAACTGAATTAGGACGAGAAACCATTTTGTATTGCCGGAGGTCCGCCCGCCGCGCCGGTCTAAAAAGTGTTTATATTTTGCAACAGTTTTACGATTATAATTTCCGCTGAGGGAACAATTTACGTTATCTCTGGAAGTCGTCGGTTTTAAGTTCGAACTATATTTTAAGCAGTTTCGATCATTTTTCAATTCAACAAATGGGTGAAAGAAACATCTTCCTCAAAATCTCTCGCATTCTCTGTGTAGCCTGTCGGTTTATCAGCTCTTAATTAAACGCTTACGCTTCGGTATTAATTATGTAAATGTTCTCAATCAATTCAAAAACGTGTTGGGCTCGGTTTCGATAATGAGTCAGTCAAAATTAGTTATGGTTATTTCGTGGATCGGGAGAATATAAAGATACCAACATTACTTTTTGTTATAGTGACGATAATATACAGATTCTATAAATAATTCGTGATTGAAAGTCGTTATTATAATGTGATAGAGTCAGTTCACGTTTGGGCGGAGACGCGACGGCACGAGCGATGTCATAGGTTAATTCGACACGTAACACACACATTCGACAAAAAAGTTCGTACAACACACCAATCGGTGTAACAAATAGCTCTGTTATACAAACACGTCACTAAGACTCGTTGAACATAAACTATTCAGACGCACAATATTTTATTCACATTCTTACCCAGATTTACTGGCAGCTAATAGAATTTTACTACATATTCCATACAATAAACGTTGCTGGACTCCGGTTTATTACACATTGTTAATGACAAATCTATTTATAACTCTTCAATTACCACTTTGACATCTTTATCGACACGCACAGATCTAAAATAAAAGATAATTTGCATATAGAAAGTCTGTAATGTTAATTTTTGCATTAAAATCAGTAATTGCCCTCGAAGCGGAAGCTGAAATGCATCGTAAAATAACTTTCAAAGCAATTATAGTCCTTTTCATGTGCAAATTGTACTTTGATAAGAGTACGAGGGGCTCTCGAAACTTTTGATCTCTTCATAAATATTCAGCTACTTTCACATCTCACACGCGAAGGGATTTTTTAATAACAGATTTTAAATGGTAAAGTAAAATCTTGGTGAGCAATAATTTGATTGCGTGGGGTGTCCCGCCGCTGCGCCCGCGCCGCCCGACCGGATGCGCTCCAGTCTCCTTTGTTGCTCTCATATTGTGTTTTTATTTGCGAAGGATACGTAAAAACGAAAGTTGACCTCGCGAATACTTTTGTGCATCCATAAACGCTGTGGGCGGGTTCATTTTTATACGTGATCCACTTTTTCGCATTTCTTTTCCTTTTTAGATAGATAAGATGAATGCCCAACATTATGTCGCAGCTTTTTTATGTAACGTGCATCATTTTGCAACACAATGAAAGTGTAAGGAATCATCTCATAAATAAGATCACTTAAACTGACATGGCACATTAAGCTTTTGCTTCCGGCGTGTTTTGTTTATTAATTGTGATTATATCTATTGTGTTACAGTTGTTGTATGAGCCATTATGTCTAATTGATGACAATAGGTGCTAATAACTTCGTTAAGGAGAAAATATGACATGCTCTACCCATGACGTCGCTTTCTTTTTATTGTGTGAATACAATTAATAATACTCGATGAAATGTTTATTGTGTCAACATAAACTGGTGAGTACAGATTCATAATTGCAGTATGCAAAACGTGAAGATGTATGGGTATAATCAAATACGAATACACACGAAATCAATTTATGTAATAAATTGAAGGTTGTGGTTATCTGTTGATGCTAATGAATGCTTCGCAGTTCGAATTAATAATACATACCTTGTTACAATGTGGTTTATTGAAATACTTGTCTGAAGATATTGGAAAACGTCGTCAAAGATATCAATTAACAAAGCAAAGAAGTTATTATTTAATTATCGTCACCAATCAGCCGTATATCTAGCACCTTCATACATTCGCTAGTAAACAATGCAACATTCAATTTGCAAAAGCATTTATCTAGTAGAATTAATGGTAAATGGATGTAATTACGGAGGTTTATTGCTAATAGAGGTAACCGCGACAGTTGATATGTTTCAGTGAGGTGTGGCCTGTCCTGTGTCGAAGGCTTATCTCATATACGTACCTAGTACTAGTTATAAAGGTACTAAATTACCTAATGACTCGTCAGTACATACGTTAATAGACTCCCGCAGCTAAGCCACTAGTTCACAAATTGCTTTTCATTTGGCGCACGCCTTCAGATGTTGTGTAATATGTAGTCGTTTTAATTACTTACAAGTATGATACGGGTTGCAAGGAGCCTAGACTACGTCCCATCAGTTAAGACTCAGGACACACTTAAAACGAAACTATTTAGCGTGTGGGGAAGCTAAGTGCAATGCAATTAAATTCTTATTATTTATGAAATGTGTAATGATGTCCAAATTAAGTGTTACAAACTTTTTAATTCTGCATTCAATAACAAGTAACGAGGTGACTCGCAGGTTACAGCAATTGCATTTTTTTTTCTGAAATAATCACTCTCACAAGCCATTAGACATTTTTGTACATACTCAAAATCATCAAGGTCTTTAAAATATATTTAAGACTAGCTTTCGTCTGGGTAGGAATGCTTCTATGTCTCCCCTAAATAAATTAGCTATTACACAGTAAAATGATTTTTTACATAGAGTATTCAATAGTTCCTGAGCTTAGTCCGTTTAACCAAACAAACCAACGAACTCTTCACATTTAAATTTTGGAATATAGATATATGCAGATACCTGACATTTTGAATCTGACCTGATGAATTAAATTAAAACACAAAACAAGCACGGTAGCCTAACCTACTGCGGACCATGCAACCGAGTGCATAAGTTACAAAACATATAACACGTTATAGGAAGCATCTCTCACCTTTGACACTGACACAGTGAAACGGGATCACTATCAAGCTATCAACACATTACTTATGTGTGTATGTTTGTGTTATATAATAACGATAAGGATTAATGGCGATTCTAGGCTGAAGGGGAGTGGCGTGACATATTGAACCGAGCTTTCACCGCTCGGTGATCGCTCTCAGATGATATGTTCAGAAACTGGAATCGGCTGAGGTTAGGTAGTCTGTACTTCCGTACATAGATTAAAGGACGCATGCTTTACTTAACTTTTTTTGGGTTGTTCAAAATAGTGTGTACGAAATGTGCTTTTATGTTGAAATTCGAAAATTACTCCGTCTTCTTTGCGTTGTCATGATTGAAATGCTGAGAGGGTTCTTATAAAGTTTGTCAACAACAGTCAACATAGACTATAATTTGAGGATTTTTGAAATCCCATACTTTGAAGCAGTTTCTTGAGAATGTGAAATAAATCCCAAGGAAACTTAGGACACACACTATTTGCAAGTTATATTTCCTGAGTATATTGAGGTATTTCTAGTCAATGTAGACGATTGCAGTTAATTTAAACGTACAGTACTCTAACTTCCTACTATATAGTTACCGGTATGTTAGCCACTACGTAATGTTTCAGTCTAATCTTCTTTAGGTCTAACTACCGGTTATAAAGGCTAGACAGGCGTAATACAGATTACCCTTCCACTAACTGTCGTACTTATTTAAGAGGACACGACTGTTGGGCTATACGATTAGTTTATTAGGTAAAATTAAATCCATTAGCGTTTTAAAAACTGAGGTATAATTAATACGACTTTTGCTGTAACCCAAACATATATTTTATTTGAAAATTTAAAAGGGAAAATTCCAAAGAGTGTGTTTATGGAGAAAAACTGGCGGGAAACTCCATAAACACTCCTGTTTCTGAATGACACTAATAGGAAACAAATAAAGTGATTTGCCCATAATACGCAAGTAGTATTTTTTTGAATACTTATTGTAAGGGAAACCTTATCATTACCTACTTATGATTCTTAAACTTATGATATACTTAGAATCAAAGCAGTTTGCTTAAAGCTTGTTATAAATTACCAGTACTAATTGCATCTACGTGAATATAACATTTGTAGGTTTGTGGCACGCGTCTAACATAAATCTACTCATTTAATCAACAGAAGATAAAGTTATTGATTTATGAATATATTTCCTGAATATCGTTCAGTAACGATTCAGTGAAGGCAACACGTTCTCGCTAATTGGCCAATTTGTGAAGTAGTTCTATATTCAATTCATAAGTATAATAATTTCAAAATCAGAATAAGGTTTGCAATTCGGACCTACTTAATTAATCTTAGATATATTTTACCCTTTTCAAATCAATATTCCGCAGTTCAGACGTTCACTAAGCGGCTATACTTATACATACAATAGTGTTTTAGCAATTAATTTTTCACTTAATTTAGTCACTTATTGTTTTTTCATTTATACAAGATGTTGATTTGCATCTGTGCAACATTTCAGGAGGTTGACATAAAATACGTAAATAATCGATTGGAATTACAGTAGACGGGAAATAGTTAATATGCGCTGCTTATTTGTCATTGTAAAGTCAACAACAGCTTGTATTTGAGCATCTAATGAAATACTTTTGGTTTGCGCTTAGAATATAAAGTAAAACATCATGGTGCCTGTTCGAAGTATCGAGCATTACACGCGTTCGCTACTCACATACATGTGCTGGTTGTTGTTAACCAAACTACTAAAAAAATATAACCTGACAAATATAACTAGAAATATAAGTTTACTTAACTCCCAATTGAAAAGTTGACATTCTTCTCAAGGATTTTTGTTTTTTTTTTTTTGCTCTATAAAATTTGTCCTTTTCCTTTATATCTTAAACTAGCTTCTGCCAGCGGTTTCACCCGCATCCCGTGGGAACTACTTCCCGTACCGGGATAAAAAGTATATATATAAGCCTACAGCCTTCCTCGATAAATGGGCTATCTAACACTGAAAAAAATTTTCAAATCGGACCAGTAGTTCCTGAAATTAGCGCATTCAAACAAACAAACAAACTCTTCAGCTTTATAATATTAGTACAAATATGAAAACCATCATTACTATACCAAGACAACTAACGAGATCATTAACCCTACAATTCCAGATAACTTGGAGCCGAGAGTGGGTGAGAACGGGACGTACTGGGAGCCAATTGTGGCCGGCCATCGGCCCCACTTCACGGGCACAAGAGACCAACACAATCGACCCGACAAAAACGAACATGGTACGGTTGCTAACATTTTTGTATGGTAACAAATAAGCACTAGCAAGAGTATGTATAGAGTATTTATAGAGTATGTATATTATTTCTAGTATAGTTCTCTATTAAAAGTCCTCGACCTTACGCTAAAGATTGGCCATAGGTACACCAAAGTTTGAGTCAGAGTTTGAAATGATATAATCCACTATAAATGCTTAATTTTCTTTATTCAGTTCAGGATTTTTTTTAAGTCTCACTATGATAGTAGTGAGACGATTTTCGCTGATTTATTTAATTCTCTCTTACTCACTTATACAGTAGGTACTTACCTCAGAAAGTCAATTACTTATATCGCAGTAGAATGTGTTCTTGATGAATTGTAAGTACCTCCATCTTCAAATGTCTACGGATAGCTTCTTAAATAAAGACTTTGGGACAGTACCTATATTGTCGTACCTATTCGTTCAAAGTGCACCTACGTCAAAGTAACTTGTTTGTGATTGCATCTTAAATTAACACCTTCCAGGTACTGTTGTTGTTATTGTGTAAAAGCTTGTTTTATAATCCAACAAATGGTTTTAAATCATTTTAAAGGTAGTCTGCGGATAGTTCTTAGCTGAAGGTATCCACGAATCACCAAGAACACCTTAGTATATAAGTATGTATGAGGAGCACAAACTTGGCTGTGTTTGTCATGTCACATTTCAATGTTTTGTGTTACACATGTACACCACACGACAGCATTGTGTGTTCAACATCTGGGACCTATTAACCAACTATGCATGTGTATGTACAAGAATTTACTTAACAAATCACCTTTTCCTACGAATATTGTTGCAAACACATAATTGCAGGTACGAAAACATCGGAAATAGATTTCTACGCCGCTGAAAACGATAAAAACTTCGATCGAACTACTGTTGTTACGTCAACAAGACCAATTCCAAAAAGAACACCGCCCATACCTCCCGTCTTCCCTACCCATCTTACTCCTGAAGTCCAATATGGCAACGAGAAAGCTGACACCGATATCTTAAGGACACCGAAGTTACTGGAGGACGCTGACAACGTTAGCTCCACAGTTAAACCGCATATAACTCAAAAACCTGAGAAACCGTTAGCGATATACTTTAAAGATGGCAGTGGAGCAATCACTACAACTACAGAGGTCATAACGAGAGCAGAAACAGTAAACGATTTCACAAATATTGAACGTAAACAAAAAACCAAGATAGTGGAAGAAGAACCACTGCAGCTTCATCCCGTGTTGCACAAGGACCATGTGCCGAGGGAATTTAAAAGCCACGTCCAGGAGGATCATCAAAAGCCCTTAAGGCCCTTAAAGTTCAGAGCTCAGAATGCGCCGCCTGATATGCAAGAGTTTTACGTGCGCCACCCCAGTGCTGACGACATCAACTTCACCTCAGGTCATTCAAAGTTGTTTGGTATTTCTATAGAGGATGCAGAAAAAATGAAGTCCACTACACAAAGCTCTCTCTATAACACTAGAGTGTCCCCCACGCTTCCCACGTGGCGTGACGGAGACGATACAACTACAAAAAAATATCCATCCAATATCTATTCAGAGGGTAAGTCATTAGCTTTAGTTACGTGGGGCATGCGGTTTCATCACTAAGGTTCAAGGCAAATGGTACGTAGTTATTACTCACAATCACTATTCAATTTTCAATGAAATGCATCAAATAAATAACATTTTGTCATTGTGATGTTGGTGTGAATATGATGTGAACTAACTATTTTAATGTTTCATATTTCCAAATTAGATAACTTATCTTGCGAAGTACCAATTTCTTCATTAACATTTTCAGTTCAGTGTCGTTCAACCCGTCTATCTCTGTGCCGCGGTGTGCTACCATACGACCTAGCCGGTACTCCAGCGAAGATTGGACATACAGATATAACATCATTGATGCCTCAGATTGACTATTTAGTGGCAGCTAATTGCAGTGACCGTGTGAGACATTTCGTATGTGCTTTGCTCGAGCCTGAATGCAATCCTCCTCCATACCCTCCGAAGAAGCCATGCTACAGTTTATGTAAAGGTAAATTATTTTTTATAAAATTCAATATTATTATAAATACATTCGCTGAACATTTATTCCTATATTTTCTTTCATTTCAGCGGTCGTGGACACATGCGAAGGTCAAATTCCCAGCGAACTGATTCCGGCTTTCAACTGCAAGCAGTATGGTCGTACAAACTGCGTGGCTGCCAAGACACCATGCTACCCGCGCGAGTTCGCCTGCAGTGATGGCTCCTGCGTACCCAGAGACTGGATCTGTGATGGCACCAAGGATTGTGCTCTTGGAGAAGATGAGACCACATGCATTCAGTGCGATCAGAATGAGTACAGGTAATATACTCACTCATACGTTTTTGTTCTCACTATTATTGATTTTCATTCCGAAAGCAATGCTGTCCGTAATTAGCATAGACCGTATTTTCACATCTTTTCTGAGTGAATCATCATCTTTAAAATATATAAATATTTTTTAATGTATTTTTATATTGATAAATCAACGTTATGAATTCCACAGGTGTGGTTCTGGAGGGTGTATTCTGAAGCGTTGGCTTTGTGACGGCTACTCGGACTGCCCGGACGGTGAGGACGAGCACGTGGACACGTGCGGTGCTCACAGCCACCACGCTATCGATGGAGCGCATGAGGTCGGCAATGTTCACGGCGTCGATGCCCACGAGCCGGGGGAAGAGTCCGCGGGCTCGGCACCGGCGCCAGCCATCAGGAGACCCAACAGAGTGCCCGTGGGAAAAAAAAACCCTAGACAGCGTGCTGGTAATGCATTAAAATATTATGACATCAATTTTATTTTTTTGAACATGATTTAACTGGATCTATTCTGAATAATTTTGTTTTAGGAGATGAGAGTAGCAAGGAACTCCTTGTAACGAGCGACAGTAATAATTCTTATAAAAGAAAAAACTTCACGCGTCGTCCTTTACCACCCAGACTATCGCACTACCACCGCGCTCCACACTCTGGTAACGAACAAGATAATACCAAGGATGCCACTACCGAAACCATTATATTGAAAGCTGAAGAGAAAAAACTTGTAGGAGATAAGGCATCTCAGAAAACTGTTTCAGACAATGAGTCAATTGAAGACGTGAATATGGGAGACCTCGGGTTTTTCGATGAGTTTGAAAAGGAGGGAAAAGAACCTTCACAAAATCCTCCCGACCAGAAGTCAGCGCAGCGCATGGTGCCGACACGGTTTGGAGTACCTCCACCCAGCTCAGTAGCTCTGCCGGCAGCTACACAAACTACTCGCTTGGATAAATCTACACACAAGTTAGACAGAGTTATTGATGGCGCGGCCTTGCTAAGGGTAACGTTATTTTTTTGTCACAACTCCAACACTTATGTTTTCGTTGAATCAAAACTAAGCCGACTTCAATTAAATCTATGTTCAACCTTTCTGCTACTGTAGCAGCTTTAGTAAATGCCTATTGGATGACCAGTTAATTAATATCTTATAAATCATATTATTGCAGAAAGCGGTAGCGGAGCAGGCCGCAGAAGCTGCAGAAGAGCAAGGAAACGAGACGTTCGCGTATGTTGATAAAGATGATGTAGCCGCCGCTCCCCATAAGTCTGACATGGGTGCAGTCGCTATAACTCCTGGAGCTGCTACCGACGACGCTGAAAAAGTGGCACTCGCTGAGGGACCGGCACCGGGGCCGGGAGCAGTGTATGGTAAAGATGCGCAGTGGTCTCGCGCGCACGCGTCCCCCTGCCCGAGCGGGGAGCTGCGCTGCGTGGACGGCCGCTGCATCACGCTGTCGCAGCTCTGCGACGGCACCATCGACTGCAGTGACCATGCCGATGAAGACAACTGCTACACGTGATTCAACACCCGCGCTTTAGGTGTAAGGCAGGCAGTGAGCGTACCTCACTACAGCGCTGTCGTTATTAGTCCATTGACTGACGAATGCCGATGACTGAAAAATTCTGAAACACAAATTGGTAACAAACGTGTAAAATACTGGTTTTCATGTCAAGGACAATATTACAGCCTACTACCTGTCGAAGTTTGTAGAATTACTGACTCGGCGTAGTCTGATAGTCATCGCTTTTCTGAAAAATACCGTCTAGGCATTGGGAAAATACGATAACACAGGCATGACACGCGTGTAACGTCGTCTTTAAGTTATGTTATACAATAGTATACGCTGTGATAAAGCAATGCATGATTACGGTTGACTAGCCTGAACCCGGCTGGCTAGAATAGTTTCGCTCGTATTGCCGTCCATTTAGATCTTATTAAGTACCTGTGGAGAAAATTTCGTAATGTGTTTAGAACTTAGTGTAAGGCATTGTTCTACGTAAAATAATGTAACGGTTTACAAATGTCCGTCATTTAAGATAAGAATAAGTTGACCTTGGGATTAAATCTACTACAAAATATTTTGTAATCCATATGTAAGTATCCTTTTACTTAGAATTTGGAAAACATTCTGAATAGCTTCGGGTTTTCATAATTGGGTAATTTTGTTGCTTCGTATCCGTTCAATGGGGATCAATATTATTCATTAGGATTTTATTATTTGTATTGTAAATATTTAAATTAGATACTTACCTAGTTGTTAAAAAACTTCCATGATATCATTATACTTGCATCATTTCAAACTTTATAATTAAGTTCATCAACACATTTGCTTTTTCATTTAATGAATAGTAGTACGCATTTGTAAATAGGACTCACGGTGAATTATTTATATTGATAAGTATTTATATGAAAGTAAAGTGTAGGTATTGATTAGAGTTTTATAAAAGTTAATGTATTGTTATTTTATGCCGTTCGTTGCGCCAGGGTCACAAGTGCATTTGCACCTCAATGCTGCGTGCATCGATCCTCAAAATGTTGATAACGGACCTAAAGTTCTTTGCTTTACGGTTCAAGTTGACAAACACAATCTTTGTTTGGCTTTTTTTTTAATGCAAAAAGAACTGGATAATAAATTAAATTTGCTATAGTCATAAGTCGACAATTCTTATAATCTTTAGTTTGTAACTCTGTAATTATACGTTAAAAGCCTCAATAACGAATTTAAATATATTTTACTGTATTATGTTTGATCATTAAATAACGTAAATTAGAAGCTGATCAACCTTTCCGTCCATTTTTGATCTTCTTTATTAGACTGGAGCTGAATTTTATAATTAGTAACGGTTTCAAAGGAATTTACAAAAATGTGTAGTTACGGGAATACTTACCTACTCACAAGTTTATGTCGTATCTACTACAACTTTTCTCCAACTAAGCATGTTGTCTTAATTGAATAATGTTAATTTTACAGTTCAGTACCCATTTGTTCGGACTGAATATGGTGTATACCTACAGCATAATACGATTACGATTAATATTATTGCTAAGTTCTCCGTCCATAAACTAATATGTAGGTAATGTAGGTTAATAATAAGTTAATTGCTTCGTATCGTCCAAAGTAATGTCATAATAAACCTTTACTGCCCAATAACACGAGGGGTTTTTCTATACTTACACTGTATTTAACATTTTTTGTTTATTCTAAGGATTAATTTGTAAATCAGTTACGTATTTATCTATTGTTTTTTACCTTTTAAAAAATATTTCGGATTACGATGTAAGTTATCATTTTTATGATAATAAATACTATGCCATGTTATAATTATTTTGTTTTATTTGCTTCCTTTATTAATATGGTTGCCATTTCACATGATTCACGCTCTAGGCAACCGGTTTCAAATGTCACTGGGTAAGCTAGTCAAGATAAAAAAGTGTAGCTAGAAGAGGCATATTTTATTCCCAGTTAATAGACAAGCTGTCTGCGTCTAGGAAGACAAGCAGACATTATGGTCCAGTCTGATATTTATAGACAAATGTTTAAAATAAATTCTGCTTACGTTATAAATATCGAAGTGAAAGTTTACTTTATGGGTTTGGTCATTTGTTAACTTGTTCACGGCTTTTTATATTCTTGTTAGGTCTAATAGGGCTTGGGTTTTTAACACTAATGATAACCTTAAGCACTAGGAAGGAATTTAGTCCACAAACACAGCCTTCACGATACTGATATAAGTACGAGTGTAGATTGCACTTCTTCGCGGACTGTTAAACCTTTTCTAAAATATAATATCCTCCTTTTATATCACGACTCAACTTTTTAATTATAATTCCTTTGGCCTTACCTTGACTATAGGTATTAATTTTCATGAATACCTACGCTTGTGTCTCCTTGAACCTTTGTGTGATTTTGAGGACAGAACGTCAATCGAAATCAGTTCTCTGAGAGATCGACTGGGTGGAAATGTTAGTTTCAAATCTAGAACGTTAGCTAATATAGTACTTATTTTTATCGTTTCTCATTTATAGAGCAGTGATTCATAAATCTTTATCCTTTGGTGCCATTAGTCCAAAACAGGTTATCCGGCTCTCTTCACCGAAAGCACTAGTCAGATCCTGAATAGACCGTGCAAAATCTAAATATAGCTTGAAATCTAATACCGAGAACATAAACACAACTTGACTACCTAAAGTTCACGCTCAGTAATCTCCTAGTCACAGATGAGTCATATTCTGTATCTGCTATGTCTATTCAATACCAAGTTCTCAAAATATCCACACGTTACCTCATTCAAAAAGTAATTCTATAGGCATGAATTTAAGATAGAATTTTGATAGCAGGCTTTTTTCATCGACCTTACAGTTAGCTTATTTTAGATTTTTTATATATTTTTTCATTCATAGTGTGATTACCTCATCGGCGCTACCGTTCAGTTTCGGTCGTCACGTTCGTTTTGCTTTAGTCATTTCGCACTTGTTTTTGAGGTCGGCCGGCTTCGTGGAGTTTCCTTGTTCACTATAGGGTTGCCGGTAACTGAAGCTTATCGAACAGGAAAACGATCTTAGTAATTACTTAGGTACTTTTATTTTATTTTTATTTCAGAACATTTATCACAACGTATTGTTTTATTGACCCGATTTTGTAGAACTATGAATGAGGTTATTCGTCATGAGCTCGTCGATGATTCATATCCGAAATGTTTTTTTTTTTTTAAATATAAATTATATTTAAGTGAGTTTATCATAATAACGATACCTATGACTCAGTAACTATATCAAAGCAAAACATAATCCGAACTAGAGAAATACTAATTCTGATTATTACATGAACTATTCAAAAAATCCATATAAGACCTTGCCACTTAACAAATTTCATATCGAAACTTCCAGAAAGCCTTTTTTCAGAATTGGCTCTCAACAGCATTCAATTCTAAACCTGTCCCCTCTAAACCAACCTACCTAATGCAAAATATTCCTTAGTCATTTGTTTACGACAGTATTTTAGCACAATAGGTCTAGTACGAATGGGGGATAAACAGGCCCAGTGGTGCCCAGTGTCATCGACCGCTACCCACTGGCGACGGTAGAAAGCGGAGTGACTCACCCGTGGCCCGACTCCAGGCTGCCTTGACGAAACGGATTTTGCTATACCTATGTATAGTATCAAGGACCTTTGTATTATCAGGTGAAATTATTGCAGCGGGATTTTGTCATTTTGTTCAGTCAGGTTTACATTATATTATTTTTTGAATTGCTTTGTTCTTTAGGGCGACGTTTAATTTTTCACCGTCTGTAAAACGTCTGTTTCCTACTGTTCCTGATGTCAGTAGAATTTTCAGACCTTTCCTGTAAAAACCAATATCTATTTACTTCCAGAGTTTTTCGATGACATTTTCAGCCACATTCACGTACCTATAGCCAGGGGTTTTCTTGACTATGATGGCATTTCTTTTTCGCAATTGGAACACAAAACGTTATTCAGGAGCGTTATTTAAGTTTAGAGTAAAGATAGCCATAGGCGTATTATTTTCAAGAATCTCAAGCGCTTTTCTTCACTCATTAAAAGGCAAAACTGAACTAACAAAACAATCGACGACATAAAATGTTGCGAGACGAGAATTTCAACCGCGGCCACATTAACACAACTTGAATGGGACAGAATTTTCTTATGGCCCGCCAGGAAACATTGCTACAAAGAAATATATTCTCGAATACAATGGCTGGCCGGGCATTCTATGCAGAATGTAGACAGGTTGCAGGGAGACGAATGAAAGTAAATAAACATTGCATTCGTGGGGTAAACAAACTTTGAGACTGGTTTGTCCACTCAGTGCTCTAGGTACGTATAGCGAATGCTTTCTAAATACTCAGGCTAAACGTTTATCTAATCGCTGGTGTAGTGCACACATAAATTATCATCAAGCTGAATTATGTTCAGCCCTTTTGTTTATCGTGAAATCTCGACAACATTTTTAATAGCTCTGAAAGAAGTGACATCATTTTAACATTGAAACATACTGCATTGTTACCTAATTTCACAATCATGCATTGATTCTTTATTCATGAGATAAAACGGTCTTTAATAAAAAAAAAATTGCTCACTCGGAAATGTAAAACAATAAATAATGCATCAATGTTTAGCTCAATTTTATTCATAACTTTTCACAATGATGTAAATATTTCAAAAATATATGACACAACTGGATTTCACTTCCATTGCGACGAAGGTTTTATTGACACAAACAAATCGATTTGTTTACGATCTGTAGCAAATAAAAACTTACAAAACAACCATTGAATTGAATTAAAGAATTTCTTTCAATGAGACCATTCCAAAGGTCTGAATAATATTGAATCATTTTCCTTTTAGATTTTTTTATGCCTTTTCACTGCAAAGTAAACAGTAGGTAAAATATTCGAAGTTTTTTTATTTAGTATCAAAATTATGAAAATTTGAGGATATCTTTTGCTATCGATCTTTCATGACTATGACATAATGATAACGTAAAAGTTTTACTTAGTACCCTACTCTACTATAGTTAAGCAAATCCAAGTAGTAGATTTTTAAGAAGTTTACAATGCTGGAAGCTGAATTCCAAAATTTTGGACATTGGAAGTAACAGACTCATGTGATATACCTTCTTCATATTAGCTGAGCTTTAAGTGGTAAGAAATAAAATAAGCTGAATGATCATCTGTAAGAGGAAAAAACACACGTAGAAAACAGATGTTCGACCGAAGACACTCCCATGATTTTCAAAGAACCATTTGCCAATCTCAGGCCGGCTTTAAACTACATTTAATCGCTTATTCAATACAGAACTACATTTCTTAACATTTTGGGGCATCACAGCATTAAAGTGGTAAAAGTGTTGCAAGGTATCGGCATGCGAAAGGCTCGGGCACCTAGACAAGTGTGTCTTAATCTAAGATTGGTACTTGTGCCCCGGTACAATCAACCGATTCGAACCAATTGAGCTACGTACCTACGTACAATACAGTTAATATTGAACAAGGCATAATGAAAAAGTTTACATAACATTCCTTTGCTTAAAAAAATAATTACCTCATATTTTCTTACTTACTTACTTCAGCAGAGACTACCGTTTCGTTCATACGTAGATACTTACCGTTTATGATTATTTACAGCATCATTTGGACCTTCTGTAATCGTAAAAGAAATGTATACAAAGTTATCTATCTATTAAGAAGTACATAGATAATTCTGTACCCATTCATTGCTTTTCTGCAAACACATTAGTATTTTTACTGAAACTAAACTGATTCAATTGGACAAACGTAGTATTAACCATTCCTATACGCGCAATTAATTGTAGTCGTTGATTAATTAACAATACACAATCGTGACGAAGAGTCATCAACAAATAGGTAACCGAGTGACTGATTATTTTTATTTCTTTAATAAAACCCTATTTAGTTTCTTTAATAAAACACTATTTAATGGTTCCGAGTGAAAACATACATGTATATAGATGATCTAATCTAATTAGATATTCGCGATGGGATAAGTATACTTAGTTGGATCATTTTCTATACGGCTAGTCCATATATTTTCAGCATAATTGGACGCACTTTTTTGGGTTGCTATGTCAAAATTCCAGACTATAAAATTCTAAAGGATTTATCGAGGAACAACGAAAATGTACAGGAAGAACCTTTTTGATCGCAAGGCACACGCTGCACGCCGTATTACCTATCTACCTAATAAACAAAAGACATAGGTATCCCATAATATGTAGCCAAGTGTGCTCAATAACAATGTCGTAATAGATCCTTCTGGAAAAATTATATGTTGCTTTGATTCACTTCACAGACACACATAGGTATCTGACAATATTTGCAGATCTTGTAAGTTCGTGAGTCATCAGCGTCTTATTGCGAAGTTAGAGCGCAGGGTTGTCGCCGCTCTTGTGGAAACATACAACACTATGTTTTATCATAATAACGACGTAATTAATATGTTTTACACACTATAAGCAGACACTTACGTTATCGGAAAACGTTAAGGAAATGGAAATGAGTGCCTACCTTAACAGTTAGATAAAGCGTCTAAGAGTTCTGCAAAATCTCCCTTATTGCCATCAATATCAAGGAATAAAGAAACTCTTTGGATTACACCTTCCTAGACAGTTGTACAAAAAATGTGAGTTAGCTAAAAATCCAGGCTCTCTATAAGCAGGTACCTACTTAGAACGAGGTAAAACCTGGGTTTTTCATTAAACCCCTTTTTCAATGGGACGGAGTGTGAATCCAGCTGTGACAGAACTACTTATCCGTCTTGTTTTGGTGACATTGTAGCTTTTGGTAGGCAGTGGGTTCTACTACTTAATATCAAAGAGAAGAATAATTAACAACTAGAGTGGCCAGAAGGAATATTAATTCACATTACGTACAAAAATATTTATTTCTTCTAAACTACATTTGTAACTGCACTTTTTGTGGAAGTTTTCTCATTATTTAGGAGAATATTTAATGTCTGAGTTGCGTTAAATATTACCTAATCAGAATAATAATTCAAAATTGATTTTTCTAAGGCAATAAAGCCTTTTTCCAACTAGATACATGTGCATTCATAGCTATGTATATGAATCTAAGTAATTTATGTCTTTATTTACAAATTATAATAATGAAGCAGTGTTGTGGGGGAATGCGTACTACATAAAGCATTGTAGAACTGAGTACGTTGGTGATTCATTTCTCGGAATTGACCTTGCTATGAGTCATTCGATGGAAGGCAGAGTCGGGGATACCGCGCCTGTCTGCCGGCTGCTTGCTAGACGCACTCCGTTCACCGTGTTGCGCTTTTTACGGAATACTTTGTGTTAACATAACCACCAGCAATAATAGTGATAAATATGTGTGTTCACAAAAAACGAAGAAGATTTATTTAAAAATTCTTCTTCCGAATATTTTGTAAATATTTTTGTGTTTCCGAAGTTGGATATCATGATAACAACCATGACGTCATTCATACTTTTGAAGGTAAGTTATATTTACTGACTACTATTATTTATCGAAGATTTGGCTATAAATACTGTAAAATTAATTAAGATATATGATGTGGATGAATCATCCTAAAATTCTTATCAGTTTCTCATTTGACCATTGTAGTTGTTCTGACGTTTGCATTATTATACGGATTATTGAAAACATGAGAATTGTGTATATAGCGATCTCTTTTTGTCTTACCGAAAATATAATGTTATAGAAAGAGACCGAATATGGCATGTATGGTCATTTTAAAGTATTCGCTTATTCGAATGTAATTTGCTTCGTGCGAGAAAGAAATAGAGAGAAACATCAAACATGGCGAACAGTTTCTAAAACTTTAAATCGAATTCTATCGAAGTCTCGAGTATAAAATTTGAATAATTAGATTAATTATAGCTATTAATACGTGTAATAAGTTTGATATTTTCTGTGATGTTATTTGAGTAAAAGTGTCGCATAAGCAAAATCCTGTCTTCCATGAGCAATGTACAAGAAAAGTTTTGTGTCGTCTGTGAAAATACTTGTTGAACAAGTTTTAAATTAACTTTTCAGACAAATTCTTTTTTGTTGAGAATGAACAGAGAAGATAATGTCAACTGGTTCCATGGGAAAATATCTCGAGACACAGCTGAGAAGCTGTTGAAGGAAGGTCAGATGTGATTTATTAGTGTTGTTGTACCAATGTTTTGTGTTATTGAGAAACTAAACTTGTGTTGAAATTTGCAGAAGGAGAGGATGGTGTGTTCTTAGTTCGTGAAAGTAACACTTCCCCTGGAGATTATGTGCTCTCAGTTTTGCATCAGGTAAGTTTAAAAGTTTCAATAACCTCAAAGGTAACTTGTTTTACTGTTTTTGACTACCAGTGTTATCAATCGTGTTTTTGTTTACTGACTAAAAACAAAATAAACTTCTATAAGAATTCTTATGTAACTTTATGTAAAGTATAATGGACAATATTAATCTTATAAATCTATACTCAACATTACCTTTCACAATCTATTGCTGTTAATTAAAGTAACTATTTTGTAAATAACAACTTATTTACAGGGTGAAGTAGTCCACTACCAAATCCGCAGACATGGGGAGGATGCCTTCTTCTCGATTGAAGAACACACTACCGTCCATGGCCTGGACACGCTCATTCAGCATTACCGAGGAGACTCCAATGGACTCGTCACCAGATTATCAGTTGTGTGCAAGGGACAACCACCACCTCATGAATCTCGGACCCAGGGCACTACTAATTTGCTGCATCGGTGAGTAATCTACTCTAATATACTATAAAGAAGAAACATTTTTTGTGTGTATTCTGAAAGCTCCAAAACTACTGAACAGATATGAAAAATTCTTTGACTGTTGGAAAGCTCCACTCTACCATGTCAGCCCATGTTGGGCTATATTTTATCCCGGTAAGGGCAGTAGTACCCTAGGGGCATGGTTGAAACCGCTGAAAAACTGTTGGTTCTAAATAAATTGTGTAAGATTCAAACTTTACAATACAAAACTGATTTTTATGTTGACTATTGCTGAAATCAACCTGTGTTAAATAATGCAACATTAGCAAGTGTATCCGGTATACATAAGGAAATTGTGAAACTAATTTGTTGCTAGGTCATAATATTATTTGCCACTTGCTTCAATTCTTATAATTTGCAAGTGTTTCACATTACAATATATTATTAACCTATCACCTATGTGAATTGTATCACACCATTCAAAAATAATTACCTAACTACCGCATACAATAAGTGCTTTGTATGCCATTTCTACTTCCACTAGTAACATATAGTGTCATAATGTTGATAAAGATTTGGCCTGAAGTACAATGCTATATAAATTAATAATATTATCTGTATGACTAGCTTGTATTGAATTATGGGTTTACTTCTAAGGCATAATTGGCTAATTGTTTTCAAAATGTGTGCTATCCGTTTTGGGTGACCACATTGTATGAATATTTATAATACAAAATGACTTTCCTATTATAATATGAACAGGTGCCTAGGTGCCTATTTATTGGTCTTTGTTGAATTTTATTGTTTTAAATCATTATTTGCAATAAATAGCTGAGGAATTATGTAAATAATTAATGAGTACTATCAAGAAAGAAACTGAAGCTTTCAGTATT
This sequence comes from Helicoverpa zea, assembly GCF_022581195.2. Taxonomy (NCBI): domain Eukaryota; kingdom Metazoa; phylum Arthropoda; class Insecta; order Lepidoptera; family Noctuidae; genus Helicoverpa; species Helicoverpa zea. The sequence continues at coordinate 10,748,555 of NC_061452.1, read as the reverse complement.
GTGTAACTGAGTTCCTCACTGTACTCGGAGTAAATTGATCATAAACAATATAATTGATAGCAACATGCAATGTCAATTAGAGATAGTATACATCTAGTTGAAGAAGGAAGTTCTATTAAGATGAGAGCTACCTAAATTGCCCTTAATTTATCCCTCTTGTTTTATTACTGACTTGAATGGAGTGTAGTGGCATTCTTTAATCATTTGTTTTTTTTTTTCGAGCCATTTTCTGTTAACGTACAATGGCCTGAAAAGCTGTTGGAATGAACTATTTAAAAAATACAACTTCATTTAGAAAATTCCAATTTATTTTTAACAAATCATTTTCCATTTTCAAATTAGCTTTACCAGAGCATAAATACAGAGGTATAAACCAATATTGCAGTCAGGACCTCACACATTGATTACTCTTGTGTCTTTTGTTCACCCTATAAATAAACTCCAGCCCATTTAAAGTAACAGTAACCATGAGAATAATTAATTTCTTGTCAACTTTTAACAAGAACCTACCTTGTAGTTATTTTTTAAACATAATCGTAAGCCAGATCAGCCATAAAAGGGGTTATTGCACTGATTTTTACTTGTGTTGCACTTTATAGGGCTTGTAATTTAATACGAGTGCTGACAAGCTTATTGACAATTTCCTGTTGAGTGCATTGTTCAATGTTTATCCAATAAATATGAAGAGAAGGCCAGTAGTAGTGGCTACATACTGACAACATGACAATGTATCTACATCATGATGCTATGTGATGTTGATCAAAATTCTTTGCATGTTTTATGACAAGATGTGTTTGCAATGTACACTGATTGGAATACCAAATGTGCTCCGAAATAATTGAGTCACATGCCAACACTACTTTTGTAATCACATTCCTGAATCTTGTGTAAATTGTTCTGTTAGGAATATTTTATTGATGTTATGCCTAAACTTTAATTTTATATGGGCATTCTGTTTAATTAATGTGTGTTATCATTGAATTAGAAATGAAAATATTTTGAAATGGTTGAACATTAAATGTATATTATGCCCTTAATAAGGCAATTTTTGGGAAATATACACAGCCTATTTAATGAGTTTATCTAATGGCTCATTATCAAATCCAAATAAATATTAGCTCAAGTGATTTCTGTGTACCATTGAGGCTGCTGTTAGTCATACCTTGAGAATGTTAGATGGTGTCTGACATGATGACAATCTATTCAGCCAGATACATCTGTGTTTGGCAATGGTGAATCATTGTTTATGGTAATGATTCATTGGCATACACATTGTTCCATATTGATATTTAAATATTTCTTGTGAGCTATTATCGATTTCATTGTCTTAATTATGTTGTCATTAGCTATGGTAATGAATTTAAATTGGAATTGTCTTGTCGAGAGCTGCGCTAGACTGCACTTAATTAACAGCAGATTTATTTTTTATAATGATGGAAGTCGTTTTAAATTCATATTTTAGTAAGATAGAATCATGTCAGCATCAAATAATTACTGTTTTTCCCAGTGGATTAATAACATTATTATTTTAAATGTGCTTGTCGTTTCTAGTGCGACAGAAGCCGGTGACTTCAACATAGTGTCCCAGATGTTGGCATGCGGCTACCGCAGTCGCGACGCTAAGAACCAGGATGGTCAAACGGCCGTGCACATCGCAGCCAGAGCCGGGAGGGACAATATACTTGCCAAGCTGATAGAGAGTGGAGCCACCGTCAATGTTCGTGATTCCTTTGGATATACGCCTTTACATGTAAGTGCAGTGTTGTGTTGATAGAAAAAACAGAACAATAGAACATCGATATACATAATGTACCACCATAGATACTACGTACTGTGGCATGAGTAGTGCATTGATTAAATTGTAATCGAAAAGTTGTATTTGTGTGTGAATAAATAGCTGATCCAAATTAATATACATATTGGTTTGCAAAAGAAATCATTTTGCTGACTTATTCTTTGAAAATTAAAATAAGGACGTTGTAATATTTCTATATCAGCATTCAACCATGGTTTTTTTTCACAACTTATTCCTTTTTTCAACAGTATACATGCCAGAACAACTTGCCTAGCACGACGGAACTGTTGATAACGAAAGGGAATGCTAACTATCAGATGAGACACGCGCCCACCGGCAAAGTGCCTCTACACGACGCCGCGCAGAGAGGACATATCGACTGTATTAAGGTAAATATATACTGTTTGGTCAGGTTTGCAGGCCATTTTTAGGGTTCCGTACCCAAAGGGTAAAACGGGACCCTATTGTTCTTAAAACCACTGGTTAATTTGAAAATGGAATGTGTAAATTCATATTAAATTGTTATAAGAAAACTCATGTTTATTTGTCGGTGAATTTGGGAGTCTGATCTCTTATATGCTGTAGTCCATCCTCCAAGCCTTTTCCCAATCATGTTGGGGTCGGCTTCCAGTCTAACCGGATTCAGCTGAGTACCAGTGCTTTACAAGAAGCGACTGCCTATCTGACCTCCTCAACCCAGTAACCCGGGCAACCCGATACCCCTTGGTTAGACTGGTGTCAGACTTACTGGCTTCTGACTACCCGTAACGACTGCCAAGGATGTTCACTGACAGCCGGGACCTACAGTTTAACGTGCCATCCGAAACACAGTCCATGGTGTCTAAGATATACTTAGAAAGTACATACAAACTTAGAAAAGTTGCATTGGTACTTGCCTGACCTGGGATCGAACCCGCGCCCTCATACTTGAGAGGTTGGTCCTTTACCCACTAGGCCACCACGACGTACTTATATGCTGTAGTATATGCATTAATATGAGTCTGGTATGTCCTTAAGTTGTTGACATTGAAGAAAATGATTATCGATGTGGCTCACGTGTGTGAAGGCGGAAATTCCTTTTAACTGTGGACTTGTATAGAGACTGAAAGCTATTTTCCTTAGTCATATTCTTAATGTAAAAGTATTTTTTTTGTTTTCATCTAATTAATCTGTCACGGCAAAAATGCTTAGAAGATACCGAAGATACCGCGGAAAACAGTTAATGGAAGTGATTCTAAAGCCTATTTTATGAAACACTTTTTTGAAATCAAATATATCATGGATTATACCTATTTATTTTATTGCAGGTACTTCTAAAGCTAAAAGCGCCGGCGCAACCGAGGACACTGGCACATGACACGCCTGCTGACTTGGCTAAACATTATGGACACACAGAATGCTATCAGTTATTGAGTAAGTAACATGGCACTAAAATCTTAAACTCACATAATGAGTATGGAGTCTCGTTGTCCAACAAATATTTTAAAATAAACCTCACAAGATCAGAAAGCATAATTATTATCTTTCTCTTCTGTCCAATCACCAACTAATGTTAAACCAGACTAACCTTCATTTGTTTTCTCAAAGAATTCCGAATAAAACCTTTAAAATATTATAACGTTCCACAGAAAACCACCAGCCAGAGACTCCAGCTACATCCAAGAAGTATTGGTACCACGGCACGTTGAATCGCGAGGAAGCTGTGAAGATTTTAGAGGAGTACTGCAAACATCACAAGGTGGAAGGCAAGTCTTCCGACGGTGTGTTCCTGGTGCGGTACAGCGAGAGACATACCGGCGCTTATGTACTCACCATGCTGAGCGAAAATACTCCTTATAACTTTATTATTAGGAAAGAGGTGAGTGTCCTTATTAGTATGCTTTTTATTAATACCAGAGAGTTCGGTATTTTCTAAATAACAACATTAGCTTAGTTTTTTATTTTATTTAAACATATAAAGTCTCTCATATTTTTTTTATTTTGGCACTAAACTCGGATCTTCTAATTCTGATATAACATGGTTTTCTCTTCTATTTCAGGCTAACTGGCTGTTCATTGACGATGGGCCCTACTTAGAATCATTGGAAAGGCTGATTGAGCACTACAGCACAGTGCCAGACGGTCTCCCTACTCGGCTCACTACTCCTGTGCCGCCGAAACCTAAGCCACCTCTACCTGAAGTAAGAACCAAAATATCGATGTAGTTATAGGTTTGAGGCAGAGTACGCTACCTAATCACAATAACGTTTTCAAGAAATAGGCCTCAAAGGCAGAACAGAAATTAAAATAAATAGAAAAGATACAAGCAAATTTGCTTGTATCACTGCTAACGAGATGTTCCCTCCATATCTGGCAATATGCATTTCCAATAGACTTTGCTAGTGATGACGCGATGACGTAAACAAAAACTCTTCTTTTTTTTCACTATAATCTAAACCTATTGTTTCAGTTCTCCACGATGCCAAGAACAAAGAAGCTAGCTTCGAGCCGGGCAACCGTCAACCAATCTCTCTCTCTAGTAAAACATGACATACTGAGCGACAAGCAAATGTCTGCTCAAACATCACCGCCGACCTCCATACAATCCAACAATAATATGTTCGAACTACTTACGAGAAACCTTTCTTTCTCATCTGACTTCAACAACGATAGTATTAATAACAACGATGTTTCTGCCGAAGACAACGACACGTATAAAGTACCGGCGAACAATAGTGCAGTGGTCACGTTACCGGAGAACTATAATGAGATTTCTATTGATTCTGATGGCCAGCTATCCACACTGCAGGGTAAGTTACTGATGTCAGTCATTTTAAAAGTTTCTACAATACAGTTCACGTCAAATAACTTTGCCTCTCCTAAGTTGGCTCCAGGCTACTGGTAACAGCGCAATCGTCAAAATATATGAACTTAACAGCGGTTAAATGGCTGACTTCAGGTGACAAAGCTGTATGAAGTGGTACTCGCTTCATATTCTCGAAAGTAGCCCCCCCTTACATTGATTCATAGCGAGTGCAGTGCACAGCATTTTGTTGTATTCTTATAACATGTTATACCTTGTTCCACGCGTCCTACCATACATACACAAAAACAGTAATAATTTTCGCCTTTATTTGACAGAATTCATCCCAATGAGCGAGCTAACACTCGGCGCAGTACTAGGCGAGGGCGAGTTCGGGTCCGTGCTCCGCGCCACGTACTCCCCGCCCGACGCCGCGCCGCAACACGTCGCCGTCAAGACCTTGCACATGCAGCACACCGACACCAACAAGAAGGAGTTCCTGTCCGAAGCTAAGGTCATGATGTCGGTCCGACATCGCTGTATTGTGCGGCTCATTGGCGTGTCTTTGGTGAGTTGCATTTGTTTATGATACAATGATAGTGGTATCAATCTCCTCGCTGTTCTAAGTGCAAATAACCTTGCATAAGTATGTTATGCTTTCACGCCCAAACTGCTGGACCGGTTTCTTAGAATTTATATGCAACAGCTACTCTATTTACATACAAGATGACCATATAACCTAAGCTGAGACATTTTTACCGTTATCCAACTTATCAGTGATTGACCTACACCACTAACATGTTTATTTAAATAAACATGTCTGATAAAATTGTTTGCTGTTGTCACATTCACCTACATTTTTGTCTGTCTAGTTACCTGATAAAGTTATTTCTTTATTCAGGGTCCACCATTAGCAATGGTACAAGAGTTAGTGCCTTTGGGTTCTTTATTGGAGTTCCTGGTACGTCACCCAGAGAAAGCGTCTCCCGGGTACGAACTGAGACTGTGGGCGTGTCAGGTAGCGGCCGGCATGAGATATTTGGAAAGGCGTCGCTTTGTACATCGTGATTTAGCTGCGAGGAACATTCTGCTTGCTAGCAGGTAAATATATGATAATGCAAGTAAGACCTGATCTCGAACCTTTTTCTGTACTCACGGTAGTTATTTTAAAGTTGCGTTGTGTGTTGACGTCGCGATGACATATCCGGGGAATCCCAGCCCGTGACAGGATTGTTAAACTATGTATATGTATGTACACTTGAGAGTCGTAACCAACATAGACTGCAAGTTATCACGAATTTATATTAAAATCCGAACCTTTACTTCCAGACACCAAGCTAAAATCAGCGACTTCGGTCTCTCTCGAGCGTTGTCAACGGACAGCTCATATTACAAAGCTAGTCGCGGCGGCAAATGGCCAATCAAGTGGTACGCGCCGGAGTCGTATAACTACGGCACATTTAGCCATGCCAGTGACGTGTGGAGTTACGGTATCACACTGTGGGAAATGTTCTCCTATGGGAAACAGCCGTATGGAGACATGAGGGGCATGGAGGTTAGTATACCTATAGCAATAAACACTATGCACTATGCTATGAAATAATATGTACAAAATTAAAATTCCAAACTTAAAACACAAAGAATAGAGATTTTGGCAGCTACAAGGGTAGGTGCCTTAGAACACGGATAAAACCGCGTAAAGGGAATACGGACTAGTTTGTTATATTTTTGACTACAAAATACTTTATGCATATGGATGTGCATAATCGAATGACTTTTCATCCGATTTCTGTCTAAATATCAAACTCAATATCTAATAAATAAAATTGTTGCAGGCTATACAAATAGTGGAAAGTGGTAAGCGGTTGGAAAGACCAGAGGACTGTCCGGACGAGATATACCAAGTGATGCTGGACTGCTGGGCTTACAACCCTGACGTGAGACCCACTTTCAGCCAACTGGTCGATGTATTCTCCCAACACCCGGACTACGTGAATATCAGCCAACTAGCGCTAGAGAACGAAGACGCTATCGTGTAAGCAATAAGGATCAAAATGTATTTATATATAGGTAGGTTCAATGTATTCGTAGTTCGAACAATACTTCGTCACATGATTTCAATAAGGTTACTGCATTTTGCTACATGAAGATATGTATGTGTTTACCTTCATGTTTGATCTAAAAATGGTATGTGTTGATAAATGCAATCGGATTGTCTTGTAGGCAGTCGACAAACTTCTGACAGTATATCTATACCTCTCTATTAGCATATAACGTGCCTAAACTTCTCGTATTCATACATAGGCATGCAAAACATGTTTACAACGAAATAAATTAGTCTCAATTAGTTTGGGTAGTGGAAATATTCGCGTAATAATCAGATATGACATGCCATGATGTGCCTGATTATGTATTATTATGTAACTAGACATAAGACGTGTAAATAGGGTAGTTTTGTAGTTTCAGTACGTGTGTATTTCGATTTATTTATAGTTTCATTTCTAATATTAAAATTGCGTCGGTAGTTTATTGGAATAGCATTTGTTATAGGATATTGAGTATTTACTTTTAATCATTGTTTTGATTTATTTGACTAATCATGCATTTCCAGTTCATGTTCCTTTTATAGCCAAAATGTATATAAATCATTTTATATTGATATTATTTTTACTGTCTTTTTAACGCTACTTAAATGAACTGTACATTCCATTTTCTTACAAAATATACCTTTTATTTATAAATCAATAGATTGAATACTAATGTTGACAATGTGATGCTTGCTTATCTGATTCACTTGCTATCTGAATTTTGTTTTAATTAATTTAATGTTCACTATTGACAATTTGGGCGCCTGAAATAGTTCAATATTATAATTTTACCAGTGTTTGGGATCCACATGCCATGGGAATGCCATAGTTTACAAATATAAATTGCCACAAGGTTGTGTTATGTAATGTACAAAATTCTATAGAGTTACCCAAATTATATCTATTTTAATTTTAGAGAATTTATATTAAATTCTATGAGTCTGACTTAGCATATTATATATTAACTTGTATATTATGACAGATCATATAATTATGTTAATGAATCAAATGTGATAATGGTATTTATAAAATAAATAACGATTTTATAAATTGTCTTATAATTTCTTTATACACTAACTCAAACGTAACTAATTATAAAAATGTCTTATTATAAATTATGGACGATTTAAAAATTCTTCTTTCTTACACTGTAAACTTATAAATATCTATGAAAAGCTCGTTATCTTATCCCAACGTCATTTAATTAGGTTGAATCTTATTCGAAATATCACAAATGAAATATAGAGCATAACCGCTCCCTATTTCACTATATATTAATGCGGCAGTCGTTGTACGGCGGGGGTGGAGTTTCCGCTCTATTCGGCATGCGGATCGCATCTATTTGCAAAGGAGCTTCAGTAAATCCTGGAAGACCATACGTGGGGAACGGAGGACTTCTATCCGGAAGCGACAGCTGTCTCCGGAATGTAGGAGGTGTCTCCAAATCAGGGTTCACTATAGTACTCCATAATAAATTGGTCCGCATATCTCCGTCATTGCGTTGCATTCGACGCCGCCTTTGTCTCCTCGTCTGCGGCCGACGGCAACTGAGCGCCCCACATGTGCAGAACTTGTTCAACCATATATACGTCGCTATTATGCCAATTGCCAAACCTATTTCCAGCCCTATAACAAAGGCTTGTACGGATGAAAATTCTTTGTCGAACTTTTGAAATGGTGTTAACGGCGTAGTATCCTGTTCGGGGATCTCAGGCATGGTGTCGTTTTTCTCAGTTATATTCCATACATCATTCACGTCGACTTCCTTTCTTTCCAAAACTGGCACAATGGATATCATTTTCTCAGACATTTGTGGTCCCTTCTTTTTGCATTGTTTCTCATAAGTGATACCTTGGGATGATATCCAAGATTCAACCGCAATGAAGTCTGTATTGCATTGCCAATAATCATTACGTAATTCGATCCTTTCTAATTTTCGTAGTGGCAATAGGACTTCAGTTTTCATGGTTACCACATAGTTCTCACTTAGATCGAGTTTTCGTAAATTCGGGAGTCGATTAAAAAGACGAGGTGGCAACGCTTTAATTCGGCAGTTGTTTAAGTTCAGCACCTGGAAAGACCAAGAAAAGATTTTAAACATACGGATATAATAAATTAAATCATCTACTTAAAACATCTATTAGCATTATCGATCTATTGAGAAGATGCAAATATTGTTTTATTCAATGATTCCCAACTTAAAACAGTACGTAAGTATACTGTACTGGTACTGGATGTGTGATGAAGCCACGGCCCCCCTAGTTCCCGGCAGTCCCGCTATTCCCGGTCATGGTGGCGACCGTGGTTACGGCGGGGCAGGGGGTGCGAAGAATCTCCGGGTTACGGGAGGCCACCAAACAAAACTGACTCTGGCGACGTACAACGGCCGCACGCTACGGCTTGACTCGCATCTGGCGCAACTCGAGGTGGAACTTGGGAAGATTAGGTGGCACATATTAGGGTTATGTGAAGTTCGAAGAGAGGGGGAGGACACCATAACCCTCGAATCAGGTCACCTAATGTACTTCCGAGAGGGAGACCAACAATCCCAAGGTGGCGTTGGGTTTCTGGTTAATAAGTCCCTAGCAGATAACGTTGTGGAGGTGTCTAGTGTGTCGAACAGGGTAGCGTACCTTATCATAAAGCTCACCGACAGGTATAGCCTCAAGGTAGTGCAAGTGTACGCACCGACCTCGACACATTCAGACGATGAAGTGGAGGATATGTTTGATGATATATCAAGGGCCCTCCACTTCACTACAAAGACCCATTACATCGTTGTCATGGGGGACTTTAACGCTAAAGTGGGAGTACAGATTTGCGGCGAATCGGCAGTAGGATCCCATGGATTTGGAAGCAGGAATCATAGGGGGCAAATGCTCGTCAACTTCCTTTTTTTTTTTTTTCAACTTCAACTTCCTTTTTTTCAACCTCCTTTTTCAAAAAGCAGCCCCAAAGGAAGTGGACGTGGCAAAGCCCCGACACTATGACTAAAAATGAGATTGACTTCATCATGACGAACAAGAAGCACATATTCAGAGACGTCTCCGTGATCAACCGGTTTAATACCGGGAGCGATCACCGACTTGTCCGAGGCTCTCTGAATATCAACTTCAAGGCCGAACGTTTCCGTCTGATAAAGGCCAGGCTCCGACCAACACTGCTCCAAACCATGACAGGATCTGAAACGTTCCAGTCAAATTTGGAGAACCGATTTGCCGCCGTGGAAACCACAGCAGACGTTAACCAGAACCACGAATATGTGGTTCGGATCCTCAGGGAGGATTGGAGGTTCGAGATTCTGTAACATGCAGCGTAAGGGCAAGAAATCAAAGCTTTCGGAAGAGACATTAGGGCTTATGAAGAAACGACGTGAAAACCCGCCTGTCACTTCGTCAGCTAAGCGGGTTCTAAACCAAGAGATCAACAAGCACGTACGACGCGACCTCCGGTGCTCCAATAATCTTGACATTGAAAGAGCAATTGAGCGGAATCGGGGGTCAAAGGTGTTCGTACAATCTCTTGGAAGAAGCCACTTGACGAAGCTGACCACAACAAGTGGAGAAGTCGTTTCTTCGGTACCGGCAGTCCTTTCGGAAGTGGAAAATTTCTATGGCCGGTTATACGCATCGCATGCATCTCGACCTGATCCCGGAAATGAGGATTCTAGAGCCACATTAACACGCCATTTCACCGAAGACCTGCCAGAAGTCAGCAGTGGCGAAATCGAGATCGCTCTGAGACAGCTCAAAAATGGAAAAGCCCCTGGCGAGGATGGCATTACAACAGAGCTATTAAAAGCGGGAGGTAAGCCCGTACTGGGGGAGCTCCAGAAGCTTTTTAATGCCGTCCTTTTCGAAGGGAGAACTCCAGAGGCGTGGAGTAGGAGTGTTGTCGTCCTGTTCTTCAAAAAGGGAGACAAAACCCAGCTGAAGAACTATCGACCCATTTCCCTCCTAAGCCACGTATATAAGCTGTTCTCAAGAGTGATCACGAACCGACTTGCGCGGAGACTCGACGAATTCCAACCACCGGAGCAGGCTGGGTTTCGGAGCGGATACGGCACCATAGACCACATCCACACAGTGCGGCAGATTATACAGAAGACCGAAGAGTATAATCAGCCCCTGTGTCTAGCATTTGTGGACTATGAGAAGGCCTTTGACTCGGTTGAAATCTGGTCTGTTTTGGAGTCCCTGCAGCGTTGTCAAGTAGATTGGCGATACATCCAAGTGATGAGATGTCTCTACGAAGCCGCTACAATGTCGGTCCAAGTACAGAATCAGCAAACAAGGCCCATACCGTTGCATCGAGGGGTGAGACAAGGGGATGTTATTTCCCCGAAACTGTTCAATGTTCTGTGTGCAATGGAGGATATGTTCAAGACGCTGAACTGGAAAGGACGCGGCATCAACATCAATGGCGAACACATCTCTCACTTGCGATTTGCTGACGATATCGTCATCATGGCGGAAACGCTGCAGGACCTACAACAGATGCTGAACGACCTGGCTGAATCTTCTCTACGCATCGGCCTACGGATGAATTTGGACAAAACCAAGGTCATGTTCAATGAACATGTTCTACCGGAACCGATTGCGATACACGGCGCCGTTCTCGAAGTTGTTCGGAAATATGTAGGTATACCTCGGGCAGACATTGCAGTTAGGTAGAAACAACTTTGAGGACGAGGTGAATAGGAGAATTCAGTTGGGTTGGGCTGCATTTGGGAAGCTACGTCGAGTCCTAACATCGTCGATCCCACAGTGTCTAAAGACAAAAATCTTCAATCAGTGTGTCCTGCCTGTCATGACTTACGGAGCCGAAACGTGGACACTGACGGTTCGGCTGGTCCACAAGTTTAAAGTCGCTCAGCGGGCTATGGAAAGAGCTATGCTTGGCATTTCTCTGAGGGTTCGCATCAGAAATGAGGTAATCCGTCAGAGAACCAAAGTCATCGACATAGCCCACCGAATCAGCAAGCTGAAGTGGCAGTGGGCTGGCCATATTAGCCGAAGAACCGATAACCGTTGGGGTAAACGAGTTCTAGAGTGGAGACCACGCCTCGGCAAACGTAGTGTAGGACGTCCTCAGGCACGGTGGAGTGATGACTTGCGCAAGACGGCTGGCAGGAGCTGGATGCGAGCAGCCGAAAATCGATCTCAGTGGCGTGCACTTGGAGAGGCCTATGTCCAGCAGTGGACTGCTATAGGCTGATGATGACTGGATGTGTTGACAAACATACCGAGTATATCTCATTTATGTAAACAAGCTCGTGAGTTGATAAACAGATGTGTTAATGTGTTATATTTTGTATCCCATCCCGAATAGATAGAGATAGGCGCATCATACAAATAGTAGGACCCTACCATTCTCACCGAGTAGCTTCGCTAATCGAAGTTGGTTACTAGCTATAATGTTCGAGCGATGGTTCCAACTCCATACTTCTATGTTTATAGTAACCTCACGATAGTCAAAATGATTTGGACTTGTTATTTGAACGAAATTATTAATATTTTAGTACCTTCAACTTTGAATGCATTAAAAACGGTTCATTTTTAAGGCTTTCAAAGACGTTCGAAGACAGGTCCAGCGTGTCAAGCTCCGGCGTGTCCCAGAAGAGATCCGAGGGTATGAATCTCAGCCGATTACTGCTTAGATCCAAATGGACCAGTTTGTCTAATCCGGAGAAAGCATGGAGTCCAATCCAAAATATCAAGTTGTAGGATAGATCCAGCATTTCCAGAGAAGTGTAACCGGCATCCTGAAATATAACAAAGATGTCTTAATTACTGTTATCACGTAGATTGTTTGTTGTTATTTTACTAACAAATAAAAGGTAGGTCATACAATAACGATTGATGTTATCAGTCAGACATTGATTTCGCAACAACATAGCAATGATAAAATAGATGTCAGTAGGTACATCTTAGATTTATTGGGTGCATCAGCTTGTATGAATGGGAGTGTTGATTCACCAAACAATGACTAAGTATAAGTACTTATCCCTTTTATGACTGTTAGACCTGGTACCTCCGGGATTTGAATTCCTTTAAATAATAGATCCTGGTTGAGTCCAGATTTGGACCGGTGTATAATTTTTAGGCCTCCCCCTTATATCTCCACAGAGGGGGGAGGCCTATGTTCAGCAGTGGACGTCCTAGGGCTGAGATGATGATGATGATAATTTTTAAGTTTAACAACAAATAAGTGCATGTGTACTCACCTTAAAACAAAAGTTATCCAATTCACTAATGACATTATGACTAAGACTATAGACCTGCACTTCTTTGGGCACTCCCACTTCTATACCGATAATGTTCTGATCGACACACACGGCTCTGTTCAGCCCATTGTCCATATCACAGTCACATTGCTTCGGGCACACTTCACCGCCCACGCCCGCACTAAATAACACTACCATTAAAATAAACTTCAACTCCATCCTTAAATATTTCTTTGAAGGCAATGTAAGAAAGTTTTCGCATTATTGTTTGAATATTTTATATCAAATACCACGTTAATCGTTCAAGCTACTCAGTCTGGTTTCACACGAAAAATGGAGCAATGATACATGAATTGATAAAACAATCACTATCACGCAAGATAAGATAACTACGTAGCATATAATCTTTCACTACATAAACACGCCTGTTCTTAAAACTGGACAAACCGGATAAGAATGAATGCACTTAATTCGAGGAAAATAAAAAGACGAAATCACTTTTAGTAATGTCTTATTCCAGTAAAATACAATGCTTATCATTATTATGCATAAAAGGTTATCTTCTACGCGCTATGTACGCACAGGTCAGATTACCTGTTGAAATTCTTTGAATATTAAAATAATACTTAATTGCATTGCTTAATGGCATGTCATTTTTTGTGAAATGCACTTGATTTAATACTATCGTTAAGTTATATTATATGAGATCATTATCAATATTTTAGCTGAATATATTAGAGTTTTGTCGCTGCTGCGTTGCAGTTGCGGGGTAGCAGCGTTTCATGGTGTAGTCGATTCCTAGGATAGCGTTTCTGACGTCATGGACTGATGCGCTGATGGTCTCGAATGTTCCAGCTAGCCTGTCCACTGCTAATGCCTGTGTATAATGTGTTTTTATAAGTAAATATGTGAGAGTAAGTATAATGTGTGTGCTGGTGGCACGTCAAATTGTCAAGTGATGAAAGTGGAGTTATAGAAGATCTTGCCTTATTTTTAAGAATAGTTTTTGTTTAATATTATTGTGTAGACTGTAACTCACTTGTAAATGTGATGCTTCTGCTACTCTTTCCAAGGCTTTTGAATTACTGAGAGATGCCTGTGCCATTTGTGTTAAGGCTGCTGCTTGTTGATCCATTACTTCCACCTAAGAAAAAAAAATGCTCTAGTTTCACATACAAGGAAATGAGAGGACAATTTTTAATAAGACCATATTTACTACCATGTACCATGAAGGCTATATTTAATTAGGGTATGGAAAGTAGTCTCCATATGATGCGGGGAAAACTGTGGGAAAAAGCTATTCATACAATAAAAGACGATGGATGAAGCAAAAACATCATTATTCATAAACAATGTACATTCTAATTAAGGACGATAACAGTTGTACGTACCAACTTATCTATCATACTAAACTGTCGCTCTTCTGCCTCAGTAGGGAAAAGTCTGCCGTTGTCTGTAGTGTAGTCACCATCCTTTGAGAATGTATCGTCAAAGGAGTCTTCATCATCACCGTTACAAGGTTCTTGCTTTACCGCTTTCTTTTTCCCTGGATAATAAATATAATGTTTTTTTATGGGCACTGGGCACCCATTTAAAATCTATACTAATATTTTAATGCTGATGAGTTAGTTTGTTAGTATAGCTAATAGATTAATAAACGTGACATGGACCTACATATAATAATTTTGTTTTCAGTGTTACATAGGGCATTCATTGAGAAAGGCTGTAGCTGTAGGCTATTTTTTATTGTGGTGCTGGAACCAGTTCTAAGTCTTTATATGAATTTCATTGATTTTCCATACATAACAAATTATTGAGTGATATGATAAAATTGCCAACCCTTAGCAGTTTATTGGTAAGAGATTTTATGTTTTATAGTTTATATTAAGTCAGGTTATACTACTTACTTGGCGAGGAAGTCTTATCATCACAGAGTTCTAATATTTTAAGCTCTAATGGTGTCAGTCTTCCTTGCAGTTTGCCTTGATCTATTTGCTTTTGTTTTATTACTATGCTGCGCCTCTTGTCTGACCAGAACTGTAAAAAAGCATTTATTTTATAACTAGAAAGAAAATAAATACAACTTAAAAAGAGATTGCGAAATAATGCTTTAATAAAAGCATCTCTTTAAGTAACATAAAAGCTTAAACAAACTGACCAAATAATTTAGTTACCTTAATCCATCCTTTTGTAGATTTAATAGCACCATCAATGGAGTTGGCAATATTAGACAGTTCCACCCATAATTTCTTAAATTTAGCATGGCCCATACCCACTCGAAGCCTTCTGTGAGCCAGGTCTGGATGCTTCTCCATGAAGGCTATAACTGCCCTTACTTGAGCGAGTGTTGGTCTAGAAATCTATGGTCAGATAAAAATGTTTGATTAGTAGATCATCGTATAGGAGTTCTTTTGGGAGTTATACTTTTCAGGACTACACTTGGGTACATATTGATGTATTATAAGCTTATCCTATTTCATTACTTAGCTCCAAAGATTTTCATGAAATTTTGGATAAACGACTCCTAACGAACATCTACAGGATAAATGTAATAACATACGCAAAAGCTTAGTTTGTTTTCCACCCGACATAGCTCTTACAAACTATGGATAAACAAATATAACAAGTAGTACTTACCCTAACAGAGTTTTCAGAATGATCTGGGTCATCCAAGATATCGGACATTTTGTGGCAAGCCTGATAGAATGTAGGAAATACTTTATTCGATTTCAGTCACAAAATTAGATTTTCTTTTAGGAAAATAAGAATACACCAACAGAAAACAAACCGAATTGATTTTGACAGTTTGTTTTTATTGTAGGTATTCAAACTTCTGGTATTCTTGAAAGTCTTTATTAATAGTTAAAGAAATACAATCACATTTTGTTAGGAATTATAACATTGTTCTCACTAGTTTTTACATCATGACAATTCACACCACAGTCATTCTTTTTCATAGACTAACAACCCTACATTTTTTAAATGTCATAGACTATAAATTCCTAACACCTTCTCCTATTTTTAATATATGAACATAAATTAAAAATACCTTATAATTACTTCAGAAACACATCAGTTTTCAAAACATTAACTTAAACAAGTTTTCAAAACATTAACTTAAACACTTCTAATTATAACTCTCAATTTACACAACAACTTTATCGCAATGAAATTTAAATTTTTCTTTATATAGTGGTTTCGTCAACATATCCGCTATCTGATAATTTGTAGGACAATATATAACATCTAAATATCCTTTCTTATAATTTTCGTGTATAAAATAAAATCTCACATCTATATGTTTAGATCTCTTGCTGAATGAACCTGTTTTAATCAATTGGATAGCACTCTGGTTATCAATATTCAAACTAATCTTAATACTGCTACCAATTAATTCACTTATAAAAGTCTTTAAGTATAAACACTCTTTAACGCAATCTGCTGCTGCTATATATTCCGCTTCAGTTGACGATAGACTTACTATCGGCTGTCTTTTGGAGCACCAAGCTATAGGTCCACCTGCCAACATTATTATGAACCCTGTTGTACTTCGTCTGGTCTCTGTACAACCTGCATAATCTGAGTCACAATATGCATGCAATCTTGTAATATCTTTCCCAGCATTATACAAAATCCCTTTATCTCTCGTTCCATTCAAGTACTTCAACACCTTCTTTACTGCTAATATGTCTTGCCTTGATGGATTTTCTACCTTTTTACTTGCTTCATTCACAGCTTGACTGATATCTGGTCTTGACCTGGTTGACAAATACAATAATCCACCAACTAGTTCTCTGTATGGGAAATTTGACGTAGCCACCTTAGATTCATTTTCCTTTCCCACAATGCATGGAGTATCTGCAGCTTTGGAATCATACATATTATATTTTCTAAGTAATTTTTCTGTATAATTCTGCTGATGCAACAAGATGCCTTGTTCTGATCTTTTTATTTCAAAACCTATATAGTTTTGAGGTTGTTCATATGTTTTTAAGATAAATTCTTTTTCCAATTGATGCAAGATCTGTAATAACTTTTCCTTGTCTTTTGATATGGCCAAACCGTCATCAACATATATAGCCAATATTATAGTTTTGTCTTCATTAAAAAACACACACTGATCCGACTTTGAAGCTCTCAGTCCAAGTTTCCTTAAAGTTTCTGTAAATCTTTTATTCCATGTCATTGGTGCCTGTTTTAGCCCATATAGTCCTTTCTTTAAATGACAAATTTTATTAGGCTGTCTTTCATATCCTTCAGGAATATACATAAATATGTCTTCCTTTAACTCGCCATACAAAAATGCTGTTTTCACATCAAAAGTTATCATTTCATATTCCTTTGAAGCAGCAATTGCTATTAATGATTTTATTGCTGATTGACTTACTACTGGACTATATATTTCTTGATAGTCAATGCTTTGCTGTTCGAAGCCTCTTGCTACAAGTCTTGCTTTGTAAGTACCATTTTCTTTTATACAAAATACCCATTTACTTGACAATATCTTGTGTCCTTTTGCTCTTCCTACATCAACTATTTCCCATGTATTGTTACTTTCCAATGATTCCTTCTCCGAATTTATGGCCTTCTCCCAATTATTCTTTTCAGCAGACTTCATGACTTCATCATACGTAAGTAATACATAATCTTGCAGGTAAGCTGGTTTTTTCCGTTGTCGTTTTGTATTTATAGTTTCTATAGTTTCTATCTCTGCAGTATTACTTTCTTTATTTTCATCATTTTCTACTTCATCAATAATATCTGGGATGTTATCTTCTATTACATTACTTTGTTGTTCTAACTCTTCTATTTCATAATAACTGTCATCACTTTCTTCTTCTTGATTTATTTCTTCTTCATTATTACCTGGTATTATTTCTGTTATCACCGAACTTCCTGTTTCTTCATATTTTTCTCCAATTTTCTTATTATTATTAATTATAACAATATCCCTTGCTATTTCAATTCTTCTTTCTTCTTTATTCCACAATCTATATCCATTATTAGTATATCCAATCATGATTAACTTTTTGCTTCTTGGATCTAGTTTCTTAATATTTGAATGTAATTGTTTAGCATATACTATTGAACCAAACTTGCATATATTAGATATATTAGGCCTTTTACCATGCCACATCTCATAAGGTGTCTTATTCTTCAAAGATTCACTTGGTAATCTATTTATAATATAAGTAGAACAGTATACAGCTTCACCCCACATTTCTTTATCTAACCCTGAATCAAATAGTAATGCTCTGGTTTTATCTAATAATGTTCGATTTAGTCTTTCTGCTTTACCATTTAGTTGTGGTGAGTATGGTACTGTATAATCTAGTTTTATTCCCTTTTCAGTACACCATTTTTTAAAATCATTGCTTGTGTATTCACCTCCATTATCGCATCTTATGGTAGATACCTTTTCTGTTCTCTCTCTTTCTGTTTCTTCTATATAATGTTTTAAATTTTCTTTAACTTCATTTTTATATTTAAGCAAGTATATTTTTGTAAAATGAGTATAATCATCCATGACGGTTAAAACATAACTATAGCCATCATACGTTTTGTTTTCGAACGGTCCACATACATCAGTATGTAATAATTGAAGTGGTCTACTGGCTCTGTTTCTTACTGTGTTAAATGGAAGTCTTGTTTGTTTAGCTTGTGTACAGATTTCACATTCGTCTATTTGCCTTAATCCATTTATTTTTATTCCATCTGCCACATCTGGTAATATATCTAGTATTTTCTTTCCTGGATGTCCAAGTCTTTGATGCCATTCTAAGGCAGTGCCATTTTCTTTCATTAACAGTGTTTTTTCTTGCATATTATTATCATCCAAATTAATTTTATATAAACCGTTTTCTTTTTTTCCTGTTAATATTAATTCTGACTCCTTATATATTTTTACATTATCTTTGGTAAATATAACCACTCCTTGATTGTTTGTAACTGCATTAACCGATAATAAATTTTGTGATAAGTCAGGAACAAGCAGGGTATTATTAAGAGTACATTTTTTTCCAATGACTTTACCAGTCCCTTTCACCTCTATTGTTTCTTCATTTGCAGTCAAAACAGATGGTTTGCATTCAAAAAATTTTAGTATGTCTACATTTTTGGTCATGTGTGCAGTACACCCAGAGTCTACAACAAATTCTTTCAGTTTTGGTTCTTGAATTTCACCGTTTGTAAAAAATGCCTTTTCTATTCTTTTGTTACTTTTTTCTTCATTCTCATTCTTATTCTTATTTTTGAAAAAACAATTTTCTTCTCTGTGATTAATTTTTTTACAGATTGAGCACTGTTTATTTTTAAACTTACAGTCTTTATCTTCATGGTTGTCCCTTTTGCAGATACTACAGGCTCTACAGTCTTTCTTCATGTGCCCTGTTTTGTTACATTTGAAACATTTTATTGCATTAAACTTTTTCTTTGATGTAGATGAAGATGTAGCTTGAAATGCTAGCTGCTTGTCACTTTCTTTTGCTTTCAACATTCGATTTTCTTCAGCCAGAAGTCTGTTTGTTAAATTTTGAAGGGTTTTCTTATCGTCTGCCATGCATTCCCAAGAAGTTATAAAATAGTTTAAATTATTTGGTAAACAGCTTAGTATTTTGGATATGACCATTTCATCATCTATTTTTGTTCCTAGCTGACTTATACGAAATTGTAAATTTTCTATTTCACTTATTAATTGGGAAAGCGATTGACTCTCTTGTTTCTTATATGTGAAAAACTCTTGTAATAATGCATCTTTGTTTCTTTGCTCAGAACCTTCGAATATTTCACATAATTTTACGTACATTTCACGTGCACTGTTACAATTAATTATGTGACCTTTTAGTTTCTTATCAATACTGCTTATGCTACTGCTCCACCTGCGTCTTAACGCGTTAAATTTTGGCATTACGCAGATGTGGCCAACGTTTTAATGTCAATTTATACTAATGGCAATATTAATAGCATTAAACGTTAAGCGATAACTCGGGTGTCGGTTTTTTGGACACATCAAAGGGTTTTAGTGCGTAGCTTAGAGCGCTAAGTGATGTTGGCTACATTAATGCCATCTCATTGCACGCATGCAAGGACGAGTGTAGATACTTTGTTTAAGCGGTAACTGCATTTTACGAGCACGATAATGGAATGGTCAAATGAGAAAGCTTTAGTTTTTAGAATTATTTTGTGTGCCTAAGTTTAACCTCTTTAATGTGTGTTAACGCGTTACTTCATGAGGGATTAACTCTTGCGGCATTGTAACCTAAGTGTAGCCAACACTCATTTTTAATGCAATAAGTAACGTGTAGTTGGCCATTGACATTAACGTTAACGCTAACGCAGGTGGAGCAGGAGCATTATGATAATTCTTTGCACCTGAGCATCTTTGATACTGAAGTCACTTTTCTTGTCATCTTCTTTTGTTTGTGCAATTGTTTTTGCAAGATTTGCCGCTTTTAAGTGTATATTGAATTCAAATTTCCACAATAAAAATGTTTCCGCATCTTTTAATTTTTCTATCTGTATTATCTCAGGTTTTTCCATTTTTTAGTTTTTCACCGTTTTTTATTTTCTTCCTTGTTATTACTGTTTTTTAGTTTTTTTTTCACTTGTTTTTTATGTTGGGTTTTTCATTACCCAATCCCGGTTTTTAATTTTTTCTTCTCGGGCGTTCTGGGCCCATAACCTATTGTAGGTATTCAAACTTCTGGTATTCTTGAAAGTCTTTATTAATAGTTAAAGAAATACAATCACATTTTGTTAGGAATTATAACATTGTTCTCACTAGTTTTTACATCATGACAATTCACACCACAGTCATTCTTTTTCATAGACTAACAACCCTACATTTTTTAAATGTCATAGACTATAAATTCCTAACAGTTTTTGTTTGACATTTTCATATCTCTTCTAGCCAAGGCAAGGATTAAAGTTGAACTCGTGTATTGAGGATCCGTAGGAATTTTATTCAGTTTATAATATTAATTATTTTTGTGTATATAAAGGCTGTTAAAATAGTTTTCAGCACTTCGGCAAAATGGCAAAGCTTTATTAAGTTGTTTTCTGACAAGGTTGCGAACGAATTACCAACGGTATATGTACATGCCTTCTGGGGACACACGACAAAAGTTTTCGTTTTCTTCACGTAACTGCAGAACCCTAAATCTGTCATAGATTAAAAAATATAATATTGTGGAGATACAATGCTTATGGTAGAATTATTAAAGCCTTTAGAAAAATGTTGATATAAATTATAATTGCAATAAATATTTGTCATCATCATTTGTTTTAATGCAAAATCTGAAAATAATAAATATTTTATATTCTGTGAAAAATCAGGGATGCCAATACTTCTTGCGGTTAACCCAAAATACGGGAAAGTATAATTTGTGTAAGCAGTTTTCAAACAAATAATTGCCCTTTATCAAGTGTATTTCCAAGGTATTTCTCGTTACTTTCGTGTCTTATTAGACACCAAAATTAAAATGCAAATTATAAAACAAAATACTTTCAAATAGGCAAAGGAATGGAGGCATTTCATGGCTATTTATTCACTATCGGCTGACAACACTCAAACTGTTTGCTGTCAAAGCTGAAATAATACTCTTTACTCATTGCGTATGAAGAAAACCAATAAAAACTTGTAATTCATCAATTTGGTGTTATTTCATGACGAGCGTATCAAACACATAGAATTCTATTATGACCTTTTTTATTAATGAGATATAAAATACAGCAAGATTATTGAGTTTATACATAAGGTAAGCATGATTCGTAATTTGTTACCAGGAGACGTTCAGCTGATTGTTGTTTACAAAATGTTTTTATATTTGGCTATTAAAGGTGGTGTGTTCTCTTTTAGCTATGTATTCGTTTGAGGGAGACTTCAGGCGCAAGCCCCAGCAGAACTTGGCTGGCGCCAGCGCTCAGCGCAAGACAGACCGAGATACTTTGATACAGCAGTCACAACAACAAAGACAGAAAAGAGAGGTTAACTTATGCTTCAGTACTTATGTGACTTTCACTTTAATTGTACTAGAACAATATACTGCAGAATGTGAACAATCTAAGAAAACATACTCAAAATTTTGCTCTGTAACACTTTCTAAACAAGACATCCAACGTCAGTGACTCCTAAAACATCTATACATACATATATCATTACATACAGTACATTGTATACTGCTTATGTATATAAAAACTCTCATTTAGTATACTGTAGAATTCTTTACAAGGAACACTTATAAAATTCATATAAAATTGTACAAATCATTGTAGTATCATAAGCATGACTGTGCAATTTTCATTTTGTTTAGTTTCACCATAAATTGTAATATTTCTAATTCAAAGTATACTGCAGTGTTATGCTATAATAGAGCAGCTTTTCCTCACATTGTTTCTGATTATTGGAACTAGAGTATTAACGTTTATGTTATGTTTTTTACAGGAACACAGAAAACGCTTGAACAGTACAGTTAAAATCCAAGCTTATGTGAGAAGTTACTTGACCAGAAAGCATTGTAAACAGACTGAGAGGGACCAGTTTGATAGCATATTCCCAAGAGTCAACCCAGATGATCAACAGATGCTGTGTGCTCTGGTTGCTAAGATACTGTTCTTTTATGATGACCAACAGGATTATTCTAGACTGGTATGATTCATTTTAAGAATGTTAAAATAAAACAAGAGAATAATAGTTAAAGGAATCTACGGGCTATCAAATATTTTTCCAATATATCAAATATTTACTTTAATTTCCAAGTGTATCCACATAGTTTTGAATCATGAGCAATTTAAATATTCTTGAACAATAATTAAGAAATCTGTTAATGCAATGTGTACATAAGTTATATAATAAACCTCCCATCATACCATACATAATTATATACATACATTAAGGTACACTATATGTAGTACAAAGTTTTGCTTCATGAAAGTGACAGCATCTTCCACTTATATTTGCAAATGTTTGAGTGAGTAAATAATGTTGTAAGTAGAGTTGTAAAGTGACCGTCACGTTATATGTGACCGATTAATCTGACCGAGCATATTGGACATTTATCCAATTTGACCGGTCACTTATTGTCATTTATTGTCAGCAACGTCAGAATCGTTTTTTTTGTTTAAAAATAGAATTTATTAGAAATAAACGTTTTTTCTTTCTTCATTTTATAAAACTACGGAAGTTTTAGAATCATCGAAGGTAACCAAATGTCATTCATCGATCTTTAAGATAAGATTTCGCGCGGCGGGAGATGTCGTGCGGTGTTCCGCAGGGGTCGGTTCTGGGCCGCTCTTGTGGAACATCGGCTACGACTAGGTGCTGCGCGCCGACCTCCCTAGCGGCGTCAGCGTGGTCTGCTACTCTGACGACACGTTGGTTCTGGCACAAGGGAGGTCGCACCAGGAGGCGGCCGAGATAATGACGCGCGGGGTTGCGACGATCATCGAGAGGATCTAGCTGCTGCGGCCTGGAGGTGACCTTGCACAAATCCGAGGCCATGTGCTTTCATGGGCTTCGGAACGCGCCACCTTCAGGCTCCCAAGTCACGGTGGGGGGGGGGGGTTCCCATCGGCGTCGAGAGGGCGATGAAGTACCTAGGACTCGTCCTCGACAGCCGGTGGAACTTCGTTGAGCATTTCCGACGTTTGGGCCCCAAACTGGAGAAGGCAGGTGCTGCCTTCAAACGGCTCCTACCCAATCTGGGAGGCCCAAACGCCCCCTGCCGTAAACTCTACGCGGGGGTCATGCGGTCCATGGCCCTTTACGGGGCCCCGGTATGGGCACGTCCGGTACGGCCGCGTGCTGTACACTACCTGAACGTGCCCCAAAAGGTGATAGCCATTAGGCTAATCCGGGGGTACCGTACGATCTCCCGCGAAGCAGCTGGCCTACTTGCTGGACTGCCACCGTGGGATCTGGAGGCGAGAGTCTTCTTGCGCCTGTACGACTGGCGCGAGGAGACACTGCGCCGGGGGGAAACTCCGCTGCCGCGGCAAGTTGTCGCGCAGCGGGCGGAGCTCCGGCGCGATCTCATGGTGGCCTGGAGGGAGCGACTGTCGCAACCCAGTGCAGGGCACGCCACCATCGTGGCGGTAAATCCCCTCTTTGAGGAGTGGCTCGGGAGGAGTCATGGCGCCCTCACGTACCGCATGACGCAGGTCCTCACCGGACACGGTTGTTTCGGGAGGTACCTGTACCGAATCGGTCGTGAGGAGGCGCCCGGGTGTCACCACTGTGCGGACAGCCCCGAGGACACGGTGGACCACACAGTCCAGGTGTGCCCCGCATGGGAAGGGCACCGCTGGGTCCTCGTCGAGGCTTTAGGCGGTGGCGACCTCTCGCGTCCGGCCCTGATCCAGGCCATGTCCGGGGCGAGAGGGAATGGGATGCCGTCGCCTCCTTCTGCGAAGCAATCATGCTCGAGAAGGAGGAGGCGGAACGCCAGAGAGTTCGCACCTCTCATCCCAGCCGCCGTGCTGGACCAGGTAGACACCATGGGCGCCGGGTGTCGCGAGATGACTCCCGGCCACCGTAGGTGTGGGTCTGTGGGCGGTGAGTTCCGGTGGCTCATCGTCCCTCTGTCTACTTAGACGACAGACCCGTGTCGACACGCGCTCCTCAAAGAGATGTCAGCAACCCCAGAGGGGCCCAGTTGGGCCAAGGCCTGCCGGGGCTGCGGGTTGTTCGAAAGAGTTACCGCGGCTCTGGTACATAAAAGGCCTACGACGGAACACGACGGTTTTTAGTCAGTAAGAGTCTGACACTCCCTCACCGCTGCTAACCCACAGCGGGAGGGGTCATTTGATGATTTTTAACGACGATAAAAAAAAAAGATTTCGCCGACACTCTATGATTAATGATTTGTCAGTATACATCAATTAAAATAAATACGTACTTGAGAGTCTATCTTTTTAAAAGGTTATCTATGTGTGGTGGCCTTATCGTAGACTTGACCACTTCATGAAATGACTCGACCATTTCATGAAATGGTCCCGTTTCATGAAATGTTTCACTGTTTATTGGCCACATCATGATGTGACTTGGGCAAATCAATGATGAGAAATCGTTTCTCGATATGTGCAACTAAAAGCTCGGCTTCTTCATGAAATTATCAAAATTAATTGATCACATCGTAAAATAGTTATGTAAATTGCCCCTAGGGGTGCTGCCAGCGCTTTATTTACGTTTGAAGATGGCGGCCGTTGACTGCATTGAAAATTCTCGCAGCGAAAAATTGAATAATTCGTTTGAGGAAGAAAGTGACAAAAGAGTGTACGACGAAAATAATAATAATATTAAATAATTCTACGTTGGTGAATTATAACAACGTTTTTAATTATAAGGTTATAAAACAAATCAAGAACAGTAGGGTGACCACGCCAAAGACGTCCATGGACTATTACTGGCTGTCAAAATATGACGTTATGGAAACTGCAGATGAGGAATATCTTATATTTAATAAAAAATGCGTCGACGATCCTACTATGCGTATAATTCCGATGGAGAAGTATTTTGAAATATTAAAGGAAGTTCATAAAACTGTTGGATAAGGTGGACGACTAAAAATGATTCAATACATTAAAAATAGGTTTATATCCCAAAGAAACCCATTGAGCTATTTATTGACTATTATTGTGTTATTAATAATAATATATATGACAGGAACATACTTTTCTGTTTAATTTGCTTACTCCAAACCCCATGGAATTATTTACCAGCGATGTAACCCTTATAACTTCTTGCGAGTAGTAGCGAGTGTAACATCCACCAGATACAAGAACCCACCGCTCTCAGAACGCATCCCAAACGAGCCAGCTGAGCGCAGACCTAGGTAAGGTGGGGAAACTCGTCTACCCCTATAGTCTGCAACATAGTATGCAACAATAATGTCCTCTTAGCCAATTATCGGCTACGGCGGCTGTTCTCATGTAAGGAGATTAGCCAACTGCGCGAGACATATTATAGTGCACAAGAATTTGCGAGGTGACACACAGACACAGCTGCACTCACTATTCCTTCACTTCCATAGCCCGATGGGACGGCAATCCAACACGATCGGAGAGAGATCAGGCGCAGGACCGACATTTACGTGCTCTCCGATGCACAAATACCAACTTCCAAGCTGCGGGCTGTTTCGTGAAAGTCTCTAAAACCCACAAAGCGATTTCGGCTCGACCCGGGAATCAAGACCTCGTGCTCGACAGCTGCGCTTGCGACAGCTAGACCAACGAGGCAGTGAACCTACAGGTTACGTCATTTAAGATTAAGTGTGTTCTATTTTAAGATTCCTAAAATGTTACTAAAGTTCCTATTTTATTTAAATTATTATGTATATCGGACTTAAAGGACAGGAACAAGTTCTTACTCTTTATATTTGCAATCGAAGTTATGAAAAAAACCTAAGTGTTTTTGCCTCCTGACAATTTTGAGCTGTGAAAAATTTCACAACTACCAGATTTTATGAAATTAAACTCCAATGGGTCGAATTACCTATGCTACGCGAGTTTCCCCCTTACCCAAAATATTGTGGATTTATATTAAATATTTTATGGATACCCTATTATACCATACGGCCAGACGTGGATGACAAAATCGAGAAATGTTGACGATTTAACGATCTGGTCAAATTAACATGAACATTTCATGAAACGCAACCATTTCATGAAATGCTCAAGCTTTTCATGAAGTGGTCAATTCTACGATATGGCTACGACATATGCACTATGTTGGTTTAGAAAGGCAATTATAGGTATTATTTCACATTCATAATGTTTTTAATTTGCTTGAGACGAAAATAATAATTGTACCAAGTAAAAAATACTTATTTAATATATCTGACCAGTCTGACAATAAATGTCCAATGTGACCGGTCATTTAATATTAATTGACGGTCACTTATCGTATGTGACCGTCAGTTTACAACACTAGTTGTAAGCTGTTATCAGTTAGAGCCAAACAATATTATCATTTGTTTTATCTAAAAAAAAATCATTATACAACAATATACAATAACCAGATGTATTACTTTTAAAGGATATAAAATTACAATACTTTGTTGTTTAATTAAAACATTTCCCTGTAATTTTTATTTATTAAAGCTTAATGAAAATACAATTCACAGAAAAAAAACTAAATAATTGTATTTCACACTTAAACATTTCTTAAACTTGGTTACAAAGAAAATACTGTGTAGCACTGTTCAGTATTCTAAAGTTAATATAATTTTTGATTCCAGGTTGCAATTTCACAACTGCTTCTGAAACAATGGAAGAAAGTGTATCAAATATTTGGTGCCTGTGTTCAAATCCGAAGAGTGTTGGCCTTACATCTTCGTTTGTTAAGAGATAATAGTGAGGTAAGTGCATCAAAATTGTTTAGATTAGGATCTCCTTCTTCTTAGCGTTGGTCCCGTCTTGTGACGGGCTCCGCTTTTCGTATCGTCTTCGAATATTATACTTAAATTTATTATTTAAAAGAGCTTTCAAACTAGCGAAACGGCTGCTCGGGTTTTCCGAGCGACAAATTCAACAATTGAAAACTACCGGTTCCAGTTATGACCCCGGCGTTAGACCATGTACGTGCGACAGGTTTGTACGCCGCGCAGAGGCCAATTTTAGCGTAAGCCAACCGCACGAACCAAGCATTACCGTACGGAATATCCGCTGGTGTGAAATTGTTCTATCATCAAATCTCTATCTATCAAATATCTAGTTTCAAATCAGGTACGAAGCTTTCACTGATATTTATTTACAGGTACCATTGGCAGTACCTCTCCGAATGTTCGAAGTGTTCACGTCTACGAACACTGCTGAGGCTTCCATCAACTGTGATGAAGCCCTCAGTATTGTGGGCAGCACTTTCTTATATCTCGTTAAAAGAGGTAAACAATAAATCAATAAATACTTGTGTTTTTTGATAATGTTGGATATGGGTGCAGGTGAGACAAAGAAAACACATGTATCCTGAACGACTGTTATATTTCGAATGTAAGAACGTACGATTAAAGTGAACATTGAATGATTGAATGTTTGACGAATGATTGAAGTAGGTATGCTTTATATAATCTTGGATATTTGTAAAGGAGGTATTATACGTACATCGTGCGTATATTCCAACAGCCCCCCTCAAATGTACAAGCATTTTATACAATCATAAGTCAAAAATCGTTTACCCAAACTTGGCTGCAAAACAGCACCTTTTGAACGTCAGGAATTTATAAAAGACAGTCCCCAAACCGCCCACCTTTCACCACTTCCTATGTGTTTTTACTGGGAAGAAGAAGTGGCGCAACAAACTCCCCAGCAACACATGTCTGTCTGTAGGTTAGAAGAACCTTAAACATTGTTTGATATATAAAGTATACAATACAATTTGTACATTGCAGTATAGGACAATATGCAATATTTACATACACTTTATACAGTCATAAATAGTACCTGCTGCATATCAAATTACAATAACTTTGATCAACAGCTTAGATTATAAACATAATAGCATTCTAAATAAAATCATTGAACTGAAATTATTCAAAAATTTACATTAAGTTTAACTTAATTCTAAAAACTTTGCATCATAAGTCAAAGTCAAAACATTTACTTCATTTAGACCATAACAAGCACTTATGAAAGTCAAAAACATAAATAAGTTTGATTCTAGTTGCTCATTCCAACAGTAGCTTCCTATGGAGAAGAACAGGCAAGTAACTCCATGGTTACTTTTTTTTTTTTTTTAAATACATAGTATGGTATTACAGTTTATATGTATTGATACATACAAGAACAGCATGCGAAGGTCATGTAGAATCACAAACAAAAACATATGAGAATTAAATTACCATTAAAATGCTTCATGCTTCAAATTTTCATGTTTCACGAAAATGCATGAGTCAAATACCATTTATAAGAATAATTATTAAACATGATATGAATCTTTTAATGTACTTTGTAACTTATCTTGTAATAAGTATAAACATTCACATATTTTACATTAATTAATACTTTTATATGTACATATTTTGTCACCAGACAAATAGTCAAAGGAAAAATACAATTTTACTAGCTGGTAAAATTTTAATTTGGTTATTAATTAGATATTGTTATGTCCTATGGAGCAGGACCACCACATTCCTAAGCATTTTTATCTTGAACTTAATGTTCTAACTTATAATATGCTTTCTTAAAAAGTGTGGCTTTTTTATATATGAGTTTTAAACCTCATGTCATTCAGTTCCAGACTGTTGCCTGGTTGACTGGTATTTTGTTATTACATTTACTTATTTATTTACATATACAACCTTACATCTACCCTTACAGGACGTGCCTAATGCGGCAGATGGGTTCTTATTAATTCTAAACTAAACTAAAAACACATAAATAATACATCACATCACATCACACAAATCAACACATAAAAACTTAACTAAATTCGTCACAATATCGTTTGTGATTTGTAGGATTATTAGCGATGCTAATACAACTGTTATTAACTTCATATATCATCATTGTCTGTTTTATCAGAATAGAACTATGTTATAATGATTTTATCCAAATAGCTTCTCTTATAGCTTCAAATAAGCATATATTCAGCTTCTGTTGAGGAACCGGCGACTATTTTGTTTCCGTGTATTCCACGAAATTGTACAATTATCAAACACTTTAAATATGTGATCTGTTGTACTTATGCGGTCAATAACGTCGCCTCAACCAATCAGAATCTGCATACCCTGCTATCAGTTGTTTGTAATCACATTTCACATAGGTCAGCTTTAATTTAAGAGTTCCTTTTATGTATCTCAAAAGATGTTTTAACCACTTCCATAACTTCATTAATTTTACTTTGATACTGACTTATAATACCTATAGCAGCACAAATATTTGGTCATGTACTAAGCATTGCATGCGCATTGCGTACATAAGGCACTTCCATATAGATATCTTCCTTGAGAATGCCTTTCTAAACGGCGGTTTTTACATCCATAAGATGGGCATGTAAATCAAACTGATTTGCAAGAGTTAAAATAAATTGGAAAGATTATATTTGAGCTACTGGAGTCAACGTTTCGTTATAATCTTGTAAGCATTGTTGTGTGACACCACGAGCTACTAATCGGGCTTTATACCATGTAGGTTTACCCAACTCGTTATTTTTAATTGTACATACCCAATTTGAGCATTTTATGTTAAAATTTTTAGGTCTTGCTATGAGAGTCCAAGTATTATTTCTATGATTAGACTCTATTTCACTTTTTGTGGTTTTCAACATATGTATACTAGAATCATCCCCACTAAAAATGTCACAATAGGTGCATGGTAGTGATTGAACAGTTGTGAGCGATAAGCAAAAATGGGTCATCAATCCTTTTATAATCTATTGGGGTACTTTGAGAATTATTTGTATTACGTCTCAGTTTGCTAGATGAAGGTCCAGCTTCTGAGCAATTATCAGGGGAATGATTATGTTTGTGTTTGTTGCCTATTAACTTTGCCGATTTATCGTCGTTATCGTGCTTGTTAATTTAGGCGGGAATTTGAACAGGTATTATATAAATACAACTCATCAAATCATCATCATCATTGGCCACAGAGCATCTTGGACAGATGATTGTGGCAGTGCTTGTCTACGCGGTTATTAGTGCCGCAAGCACTTTCTTTCATCAAATCAACATCCCTCGCAATAGGGAATTGGTTATTTTCTGTATTAGGTAAATAGTTTGTAACCATTTTGGTCGTAACCAACTAATATGGCTTTAAATGACTTTTCGTCAAATTTCGAGGCTTTAGTTTTATCATGAACATGTTGAACCGAATCATCATCATTATTTTAAATGTCTTGAATGACTTATTTTCGGTTTCGTATTTTCGGTATTGATTGTGTCATGTTTCGTATGGTGTTTTATTGTTAAATATGTATGTGTGTACGGTGTGAATATAAAACGTCATCAATTGATCCTTGAATTTATGTTGTTACCTCGATTTACCCTTTACCAAACTCCAGGATTGAAACTCCTTTCCTAGCAACACCGATCTTCAATGGTGTGGATAATTCGACGTACGAGGTTAAAACCTTTTTACATTGTCAATCTTTTAATTTTTTTTTTTTCAATATGATATATGTCATCATGATCTGTCACACCAGAATCTAAAAGAAAATAAACAGTATTATTTTCTACATAATTAGCAGACAATTTACATTATGAAATCATAAAAATGAAACCGTCCTGGTCATTGTTGCAGTATTCAATGTTATTGGCAGACTTTTGAAGTTCACCCATTGATTATTTTGCTGCAGTCCCTTTAAGTAACGGCAGTCCTTTTTGAAATTATTCCGACGTCCGCAATGATCACAATACATTTTTTTTTTGATGTTATATGCATTGAATTTCCGGGTTGATAATTATTTTTATTCTTCTTCTTTCGTGTCGATGACATGTCTTATAGTGAGACTACACTTTGTCAGCCCAATATGCCGCCACAGCGAGAGCACTAATTATTTTTATTTTGAGTGTGGGTCTCATGTGGGTCTCATTATTATTATACAATTCATGATCGAGTCGTAGTCTAGTAGTAGGCGTAGTCTTCACAGAAACCATATTGAGTTGCTCATCACCTAGCAACGCAGAAATAACACCGTCATAAGATGTGATATTTTGTTCATTGTTAATGCAATTTTAATTTACACTCTTTCACTGAATTTAAAAATTTTGTTGTATTACTTTTAACTACAGAAAACGGCCTGGGCCCATAACCTGTTGGATATGGGTGCAGGTGAGACAAAGAAAACACATGTATCCTGAACGACTGTTATATTTCGAATGTAAGAACGTACGATTAAAGTGAACATTGAATGATTGAATGTTTGACGAATGATTGAAGTAGGTATGCTTTATATAATCTTGGATATTTGTAAAGGAGGTATTATACGTACATCGTGCGTATATTCCAACAGATAACAATGCTAATATAACAGGCTCAGTTATTTCTCATTTAGTTTGAAGTAGTCAGGCCAGCTTTTTCTTTTATAAACAATAGTCAAATACTTAGGCTCAGAGCAAACAGATTTTCTAGTGTTTTATAAAAATCGGCCCCTTTCCTGCGTTTCTAGTCGTCCGCGCTGAGCCTTAAGCTAGCTATAGAGATGTACCGTCTCGTATATAGATCTGTTATTACTAATTTTTGGGTCCATGTGATATTTGCGTACTGGAAAATCCTCATTTGTTTCATTTATTAAGTAAAGTTTGTTTTAATTCTCAGGTTATTTCCAAGATCTGTGTAAACTAATGTGTGACAAGACGCCGCCGCTGTATGGGCCTTCGCCCAACCCGCCGACACCTCTCAGTGGAGCCCTGCTAGATCTCATACAACGACCTCTCACTCTTATATCGCGTATCAATATACCACATTATGAGTAAGTTTTGTTACATAAATGTTATTTAGTTAATTTTATTTCCAGTATTCAGGTCAGAGAATATGATAATTTCAACTAAGCGGTTTCAGATTATTATGTACTTAATACGCACGTATACGCTCGTCCCGTAAGCGTGTGCCTATGTTGCGCAAAAATTTAAGACGCATGCCTATGCCAAAAAAAATGGCGTAGGTATGCTAAAATGGACTTATACACGCGCGATTGTATGTAATCTCCGTTAATCAAGTGAGTCGTAAATAATAGTCGTGCTATTTACATGAAATAAACCATTTTACCGTCTTATTTTTGACCGACTTCCCAAAAAGGAAGATTTTCTCAATTGTTGTTTTATTTTTTTCTAGTGACAGCATAATGACAGCGTTCGCATCAGCCTTCCTCTGCAACCCGTACCCGGAGCCGGTAGAGATGTACATAATCCCGGCGCTAGCACACGACCCCAGCAAGAAGTTCCCCTTCCTCTCGCTAGTGCAGGCGCTGAGGGATGATGCCAAGTTTACCAGTAGAGTGCTTAGTAATGATTCGTGGTTGCTACACTCCGTGCTGGCGTTGGAACCTCCGGATTTCGGTGAGATTCATCACACATTTATTTGTCCGTTAAAATAACAGCCTTTAATAACTTCAAAAAGTGATTATGACAGAAACCGAACATTATGATTCGCGACAGTTTTTGTCGCTAGGTGGTACCGTGTGTATGCCAAACGCGCGGTAAAATCTGCTAGTGTGACAGTGCTCTTAATCGTTATTCTTTTATTTGTTACAGTAAACGTAGTACGCAACATGGACAATTCAAGACTGCCGAACAATCCTATTGTTTTAGACTACTTTAAAATTATTGCTAAGTTAACTGTAAATGTTTGTAATAAGCAAATTACCTACGAGTATGAAGACTCCTTGTATAGCCAGGAGACGGTGGCTGATAAAGATGACGATAGTGACAGTGAGAACGAACCCAATCCTACGTCTGTTAGAGAACAAATGTTGCTGACGAGATGTATAGAGCTTCTGAATGAACCGGAACGTTGTGTGATGACCACGTGCTCGCAGATTACCGAAGCTGACTTGAGTGAAGACTTCCTGGATTGTGTGTCGGAAATATGCCATAATTTGTTGCTGAGCCATAGGATGGCGTTGCATAAGTATAGGTATGTTTCGCTTTTCTTTTATCTAAAAAACGATTACATTATTTTGTTTTTTTTTTCATTAACCGACCCTTAAATGAAAGCAATAATTATTAAGCAGCAATTTATTGACTATACCCGTTGTGAAAGTGGGAGGTAGTGTCACATTTCTGGTAATTGAAACTTATCCTTTCAGTAATGTTTCCAATCAATCCCACAGCCATTTACTTAAATGCCATTTGCCACAAAACTCAACATTTTATGAACAGCCTTACTGCCTTACCAATATTTTACCTATTTACTATGTGTTCCCAGATTACTATACACTTTAGCGTTCAAGCCGATGTTCCTCCGCGGTCTCTGGCTGTGGGTATCGTCAATGTCGCACCTGTCGTCGTTCGGCGGCCCCGCCACGCCGCTGCTGTCGGCGCTGTCGCGCGGGCTGGGCGCCGACGCGCATGCGCTCAACGTGCACCGACTGTTGGCGCCGCTAGCTGTCTTCTGTGCCTTGTTCTCACTGCTGATTGGAACGCTCCACGATACGGAGTTCTGTAGAGACCCTGATGATGAGAAGAAGCTTAGTTGTAAGTATTTTTGTGTTTTAGTTTTACTATATTTAAAACGAAGTATTTTTTTTTTTGGTATTTTTAATACAGATTTTAAGATATAGTACCGAACACTGTAATGTAAATGTGGCCCAGTGTAAAAAGTAAATTATCAATCACGACGGTACTGAAATATATAGGTTCTTCTTTTGCGGTGAAATTACATGCAAATAGTTAACCCTGAGTGATACATTATTTATTTATTCACATTATTTTTAATGAAATATTATATACTGCTTCTTTTTAAATAATTATTATATACTGCCTCTCTTTAAGTATTATAGACAGCCTGATTTTTTTTTCCTTTCCACAGTAGGCTTGCCACAACCCATAACGCCCGCCGGTCGAGTCCATGCGTTCGAGTTCGGTGAACTAGGTTCATTATGCCGTACTCTCCGTACCGTATGCCTAGGCCTGGTCGAGCTGGCCTACCCGGAGTCCAGGCCGGCGGTCGCGGGCCACTATAGAGACGCAGTTCATGCCGACCATATACAGATATCAGGGAATAATCAGACTCCGGCGTGGTCGCATCTTTTTAAGGTAAGAAATACCCATTAGTAAAAGCTTTTTTTAATTCTTACCTACTATTTGATACCGTTTTCAATTCGTTATGCTCTAAAACCATTTTTTTAAGAGTAAAGTTTGCAAAGTACCTGACTAAATTAGGTCTTTTCGTTCATTCACTCTTCATTTGGTGTTAAGGTTGTGATAATTTTAGCTTAGACGAACTATAGGCCGGCCTTGCACTTGTAAGTTTTACTCACCCAAGTGACTTACCTAACTTACGATATACAGATGTAAACCCCTTCGCAAGTCACTAATAGCAATTTCTTAGAACATTTTATAACTTACGAGAGTTACTTACGTAATTTTTACGGACGCAACTTACATGTGAAGCTCGGGTATAAGTCAATGAATATTGATCAATTGATCACCTTTTTAGAAACCCATCCCAATTTTAGGGTGCGTCTACATGGTGCAAGTAGCTTGCGCATGTTCAGGCACGTGTGCAGGTTACATGAATTTTAAAAACGTACGGATCGAGCGACTCGCGTATGTACCAAAAAAGCAAAATACCTACCCGCGTGCTCCTCTTGCGTGCGCGCGGATTACTTTCGCATTTTAACTTGCTCCAGCTAAATGCAAGGGGTTAAGCAATACAAGGGGTTAAGGGTGCGTCTACACGGTGTAGACGCACCCTTAACCCCTTGTATGCCGGTGTGCGGATACAATTGATTTTCTATTGTTCTCTAATCAGCAGCATGCAGGCGGTTAATGTAATAAGTTGTTGTCCAGGTATGCACATCGCTCCTCCGCGCGCTATACGCTCGCGACGGGCGGCTGCAGTTCGTGGGCGCGGGCGCGTGGCCGGCGGCGGGCGCCGTGCCCGAGGGCGGCGCCGCCGTGCTGCTGGTGGCGGGCGAGCGGGCCCGCCACAACACGCGGCATCTACGCCGACCGCCCAACCTTACTGCCGCGCTGGCGCTCTCACATGGTGGGTACATGTATGCACATCGCTCCTCCGCGCTGCTGGTGGCGGGCGAGCGGGCCCGCCACAACACGCGGCATCTACGCCGACCGCCCAACCTTACTGCCGCGCTGGCGCTCTCACATGGTGGGTACATGTATGCACATCGCTCCTCCGCGCTGCTGGTGGCGGGCGAGCGGGCCCGCCACAACACGCGGCATCTACGCCGACCGCCCAACCTTACTGCCGCGCTGGCGCTCTCACATGGTGGGTACATGTATGCACATCGCTCCTCCGCGCTGCTGGTGGCGGGCGAGCGGGCCCGCCACAACACGCGGCATCTACGCCGACCGCCCAACCTTACTGCCGCGCTGGCGCTCTCACATGGTGGGTACATGTATGCACATCGCTCCTCCGCGCTGCTGGTGGCGGGCGAGCGGGCCCGCCACAACACGCGGCATCTACGCCGACCGCCCAACCTTACTGCCGCGCTGGCGCTCTCACATGGTGGGTACATGTATGCACATCGCTCCTCCGCGCGCTATACGTTCGCGACGGGCGACTGCAGACAAAAGAGCAGACTTTTAGAAGACTTTCACAAAGTAGCCCGGAGCCGTCGGATTGCCGTCCCATCGGGCTTTGAGAGTGAAGGATTAGTGAGTGCACTTGTGTCTGCGCAAATGCTTGTGTAATATAATATGTCCTGCGCAATTGGCTAATCTCCTTACATGAGAACAGCCACCATAGCCGATAATCGGCTAGGAGGACATTATCATCACTACAAAGGAGGAAAGATTTTCTTATATTTCCATAAAATAAAGTGTGAAAGAAAAGCAGAAAGAATGAAAGCAGTACTGCAATGATGTCCTCCTAGCACTACACACATGTATGCACTAGTACTGCAATATTAATGCAAAAATTTTAACTTTTAAAATTACGTTTATAAGTTCAGTCTAACAGGTTAAATTTTAATACCATTAAAGTTACCATAGTATTACTAAAAAGTACGTAAATAATATGTTATTTGCATTATTATCAGGTTAGTCAGAAAGTCAAACTTGAATGTGGAAACCCAAATGATATGTACAGTCAGCACCAAAAGTCGATGAACAGAATCAACATGACAAAACACCTGATCACAATAAAATGTCATAAGTTATAGTCGCAACTAGGAAACAAAATAGACTGTACACCAGAAATTTACAAAAGTCGTTAAACACGAATATTTCAAAAGTATCTGTGCACTAGTATTCCTAAAGTCGCTGTACACCATCAATCCAAATGTCGCTGAACATGACTGTATCAAAAGTCACTGAACAGCTGTAAATACAAAATTAGGTTAACAAAGTATATTTTTAATGTTGCCGTGTGTTAATATACTTTTGACGCTTATGCTGTTCAGCTACTTTTGAGACAATGCTTGCTTGACCTTAATAATGTATGTTAACACGTTAGTATCTATTTCAGTACTTATTTACAAAGCAATTATATTTTTAACCGACTTCCCAAAAAGGAGGAGGTTCTCAATTCGTCGGGATCTTTTTTTTTATTTTTTATGTATGTTCACCGATTACTCGGAGACGCCTGGACCAATTTGTTTTCTTTTTTTTATTGATAGGGTTTACCTCCCTGGTGGTCCCATAATCACACGGTCAGGATCTGATGATGGAAACCCTGAGAAATCGAGGGCAACTTTCGAAAATTGTAGGCATACGTAGGGTAAAAACTTGACACTAAGGCGTATGTCTCATAACACTATGACATGGTGAAGGTTTGAAGCTTATCTGATGATGGATATCAGAGAAGGTCGAAGGAACTCGACAACTGAATGTGTAAACTGCCTCGTGTTTGGGCTTATGTTATTTGTATTGATGAAACCTTTGCAACAGTGAAGGTTTGGAGCTGACCTGATGATGGAGACTAGAGAAGGTCGAGGGAACTCGACAACTGAATACGTAAACTACCTTGTGTTTGGGCTTATATTATTCGTATTGATGAGAATTTTCCACTTATGCGGATAGTGACAATTATGCTTATCACTGAAAGCAAAAAACAAAAAAACTTTTTACAAAAAATAAAACTGACTCCCAAAAACACTGTAAAGCAAAAAAAAACTATTCTTAGGTGCGTCAGCCTCGAAGTCGGTGGCGAAATAAACTTAGTTACATCAATTAGCCACTGTCTTCTAGGCCGATGCACCTAAGAATAGTTTTTTTTTGCTTTACAGTGTTTTTATTGTCAGTAATCATACTAATCTATAATATGAAATACCATAAACATAACTCTTTTAATTAACATAACGGTTTTAGAAATAACTTCTTAGCTTTCGGATGAAAAAACATTTCATTCTACTGAAAATGGTCGTATGTCGCTCTGGCGCATAAATAATACTCGATATGCAGAACGTAATATAATCGATAACCGTGCAAGTGGCAGAATATCTGTTGGGTTTTGGGGGTGGATGTGCTCTGGTGGCCCTGGAGAGGCTGGAGAACTAATCGAGATAGGAGACTTCTGTGACGTTCATGCTCCGTAATATGCACATTATACGGTATTATTGTGATATTTATCGATTGATGTATCTCAAAAATAGAAATAAACAACTATGCACTTACACAACGTTTCAATTACTTCAGACTACGACAATCATACGCTAGACTAAGATTATCACAAGTCATGTGAATAGAAATAATAAATTAATAATTAAAGGAAGGTAGGTTTTGTAAGATTCGCGCAAAGTAAATTACTAGTACCGTCACAATAATCGCTTCGTAGATCATTAGAGTTATGTTTGTGTTATTTCATATTATAGATTAGTAAGATTACTAACAATAAAATATAATTGCTTTGTAAATAAGTATTGAAATAGATACTAACGTGTTAACATACATTATTAAGGTCAAGCAAGAATTGTCCCAAAAGTAGCTGAATAACATAAGCGTCAAAAGTATATTAACACACGGCAACATTAAAAATATACTTTGTTAACCTAATTTTGTATTTACAGCTGTTCAGTGACTTTTGATACAGTCATGTTCAGCGACATTTGGATTGATGGTGTACAGCGACTTTAGGAATACTAGTGCACAGATACTTTTAAAATACTCGTGTTTAACGACTTTTGTAAATTTCTGGTGTACAGTCTATTTTGTTTCCTAGTTGCGACTATAACTTATGGCATTTTATTGTGAACAGGTGTTTTGTCATGTTGATTCTGTTCATCGACTTTTGGTGCTGACTGTACATAATCAAAGGAAGTTTAACTGTCACGTTAGTTATTGATTTATGCTCTTTTCTATTTTCTAGATGAGGGACCACCCTTAACAATCAAGGAACTTAGAACAGTCACTATACTTAGAGAAATTCCATTCGTCGTGCCTTTTTCAACGCGTGTACTTATATTCCAAGGTCTTTTAGCCAGGTATGAGTGTATTTTTTATTCGTATTAAACACATTTAACCCCTATCTAGATGAGATTTTTACTTTGTTTTTTTTTTCAGAGAAAAACATGACCATTGGTACGAAATGTCGAACTTCAACGAGGGGCCTTCAATAAACATTAGTGTTCGACGGACGCATTTATATGAAGATGCATTTGACAAACTTAGTCCAGATAACGGTAAGAAAACTCACATACCGCATTTATTCCAATTTTATCTAATGTAAGACTCAGGGTACCCAAACGTCCGGAATTTTTTGGTCGAATTCGTAGCAATACTCCAGTTCATCAAATCTTAGGACTTTTATTAGGAATTTTGTGTTTTTGATCCGAGAACCATATTATTATTAGAACTATGTACTATGTACTTTCATACGAAAATGTACTTTATATCGGGCAATATTTAAAGTATTATTTAGTATTCTCCTTCCCTCCTTCCTCTTCTGATCTAAGAATGATATGTTTTCCTTACAGAACCTGATTTAAAACTGAAACTAAGAGTACAACTAATAAATCAAGCGGGCGCAGAGGAAGCGGGTGTTGACGGCGGTGGACTATTCAGAGAGTTTCTTTCTGAACTACTCAAGTAAGATATTTATCTATATGAAAATTATTTTTTAGTTCTCAGTAATAATGATGTCGAAATCAAAAGTTCATTATTATGTAATTTTAAAAGACGATGCAATGAAATCGGTTTGCATTCAATTTCTAAAGGTTAAAAAAGCTAAATTGCATTTTCCGCTTCCAGATCAGCGTTTGACCCGAACAGAGGCTTATTCCGGTTGACCATAGACAACATGTTGTACCCGAATCCCGCCGTACATTTGCTGTACGACGACTTCCCCATGCATTATTACTTTGTAGGCAGGATGTTGGGCAAGGTAACGTATCTCAATTATTATAGTTAGTTATATCTTTGATACATGGTCAGATCCAGCCCCAGAAAAAGGTCGTGGGCACAACAATTCTATTAAAAATCACATACCTATTATATTAAGTACAGGATTATGAAAGAGATTCATAGGTGTAGTACATACTTACATACATAGTTGAGTAAATAACCAAGTTCATAATGGGGGTATATAAGGGCAGTACATAAGGATAATACACAGGGGATTATATCTGGAGAACATTAGGTAAGTACATAAGTGAGCACATAGGGGTAGTACCTAGGGGAGTAGTAGATAGATAGATCTGAGGGCACGGCAGTGCCCCAGCCAAGACTCGAGCAAAGCGGGCACGGCCGTACCATCTTTTCTCGAAGCGTTTCGCGGCTATTTCAGCCCCCTGTATCTTCCATGTGAACAAAGCTAGGAGTTTAGGTTTTCGATGACCAAGAGTAAGTATTAGAACAAGCTCAGTCTCAAAATTACAAGACATTTGAATAAATAGTTTACGAGTTATGAGCGATCAAAGTTACACCATTTTGTCACTGACTCACTCACTGACCGATCATCAAAAGTCTAAGGTACTTCTAGCAAACTTAGAACCTTCAAATTTGGCACCAAGATAGGTTATTAGCTACATATAAAGGGAAAATTATAAAAACCTTAAAACTTAGTAAAAAAATAGGAAACAAATTTATATTTGCGGTTTTTCAAGAACATTGTGTATGAATTTTGACTGCATTGATAACTTTGTTATTTATTTATGTACAAAATGTTACTATTTGTTTTATTGTTACGTAGTGGTATATTGTTATTATGTATTAAATATACAACATATGAATAAAAAAGCTAGGTTTAAATGAAATGAATAATGATAAAATTTTTCATATTAATGCAGTGTGATAAACACTGCATGCTCGCTCGATAGATGGCGTTGTCCTGGTTTAAATCGCGCTATGGTTTCGTTACATAGCTTAGTATAAGTAGTACTTAAAAAAAAATCAAATAATTTCATGTGATAGCGTCATCTACCTCTGAAATAAATCTCTTTTATTCTAAAAGATATTCGATTAAAAAATTCGAAAATTTCGAAATTTTTTAGGTTAAAAAAAATATTGTTTACGTGCTACTTTAGGTGTACATATTTAGTTTGTTATATATTTAGTTAGTTGCATGTAAGTTAATTTAATTTGTTATATACTTAGAGAAGAAAGAGACCTACAAAAAATAAATTAGATCCCACCAAAAACATTAAATGTAAAAAAAAGCCAATCCTCTACGCAATTCCTCCACCGTAAAAAGTTTTGAGATCGCATAGAAGCCAAGTCCTGTTCTACTTTATTTGTAATAATAAATCAATATTTTGTGACTATATCAATAGTTTTGTTCACATTACAATAATACTGTCTTGGCCATGAGCACAAGTTAAAAGTCGCTCCTTGTAATAATGTGTAAATACCATTGAATTGATAAATTCTATGTGGACATGATTTTACGATTGGACTGATTGGAATTTGAGATCACCATGGACTAAACATGCGCCATAGTACATGTGCAGTTCATTGATGTTGGATGATACTGACTGTCGGTCATTTAGTAACAATTGAATGAACTAAAAGTATTTAATTCTGTGATATTAAACTTCATGTTTGACTTTCACCTCTCCAAGATATGCTGTATTATATTTGTAGTTTATTGTGCTCATGGCCAAGTCAATATTATTGTAAAGTGAACGAAACTATTGATATAGTCACAAAATATTGATTTATTATTACAAATAAAGTAGAACAGGACTTGGCTTCTATGCGATCTCAAAACTTTTTACGGTGGAGGAATTGCGTAGAGGATTGGCTTTTTTTTATGGTACGTTCACACGCGCGCGTTCAAATCGACATTCAACGGGCACAGTCACGTTCACGAGCGTCTAAACGGTACGCCCGAGCCCGTGAACGCGCCCGTGCCCGTGAATGCCGCGAACCGGGCGAGTGTCGGTTTTTTGGCAAAGTTCAAAGGATGAATGTGCGGGCGCCCGGCGACTGTTTACACGCGCGCGGGCAGTCAGTCTCTCCTGCGCTTTCGTGACGATTAAACGTTCTAAGAAAGTCGCTACGATCGGAGATTACAACATGGCGGAATTGTTAACGTCGTTAATCATTTTGATTCTTTTTCCAATAAAAATAAGTTAAGCCAAAGGCTATGACAGCAACAACACCGAGATCCTCGCTGCTCGCCATTCTTGCACTGACTGACACGACGGCGCGCGTGTGAACAGCTTGAATGTCCGCCTGCCCGCGACGGGCTGCACGCCGCGCAGCCCGCCAGGCAGCCCGCCGGGCTGCGCGGCGCGCGTGTGAACGTAGCATTACATTTAATGTTTTTGGTGGGATGTTCTTTATTAGGTACACCAATTTTACATTTTTGATCTTAAACTAGTTAAAGTAGGTGACATAATAGGCGGTCTTATCGCTAAGAGCGATCTCTTCCAGACAACCTTAGGATGGATTGAGACGAGAAGGAAAAGATAAGGATATGACATAAGGCAAAGTGTACACTCGTTCCTGCAACTTGTTGTAGTAATCCATAAGGGAATAGATATGGATGATTACATATACATAGGTGTCTTCTATTACGGAAAGCTCGTAAAGCTTAGCGTAAAGCTAAAAAGCGTATAAACGAAAAGCAGCTGCATTATATACAGTGGCGGATTAACCCTATAAGCACAACAAGCACGTGCTTGGGGCCCCTGTTCTCCAGGGGCCTCCATCCTCTGCTGGCGTTTCATTTTATACCTACATTTTATCGAGATTCATCCACAATATATCCGAAATCACAAGGCGCGAGCAGTTCGGGAGTGACCCTTCATACACCCCCGCCTCTAAACTTGATTGGTCGCAGTGCTGTAGATTGTTGTACGATCGCAGTGATTTTTTTTTTCAATTGTGCAGTTGTTATACAATTTTTTTTCGGCTTCTACTCATCGTTGGGCAAAGAATTAATAGGCAACGATAGCGTTCCGAAGTCGCTATCGTACAGTCGTTGGGAAGCTCACGCTGTAACTACGAGTGCAATATAACAAACATATCCGAAAATTTTGGATGCTTTAGATCAGTGGTCCTGGTGGTGGTGGGCTGGTGGTGCCTGGAGGCATTCCAAGTGGTCCGCGGACCACCGGTTAAGTCCGCGGACGTTGTTATCGATCTTACGTTATCCATCTTACTTGTCCAACAGAAAGAAATGAAGGTTTGAAATGTAGCCCTTTTACGAAATTTTAGTTCTGAGTCTTAAAACATAATCAAGATTTCCCGCTCGCTTCGCT
Organism: Helicoverpa zea; assembly: GCF_022581195.2. Taxonomy (NCBI): domain Eukaryota; kingdom Metazoa; phylum Arthropoda; class Insecta; order Lepidoptera; family Noctuidae; genus Helicoverpa; species Helicoverpa zea. The sequence continues at coordinate 10,705,409 of NC_061452.1, read as the reverse complement.
CGCGTTTTCAAAAACTATATGTCCTCGTTTTTACATTTGTCAACAAATTAAAAGTTAAGTACGTTTGGGCTACATTGTACGTAATTTTGGTTCTGAGTTTATAATAAAAATAATTAAAATTTCGCGCTCGCTTCGCTCGCGTATTCAGAAACTATGTGCCTTCGTTTTTGCATTTGTCAACAAACAAAAAATTAAGTACGTTTGGGATAAATTTTACCTCCGTACGAGTCCGAAAAAAATTTCGCGCTCGCTTCGCTCGCGCATTTGAAACTACATGTGCATCACTCTCGCTTTGCTCGGTCAATTTCTTCAACCTTCTATTTCCATTTAAGTAATAGGGGGTCTACACAGGCTCTGTGCTTAGGGCCTCGGATACTCTTAATCCGCCACTGATTATATACTTCAGTTTGTCTATATTATCAAGTGTTTCCCCAGGCGATGTACGAGAACCTGCTAGTAGAACTCCCCCTAGCGGAGTTCTTCCTGGGCAAGCTGTGCGGCTGCGGCGAGGCGGACGTGCACGCGCTGGCGTCGCTGGACCCCGCGCTGCACCGCGGCCTGCTGCTGCTGCGGGCTCACTCCCGCCGGGACGTGCCCGAGCTGGGGCTCGACTTCACTGTGCTCACTGATGAGCTGGGGGAGCAGAGGGTAGGCTCATATACAGCAAATTTTTATTTATTTTAGGTTGTCAAAAGGTCATTTGTAGTGTCAAGTAGTGCATGTCTAAGAAATAGAAGGAATGGTTTTTTTTTTAAGAAATACAAGTTGTCTATGATGTGTAGTGTACCATGATTTTGGTTTTGGTTTGTATGAAATTAAATTGGACAAGTTGCTGTGATTCTTTGCTTCCTGAGGGCTATACATATTTATCGAGCGGACAATGTCTATAGTCCTCTTCAATATAAGATATAAAAAAGGATAAAACAATACATTATAACATGTGTTTTTGTTTTCAGATAGAAGAATTAAAACCTGGTGGTGCAAACATTCCTGTGACAGCTGAAAATAGGATAGAATACATTCATCTAGTCGCCGATTATAAGTTAAATAAGTAAGTTAACTTTCATTACTTTCGATGTCCAAAGAATATTCAATAAAAATAACTGAATTTTAGTCTCATTCATTGCTCAAATTTAAATTATGTTAGATTTTACTGCGGATTTCAATACCCTATCCTACCGATGTTATAATAGTGAATGGTACTTGACAAATTATAAGGAGCTAATGTAAACATTCTAATTCTTATCGAAAATCAACGGATAAAATAGCTTATAGAAATCCACCATAAGGCTGCCTGACAAGGATTGCACAAAATCTCCGCTCCTCAATCCTATTGGTTAACATTTCTCAGTTTCTCCACTCTGCAGCCTAGCTCCACTCCGGTGGACAGGCAGCCTTAGGTTTGGTGTTTAAATTAGCATATTGAACAATAATTCTATTTTTTTATTTTGTAAATTTTTGGTGTCATATTTTTATATATTTTTTTATTATCCAGACAAATAAGGTCCCAGTGCAACGCGTTCAAGCGAGGCCTAGTGTCCGTGGTCTCCGCGGAGTGGCTGCGCATGTTCTCGTGCAGAGAGCTGCAGCTGCTCATCTCTGGCGCCGAAGTGCCCATAGACATCGAGGATCTCAAGAGATATACACAGTATGCAGGTTAGTTTCTACGTCAATACTTCAATATTAGAAGAAAAAAAGCTCAGAGACTACATACTTGAAAAATGTTTACACTGTTGCCTCGGGTCACATTTTGCAAGTGTGTGTAATATATTCTTTTTTGTAGGCCCAGGCCGCTTAGCGGTAGGCCAGGCCAGCGGCCAGGTAGCGGTCAGCTAATTATTAATTGTTTATGCTTCGTTAGAAAAAGCAGTTGCAATACATAGTCCTGTTACGCAAATAATCATTTTGCAAACTGCATATTCGCATATTTGTGCGAATATCCAGAAAAAATAAGATGTATTTATTCTTTCTGGATACATATACATCGATTTGCACTTTTGCTAAGCTGCTCAAATTATCTAGAAAGAAACTAGAACATCCATTACACATTCATTAACATTATCTACATATTCCACGACACAGGAGGTTTCTCAGCGCAGCATCCAACGGTACAATGCTTCTGGCGCGTGCTGGCGACGTTCACGGACGACCAGCGCCGGCAGCTGCTCAAGTTCGTCACCAGCTGTTCCAGACCACCACTGCTTGGCTTTAAGGTAATTGAGATAGTATAAACCAACTATAAAAAGAGGTTCTTAATTATTTTTATGAGAAGCCTATTTTTTTATTTATACCATGATGGCTGGCAAGGAAAGCTGACCTTGCAATTCCCTGTCAAATGTTGAATCGAGCTTATGACTCAAACTTTTTAATAGACTGTTCGTTTTTATTTATATTGTAGTGATAAAGTTGGTGAATTGATCTCTACTAATTATGAACCAACACAAGGCACGAGTAAAACACTCGTCAAATAATTTTTTTACTCTTTAGAGAGACTAGTAGACTATGAAGTTCTCTAATGACTGTAACAGTCAAACTGTATAAAAGCACTCTTGCGCATATGCATTCAAAAGGCTGTTTGCCGAACGACAAAGTTATTTTACGAGAGGTGTGGTGTTTTTTCTACATGAAGTTACTGTTGTAGTGTTTGACTATGAAGTTACTGGACGCCACCTTTTGAGCGACAAAGTAGTATAAGAGTATATTCGTTTAAATCACTGTTATCTTAGCACTAGTGACCAAGCTGTCTTTTAAGCCCCCTTTTCCAATCAAATAACGTTTCTTGTATCCCAGGACCTGCAACCCCCGTTCTGCATCCAATCAGCGGGTGCATCAGACCGTCTTCCGTCATCGTCTACCTGCATGAACCTGCTGAAGCTGCCGGAGTTCCACACGGAGGAGCAGCTCACTGAGAAGTTGTTGTACGCCATACAGGCCGGCGCGGGCTTCGAACTTAGCTAGAGTGAGTACCATCATCTTCTCATCTTCCGAGCCTTTACCCAACTATGTTGGGGTCGGCTTCCAGTCTAACCGGATGTGCTGTGCACCAGTGTTTTACAAGGAGCCACTGTCCTATCCCCCCTCAACCCAGTTACCCGGACAACCAAATACCCCTTGGTTAGACAGGTTTAGCTAGAGTGCTTATATTTTTTTCTTATATTTTATTGCTATACACCGTGAGTTGAAAGTTAAATTTAATTGACGCCAAACATATTAAAACGAATCTAAACTTTTTTTTTTCAATCAAAATATAGAATGATGGGGGCGTGTCATAGTACAATTATTGTAAAGGTCTCTATACTTCGGCCGTTCAGAGAATGCGTTCCTGACACCTATCAGTTAGTCACGACTAGTGATGGGCACAACATAACACTGAGTTCGTTACCGTTCCTTCAAAATGAACCGCCGCATTATTTTAAGATTATTTTCGTTTTAAATTGGCGGAATCATTTGTTTTATATTTTAGTTATTTAAGTGGAAACCAAAAAAAGGTAATATTCATATAATAAAATTGTTTTATTTATTCTTTGTTACAAGTACATTGAATTGAATGTGCGAACAGAATATTAATTAGACTCTTTATTGCTTGAGGAGGTGGTGTCTTCATCATCATCTTCGCCTACATGTATAATTATATTATTATCAATAACAGAATCAATCCTGATATCTCGGTCTAACAAAAGCCGGATAATCAAATAAAAACAGATCGAAAACACTTGAAAAACGTGGTCTATGCGCACGAAACGACAACGGACGACTGTTTTAGCGTCACAAAATGGCGGCCCATAACGCCATTTGGGGTTACCATTTTTAATCTAAGTATAAAAATGCGGTTTGGTCATAGTTTTATTTTTATATTTCATAAAAGTTATAATTAAGTCTTATAGTCCATTATTTTCCAATTCTTAAAAAGAAAATCAAAACGTATTATTTTATATTATAACTGTATAAGAACAGATTACGATACTTGCCTGTTATTTTTAGCACAGCACTACAAAATATAAACCGCTGACATAACCTTGTAATAGCGCAGTATAGATTTAGAAAAATATTGTTTACCAAGTTATTTGACACTCAGTTTGGCACAAAATTATAACATTCATTGATTATTGATATAATAATGTTGTTTTAATGCTCCTCAATTGTTAAAACGGTAAACAACCAGCAAAAATATTTTTATCGTAACTGCAACGCCATTGCAAAGTTACGTCGTCAGTTCAATCGCGACGTGTCAGGAACGCATTCTCTGAATGGCCGAACTATAGTAAGAATGGTTCACTACACCTATTTAGTATTTAAATATGTACCGCGTAATTTGGTCACATTTATGCTACATGTCAAAGCGTAAACACATCTTTTTTTAAACTTGTAACGCATGGATATTGAAATTGAATACAGGTTCATAGATTTGTAATGTAATATTTTGTTCTCTTACAAACTTTTCTTATTCTCCTATAAACGTGAGTCAAGACTTAGGCTGGTTTATTTCCCAACGCAATGAGTTGTTGTTTAGTGAGTACTTCCGTTCATTATTTACGTTTTTGTGCAATATGATCTACTTAATTCCTTTAAAATTCTAATTGTATACTGAGTGTGAAACTAATTTCAATTTTGTTTCCAGGTACAATCACAAATACCACGTATTTAGATAGTTGTCTACTAAATATTTGGAGGTTTATTGTTAGTTTTATTTTCCCACTGTAGTAGTTCACTAACCACTAACAAATCGCATTTCTTGTGATAATAGAATATCCGAATATATTTGAGAACTATTGCGATGTGGTTGTGTTTCTGTAAATAATCGTTACCGTTAGTTATTTTCTCGTGTTCTCTGTTTAAGAAACATATCTTGTGTATTTCTAATGTACTCATCTTTTATTCACATTAAATTAAATTATTTATTTATAACAATTACTCACTTCTTCTAAATTGGTATTATATTTCTAATTTATGGAGCATAGGGTGTGTTGAGGTTCAATAGATAAAAATGTTAGTGCAATGTTGTTACATGTAAATAATAAAAATTGTGTCGAATTTATACACTAGCTGTTCTAGATTAGGTACCTGGGATTGTGTAAAAGAGTAATAATATTTTTATTTTATTGAATTTTGTAAATGTCCAAATACATGTGATGGAGTGTTGTGCTTCCATCGGTCGTTGTGATGTGTGCCCGGTCTTGTACAAACTATTCAGTCGTGTCAAATTTGGGACTTTATATTTTAGTACCTATTGAATAAAGTTATCTGAATCTTGTACTATCGTTTTTTTAATCGACCTTATTGTCGTACAGCCCGATTCGTATCACCTGTGTAGACAAACGAAAGTGAGAGGCGGATGGTTATCGGACTAGAATAGACATACGGTACAGATGTGTCAGTGTCATGCCTAGCACTACGCTGAGATAGTAGTTGATAACGTTCGTCACAGTGAGTGCATGACGCTATGGCGACCACCGGCCGCGAGCACGTCACCGCACAGTCCCGCACCCCTAACATCAGCGCTACAGCAGACACCTATGGCGCACAATGCCTTGATTGACGCACGCCACTTTATTGATCATCGTAATTTATATTACCGGAACATTGAATGCCACCTTTTTAAACCTGCAAGATTGATGCCCGCTGTATACGAAATATTTATTGAAGTTATTCCAATTCGTCATGTTGTACCAATGAATGTTTGTGGGACCGGGACTTGATTCTCGGAGATCGAAAACGCGATACGAATTCAATTAAGATTGATTGCGGCAATCAGTTTTACGTGACTGCCAACATCGAATCTTCTGCAGTTGTACTGTTGAAATGATGGGCCATTGATCGACTGTATTGTTTATAGTACCAGATCATATTCTTAATTTTATTCAGTCTACTGTCTGCCGTTTTAGATAGCTAAGAAAAACTGTTCCGGTTGATTTAGAAATGCAGTTGTCATCTTTTTATGGAATAGGACGGACCACATTTTATCGACTGCATCCGGAAAGGTAGTTGACTCACGTAGAAACTTAGATATAAATAAATGAAGTAGAAAGTAGTCGCTGCAAAAAGTAAAGCGTGTGACATGTGGGTCTGATTTTCTTGTAAACTGGAAAAAAGTTTGACGCTTCAAGGTCCTTAACCATCCATCAGCCTTATAAACGGAACCAGCTGTTACATATTTGTGATTTCTAAGAGAAGTTCTTGTGCCCGACAAATAGATACCTACCGTTTTCAATTCCCCTTACTAACTGGACCCAAATAGAAATCTGACAAGTGACAGCCTATACCCGATAGTTAAGTTGGCTTATTTTCCTCTTTCCAAACACGTACCTACACAATGTTTAATAAATTACACATCTAATAAGTTACCGTGAACTTGGCGGCGGCCCATCAATAACCAGCATTAATATTGGCTTAGGTGCATTCATCGGGACCAATATGGCGGTACTCGCCGCCATTACCGTTTTGACAGTTGCAATCAATCAACCCTGATGAATGAGGTTCGCGAGCTCAGAGCTGTGTGCGGTAGCCGTGCACACAAAAACTATAAACTACATTAATGTTTTGATTTCGAAACTGTATTTAGACATGCTATTTGGCCGTATAAGTCCGGAGTATCTCAATCAAGGGCTTATAAGGATAAGCGTTAAGAATCTTGATCGAAAGCGTAGGCCGACGAGAGGGATTATAGAATTGCTGTGTGTTTTTAATTTTGCAGTGGGCGCTGCGAATTTAAATAATAAAGTTAATGTAGTCCATGGTTAGGAATTGCAAACATTTCGTTTTTTAGTTTTATTCGTTATTTAGTTCTAAATACGAATGCCCATACCGAGGATACCAGGAGATGATTCACGAAATCTCAATATTGCTCAAGTCCTTACAGAACCGTGTTCGTTTACAAGAATCTTGAAATCCTATATCTTGTAGCAGCCCTAATATCTCTATGTCTGCATCAGTCTTTGTCATACAGTTGTTGAAGATGAAGGATTGAGCTGACAGCCGGTGGCGTGAGTCGCCCCGGGCCACCGCGCTCGGTTCATTCTCTGCCAATGAAAAGATTAAACGACTGTCCGTCAGCCGACTCGTACCTAATGTGAATTAAATTACCGCTCCATATATTACTCAATAGTCTGAATACGTGCAACAACTTATGTAATCGCATGTGTAATGTTCACGATATCTTAATTATCTTCGAGCAGTGTTGTAAATAATTAATTCTAGATACTAACTGTGCAAAGTGCAGCAGGGAACCTTATGCCGTTGCCTTATATCAAAACCTATTTGTATGGGTTACCTACTACGTCCAAAGCTCTTTAACAATACAATGTGTTCTCAAAAGTGGTGTTGCGGTTATAACACAGCATTACATTGTTAGTGTTCGATGCACTCAGGATTAACCTCAACGACTTTCAAAGATGGATAGCCGTCATAAACGCTGAACAACAGCGGCACTCAGCAGGCAGGTCACGCGTGCGCGTCCGTGCCGATTGTCGCGCGAATTCGACGGCGCCCATTTAATTTGCAACATTGTTCACCAAACTGCAACCATGGAAAGTTACGATGGTATTTGGGGGCTGAATAAGAAATCAAAACATTTTTGTCTTGCAAATTAAAACGTTTTAGTGTACCTGAGTAGTAAAGCTAGGGCTAAGTTATGTAGCCAATGAGCAGGTACGATCACTTGCTTTCCCAAATAAAATGAAAAAAAACCTAATACGTACAAAACGACTAGCAAGCTGATCTGCATTCAGTCCCATTAATAGCAGAAGCAAAAAGAAAATAGTTTTGCTCCTTATCCCATATCTACGCAATTAAGGATCCTTCTAAACCTAAGCGTATTAAACGCTTAGTTAATCGTTTAATACGCTTAGGTTTAAATCCAGGAACTTACACAATATGCGTCACGAGCAAATCTAACGAATTAGAAGATGATACGGCTTATTGATAGTGAGTCGTTCAGTGAAATAATGGCGTCAAGTGTCGTACAAAAGGTGACAACGGAACAATACGTCGCGGGTGGTCGCTTTGCTAACTGATACACTTCTCGGAAGGTCAGACCTGAGTACCTTTAAACCTCCGAGCTACTTGAGCTCGTAAACCTCTAGTCTGCAGGCTTTGCGGCCTATAATTATGTATACGGAACTCCTTGGTCAGTATATGAGGAAGGCTTCGAAGGACAACCCTAATGATTGTTTAGAACGTTCCGAGAAATATTTATTGAGTTTGATGAGTTCGGAAATTAGTGATGAAAGTTTGCGTGTAGCTTTGTTTTTGGAAAAGGAATTAAGATATTAGATTATTGGTTATTAATGTTTTTAAGGACTTTGAATTGAGATTTAAATTATTGTGTATTTTCCTTTTTTTTATGAAATACTTACATATTTCCTAGCATTCTTAGATATGAAGAGACTATAAAACAGAGATGCGAGGAATTAGCTTAAGATTCTATTTGTTAGTATTTTTTCCACAGATAAAACCTGAAAATGACTGGACTATAATAATATACCTAGTAAAACAAATGCATCTCGGGATATGCGGGTATTTGTATTAAATGAACCCACTGGCTATGTAAGTATAACAAGTCGTTAAACAAAATGTAAATTTTATTATCACCTGGGCGTTTCTCTTTATGGAAAATAATTAAAAGCCTGGGGCCCGATTCTCCTAAGTTAATAATGTCAAAATCGAATAGTAATCGAATCGCAATACGATCGTAATAGCAGTTTTAACCATATCGGGCATTCTGCTACTAATAAAAGACCAATCGTATTCGATTGACATTTGATTGGTGTGCGATTGGTATGCTATTTTGGTAATTTTGGTCTATAAGGTAGTTTGCCGTGCAATCATTTTGCAATCGTAAAACATTTGCAGACAAAATGATTCATTATTGAATGACAGAAAAGAATAAAAACGTTTATTTCAAAGAAAAAATAGCGGAATGCCACATACGCTTCAATAGTAATCGAGTCGGGATTGGATCTCAGTCGAATCGAGTCGAACGTCAATCGAAGGTCGCTTAAGTAAAATTAGGAGAATCGGGCCCCTGAATAGCGGTGGCGGCGGCGCGTTTGTTTAGTACCAACTAATTTTGGTATAAATAAGCAATTTGTGTGGGAGTTATGACCATAAAATGTAAACGGGTGACGATCGAGTCCATATCTTTTCCTTTTGCAATACTGTCTCAAGTAGGTCTAAATACCGTTTACCTATTTTGAAATTATCCGACGCTTGACAAACATTAAATTTAATCTAATGGCAATTCTGCCGGCAGTAAAGTAGCTGGTAGACATAAAATCAAATCTAAATAGTAATCTTATACGATTTCGTCACGGCTTGTTGGTTGTTCGCGCCGGTCCGTAATGGCGGCGGAGATATGGCCTGGTAAATGTTCCGAGGTGACATATTATCTAGGCGCACCGGTGCACTAGATTTGATGTGACGCGAGATAAATCCCAACTCGCTATCTATTTCAATTTCATTGGAGCGCGCGATATCGTACAAATCTCGGCCTTATTCTGTCCGGCTGGCAGCGCTCGCGGGCCGCCGCGCGCCGACGCGGACCACCCAAGACGATTCACAACCACTCCTAAACATAGCGTCTGTCTATCTATCTGTTTATACTAAACGATACCAACAGATACAAGAATAACGAAATCCGAGATGAATGTCAGCTCATTCGTTTTATTATCGCCCAACGCGTACATTCGTATTTTCAGCTCGTGAAGAGTCCGAAATGAGCCTTTATTCTTATTGCATATTCATTGTGACGTATCAGATGGTTATAAAACCTGATAATCACATCATAATATCCACTTCTGAGATCAATAAAAGCAACGTGTCGTCGTAAATAAGACCTGCATAAATCTAAAAACGATTCATTATTATGAGGTCGTAAGAACTTAATTTACCCGAATAATAAAATGAGGTATGTGCCTTTTTTTTTTTTTTTTTTTATCGACGTAAAATCATCAAATGACCCCTCCCGCTGTGGGTTAGCAGCGGTGAGGGAGTGTCAGACTCTTACTGACTAAAATCGTCGTGTTCCGTCATAGGCCTTTTATGTACCAGGGCCGCGGTATCTCTTTCGAACAACCCGCAGCCCCGGCAGGCCTTGGCCCTGCTGGGCCCCGCTGGGGTTGCTGACGTCTCTTTGAGGAGCGCGTGGAACAACGCGCGCCGTCGACACGGGTCTGTCGTCTAGGAAGACAGAGGGACGATGAGCCACCCGAACTCACCGCCCACAGACCCACGCCTACGGTGGCCGGGAGTCATCTCGCGACACCCGGCGCCCATGGTGTCTACCTGGTCCAGCGCGGCGGCCGGGATGAGAGGTGCGAACTCTCTGGCGTTCCGCCTCCTCCTTCTCGAGCATGACCGCTTCGCAGAAGGAGGCGACGGCATCCCATTCCCTCTCGCCCCGGACCATGGCCTGAACCAGGGCCGGACGCGAGAGGTCGCCGCCGCCCAAAGCCTCGACGAGGACCCGGCGGTGCCCCTCCCATGCGGGGCACACCTGGACTGTGTGGTCCACCGTGTCCTCGGGGCTGTCCGCACAATGGTGACACCCGGGCGCCTCCTCACGACCGATGCGGTGCAGGTACCTCCCGAAACAACCGTGTCCGGTGAGGACCTGCGTCATGCGGTACGTGAGGGCGCCGTGACTCCTCCCGAGCCACTCCTCAAAGAGGGGACTTACCGCCACGATGGTGGCGTGCCCTGCACTGGGTTGCGATAGTCGCTCCCTCCAGGCCACCATGAGATCGCGCCGGAGCTCCGCCCGCTGCGCGACAACTTGCCGCGGCAACGGGGTTTCTCCCCGGCGCTGAGCCTCCTCGCGCCAGTCGTACAGGCGCAAGAAGACCCTCGCCTCCAGATCCCACGGTGGCAGTCCAGCGAGTAGGCCAGCTGCTTCGCGGGAGATCGTGCGGTACCCCCGGATTAGCCTAATGGCTATCACCCTTTGGGGCACGTTCAGGTAGTGCACAGCCCGCGGCCGTGCCGAACGTGCCCATACCGGGGCCCCGTAAAGGGCCATGGACCGCATGACCCCCGCGTAGAGTTTACGGCAGGGGGCGTTTGGGCCTCCCAGGTTGGGCAGGAGCCGCTTGAATGCAGCACCTGCCTTCTCCAGTTTGGGGCCCAAACGTCGGAAGTGCTCGACGAAGCTCCACCGGCCGTCGAGGACGAGTCCCAGGTACTTCATCGCCCTCTCGACGCCGATGGTAGCCCCCCCCACCGTGACTTGGGAGCCTGAAGGTGGCGCGTTCCGAAGCCCATGAAAGCACATGGCCTCGGATTTGTGCAAGGCCACCTCCAGTCCCAGCAGCTGGATCCTCTCGATGACTATCGCAACCCCGCGCGTCATTATGTCGGCCGCCTCCTGGTGCGACCTCCCTTGTGCCAGAACCAGCGTGTCGTCAGCGTAGCAGACCACGCTGACGCCGCTAGGGAGGTCGGCGCGCAGCACCCAGTCGTAGCCGATGTTCCACAAGAGCGGCCCCAGTACCGACCCCTGCGGAACACCGCATGACATCTCTCGCCGGTTCCATTCCCCGTTGTGACCAGGGTAAATGATGGACCTATCCGACAGATAGGCCTCGACCACGCGACGAAGGTAGGTCGGCACCCGGTGATACCGGAGTGCCTCCCTGATGCAACTCCAGGGAAGGGTGTTGAAGGCGTTGGCGATGTCAAGAGACACCGCCAAGACGACCCCCCCCCGGGACACAGCATCCCCCGTCGTGAGAGCTCTCACGCGCATGATGGCGTCCACCGTTGAGCGCCCCTTGCGGAAATGAGGTATGTGCCTAAAGTCGTACTTTGGCGGTGGGTAATTTACGTGTAGCTTGTATGTAGGTTTATACAGTAACGTTATGTGAATTTGAATGCGGTTATTGTATTATGTGTTTTATTTTTCGCGAGGTAGTGTGGCGACCGTCATATTTCACGATGTCTGGTCAAAGGGGATCGCGGTCGCGGTCTCGTGTTATACGGTCAAACCGTTGGAATTTTTGATTGAGAGCATAGCCGAATGATACCTCGGCAAAATATTTAACGATAAAATATTTTATTAATTTGTTATTGTCGTTGATAAATTAGAATGGATTTTAAGTTATTGATCGAAAAACCTTTGTTAAGACCTACCTGCTCGAGCTCCTTTGATAGGTGAACCTAATTTATTTGTGCTGTTTTTTTATTTGTTTGTGTATTGTATAAAGGACAAGATGAAATCTGTAGATCATCAGAGGGGCGTACTTAGGTGCGGTGAGGCGTTGTCAGTGAGACATGGACAGAACTTGCTCTTATCGCGGCTGCAAAGTCGTGTGACACATTGTACGGTCGACGAGAAAACTGTTACACTTTCTTCAACGTATATTTTGTCCTCATATTTATAGGCATTTTTGTTAAATTTTCATCAATAAATTAAATTGTTTTAATGATGTACAAGTAAAATTAGAAATTCACCACGTAGCGATTCAAATTAACACTACATTAGTCTTATAAATTCGTCTAGAATTAATTGGCCGGCAAAGATGAATCAGTGCTGGTCGAGAAAGTTTTTGTGATATTCCCAAAATTCCACCTTGATTTTATGATGCTTTTGATAGAAATTAGACTATCTAATATTCTTTGCGTTTCCAGAAATGTCATCAAAACATTCAGAACCTAAATAAAGATATTTTAAAATAGGCTGAAGTTTTGCAGTTTGACTTGCGTTCTCATCTGTACTCCTGCTATGAGTAGAGGCAGCTCGTAATATCCGTCTTCCTCAGTGTCGTACAGAAACAACAGTGTTAACGCTAATGCTTTTATTTGACTATATCACTCACATCCATGCGAAGCCTTCGTAAATCGACGTGGGTGGTATCTCGCTCTTGTTTTCTCATAAAAACAAAAGAAAAAACTTAAATCCCCAAAGGAAATTAGTCCCTCTAAAACATGGTTTGGACATGTGTTACTTTTTTCGCTTTAAACACGTCTCTTGGTAAGATTTATGTTTTGGTTCCTCTCCGACATAAACTTGTGGTCAAGTAAACGTAAAACTTTGGAAGGATTAATTTTAAATAGAATGAAACTAAGTCTACCCACTCGTTCTGTGATCTTCAGAGCGTTGTTTTTTATCGCATTCGGTTTGTTTGATTTCGAAATCCTTCTTAGAGTATTTGCTGTTGGATTTTGTTGTATTTTATGGAATGATAAGGATTGTATTCGTTGCGCAGGTAGAGCGTAGCACAGGTAGCACAAACAGCTACTGTTCGGTCCTGAGTACACACTACACACAGCTTAGCACACAATGCACGGGGTACGTGGACAACGAGACGAGGGGAAAATATACAGGCTTCACTGCACACCTACCCTTAACTTACACCTAATACCAAGTTGCGTGTCGCATTTGTAATGTTATTATGTAAATGTAGGCACATGTTAAGCCTTGTTTAACACGTGTATTTACTTAATGATGTCGGTTGTAATTAAACAGATTGTTTGTAAAATTAGCGGTGTTAGAGTCGCAATAACATATTACACGCGATAATGGTGTGCTCATGTCAGCAAGTAAGTTTTTGTAATTAGCATCAAAATATCAAACAAACAAAAATACGCCGTTCCTAACTTCTAATAAACCATGCATTTATTGCCTAAGTAACTTTAATCTAGAGATTATTGAGGCGGTTATTTTCTCAATAAATGGCTATTCTGACGTAATATACGATAATCCTTTTCAAGAATTTCAACAATGGCGCTTCCTATAAGATTTTTTCCAATCCTAATACTGCACACTACTTGAGAGCTTCTTATAGTCGATATTTAATACAATGCAAAAGTGTCGGCCAATTGGGCTGACACCGTCGCCGTTATTGTTTACCTTGTCCGGTGGCACTTGAGGTAACAAGCAGTTGCTAACTGTGTCGGCAAACAGCCCCTGACGGCTCCGTGCTAATAGTTCCAGCCAGACTGTTGATACAGGAACAGGACTTCTCACAACTAACGATCACTGCTCACCGAGCTACGCGACAAAAAATCATGCGAAACTTTTGTGTCGACCCGACTGACGCTAAAAAGGTGTTAGGAAAGAGAACGAGAGGTAGTGTTTGTAACTGAAATGTTTTCTAGTGTTCTTGTCGTCATATTTTAAGTATTACTTAATGGCAATTGATGAGTTACTTGATTTTTATTCATAAATCATCAATCATCTTTCACAGTCTTTGCCGGCTTTCAGAAGCCAAGAAATCTGTCAACTAATAGGTCTCTCTCTAATCTTTTTACAAAACAGCTTTCTGTCATAAAGCAATTATCTTGAATTAGCTATACATAAGAGTAAAATAATGTGAGCAAAAAAGTATAACACAAACAAAAAAGCCACCATGACTAAAAAGAACCAAATCGAATAGCATCTGGTCTGCTCTTGCAATGCAGACTTATGAAAGGCTGCCACCGCTCTGAGCGATTACTAAAGTACAAAATACAGATAAATCAATTAAGTTTAATACAAAAAACATTAAAGATAAATTCAGGAGCGAGTCGCGCTCGTCATCGGTCCCACGCGATGACAGCGCGACGGATTAATGTAAATAATCGCACTGTGATCGCTCGCCGCCGCCACGGTGCGTACCGACTGGACTTACGCAGGATGCACGCCTATCACTGAGCCTTGCTGCCAGAAAATTGTGGGTTTCCATTCGAACACAGTTTTTCCATTCTGAATGTAACGAGCCAACACAAGCATGGTGATACATAGTTACATCATAGTGTGGGTTCTTAACACGCCGAGGAATGATGGAGCTAAGTATAAAGTATGATATTGTGATTCCTCTTAAAAACTGTTCTTAAATCTGATATGACTTGATCTGCCCAGGCTGCAGAATTCTACGAAAAATTTTCCGTGGTCCTGGCACACAAAGGGCTCCAAAAAAAATTGAAGGGTTATTTATCTTCAGTAAAAGACTGACACTTCCCACTGTACTATACTCACAGCGAGAGGAGTCTTTTCACTTTGAAGATCTATTGCAGCATGAAGTTAGGACATAAATATATCCAAATCAATGCCGACATTGCAACTGGATGTGAAGCAAATAAAGATGAGTAAAACAAAGAATTGGAAATCAAAGTAAAGACTTTATCCATAGTGCAAAATCTAGAATGAAAACTGTAACCCGTGGCAGTGGAAACAGTAGCTTAGATATAGATTGAAGAGTGAATTATCGATGTTGCGCTCCAAGCTAAGTTTGTTCAGCAGCCGAATACCACCATGACTAAAGCAAAGTTAAAAAAATAAAAAAAATCTGGGAACGGACGACATCCTGCCCTTTCATTAAGTTTCAGTTTTTCTGAGCGCTGACCTGCGCCGCCACAATTATCCGTTAATGATTGATTATGCTGTTTACTTTCCATTTCTGTAATGTCACTGTTTGCTTTATCGTGAGATAGTTTGTACAAAGTTTCAAGTTTTTGTCACTATTTAAACATCTTTTTCCTTTTAGGATCATAATCAAGTCCAGCCGGCTCTACCCACGGCAATTTACAGCCCATTGTGCAGCCGGCCTTATCTCGTGCGTTCTGCTAATTGAGTCATTCTACACTAGGAATGGCATTGTTTGCAAAACTTGACCATAAGTCAGCCGCAAACTATTCCACGTGGGTGGTCTTCTAATATGATCTACAGACGTTCATCCTACTTAACTATTGTATAATTTTGCATGAATTTAGTCTTGCACATAAACTTTAATTTAAATTACTTCGAAGTTACGGACAGTTTCGTAATGTAGAAGAATGACCAGAACAAATCTAAAATGATGTTTAATAATTATTACGGACATGAAGTCGCAACAATATCTTTGTTATAGTCGGAATTTGCAGCTAGACTTTAGAGATACATTGTATATAATTATAGCCCAAAAGCTCTTCAGTGTTTATTACGTAAAGCCGAGTTGTAGCGGCTTTTAAAGCTTAATTATGTGGCAAGCTTTTGTCCTGCCAGTCTCTCACGGCTCGTCTTAGAAACATATTAATAGACAAATGCGTACAGGATGCGTGACGAAAAGCGCATGTATGGTGCTCGTCGCTAGTGCCGGGGCTCGGGGTGCGCCCGCGCCGAACGCCGAACAAATTGATTATAGCGCGCTGAGTGACAGCCGACCACCCACGACGCTGATGCAACCGCATTGTGAGCTGCGACCAACTACAGCTATTGTGAGCACGCAGCTAGCAGCAATTTGCGACCATTCAAATGTCAGGCATTGAAAGATAATCCTGTTTATAATAATCAGACTTAGCACCAGAACGTAGGTTGGGTAGCCCTTTCAAAGATTCTTCTAAAAGACATATCTTCAACTTCATTTGATTTCGCTAGTCAGATTAAATACATGATTCCCGAAGGCATGTCTTGACTGCATCTCAGCATCATTGAGATCAGGGGAAATGATAAGGAAAATTGGAACTTGTAAATAGCATAGGAGTTACGTCTACATCAAGTAGGAAGAGTGATAATCAAGTGATCCATATCAACATTTTCTTCGGGAGAAAAAAGTCATGTTCAGTATGATGTTAGGTAAAGTTTTTCTTAGCATATTGTTTGACCTGTAAACTCTGAGCTTCTAAAGGCAAACCTAATAGCTCTATTGCTACCTATTCAAAAATGGAAAGTTGATGTAAATATTATGATATCTAGGATCGTAGAATAAACATGAAGGTTAAGCAGCGGTGGAGGCGAGCGCTCACGTTCCTTACTATCCTTTCCTGCTATTAGACTCCTTAATTGCTCTCAAATTGGTCATGTTACTCTCTTTTATGGCAATGCGGTCAAACATAATTGTTTTTATGTGTGCCTGTTTTTTAACTCTGTATTATTAGTTTTGAAATCGGACGTTGGTGGTCTGTCATTAGTGCTGCACGGCTCGTCTACGGCATTTTAATAGTGTAATCGCTAATTAATTATTTGGTAACGATTTCAATGTCAATCTTTATGGAAAGTGTTGACACTAGATAATATAGATATTTTATTAAACTTTTATATTTTACTGTTAATTTATTCAAGCCACATTTATAATGTTCGCTAGGTCGGTATAATGGTGTATTTCTAGCGGAATGTATCTGCTGTATTTATGTGAGTTCCTCGCATAAGCTAGATATGTATCGGGAGCATGCCGGCAATATTACGTTGATTATTTATTAGTGAGCAGATAATAAATAATTATTATAGTTTCGCATAAATATTTTATATTTATGACTACCCATATAAAAATCTAGATTTTTTTGTTAGAAACACATATCGTATCAGCGTAAGACGGTGTTTCATATTCAGTGGTATTCTCGTAGGTAGAGAGTGAAAGTGCTCTGACAGAATGGGAAGCGAACAAGTTATTTGAACTTGCCTGTTTTAAATTGTGTATAGAGTACGTACAAGCAACAGCCCCTATGTACACCGAGCGCCGCCGCTTATTACCTTTAATGAAGCTTGACGAAAGAACCAATATGAGTGCGGGCACGAAACTCAAACACGGCGCGGGCGACATCCAGCGTGCGAATTGGTACGAGTTTAAAACTCACACGTAGCGGTATTTCCTTTGTTCCGCTGTCGTCCTGGGAGGCTACCGGCCAATAAAACAGGCCGTTTCGAACAATGGCCACATAAAAATTGGGAGTACTGAACAAATGACGTACGAGTATGACGAAGTGATTCGTAGGCGACGACTTAACGCGTTGGCTGTTCGGCAGTCCCATACTCGTAAAACTTATGACTGATCTTAGGACTATAGTTCGGCCATTCAGAGAATGCGTTCCTGACACGTCGCGATTGAACTGACGACGTAACTTTGCAATGGCGTTGCAGTTACGATAAAAATATTTTTGCTGGTTGTTTACCGTTTTAACAATTGAGGAGCATTAAAACAACATTATTATATCAATAATCAATGAATGTTATAATTTTGTGCCAAACTGAGTGTCAAATAACTTGGTAAACAATATTTTTCTAAATCTATACTGCGCTATTACAAGGTTATGTCAGCGGTTTATATTTTGTAGTGCTGTGCTAAAAATAACAGGCAAGTATCGTAATCTGTTCTTATACAGTAATAATATAAAATAATACGTTTTGATTTTCTTTTTAAGAATTGGAAAATAATGGACTATAAGACTTAATTATAACTTTTATGAAATATAAAAATAAAACTATGACCAAACCGCATTTTTATACTTAGATTAAAAATGGTAACCCCAAATGGCGTTATGGGCCGCCATTTTGTGACGCTAAAACAGTCGTCCGTTGTCGTTTCGTGCGCATAGACCACGTTTTTCAAGTGTTTTCGATCTGTTTTTATTTGATTACCCGGCTTTTGTTAGACCGAGATATCAGGATTGATTCTGTTATTGATAATAATATAATTATACATGTAGGCGAAGATGATGATGAAGACACCACCTCCTCAAGCAAATCGGAGTCTGATTAATATTCTGTTCGCACATTCAATTCAATGTACTTGTAACAAAGAATAAATAAAACAATTTTATTATATGAATATTACCTTTTTTTGGTTTCCACTTAAATAACTAAAATATAAAACAAATGATTCCGCCAATTTAAAACGAAAATAATCTTAAAATAATGCGGCGGTTCATTTTGAAGGAACGGTAACGAACTCAGTGTTATGTTGTGCCCATCACTAGTCGTGACTAACTGATAGGTGTCAGGAACGCATTCTCTGAACGGCCGAAGTATAACATATTAAAATTGATTTCCTCTACCTTAAACAAAATCGAAGGGCTTAATTTATTTATATTGCAAGCAGCATTTGATTTAAATATTACAGGGCTTCAATCAAGTATTTCCAACAGTGCCAGAAATTACAGGACCTTCTTTTCAGCTACATCGTCTTTCACACAATCCATCCGTCGTTTCTTTGGTCGGCCCTTTCCTCTATTTCGATCCACGTTCGTAGTAGTATTCTTATTCGTAGCTTGTCAAAATCCTTAGCTCCATTTTGTTGCAATTTGTCAAATCGAATTGTTATTTGAATACATTTCAACAAAAGTGAAAGGAATTTAAAAAGAAAACACAAAAAAGGCACATACGTCACACACAGAATGTGAAAAATTGTACAAAATGTGAGCTTGCGTTCTGTGTGAGATCGGTGATCGATCAACACAGAATTTGACAGGTATTGCCTTTCAATTCGTCTGGACCATTCGAAACTGCCCTCAACATTCTTTTAGCCGAATCAATCATGTTGTATGACAAAAAGTTATCTTACTCATAGCAACTTGTTTCTGATATATTTCACTGATTGACCGATATAACCGTTTATTTTAAATTGCATCCTTTTATGGACACCGGTATCATTAGGGCGAACGAGTTCTAGTTACAACTAGGCAATGGTGGTTACAATTTACGCAGTCGCCACTATCGGCTGGTTTTACTGCCTATTCTAGAGCTCCATTACGTTTACGATTGAATATTAAGTTATAAATCAAGGCGGCTGCGCCTGCGCCAACAGGCGTCAAGTTTTTGCGCCAATTAACTTTATATACGGCGAAAGATGAGTACACACTTTACGACACTTTAGTATTTTTCAATGAAAGAGCACACCAGCATGGCTCGAGCTGCCAGAAACGCTTTTAACGTTATTTTTAATGTTTTATTTTCTGCAACTCTATTTCGAAAACAGAATAAGTCTGTATAAATAGAGCTCTACGAGTAACATTAGTTATCTTATAGATTACGGACATTTTGTTCTGTTTATTTCCATTTATATCGATACTGTTGGTAATCCAGTTGATGTCGGTGGTCTACTGGATTTTATTGTTAGTTTACTCAACAAATAAGACAAATCGTCGATTTGAAATGAGATACGAAACTTGAATGTTTACATTGTGATTTGGAGGAAGTCTATGATCCTTAAACTCGACTTCAGACACTTCAATGAATGAATAGGAAATTTATTCGTAAAATGTAATCGTATTGGGAAATTAGCGTGTTTGGATGGGAGGTCGTAAAGTGGGTAGTTTGTGTGGAGGTCCGCGAGCTCTCGGGCTCGGCGCTGTCGAGGCTCGGGCGGCGCGGGCGCGTGTCACTCGCCGCGATTCCTGCAATAATCTCCCCGAGCGATTGCTCTATCCGGTGACGGAGTAAAGTATCGCTAGTTGATTATTGTGTTTATTTGCGCGTCGGGAGCGTGTGTTGGTGCGGCGCGCGTGTGTGTGATGCGTGCGCGCAGTAGTGGCCCACCCAGCGCGCGGCCACACAGCGCGCCCACCCACGTCGCAGGGGCGCCGCACTCGCGGCCCGCGCCCCGCACGCTGCATCCACTAGCACTCTCCCCTTACACCACGCCAGCTACCGAACAGCGACCATCGATATGGGCTTTGATTGACATGTGACTGTCTCCGATACAACCGTCCTAATTGAATTTGATTGGTGGGAGCTACTGTTACGCTCCGCATGAGGAAACATGCAACTCTCTGTTTAAATGATTTATTGCCCTCGATTCTTCGAAACATCTATCTTTTATGTTTATCCACTAGTCATTTCAGCTAAGTGTATCTTTAATGCATCTGTTAAAAACGTCGGTATATTCAACTTTCAAACAAACTTAAGATGAAGTTAAAGGTCAAACATAAGCAACCTTAAAGTGCCTCACTTTCACGATCATTATTTATGTCAATATTATTAAAAGACGCCTTTTAAAATGCATGAAAGTAAAAGTTTAATTGGTAATGTGCAGGTTGAGCTTTCCTTAACTTTTCCATATTAAATTTTATTAAACATCAAATCATCATCAAAAAACCAAAGTGCAGAAAAGCTAATGAAAGCGACCACGGATGTGTAACACCTGCCTTGCTGGGAGTACGCGCGTGCGCCGGCCGCTGCCGAATTTCGCGATCGGCGTCCGCACACTCCTAGCTCTCATTCAGTAACCCCTGCCCCGGGCACTCACCACCGACCACGGCTATACGCTACGTTACATGAACTCAACAAAACACTAATGCTTATATAATTTACCAAGAAATATTGTTCGCACCTAACGTTTCGGCCAAATTACTGTGAATAATTTGTAATATCGTTTTATGAGATTTATTTTTAAATTGACGTCTCTTCCTCCTATCACAATTTATTAGGTGCAAAGATGTAATTTAGTTTTTGCCGGTAAATAACAAAAAGTTACACTCGCAGATTGGATTGGGTATCTTTACTGAGATAGTAATTATTTGATGTAGATTTATTTATGCCATTTGAATGATAGATAGTTCTAACCGCCTATCTAGTAACTGTTGGCCTAACCAAGTCTCAAAATAATTAAACTGATCTGGGTTAATTATAGGCTTATGTTGGGTAATCCAATTCGAAAACACAAAATGGACAATTCAAGAGATATATCTTTTTCAGGAATCATCCAAAAAAAAACTAAGGACCAAAATTACAGGCAATAACAAGTTGACAAATAACAGGAACCCTTTCAAACACGCGACGCTTTGGCGGCGACTGCTCAAACAGCGAATATTTATTGCGATCATTACCTGATCCTCTCCACTTCACACCTTCCTAGAAATTGCTCATTAACTCCTGAAGTCTTAATGTATCGAAATTCTACAGTTAGACCACCATAACTTCGTGACTCACGCAGACAATATTTATTTCTAACCTTAACCTTTAATTGGTTTGATTGGAGCGTGTAGCCGGTACACCACTCCGTTAAACAGTTATTGATGTCGGAAAGTAAGCCTTGTAGCTGACATCGTCATATATTACACTGATAGTAATGATGTTGTAATGTAGCTGCATAGGTACTTCTATGTATAAAGGCCTTATTTCATGCGTAGGTAGGTCATCAATCGCTTTTTCTTGCGCCTCTTTAGAAGAGTTGAACTATTGACCTTTATAAAATCTAATGGCTGTCGATGATTTCTGAGTGATCACTTAAGGATTTCAGGAAGTTATTTTGACCGCTCCAAGAATGCTTCGTCTCCGGCGTGGAATTAGCCCTAAAAGCAGTCTGCATTTCGCTCAAATCCACAGCTCATTAATATTGACCAATCATTGAAAAGACAAACATCCTTAACTGTTCTAGGAAGTGATGATAACTGATGATGATGTCTCCTTAATGACAGGTTGCATATGGCCTGCGATAATAACATTGTTATTAGGCGATATTTTGGTAAGCTCATCAGTGCAGGTAGATCGGCAGGGCCGGTAATAGGACGAGCCCATTACTAGCCGTATTATAGGGCCTGTCGCCACGTAATCGCCGTGTCCGTAGATAAAGAGTATTTTGTTGTTGCAGACACTGATGTCATAGAATATAATAAGGCTGTAGAGGTGACAATTAGGCATGTTCACATGAAAATGTTAGTTGTTAGATATGGTTGAGCAATCAATGAAGATGACTCTATACTTAGTGGATCTTGTAATTGACAAATTTTCTACTAATGATGAAATTGAAACTTCGCAATGTAAAAGCGTAATCAACAAATAAATTCCTTATCCCCGTTATCATCAAGTACTTATAAATGTTTAGCAAAGATTTATGTGAAATAAATGTGGGAAAATGCAGGAAATTGTTCGCCAGCAGATGTCTGCAGAAACTGCTATTAAATTAACATATAAGGTAAGTTTATAGCAGGAAACTGGCCCTCACATCTGTTATGAGTTTATGGCTGAATCTATGTAACATATCGGAGGCTGTGTGTCGTTTAATGTAGCCGCCAGCTACTGAGAAGCGATCGGGCGAGCGGCCGGGGCGTGCCCAATCGCTACGCCATCAATCTGCGCCACCCTATAGAGACATTAGCTCGACAGACATTTTCGTTGTGCGATTAGTCAGGAATCCGTTTCCGCTCGTTTTTTACCTATCTTCCTTTAAATTTTTCACCGCCGCTTTGTTCTTTGTATAATTTTGAACAAATTTTTCAGTCCATAAATATCTGATGGTCGCCAACCTGAGGTGGTCTGCCAATCATTGTAGATTTATCGGATATCTATACTTCTATACTAATATAATAAAAAGAAAACATTTTTGTTTGTTTGGACGAGGTCTCCAAAAGTACTTAGGCGCGGTTGAAATTGAAACTTTTAACTTTCTTCTATTTCCACCATTATTATCCGCATGCCTCAGTCTATGCGCCGTCTTAGGGAAATAACTTTTACTAAATCAAAGATTTATTCGTTTTTGCGATGACAAAATCATAAAGTATAATTTTATTTTATGTATGCAATTCGAGATATAATAAATTCACACTTCAAGGAAAACTTAATTACAGAACGCGCGGCTACAGACCTGTAATTATTGGCAATAGAAACTTTTACTTGTAATAAACTTTTATGCAGTTATGCATTTATGCTCGGAAATACGAAGGTTTGACATACGAGTTAAGTATTTTTATAGCTGTTGTAACAAAATATTGCTTGTAAAGTTAAAAGAGGTAATGCTAAAAACGTTAAGAGCGGACACTCGTGCGCATTTAAATTTCCGAGTACAAAGTGAGTTAATAATCTCAGTTATTGTTCCGTCCAGGTACAAAATTAAGTCATTATACGGAACGACAAGTATTATTTAATTAATGCGTGGTTGGTACAAAACAATGGCTTGATTGTTCCACTGAGAGCTCTGTCAGCGAGACTCGTCGCCGCGCGCCCACTGCGCCCGCCCGAACCGCGTTTGGTCAAAATTTTTCATTAGACACGGATGAACTCATACGATTACATAACCATAACGACTGCGGCTCTAATGTAGCTATATTTTAATTTATTGACATAGAAATTAACTTTAAATTAATTATATTGTTTATCCAGATAATTTTAATTTATTTGTCGCGTGTTGGCTTATGAATGATATTGATTAAGCTATAATTGTGTATGAAGCTGGTATCAACGTTTACATTGCTGCAATTTAGTGTTTAAGAAATTGACTGCAGACACTAAAGTGCCAGTAAATTACTTGGGAATATCGTCGCAATTATGTTTTGAAGTTGAAACGTTTATATGTTTTAGATGAGAGGCTGTAGTTGGAGCACTGTGTGGCGTTACAGGCGGGGACGCGTCGCGTCTCTATGGCAACGGGTTGTTCCGCCATCTTGCTCGGCTTTTTGTGCCGACGACCACCCAACACGAACTCCCTACATTATTTTATTGTACAATAAACAAATTTATTGCTCCATATGGCTATTTATGTTTTTATTTATAAGGGTTTTTGTTAACAACCGAAAGAGATGTTAGTAATCTTTCGTGGGTAATTGCGTTTTAAAGTCGTTGTAGTTACAGTTGTAACCGTGACCTTTGCAACCTAACGGCCAGTTTCTTCATCAAAAGTTAAAGTTAAAGTAATGTCTAAAGTAAAAGTAGCGGTCAAATTCGTTTTTTCAAGGCTAAAGTGACAGCAAAATTCATAGAAAAATTGAATTTAACCGTTACTTTAACTTTAGACATTACTTTGACTTTTACTTTGGCTTTAACTTTTGATGAAGAAACTGGCTGGAAGTAATAAATCTTCAGTTGGTACAGTTTGTATAACTGTGACGAATAAGTGATGATATTTCACTGAAACTCTGGTTAGAATTATTATTATGTACTATTCATTCACTACAGCAGGATACAGGATACAGGGGTACAGCACCTCCACTTTTGGAATTTTCTTTCTAATCCCTTCAGACAAAATAATCGCAAATACTTATTTACTAGCTTATTTAGATAGATATTTTTGAAACGAAATAATTTAGATTCCGTAACTTAAATTATACTTATCGTGGGAGCATTAGAAAGAGTAGACAGTCATTATTGTTTTTTTTGTATTGTTTGTTTTATTTTTATTTATTCCTTTATTTCAACTAGGGTCATGGTTTGAAATATAGCTATTTTTATGTATAAAGTCTAACTTTCAAGACTTTTGCCAGTAAAAAGTCAAGTCAAGCTTAGATTCAAAATTGTGCTTGAGTGTCAGTTGTCCGTCAGAGATGCATGATGGGCGTCTATCTGGAAGGCGTCCAGCATCGGTTAAAGTTGATGCCCTTACGTGTTTGTGAATACTAACTAGCTTCCTGTGTGTTCAGCTATTGTTCTAGTCAATAAATTACTTTACGGCTAGGCTTTGCTAAATCGTAAAGCACTTGAATATGCTATACCGACGTTTGTTCCTGTTTTATGGTGTAGGAGTAGGAGTCAGCAGTAACGTGCACCTTTATCCTGTTGTTTCATAAAAATGCATTTCTAGGAGAAAGATTTGCCACTTTTGAAAACTAGGCAAATGGGTCCTTCAAAATATTTTCATAAACAGCATTTTTATTTATTTTTTAACCTAATATCATTAAATAATGGGCGCTAACATACATACAGTTAAGTTGTATACAAAAACGTAAAATTAAAGGAAGGACAGCACTTATTTGAAAAGTTATAATATCTGTAATAAACAAACCCTGTATCAATACATTTATTGTGAAGGATTAGTATACTGGCTACAATTTTGCTGCTATGATGCGATCCTTTTTGCAATCCAAAATTTATAATTCAGATAAAACTACTCACGGCAAGGAAATTGAACCTAAAACACTGAGTAGCTGATCTACCATTAGATCAACGAAGGAAGCAGTCAGTTATAAACTTCTACCATACCAGTTTATAAACTGCAAAAATCAATAAAGACGAGATGCCTCTTAATTGTCATCTTAATTAACCAGTACGTAAACAGTAATAACTAGAAGTGGAATACAAAGTACACATTATTAATATTATACTTTGACTGCGGATAATATCGCCGTGAGCAGTGTGCGGGCATTGATTAAAATAATTAAACTATCAGTAGGTACACGTTAAGGTATTATAAACATGCATTAAGTATTAATTAAGTTGGTAACAAAAAATAGATTCTGTATCATTAATGGAAAATATCAGTCGGGCTTGCATTATGGATGCGTTCTGAGACAGTGACCATGTAAACAGCGACTATTTTCAGGACTTCTCGATCTTAATATATGTGTTTTTCTAAACAAAATTTTATTGTTCTTGATTTATAATTGTTAATGTGTTGGACATTCAATTAAACAACACAATGTAATCGCTATACTTAATGTAAGTTTATTTACTGTTGAAACACATGATTCACAGTATAAATATTTCTAGCACAACATTTCCATTTGTATTGCAACTGTGACAGCAATTTACACACTAAAGGCACAATATGTTTACTACAATTGATTAATACGTCCTAGGCCAGACCAAATACAATAAATCGGTCATGAATGAACATACGATAACTCAATTGTATATCGTAGTGTGACAGATGAATAGATAACTACCCCAAATATAGTAAACAATAAAGTAGTATTGTAAGATAATACTCCGCTATAAATTTACAACAAACGCTACAATGAGATGGCAATAAAAGATAAGCATTGAACGGTTGTCCACGAAATGCTCACGGACGCTATAGTAACCCGTTTTGCTTTTACTTACGCTGAATAATAATCGGCTGATTCATTTTACGTTTCAGGGGACAATAGAAATGTTCTGCATGTCCTGAATAAATGTGGAATGATGGTGCGCCTACATTGGAGCAAAGTGGCAGATGTAGTGAATTATAAGGACATTTAGATGCACGTCCATGGCCGGCCAGCATAGAGACGTCAGGGGACCACCCACCGCGCACCTGGCTACCCAGCGTACTCGGAAACAGACTTATCTTACTAAACTGATATTATTAAAATAACACTCAAGACGCGATGTTATGATTTGTTTGAATTGGACAACTGATAGCATATTGTTTGACTTTTATATGTGGTTTTTATGACGTGTATGTGGCGATGCATATTTTTTGTGTCTAATGGTTTTAAATTCGTTAGTTAAGAGTGATGATATGAGTACTATCATAGTTTTTCTTCAAGAGGTCCTTAAACTATGACTGTTGAATTGATGTGACAGAAAGTAAATATGTACACATATTATTCAAGTCTAAATAATTATACATATCTAAAAAAGAAGTGCTGACATGTTTTTATTTTTCTGTAGGTAATAGACACTTGAATGAAAAACGACAGTAACACTCCCCTATTTTTGTTTAACTTTTTTAAATACTCTTTACAATGATTCAACATAAACTTAAAGTTTCCCAGTAGATCCGTTAAAGTAACAGTAAGCTTACCTCGTACATTACTTGGATGCGCGCGCGCATGGCGTAAATGTAATTCATCGGGAGCTGATAGCATCACCACGTTGTGACACTTGACGGTACTATCAGTACTTCCCTTTCCTTTTGGCCACTTTTACGACTTGTACGGCATTTATGATGAGAACAGTGTTTAAATAGGTACTTATTGCTGTTATTTTAAATTAGTTTGCTTTGTCAAGTGCTGCAGTAAAATTATAATTTGAACACTAAGATATGAATGCAGTTACAAAAAGGTCATTTTACACAACTAATGAGGTTATTATCGGACATGCTCCGTTCAGCTTCATGTCTGTTCATGTCTATTCAGCTTAAACGTATCAAAGACCACAGATTTACCTTTTCTAAAAACCGACTCATACGCTATTAATAATATTTAATAATATTTTTATTTAAATTACATTACATTATTACAGCATGAATAACATTGAGTCTTAAATATAAGCTTATATCCGAGTCTTACGTGCCTGAACTAGGATATCCTGTGTTTCAGGCGAGAAGAGCTAAAATAATTTAAAATTAACAAATAATCAAAAAGATTCTAAAGTACATTAAAATGTGTAAACTATCTGTACTGTGTACAAGTTGTATACTACTACAGTATTAGTGGCATGAAAAGCCCCATCATTTTCAATTTATAATTTTTGGCATCTTGGCTGTTTTTCAAAGGTTCCTGCAGCTTTTCAAGTGCAATGAAGGTGAAGCAAATTGCACAAAGTAAAGAGCACGGGAATACGGAAATAACAACGTCCATAAAATCGTTTATAGTACATGGCTAACTTTAATAGTGGCTGATAAATGCTTCTATATAAGTTCAGTAAATACAAAATGGTAGGCTCACAGCCCACCGCGCTGTCACCTGTCATCAAGTAAGCTGTCCTATTACCGCACTATTACGATAATAAATTGCACAGTTTTTATAGAACCAGTTGCTCGTAGAAGCGTAGCATTAGAAAAGTACATGTTTGTTTAATTGCAGGCTACGTCGTAGCGTCGTAGCGGTTACGCGATAGTTGCTCAACGGGCAGGTAAAACTACAAATTGTTTAATTCAGTGTATCGTGCGTCTAACTCGGCAATTCATCCAATTAGGCGTCCGCCGGACCACCCACCGCGCTCCACTATTAAACATAAATTATAAATAATTTGGTAAAGTTTATTTTGGCTCTCGGTTCAAACTGATTGCTGTGGTTTGGAAGCTAGTGGATGAAATGTTTTCCAGGATATACTTTTGTTTGATTTGTTAAGTCGTTTTGTGATAAGTCTTTTTTTAAAGGTATTTGTAACTTAGAAAACTGTCATTTACATTGTCTTAATTACCATCATCGAGCCATTACAACCATTTTAATCGCTTTACTTCATGACTCTATTACAAAGTCAATAAAACCATTGAAGTAATGTGTTTATTATAAGGAAACGTGATACGTAAGATCAATTTATTAATTTGTTGCATGGAATCGTATACTTTAATCCATAAACATTAATATTGTTAATGATAGAGAAAATGATACCGTATGGCGCCACATAGCAGTCGCAACTTAGGAGGTTTATAGTAGGCACGTAAATTAACGGGCAGTGAGTTCTAAATCAAAGAATTTATGGCTATAACTACTACATTATTTAACGAGGGGCCGGCGTGACATGTTTTTATCAAGATGTCGGTGCGAGGTGCGAAACCGAAGAGCGTGCAATTAAAATACTCCAAGTGGTTGATTTACGTCCGACGCGCACGCGCATACATGAGCCGCCCAACTAATGTATGTATCAACTGCAAACGCACACGTTTTATTGTTCACCCATTCATACATGTAAACACATTTTACGAGTCATCCAGACGTGGGTTTTGTAAACGACGACTATGTATCACAGACTGATTCATTTCGACTCTCACCCGCAGTAAGACGAGTCCTGGATTTAAAGCCCGAGTAAACGATGAGAATTTAATACCATTTCCAGCTAGTATAATAATTATATTAAATATCTGAAGAAAAAAAAAGTTATATAAGTAGATACTAAGCATTTTAAAAAATATATAAATTCTGCTGAAGCACTATTCATGCATGAATATGTAAAAGTTTTTAAAGACCGACTATTTAACTGCCCATTCGCTGTCTTATAACTTATTCGAAGTGCCATTCTGTCCTTGATCTGTCTAATAGTGTGTGTGTGAGTGCGCAAAATTACCGTATTTCAGTATCTAAATTCATCTTGTGACACGTTTCTCAGTTTACGAGGACTATAAAATGGTATGGCGACATACGCGTCAGCCGCGCGCACTCACAACATGTCAATGAGCCGACAGACCCTCCACTTAGCGCATTCAAAATCTATCTGGAAGTGTCAGACGCCAGATAACCATCTAACCACAGATTACCTTACGCGATACGATAAATGAATAATGCTAATGCGTATTTAATTGTTCCCAAGGATGTCCGTCGCCTTTTCCAGTCATGTTTAAGTCTGTGTATGCATCGGCTGGCTAAAATTCAGGTCGGCACGGTGCACCACGGCGCCATAAATTTGTCAATGTCACGCCTGTCTACAGCACGACTACTGCTATTTTTTATTAAACATCGTGATCGCTGACCAGAATGACAAAGGGTAATCATGAATGCGAGTTAGATGCATATCGCATACGCTATTTTAAAGGAGTACATCCTTTCTACATCTATCTTCACTATAATTGGTCACTAACCTTTATTTATTCCTTAATAATCTTTTCAATTAAGTACCACATACCGACTATTATCCATCGTTGCTTATTTCCCAAGCTCTGATCTCATAATTGAAACATTTCACAGGATGGTCTCAATCCCGTACCTCACGCGAGATTCTAAGAAAACGTATAGATAGAGCGACACCCCGCTGCGTCTTCGGCCGAAGTGTCAAAATGTCCAAGTTTAGCCACCCTTAAGAAACCAAACAATGGGGAAACTTAAGAACGAATTGTTGTAGAAATTCGATTCTTATGTTCAGAGAAATACGATGTATCGTATTGTTATAATGGTTATATCTATTGTGGTGTTAGTATATTTGCGGTCCGTAATATCGCGAGATCGATCTATCTGTTGCATTATGGGTGGAATGGCTTCAATAGGGACGTTTACACCTCCACGGGTTCTGGGAAGGTTGTGCACCCCGTGAAATCGAGTTGTCGTCAGGTGTGGCTTGAGATGTTAATCCGATTCACTTTATATTATCTCCCTAATGTGGTAAAGTTTTATTGTTGTTATTGCTTCTCATCAATCAATACGTAAAGATATCTTTTATGGTTTTTCGATAAAAATGTACATGTAAAATTCAAGGCACAGAAAATAACAATATAATTTTAAGACTTAGATAATTTAATAAATATTACGGATTGTTAACACGAATAATAAGCAAAGAGGAGGATCGGAGAAAACGGACACATCAGTCGCAAGCCACAATATTGCTAAACAAGGAGTGCGATGGAAATCGCATTCTAAAATGTAGTTTACTTACCAATGCACACCTTAATTAATATTCTGTATAAATTCTAAAAAAAACGTGATTATTTGATTTATCTAAGTCGACAGTAAACAGTTTTAGGGAAAACTCTGTGAGTGACGCATTTTTAATTGATCATCTATTTAACGGTTTAACACTTTAAAAGTTTTTTAAGTAAACGACGAAACATTCTCTCTCAGTTCATTCAAGTTTTAAATTGTTGTCATGCCTTCAACCTCTGGTATGGGTTTGGTTAACTTAGATGAGCTCACTAATGAAATGTTTTAGGCGTGTTTACGTATATCACATGCTTCGGGATTTTAAGCACACGATATCGGCGTCGGCCTTAGAATACTAATATAGCCGCTATATTTGGTAATCCCCTGGTTCTGGATTATATTCCAGTCGCGTTTCGCGAAAACATGGTACGGTAAAA
Organism: Helicoverpa zea; assembly: GCF_022581195.2. Taxonomy (NCBI): domain Eukaryota; kingdom Metazoa; phylum Arthropoda; class Insecta; order Lepidoptera; family Noctuidae; genus Helicoverpa; species Helicoverpa zea. Next base: position 10,674,387 of record NC_061452.1, on the reverse strand, counting down.
CTTTGCTAGTTGAGGATTCAGCATATGTCTCCTTCCGCGCCGTCAATCAATTGTCACATTTGTCATTTGAATAGGGGCTTCAAGTGGTTATGGATTGTTGTGCCTCACTGTAAGAAAATGCATAAGTGTTGTATATCATCGAACCTTATGCACAATGACGTCACAATTAAACTTAACGTGTCTGTTTTCTGTAAGAACTCCAAATTAGGAATTGAAATAATTGGGTGTTTAATATCTGGAGTAAATCGAGGAGACCAGATATAATCCTGAAGAAACAGGGGTGGGTTGTTATATTAAGGTTATGTATGTGATCCTGGATTCTTTACGCAGACTCGTACGTAATATATTGCAACGGAAGAAATATTGAGCAAATACTTCAAGATCCAGCTGTTATTGTGCAATTTCCAGGTAATAAAAGATCAATTACAAGAGTGTCTAGTGTCGAGTGCAGGGGGACAACGCGGCAATCAGTCAGTGCGGCCGCTAAATAAATTCATTAGTTAAATCACCGCCGGCGGCGTTTTGTGTCGGCAACATCAAAGGGCCAGCCCGCCGCCCTGCCGGGGGCGCGCTCGTTCAACTTTTTACTCAGAAAACTCTGTAAACAAAATGATATGGTGCGTCCGAATGTTTGATCCGCCTTTATTATCTGTATACAGAGGGAATGTTTAGCTAGCAAACGTACTCTCTTTGTGGTCATTGTGGGGATGTTATAACTTTTGTGAGTGCGGGTAAACAACGCTTTGAAGTGTCTCTGAGTTCATGATCTATCCTACACTCGTGGACACCAGTCTGTCAATATAACATTTCCCCATTACATCACTGTTTGCGTTTTGCAAATGCCCGAAGGCGCTTGTTGTTTGTATTTGATTTTCCGTGCCCTCGTTTCCACTACGGCATCAAATTATACCGTCGATATCGGTAATGATAGTGTATTCGTTGTGATCCGGTGGCATTCGTAGCAGCTTCATTCAATGCTTTTATTTTGCCGCTCCGCTTCCCTCTTCCTCTCAATTGTGTGAGCGAGACAGAATCAATATGTGTGTGGTCCTCCGGCAAGGGGGCTCGGCCGTTTCCGCCGCGCTTCGGCCGGCTTCGGTCCCAAGACGGCAACATAATCGTTCGAATCATAATGGCGGCTCAACAAACATTCAGTGTACGCATTCGAAGCTCGAATCAGTATTGCCCGAGCCGTGCCGCTGTCAACACGCGAACGCGACGTCATTTTTGTTATGAAACTCGGTATCGTTCCGTGTTTCGTACGGTAAAGTGATAGATAGAAGTGACGAATTCTGGTGTACAAGTGTGTGGTTATGTGGCGGCGAGTGATATGACAGCGTGCGCCGCCAGACGGACCCCGGCCGTCTTCATGAGGATACTGGTGACAAGCCTGGCCCCGAGATCATGGTGGCTCCCGATTCCGAGGCTCCTGCGAATCCTCGGATAGCGGCCGCCGCGCACGAGAGCCCCTCCGCCGCCGAGGCGCGCCACAGCGCCGACCTGTACATCCGTACCAGCTGGGTGGACGCTGCCTTAGCGCTCTCCGAACTTGAAAAGGTGCAGTGTTCACTACATACACAACAGTTCAGTGTTGAGTTTCAATTGTCATATTGCACGTGTGATTGTTTTTCTGCGAATGCCAATCGCGTTAAGGAACGCGGCAGCGCAAAGCGGTGGCGCCGACTAGCGGTAACTGTGCGTACTATCAAGGCCGCGCGTATTTTGTAATGAAAACATCTAGGCTACCTACTTATTAAGAAGACGACATTATCAAGCTTGTAGTGTGGCATTTATCATTATGTTTAATAAATAATAACTCAAGTGCTGAGCAAAGTAACAACAATAATAACAACAAGTGGTTGTCCCAATTCGGCTTTTTCTCCTCTCGAGGAACTGACATTTAGAATAAAAAGGCAAAATTATGATCAGTAGACAGTAATGTTCCATGAAAAAAAATAGCATAACACATATATGGTATGGTATGGTATGGTATATTATACGCCTCCTGCGATCCTCTAAGCTCTAAACAAATAGAATTAAAGACTTAAAGTTTTTATAGAAATCCTTGCAATTGTGGAGGTGAGTAGGCACGTCGTGTAACATACCACAGTGGCAGACGGGTTCGGGGAAGGTAGCGCTTTCCTAGAAGGCCGCACGCACGCCCCGCGGTGGTCCGCACCCCTACCAGCGACATTCGCGAAACTTCCACTCTGAAATGTCTCTAGAGAATATCCACAGACAGAACATAGAACCATACAGCCCCTCTTAGCTCAAGTATCTGCAGATTTTATTTATTTTTCCTTCAATGAAACAATTTTCAGGGCCCTTTTGACTTCATAAATACGCTTCAAAATGTTAAAAATGTTTCCTAAAGTCATTACCAAAAGTAAATTTTCGTAGCTACATACAATACATCCATAGTAAACATTTAAAGAAAACATAAAACAGCTGTATACTGTGGTAAGGTTAATGTATCGTACCTTTAGTGGGTATGTAGTTACTTATAATGTAGGAACTTGGTCGGTCGTATGCAAGATGAAGCAATTAAGGCGCAGTGGGAGCAAGGCGCGCGGGGGGCTGCGCACGCGCAGAGCATCGGCGCCGATAGAGACATCAACGCGGCCCGCACCCGCGCACACTAACCTTACATATACAGCCTTATTATTTTTCTATACCATGTTTGTTTTGGAATGGATTAGTCAAACGTTCGGTCAAACGAATAACTGAAATTGCATGAAGTAATTAATTAAGTTTAATTTTCATCATTATTGATATGAAGTCTTTAAGTCCTTAATCAATCGTAACATTTACACAATTGTGATTAGACTATCATAAACCTAAATTAATTTCCAATATTTAGATCTAAATAGATATTAAAAACCCCTCTCAAGTTATGAACAAACATTTAAATTACATAACTGCTTCCTCAATATAAAAATAAAAGAATGCTATTCTACGAAGTTTTATGTCTGACAAGACCGCACAGAGCTCGCCTCGTGGAATTGAGACATCTTGTGGTTTCCGATCTTATATCTCTTTCCTTCGTAGCAAAGAGGCAGTTTCTTTCCCTTTCTTTAAGGTTTACATTCCATCTCTTTTCCACTAGTTTTTCCCATATATCGTCTGTCTTCGTCCAAACATTGCGTTCACAGGCGGTCGGCAGCTGCGTTGGAGACCTATAAATGATTGTACATCCACAATTTTTAAAGGTGCGTCTTTCGGGACGACCTGCTCATTATGTATTGGTCCAAACATGGTTTTTAAGGTAGTCTTAAATCTTGCCAATGTAGCTTTTTGTGCAGACGATTTGGTGGAACCTTATAAGGATGTCCATTTTCGAGTGGATGAGAAGAATTGTTTGCTAGACTATGAAATGCATGTGGTGGCAACAATCTTGATATCAGATTACGGTATGCATTATGCGGGGCGCCACAACACGTGGCTTACACACATCATTGCACTCTGCAATTTTCCCCATCACTGACCGTCGCCTCCGTCTCAGTAGCTTTACAACACCAGGTGTTTTTCCCCTTGTTTTAGCAGCCAGTCAAGTGTAAATGGAACTTTCTGGTTCCGCATCGACGTGATATGTAGGGAAAGTATTTTATGACTAGATTTGAAAATCAGTACACTTATTCCTGAAGATTTCTGCATATGGCTCGCAAAAACTTATATCTTCCATACTATGGAATGCGTTGATTCCCTGTCCCCAAAAGAATTTGGAAGTTCTTCCCAATCGACAAGCGGATCATCAAAAGAATCTTACAAACTTCTTCGATTAACGAATTTGATTAATACCGCATATCTGGAATGACTCCAGAATTCTGACAGATGCGTCCAGATATTTTCTATCTCCCGATCTTAACTATTAACCTAGTGCTTTACCGATGTTATCGCTATCACATGGCCGCTGGAACCGGTTACGTGGTCCACCTAACTTGGCAACTTTCTCGATGTTATTGAATGCTTTCCGCTCAGGATTGACATTGAACAAATCTCTCCACTATTGATTTGCAAATACTTACTTACATGGTTATAGTAACTTGTCAAGCGATAGGTTGGTCCATGTTTCTCAATCGCGGACAACTTATATTGCGATACAACTTTGATTCGATTTCAAAACGTCTTTCTAATATAACTTAAACGTTATGGAAAATTAAAGAATCTAAAATATTGTGGATTATGGACCAGTAACTTGAACAGTTTACCCGAAGCTTCAATATGAAGATGATCGTAGTACAGGAAATAGGAGACATTGTCTCAGAAGAATTACGGAATTCACAGCTGGTGCTCTGATTTATTTTATGAATTGTATGTTTGAGAGAAAATTCTATTAAGTACAGTAACTTATTATGTGATTTTAACTAGCAGTTGATATCACGAGTTACTATTATTGATTTGACTTTCAAATGTTTTTAGGTCCAATCACAATTAGGTGGAACTATGTAATAAAAAGCTGTCTCAAAATCTCAAACCATTCTTGTTTGTTTCGATCTTTCATAAAATTCTAATTCATTATGAATATTTAGCTACTACGTGCTATGTGGACGATAACACAAAAACAGTTTTCCTAGTATTAAAGAATGAGGCTCTTTGATGTCTCCTAGTCAGATATGTGCGTAGAATTACGTAAAGAATTTAAGAATGTCATTGACATTCAGTGGCATTGGCAAGTGCGCGCCGCCGGTGGCCGGCTGGACAATTGGCCAAACGTGATGTCCTTGACGAGGGCCATTCGAATCTTTAATCATACATGCACACTATACAATGTAGCCTGGAAGCGATAAAACATGTCATAAAATTTCTTTTTATCTTACAAATGGCTTTGTTTTTCTCTCGCCTCTTTTATTCACACACACGAATCATATGATTTCCGTGAGTACGAAAGCGCAAAACACATTAATGATAGAAGCAGTCATTATTATGTTAATTAAGGTTTCCTATTATGGGCAATATTTTAGCACGACTTACAGTTAGACACTGGATTGCTTAACTCATTAAAGAACTGTTTTAGACAACGTTAAGTAACTTCGAGTCTATCAGAATCTCTTAAAAGGAATGAGCGAACTTTCTAGAGAAAAGTTTAAGTACTGTTCTTAACCTTTTGTTTTACATCGCGTAGGTTTATTATTGTGAAATCTAAAAAGGCGTTTATTGTTGATGGAAAGTTTGAAACACAGGCTCGTGTATTGTAATGGGATGATGGGCGACACCCACGGGCCATTATATGCAGATGTAGGGAGCCGCGTGATGGGTGCACGTCGATGCCGCACAGGATGTCGGGATCCCGCCAATCACAGCACTCACTCTGCTCGTGTTCACTCTCAGCTCGCTCGATTGATAACTCCGACATGACAGATTTGAATGATGCATCGCCCGCACTCGCTGGGATATGGCGCACATTCCTCACGTGTTTTTAGATGCAATTTCATCCATAACAATATGAACAATATTCCTCAAGCATCTAAGAAACAAAGCTGCTCCTCAAGTTTTATTTGAGAGATTAACTTTGATTTATATTTAGGACTTAAGACAATAGTTTATTGCGTAATTCCAGAGTAATATGAATATTTCGTAGTAGTTTGAACTTTTAATTACCACAACGAAAACCTACTCGTGTGTGGGCCATCAGATAAATTTGACAATAACTGAATATCACTATTTTGAGACACTTTATGGAGTAATTAAATTGAGACAATTATTACACCGCGTTTGACCTCAGATAAGAAACAAAGTCAGCCGGCGAGTACTTGCATATTATCGTACGGCCTATCGCTCGGTATTCATCACTAAAATTATCTCAGAACTGTTTCCTGTAACATGATAAAGAGTTGTTTATGTAATAGTTTATTAATAAATAGCAAATCGTACAGAAATTGTTGGGTAGCCGTATCAAGTAGTGACAAAGCGTCGTATAGTGTAGCCTTCACAGCGATCTGATTTGATGCTCGCTGGGAGCCGAGATCGTGAGAACGTGCTCGTAGTGGGCCAAACTCTTATCTGCAGGAAGCGCGGTCGCCGGCGCCGGCGCATCGCGGATTACACATTGTAAATAATCCCGTAGTACTTGCGTCAGCAGTTTACGTGTGCGACCATTGCATGGTTTCTCGTTGCTGTTTGAATGAGACAGGTACAATTGCACTCGGAGCTGTTGCCTCGGTGCATGTTATGCATATGTGTACCAAATTTGGTGCATGAATGAAGCAGTGCTGGGTGGTGGTGGTGTTGCGGCGTGGTAGCGTGTTGCGTACGCTCCACGTGGGTCGCGGACGGCGGGGCGCGGGGCGCGGGCGGCGCGGGCGCATTCCGGCCGTGACGTCACGCCCACCCAGCGCGCCCGACATTCACCTCGCCGCGCCCGTTCGCCCGCACCGTACCCGGACCGTTCTACGACTCTCCACTGTATCTGCCATTATTGCTGCTACGATTTATTTATTTACGCTCGGAAGCTAAACAACACGATTCGGTGGGAAATATCGGGGAGTTCAGCGAACTCACCAACTGCAGTAAATCAGGATGATTGAGCATTAAGCGCCTGCAACTTGCTGAAATCACTAATGATGTTTTGATTGCTGCAATATTTAATGATGTTACGGTTCGGAGTCTACTTATACGATTTGTAGTGTGTTTAGGTACCTAATACAATGAAGATTTTTTAATTTTTCATAGTCTTTATATGGGTTTATGCCCTATACTGGCCTGTGTGTTAAATGATTGTTTTTGTTAATAACCTTACCCTTTGTCGAGACAGAGGAAATTAATATCATATTAAGAAAGTAGGTAAATTAAATATGAAACTGCTAATTATTTCTACATTACCGTTCGACGTCTTATCGAAATGGCCATTACTAAAGGGCAAACGTACCCTTGATCGCTTAATCGCTGCGTTCAACACGAGACGTCGATTGAGTTATTATTATGCAATTAGTAAGCGCTTCACGAGATTCGGAGTGTGTCGGACGATGTGGTGCGGGCGAGCGGCGCCACTGCCGCCCGACTGCCGCCCAGCCCACTCTCATTAATCACAATCAACTCAGAAATTATTTCGACGTTTAAAGAGTTCAATGTTATTATATCTACCGCCAAAGCGATCTCATAATCTGTGTGCTTATTGATATAACATCGGAACATTCATAAACCGACATGTTTGGCCGGTGACACAGCATTTATGGCTGCTACTGTTTTGTCGATCCAGACTACTGCCACTGATTCTTATTTAACAAAAAAACACTGATGATTAATATTGGATCAGAATGGTGTATTGACATTTGTTTGTTATTCTGCAGGGCAACATCGAGGGCGGGCGCACGTCGCTGTGGATCCGCGCGTGGCTTCAGGAACAGTTGTTCATCCTCGGCTGCTTCCTACAAGGCGACGCGGGAAAAGTCCTTTTCGTGGCTATACTCGTGCTGTCTACATTCTGTGTCGGCTTGAAATCCGCGCAGATACACTCAAGGGTCGACCAACTCTGGGTTCAAGGTACGTTAAATTGTGCTTTACAGTGTATCTCTGATCTTTATTGGCCGAGTACGTTGTAGGGGTGAGGCACATCACGATAGAGATATAGTGGCACATTGTGCATCTTGTGGAATACCAATGCAGGTGACAGGCGCGTCTGTGTTGCCGCTTCCGTCTGCGCGGACGTGCGCGGCATGCTCGCCGCCACTACACAGCGCGCCGCGGTCTGTAAGCGCCCTTATACGCGCTCTAAACTTGAATTTAAATTCGTCAATCAACAATCTGAATGGGCATTTGCGTCCGGTACGCCACTCGATTTAGTCTAATTGTATTTCAATGTCTTCGCATTGTGTTTTAGATGTAATATTATTTACATATATTTTTGAATGGTAAACGTTTCCAATAAACTCATTAGAATGTTGTATTGTTCAATTGGCTTTGCCTCAATAACTCTTATTCATATATACAATAAGTAGTAGTGTGCGGTCAAATATTCATAATTCAATATTACTTTATTGTTTAACATTCTGCTACGGCGTAGCAAATAGACGATTGTGATTTTGAAATGTAAATATTGCCTTAATTGTTGCAAAGTAGGTAAGTAGGCATGTTCATTCGAAACAGGAAAAGATATAGGAAACCAATAAATAACAATTCAAACTTTTTCAGAAAATTGGCATCACTACCTATATCATAGCTGTAAGGTGCCATATGCCTTTGCCTCAGACGACATTGTATTTAATGTTTTAAGTTTATATCCCGACGCACACTATGTTTTTATCAATAAACTCTCAAAAAACAATCTAAAAATTAACAAAACCTTTTATGACTACGAACAATCAGATTTATTCGTAGCAAATCTCGTAGCCAACAAGTGTAGTGTCGCCCCACTTAACAGTAAATTACCAATTTGTGATTTTCTCTTTCTTATCAGCCAGTGATTTTATCCTGTCATCTACTGTGCAATACTCTTTTCATACTGTCTTAAAGAATGCATGATGTTTGCGCGATTGATTAAATATTAACATTAACTTATCTACGTAGTAACTCAGCGTAGCGGCGTAGTCATTTCTAAGTAATATAGAACATTCGTTTCTTCAGTTATTTAATCAATCAACTGGACAATAAAATGTCCGAAAAAGAAAGAAATGGATAATAAACATTGTCGGCATCCACCGGTAACATTTCGCACTCTGTCCACGTACGATCGTTGCACGTACTTGCTTGATTTATATTCATTGCCGTGAATTATTAATTTACCTAACAATCTTTTATTGATGTGGGGACAGGCGCGTTGTTTATTCACTTTCCGGGTTGGATAACTTCTTATTATGATAGTAAATATTTCGAAGAAAATCCTAGCCACTTCTTTGAAAAAAATAGCTGCCTTCAACTTACGGTTTAATTAAGAAATAAGCTTGTGGTATTTTGAAGTCGGTTCTAAAGTTTCTTCGTGAGAAATATCGTCCCTTATGACTTGTATAAAAGTTTTCAAAAGCGTTCAATTAAATGAAACAATAAACTAAACAGAATTAAGTCATATAGTCGTTCAATAGCAATTAATTGGTCGTTTTATGGTTTTATCGCATTGCTGTAAAATATCGCGTCGCACTTCAACTTGTTTTTATTTACTTTTATTTGTCAGTTCTGATGTCTCCATGCTATTAAATTGTTAATCTTTTAGTAATGTTTGTATTTCTGTTTTATTGCAAGCCTTCATGGTTCGTTATATTATACGACTTTCACCGTATAAACTTGAATGAAGGAAATACATTAAGTTTTATTCCAAAGTTCCTTACAAAGTTACTTACCTTAAGTTGTTACTTGCTTTCAAAGAATAGAAAGTAAAGAAGAATAGCCAATGTTTTAAACTTCATGTGCAAGATTTTAAATCCTCAAAGGTTTAAAATTTATGTTTTAAGATGCATACGTTTATTATGATCCCGGAACAGCGACAAGACGTGAGCTCCGCGCATGCGCGCTCGAACACCAAGTATCTCTCATGGACACATTCCACCATTAAACTTTACTATTTATTATCTACCAGCGTTTGCTTTCAACTTCTTTGATGTAAAGCTCGTTAATCCATTTAATTGATATGGCACGTACAGCGTCCTGCGCTGTCACCAGGATGTTATTATAAAGTCCCCTTATAATAACTCAGCAATGCGAATTATTTACTCAGCTCAAACAATTAATTCCGATGAAAGAAACGACGGTACATAAGTGGTACTTGAATCATGATATCTGGAAGTGGTTAAATCAGAGACGATTTTATTGACACGAGGAAAAATGTTATTAATACAACGCGAATAAAATAAGAAATTAAGATAACAGTCGTAAAATGTTCCGTCTTTAGTAAGGAGTATAAACAGCTGACGTTTACGATTGCGAATGGGCGTAACAACCGTATTGATGCTACACGAAACTGTAACAGCGATATAACAATACTGCATTGTGAAAACTTTGGGATAAGAGCGCTTTTTAAAACAATTAAAACTCTTGGAAGCCTCCTTCAAATCCGAAAAGGATGCATAGCTGTAAATAACTGAACTTTTTTTTCTTCATTTCGACCCTTTACAACGTTGGGTGGTCTCAGGTTTATGAATGTAAGAAATGGTACACATTAATCGACTAGTTTATTTTTCGAAGAGTATTTTTTAAATGGTGTGTGACGTCACGAAATAGGTTGGAAGGAAGAGGCGCGAGTGCAACTTCCGTGATTGCAACATCCCGTGGAAGGTGTACTTGATCACGGAGATAAAGTTGTATCAAGTACTTATATCATATTTCTATTAGATAAAGTTCCCAGGCTTTGGCCATTCTAGTGATTACGTACAATATCAGTTGAATAAAATCAGTGTTTATTTTGGTTATTAATTTTTATAAATTGTTTATGGACTTTCCACAATTTTTTTCCCGAATGATAAAGTTCTAAAAGCTTTGCGTCCTCGCACAAAAATCAACAGGAAAGGTATTTAAAAAAACGCGCAAAAGGGCGGACGTAACAAAAAGGAAGCGAACGATTTTATTGAAGCACCTGCTTCGACACCCCGGCACAACACCACCACACAGATAACGAAACTTTATTCGCGATGTTCCCAAAGATTTAAAGCCTTGTAACCACGTCACGATGAATTTTATCGAGTTTATAAATCTTAAGCCTTTTCTCTGAATAATGCGATTGAAATGTCAATTTATATTAAGTCGTCGGCTACTGTCCAAACAATACAAACACATCGAAAGGTAACTGCCTCCCAGACGTTATCGCGGAACAAAGCCGGCACAGTTAAACAATGCCGAAGGTCCCGAGTCGCCTAACAACTTAATTAGGTGGCCCGCGGCCGCCCGTAAATATCCCTACGTAAAATTACGACCAATAAAACTAAAAAAATGTATAACATTTCTATTGACTCACAAAAAACGAGGGATCTGATTGTCCGGCCGCTTTTGTGTGAAGACGCCTCGCTGCGCGCCACGCTCGCCCATTGTACGCCGGCCCCTACTAACCTGAGCTCTTCCCTCTGTTCTATTGACCATGGGATGTGGTCGAGTTCTATGTAAACTGGTGTTTACTTGTGCAGCGTAGAGAATCATTATACTACCTATTATTTGCGGAACTTGAAAGGACTTACGGTACCTATTCTGCCTGCTAGACAATTGAAAAACAGTTTACATGCTCGGTAATTAAATTGTGAACTGCAAGAAAGTAGGTATTGTCTTAGCTCTGTTCTATGAAAATTTCTAGACTAGACATTATAATTTACAAATAAATGACTTTACAAAAGTGAGTATGAGTATGAAAAGATTTTTATTGCTAAGTTACAATATGCCACGACGTATTGTAACATATGGTAAACCACACTCGACCTACTAAGCTTAAGTAAACACTCAAGTGCATGCCATGCCAATAAACAGAGATAGTGGTATAAGGCTATATTCATGTATAGCCGGCTAAAGTAGGCTGTAAATGTTCGAGGGGCCTCGTAGATGCAGTTACGTAGTTAAGTCAGTGTGGTTCGAATGTCAAATGAGATGTGGCACACGTGTTATTTGTAACTGATACATAATACAGCGTGGTATAATCTGTCGGTTGATTACACGCGCGACCACGCCACCGCACCGCACCGCACTCGCTCGACCCTCGCTCTTACTCGCTATGGAACTTCTAAATACGACTAGTTTTTGTCCAAAAACCGGCCTCAAGCTCGATCGATTTAGCGACCATGACCGAAATGTTACAGATTTCTCTTGTACAAATCTTTCGTTTGATGTAACATAGAAGTCACTAGACATCTACATTCGTACGGGTAGAAAGCTTTGGAACCAGTTCTTCAGTATGGAAATACTTGTGTGTCGCACTTGATGTGTCAATTAAAGGTTCGGAGAGCGTGCGCTAACAAAGTCGCGTCATGGCTGTGCGACCGCTCACGCCGGCCGCAAAGGACGCGGTTTGTTTATTCCGCCATCCATCTGTTGTCTACGCTCTGGCTAATTTGCATAGAGGACCAGCGGGGGCGCGCGGGGCGGGGGCCGGACCACACGGGCTCGGCACGGCGGCGCGCGGGTGGCCACAACCACATGCGCGAGCGCACGTACCGCCGCACTCCCCTCGTCCTCGGATCGTCCGCGACGTCATTCATTGCAATTGTCCGCGGTGCTCGTCCGCTACCACATCGAGTAGAAATGTTGTGATTATCGACGCACACGCATCCAGAATGCAATAAAAGGTTTGAGATTCGCATTGATTATTGTCAGCGTACATTGACAGATTTAGTTACCATTCAAGCGGTCATTACGCATTGTGTTGTCAGATGAGCTGATTGTTATGTTGACTTATGCAATAAGTATGTACGCTGTGCGATAAGCGCAAGTGTAGCTAAACTGTATAAAGACACCGCCCCCGCTGCTGCTCGGCCGATAACGCGCGATACGCCGCGGTGAGTGTGAAAGCTGTACTCTGGCAGACAGACGCGATAACCCTGCGTGACCTTGCGATGTTTCCGTGCTCACTGCCCGCCCTATGGCGTTATTATATTTGTATCAGAAATCTTCTTTCTTCGAATATTTTAAATTGTGTCCTGAATGAGGACTGGATTTAAATTCTGAGGAATCAGAAGTCAGAGGTTTGAAGTCGTTACGATAGAACCATACAAAGCGGCTCGGTAGTTTCCACAGTCGTTCGATCTTCGGCATAGTTTTGCTACAATGTGAGCACTTGGCTATGAACATCGATACTGATACTTAATCCAGGCTGACGCGATCCAACATAAGCGTGGCATGCGGAGTCGTAAATCGCGCCCACGGCCCGGTAGGTGTTAAAATAGAGGCGCCCTGTGCGGCCCAGCGGCCCACCGGTCCACCGGCCCACCACGCCATCTCGCCACCACGCTCGATTCCATTCCACTTGCTTTATGATAATCCCTAATATCCGGCACGAGTGCTATGTTTAGCCTGAATGATTACGAAACTAACGCCCGCGCCCTTCACTTGGAACGACACTTCCAATGTTGATTTTTCTACGCCGATAGTTTTAACTGACACTTACATTTTATGTGGGTTTGTTGGCTAAGTTAAACTTACATGAGCTTATGAGCGAGGAAGGCTGGAATGTTTCAGAATATTCCTAGCATGAGTAATAGTTGTTGTTTTTATTTTGAACCAACTTGATTTAGAGCCTGTTTTGCACTGTCCAGAATGCCAGAAATTCAACGGCGAAAATGTTTGTATTGAAGTTGAATTGAAATCTTCATGTTAAACATTGTATACATTCAATGAATACTTCGGTTTAATATAAATAAGAATATTAAACTTTAAGCTTCACCAATTGTACACATAAACACGCAACCATTAGCGTTGTGTCACGAACATAAAACATTTTCGAAATTCCTCTACCTGAACTCTGGAGAAGACATCACTTCACGCAGTTTATTTTTGAACAGAAAAAGTTTATTCTTTACTGTCCGTTCCTCTTGAAAGCCAAAAGGGATCTTATTTATTAGTAGAATAGTAGTTTAAGTTTCTTTGTAACATCAGCTTATGGTAAATATCATCAAAGTCCCTCGAATCTGTATCTTTACGATCGTACATATGAGTGGTTCTTACGTGAAGCATTTCATAAACTTATCATTTGGTAGCACAGAAATCGTACATATTACCGATATTATAAAATACTCGCAGAATTCTTATTGATCTGAACGTACTTATGCTAACTAGTACAACCTCATAAATACAGGTAACACAGCACGACTTTGTTTTTATAAGATTTTTTGTTCATATTCATTTTGTAATTTTATGCTTATTAAGCTCATTTGCATACAAAGTGTTCTGCGAAATGCTGATGACATTAGCGTTAGTAGAATATCTGTAGCTGTGAACAAATGACTGGCGACTGTCAGGTGGTCCAACATTAACATTACTGCCATTGCGACACTAGCCGCGTAACCACGGCACTATTCCTAGCCTCGCTTAGTGTAGTGTACTGCCACTAAATGGCTGTATACATATTTACAGCTATAGGGCACGTAATAAAACTGAAAGTAAGGTTTTTCAAAAACTTGTTGATTATTAGACCAAATTATCTTTGTTTAAACTTAATTTACTCTTGTTATGTCCACACTAACTCACAATTATGGCACTTATGAAAGTAGGTGTATAGGTGTTAATAGCTCAGTGCATATTAAAGGTAACAGGCGTGAAATTGTTACACTGACCCTACTATTAGCCGCTAGGAATAAATCATTGCGCTTGAGGAGTTGGGGTAATGCAAATAGCTTCGTTATTCATTTGCGTATTGCTAAGTCATTGTGCTGTGAACGCTTTCTATGCACTACATTCACCGGTCACGCTATAAATTAGCTACAAAAATAAAATAGCATTCCGAGCGAGGAGCGAGGGCGTTAACTGCCACTGTTTCAGTGTTCCACGGAACACATGTGAGAAATAGTTCCCAATGTGGGATCGACGGGATTGTTTCAAGTGCCCCTCGCTTACCAACTACTCTCGAATAGAAGTTGCCGTGGACGTGTTACAACTTTTATCGAACTTTTGAACTTTTTTGTTCGAAGTTATATTGCAACTGAAAGTTTTTTACGTTTTTGATCGTTCAAAGACACTGCACCACTTATATTTTTGGCTTTAATAACAATGTTCCGCGCCAAGTTGTGTAATTCCTGAACGCGGACACAAAGTGCGTGCACAAACATTCATTAGTATCCTGCTGTTTTCATTATTATTCTCAGATGAATTCTAAACATATACTCTGTAGTACCTAAATACACTTTTTATACACAGTACCCACATAATATAGTGTGTCTTCGAAAGATAATTTAAGGTTAAGCGAAGCTGTCAAACCTTTTTTTATTCTAACACGTCGTGCACCTAATTCGGCACAAAAAATGTTACAAACCGGCTTATAAATCAGCGGGACGGGTGTTAATTGGAACGAATTCTCTCGCCGATACGCTGACAACATGCAAAATGACTTCGGCTTTACATAGGACAATCACGAACCTATTTCAATTTAGAAATTATTGAGTCTTCGCTTATAAACTCAACATGATTTATTAATTAACTTGGTTTATGTTGCTCCCAAAAATAAGATCACATCACGTCAAGAATGTAATAAATAGTCGTCAAAAGATTCAACATCTGTTTTAATTAAAATAAATTTTGACTATTTCTAATTAAGGGGTGTCAGGCGACGATGCTCACTGGTGACAGTTGGAGCACAGTGGCGTCGGGTAGGAGCGCAGTAAATCACTGGTCGTGTGTGTTAAGTATCGCGTTGTCGCGCCGCCTGCCTCGACCCTCGGCACTAATGTGGCGTCTCCACAATGCTAACCTGCGTACAAGAGGGGTGCCGGCTATATTTGGATGTTTCACACATTAGCTTTAACTATCCTAGTGAGAAAAACTACCACTATTGTTTATAATAAAAAGTCATCTGAAGTTGCTATAACTCGGTTATTCCTTATACGTTATCATGTTTAGTTTTTTACTTTTATTTAGTCTGACACTGAAGTAAGATAAAAACAGTTTTATCGCAAATGAACTAAAAATAAATGACAACAATATTTGTTATTCACAACAAAATACTCAGCAGGAATGTATATAAATGACCTTGTAGAAAATTATCGCTACAGGTTACCAACAGGGATATGAATACGTAAATTAAGAGGTCTCCGCTCGTAACGAGTGTCGCTTTAAACATAAGATTTATTTTAATGAACATATGAGGCCAGCATGCGATAAAGAAAAATATACTTCAATGCAAGTTAATTGCCTTTCCATCATATATACATAATAAGAGTTTTTGCTGGACTCGCAAATTGCGCGCTAATTTGATGTTGATGTTAATACTCTGTCGTCTACCAGAGCGGATCAAATGTTGACATGTTATAGTTATAATAAGGCCGCGATTCTTTACACATTTTGTAACATGTAGGTAACTTCTTTGTTAACAGAGGGCGGTAGATTAGAAGCTGAGCTAAAGTACACAGCGAAAGCATTGGGAGAAGCTGACTCCTCGACGCATCAGCTCATCATACAGACTGCGAAGGATCCTGACGTGTCACTGTTACACGCAGGAGCGCTGCTCGAACACCTAAAGGTAAACTTCTACTCCAAAAAAATTATATACACTATCTGATCCAGTCCTGAGTAGATCTATGATTCGAATTATCGGAAACTTAAAGATACCCTTAATATATCAGTTCTATAAACAAATTTTATTGTAGGTGGTCCACGCAGCAACCCGAGTCACAGTTCATATGTACGACATAGAGTGGAGGTTAAAAGACTTGTGCTACAGCCCCAGCATACCCGACTTCGAAGCTTACCACATCGAGAAGATCATCGACAACATCATTCCATGCGCGATCATTACGCCCCTCGATTGCTTCTGGGAAGGATCCAAGTTATTAGGACCTGATTACCCCATTTACGTCCCGTAAGTACCCCTACTTTTAAAAATAATAACTGTTTACTTATGATATCTTTGAACATGAAAATGATTGTTAACTGTCTTTCACAGAGGTCTTCAACATAAATTAGTATGGACTCAATTACACCCCCAAGAGGTGTTAGAAGAAGTGCGGAAGCTGAGGTTTCAGTTTCCATTCAGCACGATGGAGGCGTACATGAAGAGAGCCGGCATCACCTCCGCCTACATGAAGAAGCCGTGTCTCGACCCCACCGATGCCCACTGTCCAGACACAGCCCCCAACAAGAAAACAGGCAATGTAAGTTTCGCTAATCCTCATACTTTATAGTTCCCAAAACTTCTGGCAGTTTAATCTCCTTTGTATAGTTGTTGTGTATGCGTCATTTGTTACGGATACGTGAGAGACACATTAGGGACCATTACGACAACTCCCGGTCCTTTTATGAAGACTTCAATTTACGACAGTTTTACTGGCACATAAATAAAGCGTGTAGGATCACGACAAATAAAATATCTTTATCGAGACGAACGCATAAACTTTAAATACTTTCCATAATAATAAAATATTTTTGGAAACGGTAATAAGGCAGGATGAAAGCGGTCGCCGCCGGGCAGATGGTGCGACTACCTGCCGGCGAGCTCCACCCTACGAGAAAGTTATGTTTCCAACTACGTGATAACATCATCACCAAATATATGTTTCGCAACCGAACCTTCCCTTGCTGCTCATCAATTACACTGTTTCAATAAAAACGAGAATCAGAAGAAACATATCAATCGGCTCGTCCAATTGTTTTTTAAGTAAACACATTTTCTTTAACAAATAGTGCATTCGTGGTGGTACTCAATTGCATTGGTTTGGTTTTTGTGCGTTCGCTGAGTGTCTGTCGCCACCCACGTTCGGCGAAGGGTCGGGCGCAGATCGGGCGCGCATTGTTCGGTGCGCCCGCGCAGCCGGACCGCCGCATTATACGGGCGCATTGTACACGCTTCAATGGGCTTCGTTTGCCGCAGCTATCGCCCGTCACAATGACACTATTATATCAATAATGCTCACCATCCGATGGAGGCGAGCACTTCCACGGAAAACTCATAAATTTTAAAGTTTACTTTGTTTCTTTATCATTGTCAACGTTAATGACATTCCGGGAATTTGTTTAATTTGTTAACTGTACATCATTCTGTAGTATACAATAGATGTTGTTGTTTACAAATATTAGGTCTGAGTAAACATATTCTTACAAAGTTGATAGAAAAAAAAACAAATGTCTACAGCAGTCTTTTGTTTTGAAGGTTCCAGACGTAGCTGCGGAGCTGTCACATGGGTGCTACGGTTTCGCAGCAGCATACATGCAGTGGCCCGAACAGCTGATAGTAGGCGGCGCCACGAGGAACTCCACGTCAGCCCTGAGGAGTGCGAAGGCGCTGCAGACGGTGGTGCAACTGATGGGCGAGCGCGAGATGTACGAGTACTGGGCAGACCACTACAAAGTGCACCATGTTGGATGGACGCAAGAGAAAGCCGCTGCAGTCTTAGATTCGTGGCAAAGGAAGTTTGCTTCTGTGAGTATAAAACATAATTTTACTCTTGTAACTGTAATTGTAACTTCAACATCTGAAACAATACTTGCTTTTTACTTATATGTCACCGATGTTGCAAATGCGAAAGATTATTTTCTTCAGTAATCTTATACTTATTTTGGATTGATTTCCAGGAGGTGCGAAAAATGACAACATCCGAGTCGGTGTCGCCGTCATATAGTTTCTACCCATTCTCGACGTCAACACTTAACGACATTTTGGGCAAATTTTCTGAACTGTCGTTAAAAAACATCTTGTTGGGATATATGTTCATGGTAAGAATTTTCATCTTTTTTCACTGGCTTGTTTATTTATTTTGTTTTGTTGGCGTTATTTTTATGTTTTTTATTTGGTTTATTTCAGTTAGTATATGTAGCCGTGACACTAATTCAGTGGCGCGATCCTGTTCGCTCGCAAACCGGCGTGGGTATAGCAGGAGTTCTGCTACTTTCCATCAGTGTAGCTGCTGGATTAGGCTTCTGTGCTTTGTTAGGTGATTATTTTTATTTTATTTTGGTTTACTTTTTTATTCACGCAATCTTAGGACAAACACTTTAATTCTGTTCTTATTTTTTTATTGATTTTTTTTTGACATATACAGCTGATATTTAAAAGTATATTTAACTTACGATTAAATTTAATTCCCTAGGTATACCATTCAACGCATCAAGCACGCAGATAGTCCCATTCCTTGCGCTCGGGCTTGGCGTGCAGGACATGTTCCTTCTGACTCACACGTACGTGGAACAAGCGGGAGATGTGCCGCGCGAGGAGCGAACAGGCCTGGTGCTGAAGAAGAGC
The DNA here is from genome assembly GCF_022581195.2 of Helicoverpa zea. NCBI lineage: Eukaryota > Metazoa > Arthropoda > Insecta > Lepidoptera > Noctuidae > Helicoverpa > Helicoverpa zea. The sequence continues at coordinate 10,655,603 of NC_061452.1, read as the reverse complement.
GGCCTCAGCGTACTGCTGGCTTCTCTGTGCAATGTCGTCGCTTTCTTAGCAGCGGCTTTACTGCCAATTCCTGCTCTGCGCGTATTTTGCCTGCAGGTAAGATTCCATTTATGTTCTATTTATCCAATTCTTGTCACATGTTATTTAAAGACCTCACCTTTTTGTAAGTGCCTGCAGGTTATATGTTGTTTTGTCTTCGATTATGTAGCATATTTATAAATGAATGTATCATTGTTCCCAGGCGGCAATTCTCCTGCTCTTCAACTTGGGTTCGATCTTGCTGGTCTTCCCCGCAATGATCTCTCTGGATCTTCGGCGGAGGTCTGCAGCCAGAGCCGACCTGTTATGTTGCTTGACGCCAGAGAGCCCCATGCCTAAGAGAACTAAGAAGATTGGTGACCGTTCTCGCGGCAGGAGTGGAAAGACTGATAAGGTATGTTACCTCTATACTCTGATCAATATTGCGAAACTTTTGGAAACTTCATAATAATTTCTGGAACTCACAAATGTTATTTAATTGCAGACTAATTGGAAAGATACGACGAGACAACCATTAGATCCTGAAGATACTGGAGACCAGTCGCAGGTGACGTGCTGCCTAAGTCTGTCGCTCACCAAGTGGGCAAAGAACTATTATGCGCCGTTCATCATGCGACCTTCCGTTAAGGTATGTTTTTCATAGTATACAACCTACCCCTTATATCATGAAAATATTGTTTGTAGTACATAATCAATGTTTCACTAACAACCGTTCTAATGAATGTGTTATTTCCAGGTTACATCAATGCTAGCGTTGATCGCAGTTATTCTGGCGAGTGTTTGGGGAGCTACGAAAGTCAAAGACGGTCTAGATCTAACAGACATTGTGCCAGAGAACACGGATGAACACGAATTCCTATATCGACAAGAGAAATACTTCGGCTTCTACAGCATGTACGCAGTCACTCAAGGAGACTTCGAGTATCCCACCAATCAGAAGTTACTCTACGAATACCACGATCAGTTTGTTAGGATACCAAACATCATCAAGAACGATAATGGCGGACTTACAAAGTTTTGGTTAAGTTTGTTCCGAGACTGGCTTCTAGACTTGCAGGCAGCTTACGATAAGGATGTCGAGAACGGATGTATAACGCAAGAGTACTGGTTTAAGAACGCAAGCGATGAGGGCATATTGGCTTACAAACTTATGGTGCAGACGGGACACGTAGACAATCCCATTGACAAGTCGCTAATTACCACCGACACCAAGAATGGTCACAGATTAGTTGATAAGGAAGGTATTATAAATCCGAAAGCGTTCTATAATTATCTATCAGCTTGGGCTACGAACGATGCCCTGGCGTATGGGGCTTCACAAGGGAATTTGAAACCCCAACCAAAGAGATGGACGCATTCTGCAGGAGACGTGGAGTTGAAGATCCCGAAATCCTCCCCTCTGATCTATACACAATTGCCATTCTACTTATCAGGTTTAAGTGATACAGAAAACATAAAGACCCTGATAATGTCTGTACGAGATCTTTGTTTGAAATTCGAAGCAAAGGGATTGTCTAATTTCCCATCTGGAATTCCTTTCTTATTTTGGGAGCAGTACTTGTATTTGAGAACATCGCTGCTCCTGGCCCTCGCCTGCGCTCTGGCTGCTGTTTTTGTGGTAAGTTTTTCTAACCAATACTAATTATTTAATGACCTTAATTACATAAAATATACTGGATGTCCAAAACCTGAACACATATACCGTTGACTAACCGATATCCTTTTTGCAGGCTGTAATGGTATTGCTCCTGAACTTCTGGGCAGCCGTGCTGGTAACATTGGCGTTGGCTACATTAGTGCTGCAGTTATTGGGCACTATGGCACTGCTAGGAGTCAAGTTATCTGCTGTGCCAGCGGTTCTACTAGTCCTTGCCATTGGCCGGGGCGTCCACTTTACTGTGCATTTGTGTTTGGTGAGTTGACTGACAATATACCTACATATTTTTATTACATCATTATCGTCTGTTACTTGTTTTCTTCTAGCAAGCTTCTAGCAACTTTATACTAATTCGTGTTTTGTTTTATCCAGGCTTTCGTAACATCGATCGGATGTAGGCGTCGGCGAGCGTGCCTGGCCCTGGAGTCGGTGTTGGCTCCGGTGGTACACGGCGCGTTGGCTGCCGCGTTGGCTGCGTCCATGTTGGCTACCAGCGAGTTTGGCTTCGTCGCCAGACTGTTCCTGAGGCTACTGCTAGCTCTTGTTTTACTGGGATTAGTGGATGGACTGCTGTTCTTCCCGATTGTACTCGCTATTCTGGGACCGAATGCTGAGGTTAGTGTTTAAAGCAGTCTTAGTGATAATTATTTGATAAATATTTTTATTCGTTAAAAATCTTTGTGTTAAAGCATTCGTGACAATTCTGACCAATGATATTTTTGTAACCAGGTTCGTCCACTAGAGCATCCTGAAAGACTGTCAACACCATCACCTAAGAGTTCACCGATACATCCACGGAAGTCTAGCTCAAGTTCAGGCGGGAGCGACAAGGGCGGTCGAGGGGGCAAGTCAGCCCCGCGGCCCTCCGCCCCCTCACTCACGACCATCACGGAGGAACCGCCTAGCTGGCACTCGTCCGCGCCCTCCGTGCAGTCTTCCATGCAGTCCATTGTTGTTCAGCCTGAAGTGGTCGTCGAGACCACTACTTATAACGGCAGCGACTCCGCATCTGGACGATCGACCCCTACTTCGAAGACACCTCATCCAGGCGCTATTACTACTAAGGTTGGTGTTGTTTTCCTTACTGTCGTTTTCGAAATGAAATATGAATCCAACATTGCTTCAATATTTTATTATCAGGATTATTTGATATCTAATCGTATGATTTCTTTACAGGTAACGGCCACAGCCAACATAAAAGTTGAAGTAGTGACACCGAGCGACAGGAAATCGAGGCGATCCTACCATTACTATGATCGGCGTAGGGATCGTGATGACGACAGGGAGAGAGACCGGGACCGAGACAGAGATCGGGAACGAGACAGAGACCGACATAGGGACCGAGACCGGGATCGAGATAGAGAGAGGGACAGGTCCCGGGAACGGGATCGTAGAGACCGGTTTAGAGATGAAAGGGACCACCGCGCCTCACCTAGAGAAAACGGCCGAGACTCCGGCCATGAAAGCGACTCCTCCCGACATTGAAGACACAGAGACTGTTACAAACTGTGTGTCACTTGATAAACGATCCACACCGTGTCAACACGCTGTGACGACTAGTTATACTTGCATGAATGCAACTAAATATACTATATGTAATGATCTGATCAATGAATCTGACATCTTTACCTAAAGTTACGGAGTTATGTCTTATAAGCTGAGCAATCGTTCGTTAAACATGTGTTAAGGTTGGCAATGCCGCTTATAATCAGTAATTATGAGAATAGTAATTTTAAGTTTACTCTTCATATGGATGTAGTGGAGGCTATATTGTAATTCGGTGCATGATGGAAGTGCTTGTATCTAACGTGAACATAACTGTTAGTACATACAGGATGGTACTGAAATCATTCCATAGCGGGCACTAGTTGGCACTTCTATCTCGCGGTTCAGTATAGATGTGTTCCAGTGTCAAAGCTAGTGAATTCTTTACTGTATAAACCAAATATCATTTGTAGACGATATCTATACATTTGTTTGTGTGTTCCTATTTTAAAGACATTTCCATTTGTCTCCAAACTCTTTGTTACATTTATACTTCTAAAGACTGTGGTCAAATATTATTAATTTATAATATTATTTATTTGTATGTCTATAATTATTCTGTCACCAGGAAAATCTGTGGAAATCTCAGATTAATTGTACAAATTATTTAGGTAGGTAGTTATAACTGTAGGTTAGACGGCTATTTATGAGATTACTTAGTTATGTTTTATACCTAACTGTATTGTTGTGATCTTTAGGTAAACTTAGTAATTGTGAAGACTGCATTTAAAGATCAAAGCACAGTATTGTGTGTATGCGTGGCGAGGGTTGCGTCGCCGACAGGAATACTGACCTCACGTTATTACGTGTTATGTTGTAACGTTTTGTGCAAAGTACTTAGTAGCATATATTAATTTATACGTACCTATATAACTTAATGATATTGTGTAAATATAGCTGTAGTGGTAGCTAACTATGTGCGTAGGCAGCGCCCCCGTGCGGCAGCTGGCTACATTTGTATCATTTATTTTTATACAATTTTAACTGACATATTGTCGAAAAACTGTAGGTGGTAACTAAAAGGGAAGCGTTTATTAACTTTTGTAGGATTTTTAAAAAATTAACAAATGATAAAATATAATTTTTTGACAGTGTTCTTTAATGAGTATCAAGTAGCATTTATACACGAGTATTTGAATTTTATATTGATATTTTTGAACAAAAGTCCCCGTAACAAGGATCTTATGAAAATTAAGACATGTTTGTTATAGAAACAAGTACATTATAACTAAGTTATAAAAATTTTAAGAAACAAAAAAAATCAAATTAAACTCATAGAAATTGTGAATTCAATTAAATTAATTATGTGACAAGAAATGTTTTTGTTAACACAAAAGTTAATGTCGACTGTATTGAGAAAATAAAATACTTTTAAACAACATATAACATCTTTTTATTTCACCCTAACATGTAAAGGTTCTGATATAAAAACCTACTTTAAAAACAATCATGAAGATCAACATCATGAAACATAATATGTTTTTTTTTCAATATCTTGCTCGCTAGGTACCCTAGGCACACTGCAGAATTTTCGGCCGATAGTTAGTTTCGGCTCATAAATCAATATTCATATGAATGGGTAGTACGCACATGGCAACGATCAGGCATTTGGTTGGCATCAGACCGACTAAAAACATCCATTGCTTAAGATTAAAAAAAACGATTTTTTAATTAAATTAACGACTTTAAATTTCTTACCGTCGCTCTACAGTCGGCGCCTGTTTAGTCTGTTGTATGACTTACTATGTACTTACAGTATGTACTCTTAAAATTCTGATGTGAAAACCTTCTTCAAAAACGATCTTCAGTATAACATGACTTTTTCGTAATATCTTGCTCGTGGTATACAGTAAATGAATCATAGAAGACTATATCTAGTGATAATTTGAATTACTTAAGTGACCACTGTTTATTAAGTGCGTATTTTGACGATCCCAATAGCGAAATGGTCACCATGCCGGACTGCCGAACCTGAGGTCCCGAGTTCGGTTTAAGGTCGACGTTTGTGTGGTGAGCATGCTTGCTGGTTGTGGTCTGGGTGCAATAGTATGTATGTATTTATAAATATGTAGGTCAGTTGTGTAAGCATCCATAACACAAGTTAATTAATAACCCACAATGACATGGGACTAACCGACAGTGCGTATATCAAAATTACTTTTTGAAAAAAAATATTTACATGTTGTGACTATCCTCTGAAATGGATGCTGGCGATTTTGACGGGACTAACACTAACGGATGGCTGATGTAACCAAAAAGTAACTTGGGCTTGGCTTTTTATCCGGGTTTGGAAAGTAGTTCTCTTTAGACGTAGGTGAAAATGCAAACACACTAGTTTTCGAGATTCCATTGCCATTTAACATTGGAATATATACAGATATACACCCAAATCCAATTTGCTACGCAAAGTGATACTTTGCCAAAAATGAGATAAATCTAATAATAAAAAATAAAAGGAATAAAATCAATAAACCATCATGTATTACAAGTTCACAACTACATAGCTACTTAAACGATAACTTCGTCTTCGAAGTTAGTTATCAAAAGTTACAAGTTAGAATAGAACCATGCATTGCATGTAGGCAGATAGATACGATTAAGTGAAAACTCTGAAGTATCCAATTAGATGAAGGGAGCCGGTTTTACCCCTTGCCATCGGTAACAGGCTAGTGAGCGTTGCGTAAGTAACAACCAGGTGCAATCTAGACTACCTGAGCCTTCAAACGCGCGTAGGGATGTTTGTCCTTAATGGGTTCCTACTCTTAAAACGTTATATATAAGTGTTCTGCAGCTTTCTGTGTATGTAAGCTTAAAACAGTAATGTGGTCAAAGAGGAAAACAAACGAGTCCCAAAATCGTATAACAATTACTTACAACGAAGTCTTAAAATTGAAAAATTAAACTTTTGACCCTCGTCGTTCGTACAAAATTTAATTCTTTTAATATCTTCTTTAAAGGAAAATCCCTTAAATTCGTTAAATGTAACGAAAACAATCTATGGAGCGTACAGTGATCCGCTTAACTCAAATTATAATAGTGGGAGGGTGAAATTTTGGCGGTAGCAACGCCTGCGACATTCCTTAGAAAGCGGGAGCGCGGGAATCAATAAAGGATTTCCTGGCGCCTTGCCCACGCATGTGCGTGGCGGCCGGTGTCGCGGCCGGCAGCTCCTCGCGCCACCAGCTCCCCTCGCCAGCGAGCTCGGCACCAGCTCCGGAGCCAGCTCGCTGCAGCCCAGCCGCCCTGCTGCGCGCCACGTGCCTCGCGCTGCTGCGAGTACTACGCCGGATGTTGTCGTAGAAGGGCTCGAGACGTTCGCCTCGGTCGCTGACCATCAACCCTATGTATGAGCAAATAAATCTCAGTAATAAGTAGTAGGCCGCTGCGTTATTGGGCGTATGATTCGCGCGCAGCGTCAGTGCGGGCGCGGGGCTGCGGGGCGGGGTGCGCGGGGTGTGCGCGGGGCGGCTTGGCGCGCGACACGCTTGTCCTCGCTTGCGGCCCGCCCGCACGACACCGGTCCCTAACCTGCCTGACACTACCACTCGATGACTCAAGCACAAACGTACGCCCTGTGTGACACTGTCGGGAGAGTTTAGTGCGAACGGTGTGTGCTTCTATGTAGGAACGGTCAGTGCTGTGTCGGTTGTCGTGTGCCCTTGTCATGTGGGGAGTGCGATGGCGCTGATGGCCGGCATGTGTCCGCGGAGGCCGCTGGGCCTGCTGCTCGCGCTGCTCGCCGCCGCCGCGCTCGCCAACCAGCTCGAAGACATCCCGCACAATGAGTAAGTCACCGCTTTAACCTAGTCTTACATGTCTTGTACCCACACTGGATTTGTAGAGCACTGACATTTAATAATATCTCGTAGTAATAAGTTCTAGTAATAAGATAAAATTAATTATCAATTAACAATATTAATAGCTTATTGCTAACACTGTGTCATGTTCATAGAAGATAACAAGCTTATTATTGTAATCTACTTACGTACTTTGATTAATTTATCATCTAAGTTTATTACATTATGGATCCGAGCATTATAATTATTCTTCGCGTAGACCTTTTTCAGTATTGTACCTTTTATACATGGAATGAATTTCATTTCAACATCTACTTATAATTTACCAAATTTCTTTCATGGTGAAAAGTTACACAACCAAGACAGATCTTACTTGTTATACCTGAAATCCTACGTAACTTGTTTTCAGTAGCGAATGTGGCCTACAATTACTAGAATTGCTGTTACCTGAAAAGTTATAGTCTATAGTTTACGTACACGTACATTTGACATTGGATCTTTGATAAAGTCTATCAGATTGTCAAAGCGTTTCTACTATCTACGAATAATGTATCCTGCATTTATGAATGCAAAGATCATCGCTCTATGATATACCAATATTATGAAATGTAGCGTGGGGGCCTACTTATGTGTAAAAAACATTGTAGTAATCGGTCGTGTAGCCCACGCTTTACTCCAATGTATCGTAGTACTCTGGTTAATGAGAAGCAATAGGAATTATGCGTAGGTGATATCCTTACAACGTGACAATGATTAAGAAGAAGAATAGATTACGTGGGCGTTGATTTGGAGAATTAACAAATGCCTTAAAGTCACAAACTTTGATAGCTTCTAACTTATGGTTTATTGAATCATTGCCTGAAATGTTATAGTTCTCTTAACGTGGGATACATGTAAATCGCACTCATAGAAGTAGGTAGGTATGTCAATTGTCAAGCCTTTGAAGTAACAAATCAGGTACCTATGTAAATTAATTCATAGTGTCCGATTCCGATACATCCACTTATACATATATCTAAGCAATAAAAACGACAGTTACTTATATGATATCTTATATAACTACCATAGGCTATCAGAATTAAGGTAGTATTTCCCAAGCTTTGTTAGTCAGCCAGAACTGAACACGTTCCAAATAAAATTTTACCTGCTAATACATTCGATTACGTGAATGGCCGACATCTAAGACCTCTTCAAGGACACCTTGAAGAAGGGTCAAAAGTTTATTTCTTAAATGCAGAAATATTTTCTATACATATGTATACTATGTTTCTGCACTATTTAATAATTAACTTTCATCATCATCATCCTCCTGCCTCTATCCCAATCTTATTTGAGGTAAGCCGTAAGCGCGGTATGTTTTCTCTTTCAATACTCTTCTATCTGCTGTCACAAGCCTCGTTGGTCTAGCTGTCGCAAGTGCGGCTGCTGAGCACGAGGTCTCGGGTTCGATTCCCGAGTCGGGCCGAAATCGCTTTGTGGGTTTTAGAAGACTTTCACATAGCAGCCCGGAGCCTGGAAGGTGGTGATTGATACACCCGTGCATCGGAGAGCACGTAAATGTCGGTCCTGCGCCTGATCTCTTTCCGGTCGTGTCGGATTGCCGTCCCATCGGGCTATGAGAGTTAAGGAATAGTGAGTGCACCTGTGTCTGCGCAAATGCTCGTGCACTATAATATGTCCTGCGCAGTTGGCTAATCTCCTTACATGAGAACAGCCGCCGTAGCCGATAATCGGCTAGGAGAACATCATCTGCTGTCATCCCACAAGTAACATTCTTTCTAGCCCCATCGACTTGATACCTAACTTACATGAGTTTATCAAATAAATGAAACGACGAGATTTACTTTGAATTATAATATAAGATATCGATGAGAGCTCTTCAGAGTAATTTAATTAACATTTCACCTATACACATAATTAGAATTCCAAATATAGGGAAACGCAACAACCCTATGAGAGTCTGGTTAGATTACCCATTACTGTAGTACTAATAAGTATCACAATTAAAACTCATTGCAAACATAGAATTGGTTAAACACGTTAAGGTCAAATTTAATAGCAAACTACAAAATGTATATGTATAAAGTTAATGAATTTCATTATTTTTTCTAAAATAAATGCAATTTGATGTAATTCAAAACGCAGTGGGACCTTTTAACAGCTAATTCGCTTACGTACGATATAAAATTTACGAACACACAGCAATGCACACAAGCATGGTTGCCTGCCTTCACCGTACATAAATCATATTATTTGTTCACCTGTTGCGAAATTCGCATCACATTTTCCTGTAATTTTTATGATGATACATAGACAACGTCAGGTCATTATTCCATAGTTCATTTGTTCATTATTATGGTATAAAGATTCTAGACCTGCAATGTTTTGAAAGGTATTTTTAGAGTTTATTAGAGAATTGGTAATTACATAAGAGAAAGAATTACAAATACATACTATTCTCTAATTATAATTCTCTAATTAACTTTTGATAAGCTATCTACAAAATGAAACGAGTCTACTTCTACCACCATTTCTCTTAATCATTACACTACATGTTCATTTTTTCGGAAGGTTTTTAGTGCAGTCACTTGTTTTGAACGTAGAGAAATAAAGACAGAGATATTGCAATTAACCGGGAGAAAATCAAGATGGAAGGAATAGATGGAAGATGGAAGGAAGGGAAGTCGTCGTAGAATCCAATCGAAAACCTTTTACTATAAAGTTGCATATTGTACATCAAACATATTCAATCCTAAACACTTCTGTACTAATAACCAATACCTTCAATTAATCACAGCGCATTACTGTACTTTATTTAGAGCACAAAAAACGAAGATTTAAATTAATCAAACTAAACCATAGAAACTGATTTAAACAATACAACAAACTAGATCCGATATTGCTTTTAACCAAACAATAATGATGATTGGTCATGTAAAAACGATATGTATCATATTATTATATGTAATTTTAAGTTTCAATATAGACTATATAAATACAAATGACACGCTGCCATTAGTTCGTCGGATGTAATACCACACATTATGGCCAATACATATCATTATCTGCCTACTTTTTTATATTTTAGTCATTTATTTACCTTCAGCATTAGGTAAAAAAGTTTCCGAGTAAGATTGTTAACTTTAGAAAGTAGGTATTTTTCTGCTTTCATTCCGTAGTTAGGTTCATGTTTTCATAATGCTATTATTTTTAATATACTTAATTTACTTTACTTGGTACTTTTTATTTGAGACTGCATTTAATTTACCTGCCTGAACTATGTCTGTAATTAAATAAATATAATTCCTGAATAGGAACGGATATGGAGCGCCTAACTTTCATGGCTAAAATGAATATTTCGTATATTTCCGGAGGTGATTAATAATCATCTGAAAATGGGAATTCATTTTAATTTTGATTAATATTATTTATACACATTTAAAGTTTTTATGAACTGTATCTGATCTGTTTCTTCCAAAAATTGGAAGATACCGATCGTTATTTAATAGCAGCAGGGGTGAAGCCACCCTCCCAATCTAAGTAAAGCGAAGTGGCTTCACGGCAACCCTAATGATTCAATAGAAACTATCAATTAAATATGACTTTCACCACAAAAGTCAAACAGAACAATGTTTAAAACGAAATAATTGAAGCAAAGTGATTATTTATTACTTTATTGCAATTGATTTTTTGCTCATAATAAAATGGCGGAGGTGAGCTTGAAATGTCATTAAAAAATATGCATTCGTCGAAAATGTGTCAAAGTTGCAATAATAATCGATTGGAACAGGTTCGCTGGTAGGTTTAGTTGTTATTTTAATTGCATTTTAATTCACCACTTCAATCACAAAAATATCTAACAAATTCGAAAATAACTGCCAAATTCAAATCTTTCCCTTGAGGGTTGATCTCTAATAAAACCTTGTAATCGTGGTGGCCAGGGTCCATATGTTGCAAGGCCTCCTGCAGTGGTATGTAGGGCAGGACGTGCTCCGCATACCCAACCAGTTTATTGACAGCCAATTACAGAACCACATCCAACCGCGAAAGCTTATGCCCCCGCTACTCCTAAGGCCCTATAACTGTGACTTACACACGTAACATTTACGTCAAAAATTAACTCCCAATTAACTTACACAAACAAAATGTAAACACTCTAGTTGTTTACGTAATTTCGTTAATTTGTTAACTGTTGCGTAAGGCGTTAATATTCCGATCTAGTTTTATTAAGTGTAATTTCATTTTTAAGTGTTACTAAAGTACTTAGTTAATTTTAATTCGAAATGTAAGAGCAATGTTAGCAGAATTTAATATTGACGTTTCGTAGTCCCAACGCAACGATTTGCTAAACGAAAAAGTTCACAAGTGACAGTCGGAAGTTCGGAGATGGATCAATTCGTGATAAATGGTGGCATAGAAGGTCCCCACGCCACTCATACAGTGGAGCGGTTGTAAAAACTTTGAATTATTAACGAGGAATTCCGGTTAAAGTAATTACGTATCCGTGCCACTGATTAAATGTATTGGGCTGGTACATTAATCTGTATTACGATGTGTATTCGTATTTGTGGAGGGGTTGCCAGTAAAGATAATTAATTAATTAGAAAGCTCGCATGCATGCTGTATGAAGTTTACAGTCTGCCAATTTCGTTCATCTTGCGCTATAAGACTTTTCAACATGTTCAAAATTTCTTACTTAAGAGTATTTTCTCAACTTATTTATTTATTTATTTATTTATTTATTGCAAAATGTATACAGATGCATCTTATGCTAGGTACACATTACCCTGTTAGGGCGCAGCAAATTAACTTAAAACTAAAGTATTATAATAATGACTTAAACTATAAATATATATATATATTACATTAATTTATAAGAAGTTAACAATATCTAGAATTAATTATTAGTTAAGCTTACATCTACTTAGGTATATGACAGTAGTTTTAGTTTATTATCTTAATTATTATATCTACTATTATTGCACAATGTTTTAGGAACGACATAATACTGTTTTGTTTTTATTTATAATACATTTAAAACAACAAATTAAATTATATCTAGAGGTGGTTATTTATTATTTTAAGCTTCTATCTTCTAAGTATTCCTGTACACTATAGTAGCATTTTTTTAACAGTAGTAACTTAAGTCTAGCTTTGAATATGCCTAGGGTTTCGGTGGAACGGATGCTTTCAGGTAACTTATTGTAGATTTGAATGCTTCGGTATTCTGGGCTATTTTTAAACATTTGTATCCTAGGTGTTGGTAAAATCAGTTTAGTTTTGCGGCGCTCGTTCTTTTCAAAGTTGAACATTTTTAGATTTTTCTTAGTGTAATACTCCTTCAATAGTTTCAGTTGCACTGAAAATGCATGATGGAGTAGTAGATGTATTACAAAAAGCAAATGGCGTCTTTGGATAAAGAGCTTAAAATATGGTTATCTAACGCTTATCTAATTCTTTACATTTATAATGTATTTTCGTTTCAAATAATGATATCAATTTGGACCCATCATTATACGAATGGGGGTTCTTCTATTGGTGTGAACGACGTGGGAGTTTCATTCAATTTCCACACATGGGAGGGGAGAAAATCTTTTTTTATATTAAGAATGCAAATGTGAAGATTAAACGAAATCAAAAAAACAGCAAGCTCAGGCCGGAGCCGCGATCACGAGCAAACAAACTCTATTAGCTTCGTACTGTACACGTAGTACCTGCATTCTATTAAATTGTATTAAAAAATAAAATTTAAAAAGTATGAAGTTTCAAGTCTTATCATACAGGATAGAGCACACACACACTCTGAGCTAGTAAATAATTTAAAAAAGTGATGAAAATCTTAACTGTTTTTAAACTGACTTCCCAAAAAGGAGGATGTTCTTTTAAATAGTACTCGGGATCTTTTAAATAATACAGCACCACTATTCTTTTTATTAATAGGTACTATAAACAGATTTCATCTAGATATTAATGAACATTTAAACCAATTAAACTCATTCCGTAACACGTACGTTACGTTTTTGTAACACCCTGTTTATAGAAACAGATAACACTCTGCTAATATGAAAGGAAATTATAGATACTGATAAGGGTTTCCGTCTGTTCTGAAACTTATCTAAATTCACCAAGGCCAGCTATTGCAGCACTTATTTATGTAAATCCATAAAATACATATTTTAGAACTTTTGACACGTGTTTTGGTTTCATTTGTAATCGTGTTTGCGTATTCATCATCATCAGCTTTTTTATTATCTCAATTCAGAAAAGGTATGTCTATTCTCTTACAAAAAAGGTAACCTTCTTTTTCACTGGCTCTTTGAGACTAAAGTTCAGGTTTCTTCAAATGTTTTCGTTCACCTTTACTGATTACCTGTCAAGATGCACTTAGACAATGCACATTAATAGACAACTATTATACACCTATATAATTATTGAGGTTGATTTTAGATAATTCGAGTTTAGTATACGTGTCTCTATCTTTAATACGGATCCAATAACAATAGATATACGGACGAAGCTTGATTAGCCTGAATTGTGGGCTTCGTAATTGTATGGAGGAATTATCAATCCTGAATAAGGAACTGTTGAGGTTTTATTGATAAACTCCTACATCGTAATACTTGAGATGGTTGCATATCTGCAGCTCTCTTAATTGGTTTACTAAGAAACTGAGCATACGAACCTTAGTTTGATTCCTGACTCAGTCATAAAAACGAGATGGAAGTGAGTGTTTTAAGATAACTTTGAATTCAATGTTTGCTTTACACAACCATAGCGTTTCACTAGATACCAAGTCGAATATTAAGCACCACTATCCTCCATGAGCATAAAGTAATCTGTAATAACGTATATAGGACATATGACTAAGAAGAAACGTCTAGTAAATAGTTTGAAAAGCTCAAAGCGAGGCTGCTTCAACGTTATTACTATCTTTAAACTGTACACATGCCTCGGGCGATGTTAAATTAACTGGTGTCGTTATCTCTTGAGATTTTACCGAGCTGGGAACATAGGCGTCCTATATTTATTACTACTATGTACTATGATCTTCACTTGTTTTATCTCGGGTTTATTTTGTGTCATTGTTGCCATATGGGTTTTAATTGGGAGTAATTTTTCAAGGTTGATCCAATATTGCTATATGGATGGTGAATCAGACAATTGATGGTATTTTTAAACGAAACATAAAGTAATACATGCATATATTGCGTTTTTAGTAGTAGTAGTTTTCGAAATACAGGTACTTCTTGAAAAACGTGATCTTTGTGTCGAAAATATTCTAACACTGAAGATTCACGTGTCCAAACTATGGCCACCCAACATAAAACAAGTGACATTCATCCATTGTACGTGACAGCAGCGTCTTGACCACTAGAGGTCGTTTGTAAGCAACACGTGGGCTACAGGCGAGCCGCGCCGAGCCGTTGTAAACAATAGCTTATATGAGATACGGTCATAGTTCAGCGAATCGCGATGTAAGCGCATTTGTGCAGCTCTCACCACTCAAATATGAAACGGGTAAAGAGCTGTGGGCGTAAGGCCGAACGGTTAATGTTGGCTCCCACGGAATATTTTATTTATTGGTTAAATTGGGTACTGATATTTCGGTCATTCTATTTACTTCATCGGCCTTTATATTGTTTTACTACTAGACAAAAGTCCCGTCAGGCTTTAAATATAAGTCGCAAGTCAATTATTGGTGGTCCCATGGTTATCCTAACTTAATATCATAAATACGAAAGTAACACTGTCTGCCCTACTTGCAAGTCAAAATTACTAAACTGATTTTGATGATATTTGGTACACAGTTTAAAGCCTGAGAAAGTAGTTCCCTTGGGAAGCAGGTGGGACCGCGGGAAGCAATCTATATAAAATAAATAATTTTATAAGTTGTATTAATCTTTGGATAATTACAAAAATACTGCAATATAAATAAAAGTTGATTCACATCATCCTGTGGTCAGTAGGATCAACCAATTAATGTGCCCATGTTCTACAGCTCACCAATTAAGATGGACCTAATCTTATAAACGTCTGAAATCTGTTTAATATATTACATAGATGTGACCTAAGCCCGAGGGTAGAAGCCAAAGGTCACACTCAGATGATTCGCCAATTATAAATAGATCCTTAATTCCCTGTAGCCACAGTTTCCAAAATAACGCGTTTGTCAATTTGCCTTTTCAAACTAAACTTAGCTTCAGCAAAATTGTTGCTCAAGTATTTTGACATTTATAATAATGAAAATCTGAAAGTATTGTAGGATTTCTATTTTCGGATTTAGAAATAAAAGTACGACTTTTTGTCAAATGTTTTTCGATATCTAATATTTCTGAACAAGTAATAACAATAAGGACCAATTTTTTGACACGCTTTATTAGTTCTTAGCTGTATGTATATGCGATTAGTTCAAGGTTCATTCGTGCTAATGTAAATATGTGTATATTATGAAATAAAAATTGCAACATGTTTCTAAGACAAAAATAGTTGGCTTTTTAGATACACGTAAGAACTGTTGCCTGTTATCAAAGAAGCGCATTGCAGTACAGAGTTCAAGGCTATTCAATGCATAACGGCTGTCTGCAGAAGTTCACTTTCACGATAAGACCGCCCATCATCACCCTATAATACCTACTTTTATCAACCTTTACCAGGTTTTTTAGACTTTTCTTTTCAATTTAAAATGAGCACACATATCACAAAACCACAGGTGAATGTATGTAGATAGTCTCATCAAATATTATAATAAAATCAAGCTTGATGAGCCCAGACACTCAGGTTTGACTTTATAAAGTAAAGCTACCTCGTGACTTTGTACGACTTTTGATGTTTTAAGCTAATATTTTAGCAAATTAATTATTTAAATTTAATTGAGATGAATGCTGTCAACACCCACACATTTACAAAATATATCTTGAAATAATTTGCTTTTTACTTAAATTACAGCGGTTGTCGCTTGATGCAATATTTGGAAAAAGTTTTTTGAGAAATACCTTTCTATAGTTAGTACCTTAATACACCAACGCAAAACCTTCATTGCTCTAACGATGAAATCTGCGTTGGCGATTTTTTAAATAGAATACTTTTTTTAGGAAAGTTTCTTCAGTATTAGTAATACTGCTACTTAATAATTCCTTGATATAGTGAACCCATCCTGACCCAATTTAAAATACATTATGTGAATAATATTTATTTATTTAATTAATTATAATCCGTATTTAAAAACCTTGTGTATAAAGTATACCTGATTACGTTTGCGTAGTAAAATGATCATAAAAGCCGCGTCGCTCGCTTAGTTCCCGAGATTGATCACAAAAGTTTCTCTAGACGTAATCATATAGCCCGGTTCAAGCTCTCAAGGATAATATAAATGAAAGTTCCATTAAAACTTGTCCAGTAGTTTTAAACATCGCTAAGGAAAAACGCGCAAATGCAGTTTGAAGTTTATTCGTACTGAGTGCTTTGCTGTTGCAGTTTGTTTCTAAGGACTCATGCGAACTTGCTTGCTGAAGATAATGTTATTTACTAGTACATTGCTAGTTTTTCCTAGCGGTTCCAAAAGCATCTAGCTCGCGCACTTGGATGACAAGGTGCCTAAATCCTTTTTTAAACCCTAGCTAGACTATCTGTGTGCCAAACTGAAACCCCAATTATTAAATTTATCATTATATAATATACCAAAATTATTTAATTTATTTTGTCTGGTACACAACAGATATACGATTTAAATCGAATCAGGTGCAAAAAATACAAGGTTCAAAATCTTAGCTATCGACCAAACCGTTCTTTGATTTACTATTATTTCTCATGCGTAACATAGAAAACTACTTACTATACACATAGAAAGTGTAATAGCTTTAATATAAAAGCACAGCCTTTAATGGCAGTATTAAATTCCGCGCTAGTTACAATCGTAACTCAATTAACTGTTTCGTAGAAGCGTAGACAATTTGCACAAGCGGGGTAGGCTCGTAGCTCGTAGCTCGTAGCATCTCGCGTAGCAGTCGATGTACTACGCCGCCGGTGCACTTTGTAGCGAGTGCGACATTCAATGCGGGTAAAGGGTGAATACTTTTTCACTGACAGTTAATTATTTATGAATTGTAGTAGTTATGACCTTTTTTATATAAATAAGCTCCAGTATTATAAGTGAAATGAAGATATTATAGTAAATGAATCTACACAATTAACATAAAGTTGTTACAAAAAGAGTTTTCTCCCAACATTTTCCAGTAACTGTAGAGGAAAGATAGTGAACGTTGAAGTTGTTATCTAAAATATAAACTATTATTATACCAAATAAACGTTTCAATTAAAAATTATGGTGTACCCATGTAGTTAATCCTGAGTATAAATTAATTTAGAGTGTTTTATTTATCTGTTGGGTTGCGGCTTATCAATGATTGGCCGACACCACATTCGGTATCAACGTTTTAGTTAAATTTACTCGCTGATTGAACCAAATAACAGTTAATTTGAATTGAAATGACTGTTATAGGATATAAGTGTTGAGCGAGTGTGCTATTAAAGCGTTAATTAAATCACTCAACGCTTAAAGCAAACAGTTGAAAAAGGCAATCAGGTTAAAGTAATTGAGACATAAATTAGACGTTTTGTCAATTAAATTGGTTTTTATGATTGTTGTCGTGTCGCGGGCGCCGTACCAACAGGCAAATGAAATAGTTATGATCTGTTTCCACAACGTAAATATTTGCAGAGCGGCACGCGGCGCGGGGCACATGTCAAAGGCGCCGGCTCCGGTATTGATCTAGAGCGGGGCGGAGGGTGTCGCGGCGGGAGCGGGCGGGGCGCGGGCCGGGGGGAGGGGGGCGCGGGGCGCGGGCCGGCCGCGTACTACGGAGGCTGCCTTACGTAAGGGCGCAGCGCGTCTGACACCCTGTCTGCCAGCACTCGCCGACGCTGATTAATAAAACAACCGTTATCGACTTGCTGCAACACAGATATCATCGCTTTCTATCTCTAATTAATTTACTTTCACTCTCAAACGCCTGTTCACAATCCCTATCGATCTATTAAATATTCACAGATTAGCCGTCCATAACAATAGCTATTCAACACTTTCTGCAAAACAGGGAGGGTGAGAATGTAAGCAGCGCTTCTTTTAACACACTTCATCGTTTCTTGTTTAATAAATTAAACGGAGCTCGATGCGATCCACCCTAATTAAACAGCAATCATAAATTAGATAAGTCATTTAAAAGGTCGCTTTGAAGTCACCCATTGCTCCGGTTCAATTTTCCCACGTTCCGACTAAGTCCCAGTATTTTAGACAGAAATTTGTCATACGCAAAGGAATGATATTAAATTCAGGTGAAACGTAAATCGGTTTACCCCCGCCCCGGCCGACGAAACCCTATGCTCAGCGCCACGGTTAAACCGATTACAGTAACAAGATATTTTAAGCGGATCACTGCAGTGTTAAGACCCTTTTCTCCGTTTGGCAACCTAATCGTATAGTTTAAATTTCACGAAAAAACAGCAACATAATTGTTTTATCTCACGTAAGGAGAGTACAACATAGCACTGATAAATGACATGCCAGTGAAACCATTACTAATTTTGAAATAAAGACCTGGCTCCTAGTCATAACAGCCTTAAAAGTGATTAGTTGAGGATGGCGTGCGCTCCGCCGTGTCCCGGGTAACGGCCGGAGACGCTGCCGGAGCGTGCCGCACACCTGCCGGCTACCCAAACGAACGTTTAAAATAATTCTAAATTCCGAACCGGTGCCGGTGACGGCCGAACTTGGGCGAACAATGCCCGCGAAACATTCTCTGATTGCTAATGAGGACATTGTGGAGCAACTTGAATTAAACGAAACGGAATAAGGAAATAAGAACGAAGTTTTGCCCAAAAATTCGCTCAGCCGTTGTCGTCTTTTACATTTCCTTTATTATTACTTATGTTATCAACGAGATCTTTTAAAAATAGATAGGGGACCGTGATACGGTCAGAAAAGGAATGAATAAAAGAAGGCGAAGGGTGGGGCTGAAAACATTGCAAACGACTTCGAAGACATTTTGATAAAGTATACAAAAAAATCAGTCCATTAGCTATCTACAGGGAAGTCGAAACCCTTATTATTTTCTTCCCTGTTACGTTGTTTATATCGATAGCAAAGAGATCGTATCAATACACTCAAGGTTCAGAAACCTTAAAAAATCGAATACAATCTCGTTTGAAATACACTTTGAAAGTTAAGTCATTGCAGATAATAACTTCAAAACAAAATATGAAACGATTGAAAGTTATTGTAATGTTAAGAAGACGGGTGCGGGTTGACGGCGACGTCTAGACGTGAACTCGTACTTCATCTCGCTGCAGCGCAGTCTCCATCGATTTCTCATCACAGGACTGCTCAGGACAGGGATAATCCCGCATAGATAGACTGCTTTAAGCTCTACTAAATGCTAAAGGATGGAAAGAGCACTTTTATTATGTATTAAAATTGGAATTTCCTCCACGTAGATTGGAATTTTTAAGCCAGCTCTTATAAATTTTAATCCGAAAATATTTAAGGAGCTTTCACCTTAAAATAGCTATGGGGTGGCTTTCATATTTAGAATGGCAAAATGTTACGTACTAGCAAATACCTTTACAATTATACAGTAAGACTTGCCAACATATCAAGTATTAAGCCGGTCTTTTAATATCATACCGGCACGCAACATTCACGACTGAATTTTTAAAGTTATTAATAATAAATGTATGATACCAATAGATTTTAAAGTACTTTTAACTGCCATTAGTAACTATGTCAACCGAAATATTAAATGTGAAATAAAGTGCTCTAAAATTTGAGTTTATATTTTGGTATTAATACAGGTTAGCTCTGAGAGATGAGTAAGTGAGAATAGCAGAGTGTCGTCATTAAGATGGCACTAAAACTTATGAATACAGTATCTTTAAAACTGTGTATTTTAAGATCACAGAAATATAAATAGCAATTGACAAAGAGTTCGACATTGTGTCAATAAATACTTACAACTGAGTCTATTAAGTTCGCATAAATACTACTTAAAAGAAATGCTGAACTGGCTTGAATTTAACATTTAACTAAGTTTCATACTATTAGGTACTTTCAGCTAAGCACCTCCTTCATTTATTTGTACTTCAAGATGAAATACACAAGTGTCTAAGTTGTCGCAAGTTATTAAATCGTTTTGTTGAAAAAATAAGAGTGTTATAAGTAATCCTATTAATAAAGGCTAATACTTGGGGGGAGAGACACAGGTATCGGCCGAGACGTTCGTCAAATTGGTCTCATCCTGCGACAATCGCTATACATTTGTACGCTGCGGCGACAAATATAAATTGTACGAGTAAGCTCCCACCGAGTAAGGGGTGCTTGACGAAGTGGAAAAAAATGCTTAACCTGTTTTCCTGATCACATTTACTTCCCCGTCACAGACTTATGATAAATGTTTAAATTTTTTCCGAGAATCGTTTGAATTTGTTCATTCTGTTCTATAATATATATTTTTTATATTAATCTTGTTCCTGGAATTCAGATTGAGTGATTTGTAAGCCTTCATTTTTACTTTTTTTTTTTTGTTGCAGAGTCAAGAATTGGGCGCTAAAATTCGGTGTCGACTTATGGGAGTTTGGCCGGCATTTCACAAAAATGAATCAAATACAAAACGTAAGTAAACGATTATTATAATATTTATGTCACAAGAAAACAAAAGACACACAAACAGCTTTATATTCGTAGGAAAGTTTGCAGAACATTCTTCGTCAATCTCGACATTTGTAGTAAAAGTTTCACGTGAAAATCGGGATTGAAAAACAAAAAAAAAGTTTCCATTTCCTGAGAGTCGTGCGTGGAGAGTACGTGTGATGTTTCTCTCTTGAAGGCGGCGAGAGAGCGTGTAGCAAGTAAGCCGGATCGCCGGTCCGACGCGTACGTACAAAAACTACGAGTCCGCTCCCGTGGCGCCCCCTAGCGCCTCCAACACCCCCCGACACTCCCAGACACCCCCACATCCCGCGACCCAGTTACGTGTCCGACCAGAGATAGGGATACAACGACTGTTACTAAAGCATGGTATTAGTCACTTATCGATGCATCTTGATCGCTTAATGGTTTCAATTAGTTGCCATTTGTAATGTTTATTATGTGGGGACTTTTACTAGTTTTTATGTTCTTAGGGCTGTCTCTGGCTGGGGAGTTTTTAAATTGAAAATTTCCAGTATTTACTTCTTCATTGGAATTAGTATCTAATATGTTGAGTACGCTGAGTTGTGTTTATTGTATGAGTCATGAAATATAACATTATGTCTAGACTAGAAGTATTAGTAACCTCTTTAATTTAATCCTTAGTAACAAGCTCGCAAACAATAAGATTCTTCTTGGAGGTGTTTCAAAAAAATTAAATACAATAGCCGTCTTCTCCGTTATATTGTTTATTCAGTCTAGACACCATTTGGCTCATGAAGGCACTCGGCAATCGATATGTATATTATATGATGTTTATTCAGATAAATATTAGCATTGATATTATTACATCGAAATAAAAGTATCGAGTTCAATTTTCCTTTGGATATAAAATGATAGCAAATATTTGTAATTATTACCCTTGTACAACATATTAATAGGAACTGACTTTCTGTACTTGGAAATCAATTTGTGTTTTAAACATATTCCCTTTGAAAACAGGTAATTTATGTTTGCATTTAAATTTAATGATTTTCAGGAATTTTCGTTTGCAATGTATATTTCCCTTTACATAATTCCATTTCACATAATAACCAAACGCATATAGAGGTATGCACATAACATACATAATATTATAAATCATACATGAGCCAATGCGAACATAAAATGAATATCAAAATGCAATATAACTAAAGTAATCTAATGCTAGGCTACAGTTTCCGTGTAAGCTCTTACCGCAACACTGAAAATCCTTAACAAAAGTAACAGCGTGTAACGTATTGCCAGTTATAATAGCACAATCTAAATTCAGAGTACATCGCGGCCGTCGCAAGTAATAATATGATGTTTCGCGAGAAACTTAGCCATCGCAACTTATTCAATATTAGAGGGCTGATCGACCCCGCTGACCTGCCGCCCCCGGCTATCACTTCAATAAATCATTTATATTATTAACTTTCTTATATATTTATTAGCTTCTCTATTGTTGTTGTTCAGTCTACGTGCCTATCTATCTAATGTAGTTTCTTTATTAATGTTTGCTTCAACAGATAATAAAACCGTTTGCGGTCGTTACTCTGTTGATTAAATTAATTGTTAGGTTAACAAAGCGATCATTTTATAAAAGACATATCATTTTCAATTGATTTTATTGAGTATTTCATCATCAATTATGACAGGGTTATGACTCCGACTCATATGAGCACAACGCAGGCTATGACAGTTGTGTCACATAATTTCTTCGGTAGTATCTGTTGTTTACCTTGCCCCATATCTGACAAAGGGACGGAGCGACCTAAACCCAGTACTCCGTGAAGGTCCAGACCTTCACTATTCAGTCTACAATCAAATTAGGTTAAACTCTGAACGTCCGCCAGAGTGCGCTAGTTGTGGCCGCGCGCCGGTTCCGGCCCGGGGAGCGACACTCTCGCTTCAAAAGATTACAAGTGGACAATTGAAATTAGCGGAGTTTGTTAAGCTTCGTCTCTTAATTTTATTAAGGTAATTACTGTAAGGGTTTAATTAGGGGTAATCTTAATTTATTGTAGCGTTATAGAACTTATATCTAGCAGTGAGACGTTGATATCGATTCAGAAGAGGGTAGTTGTTCAGCATAGTTGATACTAGTAGGGTGATTGATCCATTTTTTGTTATATTTTACGGACCTTGAAACTTGTTGATGATTCATAGTGTTTGTTACACAGTGTAGTTTGCTTGTACACAAAATTGGTTTTGCTTCAAATCGTTGCATCGAGGTTGATTAAACATTATTAGGCCAAGGATACACATACTACGTTTGCTTCAAAATCGGATGCAGAAATAATAAAATAGCGCTGAAAATATTTAAAAAACGCATTCAACGTTGCAATAATCTGATTCAAAATGAAGTTTCACAGTGAAATGAATCTCCAGCACGATCAATCTCGACATTCTAACGAGAATATGAAATTCCAAGACGCTCGGTCCTCGGTCTTGCCTTTCGTAAACTTAAATTTCATTAGTAATACATTTTTAATTAATCGCTGCTACGTATTCAAAGTTTGGCATTTTGGCAAGCCATCGCAATTAAAATTTAATTGGCGGGGACGATACTTTGTCCCTGGAGGTGAATTACCTGCGTAATACATTTTATTGATTGATTCATTCAATGACGCTGCTATAAAATTCTAAATAATATAAACAGATATATTATAGCTATAACCTAAGTCTTGAAATAAAACGTATGCTAAACAAAAAAAACGTAAAACAGTGAACGTTCTCAAATTAGATAAAAGCACTTCCCCACAAGCGCTGCAGCAGATATATCTCAAAAAATCCGAACTCATACAGGTATAAAGTGCGTACTGGCTGGGGAGCGTTTGTTTCCCGCCCATTGTAGTCCACAATAATAGCAACGAACACCTTTCATTCTTTTTAAAACTTCTGCCAAAGAATAAAAGCGCCCATCCTTGCGTTACATATCGGCACTCACCTTTTTGGTCGTATTCTGACTTTAAAATAGAAAAATATAGCTTATGTGTCTTTGTAATAGCGTCATTGGGCTTTTGAGACATGTACGTGTTTAAAAATTGTTTTCTTTCAGTAAATCATCATATATTATGCTTAATTAACCTTACTACAGATTCACAGTACGATAAATATCAGGTACCTACTAAGTTAACCTCTGTGCAATATTTCTGTAAAATTGATCGCAATAAAACACTATAAAACTTCAAAATTGTATTGTAACTTTAAATATACCATGTTATTGATTGAACTCATATTAATGGTAGTTAACGATACTTTTGTTGATTCTTCGAAGCAAAGCAAGTGTTATTACAACAAAATATTAAACACAAAAATTACGACAACGCTTTATTTTATAATAAATTCCGCTTTCAATCACCTCTTTGCGTACCATCATAATTAAAATTATTTCCTTTTCTAGGAAAATATTCTTTTGCAAAAATAAAACATTTTGAAGTCAAAATTACTTTGTAACAAAATGTTAACAACGTTTTAATTAACATTTCAATTTTTAACAATTTCAATGAATTCTTCACTCTGCATCTGCTTTGTACGTTGAACATAAAATTTTACAACAGAAATAAACAACACACGACGGCAGATACGACTACTTACAAACTTCAAACACTATCGATTCGCAGTTTCAGTTAGATATGTAACATAGTATGTAGGTACATAATGGAATTTCTCGCCATACAAAGGGTTTCTCTTATCACACAGAAACAAAGGAGCAACCGTCGTCCCATTAGAGAAATATTCTCTGTGATAACTTTAATCAATATTTCCTTTATTTTAAGATGTATGGGTAGATTTGTATGTGCGCGTATAGGGCGTGAACGGATTAGATTGCAGCAGGCGACCACTGCCATTACTTATTTCGGCTAGAAATAAATAATGGCGGTGGTCGCGGGCCACGTAAGCTCCGCTTTCGGAACTGTTGAGAGGCGCGCCCACCTAATATATTTCCCATCGGCTCGAGTTTTGGAATTCGCTGAGGATTGTATAGCACGAAAGGCGATCCTGCCCTTTTCACTACATATTTTTTGTTGGTAAATGGAGTTCCCTTGTGCGTAATACGCACAAATGCGGCCGGGCGGAGTGGAAAATCCTGTCCGGTGCGTGCAAGAAACGCCCGACCGACGGCCGGCGACCATGACGCCGCGTTTTTGCAGATATTGTTTAGCATAGCTTGATTATTCAACTGCCCCATAAGGGTCTTTAAAATTTGTACGCATCAGATAATACAGAGCTTTTAAAGGTCTACTATTTTCCGTAGACATCATATGAAACATGATCAAAATTACGTCAACATCATACCGTAGGTACATGGATCACATATTGAGTTTCTGATCGAGCTAGTGTCGTACAGTACAGCTCGGAAGCCGTATTCGCAGATGAAGTTAATTTCTAGCTACGCTGGTATAGCACTGCTGGCGTTGGACGATGACCCCTCCAAATGTTCCGCGTTCCATTCATTCAGCTATTCGTAAATCGCCGGAGTTTACAGACAAGAGGTTTTCAATTTTATTCTGGAGTTTTAGTAACTAGATCTGAATATAGGCATGTAGATAGCATTCATTTATATCGGTTGATAACTTGAAATGGTTTTAACGACTAAAGTTTATGTGAATTGTGTTGTTTTCTAATGTGACATAATACATTTTAAAGCTTATTTATTGAATGTCAAAGTTTTTTTTTAATATTATTCAAACATTGGTTATGGTGAAC
Source organism: Helicoverpa zea (assembly GCF_022581195.2). Taxonomy (NCBI): domain Eukaryota; kingdom Metazoa; phylum Arthropoda; class Insecta; order Lepidoptera; family Noctuidae; genus Helicoverpa; species Helicoverpa zea. The sequence continues at coordinate 10,630,153 of NC_061452.1, read as the reverse complement.
ATAAATAAGATGTTACAAAATAAAATAACCAGCATAAAAACAGTAGTATTCCTGAAAAAGTAATATGTAAATCGATAAAAGTGTTGATAGTACATTGTATCTAATAACCAGACGATGCGGTAATTAGGCCCTAAGTAACCCTAAAACTTCACATTATTTTAACAAACCACTCCGAATGTATTTACAAATGATATTTACTAATTCACTTCGTATTTAACCTACATGAAACACAAGTAATACAAAACTTACAAGTAAGTATTTAGCGGGCTTAGTAGCTTCTTAAAATGTATCAAAATAGTTGAATATATAGGATTAATCATAGGTCCGCGAGGGTGGTGTTGACACACAAAGCGGATTAAATTAACTGCCTTAATTGAATTTAGGTTCCTTGTTAGCCAACGTGTCCGGGGTCCCAGCGGCCGGGGCGCGGGCGTTATGCAACCGCGCCGCAGTGATGCCGACCGACGCTCCCGACCTACCGGCTGCCGATTAAATTACGAATTAAATACAACACCACCTAATAAATTGTCTATTTCGATGATGTTCCACCAGATTTGATGTTAATTGGAGATTGGGGGTGGGATATTGAACTACACTGTGTTTATGACTGACTATATTGTATGGTATCTGAGATTGTGAATCATGATCATCGGAAATGGTTTATATTAAATCTCAAACAAAAAGTCGATCTCTTTCAAAACATGGGACACAAAATAACTGCAACATTTTAAAAATAAAAACACTTGATACTAAACTTTTTACGAAAAAAAAAGTACTGGCCGCCATAACTTGTCATGCGAGATGTCATTTGACAACTGGCATCAAATTGGCGGGAAACCGGTTTCTTTCATATTCGGTTCATCCATTTCAATTAGTATTGTTTATCATTTTAGATGATAGGTCTGTTATTATTAAATTACTTCCATTAAAATAATTAACGAGGCACGATTAACAGGCCCCGTCCGTACATAATGCAGGTCTGTGGGCACGGCCCAAGGGTCAGTAAATTCTCCCTCCCAAGAGACGCCCTAAACTCACGTAAGCACAATTTTTGTTTAATTTTTACTTAGTATTTTTAACTCTTGATTTTTTTCAAAATGTTTCACACATTGCTTCTCACAATACATGTAACTGAAATAGCTTTGTGAGAATGTTTTAGTTATGCTTTGTGAATGCTAAGTAGAAATGATTTTTCATGGTTAGGTAGGTAATATCACGGTTGAATCTGGAATTTATAAGTTATTGAATTGAATCCTTTTCGTAGTCAGGGGTTAGCAGCCCTAGCGTTCCACAAATAGGCCTCATGTGTAGGGATCAAATCAAATATCCGTCGGCCGCGACCCTTCCTCGGCCATTCGGCTCCAACTAGCCCGCCACTCTATTTGCGCAATTAATATAGCTTTCCTTGATAAACTGGGTACCGAGTTACAGGTATATTTAACTTATATTAAAGAGAGTTTTATTTTTTAGTATTGTACACAAACTTGTTAATCATACTGATTTTATTTCTGTCTGTCCGTAGTCTCCATGCGACTTTGAAATTCCAAAAAAATAAAATGTTTTGGCTGACATAGGTACATAAATGTAATGTGCAAAAAGGATTTCACTTAGCCATTTGCCTCATTTTAAAGCTCAAGTAGGCTATCGATTAAATGGGATCTCCGGGTGTCGTTGAAGACAATGTAATATGAAGGGGAGTGTCGTCGTGGCCAGCGGACGGACGTCTCTATGGCGCGCCGCCATTTCCCATCCGCCGCCGATGGTACCCTTAAAACGAACTTTATTGACTGAGCGGCAGCTGGTTTCCCGTAAAATGTATTACCCCCTATCTATAAGCTGTATTCCTTTTTATTTCCTCGCCTATCCTTAATCTAAGAGATGTTCCGAGTTAACTCTGTTATTGCAGGCTCACGTTTCCGCAACAGATAAGCGGCGGTTTTGTTTAAGCGGTGAGCTGAAACGCGAATAAAAATATTATAAGCACAGTGAGGCATCTCGTTAGATTTGATAGTACAACAAAGGCGACATCGGGCACATCCAAAATTCAATAACAAGGCAGCACGGAGCGGGCGCCTCTGCCGAATAACAATAATTTGGCAGCCAGCATCCGCCAAATTCCGGATGTGTTCGTTCCATTTTTAAATTTGACAGGTCTCGGCCGAGTCGCGCGCTGTTTGCCCCGCGCACCGCCGCGCCGCCATGTTGGGAACCAATAACTCAACGCGTAATGTAGCGCGAATGCGACACGATTGTTGTCATTTTCACAAATTATGCGAACGCTACATGCCTGCCAATGTTTATCTGTGCTCGTGAAAGCATTAAATTACGCGTGCTCTACGCAGATATTACTTGCACTAGTCTATTTGCTGTGAACTATTGTTATGTTATATATGTATTTGCGGACGAGAGATAATCCGGTTGCAGTTCATGATATCTTTACTATACTGAAATATAAAGGCTGATACTTTGTGTTCAGGTTGGCCACCGACACCATTTATGGAATGTTGCCATAACGACCATCGTGGTGCATAAATGACGGCAAGTGGTCGCTACCCTGTACGCTGGTTTTCTCTCGCTGCGTCTATATGAAAATACAAACATACACATGCTCATATGATGCCACAATAAGGCTTTTTGTGACTGTAAATGTATCACTACTATAACAAACGTTTTAAGCACGATCTTGATATGAATTAAGTGTGGCTGTAAATATAATGCTTCAGTTTATTCATAATTTATTTAAAATGTGGCTGTAGGTATTAAAAATCCTAAAACTACCTACAAAATTATTCATATATTGTTATTCGTTTCTAAAACAGTCCACATTTTATCAAATATTTTCAAAGAACCGTAAACCCTAATACCGTAATCATCTATCTGTGATAATAACATAATATTATCTTTACCCAGAAATACCACGAATACAACGTGGATGTGGTGCGCAAGGATGGGCTGCTTCTGGTGCGAGAGCTCGCAGCCGAAGTCAAGAACCACATGGACTTCAAGATCAACGCTGTCATGGTGAGTACTGTAGAGGTTTTACCTCGTAAATACTCGAAAATATTGTTTTCAGTATTCGAAATGCTAATGGGTAAATTGTTGAAGTAATTATGAAATTATATATATGCAGACGCAGAGCTTTTATTCGATATTCTACTAATAAAAAGCGATGGTGAGTCATTAGCAATTCAACTTAGCAATATATAAGTAGGTTCCTACTATGGCCTGAGTCATAACCCTTTGCAGAAACTACGTGTGACTCAGAAAGCTTAGGTGGTTAATGGACGATTCAGTTTTGAACGCTTAAAGAAAATCAATTCATAAAAATTTTGGAATCGATATTTACTCGTGAAAAGAAACACATATACAACGTTATTTTTTGTTTGTGCGAAACCTGAATATAGTTTGTTCAGAATCAGTAACTGAATCGATTCCAATAGTTTTTACACCATGTTATATTTTTTCCCAAAATTATCTAAAAAACTTTGAATGTTGGACACCACAAATAGGTATTTATTTTCGCACAACAAAGGTCACGGCGAGTTCATAGCGGGCGCGAGCGCACAGTGCTATCGCGTTGCGCGGCATGTGTGCGTTTTGTGGTGATTATGTATTTTTACGGACAGTCCCGTAACTTAACAAGCTTATAACTTTGTGATTTTTCATGATACGGTTTTGAAATTTCGTACATAGATTCTTTACATAAAAATACTAGATAGGTGTATCAGTTTTCGCATAAACAAAAAATAACGTTGTATATGGATTGTTAAATAAGATATCATAAATGAGTATTTTTATTTCAATCAGCCTGATGCAGCCGATGTATTCAGATGACTACTATTGGCTGGACTTCTATTAAAACGCTATGAAATTGTAGTCGCCTACAAATGACGGGACTTAGATAAGCTTCTCATTTGTATTTTGTCATGTCCCTTTGTTTACACTCCCTAAAAGCACTTTTTATTTGTCAGAAAAAGCGAAAATCATTTCTCATTGTGACATTTTGGATGAACAGATCTTAGATTATGTTCAATTAATTTGAACATTCAAAGTTTTGTGGTAGCCAAGCACTGGTAGGTACCAAATTTAAAGAACATTTGTTTAATGAAAGAATATAAATGTATCGAGATTCAAAAATTACTTGTTGTCAAAAGCTTTTACTTTGTAAAGTAAGGTCGTCTAGAAGACGACTTTAAATATCATAATTAAGAGCTTTAGGCTATATAGCTTTCAACTTCAATATAAATAATTACTATTTAAGTAAGCCTTCGATATAATCTAAGACAAGAAAAGATATATTGTTCACTCTAACAGATTGCGTATGCATCAGACATAACAGTCATATACAATATAAGGTGCTTTGCGCTGATATATTTATGGTATATCTCAGTATGTACCTAGGGTAGAAAATAGTTTATGATTCTTTGGCTATCAAAAATATAAAGGTGAAAGTTGTATATTGTGTATGTTTATAGCAGCTGAACGAATTTTCATAAAACGTTGCAATAATATAGGTTTAGAGAACTAGTTTTCTCAGGAATGAAAACTTTTGATTAAGTACATAAAAGGACGCAGCACAAATCGTTAGATAAATAATAACAAAATATGAAACGTGAACATGTTATTCTAACTGTAAATATCCTTCATTAGTTTTGGCATTCGACGCTTCACAAAATAATCCTCGCTAAACTAGAAGCCTACCTACGTAAATAAAATGTAATTGAATTTAATTAGTAGCGAGTTAAATTTACTTAAGCCGAGCGTATTGCATAGTGAGAGGACGCGTCGTGTCGGCGCGGCGCACAGCTAACGTACGGCCGCGCGCCTGTGTTTGTGAATCTAGTGCACAATACAGAAATCCTTTCAAAGTGAATTGTCATGCGAGTCGAGATCGAGCGACGCTTACATTCCCTGTTATGTGTGGACTCTAAACGGATTGTTCCTCTAAGTATATTGGCTTATAACGTAGTATAGCATCGTACATGAAACAAGCATGAATAGATCTCTGGAGACTTATCTTAATAATGATAATCTACAACCAACAAGACTTACTTATCATACAATTAAATCTTCTATTCAAAATGTAACTATGGTATTGTCGCGTATTTTAATTATATGTGTCTAAGTCCAAACAGGCAGTTTTCAATTTGTGTAACAAAAGCAATAAAACCGCTGAGCTCCATTTCGGTATAAAACTCAATAGGAATGTGTTAACGATGAGGCAGGCGAGTTGCGAATTGAAAGTAGCGATATTGCGGCGACAGCGAGCGTGGCGTCTCCGACATTAACATATTCAGCAATGGTCGATGTGGAAGTTGTGCGGCGCCTCGCCGCGCCACCGCGCCCGCCACCGCGCCCGCCGCAGCCGGCCCGCACTCGCGGACACGAGTCTTCGCGATTCGCCGCACCCATTGATATTGGAATTCTTTTGAATCTCAACTAGTCCTCTGTCTGCTGTTGCTTGAGCAACTTTCAGTCGAATGCTAAGTTGACAATTTCGAGAGAATAAATCTCCCCAAGAGCTCTTTCTTTCCACTATACTACCGTATAAGTATGAAAGGCTTCTTTCAGGAAAGTTTTGCATAAAACCACGACGCGTCTTTGCTGTTTGATTGAGTATACACGGAATGACATGCGACAAGTATTTAGGTACCCATGTCATCTTTTCACTTAGACAAAGTTTGTTAAGCACTTACGTTTTGGTAAAACATGTAATAATTCAGGCAGTGAGAAGTTGTACGCAAAGTTTTATGAAGGAGCGACGATGTTTGGAGTGTGAAAGCCAAGTTGAGCATGAGCCGCGGCGACGTAATTATTCGATCCGTGCCACCTCCCGAATGTCATTTGTGGTTTTTGTCGGTACCCCGACGTTCTCCTTTCCGTAAAAGTTCGTTTTTGTCGAACCGTCCCCCGCCATCTCTAATGAAGGCCTACAGGATTCAATTAACCAGAGGGATTGGAATGTTTTGTGATTTGTACCCGGTACGGAATTCTATCAACGCGCTTCAATTCAATGCCTAGCAGCCTTCGTGCAAATTAAATCGATCAAAAACTGAAAGAAATGGCCGTGTACCCTATGATTCACCATCCTTTATTTAATGTGTATCTATGAAATGGAGAAAATACAGCAGAATGTACGAAAATATTGCAACTGTATAAGTAGTATAAAATTGTTTGTAGTTACTTATGAACAGGCTAGATAAACTTAGTAAATGTGTTGTAGGAAGAGGCGGGTGATACTTGAGCACGATATTCAAAGAGTGAGGCGGGCTTGACGCGGCGCGGTATGGCACCGGCAAATCTCGCTGAATGCACTCGTTCCTCTGTCGCTGTTTGCATTCTGACTATGCACTTCCAATTTGACGCATTGTTGAATGAACTCGAACCTTGTGTTAACATTGGGCTTTCTGAACTGCAATCACTTCTAGTTAATCGAGTTTTAGAAACTGTTCTTCTCCATTTATGTACAAAAATATTTAAACAACACACTGTTTAGGTGTAGCAACAAAGCATATATTTTAGGCTGACAACCTCACATAAATTCCAGTTTATTTTTACATAAACTATTTACGAGTAGCTACCTCCGGCGTATCAAAGCATCTGATTCCTTTAAAGTTGAAGCATACTTGAAATTCCTGCATGTACGTGAAGTTTAGCAACATTTCGGTGAAATTACCCGAGTGTCTGGGGCGGGGTGGCGCATCGATTGAGCAATAAATCATAATAATATAATAGGTATAATGTAAACAGTGGCCGCGGGTGATGCCCACCCTCTAACCTCTGCCGCCCGGCCCCGCCTGCCACCATGCTTTATTTAAACACAAAAATTTACAGTGGAACAGGTTAGATTGAAAATTGGGGCCTTTAACAAATATTGGCACGATATATTATACTTTTTTGAAGTTCATACTCATATATTTTCATGTGTTTCAACAAAGTCACCATGTAGGGTCATGTAAAATTGGGCGTACTTCCATGTATTTTATATAAAGAGTAGATAGAAAAACGGCGTATATTGACTACAATACACATGTATATTTATTAAATAATAACAGATTAGGCTGAATATTTATAACAAATAAAATTAATCTAGTACTGAAAATATAGTCTGCCTACATGATAGCAAATAGAGTTACTAGTTGCAAGAACTAAATTTGGTTAATTTCAACAAAATACTGATAAAAATCCGTCCGTAGCAAACTTGAGACTACGAAAATTTGTAGCTACGAAGAGTGCTACGGATTAAAAAACTAGATAGAGTAGTTTTTTTTCTATAAAGTGTAAGGTTTTATTGTTCTTTAAAAGTAAATAAAAGGAATATATTAATGAAACCATTTAAGTGTAGGTCTGCATGCTTGTCATAATTTAGGCGGCGCAATGAACCGGTTGCAACCCAACTAACGGCCTAGTTTCAAATGCGCTAATTGCCAGTTCTGACCCAACACTATTTCATTACTCTACATACTTATAAATACGCAAAAGTTTGCTGTTTTTATGTCTGTTTCATTGATATCATCAGAGTACTTGAAAGCATATTTTTAATGGAGTAAGCTTTGGTAGCCATAAATGCATTTTTTATCGTTATTTAATTCTTAAACCCTTTAAACGTTACCAGTGTCAGTAAATAAACATGCCGCACTAAAAAACCTGTCAGTAATTGAAAAAGTGGTGCTAGTTAAATAAAGACATAGTTCATTGGCTGGCTTATTAACAAACGCTGTGCTATTGGCTATTGCAGTCAGTTGAGCACTCGTACAATAAATAAGTTCGACGGAGCTATGGCTGGATTTACACGAGTTCGCTGCCAGCTCGCTATGTGAAATACAATTATTTCGGAACTAGTGCACCTACTGAGCGAATTCGTACATTTGTTTGTGTTTGTTGTTAGATTTTGGTAACACATTTTTATATTATATGCAACTAAACATGGTTCATATATGTAGGTATATACTTTATATAAAACGTAAATAATACCTGTAACTTGGCAGTATTATGGTATCAAGATATAATAATAATTTAAACACGCTATGATCAAATTCCTCAGCAACAGATTCCAACAACAATGTCTTCATAACGTAACACGATGCACAGCTTCATAGATGCATGCCTTCGCGAACTATGATAAACTCATTAATAAGTCGTGTAATGTAACGCTAACAATTCATCAAGTTTGTACACTCGCTCCGCGGGCTTGTCGCGTGTTTGATGCAAGTTTCTGACGTCGTCACACACAACTATGCTAACCCAGGTGCTGCCTTCGAACACTTGGAATACCTACATCGACTGCACTACCAAATCAATTTTGAATTCACAACAATTTCAAACTACGTCACTCCGCCTTATTTCGAAGCAACTACGAGTATTCGTAGCGAGGGCTTTATTCGTAGCGTAAGCGTAGCAGCTCGTAGCAACTTGCTGGCCACTCATAAATCTTTTCGGCAGTGGTTCGTATTAAAAGGAAATGACTAGAGTTGAAAGTTAACACTAAAAGCTTAAGAGTGTAGTGAATGTAGTGAAGTAAAAACAATGGAAAAATGGGAAAGCTTTTTATTAGTGCTTGGAATTGATTAACTTTTTGAACGAAGTCACCTCTTAACTCGAGTTACACTTTGAACTCTTCGTTTAAGCTTTTCACTCTGTTGTGATATCTTGAAATGATCCTTGAGTTATGCCCGGCTGTCATTGAACATCCTTGGCAGTCGATACGGGTAGTCAGAAGCCAGTAAGTCTGACACCAGTCTAACCAAGGGGTATCGGGTTGCCCGGGTAACTGGGTTGAGGAGGTCAGATAGGCAGTCGCTTCTTGTAAAGCACTGGTACTCAGCTGAATCCGGTTAGACTGGAAGCCGACCCCTACATAGTTGGGAAAAGGTTCGGAGGATGATGATGATCCTTGAGTTATGCCATAACATAATGGATGGGGTAGTAGTCGTTTTAATTATATTAACATCTCATCTCGCTGTTATTCCCAGAAGTGAATGAGCTTCATATACATAATTTGTTTTAAAATAATGGCATATGCATATGTTACCTAACCTGGTGATAGAACCCAGGCCAACCAAACGGACTTTCTAGCAGAAGACTTAGCTTCCACAAGGGTATTTTATTACTTCAACTTGTAACATACAATTCATATTTTCCGTTCTTTGTGCTCCGTGCACGTAATCTGTTGAAAGTATTTTATTTTTATTAAATCGTTTGAGAGCTAAAGGGATGGAAGCCACACAAGTGAGTACAATATCCGCTCGGCTTGTAAGGTAATACGTTACGCTTCCCACGCTATACGATACAACATGTGTATGCTTAAATTCCGTAGCAAGCCTAAGTGCAAGGCGCACCGCCAAATTCCAGCGGCGTGCCGCAGGGCGTAGCGGGGGACACCCTCCGCCGGGGGGGGGAGTGCGGGGAGGAGCACACCAAGTAGACCGCTGCACTTGCCCGACCTTAATGCCGCCATCAGCAAATTGCGAAACACCAGCTGTTTGTGACAAGAAATCTCTGACATAATTCACGCCATTGGACCGCAATCGGTGTCGGAAATTGCTATGACAATCATCTCCGATGCGACATTTATGACGACGTCGCTTATATTGCTCAAAAATGTCCGCCTTTGAACTTAAAAATGCGAACGATAAAAAACGCGTCCTCAGTATTTATCATGTCATAACGATTTGAAAGCGCATTTAAAAATCTTTCCGGGCGCTCCATCGCTTACATTTAAACACGTCGCGGGCGGAAGGAGGATCGAGTAATATCTGTCAGAGCGTGTAGAGGGTTATTAAATACCATCTCGGGGGCTGAGTGCACCGTGACCCATATCCAGTCGCTGCACCGCCCGACTTATACGAGTGGACTTTATTGATTCGCAGTCTTGAGACGGTGCCCCGTCCCGCTCGCACGCGCCGCCCCTTGCCAGGATAGAGGGCGGTGATTCCTGTAGGCTACTTACTCAATATTCTAAAGCGCGCACCGACGCCTGCACTACTGCCACCATACACAGATACCACCTTTATACATACCAAATGACAACACAATTTATAGCGTCCTTGCTATAATAGTTTTAAGGACGGCAATGGAACCCACCCCCTGCTAACGCAATAATAACATCTCCCTATCATTGAAGTAGCAGCTTTTATATTACTACATAAGAAAATAAATAAAATCCTTTAAAAGATTAATGGAAGTAGCGCGGCTTTCACGTTTTTCTTCTTTTTCCGTTATGACAAAGCGCACAATGCAGACCGAGTGAAGCTTAAAAGAATTATAAGTCAGTACAACGTAACTACACATTTGATTAAAACTCGTTCTGTAGAGAAATATTATTTTAAAGCGGCGTATATATTTTGCTAGAAATATAAGTGATAAGGTATATACCTCTATGTATAAGGTACGGCTCGAGCGTGGGCGCAGGGCACCGGCGCCACAGGGCAGGGATCAATGACCTGCACCGCTACCTTCGATACAAAACTCAATTTAGCGACCACTGCCTTCTAATAAACGTTACAAAGTAATCATGTTATTGTTAGACGTGCCTCCCGGACTTTTTCTTTGGAACAAAACCGAACCAGTTCATTGAGATCCGACATGCGATCATTTACTTGAATAAATTGGAAAGAAGATTGACATTGTAAAAGGCTATTACAGTAATACGTCATATTATTCAGGGGCTTTATAAAATGTGAGGCCGTAAAATTCATAGCTATTCTCGCGCGAATGTAGCAATTTATAATTACTTATAAAATAACATAAATGTTTTGTGACAAGTATGTCGACGGCTATACGATTACATCTGAATTTACTAAAAAGGGTGACTGAATTTTTATTGCTCACTTTAGGAATAAATTAGTGGGCACGTTTATATTATGCGAGGTTAATAAATTATTACGGAACATGGATAATTTACTTTGTATAGAATTTTACCATACATCGTTGTCAGAAAAATTCACAACATATTTTAATCCTTCGCTATTTATTTCATAGAAATATATGATTTATACTAGTCGCTACAAGTACTTAGGTACATTTAGCTGCCTATTCACAGTTGGATGCACGATTCCAAATTAAATGTGGTATCAAAACTTCGCGGCATGTGACACGTAAATAGATATAGTTTGCTCTAGCGATTCCCTCCGAGTTGAGCTCTGTCGACACTCGGGATTACGTTTGTTCATATTCCATAGCTAGAACATGTAGTTATACAAGTACATGGGCTACTAGTTCATCTCATTTCAGCTTCGTACCTACTAGACTTCTATGTAATATGAACGGACAATCGGACAATATGAACGGACGGAAAAAATCAGAAATACTTTTGTGTGATGTCGTTATGGAATATACATGAAAGTGCTACACGAATGGTTGGTTGATTTGTGTGACAATCTGTAGGTACACTGAACTTTTATATTGCACTGAGAATGATGTGGTGACGAAAAACATGGAGTTAACAACCTTGACTTGTCAGAAACTGACATGCTGAAAACAAAAATAAAACTTTCTTCCTTTGTTTTTGTTTGTAGTCTTAAACAACATAGTAAATTGCTTCAAGATTTGACCTCTTGTAAGGTCGAGCGATTTCAGTTTTGCACCCTTATTATCATTCCGAACTGCAATCGTGTTTCTGCGGGCTGCGATTGGTCGCTATACACTGTCGATAGTACAGCTCGCGTCTACGTCTCCGGGCTGTCGAGTTCGTAACTTTCAAACCTATATCTTGCTCGTCGCGGAGTGTTTGTACGTGTGTCGCAATAACTGTTATGCATGTATTACTTATTACACAACCACTACGTCATGTATTAGGACTACAGTTACTATGTAGATCAGACTTCGCAGAACTGTTATCTACTGTAATTAAAATATAACGTTAATGGAAATGGCTTTTACAATCTCAAATATCTATAAGGTACAGTTTCCATGCTTTTAAGGTACGGTTTACATAAATATTAAACTCCTTTTAATCTCCGCTAAAGTTAAGTAAAACCTAGTAAAAGAACCACTCAAACAAACTAACTTCGGTGTGAAAGCAGTCTACAACTCTGTTGAGTTAAAGATTACTTATCCAATAAAATCAATTATAGCTCACGTTAGTTTGTAGTTTTACTCAGCTACTATTTCAGTGCGCAGTGTGTTTGAAATTCATGGAATGTACTCGTTCAATTTGGCCTTGTTGTTAAATAAAAAACTTTGTTAACGTTGGTCTATATGACTTAGGTGTACAGTTCGTATGTAATCATATAATGTAATGTATTCAGTAGTCAGTTCGTATGTAATGTATCATGTAATCATACGAACTGTACAATCTTTGAATGAAACATTTAAAAGAGTATATAACTATGATTGGGCATACATGAGAGGAGTGCAATGCTTAATAGACATAAAATTCAAAACACAGAGAGAGTTCATGCACTGCACCGCGGCACCTCCAAACTCAACACACATAGCATATCTATGCCAAAAAGTTGCGCATGTGTGCGGTATGTACTGTGTAAACGGATTATTCATGTGATGGGGAGGGACGACCGCAGCACCACGCTCATGGCTGCAGACTTATTGCATTATGTCACCGCTCCGGATCCGTCCTCGGGGCACGTCGACAAACACCGACGCCACTGCACGACCGCCCAAATTAGATGCTACACTTATGACGTGCCACTATTGAATTATGAATTAAGTTGCGTCATTAACACAGCCGTGTTTTGCTTGCTGCTATTCCGAGTGGAAGGGAACTTGCTCGAGTATTCTGGATTCAGAATGGGGGAGTGTTTTGAGATTATATTCGGTCTCCGTTAAATGTATGTGTTTACTGTTCTTGTATCCCACATTAGTACAGTTCATAACGTTGCACCAATTTACCATTATTTTTATAACTGTAATTGGTATTCAGCTATAATATTAATTTTCTATTTTACTTGTCCTTTTGGAATTGATCATCGTCTACCGAATCTCTGATGCTAATTAAATAATGTGTTTAGCTACCATTTGATTTTCTTTGAAATATAAATTCAAACTTTCAAGCTGGTGAAAAAGTAATAGCATCCAATTTTCAATATATTTGCACTTACGCTACTTCAGTATTTGAAGAACATACTCGAAGACGTGAGAGAAGTTCACTGAACCCTCGAGATCCACAAAATGTTGCGCGATATCGTATGAACTTGTAGAAAAATATGTACGTTATATACATATATTGAAAATTATTCAGCAATTATCCGACAAGTCTGTATAAGTTCTAAGTGTACTAGTAGCAGTTTGATTTCTCAACAGTATCTTTGCAGAAGGTTTAAGTCTGCTATACACTTTAAGCAAAAATAGATCGGACCGAAAAGAGAGTCTGTAGTACGTCCCTAAAATCCTTTCAAGAGAAAAGCGTAATGTCGTGTTAACGTTGTATTCACGCTTCGAACTGACTTTTAAATCACAATATATGTTTTAATTCTAGTCGGTTAAGTGTTTGCTCAGTGAGGCTCGGCTAATAAGTAGGCTTAAGCGAGTAAAAAATATTCCGTATATTTGTCATGTTGTAGTTATTTAGAAGCGTGGGTGTGTAGCGACACATTGAGCGCCAACGAGATGGAATCATAGTGAATACGTTGAGTTTATCTGAAGCGTTTATCTTCGCTTTATTCGTCTCAACCCCTCATCTTTACCGGTTGCTGCAAATGAGAGTGCTGTATCGACACTTATTTCCTTATTTCTTTTTACCATGCTTATGTGATACGAGAATTCCATGAAAGTTTTGCAAATGACGCTTTCCAAGTAACACGTCTGTTTAAAACGCGGAGCACTTATTCAAATAGAAGATAAGCTACAAGCTGTGCATTCCTTGAGGGTAATTAATGTTATCGCTACTAAAACAACAAAGTTGAACGAACAATTTGTAAATAACGTTGCAATTATTAAAATATAACAGCAGAACATTTGCAAAGACTCCATTTGTCTGCTCAAGAAGCCCGCCAACAGAATAGTTCGCATAATAAGTTGGGAATAGAACTCAGCAATAGTGGGCCGAAAGCGGCGGAACTTAGCTCAACAATAAAGTTGAAAAATCGAGGGGATTGCTGCGCTGCGGGCGTCGCACGGAGAAAAAACGACGCCAACATTTCGCACTTAATGAAACTGTAGCTGAAACAAAATAAAGGAATGTATTTACGGCCGGCACTAAGCATTGTTCCAAGAATACTCCGCGCTCGGAGCCGTTCCTAATGGCTCAAATAAAATATTTGAGGTGTCTTGTAATTATTTAATTGCTGCTTTTCTCTATTAGCTGGAAGAGATGAATTGCGGTTATTCTAAAAACGCTATCAGATTGATTGCATGATAGACTCTCGGCAAGATATAATTACAGCATTATTATTAAGAGACACAATTTAACTTGTACTACAAAGTACATTGTGTCGCACCCAGATTAAAAGATTTTCTCCTTATTATCAAAGGATTAATTTTAATAAAAATCCTTTTGCGTGGAGCGAGGGGTGTCGGACGCTGCAAGTGCGGTGTAGTGGTGTAGGAGGCGAGCTGAGCTCAGTGCAAGTTTTAATTACTTCGCCCCCACTTCGCGAGCTTGTTCCTAGGATGGGGCTATTTCGTCTCACAACTAAAAACTCTCATTTATAAACTGTGTTCCGTAGACCTTTTTTTAAGCTTCTGAATACGTAATAAGACCTAGTTAGAATAATGTCCTGTAAAACTGATTGAGTAAGCTTTTCGAATTCAAGTGTACAAAAGTTTCATCGTACACTAACAGTAGCGCATATTTTCAACTAAGTTATTTGTTTGAAACTAAATACCAGCCGCGGTTTGTTTCTAAAATATTTGAGCTACTTAATTGTATGGGACGGGTGTGCCCTAATAGCCTAGATGTTGCAGTAGCAAAGTTCATATAATCGACATGGAACCAACTAGAGGTATAGACGTAATCAGTTCTGGGTCGTTAAGATCACGCAACCCCTATCATTATTATCAAACACTCACAGGTCACAGGATTGCCAGATGTCTGCAATGTGACCTGACTACGACCTCTTTTATCTACAAAATCTTATGTCTAAGATGTTGTCTAAGTGCCATATTTTACTTGTAAATCGGCTTAATTAGATATTTTGACCTTAATCTGAACACAAGCTTATCCCGTTTGTATAGATTACGACCGCAAGTCCTATTTAGGGGGCTAATCCTGTTATTCTAATATTCCCCCAAACAAATGAAAAGAAAATATGAATTTAATATTAAATTTTGGCTATGATACCAAAATTAAATAAAGAGGAGGAAGCGTTCCCTCAAAGGGTAGATAAAACCTGCGCCACAAACATAAGATAGCCTATCTTAGGAGGAAGGTGTGGCGCATTGGGGCTGATTATTTTTGATCATTCGCTAATGCTTGGCTGCGGGACAAAAGCAGCTATCGATCAGCCCAATTCCACGGCGGCTAATTGCCGACAATTGTCTACCCCTTTTATCCGGCCACTCTTTGTGATAGCGGCCCCGGCTCGCTCCATGACTTGACTGTTTCAACCCTTGTAAATCATGCGACAGGGGAAATGTTGACACAAATATAAACTTTTATTTTAAACCGAGGTGCTTCTAATACTTTTACTTGTGGGAATGCAGCCGTAGTTTTTATTAACGTGAGGCTTAACAATTGTCATCGTTAGGAACTGTTGTCGGCTTGTGTTACACATGTTAACATATTTTATTTGTTGGTTCTGTTGTTTTATATGACAGGATGTATTCATGTCTCTCTATTATCTACCTAGTGTTTTTCAGTAAATGATTAAAATTGAAATGATGAAAAGTAACTTTTTTTCTACAAAGGTGTTTGTTAGATTTGTTCACATTTAAATACATTTGTTCACAATTAAACCCGCCAATTGTTTAACGGCGTATTTATCTAATACCTACCCTAATTTCTTTGTTTAGCGCATCATGGACAGCGCTGAAGCGGCAGCCCTGTCAGCCGGGAACGGCGGCAGCGACGGAGCTCCAGGCTCGTACTATGACGCGCGCTGGCTGAACGTGCACGCTGACGACGGGACCCTGGCTGCGAGAGCGCGACGCCTGGCCCTCACGCCGAGCCGACACTTCGACCATATTGCTGTCAACACCAGCTATAGCGCCGTGCTTATGCCGCCTTATATCAATACTGATGGTTTGTACTCTCATACATTAACTAGCTTTTGGTCTTTGAAACTTTATTGTAGACTTCTTCATAGACATTTCCAGCCCGCGCAAATTCAATAATGAAACCACTACTATAGTATACTATTGAGTTCAATCTTCTCTTCTCCTCTAATCTTCACTGTACCACAGGTACGCACGGCTTTTGCTCAAAAATGAAAATAATATTTTGATACAGAAAGAAGTAATGAACTTGTAGAAAATTCAAAAGAATATTTTTTTAATTAAAATATTGTAGGTCAAGGTTAGGGGCTAATTAATCATTACATGAACTTTAATACTGAATCTGCTTTTTAATAACTTCCTAGCGGTTTCTAGAAGATCTCGTTAGTATATTTATTTAATAAGTTCAAATATGGTTGGCAATTAATTGATTTCATCAGTTAATCATAGTTCATTTCAAGCAAAGCATGAAGGTATCTTCAATGAAATTACATTCAAACATCATGCTTATTTACTCTTTAGAATAATGAAAAGTTAGTTAAAAATACAAGTCTCTCCGTCCCTAAATAATGGAAGCTAATATATTGTTGACACACGGGCGCGAGGGGGTCGGCCCAGGGGAGGCCGCCGATGATTAATGGACAGATTGACGTATTCCTCACTATTTAGTAGTGCTCACTCCAACAAATGTATTTCAAATCTACGATGAATTATTGTTGCCAAATTAGACTTGTCTATACTTTTAAAATAAACAGAAACTATGCCACGATTCTCTGCGGCCGAGTTCTAGAACGATACTCGAGATATCTTGAATAGAGCATATATTTGAATGCATTTGATTGGTTGAATCGAGGATTCAAGTCGGGATCCATGCTCGAGTATCGCTCTAGAATACCGACCTTAAGTCGGTCGATTCGCTGCTATTATTTATTGTATAAGCATAGGGTTTTATCAGTTCTGACTTTGTGCATTGTATATGGATTTCATTATTGACATGGACGCTATTATTGTTGGTGTTTTAAATAAAGCCTACACACATAAAATAAACTTCCCACAAAATTCTTCACGCTTCCAAAAACCCCCAAATATCGTTTGGCAGCCCGTATTTAATTTAAAGGGCGTAATTACATAGGGCCTGGTGCGTTTATTTAACAAACCCATAGTACACAGGCGAACCATTAATTTTTCCGGCCGGCGGTCCAGGAGAAAGCAATCACGGCTGCCCAATGAACCAAGTTTGCCAATTACACTTCTTTTAATGGGTAGTTAAAGAAAATCTCCCTAATTGGTGGACAGAGTGCCAACAGTGTCGCGATTATCCCCTATTGTATAACGAACTTGCTGCATTTCATACATAATTCATAAGGTTAACAGCACGTGAAATAATTTACATATAATAAACGGAATTTAAACTTGTTCGTGCCTGTGGCCGCTTCATAAACAGTTTTATTGTTGTCTATAAAAATGGCTGCCAACTATTCAGATTAAATTATATTTTAAAATTGCAATAGGTTAAACTGTTTCCGTCTGTCGTAACTTCAACAAGGTTTTATGATATTTATATTATGTGCTTTTATAAAATGGGAATGCTGATTACTTTATAACTTTCTTTTGAACTATGACTACTAAAAATTACCTATGGACATAAATATTAGTATTAAAGACAGCAAGTATAATCTACTGTATCATTTAAATCACAGTAAATAACCACGTAATAGTCCAATTAAAGATTCCCGCAAGAATGTTTCGCAATAATAACGTGGGGTTGTAAAATATCGTCCAAGTTGGAGACAAATTAAACTTGGCTGTTGTCGCAGATGGCGAGGTACAGAACCAGATCGCGTGGTCGGAGCACTTGGACCCCCTGTTCGTGAACAACTATGAGATCGACCCCACGCTGTCGTGGCAGTACTACGCCTCGTCTTCAGGATTCATGAGGCGGTATCCAGGTAAAAGAGCTCACAAAAATACACCTAAAATGCATTTTCCACCCTTTAATGTTAAATAGCGAAGTACATTTTAAAACTTTGCTACGAAAGCGGAGCGCTACGGTTTCTACGTGCGCTACGAATGCTACGCGCATTACATAATGTTTACTTATCCAACTTCGCTTACCTAGATGAAAATCAAACATTTACCTAATCTCGTCTCGTATTAAACAAACAAGATCTTTGATTGATTTTAAAATTTTAGCAAATACTTACTTACCTTTATGTGCTGATATCGTAGTAAGTTTTACCTGTGATTAATGTAAGGTTTTATGTATCACAGCAATGTCCTGGCCACCAGAAGACGGCTACTCGCATCACGCGAGAGATTTCTACGACTTCAGGTCTTCAAACTGGTTCGTCGAAGCGGCGACTTCTCCTAAAGACCTGGTGATCCTCCTGGATGACTCTGATGACCTGAGCTCGTCATACTGGCGGCTTGCCAAGTCCACTGTATCAGCTCTCCTGGACACCCTCGGACCCAACGATTTCGTCAACATCTACCGATATAGCGACACCATCTCCGAGCTACACTCCTGCTACACCAAAGTTCTAGCTCAGGTAAGCATAACTTCACATAATTTGATCTACTTAGCAAAAAAATTTTGCTCCACTGAATAAAGAATTCTAAAAAGATTTGCTCTTTACGCTCAGATTGAAAACACATTTATCACTCAGATATTCCTCGAAAATCAAATCTTATTTTAATATTAAAAGTATCCTAGTTTTCGATCTAAGCTGCGATTCGTCTTCAAGTTGGCAAGCTTCACTGGAATCGGTTTAAAAGTTCCAACGATTTAAATGATTAAGAAACGTGAGTAAAATAGTTATGAACCATCGTTTACTTGGAAAAAGTAAGTAAATGTTTCGTATTTGAAATGTAAATAATGGATGAAACGTGTATCGGTATTTATAAGCTGATACAATATTATATTAATGGCGGCCGTGATATAAGTGTCATAAGTTCAGCGCGGTCGTGTTGGAAGCCGCGACCTTTCGATCCAACATTACCCTGGACGATGGACTATTGGCTTTTTGTTAACTTTACTTTCGATATTGCGGCTTATAACTTTGTCAAATTGATTTTATTTCGTATTAAATATATAAATAAATGCTATCGAACTCCAAAGTTTTGTGGTCAAATCTAACTTGCTTGGTGAGTTGAAAAAACTAGTAACCTAAGCTGTCCAAATGTATATCTTCATCGATCGATATCAAAAGTTCTTTGACACTGCGATGTAAAAGAATATATGCTATCTATGTGCATAAAACTCAGGCACCGTGGAAATAAACTAGCACTATATAAACTCGTCACGTGGGTAGTAAACCCAGCTAAACAAAACTAGTGGGTAGGAATATCCGCAGGCGCTGGAATCGTTATCCATCAGTGTTTACACTCTATTAGGATATTCGATTACCTGTGCGCTAATATTATGTGGGAGCTAAGCCCACATAATGCAGAGCCGGAACTCTCGGCTTATGGCGAGTTGACTTTTTGATACTAGTTCGTTTACACAGGGAATTTTAACTCCCAGGAGTTGGTAGATTAGTTTTATTTTGTAACTATATCTATACTATTGTTTTATAGATTGTAGTTTGTTTGATTGCTTGAACGAGCTAATCTCAAGTACTGGGCCGATTTGAGAAATTCTTTCAGCATTAGATAGACCATCAATTGAGCAGGACTATTAACTACTTTTTATCGTGGTACATAGAGTAGTTCCCACAGGACGCAGGTCAAACTACTGGCGAAAACTAGTTTATTAAACATGTGTCATTATAACAAGCTATTGCGATAAAGCAGAAGCGTCGCTGTGGGACCAATTTATAAATCATTAAAACGTTGCTAATAGTTTCTAACGTGTTATTAGCTAAGCGAGGCGACAATCAACAGTAATTACGCGACATAAGTTTAATTAAAACGAGGGTTGCAAATACAGGTGTACGGAACAAATTGTTCAAAGTCAGTACTGATTTAACGTGACGTAGATTGTCCTCGAATCACCTACATATAAAGCTTTTAATATCGGTTTATGCGTGTCAATTACTGGCGGGCACATTGTCCACGTTTTTGCATTAACAATGCTGGATTTAGGTCACGCCAAGATAACATCACGTTAAGGATTATACACCAAAAATGTTACCAAAAAAAACTCTGACGAACATGGAAATTTCGAGCAAAATCGGGATGAAATTAAACGGCCGCGGTTGCGGACCGTGACAGAACGGATGCAGAACACAGGACCCGTGTTTTATTAATTATTTCGTATTCCGCAGAATTCACAATCGGAAAATCATATGCGCTACAATAATCGTACTGAAAATCTGCTTTGGCAGGTTAATGCTACGTGCAGAACTTTGGCGATGAAATTACACTTTTTTGTTTGCTATACAAATACATTGTTGATTATAATCTCTTCATGTTCTATATAAAAGCTGAAAGCGTATAATCTTGATCTTTCAAACAATGAACATACTCGTTAGAATTTATGTATTTAAGATTCAATTAAGGTCTAGTTAATAAGAGGTTAGTCACCCGAAGCCCGTGGTTCCTATAGACGAATACAATAGAATACCAAGCTTTGATATAATTTTCATTTAAGGTTCGTAACCACACAATGCCCAAATGGTCAATAGACAAAGAATACCGCATCGTTTAGGAAATCGATAGGAAACGTGTAGCTATAGTTACGTATATTCGTAATTATAAAAGTTTATTTCTACATTTGGAGTGTGGTTAACATGGCTAGGGGGAGTTTGCAATAGTGGGTGAAGGCGCTGTTACGCTGACCAGCGGCTAGTCGCGGTTGTTATAATTACGACCAAAGGTATTTCATATAGAAATGTCGTGGGTGAGGCTGCGGCCGCGGCACTAGAACAGTTATACGCCTACACGTACGTGAATACCTACCTACGCTTATATCCGTTATACAGTATTGTATCGACAACATATTTGCAGTTTGTGAAGCACGTCCACGAATAAGCAATTTACTTGATGAAACTTCGTAAAAAAGCGACACGATCCGGAATTTCGGGCCAATGGAAAACTTAATAATATTCATATTGCGAAGGAATGCGGCAATATCGGCAACCATTTTCATTAATATCGTCAAATCAAAATACCATTATTTGACCTACTGCAAAAAGACGCATATAAATGTTGTTAATTACAGTGGGTACAGGTTGTTGAAATTCTCTTACTAATAATATTTTTAGAAAACATACTAATATTTATGTTTTATTTGCGTGAACTTGCTCTAAGATATAGAATAACGATAAAAATTACCCAATTGTATTATTTATTGTGTAGTAGATCAAGCGGATCTAAATAACTGTGGCTCAATAAACCCGCCTGTATACAAGGATGTAAATGATGGCGACAAATGCAAGTATCGCGTGTCGGAACGCCGCGGTTGGGCTCCGATACTCATCTGTCATCGTGTGTACGCACCTTAATGGATTCAATGGAGCCGGCTTTAATGCGACGCCATTAATATTGGGTATCAAACCATTTTAGTTTCACTGTATACTAACGCAACAATTGAGTAAATAACAAACGCAGCGCTGATCACTATCATTACAATTGATGAGATTTTGACTTGTTTTATAAGCCTTCTGCAGGGGGGCATTTATTATTAAAAATTAGTTAAACTTATCAAAAACTATGGCATGGCGTTAATAAAATTAAGTACGTACATCTACAGAGCTAAAAAAAATAGGAGCTAAACCTCATAATATTAACCTAACCTAACCTAACCAGAAGATTAAGTCCAATATCTACACGACGTATAGAAATTATGAAAATCCAAGTCAAATAAAAAAAATACATGGGTTTTTGTAAAGCCTAAAAAAAATTAAAAAGGTGATATTTACAATAAAACCTAAATCGAATACATTAGGGACAAATACAAAAAGCACTTCATTATGACGGCGGTGCCACGCGAGGGCTGTATGAGGGACATTCATCAATCGAGCACTCACGCAGTGCCCACGGGCCTACCCGATGTGGCGTGATGTGCGTTAAGTGACAGATAATATTTAAATATTTATTGTATTCGTGACCCCGAACTTTTCACGACTGACTTACAGTACTTTGATTAACAGTTAACCTGATTTTACCGACTAACTCTTTTTGATCAGATAGGATGAATTGGAAAAGATGTGGTTGCAATTGATTTTAGATTTCGTATTTTTCTTAATTATTTTCATGCTCTATTAAGAGACGAGTTAATGGAGTGAATATTTTTAATTTTAATAACTTGTTCCCATGTTATTACACAATTCATATAGCAGAAAGAATTCAACATATGCATGGATTTCAAAAAGTTCAACGACCACGAACACATCGTAAGCCGGAAGCTGTCGGCTCAATCTTTCGCTGTCTAAACTGTTAGTTGATAAGACATCCTCGCATTTCCCGAGGTGTCTGTAAAGAACTATATTTCAACGAGAATATCATCTTGGCGTGCTCACTTTATTCAGTTCATAAGTCTCGGCAAAGTTTAGAGATAAAATCAACGGTACAAAGAAGAGAGCGGCGCGTAGCTCGTGACAGGTGGGAGGGTGGCGCCGCGCCCTTATCGCGCGAGCTTGCAACTTTGTTGCGATACTTGCACACTTTCCCAACAGCGGGTCGAGCCAAGTCACAAGTCCGATCGATGACTAGATAATACTCCAGCTCCATTCGAGCTACTGCTATGTTTTCTTGCGAACAATAGCGGCGAAGAGCAAAGCAGTTTCCCCGAACACTTTATTAATCCATGTAAACTATGAAAAACCGTACATACTTTATACATACAAATACGTGAAGGTGTACTTGAAATCTTCCAACTTGGCTAATATACGATCCAACAATTAGCTACATGGCAAACATTCCCAGCTTTATGTCGTCCCCGGGGAAATGAAACTTTGTATATTTAAGAGTTATACGCACCATGTTTCATTTGTATATTCTGTGTTTGTTAACATTAACGAGTCGGTAAACGGTTTATTTGTTATCTAATGACTTATTTACTGTTCGTTAGTATAGTTACATTGGTTTTTAACCGACTTCTCAAAAAGGAGGAGGTTCTCAATTCGGCCGGTATGTTTTTTTTTTTTTCTATGTATGTACATCGACTACTCCGAGGTTTATAGACCGATTTACGTGATTCTTTTTTTGTTCGACGCGCATCAGGTCAGGATCTGATGATGGAAACCCTGAGAAATCGAGGGCAACCTTCGAAAGTTGTAGGAATACGTAGGGTAAAAACTTGTCACTCAGGTGTACAGTGAAGGTTTGGAGCTGACCTGATGAAGGAGACCAGAGAAGGTCGAGGGAACTCGACAACTGAATATGTAAAATACCTCGTATTTAGGCTTACATTCTTTGTATTGATGAGAACTTTCCACTTATATGGATAGTGACAACTATTTGTATCACTGAAAAGCTGTAAATAAAAAACTTTTTTACAAAAAAATTAAACCGACTACCAAAAACTAATTTTAGGTGCATCGGCCTAGAAGTCGGTGTCTAATGGATGTTACTAAGTTAATTTTGCCACCGACTTCTAGGTCTTTATTTGATGTGTTAAATGCGCATGGGAATTCCATTTATTATATTATATGGCTTCTGAGCTGGAATAAAAAAAAAGTTTCTGACCCCGTTCGTGACCACAGCCAAAAGGCTGTGTAAATACATAAAACTTAGTACGATTAATGGAAGCTACAACCTTCCTAGACGTTAGGCATTCTAGTCGAAGATATCTAAGCAATAAACGCTAAACATGTTTGTGTTAGGAACTCATAACAATGGGCCTTCGCAGTAAGTTTCAAGGTTGCTCGCCTGCAACCAGCTGCAGCCTTCGTCTGCGGTTAGACACAACTTTAACTCATCGCTAGTTGAACACATAACTTGGCCAGTTTTATTAAACAATACGAGCCAAGGTAAGGCCTTGGAGATTCTTTTCAAGATAATTCCAATGCTGCATTATGTAGCAGGGTTATTTAGCTTTGCAAACATCAAAGCCTCTATTCTATATAAACTACGCCCAGCAACGTAGCTGCGACCTTCTGAAAGGCTACTTTGGCCTAATATCAATTTTAATTATTCTCATAAAACTGATCGCTACGATAAGGAAAGAAAGGAAAGCAATTAATAAATTAGTCACATTCCTTATCTCAATGGTATCGCATAATGAAGAGAATGTTATGAATATTCATATTTTCAAACGTGCCTTTACGTTTTACTACGTTTTGATGTGGGCGGAATATCGAGCAATAAAATTGCAGAATATTCCACGGCTCTTGAAGCCACTTTGTGCGTAGCTCGTGTGAGCGAGCGCCGGATATCGTAAAGTGAACTTATTGGAGTTATTGAGTTTCTATGGAATAAGTGCTATCCTAGATTGAGTTAGTCTTGTGCCGATAAACCAAACGATATCTGCTTATTCTGCTTACATTTATAAAAGGAACGTAATACGTAAGATGGATGTTTAGATTGAGAGTTTTATACAAATTCTGAAAATTTATAGAACATTCAACTTAGTTGACATCGAAGCATAGTTTTAATCTTTCATAATTGTTGCAGGCTCTTCCAGAAACGATACGTGAACTGAAAACAGCATTGTGGAACGCTGAGCTCTCCGGAGGTGTGGCTAATCTGACTGGCGCTCTCACCACAGGCTTCGAAATCTTACATCGGGTAAACATTTTATCCTTACGATTCCAAATAGCAGCACACTATCTACGTAATGACCTGAAGAAGGCGAAAAATTACACAAAAAAAGCTATAATTATAATCCTCCTGCCCTTTTCCCAATTTATTTGGGATCGGTACAGCATTTTCTTCTTCCATACTCTTTTGTCTGCCGCCATCTCACAAGTAACGTTCTTTCTAGCCATGTCAACTTTCACTCAATCCACGAATCGTTTCTTTGGTCGTCCTCTGTAATATAAAAAAAAACTATAACATTTTCTTTTATATCCTTACAGTACAACAGAACAGGTCTAGGATGTCAATGCAATCAAGCGATCGCCGTGATAGGCGCCGGCGGGGGTGCGGGCGGGGTGAAGGGGGTGTTCCGCACGTGGAACTGGCCACATATGCCTGTGCGCATCTTCACTTACCGAGTGGGAGGAGACGCTACTGCGGGACATAATATGAAGGATATGGCCTGCACTAATAAAGGTATGTAGAGTTACATATTTTTGGTGTAAATAAAAGATCAATTAATTTTTCATTAGAAGGATGAATTGTTAATTAATTATTATTCTTTATTGTACTCAAAATTTTAATACACACATAATAAGAAAAGTTATGTACAAAGACGAGCTTAACCCAGAGTTGGGTTCTCTGACAGCAAACCTTAGAGCGATGTTCCACTGATCTGCCCACCTATATTAAATTGCTTATCCGAATTATTTAAACCTTATGCTACGTGCAATTGTGTCACCCCTAGT
The DNA here is from genome assembly GCF_022581195.2 of Helicoverpa zea. Taxonomy (NCBI): domain Eukaryota; kingdom Metazoa; phylum Arthropoda; class Insecta; order Lepidoptera; family Noctuidae; genus Helicoverpa; species Helicoverpa zea. The sequence continues at coordinate 10,604,615 of NC_061452.1, read as the reverse complement.
TTTGAGTCTAAGTCATCTCATTTAGTCGATATTGCATAGAATTTTAATTATAATCTGAAATACAGTACTTTTTTCGTACAATAAAAAAATGTTCCAGGTTTCTACGTGACAATAAACGAGCACTCGGAAATAAAATCGAAAGTGCTACACTTTGTGGAGGTCCTGGCGAGACCACTCGTCATGTACCAAACTGTGCATCCTGTGCACTGGAGCCCCGCGTACGTTGGCGGCAGGGTACGTTGAAACACACTTCATAAACATGTATTATATTAGGTAACAGATGCAATTCATAGAAAACACTTTCAAATACATAGTTATGAAAAAAAAAACGAAAAATATATGTTTCAAATTGCCGGAGACGGATCTACTACCGTTGTGGGCACTGTGAGCATGCCCACAATCCTATTCAATTGTGACGTCATTATTCACACTTATTTCTTTATATGTATTATGTACTACTAATATCCAGAGCCATATCGAACGGATCCACAATCTTTTTAAGGGCTGGATCCACCTCAAAAGGGCAGCTAAAGCCTACATAGCATGCCCTTGAGCCTACTTCAGTAAATAAGTGCTCGTTATCTTGTAATTACAGAGTAGTAGCCTGGCTGATGATGGAATGGGTCAGCTGATGTCCTCCGTCACCGTACCCATCTTCGATAGGCGAAACCACACGGTAAGTATCATTCTTCTTTCATACTTACTTCTTTATTTCCTACTTTTGCCTTCTTTATGTATTGGAAAATCTTACTTGAATTTCTTTTGTTTTCAGCAAAGAGAAGCCAATTTACTCGGCGTAGTTGGTACCGATGTGCCTATCGATCAAATAAAGAAGCTCGTACCACCATATAAGGTAAATTATCATAGTTCAAACTTATTTTTATTTATTTATCTCAAAGTGCCTTTACAGACTTAGTCTAATTCGACATCGTACCTACTTACAATTATTATTTCCTTAACTATAACTTAACTATATAACACAGTACAAAACAACTACTAATACTTACTTATGTAATTCTTCGTCTGAATCATAGATTAAAATCCTAATGAATTTTATATATTTACAGTTGGGTGTGAACGGTTACTCGTTCATGGTGGATAACAACGGGCATGTATTGTATCATCCAGATTTAAGGCCATTGGTATGTATTTTTATTATCTTCTTAATTACTTCTATGTCTGTCCAGAGAGTCATATTGAAGTTGTACAATTTGAAGTAGCAATTCACAATGAAGATCAACCGGATTTCAATGTATTATTAATACAAATTGTTTCTTTTGTTACAGCATACGAACGAGGAAGTAAGTACAGAATGAAGTTTACCAAATCTTTTATCAATTTAATTTTGAAGAAGGAACATTCATAAAGTTAGTAATTTTTGGTAGATAAGACTAAATATTTCTTCTTGACAGTACACTGAGACGCTGCGCCCTCTGTACTCGAGCGTCGACCTCACTGATGTGGAACTGCTGGTAGACTCGGATGAGAACTCCAGGGTCAACCTAACATCACTACTACTTGATGTAAGTATTATTAATCAATCAATTATTATTAATCAAGTAATATCAATCAATGATTGATTGATTGATTGATATTACTGAAATGATGATAAGCCTTTTTGTGTAATTTAATTAATATTACCTATTACATATGTACCACGATATAGAATATTTGTATTTGTAATAAGTCCGAGGGGGTACCCCAAGGTTCAATCTTCGGTCCAACGTAACGAAAGTCCATACGAAGAAACCTTCTTTTTCTGGAAGTAACCGCAGATTGTCATCTAATTATGTTAAGATCTTATGCCGTAGTTAGTTTCCGATAACACTTCTAACTTATGATGGCCAACAAATGCAACAAATTGTAGAAATAAAAAACCCCAAAACTAAGTTTTACAAAATATATAACCCTTAATGACAATTTCAAGTAACCATAATTATTTGCAAATTCACAGCTCCGCCACGACATGATAGAACAGCGTGAAGGTGAAACCGAGATCGCAGTCAAGGTTCAATACGACAACATGAGACGCGTCGCCACTAGACGACAGCGGTACTTCTACAGCCCGGTGGATGGTACCCCGTTCTCTTTGGCAGCCGTACTTCCTGATGGGTATGGAATGTATGAGCTGCAAGCGGAACAGGAAGTCAAACATAGTCCCGTTAATGGTAAGTGAGATTTTTGATGTTTCGAAATGTTCTGCTTTGCTTGAGGCTTTGTTGCTCCTTGACTGTTTGTGCAGTAGTATCTTTATTGCTCTCAAATGGTGCTACGCTTTGGTGCTTCTATAAGGACTCCTCTATAACATATTCTTATAACCAAATATTTTGTACATTTCGGTCAGAATGTACAAAAATTTCTTTATGTAATTACTTTTGTAACTAAACCAGAATATTTCTAACTGCAGTCACGGAATACTTCAAAGGCGAAAACTGGAAAGTCCATCCTGATTGGTAAGAACTTCATATATACTTTACTTGCGACCCGCCTCGGATTCGCACGGGATAACATCCATAGCATAACATCCATTAAATAGTGAGTAAATACTGCTAATTTCCCCACTATTTAATGGATGTTATTATACATATAAACCTTCCTCTTGAAACACTATATAAAAAACCGTAGTTTGTAGAGTGCGTAGTTTTGAAGATTTAAGCGTACAAAGGGACATAGGGATAAGGACAGATAAGATCTAAACCTTCATCACTTTATAACTGGACACAAATAACACAAAGTGTTGACATCAACATCACAGAAACTAGAACACTTTGTTTTTATGTGTCCAGGGTGTACTGTGAATACGCGTCGACGTCTGAGCAGTCGTTCAACTCAGCGGAGGAGCAGCTGGTGCACTTCCTGTCGCGCGCGGGGCGGCCGGGCTGGAAGTGGATGTCGCTGCGTCCGCGCGCCCTCACGCTGCATAACGCGCACAAGAGGCAGGATAGGGACTCCTATTACTGTACGTATTTAAAGAAATGGAACTGATTGTTTCTATATGTCAAGCGCGGCAAGAAATTTCATGTACACTTTTTAAGAAAATAATTAGTTCAGTTGTGTGTCCTCATGTCGGCTATAGAACAGATTATTCTTGAAGTTGGGTCTTGTAACATAAGCTGTTAAGCTACATAGTTGCAATATATGACTATTTCCACTGTTACGAATACTTATAGGTTGAACCAGCCGTCACCGCGGCTTTGAAAACTTTTCGATCAATAGTTAAAATCAAGAAACCAAACAACCCCCAGCTCTTTGTACAAACGAATCTTATGTACAAAGTGAAGTAATAAACGATTTATTTATTTGTAACTTTTTGAACATAACTTAATATTCTGTTTCATTTTCAGGTGACAAAACTTTAGTGCAATCATTAATTAGGGACGCAATGGTAATCAAAGAATTGGACGCTCACACTGGACATGCTAGCCATCACTCACAGTAAGTATCTGTTTTTATATTAAAGCATGATTTGCACCACAACACTTAAATATATTCAATATTTGCAAACACTTTTATTTTTGCTTTAGAGCAAAATTCTCAGTGGCGGTGCATCCTCTTTCAGTATTTGAAAATCAATTGGCTATAAGCGGTCTGATTTCGTTATGCTACTGGGCTATACTGAATACCTACAGAATCAAACATTTTATGTAAAGATTAGCCTCCAAAAGTGAGGGATACGATATAAGTCGATTCAACATCTACAATGTCAATATCCTTTGCTTAAGAACTAGCTTCTTCTTAATTTCTGTGCACCGCCACTAAAAAGTAAATATGTACAATAAAAAATAATTTGAACCAATTACAAAATTTGCTTAGGGCTCCTATTTGCATGATATTTCAGCACTTTATTTTTATTTATGTGGATGACTAATTTGTTTGTGTTTGTCACACAAATAGCCCGATAGCGACTTTAATGGCACTCCTTACAAGGTAACGTAACTCATCAGATTGGTTCACTTCCAGTAGAACTGCTAGACATTATGATTCTGTTAAGGAAAACTTCTTCACCTACCTACACGGTTGGCTATTGGAGTGCAATAAAAAAACTAGGGGTAAACAATTTAATTATGTGCTACCAAATTGCACTTATGCACCGAAAAGCTATTAAAAATCAACAGTCTAAAAATTTTTTACTTTGGGTTTTATTTGTTGGAGTTATAAGGGATTAAAGCTCTCTCTGACAATTCTGAATATCGTTCTCAGAATTCAGATATTAGTTTAAGTTTAACCCCTCCTAAATAATGTTACCAACTAACTACATCTAGCTAACGAGGATCAGGTAAAGTATTATAATTGTTTTGTTTTTGTGTGATTTTTAGCCAGCACGGATTATTTTTACAAAAACACAGCAGTTATTACAAATTTGACTTTTCTGTAGGCTCTGATTTACACTGTGTATTACCACGGTTGACATCGCGAGTAAAAGCTAGTATTTATCTTTTATGTGTCTTATAATAATTTACTTAACAAGTTATACGTCCTCATTGACATGACCAGCCAGGGTTTTCTAAATACTAAAGATAAAAATCTTACAATTGTTTCCAAAACTGATCGTGTCAGTTATCTTATTTGGCTTAAGACGAAAATAACCACCACAGCCTATGCGTCCAAACCAATTCCCATGAAATCTTAAATCCGGTTCATGTCCAAATACTTACCTCGTCAAATCTTTGCAGACAAGGGCGGTTCCACAAGTTCGTGGTGACTCTGTCATTCATCGCAACCCGGAGCGGTCTATTGCGGTGGACGGAGAACGTTAACACCTCCAGAAGTTCTGATTCATCTGAACCGTAAGTATAACCTGACCTGTACCTTCTGCCTTCACTTCTTCCATAAACCAATCCCAGAATCAATATTTATATTGAATATTTTGTCACTGATTTCCAATTAAACCATCATTTCATATTACAGGCACTTCAGCGAGAAATACGCTCGCGCTTACGACTCGGAATGGTACCGTCGCGCAGTGGAGCACCACGCCATTGAGCCCGAGAGCTTCGTGTTCTCCGTTCCGTTCCGCGATGGCTCAGAAGCCGAAGAGTTGAGCGGTCGGCCGCCGCTAGTGCTAGCTACCCACGCGGTCTTCGTGGAGTCCCGCGGTCACCGAGCACCCGCCGCTGTCGTCGGACTACACTTCCAGCTAGACTCGCTAGCAAAACACTTCTTGAATGTCACTTCTGCAGTAAGTCATACTCAAACGGACGACCCTTTGTATGATATCGGTCTAATGTCCCATTTTTCTTGCAGTGTACCGGAGGCACGGCTTGCAAGAAGACCTGCGCAGGCGATGAATTGGACTGCTACATTTTGGACGACAATGGCTTTATTATCTTGTCAGAAGATGTTTCGCAAACAGGACGGTTCTTCGGTCAGGTTGATGGGACTATTATGGATTCTTTGGTACAAGATCGGATATACAAAAAGGTTGTCGTCCACGACCATCAAGGCCGATGTCCAGATTCCAGAAACTCGTTTAGTGGAGATGGTCACAAGGTTTCGGTAAGGAGAAAATGAATATTTAACATGTACCTAAATAAATACATCATACCTGTTCTTACGACTTTAATGGTTGGTTCTTATTCAAATTGCAGCCGCTGAAACCACTGTCTTGGCTTGGCGGATACCTTACAAGCCTAATAGCAATGTGGTTCCCGCTGTGGGAGCCAGTCCATGCGCGAGCTAGACCTTACGCTGAGGAGGAAGTCGGTAAGCATAAACATCCACACCGAATAGGAATTATGTACATACATTGACAGACTCTCACACAATACTGTGAATTGATTGATTGTTTTCTAATGCCAGATTACGAAGACTACGAGAGCGAAGATGTCGAGAACGAAGACGATTTGGATAGAGACCGTGGGACCTACGAGATCATCATCGATGGACTTGGCGAAACATCTCGGGACAGCGGGCGAGCTCATCCTCCTCCCCCATCCCCCGGCGCCGCCCCGCCCCCTCCACCCCGCGAGGCCGCACGCTCGGCAGCCGTGCGGCCTTGTGACACCAGCGCCGAACTGTTCACCCTGCAGTCTTCGAGGCTCAATACTGCACAGCCGCTCAAGGGCAAGCTCACTAACTGTCACAACTCTGGTTGCGAAAGGTACGTAACAGTGAACTTAGCATTCCATCGACTTGTGACCAGTGTTTTCATGGAGCTACCGACTATCTGACCATTTCAATCCAACTACCCAGTGACGATACTCTTTGGTTGAGCTGGTTATCAGATTTTCTAACTCCCGACTATTTCCAAAGACATAACATTCCAGCCTGGACACACAATTTAAATGTGCTTCCCAAAACATGGACGAATATTAATTCAGCTGTAATTTAGCCGCGAGTTCCTCGGAAGTTTCTGCTCATAATGCTGGAGGTTGATTGCACGTATTGTTGTTCCTCAGGCCGTTCAGCGTGCAGAAGATCCCGCACAGCAACCTGATCCTGCTGGTGGTGGACACGCTGTGCCCGTGCGGCGCCAAGCGCCTGGACGTGCGCGCGCGCGAGGCGGCCCCGCGCGCCGCCTGCCGCCGCGCGCCCGCGCTGCACCGCCGCCGCCCCGCGCACTGCGGCTCATACCATCCCGAGGTAACAGAACGAAACATTGGAGCAGTACTGCAATGGTCTTACCACAAAAACTTAACCATGTGTCAAACACTTGTCTAAAAAAAATGTGACTGCAAAATGGACCTTGTTTCAACGTCATAATCTAATTTTTTTTTAGACAAGTCTTAAACTGACGTTTAAAAGTTTTTGTGGTAAGACGGCAATTGTTTATTTAATTGCGGGGTACTTTCATGACCTCTCCAATATATGGTTAATATGGTAATATATGGCCTTAACTGCTTCGTTGGTCTAATTGTCGCAAGCGCGGCTGCTGAGCACGAGGTCTCAGGTTTCAAGGGTCGGGCCGAAATCGCTTTGTGGGTTTTAGAAACTTTCACGAAGCAGCCCGGAACTTGGAAGTTAGTGATCGATACACCCGTGCATCGGAGCGCACGTAAATATCAGTCCTGAGCCTGATCTCTCTCCGGTCGTGTCGGATTGCCGCCCCATCGGGCTATGAGAGTGAAAGAATAGTGAGTGCACTAGTGACTGCGCAAATGCTTGTGCACTATAATATGTCCTGCTCAGTTGGCTAATCTCCTTATATGAGAACAGCCGCCGTAGCCGATAACCGGCTCGGGGGATATCACATATGACCCCAGTATACTTGTGCATTGCAGAAGCGATAACAAGAGATGATGATTTTAGGAAATCGAGATTCAGTCGTGCGGTCGCGGAGGACGCTTGCTGCCGGCGCTGGTGGCGGTGGTGACGCCGCTGCTGCTGCGGCTCGTGCTCAGCACGTGACTGCGCCCGCTCATCTAAGCAGTACTCAGCACGGGACGGGAGCTTTCTCTACCCCACAACCACTCAACCGGTCGATTTTTTAACAGTTATCTCGTAGTCTCACGACATCCCCAGAGAAAGCTTCTACTATAAAGGCGTTCGAGTGTTCTTGCGAGTCATGTGTGTGAAGCGGCGTGCGGCTGTATGTGTGCGTATAGCGGGCGGCGTGTGTGTGTGTGTGTGCTCGCGCCGCCACTCGCTACAGTTTTGATCAATTTTACCGACTGAAGTTTTGGTCCGACCAAGTGAACTTTTGATCTTGTTTTGAGACAGGATTATAGTCGAGTTAGGGTACGATGATTATTGAAATATTTTCTCCTCTCTGTTAAGTTGTCACTTTCATATTGTAACTGATGCAGACGCATACGGTAAATAGGTAGGTAACTAATATCTTGTTAAATTTAAATCGAAGATTATCACAAACTTGGAGATCTTATAAATTATAGCTAATGTTAATAGGTATTGAAAGATAATTAATGTAAAATATTAATATCGTTTAAACTGTTTTAGAAAAATTTACCTATGTTGAGACCTAATTCGATTTATTTCTCGATATCTGTCATTCAAATTTATCGCAAACTTATTGAATAGTTGCTAGGGGTTGATGTAAATAAGAAGAATATTTGTTTGTAGAGAGGTTTCTTTGCTGAATTTATGTGTGCCTGTGTAATGTAAAAAGTCGTTGTGTCGTCGAGAAGGCGTCGCAGCGCTAACACGCACTGCCATACAGGGGAACAAACTTAATCATAGCACGTTGTTGTTGAGCTGCGAGTCGGTCGGTTGGTCGGTCGATCCGTCGGTCGGTCGGTCGGTCGGTCGGTAGGTCGGTCGGTCGGTCGGTCGCTCGCGCAGGCGTGTCCCCGGGCGCGGCGACGCGTCTCTGACGACTTTCCATTCTAGTCGTTAGTGATTTTCTCGCCTAATCTTCGAGTAATGTCGTAAAGAAACTGTAAACAGTTTCGTATTTTTATTGTAAATATTTTACTAACTTAAATGGCCTATTACAATTTTAAGAAAGTGTGTTGCTAATATATAGGTCGTTCAAATTCGACTTCTGCTGTCGTAAAGAATAACTTCATCATATCGATCTGTAACAATAATTGTTTGCATATCATAATGTTCTCTTTCGATCGTTTCAAGTGAAAAGACAAGGCCTCGGGACATTGGATAAGTACTGACAGTCTACTTTCATACGTAAAATTTCAAGTTTCGGAGTATAAGAGAATAAGTGTATTTACCTATTAAATTGTTTGTACCTAACCTAAATGTGAATGTTACATAGAGTAATGATCAAATCCACATACTTACATACATTAAACATTGAATAGAGTTTTATATATCATATTACATATAATATTGAATAGTCATTAATGTACACGAGTATACGGCTTGCTATTGTCCATTTTATTGCAAACTTTTGAAATAGTACAAAAGCCATACATGCCTATACATATATTCCTAACATAGCTGACAGAGATTTAGTGCCAAACCACTGTATTACAATATGTCATAGTTCACACGGATATTATTGTATGGACCGATAGTGAGTTTATGTGTCTGAGGCGCGTATGTGACGTCACGTGGCCACACGTACGCGGGACAATAGCAAGCTACACATTATATACGTAGATTGATTACAGTAATCTCTTGATGTGTACTTCGTATTATAATATTAAGTGGAAAGCGAACTGAGCGGGCTTAGACATGTTTAGAATAGCCTGTTGTCGGCCAGTGTATATGCAGTTTACCAACATTTATATGGTACAGTAGTTAGCATACATTACCCAATAAAGTTTTAGATATAACAATTGTGTTGCGTACAATAGAGAAGTAGCAAACGAAAGCAATAATAAAGTAAACTCGGCATATCCCCAGTGAGTAACAGCGAGATTACTGTAGTCAGTGTGCTCAGGGCTCATGTCACCGGCCGCTACATACTCATATCACGGCATACTCACAATATACTACAGATATCGTTGATTGAAGGCGCTTTTGAGAAATTGTACATTTTGTATAAATAATACAGTAAGGAGTCGATTTAATGGCGTAGAGATTGTTTAAACTGGTGAGTGGCGAACGACTGGTAATGTATTGAAAGTGCTTCTAAGTAAGCGTCGAGTCTTCCATAGCAGTCGAACGCGGGGGCGAGTGTTTACTGTTACGTCTAAGTATTAAACGATAATAATAGCGTATACTTATCATAGCATAGGCGGAGCTCGCGTCTTGTACCATGTGCAGATATTTTTACTTGCACTTCGCGGGATTTAGTTCTATGTAACTATAGACACAAAACAAATACCTCGTTTAGTTACTCAAAATGTAATAGTTAGACAGATTTAGCGTTTATTTCGCGTTTAGTTCTTGGACATATCAATTCAGGCACCAAATGAGACTATAGCGTAAGCAATTTTTAAATTTTTTCATGTATTACAATATTGATATCGATTATTTTAATAAGGTCTTTATCAATGTTTTGTAGAGTCGCGGGACTGGCGCGCAAGTTAATGATCCCACATTGACAGGGTCCTCGTTAAAATAGTTGTGTAGGCGGACTCTGGTGTACTCACTATGCCACGTTCACTTCATCCCTATATCTTACATTTTTGTATACATAATGAATTCTTACTTATGTCAATAGATCTGTCAATTGAGTTCTAATGCTTTTTTAGAACTATAACGGTGTGGGTAATTTTCATAACGATTCGGTTTTGGTAAAGTATGACGTCACTTTGTTTTACGTATCTTAGTTAAAAGTTGTATCATTCGGCACGGCGATCTGTGTGAACATGGTTCTCTAGCGTAATTCTAGTAAAATACTGTTCTTTTTGTTACTTGCCAGTTCATGCTATAGATATACAGTAATTACAACAATAAAGTTCTCTTATAACATTGTGACTATGTGCTTTATTTACCCCTCAACACCACTTTACAATTTCCTACTGACACCGGGTATTTAGGGTTACCAATTACACTGCAGAAAATGGTAACCCTTCATATAAATACGACAAAAATTGTTCTTGGTGTTGCCAACTACACTGCACAAAATATTTAAAAAATGGCAACCCTAAATATAAATACCACAAAAATAAAATAAAACCTTATGACAATAGTATACGCTTATATTAAGTGAAGGAATAACATTAACGTACATGTTACATGTAAAGACTGGCGGCGAACACAATGTCTCTCTTCAGCAGTTTGATGGCTTCACTGAACTTGTTCTCCAGGTCTGTGTTGCCGATGTTCTTGGCTGCCTGGCAGAGCTGACGCAGCACCTCTTCGAGGCGACGCATACATCTGATTATGGAACCTGGAAAAGACGATGAGCATGTAAAAAACCAGGACTGCTGTTAGAACTAAGCTGTTAGAACTGTTAGAACTAAACTGACAGTTGTGTAAATGGAATGTTTTTAAACTTGTTCAACAGTATATAGTAACCTATATCCTATCGTATGAAAGTTTTTTAAGAGCACTTTATTTTATTACATGGCAGGCAAGTTTAATTCTTATTATCGATACTATCGATAAACCGAGTTCGGTGATCGATTTTTGAATTGATAAGTCGACGCGTTCAAGATTTCGAACAATGTTGACCTATCCCAACATCAATACCTGGTATCTATCGATCCTAAAACAAAATATAGGACATAAAAAAAGATTCGTTTATTCGATATTCGATAATTACTAAAACCACTGACCTTCAAAGACATCAGTCATCTTACAGATCTGCAGGAAAGAGGCGCCCTTGGCCCACGCGAGCACGACGTCCATCAGCGTACACTTGAACTTGCCCACATACTCGTCTTCATCCACGTCCATCTTCGCGTCTTGAGATACCTTCGCTATTCTACGGGCGTATTCCTAGAATAGAATGTGAAATGTTGCAATAAGGAACATAGGTATTAGGGATAGGTAAATTTTTATTTTGAATTGATCCAAGGAAGCTTGCAATCTTGCAAAAATGGAATTACAATCACTCAAAACACTAGTGGCTGACGATTGGCTATGATTGGCAACCGCCATATCTATCCATACCTACCATATCTACCATATCTATCCTCTTAATGTCATAAACGTATTTGTTGCTCTTTCGCGCAAAAATACTGGATGATTTTTGATATATATAAGTAACATAGTTATCAGAACAACATATAGGCTACTTTCATCGATGTGCGGGAAGATTTCCGTCGGAACGCGGGTGACACTGCGGAATGACACCGAAATACGGAAATAACGAAACACAATTCTATCTACAATCTCCAAGCCCTCACCTGCAGCTGTCGCAGCACCCCGCGCAGCTCGTCGCCGGAGGCGGAGGCCTGCGAGGAGTTCTCGTCGCACACGAAGCAGCTCACCAGCGCCGCGCTCTGCTCCGACGTCAGGGCGTTGAACACGCCGTTGAATATCAGCTCCGTTAGCAGGAGCTCGTCGGCACTGTTGCCGAAAAATATGTAGTTTTACTGAATGTGTACAAAAAAGTTTGTGGGCTTTTGAGAACCAGGCCGTATCATAGCCTGCTTGGGCTACGGGGTTATTAAGGAACATGCTGGAATAAGGAACATGCATGCATGTCATTTGATGATTTCCAATATATAGAAAAATAACCAGATCATAAGCCAGAAGATAGAAGATATCTAAATTGGTAAACTCAATATCGATTACTATAACAAACTCGGTTGGATAATAAATTACATAAATAATAAGTTACAATATCACAGTATTTCATGAGAGATTAGATATTTAGAATGACTGGATATGTAGACAAAACCTACAGAAATTTTCTGAAAGTCAATATTGATGTCTCTAAAATCCATTATTTATTAAAATTAACCTTCAAATAGAAACCTAGCAATCAATCTTCAACTACAATAGACCAACCTGCTCAACTCGCAAGCGATGCGTCCTTTAAGTTCGATGACATCGGCGGCGGTACAGTATCCCATTCTTCTAAGCACTCGTTTTCTCTTCTTGAGTTCGTCCATCTGTAGTATACTCTTAGCTTTCTTCAGTTCAGCTCTGGCCAGAGTCAGTTCTTCATGGAGTTCCTGTTTCTTCTCGTATGCCGCGGTCAGGGCGCCGCGGCTCTTGTCATTGTGTAGGGGATGGGCGTAAAGTCTGACGGAATGTATGGAAATGGTAGTTACTTATGATGAATTTGTATGTGATTAAGAGTAGGTTTCCTTGGAATAAAATGTTTTCGCCTAAGGATTAGCCACAAAATGTTGGTAATAAATAAATGTGAAGGCAATTTAAGTAAGGAGCAATGAACGTAAAGACTGTCTCGATGAACAATATATTTCGAATGAATGTATACTCCGGAGTCTAATATAGAGGTACAATGCTTTAGTCTGAAGATGACCAAATAGATAACTCACCTTTCTTCCAACAGTTTTATTCTCTCAACACATTCTTTGAACACTGATTCATTAATTTTCATGTCTTTTATAGGATTCAACAATGGCGGTCCGTCGGGGAATCGTTTTTTCACTTCTCCTATAGTCTTGAGTACTGATTTCCTGTTATCTGCTGGTCTTAAGTCTTTAGGATAGTATACTCTGAGGGAACTTATTTGATAGATCAGTGTGTGGATTACTGGGACCACTTCCACATCTCCTGCCTGAGAAAGAGTAATAATGATGTAAAGGGTGTAAGGACAATCCACACTTTTCGAATTTAAAAAAATATGTACCACATAAGCAGAGGTAATATTCCTACCCTACATTTTTCTCATTTTATTAATGGACAATTACTGTTAGCGAATATCATAACGCCAGAGTGAGCGATTACCAAAACTGCAATAATTTATAAAAGCCTATGTGCATCCTACAGCACATGATACTTAATAAGTGAAGCTATAAGCCAAAGAAAAATAAACTAATACATTTTTATAGTATCCACAGTACGTAAAGAATTCTTACCTCGCCAGGTGGGCACGGCACTTTCTCCGCATCCTCTCCGTCAGCTTTCTTCACATGAAGCAGTATATCCACAATGATGACAGACTCGGATGACAGCGGGTTGTCCTCTCCCTTCTTACCCTTGCCTGTCCGGTGTCTGAAGTTCACTATTATACCCCAGTCGAACTCGTGCTTCTCTGTTTTTATCTGTGAAAGGAATAGGTGTTATGATAGAAGGAATTTTATAATTGTTGAACTTTTACAGGTTTTTAAATCCGCAGGTCACTTTCAAGTGAAAAGTCTTAATTTATTAATATTCTAATGAGATTAGCACGATTACCCGTCAAAATTACAAACGTATACTTTCACAAAAGTCAAGCGCTAATTATAATAGATTTTTCAGTGGTGGCGAGAGCGTTTGCGCAGCGAATAAATTAAGACATGAAAACACAGACATAAAGATTGTGGACACACTTACCAAAATACACTCAAAAAACAAAAATGTTTATAATCCAAATTAAAAACGCAATTATCTAAAAGAAAACAATCTAAATACTTGGATAATAACCACAGAGCCTTGCAATAGCTAACAACTAACCTTAACAAGTCGTCCAGGTTGTAGGAACGGCTTCAAGTATTCCGGCTTGGTGATGAAGGAGCGGAACTGCGCTCCTAGCAGATCGAGCTGCGACCTGATGCTGCAGTACGACGCTATCGAGTGCTCCTCCGCCACGGTTAGAGCGTTGTACTCTTTCTGTTTTGATTTCACCTCTGTAAAGGGCAAACCCACCAGGATACAGATAGAGAAAAAGGGAACCTTGGGAGAGGGATGCTGGGCAAGGGTGCCCAGCATTGGGACAAACAGACTAATAAAAGAAAATGATTGAATTTTTAAGGCAATTTTGCAAAATCTCTCGCATTGGTGATTTCAAGTGATATGAGAACAAATACATGCCCAATTTTACTTTTTACGCACATGACAAGATGTAGCTAAAAATAATATAATGGACTGCATTACTGGACTGAATGGCATTAAAATGATTTAGGTAAATGTTGACATTCTGAAGTAAAATAAAACTTACTATCTATTAGATCTGGAATAGTCGCTTGATTTTGGAACTGGAAGAAACTCCTCTCTAACATATACTCTGGATTTATTTCTTCCACACGCAACAAATTGAGGACCTGCAAACAACAACCACCATTATTTAAAGACCAACAAAACTTTGTAGCATTTTTTTATTATTAATTACTGACTTACCATATTATAAGTGAGATGGAAGGCCGAATTGATAGGGTCAGCTTTCCCCTGCACCATGCCCTTGACTACGGCAGGAGTGACCTTCTCGTCAATCATGAGTATCACGATACCCTTGTCGTCGAGACCTCGACGGCCGGCACGACCTGACATCTGGATGTATTCGCCTGAGGTAATCTATAAAATAACATATTTACAACATTTAAAGCATATTTACCCCGAGAAATCTATAATGTAATTGGTAAGAAGACACATATTTTCGTTTGTTTGTTTGTAAAGGCTTAAAAACGACTGAACCAATTCGAAAAAATGTTTTACTGTTAGAAAGATACTCTATACTCCTAAGCGGCGAGCAATATGAACTACAGATTTTATCCAAGAACGAGCAGAGTATCCCCAGGAAATCAGCGACCAGACTACATAATAAAGGAAGATGTTGTATAATATACTAACTTTTGTAAAGATCTAAGAAGAATACTCACGAATCTAAAATCTTTTCCGTCGAATTTCTGGCAGTTGGTGAACACAACAGTTCTGGCAGGCATGTTGAGACCCATGGCAAATGTTTCCGTCGCGAACAATGCCTGAACGAAACACACATAGATTAATTCTTATGAAATAACATAATTAAACTATAACAGAGTGTAAAAGTACGTGTTTCTTTCTCTCACCTTAATAAGTCCCAAGCCGAACAGAATCTCTATGGTTTCCTTGAGAATAGGCAACAGTCCTCCGTGATGTATGCCAATACCGCGCCTCAGTAGTGGAATCACATTTTCAACCTGTGGCAGCTTGCGATCCTCCTCGGATAACACATCCATTGCATTGTTGAATACTTCGTCTACTAGTTTCTTTTCTTCAACTGTAAATGGTATTATTTCGCTTGAATAATTAACAGTTTATTTAACAAATATCTAATAGGCAATTTGTGACTGCAATTTGGCAAAAAAATTGCCTAGCCATTACAACGATATTTAACAGACACTGACATCCATGCAATCTATGGCTCAGTCACACATTGCAGGCACAAAAATGTAGGCACGGAAATAACTGGTGGAAGAAATAAGTTCTGAAGGAGCTACATTGAACAATAGGCGGCAAGCTTCGAAAAATATGGATAATCATTTTGGATGATACAAAAATCATCTCTACTCACTTGTATTAAAGTCCAATTTCGCCATCTGCATAGCGTACGACTCACAGTCCTTCTTACTGAAACTGAATATGATGACAGGAGCGAAGTTTCTTTCCATGATCATCTTGACGATGTTGAATATGTTTGTCTGGTTGCCACCGCGAGGGCCGCCGCGGCGACCTCGCTGGTCGCCTTTCGCTGCGTCACCGGCGTTACTTAGTACTGCCATAGCAGTGTTGAAGTTATCCTCTTTGAATATACCCTGATTTAGACATATGGTAATTTATTTTTTTGATATTGATATACAAAACGTAATATTAAGATGCTGCGCATGCATGTTTAGGGGCCAAATAAAAGCAAATTTTCATCATGTTTCTCTTTCCCATATCTTAGTAGCATGAGTGAAAAAAAAGACAAATTACCACAGACAAATAAAAACAGTGACAGACCACATCCAATCCCATCCTCCGTGAGTTTATTTAGCTCTTAATATTGTAACAGCCTACAATTTAAGCTACATATCTTTTAAATTGTTAATTAACCATACCTTTTCATCAACCACAAGATGTATACCATCTCCGCCAGCCGGGAATATGTAATGCTGCAGGGGAGTGGGTCGGAACTCAGTATACACCACGTGACAAGGTTGCGAGTGCAGTCGACACACCCACTCCGCGAATTGACGAGCGTTGGGAATGGTGGCCGACAGAAACACGTAGTGGACGTTGTCAGGTAGCAAGATTAAAGTTTCTGATGAAAAAAAAGTTTGTTATTAATTATTCATCGGTTGCAGAAAGATCCAATAAAGTTAAAGCTTATTTAAATCTATTGCTGACTCCTTCTTTGTCAACAAGATGAAGTGTTAGTGATTTAAAAACGCTTCAGTTATAATGGGTCTTTCTACAACTGACAGTACAGGCAGACAGTATGGCCATTGAATTAATATAAAATACATAATGTGTATTTTATAATTTACCTACCTTCCCATACAACACCTCTCTCTTTATCTCTCATGTAATGAATTTCGTCAAATACAACCCAACCTACTTCCCGCATGATTTCTGATCCCCTATACAACATATTTCTTAAAATCTGAAATAAAACATTACAGGTATTATTTATAATCTTCATAAAACATTTCAAAGACAAACATATTTTTTTATTATTTGATATCATACCTCAGTGGTCATAATAAGACAAGAAGCAGAAGGATTTATGGTCACATCACCAGTAATGAGACCTACGTCATGAAACTCTTCGGAAAACTCTCTGTACTTCTGGTTAGACAGGGCTTTTATAGGGGTTGTGTATATGACCCTCTGTTTGTTTTTCAGAGACAAAGCTATAGCATACCTGCAAATAAATATTATAATATTCAAATATGGTTTTATCAAGAAAAATACATGAGCTGTACAGGAGTACAAGTAGTCTCTCCTCATTAAAAATCCTTTTTGAAATTGTTTTAAGTTTCTTATTATATGTCTTCGAAAACACAGCAATGATGTGAAGAAGCAGTCCTATGATTCTGTGAAAATATCGAGAATATCAGTCATATCTGTATACAAATCGAGAATATCCTCCCAATTTCTGTCACCACAGGGCTATCTGTCATACTTTACCGCCAAATTTTCAACCGGCGCCATTGCATTCTTGTGATTCATTCGAAACGCGTGAAAAACTTTTTTCAAGTCTAAAAAGTTTGATAAGAAATTTAAGCATACTTCTAATAAAAACCGGCCCTTTCGTCAACGTTCCACTAACACAGCCAATAACGATAAGTCCACCAGATCTAAAGAAGAATGACTCTCACCGGGTGTTCAGAGGAGGTTGCCTAAAATTCTCCACCGAGAGATGGGCTCAGTTGGGAGCAAACCAGTTCATTTTAAACACTATAGCCAATTACCGCTTGCCATTCAGAAGCAAACCTCCCCTGACATATCCCGATCAGAACTTTTTAAAGTGTATAGCCACCAAAGTTTCCCTGGAAATGACAAGAGTGATTCAGGATTTAAAGATGCAGGGCATCCTGGAGAAGCCAACAGTAGTGGACCCCGGTTTCTTCTCCAAAATGTTTTTAATAAAGAAGGCGGATGGGGGATTGAGACCCATCTTCGACCTCAAGGCTTTGAACAGGTACATAGCCACAAAGCATTTTTACCTAATTTCGCAATTAGACATAGTTACCTTTCTTCAAGCAAACGACTGGCTAGTGAAGATAGATCTTCACCAAGCCTATTTCCATTTGTGTGTCGCGGAGACTCACAGACGGTTTTTGAGGGTTGTTTACAATGGAGAAATTCTCCAGTTAACTGCTCTGCCATTTGGCCTATCATCGGCGCCCCGTGTATTTGCGGCAGTCTCAAACTGGGTGGCAGAGATCCTCAGGAATCGAGGCATTCGTCTTTTGGTCTATTTGGACGACTTCCTCCTAGCTTGTCAGGACAGATCCAAGTTAATGGCACAAGTTGCGGAAACGTTGGCCGTCTTGGAGTCTTTGGGTTGGCACGTGAATTACCAGAAGTCGGTGACGGAACCAACACACAGGTTGGAATACTTGGGCCTGGTCTGGGATACTCAGTACCTAACAATCGCCTTGCCCATCAGAAAAGTAGAAGGAATAAAAGCCTCCCTGACAAAGCTATTAAAGCGGGACAACTGCTCGTTAAGAGAGTTGCAAAGCGTGTTGGGAAAACTAAACTTCGCCAATTATGCGATTCCCCAGGGCCGTCTTCACTGTCGAAAGGCCCAACTCTTCCTGAGAAAGTTCTCCCGGAGAAACCAGAAGAGAAAATTGAGTTCCGGAGTGCGAGAGGACTTCCGGTGGTGGTTGGAAGCAGTAGAGGGCTGTCCAAACCCGTTACTCAAGAAAGAGGTAACGCATTTCTTGACCACAGACGCAGCGGATGCGGGCTGGGGAGCAAGTCTAAACAGCAAGTATCTCTCAGGCAAATGGGCCACGAACCAAAAAGCCTGGCACTCGAACCTAAAAGAGATGTATGCCGTTTATGCGGTAATAAGGTCACAGGGGTCATTGTTACAGAATGCCCACATTTTGGTTCAGACCGACAATCGGACTCTAGTAGCGTACATAAGGAATCAGGGCGGGACTCGGTCCTTGAAGCTGTTAGGCCTAACAACCCAGTTGTTAGAGTTGACTTGTCGGCTGAACATAACGATGACAGCGTACCACCTGCCAGGAAACCTAAACGGCATTGCAGATTGCCTGTCAAGGGGAAAGTCAGTACCCGAGTGGCACCTGCTGCCACCAGCCACGGAGGCAGTGTTCAGACAATGGGGGGTTCCAGAAATAGATCTCTTTGCTACAAGAGACACGGCAGTCGTTTCAAGGTATGTCAGTCTAGACTCAAGGGATGGCTCCGCAGAGTTCTGCGACGCCTTCAGCCAAACTTGGGACTTTCAGACAGCTTGGGTATTTCCACCTCCAAGCATGATGCCCAGGGTTCTGGCACATCTGAACAAGGCAAGAGGGACATACATTGTGATAGCGCCACAGTGGACCCAGTGCTTTTGGTTTCCCGACCTGAAGACACGCGCGCGAGTACCCCCACTTCCTATAGAGAACCTGAGGGAGGTGCTGCTGGACAGGACGACGGGACTACCTCCACCGTCAGTGGACAAGCTAGTACTTCAGGCTTGGAAAATTGGGGGTGGGGAGATCAAGTAAAGGACTGGAGCAGAGACGAACAAAGATTGTTGAGAAGTAGCTGGCGCCCCTCCACTATTAATACGTATAGTGCACCTTTAAAAAGATGGATACTTTGGTGTGAATCCCATGGAGTGGATAATAAGTGCCCAGAGGGCAAGGACCTAGCCAGATTTTTAGCTAATTTACACTAAGAGAAAGGTTTTGCATACAGCACGGTAATGTTGCACAAGTCTGCTGTCTCAACTTACTGTGCACCTAGGGTTGAGAACTTGGCCAAAAATTTTTTCGTTCAGCAGGTTTTAAAGGCAGTGAGTCTAGCTAAACCACGCCCAGCAAAGCTACCAGTATGGGATGTTAAAATATTGTATGAGTGGTTAAAGTCTTCAGAATTTCCAGACACTCTTTTTTATCAAAGCAGACACACTGCATTGATTCTTTTACTTGCATCTGGCCGAAGGTTGCATGATCTTACACTTTTGGAGCTTGGTGATCAAGGATATGCTGAAACTGAGGACACAGTAACATTCTGGCCAAAATTTGGCTCAAAAACAGACACAAGTTCTCATAGACAATCAGGCTGGCTTCTCATGAAGCACCAAGACTCTAAGCTTTGCCCAGTCACTAACGTTAAGAAGTTAGTCAAGATTTCAGAGACTAGACGCAATGAAACTACAAATGTTAATTCCCTTTTTATATCAATCACCGGTGATACAAAGCCTGCCTCTAAGACCATGATCTCAGGATGGGTGAGGTCAGCCTTCAAATTGGCACAGATAGATGGCTACTCTCCAGGCAGCATAAGGTCAGCAGTGGCCTCCAGGGGATGGCTAGACAATAGACCTATACAGGAGATATTAGAAAGAGGAAACTGGAAGTGTGTGGAAACCTTTTCTAAATATTATTGTAGAAATATAAATAAGCCTGTCAGTGAGGATGTCCCTGGTCTACTTTATAATAATTTTAAAACAATGTGATTAATAGTGATTATATTTGATTATTTATGATAATGTGATTTTGATCTCAATTATTAAGGCTGAACAGCTGAAGTGTTTATGTTTAAAGATTATTTGTTAATTTGTAGCAGTTAAACTGCATTTTTATTTATCAATCCTAAGAAGGAAGTTATGTTTTTTGTTTTCATATTGAATTGTTTAATTTGAGTTTCTTGGTAAGAAAAATATAAATATTTTAAACTAATAGTGTGGTTGGATTTTGTTCTTAACATTTTCCCAGCAAATATTGAAAGTTAAAGATGGTTCAAAGAGAGTGATAAGAAAATTTGTTATAAGGAAGTACCTAGTAAATTATATTACTCTCACATTGCATTCTTGTGTTTTATAATTTCTGATCACCAGCAGATATCAAACAGGTCTTCACATCATTGCTGTGTTTTCGAAGACATATAATATGACTGTTTTGCATTAAGACAAAACAGGTATTATATGTAGAAGAAAACACAGCAATGAGCCAAGGTTCTTGCTGATGATGAAGACTGCAATGGCGCCGGTTGAAAATTTGGCGGTAAAGTATGACAGATAGCCCTGTGGTGACAGAAATTGGGAGGATATTCTCGATTTGTATACAGATATGACTGATATTCTCGATATTTTCACAGAATCATAGGACTGCTTCTTCACATCATTGCTGTGTTTTCGAAGACATATAATACCTGTTTTGTCTTAATGCAAAACAGTCATAATATATTGCAATCTTTTGACTAACTACTTTGATAATTTTGTTTTGGAAAGAACAAAAGTTAGACTAAAAAAGTGAATATATTATATAAGTACTTACTCAGCCACAACAGTTTTTCCTGCAGAGGTGTGAGCAGAGACTAACACGGACTGTAAGTTGTCTATGCACATTATAGCCTCCTTTTGAAAAGGATCCAGTATGAAGGCGTACTGTTTCGCCGGCTCTGCTGTGGTTGCTACGAGGGGTGCGTATTCATGGTTGGGCGGTATCGCCACCTCGTGCGTGCAGCCCTCATGTGTCTCTAGTGTATGTATCACTATTCTAGCATTTAGAAGTTCTAAACTGAAATATATATTTTTACATTATTAACAATAGATTGGATAAGGATGTATACAGTGAGATATTGACCAAAATAATCTTACTTTATATCACTAGTTAGCTCAGAGTCATCATCATCTTCTTGTCTTTGTTTTTTTGAAGATTTCTCAATATCTTCCACTTCATCGTGTAACCGCTTCAGGTTGGGAGTTTCAATTGCTGATGAATTTGCAGTGCTAGCATCCCTGTAAAATAAATACACATATTAAACAATAAGCACATTGGAATGTAACGAGAAAGACAGACATCAACAACAACAAAGGTTAACTTACAAAACATCATCTTCATTTTTTATGTTTGGAAATTGTACGGACGCTTCATTCGGAGCCACTTCGTCGAAACAATCGAATAAACTATTTACGTCTGCCATTTCAAAGTCCTATTACAATTTAAGTTCGAAATAAACATACTCCAACATAACCTCACGCGGCGCTTCAACAACATGACAGACTTGACATTATTGACATTACGACACCGCCACAGCCATGCCACAGCCACAGATGCAACTTAAAACATAGATGCGTTTATGCCATGCTTACGCCCCCCATCAACTCGCCCAAAAGCTGCCTCAAGCCAATCAAAGAAATTGGGACGTACGTACTTAGTACATATTGGGATAGAGTGCGATTGCTTTCACGGTGAAAGAACTTGAATCCAGCGCAGGATTGTTCCTTGGTTCCTTAATTCATTTGAAACCTTGCTTAAGTATCCTCTTAAAGTTGAGCCCCTCCCGGAACACAGTTAGTAATGATAAAAACAATCTTTATCTATATCACTTCTAGTATTTTTATTTATACCAGTACCTATCATTTATACGGATTGGATGGTGCTTACATACTTACAGCAAGCGCAATTGGACATTTCTAGAATCTGCACCTGGCAACATTTGTTATGACTCAATGGTCACGTGACTACACAAGCTTGGGTTTATTACGATTTGATTGGTCGGCTGCGTTTAGCGTTTGCTTGCTTTTCGTGAGCTCTACGCTTGGCTGCTGACGGAGTGTACACTCGTGCGGAGTTAATAATTACTTGTGTGGAGTCTTATTTATTTGTGAAAGAAAAAAACATTAAGATGTCGTCCAAAACAAAAAAGACTGTTACATCGTCCTCTAACATAAGTGTGGTGTCGTCAGTGCAAAGCCCGCAGCAGTCAAGCACTCCTGTGGGAAGCCGCCCTTCTAGTTCAGCCGGCCGGCCAAATAGCCCGCTGAGCCCTACAAGACACACCCGTCTGCAGGAGAAAGATGCGTTACAAAATCTTAATGACCGCTTGGCGGCATATATTGATAAAGTCAGACAATTGGAAACTGAAAATTCTGGCTTGCGTCGCGAGATCACAACCACACAGGAGGTGGTCACACGCGAGGTTTCCAACATCAAGGGAATGTACGAGCATGAATTGCAAGATGCCCGTAGACTCTTGGATGAAACATCGCGTGAAAAGGCTAAATTGGAAATTGACATGAAGAGGTTATATGAAGAGAATGATGACTTGAAAAAGCGGTAAGTGCATTCACTTTTGATTAACTTTGTGTTTATAACTTAGCTATAAATAAATGTGCTGCATGTGGTAGCAAGTTCTTCCGGCTAACCTTAGCATAGCAAGTTTACGTCATCGGCGGAGTTTCTTAGCGGGTGCGGTGTGACGAGCGCGGCCGACCTCGCTTTTACGACACTGTGACATCATAGCCCGTTTTAACCCAACTAATCACATTCCTAACTATAACGATGCGACTATATTGTCTAAAACTCTGTTGTAATTTTGAATAATTTGTTTATAAACAATACATTTGGTTTTCTATGTTAAAATTTCCTATTTTGTCTATTTTAGCAATTAAAATTATTTTAATATTTCCCTAGATATCCAGATGGTATTTACTTGTAAGGTATCATTTCATTTCAGACAGCATAGTACTACAGATTGGCAAAAGCTACAGCAGTTGATGCCAAAACTCTGGTCATACAAAACAAAACTTGTTTGTAAACAGTCATAACTACAACAAATTATGTAATTGAATATCGTAACACTTAAATAGTATAATACACAGTAGAAACTTTCAAAAATAAAATCATTACAACAACAGAGTAAAAATAGCCTAATAATATTAGTTATCCCCACTATGCCATCCATTCCTGTTTTTTTATTAAAATACATTTCCAAAAAACCTAATAATTTATAGTTAATGTTTATCTTCATGCTGAACCAACTTTACCTTGTAACATGTTGTATTAGACACACAGATTTTATTACAGAAGTAACTCAAAATAATAAATGTTGATTACAAAATGTTTAGTCTTAGGAAGCGGCCTAGATAGCAACAGATTTGTGTCAAGGTGAAATTGTTTACTCTGAAATTTTACTTCATAATATGATTTTTAATGATTTATACAGACACAAATGCTTTCAGTACACGCTATTCTTATTAGTTATATCTAATGTTTAGGATTATGATAGCATGTGTGCTTGTAAATAAAATGGTTTTTATCACATACTTTATCATATTGATATGGCTGCACACCTAATAAATGCCTGCCATGATAAATAGATTAATCATTGTTCATAAGTAATACCTGGAATTCTTTAAGCAAGTTATTGATGATCCTTCACTAAAGTGCAGTGCTAATTGAACAATGCATTGTGCAATGAGCTTCATCCATATGGTGATAATAATAATGTCTTTTAACTTCACCTTGACTCTGTTTGCCAGTTTCGGCAGACATTGAATGTTTCAGACAGAGGTCACACACATACATTATAGCCTTATTAGAAAAACACAAATAAAGAAGTGAAATATGTTTTTAAACTACTTATATCATCACTTTATTGATAGATGAAATGAATTAGTTAAGCATTAGGTAATTTTCAAGCTACTTCCGGCAAAAATAAAGAAGAAATGGATAACTGTATACAGTTTTGGTGCATGTGTAGTGTCCACAAAAAAATCGCAAAACTCATTATTTAAACACCATAATCTTATGTAATGGTTTACATTTTCCCATTAATTATTCCTTTAAACAAGCAAAATAATGTATTTCTTTCACCTAAAAATGGTTAGATAGAAAAAGAGAAACCATTTTGTACAAAGACAAAAGGTCTAAGCAAAGTCACCTACAGTTGGATATAGATGGGGAGCCATGATAAGTTACAAACAATGTACCAACCTGTATACAATACATATTATTTACCAAAGCATACAATTTTACGGTAACAAGGGAGGTTCGGGCTTGCGACCTTGACGCACGCAAATTTTACAACTGGGTCACGGAGCTCTCCTCGTAACGCAAACATTTCTCTAGCTTTCGTTTATTTTGCCATTTTATCTTATCGGTTTTTAAATCCATAATTATTTAATCCCGCTTTATAAAGATAAAAATGCTTCATTAAGAAGTTGTTCTGAATTGAAATGTAAAGGATTTTACGATTGTACTCAAATTAAGTTGAAAGAGCAAAATTAAAATGAAATCCTTTTAAATGTTGATTTAAAATAAACACAATCATATTTTTGAACATACCTACAACATTTTCGAGTCAACCCACAAGTATCAAACCTACATAACCCAAGCTCGAAATAAAGTTCATGCCACAAATCACAGGCTATATTGAGTTAGATCAAGTTTCCGCCTAGACGTAGATTAACTTTGAAGGCGACGGCTGTTGACCCTGGCAGGTTTACAACGCGCGCGCTTCCGATGCCCGGCCCACACATCGCGAGCTTAGCGCGCTTTTACAAACATAATAACGATCTCATCATATTACCCAATATTTGACAAAAACAGTAAATACACACCATGTGCTATGTAAATATTACATAGCTGACTATGTAGGTATGTACTTATTATTTAAACCATCATCCACGTTTTGTGACTAATAACTTGACCAAAGCTTTGCCAATGACGTAATCGACATATTTACGTAGCTATGACATCAGTTCCACCTTCTTTGAATTCAAACTGGACACAATAATATCGCTGACGACTTCTTGAAAATATGTCTTATTATTGAAACGCCAAGTTTTACTTGAATCGAATAAAATTGCTCTATTTTCAAGAGCCTCCCGCGTCGCGAATTGTACGTTAGACGCAACCATCTGTGTACTTGTTATCCTTATTCATTGTGTATAATCATAGCTCTAGGGATATTTCATTGAATGTCTCCTTGTCTGCTACTGGAAACTAGGTCACTTAAAAAGTGTAATAGGTATTTTGTATAGCTTTGGTATGTCCAAAACCAAAATAGATCACTATGCTTAGGCGCCGCGCACGTCGACACCCTTGCGGCTTTTCTAACCGTTCCTTGCTGTTTCCAGGGGAAAGATTTTATTTAAGGCAGATTAATAAATTTAAGCATATAACCCTGGATTAGTCTAAACATAAAATCTTATTTAGATCGCGACAGTATTTATTGAACAAACGTCCCCATGGCAAAAATGTTTAATAGAATAAGATCGGTTAGGGCACGGGTGGGCGAGTAAGCAAGCACGCAATCGTTATTTTAGTGATTGACCTCGGTCGTTCGTAAATATCAGCAGTAGATATTATGTACCCCCAAACGATAAATGACGTCATGGTTTTGTCATCTCTAAATAAATTCTCTCATAATCTACAAAAATATCAATTTTAAAATTGCTTTGCAAAATAAAATTTTGGGTACCCTTATTTGTATGGTTATCTGCCATGCACTTCCGTTCGAATTACCAATTGGTCTGAGACTCAAGCTATCACTCCTTATCGAGTTTATGAGTCATCGTTCAATTAAGTTTTAAATTGGCCAAGGTTTTACATGACGGTCCCGCCTCGTGAAACGAAGTTGTTTCATGAGGAGCGGGAAATACGAGAATCAAATAACCGACGCATACATATAAAATGTTATTCATGGCAGCACCGAGAACACGCGGGAACTGGATAGTGGCGTGTTTACAAAAACATTCCGTGTGCGGTTGCGCAACAACACGCCGCATGGAAACACAACTTTATTTCTGAGGATTGTCGTTTAGATGTCACGGTTTCGTGTATTCAATAACTTGTCCATCTAATTATGTAAATGGAATGTTTACTCATCCATATTTATCTAAAAATTAAGTACGAAATACTCACAGGTACCAGAAAGACCTTCATCTTTACGATGTACTTCTTACAATGATGATACCAGAATATTTTACGGATGACATAACGAATTATGTTTATATTCCAGCTTGGAAAAGAAGACTAAAGAATGGCAACAAGCCGACAATATGTCGCGGCACTTCGAGACGCGCTACACTGAAGAATCTAACAAATACAACACAGCTCTCGCTGATAAGAAGAAGGCTCAAGATGAAGCCAGGGTATGTATTATTTTGCCCCATGGCATGGTTTCAATGATTATCGCAGAACGCCTACATCCTTACTCACTGTACACCCGGAAATCCTAGGCTGCCGGCGCCATCCACACACTAGCGGGTGTGCAAAATATCACTGCTTGATAAATTCATGCTTGATTACCTTGTTACTATATTTGATTTTAGATATGCACTAGGTCATGTTGCTATTTTCCTTGTGGCTTGGATGACCCCTAACAACTGTTGGCATTTCCTTATTAAGTTGCAACATTCGCAGCGGTATCGCGCAAGTTTTAATCTGTGTCCTGAACGATGTTTCATAAATATAAACTTGCAGGAGCTGGCCAAGGAATTGGAGAAGTTGCGCAAGGTGTACGCGGAGACCCGCAAGACCTTGGAAGAAGAGATGCTGTGCCGTATCGATATGGAGAACACGGTGCAGAGCCTGCGCGAGGAACTGGCCTTCAAGGAACAGGTGTACCAGCAGGAGTTGCAGGAGACGCGTACCAGGCGACAGGTTGAAATCTCTGAAATCGGTGAGCAGAGAATTTAGACACTAGTCTTTATTAAATGCAAAAGCAGCACAAAAAAAATGCGTTTGCGACCAAGTTCAATTTATTTAATTATTTTTTCTATGTGGTTGTATAACGCATTTAAAAGCACACTGCTTAGCAGGTGCTGGATCCTTTTATTTCAAAATGTTCTAAGATTTAATTAGGTGGAAATTCGAACAAAATATAATTTTCGCAGATGGTCGCTTGGCCCAGCAGTACGAAGCTAAGCTGCAGCAGAGTCTGCAAGAGTTGCGTGAACAACAGGAAGCCAACATCAAGGCCAACCGCGACGAAATTGAAGCTCTCTATGAAAACAAGGTAATTACTCAATTACGTAGTCTATTCTAGACTTGTATATTTTAAATTATTACAGTAGTTGTCAATGGTTCTTGAATTCTACAAGAACCTATTTAATATTAAAACATACAAAATACAGTTCAGTTTATGAACTTGAGGTAAATCAAATCTCTTTATTTTCAGGCTGCATAGACCCATAAATATATACCTTAAAGACTAACATACATAATATATTATACTCACAGTGTTAGTATATAAAAAAACTTAAATCTATGTTAGTAACACTTCACTACGCACTATGTCACTCCGTGCGGTTAAATATATAAATAAAAAATAATCTAATCATTGGTTTTTATTAAACATTTCAAACAATTTGTTCAGATGAAGAATCTGCACAACGCGGCTAACCGCAATAGCACGGCCGCCAGCGTTGCCGTTGAAGAGCTGCGTACCATGCGCACACGCATCGACAGCCTCAACGCCACGCTCAACGATCTGGAGAACAAGAACGCAGCACTAAGCGTAAGTTTGCATTTTTTTAAACAATTTTATGGGTCATAAACCAAGTTCTTTTGCGATTATAGTAGAGCAAAAAATGCAACTTACAACAGCTGAGTCAAAGCAGTTCTATTAGACTTCACACGGTAATGGTAGTTGTAGAGAATAATCAGTTTTTTTGTTCATTACTTTTGCCATAAAATTTAATTTGTGACTGCTTTGGTGAGACTGCACAGAAGATAATTTTATATCTATAAAATCTGCTACAAAGCCAAAGAGATACTTCAGACTCTTGAACTTATTTCGGATGTAGTTTTTCCATATTTTTTTCTAACTATAATATACATCGTATAGAACCGTTGCCGCGAGTTGGAGCGCCAGTTGGAGACTGAACGTGCCCGCCACGCGGAGGACCTGGCGTCGCTTGAACAGGAGTTGTCCCGGCTGCGCGACGAGATGGCGGCGCAACTGCGCGAGTACGCCACGCTCATGGACATCAAGATCTCGCTTGATTACGAGATCGCTACATACCGCGCTCTGCTTGAAGGAGAGGAGGACAGGTAAGAGTTGGGATAGTTTGTACCTAGTATGTAATGATAATCAGGTTTTTCTTGGTAACTGCTACAATAGATGTTAAAACAAAAGTTTGGCATGTAAACACTTAATAATTATCTATTTAAAAATAGTAAAAAAATATGGTACTATGAAATTTAAGTCTTACTACCTAATTTTCACTTTCTTAATGTTCAGTGTTGCATACTTCAAGGTTTTTGTGTTGCACATGATTCAGTCTCAGGATTGCTCTTTTGCTAACGAATGTAGTCTACGATTTGAACTACATTTTAAAGACACCTTGAAAGAGGCAACAACTTACTATCATCATCCTCCCAGGCTGAACCTGACCACTCAGTCCCCTGGTCGCGAGTCCCGCGCGTCCGCTAGCGGCGTATCTATGAGTGCGAGCGGCTCCCGCGGCACCCCGTCCCGCCGCGCCACCCCGCTCCGCGCCGCCCGCAAGCGCACCCTGCTCGACGAGTCCGAGGAGCGCAGCCTCAACGACTTCAGCGTCACCTCCAGCGCCAAGGGAGACCTCGAGGTCGCCGAGGCCTGCCCCGACGGCACCTTCGTCAAGATCAGGAACAAGGGCAAGAAGGTGCGTTGCTATCATTCTTACTTTAAGCCCCCAGTACACGTTGGCCTGTGTTGGGCCAAGCTTTGCAATGCACAAATGTAGGCCACGATCAAATGGTGTTTACACATTGGCACATGGCTCATTGCTGCCTGGCAAACCACTTGCGATGGACGTCGAGGTAGTTACGGCTGCGGCTGTTTATTTGTATACTACACTGCTATATTTATACTATACTGTACTACTATATTTATATTATAATACACTACTATATTTACTACTTTATTTATTGTTATACGCAACACAAAAGTGTACTATCCTCAGCGGCCGGTGACGAACTAAACATTGGCCGAATGTGTAAACACCACACGCCAAGCTGGGCCACGATTCCTCTGATGTGTGCCCAAAAACCGACAACTCGCCGAATGCGCGCCAACCTGCACCAATACCCCGTGTACACATTGGTGATGGCGTGTATTGGCCGCACTTGGGCCAACGTGTACTGGGGCCTTAACATATTCCCACAAAACAACTAGTTTAGCTGTTTGACTGTGGATGGTGATATTTTTGTTTAATTTGTTACATAGTTACAATATTCACTCCAGCCACTGTGCCACTGTGTAGACACCAAGGGGTATTGGGTTGCCCGGGTAACTGGGTTGAGGCAGTCAGATAGGACAGTCGCTCCTTGTAAAGCACTGGTACTCAGCTACATCCGGTTAGACTGGAAGGCGACCCCAACATAGTTTGGGAAAAAGGCTCGGAGGAAGAAGAGTTACAATATTCACTCACCATTTTTTAACAAAACAAATTACAAACCTACAATATTTAACACAGGAATTGAGCCTGGGCGGCTACCAAATCGTCCGTAAAGCAGGTGACCAGGAGACAGTGTTCAAGTTCCACCGCACCGTGAAGCTGGAGCCGGGCGCGATCGCCACCGTGTGGTCAGCTGACGCCGGCGTCGACCACGATCCGCCGCGTGACATCGTCATGAAGGGACAGAAGTGGTTCGTCGCCGACTCCTTCACTACTGCCTTACTCAACAACGACCAGGAGGTAATTTTATCAATTCTTACTCGATAATTATATGAATGCGAAAGTGAGTTTGTCTGTTAGTTACAATTTCACACAAAACATGTGAATCAGTTTGGATACTTTAAATTCAGGTATTAGAAGTGACGGGAGGCATGTAAAGCTGATTATTATCCAAGTAATGTGATTTCTAATTCAAATATATTTTTTGCACCACAGGAAGTCGCGGTGTCGGAGAGACTACGGCGACAAATAAGCACCAGCGCCCAGAGACACCGCGAGCTGACGCACAAGTACCCTCGTCGTGAACAGGTACCTAACAAGAAACAAGCTTTTAAATACAACATCAGAAGAGACTAATTACTTAATTGTTATTAAATAATAACTCGTTATTGTAGATTGGAGAACTTCGTCAGGCTGGTGACGAGAACTGTCGTATTATGTAACAGCGGCACGGTCCTGAGGCGGCCGGCCGCACTCGCCACACGGTGCCTCTCGCTTCACCCGGAGCTGTGGACTCTGCCCTATGGGCATCCTTCAGATTAACTAACATAGTTCCAGTAGAACAGTCTTTATTTCTACACCGAAACAAACCACATCTAGACTAGATTAAAAAAAAAAATATATTATCAAATTAAAGCTAGCAAAGACTACAAATTGTTGTTAAAAATATTGCAGTTGTTATAGTATAAATAAGACATTAAATAAATTCGGTGGAGTTGTGAAGAGACAGCAGGTACCATCTAATAGGCATATAGCAACAATACTTGCCTCAAGGTATCAGTTACAGGAAATGAAATATATCTGTCTACCCAATTTGTCACAAGGAACGAAATGTTCAGTTTAGTATTCTAACATATACGAAACTAGCTATATGCCTATCAGATATTACTGAAATAAATACATTATGCCTTCTATGTTCGTCTTGTCAGCGACAATTTTTCCTGTTTTGGTTTATCTCTGG
Organism: Helicoverpa zea; assembly: GCF_022581195.2. Classification (NCBI taxonomy): domain Eukaryota; kingdom Metazoa; phylum Arthropoda; class Insecta; order Lepidoptera; family Noctuidae; genus Helicoverpa; species Helicoverpa zea. Next base: position 10,573,401 of record NC_061452.1, on the reverse strand, counting down.
TCATCAAATTATAATATTTCAATTATAATAAGTTTATAAGCACTGCCTAATGCGGCTTTTTATGATTATAATATATAGACAGTGAACAAAGTACAAAGAAATCGTTCACTTATTGGTGAGATGATTGCAATCCTTCAAAGATGTTGCGGAACATTTCCTTTCTAGTTCTAGCTTCAGTGGAACTCTGAATATTTTGCTAAAGTATATGAAATCGTTAAAATAATGCTTTGGGGGATTGCAATCCGTAGTGGGTAAGTATAGAAATACCGTTTTTGTTCACCCCACCCTTTCCTAAGTTATCATAAGAAATTTTATATCCATTGAAATACAATAATTTAAAGCGTCCGATTCATCAATACGTAGATTAAATCTACTAATAATATCATTATTCTTAGTTACTTTGAACTAGATAAATTCACTGTATTAGGTTAAGTTTCTGTTGACTATCACAATCGATGGCGATTTAGGTTAAGCGTTAGTACGCATCTGAGTATTTTAGGACTTCAAACATTATGAGCGCTTACAAACGCAAATATCTTGTGTGGTGTCTTTCAATAATATATTGTTCAAGGTTATTCTTTGGTCTAAGGAGGAAATTAACTTTTGTTTTCAATTTGTGGTAAAGTAATCCAATCATGTAATCGGAAGATATGCAATTGAATAACCATTTCATGACTGATTGTTAAAAAAAAACCTTAAATGAATATGTAGGTGCAAGTCTCAAATGAAAGACTACGTCAGAATAAAAATGAGAAAATAATAGCATTTATAGTGGGTTCTGAATAAAGTTTTGACTAAAAAATGATTATTAAAATTCACACTTAGTGGTAATTTATGTTTTTAATCATTGAGGATAGAATCTGATTCATTATCATTCTACTTTGTTTTATGAGTAATCATGAGACCTTTTTAGTTTGGACCCAGTTTATATCTTCCATGTAATAAACCATATAATATTAAAATAAAGTTATATTTAAGTTTCAAATTGTTTTATTTCTCCTTTCACCCCCTCTGCTTACAAATGATTCGTTGTTTTAGACCGAAATCTGCCCGGGGCGTGCCGTATACGTGGCTAGAACGTCGATACAGTTAACCTTGACTGACTGATTTTCCCATGGAAATCAGTCGTTAACACAGACTACTAAGAGGTGTCGTTAATTAGGTTTCTTCTGCCTTTTTATTCAGTAAAGATAAAGTCAAATCATTTATTTCTAGGTCTTACAAGAAAATGATGATTTTACAAGCACTTAAACGTCAAAAATATAATTAAGTTTGATTTTAAATGCTCATTCCAAAAGTAGCTTCCTATGGAGAAGAACGGGCAAGAAAATCCATGGTTACTCTTTTTAAAAATAATATGGTATTTTTGACACAATACTGTAATGGTAACGAACGCTGATGCAGCTTGAAATGGTTCTCATATGGCTCCAGCACCATTTATATCAGTTGAAATCTAAATTAATATGATAGAGGAAACTTTTTTGTTTGTATGTACCCCTAAAGGCTCCGGAACTACTGAAACGAAGTGATTTTTCACATAATACGAAGTATACAATTGACAACACACAGATAATTTTAATATAGAGCAGCGTCCACACTACAGGTAAAGTTCCTTGACACAATGAGGAAGGAGTAATAGAGAGGCCAAGAAGTAAGCTGAGGTGCGTCTCCACAGTCCTCATATTCGCCTAATCTTTGCTAATTCTGCAAGTAATGTAGAAGCTGCTTGAAATGGAGGATCCTTGATATAAGGCGCTTCCTAGACCATCCATATTACGATTAAAATATTGCGCAATTAAAACGTTTCGTTTCAAGCACTAGTCGCCGTCATACGCTCGTACAAGTCACTGTCAATGTCACTGTCATTAGTACATATATTAGCGTCAGGCCTCGATTAAAAAAATAAAAAGAACCTCTCTTGTCTTGAAACAGTTTTATTTTGAAAATAATTTATATGATAATGTATGCTGTGTGATAGTCAGTTTAAGCCCAAAAATCCAGGAGAAATAAAGTAAGAACTTGTTATTTTGTGACGCTTATCATTAGGTGTTTAAAGAGTTACTCAAACACAGGCAAATAGTTTTAACATATATTTTTAACATAAATAAAGCAGTTATAATAATTGTTATCTTTTATGTCTTATGTTCCTAGCTGTGTCATGCCAGTCAATAGAAATACATACTTTATTTTAAAAAGTTACTAAGACGACCCAAGTTCCTTAATACCGCAACCAGCAACAACAACTTCTATTCAGTATGATAATATACAATACATAACAAAATAATTTTCAATATTATAAATGTGAAAGTTTTTAAAGATTTTACTCTTTGCAATGGCAATTATATAGCATACTTAATAAAAAAAATTGGCTATCCTCAAGGCTCAAACTTAAACTCACTCAAACTCAAAAACGTTTATTCAAATTAAGCTGATAAATCAGCTCTTTTCGTCGTCAAAAACAAAAGACAGCCCCCAAAACGCCCGCCCTTCACCACACAAGAGTGAAAGCTCAAGTGGAAAATTAATATTTTTTAAAACTTGGTTCAGCCTCTTTACAATGGCAGCATTATTTATTTACAAGGCTGTAGCTAGCTCTAGCTTTATTATAAGCATTCCATGCTATACAGGTTGTACATTTTATAAAGTACACATAAACCCTGTTAGATTAAAAAAATTGGAGAGCTATGCAGTAGCTATCATGATATATTTAACAACACTTGTGTTAATGTTACATGTACATAGCACAAAAACTTGAAAGTAATATGTACAAGAGCATATGCACTTTTCTATAGTACAGCTATGCATTGTTGGTAGCCCCGGAAACCCATCATCTATTTTGCAAATTATATAACAATTGTTCACAATGTGTATTGAATAGGCCAGACTTCAAATTTAGTTTGTTAACAGATTTATAGTAAAAGGAATAGCCTTTTACTATAAATCTGTTTTTCCTTTTACTATAAGTCTGTTTTAGATAATGACTTGCTGTCCAGAATCTCCCCAGCAACCCCAAGTAAAACTTTGATAATTTTACTAAGTCAAACAAGTGTTTAAAAAAACTGCGCTTTAGTTTAAGTGTATCTATGTCTTTCTATCCTAAGTGCCTGATAAAAATAAATAGTAAAGTAATGGGTATAAACATTTTCAATATTTTACCAATATCCTAGGTGCAGTGGTGGATCTCCCGTAGTGGGCACTGTGGGCAACTACACAACCCTAATTTATTTGTGACTTCACACCTATTCCTTTTTTAGGGTACTTTTAATCGCCTACTTCCTCACATACAATATGTATAAACTCCATTATTTTCTCCTTTAGTATTCCCCCTATGTACCATTACTATATTTTAGTACAGAAATAAAACATTTTGTATTGTATTACTATAAGTATATTTGCTCTTGAAACCTGTTATGTACTCCCTTATATTCTCCCGTTACATAACTCTGCTCTTTTAAACCTGCTATTTACTCCCTCCATTATGTACTTCCTTAATGTACCTACTCCCCTAAATACTCTTCGTATATGCTTCCTTTATTTTATGTACCCGAATTTAATAAAGTTATATACGAATTTTTTGGACCCTGGACCTTAGGTGGCCCTGAAAGTATGGGTCAAATGATGTAGGCCCTCTAGATTTTTGACCTGATGGGATGTTTTACAAGTGCATTATGCTGGAAGAAAAATTTAATTAAAGAAAGCAACCAGACCTATCAGTTATTTATTTTCGGAATGATGTGGATGAGCACGCAGCTTTTTAAATATATCAAGTATGTATTAATACACATTGCTTAGGTATAATGTATGAATTTATAAACAGCTTTAGAATGATCGGGTATTTGGACAACAAGACGTGAATATGCCCCTATACCCAGTCTCTGTGCTATTTCCTTCTCAGGCTCTAGACTTATCACCATGCGTACCAAACTTCATTTAAATGGGTTCTCTATTTTTAGCGGAAGCGCGACGGATTGATCAACAGAATTATTTTCGCATTTATAAAATTAGTAAGGGTTATTATTAAATGCTAACTACCTGTTTTCCGCGATTTTACTACTTTCTGAAACAAGATAAGTATAATACAATTCAGCCCTTTTAATTTAAAAGCTAAACAGTCCACCTAAAAAATTATGCTTACTTTTGCTTTTAGAAGTTCTAACTTCGAAGTCATCCCCATCTCACTTCTGCGTCTGATGCGACATTTCAACAATTTCTTCAGTACTTGTAGTTCATGATATAGGATGATACATGAATGATTTGCGTACTAACGCGTTATTAATGAATGCGTTAGGTTACATCAATGAATGTTGCTATCCTTTAAACGTGGGCGTCTGTTTGCTTATAAAGAAAAAACGATTGTTAACCTTTATTTAACTACGTAATATAGTGTAACGTCGGCTGAAGGTATTTGAACATCCGGGCGGGTCCAGCGGGCTTCCATACCTTGACCCAGGTGGGCGTAACGGCGCAATAGGTCAGGAGGGAGAGGCGCGCGCGGGGGTATGTTTGGGCGGGCGTAGTAGCGTAGTGACGTCAGTGACGCGCGCTATCGACCCCGGGCTCGCGCCGTCACAACACCCCTCCTCCGCGGCTCCTGCAGCAGCCTCCCCGCCACCCCGCGCCATCCGCCTCCTTCTAGCTACCGCGCAACTACGCAGCGCGCCAGCCGGAAGTTTGCCGACGCTAATGGAAAACGTTCATGGCCCGTTTTGATGAGATTCGCGCACCGCAGCCCCATACCCTGATGAATTCAAATAATATTACGCCCCACAAAAGAAATCTCTGGATATCTACTTAATATTGAAGTTCCTACTTACCTCTGGATGTTATGTTTGAGCTTCTGCAAATTGATAGGTTTTGGCAATAGGTAATATTAAAATTAGACCTACGAACGAATATCTACCTAATCTTGCAATTTATTGGTAATCGAGAAAATCAACAATTCCGGGTTAAGACAAAGTCAAGCTCTCCTAGCTTGGCTTTCGTCACGTTCACATTTTCTTTCAGTTTTTATCTAGACACACGGCAGTGTGTCCGCCAAGTTCGAGCAAAAAAGGCGACACACCGGCCGTGGGTTATATTACACGATCCATTTCGGGCCAAATTCGACCCCCCTGTAACTCAAAATCTATTTTATTTACGCATATCAAATTTCTAGTATCTGTTGAGACCCCCTCACTTATCTAAAATACAAAATTTCATTAATATACCTATTGTAGGTCTTGAGATATTGACGTCAGAAAATCGCTATTTTTACTATACACTGATTCACTTATTCACTGACTCACTCATCAAAAACCTAGACCACTTCCAATGGTCGTATTGACTTGAAATTTGGCATGGAGGTAGGTCTTTATGTCAAGGTAAAGGGAAAAATCTGAAAATGGCCAAGTGTGAGTCGGTTTCAAAATAATGAAGGTGTTTTATACCCGGTGTAAATTTATACCCCTAAGGAACTAAAACGAACTAAATTTATCTATATTTATATAATATATCTTCGAATGGTACAAAGGTTTGTATTTAGTCAAAGTAACGTAAAAATCTGAAAACGGCCAAGTGTGAATCACTTTCGAAAATAACAAATGTGTAACTTTGATCCACGAACATAATATATGATAACATGTCATGTCAGTCAGTTGGTAAATCTAGTCATAGTTAATCTATAGTTCGGCCATTCAGAGAATGCGTTCCTGACACGTCGCGATTGAACTGACGACGTAACTTTGCAATGGCGTTGCAGTTACGATAAAAATATTTTTGCTGGTTGTTTACCGTTTTAACAATTGAGGAGCATTAAAACAACATTATTATATCAATAATCAATGAATGTTATAATTTTGTGCCAAACTGAGTGTCAAATAACTTGGTAAACAATATTTTTCTAAATCTATACTGCGCTATTACAAGGTTATGTCAGCGGTTTATATTTTGTAGTGCTGTGCTAAAAATAACAGGCAAGTATCGTAATCTGTTCTTATACAGTTATAATATAAAATAATACGTTTTGATTTTCTTTTTAAGAATTGGAAAATAATGGACTATAAGACTTAATTATAACGTTTATGAAATATAAAAATAAAACTATGACCAAACCGCATTTTTATACTTAGATTAAAAATGGTAACCCCAAATGGCGTTATGGGCCGCCATTTTGTGACGCTAAAACAGTCGTCCGTTGTCGTTTCGTGCGCATAGACCACGTTTTTCAAGTGTTTTCGATCTGTTTTTATTTGATTACCCGGCTTTTGTTAGACCGAGATATCAGGATTGATTCTGTTATTGATAATAATATAATTATACATGTAGGCGAAGATGATGATGAAGACACCACCTCCTCAAGCAAATCGGAGTCTGATTAATATTCTGTTCGCACATTCAATTCAATGTACTTGTAACAAAGAATAAATAAAACAATTTTATTATATGAATATTACCTTTTTTTGGTTTCCACTTAAATAACTAAAATATAAAACAAATGATTCCGCCAATTTAAAACGAAAATAATCTTAAAATAATGCGGCGGTTCATTTTGAAGGAACGGTAACGAACTCAGTGTTATGTTGTGCCCATCACTAGTCGTGACTAACTGATAGGTGTCAGGAACGCATTCTCTGAACGGCCGAAGTATAGTTCATTTCTTTGTAAGAAACATAGTGCATATTAAAAAATCTAAAAAATAGTATAAATGAGACATTTCTTTAACTAACTTCATCATAAGAAAAAAATAAAATAAACAACCTTACAAAAATAAATGAAATCCCACCCAAAACAAAAATGTGAAAGACTGCCAAGTTCGATAATATGGGAATGCTTCGCCTATAAAAGAAGTGAGATCTGAATAAGTACCAAGTTCCATACACATACCTCAGTTAAAAATAGTTACTTTTTAATGATGATTACTTGGCAAGTTTTAATAGAAAATTAAATACTTGATTCATTGCGTTTAGTAGGTTTATAACAAGGTGTATGAAAACTTGCCAAGTAACATCATTAAAAAGTAACTATTTTTAACTGAGGTATGTGTATGGAACTTGGTACTTATTCAGATCTCACTTCTTTTATAGGCGAAGCATTCCCATATTATCGAACTTGGCAGTCTTTCACATTTTTGTTTTGGGTGGGATAAAATATAACGCAGTAGGCTGCGGCGTCACCTCTTCGCAGCATCGCCAGCACGCATTATAAAACTTGCAAAACCAACTCAACAGTAAACACGGGTGATGCCTATGAAGGCACAATATCGTGGATATGCCAGCCAAAATGTTCGTAATAAGTGCGCAGTAGCTGTAATAGGCAGGGTGGCCCTACCCTCGAATTTTTCCCTCGTTTGACATTGACCCAAATTGGAAAAACCCTCGAATAGACTAAATAACTTCGAGAGCGAAAGTCTGTTGTCTCGGCAAGAGAACGCTGGGTTGTTTACATAAGTTATACTGTTCAGTTAATATTACAAACCCTGATTATATTTTTTATTGACCTGCACAAGGACAGGAATTATTATCAATATAAAAAAGCTATCAACATTCTCTATTAAATATCACGAGAAACTAAGGATAGCGTATGTAGGAGTACTAATATATTTTCTTAAACGAACTTTCATTTTAACAGCAATGTCAAACAATACATTAGTTTAATATTTTAATATTCCTTTACAGTTATAAAACAAGATCTCAATATTATAGTGGGCATACTTTTCATACGATCTTCGAAATTCAATGGCTGAAGTCTGTGATCAAGTAACGAATCTGAAGCGATTCAAAAAGATTCCTATTTATGTAGTTGAAGAACACAATGATGCTTTACAATTCATATATTCTGCAATTGGAGGCAAAAAGTTACCATTAGAAGGAACAACTCTGCTACACTTGGATGCGCATCCTGATATGCTCATTGATCGTAAATTGAAAGGAGAGGAAGCTCGTTCTGGGAGACATGTTTTGCCATTATTACAAATAGAAAATTGGATTGTACCGGCAGCGGCGGCTGGACACATCAGCCGAATCGTGTGGCTGCGTCCGCCGTGGGCGAGCCAATTCCGAGACGACACGCGATCCATACACGTCGGCGATCATCCGACGTCAGGCGAGCTGCGCGTCGACTGCAAGGAACCGTATTACCTCTCCGATGCACTTTACTGCTCACAACTAGTCAATAAGAGAAAGTTTATTTTTACATCAGCTGAACTCTCTGATTCGTCACTTGCAGAAGATGAAAACAATATTCAAAAGCTTATAACTAACCTCGATATTACACAACCTTATGTACTTGACATTGATCTAGATTTCTTCAGTACAGGTAATCCTTTTCTTGGACTGTACGGAAATATTAATGTCTACGATCGATTGCAACCTATATTTGAATTTAAACTTCCCGACAACAACGACAGTGAAACAATTGATAAAGTTGTTGAACTGCGAGAACGACAACTTGAGGAACTTGAACGCTTGTTTCAGCACTTGGAGCGATGTAATAACTTAGATGAATATCAAGGAGAACGAACTCAACTCTACCACATGGTAAGTGACCGCCCGCCGCAGTCATGCACAAAGTTAGTATCAAAATTTAACTTTATTTTTATAATTATTTCCTTTACCAGGTTGCAGACCTAGCAGCAGCAATCGTGGAAGAAGCTGAACGGTTAAACGAGAAGCCAGACTGGTGGGCAGTGTTCGCAGGAGGGTGCACCCGCGATCAGGGTGGATTACCTTACCACATAAGCACGGAAGAAGAAATACTAAACTTGGTCAAGAAAGCTCTAGTTCCGCTTTTAAAAAACATACCTCCACCTGTACTGATCACTATTGCTAGATCTACTGACGATGGATACTGTCCTCCTCATCAGGTTAGTAAAGCCTTGATATGTAAACCATGAATACTGGTTTAAAAGCCAATTATACATTTGATATTTCATTCTATTGCAGGTGGACTATATTCAGAATCTAGTGTTGGAAACTTTGAAAGAAATGTATGACACAGATGATCCAGCATTGTATTACCTCAATGTAAATACCACGACATTATAAGCCGTGTTTAAATAACGTTTAAGCTTTTAATCTGAACGGAATAAAATGGAGTACATTTATTTATACATATTTGTATTATTTTCTGGTCACTAATCCCATGGGCTATGGTGTAGTCTGAAATTAGAAAGTACTACTTACGTAATTACTCAGTCTAGGGTACCTATTACATAACACCGACAACCAGCACATGATACATAAATAGGTACCTACCAAGAAATTTACGGGAAACTAAGCCGTCAGGTTGTCACGTTTATCAGAATCAGAAACCTATATTTTTGAGGATTTACCCTGTAAACATGGAATTTACGTTACTCACTGCACTACATTCATTGTTTAGTGTAAATGTGTGGCGGTTACGCGTTCCGTTTGTACCACTTCAAACTAGGTAGCTATAGTAGAGTACTCGTTAATCCTATGTCTGCGAGTCGTAAGACGCAGTCTCATTCAACGCGGGTGCCAAATGCATCGTCGTAACTCATTTGTAATGTGTTTTAACAAACAGTGTTCTCTACAATTACCAGAGTGAAATATTGCCTTTGAACAGTATTACGACAACTTGAACAAGTTATTGTAGTTCCGCAGTCTGCGAACATACAGCTAACTTAAGAATAATAAAAATATAACAACTTTACTATCGAGTGTTATATCGCTGTTTTAGTACGATGCAGGCTTCACTGCGGTGGAAAAACTATTTTTATTTTCTGCGAGACTTTTAGTTAAGTGGCCAAAGTCTTAAAACTGCATTGACTTGGCAAATAAACGAATAGAGATTATAAGAGATGCTTGTACTTACTACTACTTACTCGCACTAAACTCAATAGCCTAAGGCTTAGGTAACCGATCCTTGTGGTGTATTTATTAGAATACACCAGAAAATGTGTACTCGCTCTGATTGATGATGAAGCAATCAGTTTTTGCACTGGTTTGATTTCATGACCTTATGTACCTACAACTACATCCTACCTATATGATGTAATATAATTAACTACTGACTCCAAAATAATTTATGATTCTTGGTGAACTCAGTAGGTACTTAAATCAGATCAATAAAATTATTACATTGGCATTTGTCAGCAATGAGTGGACCTGCTAAAAGCCGAGAAGGCCGGTGACACCTCAAGCAGGTCAATTAGTATTAACAAGAGGATCGACGCCCTATAGCTATGTGTGACACCATCCTTACTAATACATGCCTGCTTATGACACGGCACCCACGTGTGATCATTTTCATAATTAGATGATGATGAAAGATGACAATAGCACCAAGGTACAGTTTGGAAATATCTATAATATGCATATTTGATAGTTGAGTAACTAAACTATCTTCTTCAATAAGAAATCGCTAAGATTCCTGTGCTTCTCTAACGTAATTATAAATCGAATAAGAAAGATGTGCCGAAGGGAGTATACCTCTAAGGTTATTATAAAAACACAGGATTTTGATGACAAGCAACAACCCACTATAAAGTAACTCTATTTTACTGTGTACTGTTATGAAGGTGTCTGTAGGCTCAATTCAAGGTAGTTGTTGCTATCTGGTCAAAATATCTTGGCTTAGATAACAACCCTCAATGAAACTTTGCTAAGCAGACTGTCGGTCAGCGTTATCCGTCGATAACTTAACTCATTCTGTTCAGAATGATCTTTTGTTTTTTTGCATTATTCGGAAGTTATTAATCACGAACTTTCGATTACTGAATAGAGAAACTGCTCATCCGCATTTCTGCTGGCATTAAACAGAAAATAATTTGGTCCTGAAAGAATCGCCTTCATACTGAAATATGGAGATAACTTTTAAATGACTATAATAAAACGTAGAATTTTTAAAGATAATATCAGTTGATTGGACAAACAATTTAGTCCTTCGATTGGGGGCGATTGGGGTCAACTGCGCATCGAACACTCTATATAGTCACATTACATTACTAACAACGCATTACATCATGCGTCGGTCATGCCTGGAAAACTTATGTGCCAATTATGTCCAATAAAAACGCACTACTCAGAAAATATTTTATAGGCTCCACGTGCCATCAACATTATTTTCATCACACCTTGTTATTGCGGAATGAACTGATACGATTGCAATTTTAGCTTTAAATTTTCAAAACACAGGCAAGGCACATAGGTAAGCTAAAATATTTGCACGACTATTGAGTTCTAAGATGTATAGATAGAAACCTTGGAAATAATAATTCTCAGTAGGTTACAGGAGCTCAATTAACATAGGCCTTGTTGAAACAAACGCAGGCATATTGTCATTTATTTATGCAAGGAAATTATACATCGAATGGACCAGAGCTGTTTTTGCACACGTAGGGAATATAATCGTGCGGTACGCTACCTGAATCAACAAACTCTGAATACATTCAGTATTTTTATATCACTTTGTGTTCTCCGCTAGGCGAGTTTACGGCGCGTTATGATTTATGAACATAGAGTAGGTCTCTTTGATTGTAGGACTACTTGAGAACTTCGATGTTTCACTAGTTCCACTTTTATTTTATGACCTAGATCGTGCTTTATTACTCTAGTTACGAAAGTTATCGTGCGCACGAAGATAAATTTTCGATTATAATTTGAGACAGTCATGAATGTATAAAACATGAAAGATAAATTTAAATTCCGTCTGAAAATCCAAAATAGATGTTTTTACTCATGTCTGCCTATAAAACACGATAAAAGACCGTTCTATCCAAACCGATATAGGGTAAAAGTCTTCGCTGAGCGTCTGTTCATCCGTCCGAGGCTACCTATCCAGTGGTGGATCTACTCTTGTTTGATAACACCACACTAATTTCTTCTTTTTATGTAATCCCCTATGCAGTTTCTAATCTACCTACCTACCCTCTGCCTATATGTATGACCCTCTTGCACCTGTTGTAAATACCTGAATTGTATTAATTGAATGTGTATGAATTTTCAGCCATATCGGATGAATCGGATGTCCCCACAACCTTTTTTGACGGCTGGATCTGCTTCTGGCTGTATCTCATGAACCAGTTAGAGTTAGTAGCCACTATACTTAACAACAAATAAGTACTGAAAACTAGAATAATGTAAATTTTTAAGAAGGCTCTTATACATCATTTTTTTGGCCGTGTAGATAATGGTACGGAACCCTTCGTGCGCGAGTCCGAGTTGCACTTGCTTCGTTTTATTCTTTTATGGTACAGAACCTTAAAAATAAAACTACCTAATCCTAACTACCACGCTTATTGAACCCATCTAACAGTTTGGTTAACCAAACCAAATTATTTTTTATTAGTCCTTAGTGTCAATAACATCGCGTTTAGTGGGTATTTGAAGTCATCGAACCTACCACCACCACTTGATAAGTTGTTTATAACACGTACATCGAATCGTAGGGTCTTCAAGTCCTCAACTCGTACAAGTACGGCCGTGGACGATAAGAAAAAACTTGCTTTCATTGATAAATATACTGCTTGCGTAAACGATGTTTTTTCAATGGCGGAGTTGATAAGCTGTCATCATCGCCGTGCTGTGGCGCCACTAGCAGATAAAATAATGTATGTCGCTTTTATGAGAATAAAGTAATACTTTGGACACCTAAAAACTTATTTTGCACGCTATATTCTTACCGATGATGACTAAACTCTCGTGTTTACTTGAAATATACGTAGGTATGCACCTACTATCTACTTTGATTATACATACAATTTGGTATCCGAAGTAAACAAGTATTTCACAGAATTGAGCAATAAAAGAAATCAGAACAACCGTAGCATATACTTACTCCTACAATAATAAGTACAATTATTAACATACATAGGTACATCTTTTTGTTCTGAAGGGACACGAAACTTTTTTTTTTAATCATACCGCAGGCTAATAAAATCATCCTGCCAAAGCTGTGGGAACAAAGGCGGGTTTTCACTTAAAGTTTAGCATATTATCTGATGATGACCCATCTCCATAAAAAGGCTCATAAAAGCACACATAGAAGCACTTATTGGTTGTCACTAAATTATATTTTCCACTGGGAACGTATTTCTTATAATATATGATGCAGCTCTAAGACCCTACAGGATAATAGAGAATGGATTTTCTTTATAGTGACTTTAGCTGAGGAAACATTCATGTGAATCGGTGGGGGCGATGGATTAAGGAATTAATTAAGGAAAGGTCGAATCTGAAAGTGCTTCTTCTACGTCTAGTCAGTGACTCATTTTCAGAATTTTATTCGAGTGGTTCTTCTGCATAATATTTTTGTCCTATGTGTAAAAAATACTCGCGCGTTGCTGAAATGCAATTTAGAAATTAAGTTATTATTGTCAGTTTCAAACACGTCGGTGCCGCGATTTTAAGTTTCAGTCTTTGAAAGCCAGCCGCCTGTGAGAATATAACTGGCACCAAGGAGAAAAATTATGTAAGTTATCCATATTTATAATTCAGAAAAGTTAGAAAACCACTTACACACGATCACACCCAGGGAATGTAGGTAAAGCTTGTTAGTAAAAAAAAAGCACTAGACGTTAGCATCCGAAATCCACCTCGATCGTGCCCTTGCTTCTTATCGTTATTTAAATATATATTTATTTATGTACTAATATACCTCAGAACTCGGTTAATGATGGTACGTTGAAAATTGTCAATAAACATAAGTACTTAGTGAATGATGCTGCATGACCATCATGGCCGCCACAAGTGTTATAATAAAAGATAATAAGCCAAACAGATTTCCACTGAACTTTGACCGTTCAGCAATTTGCTGATAATATTTTTTGTCAACAAAAATCTTGATATATATGTATACCTATTAAACTTTGTGGAATTCATTGACATCTTGTTGTTAAGAAGGCATTAACAGAACGGTACCCTGCATTGTACTTACTGATATTATTTCTATCATGGTTTTTAGGGTTCCTTACCCAAATAATGAGACCCCTTGGACAGTAGTTGCGCTTGGCGACTTTAACCAACGAGGCATTCAAGTTAGATACGAAATGGATACAAGGAACTAAATAACTACAATGTTTAACTCTGCCTATTATTGATACTTAGCTAATAACGTTACTAATTAGAACATACTTAAATATTTATCGGAATCAGGAGTGGGTGCTATCTATTGTTGAGAAATTAATTCATACTATTGACGCCACTACTGTTGCTAGTACCCATACTAATGTGTTTACTTACTTACACATGTGATTAACGAAAGCAATGAAGTAGGGACCCAGGTACTTTATACCTTGGATTTGCTATCGGTAATACAGCATTCAGATTCAGTGTTACTTATGCCCACTTAATTGCCTTAGAACAATACTAGCTTCTTCTTCAATTTGGATTCGTTAGTTATAGGCAGCTAACTGAGGATAGTACCTAGATGGAAAATACATGGAAGTGTTCTAAAAACTCACTGTATATAATTAATATTATGCATGAAATTGAATTGCTTAAGAGGACGAATTGGAATTTTTGGCGCCAAGGATCTCAATTTTTCTCAGTAAATACAAATCGGATCAAAATACAACTTGGTTACGTGAAAGTTCATGATATAAACCTTATTTTGTTAGACGTAGAAACATGATTAGGTAATTTTTATAACAGAGAAAAATATATCAAACATACCTCTTTTTAAAAAGAGATTCACATATTATAGGCAAACGGGTCCGATTTAAGCCTCTTAACTTTTTAGTAGTTGAGTATATACATACTCTTTAAAATTGTAGAAGGAATTTTTATCAAATTATCATTTCTAAATAATAAAATTACAAAACCATTTTGTCGCTTACGACTTTTAGTTATAAGCTAGCGCGCGTATTGTTATCCTCGCCCCGCTCAGACGCTCCGACCCCTTTTGGCGCCTTAGATGCGCGTGCCGGTTATGGAATTATTGTTGACCAATTCGTCGCCTTAATAATGACATATTTTTGGAGGGATAATAATAATGGTTCCGAAAAACAAATTAATCTCCAGCGATCTGTGGCTGACTATTATTCTTATTAACCAGCGTTATAATGAATTACTGTCAAAAAATCCAAAACATAAACGACACGACAGACGACAGCTTCAAACAACTTTTTCTCCTAACAAAAATTCAATCTTCGAGTAATAAAACTAAAGTTCCGACTAGAATACTGAACTTCCGACAAAATTACTAAGTTACCGACAACAGAGGTTTTGACAAAATAATCATATTTTTACAACTTGCATGAACTGTTATATTTTCTATTGTTGGTTATTAAATTTATTTTTTAACTCTCAATAATAATAAGCCCCGCAGGGCATCCGAGGCGGATGACGGGGAGTAGCGACCCCGCGGGGCTATATATCCGAGTGCTCCAAGGAGAGTATACTGTCCCCCATCTCCGGCCTGCCGGAGTGAAGCATGCAAGGGGGTAAGGTCTCCCGCCTCTTGGCTTGCCTTCATCGGCCGGTCAGAGTGGAGTCGCTAGAGTAGGGTTAGCAGCCCGCTCGGAGGGTAGGTGCCTCGTGGTAAGTGGCGAGTGGGCCGGTGATGCTGGACCCACAGGGAGCGCGTGATCTGCGTTTAAAGTCCGCCGAGGTATCCTCACCCTTCAGCCGCTCATGTACCTGTTGCCCTCTTGTTGCTATTCAGTGACTGATTCCCGGGGGCCCAGTAAGTGAGTTGGCGAGTCTCCACCTGCCATTTTTACGTGTGCAAACATATTATCAAACATTGTTATCGGCAGGTGCCATAGTTCCCATAGTTATCCCCATTCCTAGTCCATTAGCATCTCAAAAAAAACCGTCCGAATTGAGAACCTCCTCCTTTTTGGGAAGTCGGTTAAAAATATTCTAGGAAACCAAAATCTACTTGGTTTTAGATTAAAGCGTAAATACTACTTCTAACTTTTTACTGAACCTCAAATAAGTATCGATATCGAAGCATACCCGAGGTAAGTAAAATTCATGATATATGAAGCAAGTAAAAGTTTTTTTTTTTTTGTATGTCTCTACCAGACCTCGGGACTATAGAGTCAACACGCTGAAGCCCTTTTGAGACAACTTTAATGAAATGGTGACACAAAACCGACGATTATCCCTGTATACACTATAGAAATGTACCCAAGGACAATCCCCGGTTCTGTGCTAAACTATTGCTAACTATGGATGAAAACTACTTGGGCTATTGTGATGGGATGCTAGTGGACTAGGAATGGGGAAACTACGGGAACTATGGCACCTACCGATAACAATGTTTGATAATAATGTTTGCACACGTAAAAATGGCAGGTGGAGACTCGCCAACTCACTTACTGGGCCCCCGGGAATCAGTCGCTAAATCGCAACAAGGGGGCAACAGGTACATGAGCGGCTGAAGGGTGAGGATACCTCGGCGGACTTTAAACGCAGATCACGCGCTCCCTGTGGGTCCAGCATCACCGGCCCACTCGCCACTTACCACGAGGCACCTACCCTCCGAGCGTTCTGCTAACCCTGCTCTAGCACTCCACTCTGACCGGCCGATGAAGGCAAGCCAAGAGGCGGGAGACCTATCCCCCGTCATGCTTCACTCCGGCAGGCCGGAGATGGGGGACAGTATACTCTCCCTGGAGCACTCACTCGGATATATAGCCCCGCGGGGTCGCTACTCCCCGTCATCCGCCTCAGATGCCCTGCGGGGCCAAGTAAAAGTTATTATTACAAGTACATTTTTATATTTTTCAGTAGAACGTAATTTATACTGGTAGAAAAGTATTACAGCAACAAACAGTGATGTTTATTTTTCGAAGACTTTAGTATCCCTTTAGTATTTTTATTCGGAGAAAAGAAGTCGGAAAGTCAGTATTTTAGTCAGTAGCTTTAGTATTTTGAGTAAGGGCAATTCTTATTTTTTTGTCGGAGCTTTTATTACTAGCCTTTTTGGAGTATGCAGAGTGAAGTACGTACCAAATTGATAAGGACAGTTTATTTTCGCCAATTACGACAACAATCGATAAAGTTTATGTATGTATATATAGCAAACAAACATAACATACCTAAGGAACATAACTTACATGAATTCTGTTGTCTTCGCAAAATGTATGAATGTTTGTCACCAACAGTACCTATTAATTAGGATGGTAAACGTCATGCGTCAGTTGCACAAAGCTCTATTAAAGTCAAATCTTTTTTAAAACTATTGCTGACTCTTTCTTTGTCAACAAGATAAAAAGTGTCAGCAATAGATTTAATGAAGCTTTAACTTTAATGGAGCTTTGTGCAACTGACGGTAAGTAAGTTATAAACACCATTCATGTTCCTTTTCCGAAATATAAAACCGATGTTGCATTGTTGTGCATGATGATGATCAATAAATTGTCACTGCATGCTTGCGAAATAAGATTATGAGCAAATAAAAGATTCAAAATTCTATAATATCAGATACTTTGCCTATAAGCTTCTGCCCGGTGTGGGCTCGCGCAGCGGAATATTGTTGAATTTAAAGATTTTAATTATGCAGATCATTAGTATAAGACGTTCTATAATTGTGTATGGTAAATAAAAAATTGTGTATGGAGCCATTGTGGAGAAATTGACCAAAAACTGATTCCGCTGGGCGAACGTTGTCCTGGCGGAACTTTTTTTAATCCATAGACTTTAGAAAAAAAGAGATGTGTCCAAAAATTAGTGTGTATTTGTGTAGGTATAATTATTTATGTATGAATGAAATCAGTACATGTATAAACTTCGGAGAAATTCAAGTTTCCGCTACGCGAACGTTTGGTCATTAGCTAGTTTTCATATACCTAAAGCGCTTACATAGAGAGCTGTAAATTTTTACAAACGTTGTTTTGAATTTGTTTATATTTGTTTAAAAACCAGATTTAGAAAAAGTAGTTTAAAAGATAAAAATATAAACGTAAAATACACTTATCAGGTCTTAGTTCTTAAGTATGCAGTTTGGGGTCTAGATTTTCACGTTTAAACAAACCTTGTATGTGTCTGCAACATGTTGCCAAGTATCAATGATGTTCCGTTAGTAAATAAAAAGTTATAGGATCATTTACCATGAATAGATCACTGTTTACAAAGCAGTCGAATATCACGAAATTATAAAAGAATTGTATGGTAAAATGTATGCCAATAATTAGTTTAGTCATTCAACTATTCACTTGCAAAATTTCATGTCATTAAATTCAGTAATTAAAGAAAGACAATTATAATACTGACGAAGCATCGAAAAGCTACATAATCCGACCGAAGTTCGGATAGCTATAAAAAAGCGGCCTATAGCCTTCCTCGATAAATGGGCTAACACCGAAAGAATTGTTCAAATCGGACCAGTAGTTCCTGAGATTAGCGCGTTCAAACAAACAAACTCTTCAGCTTTATAGGTAATATTAGTATAGATTAGGTACCAATCAGCATCAGTATCTATGTACATTATAATAACATAGGTATGTTCCTACTTAAGTTTCACAGGTAGGTAATAAGTCATTCATAGTAGGTAGGGTAAGCTCTCATCTAAATGGTCCCTAATGTACCTACTACATAGTTCTTATACATTGTGTCTTGCAAAAATTATTTCGAATAAAGCCTAGAGGAAGAGCGCGCTTAAGAGCGCCCCCTGAGCGTCCCATCGGACTGAGCAAAAAAATAAGCACGCGAGAACGGGCGAGCCGAGCCGCATTCCTCGACTGGGTCGACGGCACGGCAGGCCCCGCGCCCTCCGCTTCTTTCCTCCCTCAGTCGTTCGCGCGCGTCGTTTGTGATAACTCGTCCGCACGTTATCCGCTGTTTGCCGCGTATTATGTTTACAATAGTGTTGTTATTGTTTTGGTTATTATAAAAAAAATACACATATTAAGTGTTTTGTGCTGTGTGATAAAGTGAAATATTGTATTGGAGAATCAGTTGCGTATAAATAAACTGTGGATCGCGAGGAGCAGACAAGCACGGCAGGCACCGAGCTCAGGTAGCGTTTCGTATTTGTTTTCGATCTGATTACGGCTAGAACTAGACTTGGTTTATCCAGTTTTGCGAATCAGCGGTTTAGCTTCGGATTACCGGTAAATTGTAATAATAGAACCACGTGACCATATGAATGCTCAGTTCACACCACGTGGTGTGAGCGGTGGTGTAAACAACTCTGTGCCCTTCTCCGCAACGAACGACGCGGCCGGCGCGGCGCGGGGCGGCGCGCGGCGCACAGCCGAGCAAAATGTGCGCGATGGCGGGGAGCGGTGACGGCCTGGCGGCTGCTTCCACTATCGTGCTCGTAGGCGATATAAAGCAAAGTTTTTAGTGTTTATTAATAATTACTCGGTAGGCAGGCATGACCATAAATCCTCAATCTTGAAAAGTACTGACTGACTCCAGATCTTGTTAGTCACAAAATAAATAGAAAGATAATATAGGTATGCACCTAGCTACTGTTATTTCAAAAGAGATTTTTATGTCTTCTTGAAGAGTTGAGTGTTTACTAACTGCAGTAAATTCACTGTTTCGTAAACAATCAGTAAGTACATACCTATTACACTTGCAGCCAAAGAAACTACTACTGGATTGATGGTGTCGCTTACGTCAATTTTTTTATATAAATAATAAACCAATAATAAATGTAAGTTTACCAACGAATTTTACTCACTCAGGTAGGCCCTGCATGACTACATTGTATTACCACCGCATCAGGCTATAGACGGAAAACCTACAATCTAGCAACTCCCGAATTACCTAATACCTAACGTTTTAGTTCTAGGTTATTTATTATTATTAGAATAATTCATTTAGGTACAAATCTTAGTTATTTTTACACATTCGGTCACATCATAATCATAGTGAAAATAATAAACTACACTAGCCGGCAAAAATAGCGGGTCACCAACTTACTTCACTCAAAAACTCATTCCTTTTCATGAAAAGTAGGTATCTACGAAAATTTGATTGCTCACGAAGAAATAAACCATGGCATTATTGTGACAAGAATTTGTCAATAAGAAAAAAAAAAAAATAATTATCAATCTTAAATAGCTGATTTTTCCTTCGTATAAAATACTCTATTCCACTACCTCAAGGGGCTCTTTTCAAGATTTGTAGAAGATCAGACGTAGGTACTAAAAGCTAAATTCCTTAAGCGGTAACTACTCCTGTTACTCAATAAGTCCTGGTTTTAAGATAGTAAGTATCAAGGGTTGCGGTTTGTGTGTTATGCAATAGTTGTCTCTTAGTTCCTACTCTGCATTACCCAATTTCGTCGGGATTTTTATTCCTGCAGCTAATCCTTTCCATCCGCCACCAACGCCACATATACAGAAGCTTCTATTTTGCTTATATCCTGCTAAGTTAAGTTTCGCAACCGTACAAGGTATAAATTACACATTAACCAAAGCGAAAAGCCGAGAGATACTGCCTATTAGATAACTTCAGTAAAAAAAAAAATGTATTGGGAAAACAGCGTAGACGACTTATGTCTTATACATTGTTAGAACATTTGTCACAAGTTAGTTAAAAGATTAAAACATACTGTAATATTGGTAGGTGTTTTCTTAAAATCATGCTCATAGTCAGATAAACTATGAACTCAATATCATAAAAATACCGAAAAACAGTAAATATCTATTACTTAAATACGGGATTTCCAATTTTAGTGATTTATGAATGAAGCCGATAAAGTTAATTTTCAATGAAGCCATAAGCACGGTACCGATGTGGTACCTAGTACAATGCGATCCTATTTTTTATATTTCAAAAAGAAGCTGAAAACCATAAACAAACAAACATTGTTTTCAAGATGTTTTCAAATCAAAAACTCTGTTTAGCGGTGCCTACCTATATGTGTCTTGATACAGTGTTATTGTCTTGCTTATGTACATTTTTATGGTTTCGTAATCGAACCAGAACCCTTATAATTTCTTCATGTCCGTTTGTCTATCCGCCATATCCCCGTAAAGTCTAAATGAAGTTTTTATCAAAGTGACTAGGTTGATGAGTTTGTCTGAGCCGTTGCCTGATATTTCCGTTACATCGTTTTAGAGCTATTTCTTCCTACAAATCGTTGTGTCCAAGTATAACACACGATGTAAATATTCTCATCCTAAAAAGTTTAATGATCTATAGTTTTGAAGACAGTTGGACGAGGCAGACAGTGTAACTTCCATCGTAATCCTGATCTTTCTTTCTATTTCGTGGTAATCCTAATGATAATTCATTTATTAACCCAGCTATTATATTCACATTTATGGGAGACATTGAAATATAAAGAATTTGTTATCGATAAGCGAGTGCGCAAGAAACATATACCTTGAAGTCTTATCAAAACAATAATCCGAAAACAACGTTTTTTTACAGTGCGCTTGGCCTTGAATTAACTTGTTGATGCGATCTGTTGCATTCTTTGTTTTATGTTGGTTAAAGTGTTTGACTATTACTTTTGAAATATGATTGTTTATGAGAGTAGCCCTCAGGTACAAGCATATTGCGAATCTAGACAATCAGCAAGCGAAGTTAGGACTCCTTGCCTTAAACTTAAATAAAGACATGATTTTGCAGACATACGAGCTAACAATAACAACACAAAGTGAGGAGGTGATCACGACTTTTCATATGAAACTACCGAGAAGTTAATACCTACTCAACGATTTTATTTTGATAATTATTTTCAATGTACTCGTATTCTTAATTAATTGACATTTTGCATTTGAATCACACGTGTTTTTATTAATTTAATTTGCTTTCAAGTTGTCTTGCAATGCAGTTTCAAAGTTATTTGGAGGTGACCCTTTATTTTTGCCGCGGAGTGTACTTTTGTAGGAAATCTAAAACATTTTATTTTATTGTGCAACTTACTTGATTGTTAATTGAGGTAAGCATAAAAAAAAGAACACCTCCTTTCCTACCTAGCCGATCAGTAAACACATGTTTTATGTACAGAAAATTTTAATACTTTAGATTCTGAAACTTTCTTATAAAAATGGGTTGGTGTTAAATTAGTATCATTGGTCACATTAAAATAAGAAAAAACACCCTTAAAAACTCTACTAGAGGTAAGAAAAAAATACGTAATGTATGATGTTTTTTACATTTTATCTATTCATAGAATTGTAATGAGTAATGTGTCAGATAAGTAATATTATCACGTTATGGTGTGTTATCTATCAAACTATTTTTATAAAATTCAACAAAACATGTTTGCGTCAAATTAAATTGATATTGCATGAATTGTTGTTGCATTACTCCCGTATACTTAATTTATTATAAATTATAAAAGTACAACCAGTCAAAAAAGGAGTTCTTCAAACAATAGTGACAACAGTATTTTAACATATACCGTTATACTATCTTTTAAATAAAGAATGCAATAAAACGGCACGACCTGTACTCGGCATGGATAAGATTTTACGCAGTATGCTTCCTTAGTGCGTCCACGTTCTTCGGAGAGGGTGGGGGTGCAATGTTTTGGGTACGGAGCCAAGCACGCGCCGCCGCACTGGTCGCGGTCTGATCGATCGTGCTGCGCTGCGCTGTTCTATCTATTATTTATTACCAAAAATATGGCGGCGTGGTGCGGCACGAGGTCGTCGACCTCACTGTCCGCCACGACACGCCGCGTAAACAACAAATGCAGCGCGGGAAACTCGTTCCCTCCCTATCTGTTAAGGTTGTACTCGCGTGCCGTCTGTTGGCCCTTGGCGTGATCATTTTTACATTCAACCTTTTTAACAAGGTGTCGGAAATGTCAATAAAATTGTCTTTTTTGAGCACAGACATTTACCGCGAGTCTAGAACATCCTCCATACTGATTCATTCATATTACATTTTTAGTTCAAAAAGGCTGCCTGTTGAAAAAACAAATAAAAGAACGTATGTACTACTTACTTTTCGATTTCTTTAACTGACTTCTCAGAACGTAGGTCCGCAGTAGTTATTGCAATGCAGAAAAAATACTATAATCGTTGCAGGAGTTTTATTTACTTTTAGCACACTTCCCGTTGTTATTGTTACCTGTCAATTTATTTTGAATGAGTATGTGATCATGTCACAAAATAATTTCTAGCTTGTTTATGGTTTAGAAAAATAAAATAAAAAGTTACAATATTTCTGATATCAAATTCAAGATGCTGACGAGCTGACGAGACGCTTCCACGGATACGAATACGCAGGTGCATGCAGTGCGAATCGCGTATCCCACGCATTTGAACGATAAATTAGTCCACCACATATACTGTGATGGTATTGCCGTCACATTAAAATAAATAATTCTCGATGAAACATATTTATTTAGTTTTTAGGAGACCTCTAGCTAGACGTACAATAATATTGGGCAACAAAAAGATGTCTCTAAAAATCGTTGCACAAATTAGGAATAACTTTAATCAATAGATTTTGCACAATACCAATATTGGGCAATTTAATTGATCGTCTGTGGAGCGCCCTAAACAAATCTTATTTGTGTTTTAGCTTACCTCATAAGTGGATTTACATAAACATAGGCTCATGAACGGCTTTCCGCTTACCTTTTACAGTTCAATCAGTGAGTAAAATTTGAAATTAAAATATCTGTTTAAGCTGCATGTATGTACTGCATGTGATTACGTGTTTGTCAGTTATTTAATACCCATGGTGAAGGTCTTGCGTGGCTCACATTTTGTTTACCCCATAGAACTTCTCATTAAATGGATATAAGTTTAATTAGTGCGCAAATGTGGATGAATACTCTCAATACACCCTTAGCCTTAGCTAGAGCCCGTTTTTTTTGGAATGGAATAAAAATGATTAAATGATTGAATAACATAAAAGCTGATAATGAGACACTGTTTTATAACATGAGCGGCGCGAAAAAATAAAAATAAAATAACGACGAATATAAAATAAATAATTAAATACGGAACAGGCATATCATATAAAAACATTGTTTTTTGAATAATGCATTTTGGGTATTACAATTAGGCGTGCGATTTAATTACTAAGGTGCGTTGACGCTTCTTCGCGGCGCAGGCGTGCCTAATTAAAATAAAAATAAGTTAGGACATTTCCAAAGAGTTCTTTAAATATTGCTTGAAAATTTTGATGAGATCACTTGACTTGTACCAAAACTGTTGATGAGATGTTATTTTTGGAACCATAAAAACATATTTTTTTTTGTGTACAGTATTGATAAAATAATTTGAATCATCATTTTTTCATCATCAGCCTATCGCAGTCCACTGCTGGACATAGGCCTCTCCAAGTGCACGCCACTGAGATCTATTTTCGGCTTCTCGCATCCAGCTCCTGCCAGCCGTCTTGCGCAAGTCATCACTCAATAATTTAAAATAATTTGAATAATTGATAACAATCCTGTTAACCAAACAAAACCGTCAAATCTAAAAGTAACGTCCTTATTCCATTCTGTGTTATCAATATTTAGAGCGTGGGCGCTTTGTACTGTGTTAATTGCACTCTATAAATATCTCTTTGCAAATAACATAGCCACCTACCTACCTCTATCGATACGGCCATGCCACATTCATCTACGCATCCAATAAGGTTTTTGCCTGGTCGCGGTAGGTAAAACATAATTTTTCACATGATCGCGGTTATTTTGTTCAATACCTAACGTGTTTCTTAATTAATATTTTCCTGTTACGGGCGTGTCGTGGGAACATCGATGGCTCCCACGCTAATTACCGCAGTCTTTATACACTCATTGGCCTCTGCGAGCCGACACTTTGATCAATGAAATTTATATTCATCAATGAAACCACTATTGTTGTACGTACAGGGTTGGCAATTTGCAGAGACGCACGCTTTGTACGCTAGTGTGAGATAATGATTTATCATCCGTGTTTGACGTCTCACGAAACTCGATTATTTATCCATCATGGATTGAACATACCTCAATAAATCAATCGCCACGGTACTGGCGCAATAAAAGTATAAAACTTATCTAAAAAAAAACTAATACAACAATCAGTTTGTCAAATAAGTAACATACTTATTGATGAATGCAGCTGAAAAACTTTGCATATTCATTCTACCTGTCTTAAATTACACGATCTGATATTGTTTACCAGATCCAAAGACATCGACACGTAGTATGTATGTAGTTACGTTTAGTTCATTAACATTATGTTTAGGCAGGACGTTGAGTTAAACAATTAGTTGCGTAACATAGAGGAAGTTGTTATAATAAATATATTGATTGTTTCAGCTCGGGTCATGTGGTCAGCAGGCCAGGGTCGCAGCACGGCGTGATGCGGCGCGCGTGCGACAGGCTTGCTTGGCCGGTGGTGGCGTGCGCGCTGCTCATGGCATGCGCGCGCGCCGATGCTGCCGGCGAATCCAATCATCCGACTGGAAGTAAGTGTCGTATGGGCAGTTGGTGTCTTGAAAATCAGGTAGATTCGATAGATCCTATGGTCACAAACTTTGGACGGTGTATAAACGCTCAAAGGTAAAATAATAGACACAATTTTCAAAAAGACTGTAAAGAAATATAAAATTTATTGAGGTATATTATTTATTAGGTTTACGTAAAACCTACACAGGTGATGTTGTGTCGCACATTAAGGCGAGGAAGTGGTCAACAATAATTCCATAACCGGCACGCGCATCTAAGGCGCCAAAAGGGGTCGGAGCGTCTGAGCGGGGCGAGGACAACAATACGCGCGCTAGCTTATAACTAAAAGTCGTAAGCGACAAAATGGTTTTGTAATTTTAATATTTAGAAATGATAATTTAATAAAAATTCCTACTACCATTTTAAAGAGTATGTATATACTCAACTACTAAAAAAGTTAAGAGGCTTAAATCGGTCCCGTTTGCCCATAATATGTGAATCTCTTTTTAAAAAGAGGTATGTTTGATATATTTTTCTCTGTTATAAAAGTTACCTAATCATGTTTCTACAACTAACAAAATAAGGCTTATATCATGAACTTTCAGGTAACCAAGTTGTATTTTGATCCGTTTTGTATTTACTGAGAAAAATTGACATCCTTGGCGCCAAAAATTCCAATTCGTCCTCTTAAATTCGACGGTCATAAATTGTTGTATGTATTTCATGAATGCCACTCAGCAGCACCATAAATATGTACAGTCAACTTCAGGTCAGTGGTAACAGTTTTATAGGAAAATCGTACTTATTACTATTGAGTTAAGGTGCATGACAGTTACCACTGATGTGCGGTCTACCGTACGTAGAATTCAAAAGTATAATTACTGCTTTCATGTAATTTATGAAGTGCAAACGTTTCTCAGGTCATTTTATATCTAATTATCTCTGTCACATCTACCTCTATTGTTTTATCAATTAGGTGGGATAGCTGACTTCCTAGGCTATTACTAAGGTGATCTGAATTATATTTTTCCTGCTTAGGAAAATTATTACATGCATTACTAACTGGCTATTTAACTTGCCTTGACAATTATTAGGTTACGACTTAAACGTCTTTAAGTCTGCATTTATAAATTGGTGTCACACACACAGTGCATGAACAAGTGCAAGTAATATGCACACATTTCTTACTTTAAGTCAAACATGATTAAAAACTTGAACATAGATTACTGTTCAACGCACGAATGAATTTGTAAGCTGTTCAAGTTGATAATTAGTTTAAAATAGCGTAAACTTAGTCCCTTATGTTTTTGTTGTTGCGTACTTTTTGCTCCGGTTTGTTTGCGCGAAGGAAGTGTAGCGCATCGCACAGCGCGAGCGTGAGTATCGAGTATCGTGTCTGCCGCCGTTTAATCCGCGAGAGATAACGACTCGCCTCGATGTGTTGTTTGTTTGTAATTCTCTGTTCGACGACCGACGAGCTAGTGAGGCCTCGTTTAGGAGGCGCCCCCCGTTATCTTGTGAACCGGACCGAAATTCACTCGCCCGTATAATATGCGCACTGATATTAGAACATTCGCAGCTTGCCAATTTTAAATCTCTAATTAGCATTTTTATTTACTGCTATTGTGGTGCATGTATTTCAAAGTTGCACGCTTGCTTGTCCACTTAGTAGCTAGTTATCAAATCTGTTCGCTAGTCTGGCGTGCAAAATTGTTATGTTATATCTACATATATGCAAAGCCGGACCAACCTCAACTTATCACCTAACTGCATTTAGAATATGTCTGACAAATGAAGGATTTTTATTATGATGTCATTGCCTTATCACAAGGCATACCTTATTAACCGACTTAATAATTGTCGAGATAATGAATTCGAATATGTATTTTGTTGCGGTGTGTTGTACAAAGTTATAGTTGTCAAATCAAATCAAAACTGAACGGGTTTCGACACCTATTTTTTATTTAACCCAACTAACAACTGTGTTTATCGTATCTGCTTCATTAGCAGTTCTAATTTATATTCATAGTTATCAAAATTTTGATGACGACAGATGGCAAAATATTTATAATCAATCATTCACACCTGCAAATCTTCCTAATGCCTCAAGTCAAGGGAAAACCAACACGCCTTGTTTATTGTACTTTATGTTCGATCTCTACATGATCATTGCAGCATGTTCTCTGGTTCTCTGCTGCGTCTGTCTGGTAGCAAAAAACTACTTATTGCACGAATTGTCACCAATTTATACTATACATAGTGATTTATGAGGAAAGTTTTAATATTAATGACAACTCATAATTTTTGTTGTGTTTAGCAATAGAATGACCAAATTTTAATACCTATGTATGTAAACACATAAAACACAAAATGTATTTTTATATTATGCTCTCATTATAATTAAAGACATCCTGTTTTGATATAAATCTGTTACTGATTATCCTTTCAAGAATAGTGCTGAATTAAGAAGGTATTTTCAGAAGTCCTTGCCTATAAATAGTACGACAGATCTTTCGTTCATGTTGTCATAAGTTCGAGTAAACATTAATACGGATTTCCGCGCGCCACTCCCAGTTCCCAGTTCCCAGTTCCCAGAGTAAGCGGGTCCCTAAAAGTCGCCCTTCATACACTAATCTTTTGATTGTAGGCCAGATGTTTATGTATCCCTATCCTATCTTTACTTTCCAGCTGTCGGGGTCATTCACCTCGAAGGGTGACCGAATTCAGCATGACCCTCTTTTTTGAAATTCGAAAATATCAAATAACTTTATTCTATAGGTACGGAGTTAAGAACGTATAGCATAGGTTTTATTACAACATCAATAATTTACTTAACCGCAAGTAGGTACATACTTATTGTATTTGATTAATTCATTCATTATGTGACCAACTACATAATAAGTCGAGTACAAATTACATACGTTACGTTGTAGTGGTAATGAATAACATAACAATGTTGTAAATTTTATTGTAAACGTACTGCTAGTACGATATAAATTTATTTTTTATAGGCAGGTATTAAAGTAACTGCCCCATACCGCAGATTACTATAATAGTTACTTCGTACCCATACTTTCTGTTCAAACAAGCAACTAAATTAATGCTATCATATTCATAACACGAAATAAGCTGAAACACATTTAGCTGCGCGACCTCCTCCATTTTGGGATGTCTGTTAAAAATATTGTATCACACATTTATCAATAATTTCCTATCTAGTTTGACTAAATATTGAGCAAACTAACGCACTGTTGTACCAACATAAACTGTATTAATTGAGGTAATTAGCTCATTACTAAAAATTAAAAACCAACCTCTCGACCTTCACTTAATTAAATTAAAACACACACTTATGTACATCATTCCAATGTTGTAGTATCTGTGTTATTAATTAGCTAATGACTTTAGAATATCACTGCTTGTATTGAAGTAATCAAGCGTACAATAATAAATTAACATTATTAGATCAATATAATTGTTTATTATTTAATACACTGATCGATACATTACGTAACACCTATTTTCATAATTGTGTAGACGTTCTGATTACTGAGGATAAATTAATTAGCATGATGAGTATTCACCTACTATCTCATTTGCATGTGAAATACGCACGTTATAAGTAGTTGGCAGGGATAGCTAGTCACCTCCACAATGCTTTTATTTTATCTCAACATAACACTAACGAAGTTATTAAATTATACGCTTATCTTTTCTTAGCTATCGTGTATTGGTGACATTGAACGGACGAGTGTTGTACCTACTTAATACATGTCTCATTTAAATAAAAAATCAGCTTTATTCGATAATCATCAAACAACGTTCACGTTTCATTTTCCTTATACCCACATCACTCCTAGGTATTTTTAATATTTTCCCGGCTATGGAGTGTAGTATGGAAAGGCCCGGGAAAAGCTTGCTAATGTTTTAGAACATGCATTGCAATAACCGTAAGGTAATTACAATAGATGTCCTAATTGTCCTCCTTTGCTTGGCGCAGTCGGTAAAAATAATTGTTTCATACTTTTTATATGATTGCTTACAAGTACTCAAACACGTTTTATTTATCAACATGATTGCCTGTGTGTGAATAGTGTAGCGTAGATTCCGAATCCTGAAAGTTGATAAGCAAGGTTCTCACATACAAACATTTATGATAAGTTGAAATCTTTGGCGCCTTGATAACTACTTATCAGTGTTTGTTTATTTATGTAATTTAGTTTGTTATTTTCTTGCTGCCCAAGTTTGGAATAAAAAATAGAGTAAGGCGGTCGCTACACGTGTAATGAAAACATTCAGCTGCGTCCGGTTACAATGAGCATGATCAGACTAATAATAAAAAGGCGAATATTTATTTGTTACTTCTTCACGCTTAAATGGCTTGAAGTTCCCTCAGGACGCGAGTGAACCCGCTGACGGAGCTAATGTTAATTTAAGAGACGAAAATATTTGAAAATAAAAAAAAATAGCAGGTCGTAATTTTACTTTCTCGCTCTCTCTAAATTCTATGTTAGCAGTCGGGTCCACACCTAAAAATAAAATTGTAATTAATTATTCACAAAACTTCTGTTTTATTTTCATTGTCATGCCAAGTTTGACCTTCGAGGTCCACAGGTTCAACTGTAGCACTCGTGCTGATAACCAATAATAAAGGCCATCATCATTTCAAAGTAAAACAAAAATATGTAAAATACGAGTGTAGGTACTAAAATATCATCTTTATTGTATCGCGAATCATACTGAGTAAGCAACTGAATTAAACTACAGATCTTCCAAGATAAGGTTCTTAATTCCATTGAGATTCAGGAATAGACAGTTCAGAAATAGCATACCCATCTAAATAATACAAGACATCAAGCAAGACATTTTCGAAAAGGAACGTGACCTGCCACACAAGATTATCTCATCAAACTGTACAAAGTATCTCCACATTGTAAATAACAATCTATGAGTGAAGTATTTTTAGAAACAGATCTAATAATAACGTGAGACGAGATTGTATTAGATTCTTAGTAACCAGTAGCTGCCTATTTGTAAACGATAACACGAGTGTGTGTCATGCTCTTCCGAGTCGCGAGACGTTAGTAAATCGCTTTAAAGTACAGATAATTACTAACCTGCAGCTAGAATGCTCCCATGATAACAAAGTCAACGACTTTTCATTGATGTTTGTACTCATTACAGGGACATTATCAATCCGCTATAATATGTACTTGAATGTCAATTTAAAATGGTCGTAACAAGTACATATCAAGATAAGTCGGAATGAGTTTTAATAACCGGATGTTATGATAGGACCGAAATATTTGTTAATAGCCAGCTCCATTAACATATTTTCTGCTTGATTATGTGTTTTTCTGTGAATTATTTTATCAATTAGAGGAAAATAATAATTTGAAGAAATTGTAAACAGCTGTGTTTTTAATGTAGAAAGAAATTCATTCTTAAGAATGAATTTCTTTCTTAAGAATGAATTTCTTTCTACATGCTACATGCTACACACACTAATACTTGAACAATTAATTGTTCAAGTATTAGTGTGTGTAGCAACAGTCACCCTAATAGAAGACAGTATCGAAGACCACCTGTGTTCTCATTAGACTGTTAATAACATGAGATTAGTGCAGAAAACAGCATCATTAACACGTGCTAATACTGAGACAGGGTCCATTACTCTTAGACGTAGCGCGTCTTGTTTGAAGGTCTTCCTAGCTCTGAACACGTGAGACTCTTCCATAAAGAGTATTATTTGGTCTCTTCTGTGGAGAATCGACATGTCCCCCATGTTTTATGTCATACTTTTAGAATGTACTATTGTACTTATAACACAATATTATTTGAATTTATTTGATACATGTAAACAAATTTCACTAAGCATGGACTGAGTAAGCAGTTTTTACACGTGTATTTGTCGCTCACACTGATGGCGTAATTAACGAAATACTACGCACTATTTCATCATAGCAGTGGGAATACGAGTCGTACGTCTGGTCGAATCGATACTTTGTGGCAAAGACAATGTTTATTATTGCACAGTATAAAGTTACTTACCTAACATCCGCATTATCTATGCATATATGCAAAATGTGCAATGAAATTCTAGCGCCTGTTTTTATGATGTGCACAAGCAGTTTTTATGCTATTTTTATTATCAGAATGGATGTTAGCAATTTATTATTATTTTGTTTTCAAAAGAAAATACATGATAGAGTCATGTTTCAGTGGGTCGAAATAATGTAGTACGTGAATTACAAAACAATAGTACTTACTCAAGCTAAGAACCTTCTAAAATAGCTATTTAGTGAAAGCACAGCAAAGAGGAATAACTGTCTAAAAGGAGGCTCCAAACACAATTCTTGTATATGGATCACTTTGTTATATCTAATAAATATTTTTTTCATTTTTTTTTTCATGTAACAGAGCTTTCATAGCAGTATAAAATTCACACAGCACTGCAATTTTTTCTACATTATTAATACTCAGTCATATCTTATCTTGGGATTATTGTAGGAAGTGTAGTTGAGTGCAGTGTATCTGTAAACACATGACCTACCGCACACGGTAGGTCGTGGCGACCGCTTCTCATCTGCCGCGGCCTCGGCTGGCAGGCTCGCCTACTGCGCTCGGTCCAACACTACTCAAATTAATAACCGGCTTCAAAAAAGAAAACGAAGAGATTCCACGAAATGTAGAAAGGAAGGTCGATGGCAACGAGAAAAACAAGACGGTAGACGAAATAAACCGGCCAAGTGCGAGTCGGACTCGCGCACCGAGGGTTCCGAACAAATCCTGTATAGATAAAAAGTGAGTCTCGCGCCAACCGTTCAGTTTAGAACAATCATAGTTATTAATATTTTTTATTTTATAATATAACTAAAATAGTAGGCCAGTACCTTGTAAAAGTTATTTTATTAAAGTTATTTATATACAACATTTTGTAGTCATCATTCAGAAATCTGATTGAAAATAGCTAATTAAGGTCATGGGGCATATCTGACCCATTTTGTAAAAACTGGCGGACATGAATCAAAGTAGTTTTAAATCGTGGAGAATGGTATGACGTTTCTTTGAATATAAATATTTTATCAAAATTCCATGGAGACGAATGTCCAGGATCGTTTGAAAAATATAAAAGACAAGCAGTTTCAGAGGATTGTACAGGTTGCAATGCTAGTTTTTATTGTTAAAGACTTTTCATAAAGAAGCAGGATGTCAATTCGGATGACCAGGATCTGATGAGAACTGACCAGGATCTGGAAACCCTGAGAAATCGAGGGCAACTCTTGAATATTGTAGGCACGCATCGAGTCAAAACCACAAAACAGTGAAGAAAGCAGGTAAACAGTGAAGGTTTTTAGCTGATTTGATAATGGAGACTACAGAGAGTCGAGGGAACTCCTGAACGGTATGTTGCAACTACCACGTGTTTGGGCTTATTTTATTCGTATTGGCGAAGACTTTCCACATAGATAAGTTTGACTGCCATTGTGGGATCGATCTGCAAAGATCAGATATAGTTATGGGAACTCCTTTACAATTTATAACGTAACCTTGTGTTGGAGCTTATTTTATTTTAGGTGATGAGAATTCAGTACTAATGGGATCTTTTATTTTTGAGGGATTAATCACCTAACGAGCCCCAGTTTCAGGTTTTTTTCGAAACTGCCTGACGACTTGTAACTGTCGAATTGTAACAACGACTGCTAGAGAGTAGGATTCGGGGCTGCTGGCTTTACGTTTCTAGAGCCTTGACAAAAGTGTAATTCTGTCCTTTTCTTTGTTTTATAAAATCGGCTTTATTTTATTTTGTAGCATTTTACAAACAAATCCAACTTCAACTTGCGACTGAGGAGCTACTTGATAAACTCGAACGTCTGCAGAATTTGTGCATCCGCTTCATTTTTGGCCTCCGAAAGTACGATCATGTGTCGGAATTTCGGAACCAGTTGAAGTGGCTGCCTATTCGGCGGCGTAGAGACGCTCACGTTCTTTCTTTTCTTTACTCTGTTCTTCACAATCCTGTCACTCCAAGTTACCTTCGTGAACGCTTTGAGTTCCTCGTTCCCAGAGGCAAACCTTGTCGCTCTTCCTTATCTCTTCTGCTTCGTGTCCCATCCCACACTTCAAGTCGCTATGATGGATCATTCACTGTTCGTGCTGTTAGGCTGTGGAATACCCTTCCGCATTCTATACGCGAGAGCTCATCATTGGATATGTTTAAGAGACGAGTTAAGGAACATTATTTATCATTATGACCTGTGTATATATTTGTATATATTATATTGTATATATTTTATATAATTATAAAAGGTATATATTTAATTTATTAAGATATTATACATATATATTATTGTTATTAGTATAACGTTGCACATTCGCCCTACCCCATCAAATCACTCTTTCACTCTAAGGTTGGCTGTAAGAGAACCCAACACTGGGTTAAGCTCGCCGTTGTACATAATGTCTCCGTTTTCAGTGTGTCAAATGTATTTATGTGTGCAATAAAGAATAATAATAATAAGTTCAAACATATAAAAAAGCAACAAGAAAACAAAAGCAAGAAAGAAATTAAAAAGATGATAGGTGCATCGGTCTAGAAGTCGGTGTCTAGAGAATGCATCTATATTTATTTAACCACCGAGATCTAGACCGAGGCATTTAGACAGTTTTCTTGTTGTTTTTAGAAGTTGTTTTTTTTTTTGTAAAAAGTTTTTATTTTAAACTTTTGTGAAAAGTTCTCGTCAATACGAATAATATAAGCCCAAACACGACGTTACTAAAACATACCGTTGAGGAGTTCTCTCGACTTTCTCACGTCTCCATCATCAGGTAAGCTCTAAACCTTCACTGTTTGATAGTATCACCAGACATACATCTGAGAATCAAGTTTTAATCCTATGCATGCCTACAATTTCTGATAGTTGCCCTCGATTTCTCAGGATTTCCATCATCAGATCCTGACCTGATGACAATGGAAATAAACGGCGAGTATACTCTTTTACTAAAAAGAAATGTTTTCTCAAATCCGTCAAACTTGGTCGTTTAAATTCCCTATTGAAATGAGGAAAATATGTATTTGATTTGATTTGATAATACTTTAATATTTTATGTAACTTCAAATTTATCATTTTCGCAATTTTTCCTTTATCTGTACTATATAACGGTGCATCTTGCCGAATTTCAAGATTCTGAGTTCACGGGAAGTACCTTGTAGGTTTTGATTCCCTAGCGTGTGACGGAAATTCGTCAAAGGTGTCGGTATAACTACTGTATCTTTTGATCGCGTTAACTTAGAAGTTTGATTTTTTCACTGCCTAAAGGGACAATAGACCTAGGTATTTGGTATAAATTTCAATCTGATACCTTTATTCGTTTGTGAGAAATAAGGTAGTAAGTTTCATTTTATTAAAATATTTTTTTTACATTATTTAACTAAAAAAATGAGATTTTCGTAATTTTTCCTATATTTGCATTATATGACAATGCTTCATGCCAAATTTCAAGACTCTGAGTTTACGGGAAGTATCCTGTAGGTTTTGATTCCTTTGCGAGTGTCGAAAATTTGTTGAAAATATCGACATAATCGGCTGTATCTTTTGATTGGCTTGGCTTAGAAGTTTGATATTTTCACAGCTTAAAGGGACAATAGACCTGAGTATTTCATGTGAATTTCAGCTTGATACGTCCACGCGTTCTTGAGATAAAGGGTCTTGACAGACAGACAGACAGACAGACAGACAGACAGACAGACAGACAGACAGACAGACGGACAACAAAGTGATCCTATAAGGGTTCCGTTTTTTTCCTTTTGAGGTTCGGAACCCTAAAAACAGAATTTTACAATACACTTGTCTTGAAAACGGTACAAAATGAAAAACATCTTCAATGTCTACGAAAACTGTCTGCAGATAGTTTTGGAAGGCGGCGAACTTATGCAGATTGCTAAAGTACGGAGATTGTAACAGCTGTGATTTAAAACAAAACATAACATTAGCGTTTATTGCAAACGTCAAATAAAGCTTTATTTATTTCGAAAAGTTATTAGGTTGTCGTGTAATATACGAATTTGAGTAGTAACTGACCTCTCGGAATAGCACTATTGTGCTAGGTAATTTTTTTAATACCCTCTATCTTCGTGACCTGTCATTCGAAGAAACCCTGGCGCAATTTTCATCGCCCGAATCAACATCAATGTATAGGTTAAAGATGTCAAGAAGAAAAAATGGTTTTGTAGAGAGACGTGAGAGTGAGCCGAAATAGTTCATTACATGTTGCATTTACATAAGGCAGATGTAATACCCACCACGTCTAATTGCATAGTAAAATCGCTTAAAGGCTTTGCGCTTGGTTTTCTCTGCTATTGCGTCGATTGGCATTTGTTCATAGTAGTATCGCTTTACTACGTTGTAAAACAATTTTATTAATAGCAACGTTACGTAAAGCTACATAGTTGCATTATCTGCCGGTCATGGCATGCGGTGATAAAGTCGGTGCGAGTGCGCAAATTGCCGAACGCATTGACAAGCCATCTGACAGCCTAGAGCGTGACCTACCGCATCCAATCTCCGAATACGTCATTTAATACTTACCACGTGGCTTGGAGAGAGTCAACATGTGGACCCCACTTGTACAAAGCGAACATTCGGAAGTTAAACATCGTCGTGACTGTTGAAGGCCGTTGCGTGACAACTATGATCTATGTCTTCGCATTTAGGCTGTAAAGTGAGCGCAATAATACTACTTAATAGGTAAAAAAAGTAAAATAGTAATTGTCTGTATACCCATTTGGATAAATAACCTTCAACTTGTAATAAATTAACTGTTGTTTACAGAGACACCTTGCTGTGTGGTGTATTGGTGTAGGTATTCTTATTTTACAGGAAAATTATAATATAAATGTTTTTTTTTTTTCTTTATTTCGCTGCTTATTGTGATTCTGAGAACGAAGCATTTGACTACGGCGGAGGCCGGTTTTGATTCTCCATGGTTTTACACTCAGACGGCTGAAGAAGTGATCCTATACGTGTTCTTTATTAAAAAGTAAATCTGGAACGTCCATTTCTTTTTATCAACCATCAGCCCCCCTACAGGCCCACTGCCTTTGGTAAAGGGTGGCCTGATAAAGCTGTATTTGGGCTGGCTTTTTTCATGCGTTCATACATCAGTCATAATCGGCAATGGAGTTCACATTTTCCTGTTTAATTCTCAACTTAATAGTAAATAAATACAAGAAACCTTACCATTCTCGGAATTTCGATAATTGCTATAATGTTGTGATTTCTACGAAATCACTGGTTTCCTCAGCATAACACCTTTCGCTAAATACGTTCTCCTTAATTAAGGCTTTTTCATGGAATATGTCGTAAAAAATAACTGATTGCTGTGTAAAAATATAGAAAACCATTAGGAAAAGCAAATAAATACATTAGATTTGCTGACACGGCGTGATAAAGTGTGGTGACAATAGAAAATAGGTGTGAAAACTGCAGTTTTGTGTTGAGATATCCAGTAATTTAAGTCCGAATACTGAGGTGACTCTTACAGATTTATTAAACAAATATTGTACGATGCGCCAAGTCTAAATGAATTGGAATAAGGTTGAAAATATGAGTTATTAGCGCCGTTCCAGAGTAAGAATATAACACTTAGTGAAATCGAACAAATATTTTATTGCCTGAAGTGCTAGCCTGTTCTGTCAATGCTAGTCATTCTGTTCTCCACTCTCCACTAACGATTCTTGCGTTTTCTTTTGGTCTGCCGATCTGCTCGCATTACTTACGTCATTTCTTCCTTCTTTCCATCTTCAGCTAACATGCTTTGTTTGGTTTAACTTAAGTCCCTTTCAATGAGGTCCTGGATCAGGTAGTGCACAAAAACTATAAACCTGATATTATAAGTCTTTTAAAAAAATACATCATTATTGA
The DNA here is from genome assembly GCF_022581195.2 of Helicoverpa zea. Classification (NCBI taxonomy): domain Eukaryota; kingdom Metazoa; phylum Arthropoda; class Insecta; order Lepidoptera; family Noctuidae; genus Helicoverpa; species Helicoverpa zea. The sequence goes on along the minus strand of NC_061452.1, from coordinate 10,536,229 downwards.
AAGAGCAATCTTGTATCCGCCAACATCTCTCATGGTCACGGTTGGAAAGAAAATAATATTTAGATTTTCACGGAGAAGCTTTTGGTATTTTTGTTTGATATGATTCAGATTACGGGTACGGTAAGTAGATATGGTTTATATCTTGTCACTGAAACGGATTATTTTATGTACATCGAGCTTAGGTTATAATATTATATCATAAAACATTATGCCTCTGACAAAACAACATGTGCAAAATAAAGATAGTCACTGATTCATGCCAAATTCCATACAAATATCTGAAGAAATCTTGTTTCAGCTTCCATCGACATTTGTGACCGATACATACCGTGGTATGGCGCAGGCGCTATACAAAACGTGAACTCATTATTTATGATTCGCTTAATGTCGTTGTTATTCCAATGGCGCCTTAAATGCAGTTTCAAGGTTTCCCCTGTCCGCTTATATCGGGCGTGAAAGAAGATCATTTTAAAAATAACATTGTTTGTGCTCTGATAACCGATAATGCCGTTGTTGCTGTAGCTAAATTGCAATGTAGATATTAATGACCAGATGCCAGATATTTTTTAACTACCATGTTTTGAGGGCGTACTCGTCAATTACCACTCAGAGTTGTTAACTGTCATTAAAAATATCCTAAGGATAATATTTAGACTGTCCCGAAAGAAATTAGAACTTAGGACTTCATATTCAACAACAAAACAAGTGACGAAATCCTATAATGTATTCCGAAAGGAATTTACTAGTGAAACAAAGACTATTTTTAATAATATTTTTTTGCTGCACATAGCTATTCTATGTAATATAGGTATCGTCTTCACACGACACCATATTGACGTCATTTATGACGTCTGGGTTCATGCAATGAACCTACCCAGCAACTTCATAAACTTCGTAAGCTACGTAAATACTTGTGCTAGAATAAACCAAACAAAGCAAAAAATAGTTGTTTACATGAGAAGAACATTTTTGATGAAGGGTTGTCTAGATGTAGAAGAATGTAGAATATTCAGTAAGTTTGTAAAGGTTTGAGACTGTAAGTCATTTATGGCATCAAAGACCTAATCATTAACCATCCTATAAAAGAGGCGTTTGTCGTGGCAGGGGCATGTGATGACAAGGGACAAGTTACATGCTACAAAGAGAGTTTTAAGTAAGAATGTAATTGATGAAGAGGGAGAGATAGACTTAGGAATAAGTATATGTATACAATAGCCTGCAAGATGAAGAATAGGCCTGCAAGATGCCTTGAATAAAAAGCCAGTGATAATACTATAAAAGGCAACTGATGCAGGAACGGAAGCGGAAAACAAATGTCCACCCATAATAAATTGGAAACATGGCAAGAAGAAGTAGAACATGAGTCAAGAAACCAGAAAACTGGCGACAGCAAATCATCTTGACTCTGTACGAGAATGAACAATGAAGCTTTCATGGACGAGCCTAGGCAATCTTATGCCTTTTGCAAGGTTATTTGTATGCAAAACGCACGCATATAAATGTCTGCTATGCGTTCTATTTCTGTTCGGAGTACTGTTTACTTTCCTAATTACAAGCCGCGAAATAGACGCCCGTGCTGCTCGCAGTTAAATATATCCCGCCCTATTTTCTACTACAATAATGGAAATGGGTCACGGGGTTGCTCATCGCTACAGTAGCCCTCCATGTATGATAGCGCAGGGGTTATAAATCTTATGATCAACTTAAAACACCATAATATAATAATAACCTAAATAGATTTTGATTGATGGTTCAATACCGTTTGATGTACATGATCGTTTACAGTGATACACAATGTCATTGACTCTTGTTTACTTTTGCCAGAGTGCGTAAAAGATGATTTTATACGTACGTAGCTTTGAGAACGACGTCATTTGGTAAGTATCATAGCAGCATACGGCATCTCATTTCTATCAAAAAGACGTCTCACTCAATGTAGAGATATATTTAGACAATAAATAACATCGAATAAAAACTTACGCAACTGTTAGTATTTGCGTAGGTACATATGTAATTTGGGCTGCTTTGTTTACCACGCAGCGGACTACGTCTGCCAAAAAAGTCACGCATTTTATTCTGTCGTAGGTGTAGCTCTGGTAATTATGTTCAGTTCAGTTCAAACATGGCATGTGATATCGAATTTCCGATGACGGTGCTAGATTCTGTTTGAGAATTTTGGCGCCAGGGTTCCGGGATAACAGAATAATTTCTTTTACACATTTTGCCTAGTCAAATATATTGGCAGTATCATCGGTTACTGTTATTCTTATTTTAAACCTGTCGAGCCCTGGATGGTTCCTTACCATAATAATCGATAGTAAATATTTGCATTTGTCGGCATTATTTATAGCATATCCCACTGAAACTGGCACCCCAAGGAATATTGTTGCCGGTTATTTCCAAAGCTTGTTTGTGTCGTTAGCTTCTTGTTAGCCTTTTAATTGCAAGTGACTTGGTACTTAGTTTGATACTCAGATCGAACAAAGTGTTATTCAGTTCTTCTGTTGTATCTTTGTGTCTTCTTGTTATATTAATCTATCGACACGTGAAGTCTTCGAAAGGAATATAGGCGTCTTTCGTGTAAAAATACTAAAACTGTTTTCTACTATTTCATCCGAACCTAGATAGAAACTTGACGCATCGAGATAAAATCCCATGTTCCCTGGGGTTCAAGTTATCGCTTGCCTTGCCAAATTCGATCTCAGTTGGATTTGCAGTTTTACTTTAGACGTAATGGACGTATTGGACATGGTTATTTCCGGATTTTTACTTTAATAGATAAAAGTAACTGTGTGTATCTCACTGAGGGATTGGGTGGTAGGCCTCGTCAACAAAGTCTCTATGACTGTGGCAGCGGTCTGAGCGGTCGCTTTTCACTTCAGGCCACCGCATCGTCAGCAGGCTAACAACCTTAAACGATATTCTCCTCTCACGAAGGTAGTGCGGTCGACGACCGATGACGATCGTCATCTTTGCTCATTCCAATTAGTGCGGGTAAGTATTTGAAGCGGGCCCCCGATATGGGCCTCTCTTGCCCCATACAAGCGCGCAGTTATTAGCAATGCGATTGCTAAAATTGCCCCACATCTGATTACCTGAGCGCATGCGCGAGTTCGCTCCACTTTGTTTTTGCGTTCAATGTCAGTGTATCGGCTAATTTTATCGCGCTTCGCACACGCTACGTAACTATCTTGTTTGACGAGGCCAAATGACGATTTGTTTTGATTTCTCTGCCCAAAACATGTGAACATTAAACAAAGCTATTAATGTGGCATGCTAAATTAATGTTAATTGATTACAATTTTGAGATGATCTACGAAGGTATGGAAAATCATCAGGAGAGCGAAATTTCACATTTCACAACATCTCAAAAACATCATTTGAATATCCGCGCTTCCGAAGAAGACTGAAAGAATAGAAACTGGTCACTGCTGTAAAAAGAGAAACACCAAACACAGACCGGTGTTTTTTTTTAAATTGAATTGTATTGATGGCATGTGTAATGGACCAGAGATCAGTGAATCGAGGGTGACATGCGGCTGGGCGAGGTGAACGTGCCGGTATCCACGTCACGACACGAGCAAACGCTTTTCGTCGCTATTTCCGCAACAAGTGTTGTTTTGAAGATAGAGGCCCCAAGCGGGCGAGCGCGAGCGTCATGCCCGCACAGCACCGCTTCGCCCTGTGATTCCATTTCCATATAATTTATCAGCTGATCTTAATAAATAACATATCCCCACATACTTTTGTTTCATAAACTTTGATCGCTCTGATCACTCTCCATTAAACCCCATTCAAATCAATACTTAGGAAGCAAAACAAATGCGACTACTTTTTTAAATGTTTTGAACAAGTTCGGTCAATTGGTCGGGGAAATTCTTTTACAAACCACCTGTGATTTTTCAGGTGCGTAGCGAGTTGCCATTGAGCAGAAATCCGCCGTTTATTCAATTTTCCCGCAAAAGCCTTTCTTCATCAGACCCCTTTCTAACATCTTAATCACGTAGAGTTGGCGCATGCTATTACTTAACATCAATTAACTACCGCACACTTAAATAGTGATGATAATGCATATTAAACATGCAAATACCAAGTAGTCTCAATAGAAGGTCACCCTTCACCAATAAATTCCTACTGCCCGTTCCATTTCTTAACGCCTTTCATTTGTGTTAATTTATATCTTTATTTTTATACACGACTTGTTTGGTTCATGTAATAATTACGTCAACGTTTTAAAGATTCTAGTAATTTAGATATGCACTCTACCGTCGCGCCTACTCGTACCTTTGTGTGTCATAACAGATTTCATCGATAAAATTATATCATGCATATCTTATCAGTCAGTAGCAATATGAGAAAAATATGATCAATGCTTGCCCAAATCTGGTGACAATAATGTAGCGCGTAGGTGTTTACTTTTAGGATATACTGAAAAGTTTATAACTACGAATTAATGGGAACATTGCGTAGACCGGTAGACTAGACGTCATACCGTGCAAATAAACTTCGTCATCGTGGCGTCGCCATCATTGTTGTCTCTCAGTGTTTTCCCTAATCGTGGTATCAAACCTTATCTGTTTGAGTTTTATGGAAAAGTGGGCCTGAAACGTCTGTAGTTTTACACAACTTTATGAAATTGTGTCGTTTTTAGGGCTCGTTAGTTTTGAATTCTATTATAATGTTTTCAATTATTCCCTTTATGCCATGTCATCATATCAAGCTGAAGGGTTTTTTTGTTTGAATTCTTTATTTCAGGATCTGTATTGAATGTTTTTTTCGTGATAGACTGCATTTGGGTAATTAGGCGTGCCAAAGCTTTCTAGGATGCGTGTTGCAAAATTTCTTATGGAATTGCTGTCCAGTTTTTTCTCAGAATTAATGAAATTTTGCCAACTGGAATGAAAAACAAAGAGGTGAGGATTTTCATGAGTGATCGTTATGGGTTATGAGTTTCGTACAGTATTCATTTAGATCATAACTTCAATAACTTAGACTTGAATTCAAGGGTGCCACCGCGACACATTCACCCACTGTTCGTCTAGATTGGAATATTTAGGTTCTATGGTATGTTGTCATTTAAATGGTACTAGATATGGTAAAGCCGTAATACTTGTTCAAGAACCGGTTGACGGTTCGCGCAAGTGGCGAGGACAGTGTGCGGGGTAAGAGGCGGCCCGGCTAGCAATCTGCAACGGCGTGCATTCCGAACGCATTTCACGATCCGAGTCGATGGACGACCTAGCTACGGCATTTACCGCCGTTCATTCAATTTAGATTATTTAAGAAAGTAGATTCTTCAAAATCGTGAGCATGTCAGTTCTAGTGTTCTCGTTGGATCAATCTCAAATGTAGTGTTAGATTGGTAGATTGTTCAAATGTTTTTTGCTTGTCAGTATTTCGATGAGCGGCTTCTAAATACTTATCTATATCTTTTATAGTAATAGTATAGTAAAACAGAACGTAAATAAACAACGCAATAATATGTACTGCACAGTCATTAGGTAGTTATAAAATAACTGGTTGTTCGCCATAAATATTTTTATAGTCGTATTTTACATAGCTATGATTTAATTGCATTTCCTGGCCTAACTGCATACTTATTACAAATACTGGCATGAAATAAATAGTTTTGTTTACAAGCCGATGTGCCCGAAGGTGCGACATATTGCAGCGTTCTCACACTAGCGGATTTTCCCCTCGGTTTTTCCGAGCGGATCGTATGGGTGCTTGGAACCGCCCGAGAGCTTTTTTTATGCTCAGAATGCATACCCTCGGTTTTAGTACGTACGGAAATAATGCGCTTGTGTGAAAGCGCTGTTAGATATCATCTCAGCCGAACAAATATGTACATTTTAGTAGCATTCCTACCCGTAAAGGACCTAGGATATAAATGAGGTACGTTTGCATCATTATAATCATCGAAAGTAATGCGTAAAATTAATAGTGACTTGAAATAGCATAAAACACATCCGTGTTAGTCATTGTATGGACATCAATGGAACAGGCATCAATGAAACGTGTTCGAAATTCAAGGGCATTTGGAAGAGAAAGTCGGTGTAAAAATTCCTCGTCTCTATTTATCGTTAATTCTGAACTCTATGCAATGTGAATGTGAATAACCCAGGGCCGTCAGTTTTGTTAACTGCGTCTCAATTTCAAACAACATGACAAACTTTATGATGATTATGATAACTTTGATGAACAGTCAGAAATTTTATTATTCACTAGCGCTCTACTCTTTCCACGCATTGGTATAAATTATACTTACCAATTAAAGGTGTTTCAGGAGGCATATAAATTGATATAGAAACAGAAATTTTTGCTTTCCTTCTTGCAAACTATGTTGGGGTCGGCTTCCAGTCTAACCGGATGTAGCTGAGTACCAGCGCTTTACAAGGAGCGACTGCCCTTTCTGACCTCCTCAACCCAGTTACCCGGGCAACCCTTTGGTTAGACTTGGTTGAAGTTTGTGCGTGACCGTTCTGAGAAAGAACCTACTAGAAATCACGAAGCTATGATTACTAATATTTGTAAACACGTACAGTTACCAACTTCAAGTACAAGACTAAAGCGGACAGTTTTGGAAGCAGGTATTTTTATAAGCACGGGTACATTATTAATTTTCCTTTGTAACCCGAGACGTGGAATAACGGAAATTAATTGCAGTCTTCAACGGTATTGTATCTACTTGCATTTCAGCACGTGTAAGGCGTATGTACATAGAAATACATACATGTGCAAGCATTGTAATCTTACCGTAAAATATTAAAACCGTTGATTAAACCGTCACGTCACTTATCGCCGTTAGCTGATTTGTCATACTCGTAGAGAGTAGAGGCCGTGACTCTGAATTCGCTCTTAGAAAGGATTTCAGTTCGGATTTTAGCATTCATTAATGTTAATCTTGTGATAAATTCAATCAAACTTATATATAATTTCCGCTCATTAAATTGTTAATTGGAAAATGTAGTCAAAGCAATCTTAAATTAACACTTATAATAGCGACTTATAATAGCGATCGTTTAAAAAAACACTTATAATAAGGGATAGATATCTTGATTCAGGGTGTTGTTGAGTCAAATAAAATTAATTCAACTGGTGCAAAAGCTAAACCCTTACAGATTCAGTAGTGATATTACTGTATGGGTTGTTGTGGTGTAAGAGGGAAGTATGTGTGTTCCTATTGTTATTTTTTAATGAAGTAAGGGACATTTGATTGAATTTTCATTCAGACAAATAGGCTCTTGCTATAAGTGGAAAAGAAATCATTTATGATAGAACCATAACAATCTAATACTAGTACATGATTGTTTTGCTAGAATTTAATTATGCATTAATGGTCCAGAAATATTATAATAAGGAACAAATAGGTAGTTGATGTGAAAACATTTGAGCACACCCAATGGCAATTTATTATAAGGGAAAACACAAAAGTTTGCAATGTAAAATGTTATCTACTCTAAAAAACATCGTAAATCATCACTTGCGTCATTTCCAGGTTGATGACCGCAACCTTGACGCCCCGGCCCTTTCCACGTTGAATCTTACAGTAATTGTACGATAACACGTAGGTACTTATCATGTTTTGCTAGAATTTGATTGGAACGCACTCGCCATGGTCTTCGATCAAGCGACCGTTAATGAGTCATCACCAACCGACGGCGGCTGCGACGTAAACAACCGGAGCTCCTCCCCGCGAGGCCACTGCGCGCAAATAAACGTGCCTCACATGGGTGTACCGACAACTGTTTTGTTTGACGCACCCGACACATACATATTTTTATTATTTTCGTGGGCATAACAAGGATGGAGGTAATAGCTACGGGTAATACATACCTGACCATGGTGACCATGATCTATGTTTTTATAATAACTTGCATGCAACAGGCGCCAGATGACAAATGAGCCAAGTCTACCGACTTTGAATATTACGGATTCAGAATTCTTGATTTTGTTGTGAATAATTCTGACATACAAGGACAATGGACTTGTATATCCTGTATATGTTATAATCTTTTCTATGTCTAATTCTAGATCACAATATGATGATAATTATATTCTATCATCTAAATACCAGATTTGTTTTGCATTAGACCAGTACTTCCGCGATTCATCATTCAAAAACCAGAAAGCAAACGTTGAAATAAAAAATCATCTTTGATGTTGTTTTTTAAAAAATATGCATTTCGAATGAGATCATACTGGTCATGCTTGGAACAAACATGCTCAGAATCCGCCTCCTATCAATGACTTGTATGTGCCGTTCAAAGACCGCCACTTATTAAGGTGCGTCTACACCACGTCCGATGCGGCGACATACGTAGGCAGCACGGTTACCGCTAATGTGCTCTTTATTACAGCATACGCTTCATGCATGTATGTATGTAGTAATGTGTGCCATAAGTATGTTTCGCACGCCATTGCATGAGGTTGTGTGAACGCACCTTCAGGCTGTATACTGCGAAGTGACTGTTACTGCCTTTTCAACCCCCTGCTGTACGTGCTTATCGTATGCAATCACATCGCCAAGCTTATTTTGCGAATTCGTATGGACAGGGGAGAAGGGAATGGTTTGTGTGATATTAATAACAGATAGGCCACGTGCAGCCACTACATTTCCAATTCCTAGAAATAAACCATAGTTAAAAAGTCACTGAAATGATGAACTCATAACTTCCGCTTCCGCAGATATTCTTCACCTTACTAGATCAAACGAATTCTGACAAAATACAACGGAGAACTGGATGAAGTTTTATTTCCATTATAGTAGCTATTACAAGTTAAACAAAAATGTATTGCGTGTGGATGTCGCCGTATTGTCACAGCGCGGTACAAGATTGGATTAGGCTGCCATTACAGCGGCGCGCGGTATGCGTAAATAAATAGTGTCTATGTGCAAAACATTGGAGAGTTCAAAGGCACGTCACGTGTGAGGTCGGCCCTGCCGTCGCACCACTTTTATTACATTCCCCGAATAAAATGCTAGCGACCGAAAGCCTACACAACTTTGTACAACGACGACGTGTACTTATTTATAAAAGTACATTTCGTGTATATGCCAAGGCATATTAAAAGTAAGCTTTCCATTTCCGTCGTAGATTCGCTAAAAGGATTTATTATTTAGGTTTCAATCCTGGGAAAAAACTTTTGTCGTTAGACCTTCTTCGTACTCACGTAGACCTATCCTTCAGAATGTATGATAATATGTAACTCGTTACATCTATTTGTTAAGGTTAAATTTTCATTCGTAAATATTAGCCGTTTGTGTTTCAATGTCTTAAACGATAGGCTGTTTAACTGCCTTAGACAAGAATTTATGAACATGAAGAAATCGTCGTCATCATATCTTTCTAGAAGTGTATGTCAAGGGATATGTATGCTTAAAAATGTAATATGATTCCTAACATAGCTCGGAAATGTGAAAAAATCGATACATATTCCAAATAGCAATAAGAAATGTAATGCAGTTAAATTCAGGGTTCAGCGTGATGTTGTTTTTTCAAGTTCTGTTCTTAGACTTGACATAATTCAAACAAATTAAGGTCGTCATACTTTTGGCTGTACATTCTTTGGATAGCGAGTCCTAAAATATATCAGAAGAAAACGGTTACTTTTTGTTATCCATTAGAAAACAAGAAAGAGGTTCTTAATTAATTTGACTGTCTGTAACGTTATTAGCTTTAGCCTTAATGGCCTTTCCCAACACCCAAAAAGTTATCCAAACAATATTATTTAATCTAAAAATAAAGCTATTTTTACTAACAGGATTTAAATGATACCCTTTCGTGGAATTCTACGCTGTAGCAGTCGTGGTTCACGATCGTGACCTGAATCCTTCGCAGTATTTGTCCTTTCTTTATTATCAAATTACCATTACGTAGTTACACTACCTATTTCCGTTAGTCGTTACCTTGTTTATTTATTACTTTAAGGTTGTCTTCAGGAAGTCCACTCCTGTTGTTGTTATTATACCTGCTTCAAACTAGGCAATCAAACCTGAATGAAATAATAACTTATGTACATTATACGTGTCTTCTGATCGAGTGTTTAAAAAAATATATATTTGAATGGATGGATATATGGAATGAAAAAAATATGTATTTGAATGGTACAAGAATATTGTCAATAGAAAAGATTTCTGACTAGGTACCTATGTATTTAATAAGCAATATAGCAGGAAACTAATAACTGCATCAGATTGCTTCTTGTTTATACACACTGTAACTAATAATGTATTCAATATGGAACATTTATGATTGACCATAAAAATAAAGTATTTGTTGTTAAGTTCAATCAATTTATAATAACAAGGCGTAGCTCTCCTACTGGGCAATATAATAAGTATTGATATTGACGGAGCTGGTACACTTGAGACGGCTACTGTTTGCAATATCGGAATATTCCACGTCGCACTACTAAGACATTCCCTAAGGTTTGTTAACATATCGTTAGTCATGGCCCTTGAATGATGTTTTTGCAGGTCCTTGTTTGCATTTATTCATAAGTACGATAAAAACCAAAGCCTTCTATTCTTCAAAATCCAAGGTTTTAAAACTTTGCTCTAGGTTAGTAAGTTTGACAAGTTTGACTCTCTGATGCCATGTCATGTTAGGAATATTAGGGTTACTCAATGTAGTTACTTCGAGGCTGTGTGTTGAAATGTTGTTCATGCGGTAAACAAGCGATTGATCTACAGTTAACGAGCGAATGTATCGAGGACATTACTTGATTTCGTTTCGGTTAGGATCTCTGATGGGAACTATGTGAAGTTACTAGAGATAAACTGTTGTGAAATAGGTATTGCTTCTGCCTACATCTGTAATAAATAGTGATTTGTAGTGGAACGAAGCTACCTGAACTCAAAGTCATGGAATTAGTTTTGGTCTCCAGAAATCTTTATTGAATTTTCTGCTCTTAAAGCGTTACTTATTAAATTGAGTGATGTAGGTAGGTTAGCTAATAAAATTAAAGTTTTTTCAGGTGTTGATTCTCGATACATAATAATGTATTTGGTATGTTTGTTCCACGTATCGTATACTTGAAAAAAATCTGCTTGGGATACGAGGCAAGGATCACAGGAATCCTGCAAGGAGTTCGTTAGCTTAGCAAATTCCTTTGATCCGGTCTGAATGAACGTCTACTACTATAATAGGCTGTTGCGCCCCACGCGGTCGCGGTCTGCGGATCGAACATTGATATCTTCATTCAGAGACCGGAAACATAAATCAACGGCCAGAGACGCGTGGCCACGGCTCACGACACCCAAGCGGATATCCATATTTTCTGCTTACAATTACTTACACAGCTAACAAAGCCTTTATAATTAAACAATGTTTACGTAGCTTATTTTTCACAAGCATTTTCATTCTTTCTAATAAAGCAATTTCTGAAATTTTCACAAAGATATGTAAGTGGATCGTAAATTACACGCCGTATTAATTAAACGATTCGTGTTCATCAAAGCGCGAAGTGCATGAAAAAATATCTAGATGAACTAGACCGACGACGAGTAGACAAACAAGATCAGTTTGTTTTGTTCCTTTTCGTGATATGGAGTGTATTTAGAAAGTATTTCTAAAAATAGATGGAGTCATCTAAATCTAATCGTAAGGATTATTAGTAGACGGCACTATTTGCAGTGAAAGTGCAGTGAGTCATGCGCTCAGCACGACGACGCGCGGCGTCGGAAATAGAGCTGCGCCCGCGCCGATGCTGCGTCTACGATTGCGACTGTCCGCCTTTTCGGCGTGGGTCACATTAGTGCATGCAGCACAGACTAATAAATAACTTGCAGCTGACAGTCAAAAACAATACGCAACTAACAGCCTAGATGCCTGAAAAGGAGACAAAATAATAATATTTTAGTTTTATTTTATGTAAATTCTGTTTACTGATTGTTTAGATTTCATGGGAAAAATGAAATAACTCATGTAAGAAAGCAAACTCAGAAAAGCGAAAAAAACGCGGTTAACATTATTGAGAGGCGCCCTCAATTTTGTAGGATTTCTCTGGATTCCTGAGCGAAATATCTCCTCTTCAAAATCTGCAAACTCATAAAAAAGTCGAATATTGTTGAATTGCATAACTTCCCGGATTGAAGTCAGGTAATTAACAGGAGCACAGTAATCGTCTAGATTCTCTAGCTAGCTAGATCGTAAATCACATCTAATCGAAAAATGCATAACCAAAGAAAAAAGAAACTAACAGGAAAACTGTTCTCATAATAAAGTACCAATGTCAGTGTTATTTCCTTCTTTGGTTGTTAGTTTGACCATCTACTTCGATGAAATCAATTCAATATCCGCTTTCACAGATGGAGAAAGAATCGGCAACCTTTAGTGTAATAACCGCACAAGGTCATAAACAGGAAATTGGCTGCTGTTAGCAGAAATGTTTTGCAACCACTATTATAGATTAGTTTCCGATGAGACTGGTTTGAACTGTGTTCAAGTCTTTTAAAATAAAGATAAAAAAAATACATTAATGTTAAACTCGTACATAGTAGATACATTCTTGTGACTGTGACTATTTAACTACAATGAAATTACCCAATGCGAATTTGTTGACGTGTTTATAAACTTGTCAGTGTACTATTGTAAAGAATGCACTGACGTGATATGCATCATTGCATTTCATTACACTACGCCTTTTGCTTCCCAGGTATTGACAATTTATGTACTACGTTGATATTCAACACGTGACTCAACTTGTTTATCCGTAAATCGAAGCTCAGCTCAATGACTGTAATTTTATAAAATTATCGTAAAACGTAAAAAGCCACTCGAGTATGTTGAAGTTCTAAATGGCATTTATCGCACCCGATGCGATGTGTTTGAAACTTTATTCCTTTGTTTTAGGGCTTAATATTCCAGATAAGGACAGTTTACAACTGTTAATTTGTTAAAGTACGGCGTCACTGTGGAGGGCCGGGGATGGGGGGGAGGGGAGCGGAGGCTGTAGTAGAGGCGTAGTAAGCGCGGGGAGTGTGAGGGGAGAGACGAAGTACGCCGCGCTCATTATATTTCCCAGTCAGTACTGCAGTGCATCTTTTGCAATAGTGTTTCCGTGCTTATCGATATCGATGTTTATGATAATATTGTAAAGTTGCAATTTTGGATAATCGCTTTTAAAGAATTTATCGAAGAAAACCTTTGATAAAAGATAAACCATTCACAGAATAGGAATGGTACTACTTACTGCCTTAGTAAGTAATCAATAACAATCAGTGTGTACTTACTGCCATTGATAGAGTTAAAGCTCTGATCCATTTTATTTCATCGATGTTGTAAGCTAGCTGTCTGTACCCTAGGAATCGGAATGTAATCAATCAGAACCAAAACTCTTAAATATAATGAATGAAATATTACTAGGGTGCATCACTAATCTATGAAGTTTAACAATAACATTCTTGACTCTATAAATACCCTTTGAGCTGGGTGACCGAGGTTTGCGGGACGTGAGACGGTATTATGCGGCGAGTTCATTTGCATTGGGCCGTGTCGACTGACGTGTTTCAGGCTAGCTATGTGGAGCCACCCGCCCACCATCGGCACCGCCACCCTACTGCATCACGCACACCACGATACCATCGTGTTCTCCGATCTTCAGACCACCTCCCTCCATTAAGCCATTTCAATGCTTTCTAAGCAACTTTATGATTCGTGGTAGCAGAATGAGTTGTAAATATTTATCGATTGTGTTGCCATTGCCAGCCAATCAAATAGATTGATATTTATAGGTGCCTCAACATTTCCAAATATGCAGATTTTATTAGAATCACATTTAAAACATTATGAAGTCCGTTTCAATTATGTGGTCGGGAGCCCTGCGTCGTATTCCTTGCATATACCTACCTTTCTCATACTATTATCATGAACTCATGGCGACTCGACCGACCCAAGCGTATTGTTTACAGTCTGCCATCTTGGCTTCCCTCCCGCGCATTTTGTGCACATGCGCAATCGGCCTCTGACCTTAACTCCGTTGCCCTGGGAAGAGTAGCCCGAAAAAATGCTGCGTAGAACTGGCTAAGCAAAATAAGAGCTCGGATGAAACTACGCAATAGATTTGCCTTAGTGATATTGTTAATGTTTACAATACCTCGTTTCGTTATCCTATTACATATATCTGTATTGAAATGTATTGGATACATTGTATTATGGGATATTAGGTAATCTGGATGCACCTTATCCAGGTGATGTGTTTGCTTGCCACATTACATTGGAGTAAGTAAAACAAAACTTTTCGTCTTGATTTATTTGAAGGAGCTAGTAATGTTGTTGGCTGAGCTGATGTTGATCAGTCTCGTCAATCTTGATTAATCTTCTTGTTGTTTAATATCTTGACATTTCCTTCTACATAAAATATATATAACAGATATTGAAACACGAAAAGTTCGAAATAATTAGGGTTTGTCAGACAACATACATTGACCTAAAAAGTAAAGAGCAATAAGAGTAATGTTTTGAAGTCGACAAATAGCTAAACACGCTTGTTTGGCATTATACACTAACTAACCAGTATGTGATCCGTTTGATGATATTGATTGGGTACCTACTTAATTAGTCATGTTGCACTCAAGTGACACAATTTGTACTAATATAAACAAATATTTACTAAAATATCTACAATAATTAATATCAATAGTCTAAATATTATGTTGTTATCATCTTATTATGACGCAAACGTCTAGTCTAGTGCAGTAGTCCTAAACAATAACTTTAGTTAGATGCAAGTATGATGAAACTGTGAACGTCGTCTCTTAATGAGAGCTTTGACCCTTTTATTTAGTGCAAAAGCACAATAATTGCATGAAAACCCCCTGAACCAGCGCTGAAAATATTTACCCTTAATAATTTCACAGTACCGTTAGCTTCCGCACTAGGCACTCAACCATATTTAGCTTTAGCCAAATATACTTTTCGCAGAAAATAACAAAACGGTAACAAATAGGCTGATGTAAGTGTATAATTCCTCCCTGGTGTTCGTTAATATGAAATAAGCTAGCTCGTGGGAGGTAATTTGCGCCAATAATTGAATTGTTTACGGAAGCAGCTATAACTTATTGTTCGACTTAACTGTCGTAGTATATTAAGTGAGCTGAATACAATTAACTGCGAGAACTACTTCATAGAATTAAACCAATCTAAATACCAGAGTTCGATTTCAATTTAATTCACTTCAAATAGGAGAAAAATAACAATTTGACCAGCTAGAAGAATGTTTATGTGGATTTGACAAAATCACTAACGAGAGACGTTTTATTGTTCCAGTATGCACATCAATGGACATAAGAAACAACCCGAAGCAATTGAACAACCTGACTGGCTGCCGAGTGATCGAAGGACAGCTCAACATAGTGTTGATGGAGCGCGCCACACCCAAGTTCTTCGCCAACCTGACCTTCCCGGAACTGAGAGAGGTCACCGATTATATTATGATATACAGGTGACACCGATTAACTAATAAAAATAGTGCTAAAATGCCCCAACGCATGTATTTTCCCCACTCTTAGGTGTGGTCGAAAATGGCAAAGTTGTATAAGAGGCACGTTTCATCGCCGTTACGACTTTTTCTTACCATAGGCAAAATAAAATTGTCTGCAGAATTACGTTAGTGTGTAAAGATATGTGCATTAACAGGTTATATTGTTTTGTAGGACGAAGGGCGTGCAGAATCTCGGCGACCTTTTTCCCAACCTCACAGTGATAAGAGGAATGCAGCTCCACAAGGATTATGCACTCGTTATATTCGATAATGAGAATCTAGAAGTAAGTTGATATTATTACTGATATTATATCCCTTAAGTTTCCTTTCCGACATAGACGACTGACTGTCAAGAGCCCAAAAAATAAATTGCAAAGGGCAAAAATTTTAATGAGACCTTTTGTCAGGATCCTGTCACGGAAGTGAAGCTTTACATCATAAGCAACTTAGAGAAATAAGTTAAAGAATGAGTTTCAATTCTCAAATAGACTTAGATTTCATAGATTTTACTCGATTTCGAAAGCTCTCCCCCATAAGTCCTTTAATGACCTAATACTAAACGTTTGTTACTCAATCCACAGTCCTTGGGTCTTCGTTCTCTAGCGAAGATTGAGAATGGCGGCGTGCGAATACAACAGAACGACAGGCTTTGTTATACTAACACTATTGACTGGTCTCGGATCACTCCGCCTGACGCCGAAAACGTTATTAGGGTAAGTTCAATCACATAAGAATTCAAAAGTCTCACTGCGATGCTTCGCGCTTTTACGGACTCTGCTGATTGCAAATGATCTAAATAAATCATCTCCTTTGAAAGTTTCTATTTGTTATGCATTCTGCGGGATACATAATAAAAGGGCAAAGATAAAAAAATGGATTGCATATTCTTTCTTATCCACTATCAGGACAATTTAAACTGTGGTTAAGGAGAAAAAAAAAATCACATTCACAAAATAACTTAAGGAACCCTATAGACATGTATTTCGGCATTTCCGCCTTCCAGACATGTGTCCACTAACTACGGAGTTGGGCCCTCATATTATTATTGTTCTTCATCAAACTTGTTCTGGTCATGGACCGTGGGACTTACTTGTTATTAGTTCCGCCACGACTCGTGTTTATCCACGGGCCACGATACATATACCTCTACACACAACATTAATTAACAATTTGATTCATTTAAACCCTCCTAACGAATACATCTACGCTACACGATACTACTAATTAAGGTGCTGTATTGGTAGACTGGTCAAATCGTGAAATATCAACTTGATAAGTTATGGAAATTCCTACTATTAGCTTTTTCTAACCGCAGTGCCCACAGTGAAATAGAACATCAAATCCTTTTGGAATGTTCCATAAAGATGATATCATTTCTAGTATTGTGATATTTAATGGATCGTGAACATAGTGTTGAAACGAGTTACTCTTAAAATAATGTAGGTGACCTCGTCATTCCCAATTAACATTAATATTGATCTAATGTATTGTTGATTTGTAGATGAACTACGACACACGACTGTGTGGGCTGTGCCCGAATGCTCAGAGTCGAGTAGAGGACCATCGCCAGTCGCATTTACAGTGCCCCTCTGACGAAAATGATCGGTTGTTGTGTTGGGATGACAAACACTGCCAGAAGAGTAAGTATTCACATATCATCAAATATTAATTTTATTAACGGACTTTATGTAAACTGTATTATAATGAAAGTAATTGATGGACGTGTCGTAAACAACGGGAGCAACGGACTGAAGACGCGGGGAACATGGGTCATTGAGTATATAGTAATGTGAATGATGCATTGATATGACACGCTTCGTTATTATAGTACGGCTTATTGTACATTCCTTGGCGATGTTTTTGCTTGCATATTCATAGTTGATGGAACTTAGTACTAAGGATGTAGGTACTACATTATCTGTCCGTGAATAAACTGAATAAAGATAACATGTAACAAATATTTTGACAAACGAACTATGGAGACATGTTTACAATATAACATTATTACAATAGAGTCATAGTTTGAATAGCTGAACGTTGTGTGTACTATTCAGTCACTACATTTTCTGATCTTATTACTAGTTGGTCTAGTAGTCGCAAAGCGCGACTGCTGCCCACGAGGTCTCGGGTTCGATTCCCGGGGTGAATACGAAGAAACATGAATGTTAATATTTAGTACTTTATTAAGAATGTCTTCTGTCTAGTTTGTCCACCTGCGTGCGGCGACCGCGGATGTTTAGACGATGCGGCCCGTACTTGCTGCCATAACGCGTGTCTCGGCGGCTGCAGCGGGCCTAGGCCAGAAGACTGCCATGTCTGCCGCAATTTCTCCTTCGGTAATGGCCCGGAACGTAAATGCGTGGATAGCTGCCCTGTTGGGACGTATCAAGTGAGTTTATTTATTTAGATAGATTTTATATTATTCAGATTCTATTAGATGAAATTAATGTTATTTATTCATTTATTTGTCATCCTTTTCGTTCTCGCGATCATGATCTGGACACGTTCCTGTATTATCGGCCTGCAATCCGTACATTGTCGATGTCTTTTCAGCTCGTTCTTTTTCTCCCGGGCTTTTCATCAACATTGTGTAGGTGTGTTCTGGCTTCGACTTGGTACTTTGACAATTAGTAAAGTTTAAGTGTTTCTGTGCAGTTGTTCTGGCGCTGCGTGACAGAACTTGAGTGTCGCAATGCGCCAGCGCCGCCTATGGACGACGGTGTCCAACGCAGCTCGCCTAAGATAAGGAAGTACAAGATCCATGGAAATCGATGCGTTTTTGTTTGTCCCATTGGGTACAATGAGGAAATGGTGAGTTACAGAAGATTACAGAAATATCAAAGATTCATTTGACTGCATTTGCAATTATTTTCAATTCTTTACATAAACAAATAATGTAGATGGTAATGATGTAAATATTTTCCAAATACAACTAACTTATTTTCAAGAAAATCTTAACTGTGAGTGTGACTGGCTCGCTAAATAACTAGCAGAATTTGGTACGATTAGCATCGGCCATCAAAAAAGACAATACGTAAGTATTTATGTGATTATTTTTTTTTTATTTACAGGTGGGTGAGAACAACTTGACATGTAGCAAATGCCCCGACGGTGGTTGCATGAAGGAGTGCCAGGGCGGTAAGATCGACTCCATGGCTGCTGCTGAGCAGTTCCGTGGCTGCACGCATATCAAGGGCAAGCTGGAGATCGCAGTCCGCGCCTCTGGTGGTGAGCCTCATGTCTTATGGTCAAGTCCTTACTTCTCCTCATCCTTTTTATTTTCGAAGCTGGCAAAATTTTAGTCTAAGAGCGATTTCAATGAATCGTTTTATAAGCGCTTATATGGTCAGTTTAAACACACAACTCTGTTCTAGATATATTAGATGTTTAGATAGATAGTGCATAGTCTATTCAGAAATCGCTCTTACGTTAATACTTGAATCGACGCAACAAAATTCCCAAATCTAATTTTGTTTGCGTGTCGTTCAGTTATTTACAAACTGACTTTGGTCAGTGAAAACTTTAGTTTCACTGATGACTAAACTGATTGTTAAGCTTTATACTGCAGGAATATGCTTTTATCTTAAGAAATTAGTAACCTTCCCTGATATTTCTTATATAGATTTTTTATTTACTTAATTGTTCTTTAATAACAGGCAAGACGTTGTCGGTGTTAGAAGAGTCGTTACGTGAGATACGGGAGATCACTGGCTCACTTCAAGTAATTCGTGCATACCCTCTCGTCTCACTGATGTTCTTGAAGAATCTAAGGAAAATTACCGGAGCTTTTGAAAAGGGCGCCAAAAATAAGTGAGTTTAATATACATATGTATTTTTTATTTTAGTTGCTATTGTACTAAGTTAATTAGATTATTAAGTGAGTGTGAAAAGTAATGGAGGTACATCGTAAGAGCCAAGATGTTACCCACAGACAAGTCTCGACCGTCGGCATAGAGAAAACGACGCAGCAAGCGGCAGGGGGCTGAAGATTCTGTTCAATACTAGTTTATAACAATAGTTAGTTCAGTAGATTGGTATGTTAGCTTTATTATTTATATATAAATATATTTATAAACCTTG
This sequence comes from Helicoverpa zea, assembly GCF_022581195.2. Taxonomy (NCBI): domain Eukaryota; kingdom Metazoa; phylum Arthropoda; class Insecta; order Lepidoptera; family Noctuidae; genus Helicoverpa; species Helicoverpa zea. The sequence continues at coordinate 10,516,663 of NC_061452.1, read as the reverse complement.
AAAAATAAGCTATCTTTCCCGACTTGTTAACCTCCATGTATAAGATGCAGGTTCGTGAAATATAGGCCCTTATCCCATTGGATATTACGTGCGTTGACGCTTCTTCAACGCCAAGAGATAGGGACCATATTATCTCATTGGTATGGTTTCTTTAAAACAGTTTTGTCTATTCTGCGTGTCGCTGTTGATCTAATATTTTTAAAACAATTTAAAATGCACTTCAAAGTGTAGTTTTACGATCGATTTAAAACACGCGTTAGTAAAATGCTATAGGCATTATAACGGTAAACAAATTGGGACTGGCTGCGATGTGAATGAACGCATACGTATTTGTTACTGTTTTCTTCATAATACATACGTTTGCAAAATCCGAGTCCCGAGTCCATTGCCCAAGCTATGTTAACGTGTCTCTTTTCGGTGGATTCTGTAACTTTCCCGTAAAATTAAGTAACGATGTTAATTATATTATGATTTACGTATACCTGGTAACGTTTCAGTCAAGTGTTGCATATATTCAACAACCCAAACCTCGAGTTGCTATGGGACTGGTCTACTCACGGGCCCATTGAGATCTCAGGGGGCTCGCTGTTCATACATTTGAACCCAAAGCTGTGCTACGCCAAGATACTGCCGCTTAAAGACATGACTAGAAATCCGAAGTCTAACTTCACTGAAATTGAAGTTTCTGAAGATAACAACGGAAATCAGGCCTCCTGTGAGTAGTTTTAATGTGATTGATCTAGTAATTACTGTGTTTTGTGTACTTATTGTTTAACTTTGTCTTATGAAGTCTCCGTCGTTCCCTCATTGCTGTGGTCGGAGACTGTTTACGTAGCACATCATTTGACATGTAGGATCGTGTACACGATTATGATCCTTACTCTTAATGTTATAAAGACTTCTTTTGTTCTCGCAGGTTTGCCAGATAACTTACACCTGAGAGTCAGTCAGATCTGTGATAAAGCAGTGGTACTCACTTGGAACATGTATTGCCCTGAAGACATACGCAAGTTGCTCGGCTATTCCGTGTATTACATCGCGGCAGAACATAATGTTACGTTGTACGAGCAAAGGGATGTCTGCTCCGATATGTAAGTAAAATGAAAATTTATTCAAAGTAGGCTGAAAAACAGCACTTTTTGAACGTTAAAATTGCACGAGATGTCTTCAAAAAACCCGTTCTTCCAAACCTTGTTTTGTTGTGTTTTTGCTAGGAAGAAGAAATAGTGAAACATTATTGATAAATCATTGAGGTTTATCGTTATTCTAAATTGTTTATTTTATTTTTCTAAAACAGCTAATTTCATATTGTTTTTCAGATGGAATGTGCTCGATATAACCATAGACGAAGCGCGCAATGGCACAAAAGAGGTTACGACCGGAAATGAAAACACTAATATTCTAAACAATCCTTGTTTGAATATGCAGCCATCCTTCTACCCGCTTTCACAATTGACCCCATACACTCGATATGCGGCGTATGTGAAAACATACACTACATTGCAAGAGAAAAAGGGTGCACAGAGCTCTATCATTTACTTCACAACTTTGCCAGGAAGTAAGTTTAAAAATAATAAGAATTCAATAAAATAATACCGGTCAAAATAATTTATAATACAATTAATATTCAATTTATCCGAATCATGTTGAGTATTCTCGTAACTTTATCTATTCATTCTTCTTTTATAGATCCGAGTCCTCCAGTTGGATTGTCAGTGGAGCCCCTAACGCCTCACTCGGTGTTCGTGCGATGGGGGCCGCCGACTATGGCCAACGGTACCATTATCTTGTACCATGTCGAGATACACGCAAATAGCTATAATGTACCCAAGATATTGGCGGGGAACACCAACTACTGTGTCAATCGTAAGTTATCCACTATCCATTGTGTTAGAAAGCTGAAGGGTTTTTTTTCTGTTTGCTTGAATTATTAGCTCATTTATCAAGTTAGGCTTCTTTGCGGGTGCTAGAAGTACCTAACTCCCACGGGACAACGTCGAAAGCTAGTTGTAACCATTTAAGCAATCTAATAAACTTATATTTCTTTTAGCGGGTGCTCTACCGAACATGATCACAGCAAGAACAGAGGAATCTCCCGAGGCTTCTGCGAAGGAAACGACCGGTGAAGTCACAAACGGCTCGTGTGCCTGCAAGGAGGAGGACAAACCTACCTCGAGGTTCAGCACCCGAGCTGAGGAGGAACGCATGGAGACCATCAACTTTGAGAATGAACTGCAGAATAAGGTACCTTGTTAGCTTGAATTTAAAGTTCAAAATCTTTTGTACGTAAATAAAGTTATTATTGTATCTGCTCAAATGCTTGTGCACTGTAATATGTCAAGCACTGGCTGATTTCCTGACAACCGTCTTGATCGACAGCAGGACGTTGCCGTTATATCATTATTCTCTCTATTATTTATTGAATTAATAAATTAAAAAAACACTTCTTAAGGGTGCCTAGTGCCTTTGTACTGAAAAAAAAAACACTCAAAATCGAACTTTATTTGCAGATTATTAAACTCCAATTTATTGCAGGTGTACAGAAGGAATGACAGGAAGAACCCGAAGAGGGTCAAGCGATCGGTCGACGACAGCCTGAACAGCATGCTCGTTATACTGACTCCGAACTTCGAGCCTAAAGTTGGACTGAACTACACTAACACTACTGATTCTGAAGGTAAGTCTACATTAGAACTTGTACACCTGTTCCTAACATTTCATGAACGCATTAAGTCTCTCTGTTCTTTCACGTCTTTGCTTGTCTGTCACGGATAGACATGATGGAGCTGGGAGACGGATAATATGTTATGATATATATACATGATATATAAATGATATATGATAGGATATACATACTTTGTATGGTGTTGTAGATATAATTCGTAGGTTCACAGTTTAGTGGCATAAACAATCTCAGTGAAAAAGAACCTCAAGTAATTCAGAATCATAACATGTACATAAATGTACAATAATAATTCAATTTAACGTTCTCCAATATCAATATCATGTTACACCTGTTGTTCCCATGACTTCCCCACAGCATTCACCCATCAATTAATCATCCCACATTTGTTCGCAGGTTACGTAAAGTCGTTCTACTTCGAACTGGGAGGCAAAGTGAATTCTCTGAAGGTGACAAACATGCGTCACTTCTCTTGGTATACCGTCAACATCTGGGCCTGCCGCGCCAAGCACGAGAATGAGACCGAGCAGGCGTATGTCAAGACCTGGTGCTCTAAACGCGCTTTTAACACCTTCCGCACTACGGAACGAGGTTAGTAACGTAGAACTAACATATTTAGGTACTAGATCTAGAGTTCTTATATTCGATAATTGCAACGTTTGTACTGTAAGAGTCGATCGATCTCAGTGGCGTGCACTTGGAGAGGCCTATGTCCAGCAGTGGACTGCGATAGGCTGATGATGATGATGATGACGATGATACTGTAAGAGTCATCAAGGTTAAGACATCAGCAGATCAACCTACCCCAATCTGTAAAATGTACCAATCGAACATTAAACTTCCGCTAATGTGATAAGGTTGAAAATCTATTGAAGAAAGACATAACAACTTCAAGTAACAAGTAAATATTACAGTTAATAATTTTGCGGTCAATGCTCATTGATGCCATAGGCTGCTTTAACTCAATGAACACCTTCATAAAACATAAACAATGATAAGGGATACTCTACCAATAGTTTACAGTTTACACTAAGTGATAAAATGCATCACATTATAAAGCGCGATACAAAAAGTTTAATACACAACTTCATGAATGTTACAGTGAACGCGGACTTAGTGACCAACTTGCAAGCAGAAGTGATCGTGTCGAACAAATCATTGGCTGAAGTGAACGTCACGTGGAAACCGCCGCAGAACCCCAACGGTTTCGTAGTGGCCTACTCCGTACATTACTCACGCGTCGAAGATAACTTGGCGGTACATATATAAACTTTCCACTAAAGCATTTTTTGCCAAACGAAATTCAAACGTATTCCGTATTATTACGACATAAATTCCGATGTTTTTATATTGATATCGGCATCGAGTGTGTAATAAGGCACCTGCACATGGCTGGTGTGCAAATGCTCTTCCGTAGGAGTTAAGATGACTAGAGTTAGTCTTCTGCCTGACTTATATACATCATAGCAAGAAGCCTCATGAAAGGACTTTCTTTATAACAGGCATTTCCACCATTAAGCTAAAAACCTTTCTACTAATAAGTAATTATTCCCTAGGGCCAGGATGTGGGTCTTCAAAGCTGCGTAACGGCAGACGACTATGAGAACAACGGTCACAGCTACACGCTACGCAACTTGTCACCTGGCAACTACAGCGTGGAAGTCACGCCGATCACCATGGCCGGCGCCGGCAACGTCTCCGTCGTATTCCCGCCTATTTTCATACCGGTATATTCTTTCATTATTGACTTCGAAGATAATTACGATTTTGATTATATGAACTAGACTACAAAAGATGTAATAACGTGATAATCTTCATCTTCATCATAGCCTTTTTATCGTCCCACTGCAGGGCACAGGCCTTGAGCGTTAATCACTACGCTTGCCCAATGGTAACCTTGTCTTGGGTAAATGAAGACAGTAAATAACGGCTAGACGTCGTATATGCTCTTTAGACCCCGTCACATTTTTTCTCATTTTACTCTTTCTAGTTCGATATTTGAGCAGGTTTTAAACTTTCCTTTAATTCACAGGAGAGGACGGCCGAAGCCGCGTACGAATGGATCTGGGGCGTTGTGGGTGGCTGTATGATAATGTTCTTAGTCCTGGGTGGAGGCATTTGGTACGCAAGGCGTGGTCTCTTGCCGTCAGCCGAGGCCAACAAGTTGTTTGCAAGCGTGAACCCCGAGTACGTGTCCACAATGTACGTTCCTGATGAATGGGAGGTGCCTAGAGCATCGGTCGAGTGCGTTCGCGAACTGGGACAGGGTTCTTTCGGAATGGTGAGTTCATTAGACATTTTTATCTACATAACCACCGACAAATGAATTTATTCAATACGTAATATAAAATTATGAATTCTATTTTACCTATAGGTTTACGAAGGCATTGTCAAAGGCATAGAAAAAGGAAAACCGGAGACTAGGTGTGCCGTTAAAACTGTCAACGAGCACGCCACGGATCGGTAAGCAGATTATACTTTTAACTTTTTAAGACCACCTATTTTTTATATAGTTCCTTGTATATATTTTTTAATGGTCCAAATGTAAGTATATAGTCCCCATGTTGTAATATAGTCCTCATGCAGTACGTTTATTAATAAATGACAAAATTTGCCTGCAGGGAGCGGCAAGAGTTCCTGAACGAAGCTTCAGTGATGAAGGCATTCGACACGTTCCACGTGGTGCGGCTGTTAGGCGTGGTGTCGCGCGGACAGCCCACGCTGGTCATCATGGAGCTCATGGAGTTCGGGGACCTCAAAACCTACCTCCGCTCCCATCGCCCTGATGCTGATGCATCGCTGCCTAGAAAAGGGGGGAATGACCCGCCTTCACTGCAAAATATATTGCAGGTATGATAATAGCTATCAATTTACCAAGAGACCCTTTGCCAACAAATGGGTAATATGGCGAATTATGACCTACGCACATGGTATGTCGTGGTTGAGGATTTACTTTTTTGCTAAGGGACATTTAAACTTATCTCGTAGGAATACGACAATAGGTAGGCGGAATAAATAGTAGACGTCTGTTATTATGCGTCCGGAATACAGCGTTTGGTTATTTAAAGAAAGCAACTTAATGTATTAAAACTAAGATTAATTTAACAATATTTTTTTCTTCCAGATGGCTATTGAAATAGCCGACGGTATGGCTTACCTATCGGCCAAAAAATTCGTGCACCGCGACCTCGCGGCGCGCAACTGTATGGTCGCCGGAGACCTGACCGTGAAGGTCGGGGACTTCGGCATGACCAGAGACATATACGAGACTGACTATTATAGGAAAGGCACCAAAGGCTTGTTGCCGGTGCGCTGGATGAGCCCGGAGAGCCTCAAAGATGGGGTAAGTGTAACACTGGTGTATTTTATTCGAAACTAGCTGTAGATCTTGAGGAATGTAGTTCCTGCTTCTGTTAACCCCTAATGCACATTTTTTTTTTTTGTTGGAAAGCTGTAATTTGTATTTATCACCAGACAATTTAATTTAATTTTTAAATCGGTTTATATTGAAATCTTATACTCACCGTGCTCTCTCCCCAGGTGTTCTCGAGCAGTAGCGACGTGTGGAGCTACGGCGTAGTGTTATGGGAGATGGCGACGCTGGCCATGCAGCCGTACCAGGGCCTGTCCAACGAGCAGGTGGTGCGCTACGTGGTGGAGGGCGGCGTGATGGAGCGGCCCGAGCACTGCCCCGACCGCCTCTACGAGCTCATGCGGGCCTGCTGGGCCCACCGGGCCCCGCTGCGGCCCAGCTTCCTGCAGCTGGTGGCGGACCTGGTGCCCACCGCCATGCCGCACTTCCGCGGCCGCTCCTTCTTCCACACGCCGCAGGGGCAGGAGATGTACGCCTTGCAGCGCACAGCTATGGGTATGTCCTCTCTCACGCTATAAATTACTTCTCTGTATACTGCTCCTTAACACCAAGATTAGCTGTTATAAAACTGTTAATAGACCGCATTTTCTAGGGACTTTATTGTGATAAGACCAATGAACTAATCATTTTTCAATGTTTGCGCGGTCCTGATCGTTATGACTTAAACACAATAAGCTGGGTACTCACTTAGTAGTGTAGCACGTAACGTATCAGATACGGTATCAAGTGAGTACGTAGGCACGAGCCCGCTGCGAGCCGCTCGCGCGTGGAGCGCTGTAAGCTCGCAGTGACCCGCCGAGTGGCGGCTTCACCGCGAACACAAAGGCGGCTCGCAGTGTGCTCGTGAGGACCGTGGACGAGCCGTACCCACTTGCAGGTTGATACCGTATCTGATACGTTACGTGCTACACTTCTAAGTGAGTACCCAGCTATAGACGGCGTTCTAAGCATTGATTCACAACGACAGTGTGTTTTTAAAAATTTCCAAATTCTGTAGTACCTACTTAGTAATGCTAATGTGTAATCTTTATCAACCATATATGCAAATTTGATTTACCTAGTGTTCTGGTCTTCATCAGCAAATGATAACATTTGTTGCTAGTACGAATCTATTCTTATTTAACTCGAGCCCGCTTTTCTGTTCCCTTCGTTGCGCTCCATAGAGACGTGTGCCGAGTCGGAGGCACGCTAACCAAACGTAAGTAGCGGTCACTGTTTGCATGTTTAACGTTCAGATGCGTGCGGGACACTTGTTATCATTTCCTGAGTGACCATGAATCATTTGTAGTGCCAGTAATTATTAATTTGCAACACCGACTTTATTGGTAAGCCGATCATAATACCCAAATTATTATATTTGGCTATTACCAACGTGTACTGAGACGTTCCGTACAAGTTAGAAAAATGTTGTCCTCGTCTTTTTGCTGTCCTACGCTTTAGAGTGATCTAGAATCGAGTAGATTTTGGTTGGATTACATATCAATAGAATTCCACCTTCATCCCATTCGTTGTTATTAATTTTCCCGCACTGCAATTTTCCCGCACTGCAATAGTTTGCGATACGAATAGGCTTTCAAGAGTTATAGGATGATTTTTTAAAAAATGACATACAGCTAAGCAGTAGGTATTGTCTTTTCTCGGGGTCGGTATATCTGACGTGTGTGCTGGTTCCGCAGAGGAGGAGCAGGAGCTGGCGGAGGTGAACGTGGGCGCGGTGGCGACGGGCTCGGGCTCCAACCTGTTCGGCGTGTCGGGGCGGCTGGCGTCGTGGGTGCGCGAGCTGTCGTCGGTGCGGTCGCGCGGCTCGGACGACGCGGCCGCCGAGCCGCTGCAGCCGCTGCACGCCGACCTCAAGCCCGCCAACGGCGTGCCGCCCTCCGCCGCCGGCTGCTAGCGCCGCCGCCGCCGCCACACACCGCATCTACCTCAGGACTCTTCGAATCCTAGCCTAGTGTAAATACCGTAATGTCGTCCGACGAGCGGGGATCGTCTCTCCACCCGGAACCCGACCCGCGTTTGCAACGTGCGGGACGGACTTCCGACTTAATCGTACTGAACTCATATTAGGGAGAGGCGCTGCATCTCCACGCATTTATTAGTCGACCGCGCCGGGGCCGGTGCGACGCTGGACAGTTTGTGTGAGGAGTGAGCCCTCCGCGGCGATGCATTTTTTTCGTCTGACGATTCGTTTTCATATCAGGGAAGTAATATTTTTGCTGAGACGATATTAAGTGAGTCGATTTGTCTCGACGTGAATCCTATATAGTTTACCTCGACGTTATTATATAGTTATAATCGGTGTCACTTGTGACATAGCCTATTAATGTTAAGTTTACCGTTTAAGATGTAAAAGCGTGTATAGTTTTATGTAGGCGAGATCGTGTACAAATTATTTTTATTGAGTTTTTGACATACGTTTCTATTGTTTCTGAGGTAAAATTCAATTTGTAACGGGTGTCAAATTCGTTGAAGTTGTTATGTTGTTGTGCCGAGTACTTTTGTTACAACTGTACTTGCGATATGAATTTGCCACTTGTCCTTATCGATGCAAAATGAGCTTGCTTATAATACTCAACTGTTGGATATGCCGCTTTATATATCAAGTTATTTTTTTACTTCTCTAATGAATTTCACATGTTCGATTAAAATTTTATTGACCACCAAAGATTTGGAAACTAAATGTCTAAATTTACATTTTTTTTAATGCTGTTTCGTATTGCAGCTGTGTTATCAAAGTTTGCAAACATCATTAGACAATCGGATTATATGCATTTGCATATGCAAACATGCGGTGTTTTTACATAATTATTTATTTAACTGTGCATATTTTTGGGGGGTAAATATATCACGCCTTTTGCGATAATGAAGTGAATCTGCCGATAGTGAGATGCTGTGTGTCTCACGAAAACTGGCCTAACGGGATGATTGAATGCAAACAAATGAGAAATTAAACCAGAATATAAATTTTAACTAGATTTTGATAGTGCATTATTGTATGCATATTTTGTAATTTGGATAGTGCATTATAATCCGATGTCTAATAATTATATTATTGTATTAGAGTAATTATACAGGGTCGTTTCAAATTAGTTGTAACTGGTTTTAGTAGGAACATGAAGCAACACCTATAGTTTAGTCATAATCGTAAGTTTAAACGAGCAGACGAAGAACGTGTTACTTAGTGTTGCGACCTATACGTATCGATAATTTATATTGCACGAACTACTGCCAGAATGGATATGTTCTCATGTAGTTTGTACAAACGAGTACTTACTAGTACCAGTTAAGTGACAACAAGGATTTCAAATGACTTCAAACCGCAACAATTTATTATCTAACAACATAATATTATTTTGTATGAATGACTTTAATTTTATTGTATGTTAAAATGTTGCAGTTATTCTCAATTAGAATTTACGCTGATAACAATGTGTTGCCCATCGACTAAAATGCAATAGTATACCTGCCACTTATAATTACTATATCGCATACTATCATTCATTACATAAAATATTTACACAAACCAAAGTATATGAAATGTGTTAATCAGTGAAGTGTACATCTAGCCACAACGCATGTCAGTATGGAAATAATTCAATAGGTAACTGAAATAGCTTATGTAATGCGAATATATTTGTGTATGTAAAGTAATATTAAAGAGAGGTTAAATGAGAAGATATACATATTATGTAGTCTTAAAGTTCAACTTTAATTGTGTTCATATTTTTCCATTTAAATTTAAATAGTTACAGTTTTTATAAGAATTTAGTTCACTGAATTATATCTGTAGTAAAGCAACGTAATAATTAGGTATAATGTAACTATGTAGTTCCTTTTATTTTTGTTCACATTTATTGTGCAGTGATTTTTGGCAGCAAGTTTATGTAGATATTATTGACTTTGTTAATTTAATTACTTACATAACGAGAAATAGACATAGTCGTGGGGTGAATTTATGATGGTTTGTATATGAATTTACAATTGTTTTAATGTATCTAAAGAAATACCTAAATTGACAGCAATTACTCTAGTTAAATATAACTATGACAAGCAAGTGTTCGCTTCATAATCGTAATTAACTGTAAAAATATTGTTATAATATACATTCAACCAAAGTTAGACTCCAATTATATAGAACAGTGGTGGACATTAGACCCCAGCGGCGTCTCGCGGCTGGGGTCTGGTGTAGCAGCAGTTACTGTAACGATAATGTGGTATAAGGGTTTAAACGAGTGCCTTCAGACATCCAGCCTTCATGCAGCAGGTTTGTTGATTGTGTGCGCTACCGCCGCGCCTGCATTACTCTCTATTTGTTTTATACATCATTGATTTATAAGTAACGCTAGAATTTCGATACAAATATTTTCGATAGCATTTAAATTGTTATTATTTAAACACAATCAAGAACCTGTGCCACAGGAATCAATTCAGCTCGGTTGGCTATGGATATAGGCGATGTATTACGAATGGCTTACCGATAGTATTTTATTTAAGTCGTTGACCACCTTTTTATTGAGAACTAGTAATAAATCAGGTAAAAAGTAATGTAAGTAATACGTCGGGCGTTAGAGGGAGCGGAGACCTGGTCGGACTGGGACTAGTACATGTTTGTGTTGTCGGGGGCACAAGGCACGTTGCATCACTGATTCAACCATTTAAGAAGGATATAAAGTATCTTCGTTGAAACCGAAATCAAAATATTGTTTTACTTATGTGTAAATTTTGCATAGTGCCTTTTGCTCAATTATGAGGAATGTCGTAGGTAGGTACGGTAGGTTAAGCGTAACCTAAATATATTAGAACTATAATTTAGTTCGATTTAAATTATTCGCGAATATTCCAGTAGAGTGAGACGAACATAGCCCCACCAATCAGCAGGTCACTGCACTGGAATGTTGCGCGGCCGACGTGGAGTGTAGTGTCGCGAGCGGAGACCAGCGCACTCGCACAGCGGCACTCGCCTCGCTGCACTCGACAGCGCCTAGTCTTCCCGAGTAGCATTACTGAGTGGTGCGGGGGGTGAGTGCGGCCATGTCTCGCACAACGTTGCCTCACACAGTTCCTGCGAACTGTGCCTACTGTCGACCTTTGTTACTTACGCTCTTGTTTTATCAGTATTCGTTTCATTGTGATTATCACTATACAAGGCAGTTACATTACCTCATTTTTAGTGATTATAATATTATGCATAAATTATTGACTGATAAAATAATTTCCAAATGATTTATTTCCTTGTGTGAATTGTGTATGTTTTGTATAAGTGTCGGGGTAGCGTTGTGCTATATGCTCAATTTAGATACAATTTCACCAAACGATTGAGATAGTGTACAATTTTATATAATTAATTTAATAAAAACCGAGTACCTATTAATAATTTTAATATTTATATTAATAAAAAAGTTATAAAAAATTGTAATAAATAGTTTTGATACCCTGCATCCTTTATCACCTTTCCTTTGTTTGGATGTTTAAAATCTCCTGATTTATTAATATATTGAATGAACAAGTTTCTAAAACTGTAATTTCTTTTTCGGAGGCTTTTTGACTGGCACAGGTTTTGGTTGTACTTTCGGAAGCTCCTTTTCCTCTCTGATTCTCTTCAAATCAATCATTAGCGGTTTCCGAAGTATTTTTCCTGGTACCCTACAGCCACAAGGCACATCCTTTGCGTAGCGCGTTAATAAGCAAGAGGTTCTAAAGCAGCCTTCGTCGCCGTTATCTTTTAACTTTCTCAAGAAACGTATGTAGTGATTAGGTAGTCCATGTTCTCTGGCACCCATTAAAATAACCTGTTTGTATGACCACGACGGCCACCGCTCTACGGGAATAATATCCCGATTGCCTCTAGGCAGAGGATTTACTTTTTGAATATACGTCCGACACCGAAACGTTCCCATATAGGGGGTGAGGACTTCAAGATATTTTACATAAAACTTTCTTGTGTCAATATCCTTTTGGCTGAAACAAAAGTATGTTTTCAAGGTGCGTAAAGTCGACGTAATTTAAAAAAGAATAGGAACCGGAATACTTTCTTCTAATATTGTGGCCTACAACTAACTGAATAACCACTTTTTTATGATGCTAAAACAGAACCTGTCTTTCATATGAATAGCCCATATTGCTGGATGAGCTTCAACTTACTTGTCGAGATTTTCAAGGTCGTCTTTATGTAATCTCCATATGACACCCCAAACATGAGCATTAGCCGTGGGCACTAGAGTGCCCACAGGACCTCCCCAAAACTGTGAGTATTTGAGGAAGTCCAATCTATAGTTCTACAAACACAAAAATACAGTTTTAACTTTCACTTATATATTCACAGTAGGTATTTAAGTTTATTTAAGCACATACGTCCAGTCGCGCGATAGACACAAATTCTGCAGATGGGTTGTGCATTCTTATTTGAAACTTTAATAAATTAGCAGCATATGCGAAATACAGAAACGTGTCTGGTTTGTAAATATCTGATTTAATCATTTTTGTAGATAGGTATACAGTAGCCTTATTCGCTAACTCTACTGACAGCTCGCAGATATCATCAATTGGTAAAGTGTACATCAGTAAATTGTCAAACAGCTATTTTCTTATTCGCTAACGCCAGTTACCAAATGAGATGACGTCATCAGCATCGACACAGGCTGATATCCACCATGACTCATTTTGACAGCGGTTTCTGTATCGATAAACGTTATATTGCGATTCCGTAAGCCCAGTGGACATCAAATTGATAGCCAATGTCATTTTTTGAAATACACTACAAATAGCAGTGTTTTATGCCTCATCACTGGGATGTCTATACTATATTGTTGCATCAGACATATTAGATTTCTCTAATTTTGCGATTCCAATAGAAATACAAACCCTGAGTCGTTTCCTTTATTTTTTGATAGTGTTATTTTTATTTGTATTATTTTAATTTGTTTTATCTTTCTTTGTGTGGAATAAAAATTTCGCGTGTATTTTTGCTGGCATTTGTGGAATAAGAGACAAAACGAAGTTTATCCAGAATCCAGAAACGTCGTATGCGAGATTGCAATAATTCTCTGGATTTACGGGAGAAGGAATTCATGGCAAATTTCCGTATCAACAAATCAAGGTTTCAGCGAGTTTCGGCAGAGTTACGTCCGTTTCTGCAACGTGCTCAACAAAACACTGCTGTTGCAATTGAGCTAAAAGTAAGAATTTATAACGTAAAAAGTTAAATAAATACCAATATTACATAATTTGATGTTACTAATTTGCAGCATGTCTCAACCTTCATTTAGTAAGTGAGGTAACCGATGCTCTCAATGTATGGGACGACCTACTCAAGTACGTAAAGTTACCTTCCTGTAGTGTACCAATTTTTGTTTTGCATGCAAAACATAGGAATCTACGTATCAAAATATTGTTTACGTTGTAAAATTTATAATAACTACAATACTCACAATATTCTCAGTTAAAATATTGTTCAACCACACGGAATTTTAGACACCAAGTTCACACACAATAGAAAGCAAATACTGAATTTTACCGCCACAGATTGTTTTTAAACATATAACACGCTGAAAATAAAGCGTTCTCTCAAACGTAGTAATGTAATGCTAATAGGGTATTTCCTACTTAGCAGTATAATAGTCGATAAAAAAATAGAGTTGTCAAGTTGTCATCGTAGTTTTGGCGTCAGCAACCGTGTAACGATATCCACCGATATCCACTTCATGCGATACAGAATACCAATGTTTTGAACTTATAGGTTGACATCAAAGTTCCGATGACAACTGAGGCCAGTTGACATCTGAGAATTCGAAAGTTAGCGAATAAGCTAGCTGATATCAAAACTATGTGCTTGAAGTATGACCATATCAAAGATATCAAAGAAGATTTTGACAAGAGCAACGATTGAAACTTTGACTAATAATGACGCGTGGCTAGACAGCCAGAAACCCCTTTTTGATAGCTGCAATAGGTATATAGTACCTACCTAAGTTTTTAAGTAAACTTAGCTAGATAACCATGTAAACTGCCTCTTTAGTCTAGTTTGTTGTTCCATAGCGCGAATGCAGTGCACGAGGTCTCGGTTTCACTTCCCGAAATCGCTTTGTGGGTTTTAGAAAGTACCATAAAGCAGACCGGACTCTGGAAGTTGATGATAGATGCCTACGCCCGTGCATCTGAGAGCACGTTGTTGGTCCTGCGTCTGATCTCTCTCCGCTCGTGTCGGATTGCCGACCCATCGGGCTATGAGAGTAAATGTATGTATGGTTCTCGCAAAACTTCATGGACGTTACAAAGAAATTCCGAGCACAAGTACGTGCCCTCACCTCCTCCATGTGGCCCATACCCCTCCCTCACCTCCGCCACCGGCTGCTACGGTATATGTTACGAGCGCAATATGCGCGAGACGAAATTGATTTTCTGTTTATACTACGGTCTTATAATTAAGTGGTCAAATTGATTTTTGTAAAACGTGACCATAAAAAGACTACACTATACCTAATATAGGTAATCAACATTTTATCATGTTCTCTCAGGAAATGGAATGATAGAAGAAAATAAAAGAAGTGCTAAGTTTAAAATTATTCATTTTGTAATCACAGTGTAATTGTATATGTTATTTAGATATATTTTTTCAATTATAAGTTTAGAACATCGAAAATAATTTATTTTAACTATAATCAAGAACTTCTGTTGAGCTTCTCAATCATTTTAGGAGAGGCTTCTTGTCCATTATTTGGAATTTTCTTGAGTTCATTAATGTAATCTTCTGGCAGGTTGCACTCGATTGCACCATTAATAATGCAGTCCAAGTATGTTATGCAGGGTCTTCTATCTAGTGGCAGTTCTTCACCAGGTTTTCTTTGTGGAGGATTGATTGTCTGTTGGTATGTTCGGCAATCCACAGATGATCCATTCGGTAGAATAACTTTCACAGTTTTAGCAAAATACCAATTGGTATCAACTCCTTCTTGCCTAAAAGTAATGGAAAATATAAATAAACAAAATATCTATTTTGTATGATTATAAAATATTTTGACTGTTTGCATGCTTACTTGTCCAAAGCTGGCATGTCATCATTATGCAATCTCCATATAGCCCCCCAAATGTGCGCACCGGGTGTAGGAACTATCGTTGCTGATGTACCTCTCCAGTGTTCAGAATATTTGATAAAATCAAGCAAGTGATCCTAAAAAATAAAAATAAATTAGATAAATAAAATTACATAAACTAAACATATAATAACATAAACTATTACTAAAGTGGATGTTCAGTACCTATCCAGGATATATTACATTATCTACAGTTATAATTGGTTCAAAGAAGATATGCCTTGACACCCCAAACTCTTCTATTTCTCTATCATAAAATAATATTACATCTTTTGACAGTAAATAGCGTCTGAACTAAAGTATGTACACTACATAATATGTATAATAGGAAATGTCAATATCACTTGAGTAATATATTGAGCAACTTACATTCAATTGACCAATTCCTAGGAATTTTGCTGAAGGATTGTTAATGTGAATCCTTTTTTTCAGTAAATTACTTCCATAAGCAAAGTAAAGAAAAGTATTTTCAATCGGCTGAAACATGGTTACAAGAATAATTTATAAAGTATGTAATTGGGTATGTACGTACGGTATTACGTTGTGTTACTTGGAATACGTAAGTTTACCGAGATAGATCATTTTTTATCTAAATCCAACCAAAACATTATTTTCTTATTTGCTGTCACTGTCATTTTTGTGTCATGTCATGTGCAGTGTAGCCAGTGAAAAATTACATTTCCCTGCAACTTTTCCGATTCTCTGGACCGATATTTTGTAGTCACGTGCAGTGGAGGGATGCTGTCTACCTTTCCTTCCTCATTGAGGCTGCCCGTGACCGGTATGGTTGGCTCGCACTGGCGTTCACAGGGGAATACTTACGTTCAGCAGAGGTCGGCAATAGCCTGATTTCCCGCTATTTCCCCGTGAACATTTAAATTATAATGCAAGTACACATTAAAGTATTACAATTTTTGTCATACTTTATTTACCGCAAATCAGGGATAGAAAGTAATTTTAAAATGGCTCTTTCATTTTTTTTGCTGTATATTGACGCAAAAAAAGCCAAGATTAAAATCTTTAAACCCAGAGATTGACATAAAAAACTGCCTATTTGAAGTCTCTCGCATCTTTTGCTATAGGCTCTTCGACAAATAAATTGATGCTAAGCTTAGCGGTGGCTCAGATTATTGCGCGAACCACTGTGCAGCACAGATTTTTTTAACCTATTCAGCGGATGGGTAACAATGCTTGGAAGTTATTATAAATATCAGTAAAACAAAATTTTCATATTCCATCTATATTTTTAAAGACTTTGGCACTGCCATGTTTAGCTACGCAATACTTCACAGTAGCGTAAACTTTCAACAGTCTTCGTTCTACAGCTCTGTAGTGATCATCAGTAGTTAGCTTTTCTCCTTGAAATGAAGCTAGCAATTTTATTGTCTCTGTTAAGCTCCCGCCAGATACAAGTTCCAAAGTTTGCCAGGTTGAGGATGATATCCTGGAACAAAATATTTCATTACTAAGTACTTACAGTTAATGAGTAGAGCCAATAACATTTTTTTTATGTAGTAGTACTTACATGCAACACTGGTAGAGAGGAGCTAAAATGTCGATTTCGTCTAGCATAGGATTGCCTAGCCCTTTTCCATTATCCAACAGGATAATTTTATTTTTGTACACTTCGTACCGATGTCTATCTCCATTTTGTATGAGAAAATCAATTATAGATATGTCAATTAAATTAAGTATTCTTTTTGTGCTAAGCATCATTGAGACTTTTCTGAAAAAAAAAAGATTAGAGGTAAAAACATAGCATTAAATAGGTAAATATATTATCCAGTTTTATGTTATAAGACTTTAAAATCAATACTCACTTACAAAAGTCAAAATCATTTTCCCACTCCATTTTCATGTTATTATATGATCGCCTCCATGGTGATTTGTTAACTTTAAACTGTTTATCTAAGTACAATATGGCCGCTCCTTCAATTTCCCCCTTATTGTCAGGGCATACAGTCTCATTTACCTTGCAGTAATAACACTTGCCATAAATACACACCAATCCTTTATCTGAAAATTATGGCAAATAATGATGTGGCTGTTTGATTGAATTAAAACCATTAAAAAAGGTTATACCATTAAACCATTAAAATATGTTGATAGCAATTTCTCTGTTCTCATTAGTATTTACACTTAATGAAAAATGGCGCGAAACTACTCACCATTTTTTACCATAGTCCTTTTCAATCCGGCAGCAGCATGAGCTAAAATATCTTGATTGAAATGAATCCTTCTTATGACAGATGGAGCCACCCACTTATAGTTTAAAACCATAGCTAGGTAATATGTGAACACCTCGGAGTTGTGGCGGTCATACCCTGCGTAAATATTGCCTCTTATAACATCACTTACATTATACCTCTTTGGTTTGAAATACAGCTTTTGTTTGCCCTAAAATATTATAAAAAGATCATAGATACATAGACAACAATATTGGGCATTGTGCAAAATGGAGGGAAAATTAGATATTAGGATGATGATGATGATGAGTTGTATTATTAACAAACCTGCAGCAGAAGTAAGAGCTTTAGTTGTGTCCCCTTTGGAGCATTATCTGCAAGTGCTATCTGTGAGGAGCGCATGGCTTGCAGTATCTCACCAGCTGCACCATCCTTGTATGGGAACAAGGACTCCTCATCTGCCCACTGTAATTGTAATGATGATGGTTAATCAAAATATTTGTATAGTAATAGTGTGGGTGTGTAGTTGGTAAGTTTGTCATGTAAGAAGACAAAAGATTTTAAGTTAATAAGATTTTGAATTTCATAGGTGTTTCTGTGTGAAGAAGCCTGTGCCTCGAAGTGGGAATGGGTACTAGGTAGATGATGATGAGGTTTCAATAATTAAAGTAACAATTTAAAAAATAAAATATGCATAGCAACTCATTTCAGAACTTGCCAAAAATAAAGCCCGGTACTTACATTTTCAACAGTTTGCCAAACACTTTTTGAGTTAGTTCCAGAAGAATTAAATGAACTGATTAAACTTTTTTGTACAGGTAGGAATTTGGAATTTTTGTTATGATATTGACTGGGTAAACGGTTTAGGAAGTCGTTTATTTCTCTTATTACAGGCGGAATAGGGTCTGATTTAACTATAGGCAATTTGAAAGTAGCAGGCTTGTGTTCAGTGCTAAGGATGTAGAAAAAATATATGTTGAGAGCCACCAGTAACAGCAGGAATAGGGAAAAACCAAAGATACAGTTCATCGACATACTTCATCTCACTATAATTTTACATTTGGTCAGTATAAATGTAATTGCCATGAACACAAATATTCAGTGACGCAAGCATTAACCTGCACGGTTAATAATTTTTGGCTCGCACTTTAAACTTGCCCTTGTTCCGAGTATAAATAAAGTTTATTGTTGGCATAAAAGATTCAATTCTATTTTGTAAAAATTGATAAATTGAAATTAATAAAATTTACTCAACACGCAATCCTTAATATTGTGATCTTCATTATAAATACCTTCACATTAATTCACATATTAATCCACAGTTTATTTTATTTAAAAATGTAAACAAGATGTGAACAGGATAAGAAGCGGGTGGGTGGGGTTCATTCACTCGCCTTATGTCAGTGTCAATGTCAACATTGTCAACACATGGCAATACTTAATAGTGTCAGTTTCAGTGTTGCCAGGGCTCCTGAGAGTGTGATTATAGCTGTTTGAAGATAGGGTTGTTCAGCCGCTATTGAAACACGTAAAAAAGAGCCTAAAGGTTTTTTTGGATTCTCGCAGCCGACTGCACATGCCTGAACTGCATGAAGTCGGCCGCAGCTGCACTTAAACGTATTTACTTACATGAAACCGTATGAAGTTTGCTATTGGTCTGTCATTTGGTCAAGGTATTTGGTAGTTTGCTCTACAATCATATTGCAATCGTAAAACATTTGCAGACAATATGATTCATTATTGAATCACAGAAAAGGATAAAAACGTTTATTTAAAAGAAAAAATAGCTGAATGCCACATGCGCTTCAATCGTACTAACACAAATGCATCAAAAATTACTTTGAGGTAGGTACATATTTATAATCGCGATTGATATGATCACGAGTCACGACGAAGATTATAGGTACTCTTACATAGAGATTACTAGTCAGATATGTAGGTACCTGCTCTTTACATACATACATATATTAGAATACAATAAAACAATCTTAGAATGAAAAATGATTATTAGGTATATTTAAATAATTTAATTCATATCACAGCATAAACATGTTTATGATAGAGACCGTGTATTGATTAAAAAGGATAACCAAGTTGTTCTCTTCTCTCTTTGGTAGCCATTTTCCCGTTGGTGGGGAATGAGAAAATAAAGCCAATATATTCAGCGGGTAGACGCGATTCAATGGCACCCAGAGCGATAACCTGAAACACAATAGTTGTAGCTATTAGTTCTAGATATACTTAGGTAACTAGCATTGTTCCTAAGTTTTTAATTAATGATACCTATACCTACTCAATAAATCATGAATATTGATTTATCGATTCATGAATAAGGAGGTAAAAATATAAAGTGCTAGTCTTTACAATATGCACGTGCACGTGAAAATGAAGGTAGGTATATAAACCTATGTGTGTATACTGAATCATGTCGATGAATTTTTTTTAATTATTTATTTTCTTATGTGCTAAGAGCACAATTATAGCTTGTAAGGTTGACGCATTTCAATGTGGAGTAGGACTTACCTCAAGGTACGTGTTAGAAGGTCGTCTTTCTGGAGGTAAATCCCATGGATTTACAGTTATGTTAGGGTTATGTACTTCTATGTAGGTGCGGGCGACTAAATTCTGGCCATTTCGCGTTGTTACAGTCACGTTCTTTGGGAAGTACAGTCCCTCAGCCACGCCTTCTTGACTGCGAAATATAAAGATAATTTGCATTATTGATAATTATATCCTCATAATAATATCATAATGAGGAGATAACATCATTGATCTCTTGACCGTGGTATCAAAAGATCGACATACCTTATCACAAAAGCGGAATAATTTCATATCGAGAAAAGGCCTGAGCACTGACCCACAGCCTTTAACTAAATCTTGTGTCAAGGAAAATAGAGCATTTTCATCGCAATTTCTTCTGTACATTACGCAAGTATACATCATGAGACGGGGAAGTAATATATACCTACATATGTATGTGTATCCAAACAGTGGGGTTATGTCGGAAAAGCACTCACTCGTCAAGGTGATGCATCTGGTCGTTACTGATAGTCCACACAGCGCCCCATACTTCTTTACCTTCTTCCTCCACTATGGTAGCCACCGCGCCCTGCCATGCCTCCGTTTGCATGTTAAAATCCAGTCTATAATCCTAATATAACAAAATATTCTTAAATCTTTGATGGGAAGGGGTTGGGATATCTCATATATCTCTATTTTAAGAGATCTTCAATTGATTAACTTATTTGTTTTAAAAATAATATAAATCACTAGCTTGTTAAAGATAACCGACTAACACGCAGTGAAAATCTTCTTACTCTTTGTAGGTCAGTAGGTCCTAGCCCTTAGGTACAAAATAGTTCATAATTTAATCTCGCGTGAATATTGTTAATGATTCTAGTGACCTAGTAACATATAGTGTCAAGGTGCAAGTGCCCCTATCTATAGGCATGTACCTACTGAAAAATCTAACAATCATAGGCATGTCGGATTCGGAACATCAACACCATACTAAGGAAAGCCGAATCACTGAATCATAATATATACCTCTCCACGTACTTTATATAAGTACTTAAAGATTGAATAAGATTATAAAAAATAACTCAATAACAAGAGGGAAGCATTTTCAGTATTATTTGGTACTTATTGGGTGGTAATGGGCTAATTCACTAATTTCATTGCCACTCGACGCACACTAGGGCCCACTTGCATTGTTTACAGTAATAGGTACTAATGAGTTCCCGAATTCACGAGCATCACTAACTTCTAGTGAGTTAGTTAGGTAGCACTTACCTTCAATTTGGCGGCGCTGTAGAAATTCGCAGATGGATTTTGCACATGCAACCTTTTTGTCAATAGATTACTGCCGTAAGCAAAGTAGAAAAACGTTCCTTCAGGACTCGGCACCAAATCAAATTCACTACTATAAACATGGTTAAATAAACAGACGAATATCAAAGTTAAAACTGTTTGAGCCTTCATTGTCGCACGCGGATCGATCGAAGACAAGATGTGAATTGAATTGCACTGGCTCTGATTCAAACTTATAACCTTTGTCGTGCTATGTATTTTCAGTGGCAGGTCATGCTATATACTAAGTCTTCAGTGGGTGAATCTACATACTTTATACACGTCATGAAATGTGAAGTGTGACGATTCTGCGTTACGAAAACATAATATTGTTAGGCATAATTAGATGACAATGACGTGTCGAATATGCCTAATGGTATATAAGGAAAATTTTGCAACTAGGTAGGTGATTGACTAGTGAAATAATGATCGTATTTTTAAGGCAAACAGCAGTGCATCTGCTGTGTTTTATGGCCTGTGGAATCGCTTTAGAAAACAAAGTTGTGAATCAAAATATCCTTCGGTATGCCATAATATTATCGAAGTTTACGGAACACTTACTATTGTTTGATCATGACTTTTCAATTCTATTATGAACCATAGCAATTCATATCTACGCAATTGTATTCTAAACGGTTTTAATTTTTATACAATACAATCGCCTGGGCTTATCTGCAAAATTATTTTATTGGATAGGTACCTACGTTAAAATTGCCAAAGCTACTGAAGGCAATAAGAAAATGCACAGTTTACATTTGAGACATAATGTAGTAATGGTCTAGTAATGGTAGTAATGATCTTGTATTGGCGTCATTAATCTAAGTAAAAATATCGAGTCTATCAGATTTTCTACCTTACCTACTTATCATATAGTGACTGCTTCACGTGGTTTTACTTACGAACTACATACCATCCGTACAATAAATATTTCTATTTTTTTATATTATCTTTAGCCCTCAATTTTTTAAAGTCTCTATCTTGGGCGCTTTAAATAAGATTGATTACTTTTCATTTTCACGTTTGTTACATCAAATGAAAGGTAATTTTTATCATGTTAAATAATATAGGTAGATGTTGATACATAGATACCACTATCCAACTACGCGATGGCAAAAAATGATTATGTGTTTATTAGTGTATTTGATGCGGCAGTAAATGTTTATATCCACTGCTTACAGTGGATATCAACATTTGAACATGAAGGCACACAATGTACTGCAGACTTTATAAAATTATAGGTCCCAATTAAATAAATAATACGCTACAAAATAAAAATAATCATAGATGTAAAAGCTATGTCTATGACGGCAATGTTTCGTCAATATTCATTTGGCAGTTTTTAAACATAGGATAACTCACACACATTAGTTAGACACTAATAGAAATCTTGATCTGTCAGTTTTA
Source organism: Helicoverpa zea (assembly GCF_022581195.2). NCBI lineage: Eukaryota > Metazoa > Arthropoda > Insecta > Lepidoptera > Noctuidae > Helicoverpa > Helicoverpa zea. Next base: position 10,494,079 of record NC_061452.1, on the reverse strand, counting down.
CGAGTGAGTAATTTTGAAATAAAGAATTAAATTAGGCACAAACTCAATTACATAATAGATCATGTAAACTGATTCATAAATACTAGCTAATTAATTAATATGCAGACTTCGTTTCTAGACAGTTGACGAAAACACTTACTTTTACATAGGTCAAAAGACTTTTGTTATTCATTGTAAATTATTTTATGAGGAAGTAGGTAAGTTTCTATATATATAATATATACTAGGTAAGTATCTAAGCACTAGGTATCTATGTAGATGTATTAGGTACCTAATTACGGAATAGGAAAATGTTCGCATTTCATATTACGTACGCGGCAGATAGTAAGTGGTTATGTCGTGTCAAGTAGGTTTTCCCATCTTGGTATCCTGAAAACCCATATATGGTCTACATCACTACTCTATTCACCAATAGAAAGGATATTATTCACGATTGTAACAACCTTTCCTTTGGGTAGAAGTCACAACTTCCAATAAATCAATTGGGAAGTAGGAAAATTATATTTATTAAATCACACATCCGCTACTTCAAGTTCAACCGCAATAAATCATAAAGGGAAATCTCTTTCCATACATTAAACGACGTACTTTACCAGCAACGTAGTATAAGTCATAAGGGATCTCTTTTCATACGTCAAACGACGCACTTTACGAACGACGTAACAATCATTTGAATGGGGCCTTAAATGACGCAAACTTTAAAACAATCATCGTGTCAGTCTGTATGTGTTGCGGAGACGTTGCAGGGGGTTGTTTGTACCCGATACTAACGCGATTACGCCCAATCACAGCGTCGCCGCCCTAATTGGGCGCCCCCGATGCGAGGGCGGGCTTTTTTAACAGCAAGTGCAAATACGCTCCCCAGTCGTTCACGGCCGGCGAGCTCTCAGCACGGATTCACGAAACCTAGTGCATGTTATTACTTTATCACATTATTCGTCTACTAATATTTGCTTTGCATTTTGTTGTTTATTTATTTCATTTTTATGTAAATAGTTTTGATTATAAATGTTGATTTGGATATTGTTACTGTTGCAAAGCTAGATGAATGAAAGGATGATTAATCAGAGTGTCTTAATGTAGTTCTAATTTATGAATAATGATAATCAAGCACTAAAATCCGTACATCAGTCGTATTGTTTTTATATTTTGGATTTAGGTATTTATTAATTTATTTTATAAGGTATATCAACAATATAAATAAAAAATGTTTTATTAAAATTTATGGCCGAGACAGAGAACTTGTATGTATATCTCTATCAGCATCGTACTCTGCTGTCTTAAAAAGTAGTACAGCAATAGAAATTAATAATTTTATCCAATGGATGCACAAGGTCCGACAGTTCAGGCCTCTGGGCTGTCATCAATCAACCACAAACAAACGTAGAAACAATATCGTTGCGAAGGGGATGCACTACCCTGATTTATGAAGGTGTCCAAATCACAGACTCATCTGTATCATTTGTTCAGTTGTATAGCTTAGCGATATTTTGATTTGAATTGTTTATATTTGTTATGTAAGATTATCACGGTTGGCAAAAGTATTAGCTTTTCCTTTTTATCATCCGAGTTGATGTTGAATTTTCGCAAAATTAGGTAGGTTGATTTAACTTCTATGTAGGTAAGGTAGGTACTGGCAGAGAAAACAGTTTTTTTTTGAGATTACAAATATCTAGCTTATTCATGTTATAATGTGAGAGAAAAAACACTGACTTCTGAAAAAAAATACAATGCATATTAAAATAAAACATGTTCTGTTCGTCATCTAATATTTATTTATAAGTAGGCTAACTATGAACAGAGCTTTGATAGGTACTTGAGACCGAACACTTAATATTATCATATTTACATTAATTTGTGATCGGAATTATATTATTAAATATATTATATAGGAATAATACAATTAACTTATCAAGAGTTTATTTATTTTTTTACATCTGTGGTTATAAATGGTCGTAAAAAATAAAAAGTGATTTATTTTTAATTCGATTCATTTTCTACACCGCACTACCGTAATTTACGTTACGGTCTGTAAAATTCACAAAGAAATTATGCATAAAAGGAAAATCCATTTTGAAAGACGAGACATATTGTAAACATAGTATGGTTCTCATTTGTAAACGTATCTATAGGTTCCATTCACACTTAAAAAGTCTTTATGCGCCTATTAAAAAATTAAAAATGCTCAGTCATACAATTGAATGCGCTAAACAAAAGAGAAATCTTCAACATTACGAACATTCAATAGCCACAGATGTAAAACCACTTAAATTTAAATAAAAACAAGCTAAACAGAACTTCGCCTCTCCATTCCGAGTCGTACACTTATCACAGCTTATAAATTTACAAATATTTCACAGTCCAATTTACTCGTTTGGTCATTTATTTCTAACATAGTGCTCTGTAAATGCCTGATACAAGCGGACATTTCACAAACTGCACTTACACTACTCTTGAGGTTCCTGAATGCAATACATTAGAATATTAGATTACGATAAAGTAAACAACCTATACGAAATTGTTTTAAGTAACATTTTTTGGGAATTCCTACATGAAAATGCATTTTCACCTTGACTAGCATAGTCAAGATGAAAATATTCATTTTTTAAATAAATAATAAGGTAAGTCTGAAGTAACGACGGTTATTAGGTATATAGAGATTTTATTGTTTTATTGTATCCAGGAACCGTGTCCATCTTAATCTATAACTATAGGTAACACCCACATAACGAAGTTCAACCGTTTATTACGTTTACATGATTAGGAACCAAGAGTCCTCAAAGTAGTACCTAATAAGTAAGTAAGGTTTTTTTTTCTGACTAGATATTACTCGTTGGAAAAGTTAAGTAGAAGTAATTTTTCTAATCCAAATGGACAGATGTCTACCACGTAAGTTATTAGTAAATGATTGTAAACCACACTCCGCTATATGAAACAGTCTAAGCCTTTTATAACTCTATCACTTTAATTGTAAATGTTTTCATTTCAGAATTGAAAGTCCTCGATCAAAATTACTCTTTTTTGTTGACTATAAAAGAAAAGAGGATATTCAAACTCTGGAAAAGTAGATACGCATCTTATCCTCAACGCAGTCACTTATTTCGAAGAGCATTCGATGGAGAAATTAGATAACATTACACTTCTGTCTTTGCCATAGAGGGTAAGGCCAATCCTAAACCCGCTTTTCACTTTGCACAAGAACTAGCAAAGTAACCTTTTATCTCGAGAAAGGTAGTTGTGCGAAAACGCATTGTGCCTATAGGCTGCTGCCGAAAAGAGGTGTTCTCCCTTGTGGAGCGTTTAGCGTGGCTATGTGTCTGCAGGCGCGGGCGCGGGCGCGGGTGCCACAGGGGGTGCAGGCGGCGGGGAGGCGCGGGCGGCTGCCATGGCCGCCGCGTGCCGCCGCGCCTTCAGCCGCAGGTCCGCTATGGACGACGAGCGACACCGTGCCGCCAGGGCTGCGAGCCCAGCGTACGGAGGACATAGTGCAGCCGCCGCCGCTGCTGCAGCCGCACTCGCGTACTGAACACACGAGGATGATAAAGCTTCCCATTGTTACTGAGTACCAGATATAGCTCACGCCACACTTAATGGCGGCTCGTAACTAACTTCCGAGCACAGTAGCTAGATACATGTGACCCGTGCCATGTTCCGAGCCGCCACAAAGCTTAGCATGATCCTCCCTGAAAAGTGTTCAGATGCTTACCTGATGAGCAGCAGCGGACAGTAAAGCGGAGTCGAAGGGTGCGAATGCTGTGGAGGGCGGTGGATGTGGCCCGAGAGGGGGGAGCTGCGGCGCGGGCGGGGGCCGGGGTACAGCAGACAGGCGCGGCACCGATACGTATGGAGCCACGCGGCACGGCTCCAGCGGGGTGCCGCCGCCGCTTACTAATAAACCTTTAACAAATACCAATATTGATCATCATCACAAGTACTCAACAGGAAACTATGCATTTGTCAAGTCCTTCAGTGATTTGACGGATGCTTCAGAATATTTGATAGTAGTATACTCTATTAAAGCATTCAGCACTTTTAGCGAATATAAAACATAAAAGGAAAGGAAGACATCCCATAGTCATTATGGGAAATTGATTTTACATCAAGTTTTTAAGAATTCCATAATGAAACAAGTTAATCTGTCGGCAGGCGTGACGTGGACGGGTCGCATCGATCCCGTCGATTGGCAGAGACAAACGAGCGGCGCGCCGTGCTACACAAATCCACCGAGATCCGTTCCCGAACTCCACTTAATTAAATTGATATTTAAGTAAAGCATAATTTGCTCGTAAATTAAGTGAGATCCGTTGTTTATAGCCCGCCCGTCGGGCGAAGTGGGCAATTAATAAATTAACACGGATCTACCCGACTTAAGGTGCTCCGCGGGCCTCGTCTCAAAGATTCATTAATTTAATTACTGTTAATAGACCTCGCCATTCGATTATATCAGTCGCGATTTTATTTTGCTGAATTTGGATTATCCACAGAACGTTATCTTTGAAATGAAGATGATAAAAGATTGTTGCCTTTATATTTTGGGTCATCTTTCATTAATTAATCAACAAACAAACTTAACAGTGGAGTTAATAAAGGGTTCTTTCTCCCAATAAAAACACTGAATCTAATATTTTTAAAGATGGTTTGATTATTATGTTCCATAGAGTAATTAAAGAACTATTCGTTTAAAACAGTTTTATGTAGTTAACTTAAATTATTTACCGTATTTATGATAAATGCATATTGTATTAGAAGTATGAATACAGCATAGGTGTCGGGGGCGGGCGGCGCAGGGCGGGCGCGCGCACTCGCTGTAAATCAGAACCTCTCCGGTCGCCGTCGGCATTATCAAAATGGATGTTCCTCGCGCGTATGAGTTATTTCCATATTTGACACCGAATTACTTTCGAGAAGTGCCGACATAAATACCGGGTCGGCGTGTGCGTCCGGCGCACGACCGGCGCGGCGCGGCGCGGCGCGGCGCGGTACGGCACGGACCCTCGCCCGTCGACCGCCGTGCATTTATTTGATTAACTCTGAGTTGTTTAATTTAATCGAATTAGAAGGTAAGCCGGGGTGCAGCTCTCTCTCTCGCTTATTTCAAAGCGCTCGGAACATCTTTACAGCGGTTTCTGCGCAATAAAATATCGCCACCCTCGCGACGCGCGAATAACTTTACAATTTTATGAACAGGGGAACAATTAAGCTTCGGTGTATTTTTTTATTCTTGAATTTCACGGCTGCTCTGATTGTTTTTATAGCAGGAGCTGCGAGCGGCGAAGATTCATGTCTTCGTTAAATATGAATTCTTAATTTTTATGAAGATTCAGCGCCTACTGGTTATGATTTAATGGGAAGTGATGTAGAATATATCGCTATCTTCGAAAATAATATTAAAAATCTGTTTTTTTTTTACGTTTGTTTAATAGTATATTAAGAAAAATATATAGTTAAGTATAGGTATCCGTTTTGATACAATGAAGCTAGTTAATACCGGGTTTTGGTAACACATTATTTAATATTACAACACCTAGTTTATGATAAGACCAAAAAAAGAAATATGATATTTGACCTCAACTACGTCGTAGCCCGTAGCCGTAGCAACTTAGTCGCGTAGTCGTAGAAAGCGTAGCTGCTACGAAAGCTACAAAAGTTTCATAGATATGATGGAAACCAAGTCCGCTATCAAAATCTAAATGAACGTAACCATAACATTTAAACGTAATTGAATTACGTGACAATGCATTTTCAAATCAGCGGTATGAGGCCGCAAACGATTGCGTAAATCAATAACAACATTGGGAATCTCATCGGTCCGTTAAAGGGGCATAACATAACAAATAACCGTTTCATTTCACTTTACATGATTATTCTCGTGTTGGCCGGGCGGCGGCGGGGGTGGGTGCCCGGCGCGGGGGCGGCACATAAGTTAATAAGACATTTAGCAGGGGACGGCGGGATTGCGTCCGAATGGCTCCCGCGGGGAATCATTTTATTCGATTCCGGCGAGCGGCTTTTTTCCGCTTTATGCTCCGTTAAGCGGTTCTTCAATGCTCTCACAATCACGCGATAGTGCGATCTCCTGGAGATTTTCGCGAATAAGTCGCACAGTCACGTCTCATTTGTCCATGTCATGTTATTAGCAGTGACGGCGCTCGCCGCAGAACAATAATATCAGGACAACGTGATATTTTCGTCCGTGAAATGAGTTACTGGGGATGTAGGACAACCGCAATGTCAAGATGTTGTAATTAATTGCTGTGACGATACATTGTTTTGACATACGTGGCGGTAACACTTATTTCTTAGGCTGTCCGGCCTCACACAGAATCAGCATTGAAATGTTTCATGTGATATTTTATCGAAAATACGTTCTTAACATTTACCGATTTTCTTTAAATATTATTTACAGCATCTATGATGATTTTTTGTATGTTTCTGTGATTATTTAATTTGAGAGAGGAATGTATCGTTATTTATTTATTTCCTCCTTGACCAGTACGAGGGACGTCAGTCGATCGCTAAGTGCGTTGTGCAATTCCCTGAATTTATCGCCTCGCGTGTACCGTTTCCCGGGCTTTTTTTACCGCGTTCGCGCGGATTCCCGCCTCGGCCCGCCATTTTAATTATTCATCCGCGTGAGTTATGGTCGAATTAAAAAACTGTTAGAGTCGGACCGGCGCCGGCGGGAGTTGTAATCGAGTTAGACAGAGTCATGGAGAATACATAATGCGCTGGTTCTGACAGTAAGTCGGTTGTGCATTCCGGTGGCGGCGCTTGCTAACTAGTGATGTAGTGCACGCCACGCACGAGTGAATTCATTGCGATTATACAGCGGTGCCAACTCGCCGGCAACTAGTTTGCCAGAATCATTTGCAATTTGTAGTTTTCGACTACATTAAGCAGGGAAACTGTTTTGAATATAAATTATGACGTTGATACATTTGGTTGGGTTTAAACAGACATGAAAAATTAACATAGGATACTGGATAGTCAGTGAAGACTGCAGATCACTGAAGCGTAAACTAAACTAAAGTAGGTAGGTATAAATAATTCGATTCGGAAGACTAAAGAGTAGGTAGGTATTTTATCTTAATCTGATAATATAATGATAAAACATCGTCTTACCTTTGTGCATTTGACTCTCGTGTTTGCGGCACTTTGCTCTTCGGTTTTGAAACCACACCTGTACAACAGAGAATGAGAATTAAAATGTGATATAAGTAAATTTTGATACAATTGCAAGGCATATCATTTTATGCTCAGTTCAACGAAGATCCCTATTATCAAATTGCGGTCAATAAAAAAAAGTACACGAGGTGAGATGACTAACTAGGGGAGATATCACCCCCTTTGTTAAAGACAGAATATTTTCCCGTAAAAAACTCACTCAACTATAAACACCGACCAAATGACAAATAACGAAAACATTTGCATTAAATCCTGTTTGTAATAATTGACGACACAAACAAGGGTTGATCTCGCGAGTTGAGAAATCACATTACACGACACTGTAGACTGTAGACGTGGCGTGTATGTGTGCGTGAGTGTAGGTTACATACATGCAAGCAAATACGGGTAACCGCATTAGTGAGAAGCACGAACGTTGCTGATTGCATGTTGCAGACAATCTGTTCACGTGCACCAATTGTCATTTGCATTAACAAAATTTGTTCTAATTGGTTACGACTATTAATTTGGTTGGATTTCATTGGTTTGTTTTTTTATTAAATTTGTGTAATAATTACCAAATAGTTTTAATTGGGTAAAGATACAATGAAACAGTGATTTTATACAAGCAGTTTTTAATTTTCATTTTCTAAACCTATATTATAGCCTTTTGTTTAGACGTTCAAAAGACTTTTCGCACACATTTAAACAATTTTATTCAGAAATACATTCGAACGATAACCATGTTATTCTTTAAATTTTATACATTTAAAAAATAAATCTAGGTACTACCACATCACCTATATCAGGTACATAAAGGTAAACTTTTGAGCTCCTAACTCGACCGAGCACGTGGTTCGAGAGTTGTTCCCGAGCGGCGACCGATACGCTAACTAGGGGCGAATTCATTAGCTCTGATTACATAAGACAACACCCCTACATAACTAGCACACACCGACACGATCTGAGCTAAACAATTGTTTTACTGACATTCATTTGTTATTAGTCAATTAGTTGAATGACATATGTATATATTTTGGTTTTATCTACTGTAAAGTCTTGTGATCATTTTGAGGCTGAATTGGATGATAACATAATATAGGTCGTGCGATCGCTAGTTAGGTCGTACGCTACTTTTATACCTATGATGGAAATGAATAAAATAATGTGAGAGAAGAACAAAAACGTTCATAATTCCATAATTAAAAAAAACGTTATCGACTTATTGAGAACCTCCCCTTTCCTTTGAAGTCGGTCATAGATTTTCATTTTTCTATCTATGGTAATGTAATTCGTTATTAAAACATAAATCGTTTCACGTACAGTTCTCGTAATACGAATAAGAAAACATAAATATCACGTTATCAATTATGAGCACCCATTCAATCGTTTACACAATAAAAGAAAATCACTGCAAATAAATATCAATAAGGTCAACAAAGGCAGGTCGTTTGACACTAGTGAAGACACACGGCGTTGTCCGGGGTCAAGGCTTTTATCTATTTATCGGAGCATCCCCTACGAACGCTTAGTGGCAATCGGACGCTAATCGCGATATATTGCCGATAAAGTGGCGCTCGTTGGCCGCTCACAGCTAATTACGTGCATTAGTAATGAGAGGGTCGCATCACTATTAAGGCTACGTTTATATGAGACTAAAGAGCGACATATTTAGCGATTGGTAATGTTTAATGTTGACTATTTTGTTTGGTGAAATGAGGTCCATCGTTGACTGTATAAAGGTCATGTAGAAGGCACCAGTAAAAAAACTGTGGGGATCAGTCGTCATAAGGTACTTTATGTAAACAGAGTTCGAATGGAAGACTTTTTTTATCATATTTCAGCTTCCAGCTTTTGGCAAACCACTTTTCATTTGTTCACATAAACATAAACATAATATGAAAGCGAAAATATATATCACGAAATGCAATGATGATGAGCATAAAACGCCCCGTTTGATGCTCCTCCATGTCCTGAGCTTAACCGAGTCGAATTACAAGGGTTCGAGAATCGAGATATTGCTACGCTCTAATTAATATCGCACGTGATAATTTCGTGAGTATTAAGCGTGTTATGCCTATGCGTGTTAATTGATATTTGTGATGACAGGTACGTACAATCATAATAAACGCGTCTAATATTTATGTTAAGTGAACATTTGTTAATACTTGAGTAATAAGTCAATAAACCTGAAGGACAATAGTACGTGAATTTGGTGTATTACATATAACTGCCAATTTTTTGTTTTTAATAATGTGATTGCAATTTTAAGTCGCACAGGCAGAAATCCTTGAAAATTAAAAAAAAGATAGGTAAATATCTGGGAAATTGCAAAGAATTGCGGAACACACATTGGGTAGGTACCCTCGTGTGCCCCTAGGCAGGGAGAATATCCAGATTTTTTGGTATGGCTTCTGACCTACGCTGTGCAATAACTGAAATATGGTGTTATCAACCACGGGGTGTAATTTCCACATTCACCGACCTTACTGTCCTAAAAAAGGCCATGTACAATGATCCACTTGTTTTTGACAGTTGCATAGACAAGTTGCAACTTTATTGCCCGTTGGCCCTCTTTGCATACGCTGTTGCATTAGCCATAATTTATAGCATGCAATATTGTAAGAATTGTAACCAATAAATAGTTGCAAAAAAACGAAACCAGACTCATAAATTGGATGTTGTGTTATGCGAGGTATTACAATAACTACCTGAATCAGGAACAAACAATGCAATAATATTGTATTTTGTAGTTTTCAGAAGTTGTTTGTAGTGTACATAAGATCTTATCTATCTATGTATTTTCACAACTATTGAAGCATATAAACTTCACTTGCCAGTGCCAAGTATATTTTTCAGGTCATCAAATGATTTAGATGAAAACAAAGTTGGTAAAAGCCCTACAAAGCGGTACACGCTGTTATCATGGTCCCTTGCATCAATTTAACTACAATTGCTACCTACCCAAATGTATAATCTTAAGCTTAACTCTACTAGCATCAGTGGTGGTGCAGTGAAATTAAGCTATAATTTCTAATTCAAAAGGACTATTGCACAAAATTCTAAGTTCTAAGTAGTAGTAGGTATGTCTTAAAGCGGATCACAGATTCATACCTAGTCCTGAATGCAATTAAGAACCTAATTCTACTTTTAAGTTAGAATAAAAAAGACAACGATATCGAGTTACCTACCTGAACCCTAGCCTCGCTGAGTCCAAGCCGCTGGCTGAGTTCCTCCCGCATGAAGGCGTCAGGGTAATGAGTCTCGTCGAACAGCCGTTCTAGTTCACCAAGCTGTTCTAGCGTAAAGTTCGTGCGGGACCGGCGCTGTTTGCCGCCGCCATTGTTGCTGCCGCCCGTCGGGGATTTGTCCGTGGCATCTGTGGAATAGTATCTGTTATATCATTCTTATACCATACATAATAGTGTCTGTTATGTATGGTGTGAAAATATTACTTTTTAAAAGAGTGTCTATGGAGTTTCTTGCCGGCTCTTCTCCATGAGACCAACTTTTTGGAACCGTGTAATTAAGAGGACGAATTGGAATTTTTGGCGCCAAGGATCTCAATTTTTCTTAGTAAATACAAAACGGATCAAAATACAACTTGGTTACCTGAAAGTTCATGATATAAACCTTATTTTGTTAGACGTCAAAACATGATTAGGTAACTTTTATAACAGAGAAAAATATATCAAACATACCTCTTTTTAAAAAGAGATTCACATATTATGGGCAAACGGGACCGATTTAAGCCTCTTAACTTTTTAAATAGTTGAGTATATACATACTCTTTAAAATTGTAGAAGGATTTTTTATCAAATCATCATTTCTAAATAATAAAATTACAAAACCATTTTGTCGCTTACGACTTTTAGTTATAAGCTAGCGCGCGTATTGTTATCCTCGCCCCGCTCAGACGCTCCGACCCCTTTTGGCGCCTTAGATGCGCGTGCCGGTTATGGAATTATTGTTGACCAATTCGTCGCCTTAATGTGACGTTTCATAAGAGCCTGCAAAGGCCTATTTGAAATAAAAACGATTTTGATTTTATAAGAATGTTTAAGTTTAAATGAGCTCTTTTAATGATAAAAAAATATCTCCCTGAAATCCTTTTTAACCTAAGACTAAAATATTATAAGTTCTCCACACATGTAGAGACAAAGCGAAAACACACTAATTTGCCTCTTCACCTTGTAGTAATATAAAGGACAATGGGCGATTCCGGTCCAAATGTCCACCACGAACGAGACCTATATGGCTAGATAGCCCGTTAAATATAGAACATTTTTTGTTATGAAAGTAAAAAAAAAATATAATGCCAGAAAAAAGTTATAGCAAAATCAAAAAACTCATTGCATAGATTTTATCAATTTCATTTTTTCAATTTCTTTTCGTGATGTTCGATTTTCGTACAAAATAGAATTGTTCATTATTAGAGAGAAGACACCGCCAGTTTCATCGAACTTTCTTAGATCCAGGCACCGCTGAGTATATTCAAGCACTTTTGGCGCCTCAATTGGTTAGTGATTCGTCATCCATAGGGCAAAAAAATATAGGCTGTTTATATGCAAATGTGTCTTACTCATCTTAGTTTTAGATAAAGTGCGAAAATGGAAGTGGAATAAAATAAAAAATAATAATGATAACATAGAAAAACTACCGAAAATTAAGAATACATTTTTGGCTATAACTTTTTTTAGGCATTGTTTTTTTTTCACTTTCTTAGTAAAAGTTACTCTAAATTAAGTGGACTATTTAATGATATAGGTCTCGTTCGTGGTGAACATTTGGACCAAACTTCATACATTCTTGCCCAATCTCCTTTATATTTTTTAGGTATTTCCGTAGCAACAATTTTTTTTTTAAACTAAGTATCGACGATTTGTCTTAATCGTTATTTACATTATTCATAAGTTTAATAATTCATAACATTTCATAATAAAATACGAAGTAATAGTGCAAATCAAAATGAAAGTGGTGTTTAAATCAACATTTTATAGGAGTCGGAGGGACTCAACTCAGCATCCTCTTGGGACGATCCGATAGTAGGGCACAGCAGAAACGTTAGTGAGATTTTTGGAAATTGAATTTCGGGAAAACCTTGTTTTATTTTGTATTAGAAAGAAAACATTTTTAACACTTTTTTAGGTAGGTACCTACTTGGGTACACTCAATTATTGAGCACTAATAATGAAATACTGAAATGACTTACCCTAAGCAAAACTATGAGCTGAACGTTAGCTGTTAGCTGTTAAGTAATTCACAATTTGCACGGCACTACAATTATGTGTAGACTCCTTAAGTATTTAAACTGGAATAAACTTCGGTCAATATAACAGTTACCTACCTAATTTAAACGTTCGTAAGAAATAAACAAATAATTTATTTATGAGTACAAAATTGAATGTACATACGCTAATGTATAAAATTACATTCCTGCGCTTAATTAAACGTCTGCCAGGCAAAGGCAACGTTCATTTACAACATTCTGCCAACTCGTGATGATTAGTGGACGAAGGAGTTTGTAACACTACGTAATTGAACGCGATGAAAACGCAATTTCAATGTTTTATCCAAACGAAAATGTTAAACTGTAATACTAACTGCAAATCTGACTACAGAATGTTGTCGTAGCATTTCTCGGAGCGTCGTAGCCCGCTCGTAATTGAGTTAAGGAATAACAGTTCGCTCTGAGTACATTGCAGCTCTGCTGAGGATTACAGCTGTTTGAGATGTCCCGTAATACCAATTTCTTTTATTAATATTTGTTTAGTCCACTTTGTTCGCTGATTTTAAAAACAAACTAATTTCTCGTGTGGATCTGAATGTATTTTTCAGTTCTCGTTTTATTTCAAAAATTGACTTGAAAACAAAGAACAACAGTACGCTGAGTAAAATGTACTTACTACTTAATTGAAATCGTAATTATTTCAGATCATATTTTTTAGATCTTATTGGATTAACAAACCTAATTTGAAACAATCGATCCTCTTCGATAGAACTCAGATTGAATTGTAAAGACCAAACAATAGCAGTGAACGGTTAAATTAATCAAGAAATAAATCAGTGAAGTGCTAATACATCGCTAATCGCATCCCCGTCGGCACGGGAGCGGCGGCTCGCTCGCCTCCCGGGAACAAACGCTCTACGTTTAAGATTGTCTTTTGAAGCAATTTAGCAAATTGGGAAGCTCTCCTTTTTATACGGCAATTATGTAAATGGAGGGATTATCCGGCTGTGGGCGGTGCTGTGAGCCACACCCGCTCTCCCCTTTCGTCTCCGGGGCATCCGAACTCCTCAGACACCTAACGACCAGCGAACAGTGATTAATTGTACAACGCTCCGTAAGTATAACCCCTGTAAAGTCGCCGAGCGTCTCTGATTTATTTGATTGAGAACTCTTTCACGGATCTGTTCGCAGCTTTCTTCTATCGCTCAGCGATCGGCGCTAATCTTCGCTTTAATATAATTAATGATCGTTTTAAGGATGATCTTCCGTTTTATGCAATTACATTTAATATAAAATTGTAATACTTATCAAACATTTTTTTTTAATACAAGTGTATTAAAATTACCATCTCTTACATCGTCTACAAGCATGTGAAGGGTCATTTACCGCACATTACGTGCTCGTTCTGAACTCAGACAACAACAGAAACCAAAGAGTAAAATTCCAATAAAGAAACAGGACTTATTGATAAAAGAAATATATTTCTTTTAGTTTTATATATTAGATTGCAGACATCGATATATATGTACTACGTACTAGATAGAACGTTCCGAACAAAAAGCTTACCACACTGAACTGCACTGCAGACTATGCAGTGCCCAAAATGGCAAATCAGAGCGATTTTGACACCTGCGTCAGATGGATGTCTATGAAACTACAATTATAAAATAGAAAATACATATCAAGGTATAAACTTACACATATAAACTATTCGAGAGTCAAGTTAGTAAAATTACACGCTGTTCATGCTATTACAACGCTTGTATATCATACTTTTCATTTACAATTCAATTTTACAAATATGCATTAATTTGTTCCCGCCCGCCATCTTGAATTATGGATTAAGAAAATCGTGCAGAAACAGATGTGCCATAAAACTAGCAGTAGGTAAAATATCAATGAAAACAGACTTCACTTTGTCATGGTATGTTCTTACTTTCAAGAAAAAATAATTAAATTCGCGAAAATTTGTGATAGCCCTCTTAAGAAAAAAAACATCGTAATTAATATTAAAAACCCTAAAAATAAGTTCCTGGTTTTAATATATTACATGATTTTGCATTCAATTAGATATAAATAAACTTTTTGATATATTACATGATTTTGAATTCACTTAGATATAAACTTTTTGAGTAATGAAAAATGTAGGCAAAATACGAGCGACACTTCTGCAATTAACATCAATGAGGATGACTACATGTCACAATACGTCAACGAAATGTCAACAGACGACATAGCGGGTAAATTATTTGTATGGATGTTCTTGTCTATCGCTAGAATATATGTCAATGATTGCAGACAATAAAAATAACTGGAGTTCTAAATTCAAAAATAAAACATTTGAAGTTCATCTTTTTAAAAATAAGGCGCAGAAGAAGCTATTTGAAGAGGGTCTTCGCCAGTGGTCTTCGCCTATTCGTCGATTAGCAAAAAAAGTCCGGGATAGAAAAAAAAAACATAATTTTACGGTTGCCAAAAATGCCTTCAAAATATAGTTGTGAAGTGGATTTTTTAAATTCGATGCCGGTTGATATATTATTTTTGGTAGTAAGTACCAATTTGAAATCACCAACCCGCATTGAGCAAGCGTGCATCTGTACTTAACAGATAGTAAGTACCCGAGTGTATTGAAAAACGAAACGCTTTTTGGCACATGTACGGGGATGGATATCATTACATTTCTTGGCTAATTGATTGTCAATCCCGCCTCGACTGTACCTAATGACAAACTTAACACACTTGTATTAAAATGTTGGTTCTATTTTGGATAATCGTCTTTAATTAGAAACTTGTAAAATAGCATATTTTCTAATAAATTAAAGTAACAGACAAAGTACACTTGCAATCAAATGATACTCAGTTTTTTTAATCTATACTAATATTATATTTAAAGCTGAAGAGTTTGTTTGTTTGTTTGAACGCGCTAATCTCAGGAACTACTGGTCCGATTTGAAAACTTTCAGTGTTAGATAGCCTATTTATCGAGGAAGGCTATAGGCTACTTTTTATCCCAGTACGGGAAGTCGTTCCCACGGGATGCGGGTGAAACCGCTGGCAGAAGCTAGTTCACAGATAAAGGTGTAAAAGGAAACATGAAGGAACTCGTTATGAAATAGTTGATGGTAAGTAACCCCAAACGACACAACTCAAATAAACGGAACAAATAAACGTTTCAAGTGTTTCTTTATCTATGTATTAATTATTATTATCGATGGATCTATGTACAATTTTAATTGATTTGATTTGAACGTAGGTATCTAAACTACATAGTTTTTTTTTTACCATGCGTTTTATTTTTGAGAATATGTATCAAAATATCTGGTGGCGCCGAAAGCTTTCAGAGAACGGCCTAAGACCATTAAAGCGGCTACAGCTGTGACAATATCTGATAAAATAAATAAATAAATAAGCTATGAACAAGATAATTCAGTTAATTTGGTAGCATACTATTTTTGTCCATAATATCTCCACAAACATTTTGTCAATAACACTGTACTAATATTTCGGTATTCCTGCGAAGAACTAATGTACTTGTACATTAGTTCTAAATATCTTTTAGATTCTATCAAGCTAACCCATTTTTACAGCTCTTTGTACAGTTGACCTCCCATAGGCTTACAAGTAGTATTTGATTAAATTAATTCTTGAAACATTGACAATAAAGCAGCTTTCTCAACATTAAGTGCACTCATAAAATACAACAGCTTTCGAGTTATTACGCCAAAAAGATCTCACGTCCTGAATTGAACTTTGAGTTTTCCAAATGCTCTTTCTTTGGCCAATAAGCTTCATCTTACTATTTTTATAAATGAATTCTGTTTCAAAAGAGATCAACTCTACTTCTTCAAGTTCTTCACTTATGAGGAAATAAACTTGGTTTAAAATGAATTTAAAGGGTTAATATGAACAGAGAAAAATAGACAAAGAGAACTTTGAATGTACCTAATTAAAATATATTAATACCAAGTCTTTAAAGTGGTACGCAAAAAAATAAAAAAAATCTTAGTACCTACAGTTAAGGTACTTAACCCAGAAAAATATAAACAAATTATGAACATAAATGATTTTATGTTCTTTGATCATTAGGCGTGTGACTATGGCTCTGGCGGTCACCAACCATTTTGGTATCATAGAAATGGTGTATTGTATAATCTAGACACACGGCAGTGTGTCCGCCAAGTTCGAGCAAAAAAAAAGAGACACACCGGCCGTGGGTTATATTACACGAACCATTTCGGGCCAAATTCGACCCCCCTGTAACTCAAAATCTATTTTATTTACGCATATCAAATTTCTATAGTTCGGCCATTCAGAGAATGCGTTCCTGACACGTCGCGATTGAACTGACGACGTAATAACATTCATTGATTATTGATATAATAATGTTGTTTTAATGCTCCTCAATTGTTAAAACGGTAAACAACCAGCAAAAATATTTTTATCGTAACTGCAACGCCATTGCAAAGTTACGTCGTCAGTTCAATCGCGACGTGTCAGGAACGCATTCTCTGAATGGCCGAACTATAGTATCTGTTGAGACCCCCTCACTTATCTAAAATACAAAATTTCATTAATATACCTATTGTAGGTCTTGAGATATTCACGTCAGAAAATCGCTATTTTTACTATACACTCACTGACTGACTGATTCACTGACTCACTCATCAAAAACCTAGACCACTTCCAATGGTCGTATTGACTTGAAATTTGGCATGGAGGTAGGTCTTTATGTCAAGGTAAAGGAAAAAATCTGAAAATGGCCAAGTGTGAGTCGGTTTCAAAATAATGAAGGTGTTTTATACCCGGTGTAAATTTATACCCCTAAGGAACTAAAACGAACTAAAATCTATATTTATATAATATACCTTCGAATGGTATAAAGGTTTGTATTTAGTCAAAGTAAAGTAAAAATCTGAAAACGGCAAAGTGTGAATCACTTTCGAAAATAACGAATGTGTAACTTTGATCCACGAACATAATAAATGATAACGTCATGTCAGTCAGTTGGTAAATCTAGTCCATTTAGTTAATCTAGTTCATTTCTTTGTAAGAAGCATAGTGCATATTTAAAAATCTAAAAGATAGTATAAATGAACCATTTCCTTAACTAACTTAATCATAAGAAAAAAATAAAATAAACAACCTTTCAAAAATAAATGAAATCCCACCCAAAACAAAAATGTGAAAGACTGCCAAGTTCGATAATATGGGAATGCTTCGCCTATAAAAGAAGTGAGATCTGAATAAGTACCAAGTTCCATACACATACCTCAGTTAAAAATAGTTACTTTTTAATGATGTTACTTGGCAAGTTTTAATTGAAAATTAAATACTTCATTCATTGCGTTTAGTAGGTTTATAACAAGGTATGTGAAAACTTGCCAGGTAACATCATTAAAAAGTAACTATTTTTAACTGAGGTATGTGTATGGAACTTGGTACTTATTCAGATCTCACTTCTTTTATAGGCGAAGCATTCCCATATTATCGAACTTGGCAGTCTTTCACATTTTTGTTTTGGGTGGGATTACCTATTACTGTTATATGTTCGGAAAACCGTATTAAATGCATTTTGTTTCTGAACTTTTCGATTTTGGTTTCTCACTACCCATAAAGTCAGTCAAAGATGATTTTGACCTTTGACTGATTTTGAATGAAAATTTTGAAGCCATCTTTAAAATGGAGGAATGCCCTACCACCGAAATTCATCTTTATTTAGATCAGTGGTTCTTAACCTTTTTGACATGAGGGACCACTTTAACTAAAGTTTGTCTTGCCGGGGACCACCTCATCGGTTTACCTAAATTAGCACTCATTTCTTTATTATTTATAAAAAAAAAATCTGATTTTTTGGGTCAGTTCTACTCAAAGCTAAACGCATGTCGGCAGTTGTGTAGGTAAGCAAATGCAAATAAAGATCAAATTGCCTATGTAGTTTTTAAATGCGCGAGCGAAGCGAGCGCGAAATTGTTATCGGACTTAAACTAAATATTACGTAAAATTTAGCCCAAACGTGCTTAACTTTTTGTTTGTTGACAAATGCCAAAACAAGGGTATACAGTTTCTGAATACGCGAGCGAAGCGAGCGCGAAATTTTTATCGGACTCCAACCAAATATTACGTAAAATTTAGCCCAAACGTACTTAACTTTTTGTTTGTTGACAAATGCAAAAATAAGGGCATACAGTTTCTGAACACGCGAGCGAAGCGAGCGCGAAATTTTAATTATTTTTTAAGACTCAAATTACGTAAAATGACCAAAATTACGTAAAATGTAGTCCAAACATACATTTTCATGAATGGAGGGACTAGGTACGACACACCCGATATACGTCCATGCGAAAACCCCCGCTCGCAATTATAAGTCGATAAAAATAAAGTTAGATAACGTATAGCAACGTCGCGAAGCTAAGCTTCGCGGACCACTTGGAATGCCTCCAGGGACCACCAGTGGTCCGCGGACCACCGGTTAAGAACCACTGATTTAGATATTATCTAGGTTGAGCTAACATCGAGCTCATTTTTCACTTTTTTTTAACATGTCGCAACAAAACTTAGGGTTTTATGCGAGGTGAGCAGTTTAGGGAGGACTACTCTCCGTAAGGAGTAGGTAAACTAGATTCCAATGAAAAAAGGTCAGGATAAACCAAAATAAAAGATTGCGAATTATTGAGTGCCTTTGCTTATGTCGATTATGTTAATCATTCTCTTCCTAAATGTTCCATAGGAGGATAACATCCATTGAAAAGTTATTTCTAATTGCATGATTGGCCACCGAACGCCTTCTATGCAGTTTCAGTATTTGTCGGAACCGTAATTTTCGCATCACCAATATTATAGTCGGTAGTGATCATAGTAATTTGTGTTTCCCGTAATTAAAGACGGTAATGCCCATAAATAACTATACCTAATCATAAGTAGGTGTTTAAGACTGCAAGTGTCGGCCTTCGACAGATCCATATCCTGGTAGTAAACGTCACCTCAATGGACGAGACAGTAAATATGCATGATGAGAAAAAACTGTTAATATTTATCAAAATTACCTACTTAAGTATATCAAAAGGCTGGAGGTACGCCTCATCGTCGGCAGGTATTTCTTAAAGGTGCAGATCTCTAGCTGACTCTAGGGTGCTCTAGACTCTAGCTAATGATGGCATAAGTGGCGACATTAAGAAACAGATTTAGAGGGTATGTCACAGTAAACAAAACATTAGGATTCAATAACGAAAGTTTAAGAAATGAGGTTGCTGACGTTTATTAAATATCTGAAACTTCAGCAACCTCATTATTGACACTAAAATGAACGACTTTGAGTCCGGTTTTAGCACAAAGGTTAATATGAAGAGTTGGTGAACAACTCACCGTGCCTGTGATCATCATCTTCATCGTGTGCCTGCTCCCGCTTGCAGTGGTGGGGCACGGGCGACAGCAGCCAGTTGCGCGGGCGCTTCGGCGGCGGCGCCTTGTCCTCCAGCTCCGTGATGTCCACCTCCACGTCATCCGCGTCGTCCGCGTCACCAGGCTCGGGCGGCGGCGCGGGCGCCTCGCCACCCTCCAGCGACTTGCTCACGAAGTCCGCGAGCCGCTCCATCACCATTACTGCCGCCAACACGCGGCGCCGCGCGCTCACCTCTCCTGACACGCTCTACGGAATACACACTGCAGCACTCCAGCACCCTACGCCCACACTTTTATTCCAAACACTTATTTACATCAAATAACACTTTATTTTTACGATGTAAAGTCCATTATTGTGTGCGGGGCGAGCAAGGGCGGTGATTCAGACCCCGCCCAACGTTCGCGCAGGCGCCCGCCCAGCGCGCCGCCGCCGCGATGCACTGACGCATCCGACGGCGGGTAATACACGCCTACATTATCGTTACATTGAAAATGAATTTTTAATAGTATTTTCTAGTATTTGTGTGCATTATTAAATTGTGAGGACAGCTTGTGAATGTTATTGTGATTTGAAATTTTGTGAAGCAAATCGTCGCTTAGCCGTCCACAGTAAAGGTATGTACCTATTATTTTAAGTTGGAAAGATTAGTTAACAGTTTTTGTAGGTAAAATAAGTTCGTTATAAATAAAGTAGGATACTAACTTAGGTACCTGTATAATATTAATAAGTTAAATTAAAAGACAGCATTAATAAATAATACCTATTTAATATTAATATCAAAATAACAATATTAAACATCTAGATTCCATTGTTCATATCGATTCGATTTTCTAAAACGAATTACAAAATACCTATATTTTCTTCATTTCTCTGACTGAATTACCTACCTTGGTCGATTTTCGTTCACGAAATACCCATAACGCTGAATTTCACTAACCCAAATTTGCTAACTAAGGTGATCGTTAGATAGAAAAATGCCTCTGAAAACATCAATAACATGAACATCGTCGTAATTTTTGTAGGAATGAAAATCGACCGGTTGTAATTCAACGTTCGAAACAAAGACACTTAAAAATGCATCCATAGGCTTACTCACCATAACATTACATACAAAAACTTTAAGGACTACATAATTATCAAATTTCAATTGGGCTCAACATCAAAAATTAATACTAACGCTAATTAGACGAGTTTGCACGACCATTCACCAAACTTACACATCATTATTTCTGTCAATCGGTTGAAATTTTATTGACAAACTCCAAATTAAGTATAAGTATGTTTTATTTGCATCTACCTACATAATTGTGTTTAGCGTGTCGTCGTGCATAGTACCTAAAAAATAGTCGTTAAAATTATTTGAAACTGGCTAGATTTACTGTTGTTTAAACAATGGCAGCCGTAATTCCAAACCCGAGTCTAAACTTATCGTTAGGATGGTTGAGGAGTGCGGAGATGGCGCACGCGAGCTTCGCCTTCCGACCTCCGAGGGACCTCTGGAGTGTAGCACCGACCAGGCCGTCGGAGTCTGCGGACCCTCGTACCGTCCACTCTTCCGTATGCCACTCGTAGGCTAGGGTCGCTACTGCACGACGGACCGCAAATCCCACCTGTGGTTTCATAAAAAAAAACTTTAATATTTACCGTGTAAGTATTTGGGCGGGAATCCACCGTTGTATACTGAACTGTGATTTACAGTGTAGGTACAACACACGCAGTGTTTGAGTGTAGGAGACAAATGTTTAGTCTGGTCGACTAATCTAAGCAAACAGTAAAAATTGTGCGCGAACGTTCCTAGAAATGTCACGTTTCTAGAAATTATAAATTTAAGATATCCGGTTACAATGGCTTAGGCCGCGAACGCACAGTCTAGCGCGTCACCTAGCGAGTAGCCCAGTAAAACGAACGTTCTAAAATGAACGCGACCGGCTGCACTGCGCGCTTAGCGCCTAGCTAGTCGAATAGCCAGGATGAAAGCCGCTAAGCACTAGGCGCTAAGCAAGCCACCTGCCTGTGCGTTCGCGGCCTTACAAAAGCCAGAAAATCTGACAGACTTGTTTAGGTATTTTGTTTCCCGGTAGCGGGGGTTTTCACCAGTTAGGAAATCGATTCATTTGAATCGTAGCCGTTAAGCAGCGTCAATTTGACTGAAAGTTAAAACTAATACTACAACAACTAGGGAAACACCTAGGAAGTTGATTGAAGAAAATTAGGAGCAAACACAAAAAAAAACTGTAGGTAAGTCGCGAGATTTCCCACCTCAAGCATAGCAGCAACGGTGAGGAAAGGTCTGATGTCTCTCGCGTAGCATAGGTCTAGGCCCCGGTTGCCTAGTGTGGCGCTGACGGAGTGGTCTTCGTACACCCACCGCCCGGCCCCCGACGCAGAGCTCAGCTCAGCCGAGTGACCGCGGGCCACCACCTCGGCCCCCAGTGATAGCTGGTCCGTCACAGCCTTCGAAATAACGTTAATCGGTTATCTGATTGTTGGAAAAAGTAGTTATACAGGTTTAAACCTAAATTTGCATGAATTTTTATCTAGATAATCTCTAATAGTTTCGCTAAAGATAGCATAGCCAAGCCAAGGCTAGCAAGAAATATGCAAAACTAACCGCCAACCTTCGCTGGTCGCAGAAGCACTCCAAGGACAAAAAGAAGTTCTTCGAATAGCACGATCGTGAGAGCTTCCTTATATTTGGATTTGTTGCTAATCAATGATCTGATGAAAATATTCCACTATGCCTACCCATATACCTATCTTTTAATTGGTAACAAGTAATAATCAACTTGTATTGTGCTTTCTATTCGACATAATGTGCAGGTAAAGATCATGCTCGATGCTACTACCTCCTAAGCTACAAAATTCTGAATTTGGAGATACGTACTAATCACATTCGAACAAAATGTACCTGCAGATAATGAAGTGCAATGAACTCTCGATTCACAGCAATAATAGAGGCTGTGAACTTATTGAAGTATGCGTCCATAATGCTCTCAAAACTGTAAAACTCAGCCTCAGCTATTTGTGCGACGACTGTTGCCCGGGTGCCCTGAGTCGGTCCCACGCGCATTTCGCAGCTCATCTGCCCACCCGGCGCGGCTTCCATAACGAAGTATGGCAATGATGACGGCTTGTTCTTATCCACGTACGACAACAACAGTTTATAACCGCCAGGTGACACTGAACTAAACGACAGACAATGACCAAAGATCCAATTGGTACTTGAGCTTTGTTTCACAGAAACACTGCCACCTTCAAAACATTGTGGTAGTCTATATCTTGCTGCATTGTGTATGTGCCGCAGAAGACCCGGGTTGGTAGCACCTGCTGGTAGGTCGTCGGGATCCTTTTGATCCTTGTCGGATCGTACTTTCCGATCGTCGATACGTCCTGCTCGAGAGCCAGTCACCCCAGCTCCAGTTTTTCCTCGGTCACCAGCAGATAACTTGGAGCCATCCGTAGCCACTTTGCACCTGCATATTTTGATTGGGGGCGCATCACCACCAGCAGATCTATCAGCACAGGTAGGTTTATGTGATGCCGCACATGGATCCCTCGCTGAACTACTGGCTGAATCCGCAGAATCATCAATTTGGTTCTTGTTCACACAGGCCTTTCGTGGGGATCCGGGATGGTGCCACAGATCCTTTCGGGGGGAATTAGTATCAGAGTTTGGACCCTTGGCGTAAATTGTTTCAAAAAGTCCTAATTTAAATAAATTAAACAACGAGAGTGATAGTGAAGTCTTAGGCTCACTTTCCTTTTTATTCATTTTTAGCAAATTATAACTTTTTTCAAAATGCGTAGAAGAAAATTTTGAGATAGAGCTGACATTGAAAACTAATGTCAAATTAAACAAAGCTTCAAAAATGGAACTTACGTTCTCTCCTCATAATTGACCTCCTTTCCTCTGATTAATTAAATAATATAAATCTCATTACATGAGAACAGGACCCAATATTATCTAAACAAGATGTAGTCTTATTAGTATGTACATGGAATTAATAAATTGGGGATTTACCAACAACGTAGAATCGGGGAAGTACAGTTGCGTTTCAGGTATTTTCGAAAATACAATCTTTTACATTTAATATATTTTTCTTTCAGCAAACACACTTGGACCGCCCACCCCCAAGAAACTTCTTGAATTATAAATTAATTAAAAAGAGACAGTCGTTACGTAATGCAACACTTGCGCATGTGAATGAATGTTAGATTGGCTCTTTTAGGAACATCAATAAAACAGGGTTGCTTTTATCGGATGAAAAGGTAGCAATTGCAAGTGGCAACACTAAGTTTAGTTATGATGTCTGTCAACAAAGACTACAATGTATTATACTTAGAGATAGACGGTACTCTCGACCGTAATTCCGTCATCATACAAGCAGTGCCATCTATCCGCGGTGGTTTTAACTAAATCTATAACTAGCTACGTATACATATAGCTATGGTTGCTGATTTTGACTTGGAAAAAGACGATTCAAATGTATTGTAATAAAAAACGAAAATTATTTACACACTTTATTTTATTTTTTTAAAGATAACAATAAGTTTACAATGAATTGTCTAATTCAATACATAAGTTGTAGCTAGGTATTCAATTAATCCTAATAATATCCTTAATTTTGCAGGCCCGGGCCAAATACAAAAACATAAAATAACTTTTATTATTCTCACAAGTTGAAAGTACATTATCGTCTGATTCAGTGGACCACATCATAAATACATTATAAGTATTATAACTTAGCATGTATAAATAATATACATGTTAAGTCTATACTATATGTCTGAAATTTAGGTGCTAAATAATAATCACCATGCTAAGTTATATTTGAAGTGGCTTAATTTGAAATTTCTTAGCAGTAGTGAATTCAAACATTTGTTATCTTTAAAGATACGTGGGAGAAAAGAAATGGAGTTAAGAAAAGCTGTACTCCAATTAAAATCAAATTTAAGAAAAGCCAAAGTACAAAAACTTGTCTTCAAAGAGAGGCTGTCAAGAGCAACAAAAACAGTAAATACAAAGGCATTTGAGGTCCTTACCCGAAATATGTCCAAAGCCACCAAAACTTTTTTAAACATGCAGGTTACCCAACTCGGTAAAAAGCTAAAAGGAAGACGCTTCACTTTTGATCAAAAAGTTTTGGCTCTGTCTTTGTTTAAAACCAGTCCAAAGGCATATAGATATTTAAGTGAGCTCTTCATTTTGCCAAAAAGAAAAACCATACAAGGTGTGCTTCAAAATTTAACACTGCAACCTGGTATAAATCCACTTATGATGAAGCAGTTGAAAAAAAGGGTGTTAAAGCTGCCAAAAAGACACAAATTTTGCACTATAATTTTTGATGAGATGGCAATTGCTCCTAGCTTAAAATACGACGTGAAAAACGACGAAATTATTGGTTTTGTGAATGATGGACACAAACAAACAACTGAATTTGCAGACCATGTTTTAGTTTTTATGGTGAGAGGAGTGGTAAAAAAATATAAACAGCCAATAGCTTATAGCTTCTGTGCCGGGTCCACAAAAACATCGGATTTAAAAAGATTGATCAAAACTGTGGTTCAAGCTGTGGAGGAAACAAACCTGCAAGTTGTGGCAACTGTGTGTGACCAAGGCGCTACAAATGTGGCTGCAATAAACGCTTTATTAAGCGAAACGAAAGAAAAATATCTTAGGAGGAATGAAGAATGGCGAGGGGGGTTTTTTGAAATAAATAACACAAGCATTATTCCACTGTATGATCCC
This sequence comes from Helicoverpa zea, assembly GCF_022581195.2. NCBI lineage: Eukaryota > Metazoa > Arthropoda > Insecta > Lepidoptera > Noctuidae > Helicoverpa > Helicoverpa zea. The sequence continues at coordinate 10,468,537 of NC_061452.1, read as the reverse complement.
CACATTTGCTGAAAGGTGTAAGGAATAATTTACTTACAAAAACATTACACTACACATATGAGGGCAAGCAGTGTGTAGCGAAATGGGACGACATACTAAATTTGTACCAACGTGCTCCAGGCTTCATGGGAGTGACTACAGTTCCCAAATTAACCCTACTACATGTGATACCAAGCATGATCCCCAAGATGAGAGTAAAACACTGCACTTAAGTTTTTAGCAGTACTGTCGCTGTTGCGATGGGATTGAGGGCAGGTAATTTTGACGACAATAGTTAATATAAATCATTTTTTTTGCTAAAATGTATGTTACAAATTTGGTTTGGCCAAAATATCAGAAACATACCTAAAACAATGAGCTCTAAGGGTGTGAATTCGCTACTATTAAGAAATTTTAATCAAGACCCCTTAGAAAACTTTTTTGGGGCCATTCGAGCACATGGCGCTAGCAACATTATGCCAACCGCTGTAGGCTTTCAAGCAGCATATAAAACTCTTATAGTAAATAATCTGACGTCGGCTCACTCGGTTGGTTCCAATTGCGAAAAAGACGAAAATAAATGTCTAAATAAGTTTACAATGAATTGTCTAATTCAATACATAAGTTGTAGCTAGGTATTCAATTAATCCTAATAATATCCTTAATTTTGCAGGCCCAGGCCAAATATAAAAACATAAAATAACTTTTATTATTCTCACAAGTTGAAAGTACATTATTGTCTGATTCAGTGGACCACATCATAAAATACATTATAAGTATTATAACTTAGCATGTATAAATAATACTGTATGTCTGAAATTTAGGTGCTAAATAATAATCACCATACTAAGTTATATTTGAAGTGGCTTACATTGAAGATTACTATTGGCTAATATAATATTATTCACATCATAAGTAAGTTATGGAATGATGGCCTAACAATTCTTAAATCCATTACATTTTTCAAAAATTATGGAAAATCGGCAATAGTTCCCTCCCTCTCCAGTTGGGTAAAAACAATAGAAGGTTTCAAAAAACTGTTAAAACAATAACCTCTAAGGGTGTGAATTTACTACTATTAAGAAATTTTAATCTAAACCCCTTAGAAAACTTTTTTGGGGCCATTCGAGCACATGGCGCTAACAATATTATGCCAAACGCTGTAGGCCTTAAAGCAGCATATAAAATTCTTGTAGTAAATAATCTGACGTCGGCTCTCTCGGTTGTTTCCAATTGCGAAAAATACGAAAATAAATGTCTAAATTCATTCAACAGTTTGTTTAAAAAAAACACACTGAGGAACCGCGACTTGAAAATATAGAAATTGCTGAGGAGCATTTATTTATGCAACTGAAGGACAACAAAATAATTGTCAGTTAATCCCCAGTGGACCGGGAAAAATGTGCAGCAATTAGTTATTGCAGCAGCTGGCTGATACAAATGGCGAAAAATAATATATATAAATCGTGTGCAAATTGTAAACACACAAAAACTGAGGATTTTCAGACATTGCGGAAAGGCACCATTATCACAATTACACTTCAAACATTTGTCTCTATACCAGTTTGCCTCATTCTCTTCCTCAATTTATATTTTTGATGATGGTTCCAGGCCTGAACTTTTATAAGATCTGTTGGATCAGATAATGGTGCCTTTCCACACAATATTTCGTTTACCTCTTTGCACCAGTTATTTATACAAAATAAAACATTTTTATTTAATAAATATTCTATAAGTTTTTCTTTGTGGGTTTGGCATGATATAAAGTCCCACTGTATATGAATACTAACAATTGTTTTTATATATTCTAATATTCTTGTATTTTTTTTATTGTTTTTTAATATTTCATAAGTTATTAATTCTATCTGGGCAAAATTTTCAAATAATTCCCGTTTGGGATAGCACAACCAACGCTTGTTTTCATATTCCTTGGCTTTAATAAATTTGTGAAAATCCTCTGTTTCGTCACTCTCCAAGTTGTGTTTACAATTTCCACACGATTTGTATATATTCTTTTTCGCCATTTTTATCAGCCAGCCGCTACAATAGCCAATTGCTGCACATTTCTCCCGATCCACTGGGGATTTACTGACAATTATTTTGCTTATGTCCTGCACTTGCATAAATAAATGCTCCTCAGCAATTTCTATATTTTCATGTCGCGGCTCCTCAGTGTGTTTTTTTTTAAACAAATTTTTTAATGAATTTAGACATTTATTTTCGTCTTTTTCGCAATTGGAACCAACCGAGTGAGCCGACGTCAGATTATTTACTATAAGAGTTTTATATGCTGCTTGAAAGCCTACAGCGGTTGGCATAATGTTGCTAGCGCCATGTGCTCGAATGGCCCCAAAAAAGTTTTCTAAGGGGTCTTGATTAAAATTTCTTAATAGTAGCGAATTCACACCCTTAGAGCTCATTATTTTAACAATTTTCTGAAAACCTTCTATTGTTTTTATCCAACTGGAGAGGGAGGGAACAATTGCCGATTTCCCATCATTTTTGAAAAATCTCATGGATTTAAGAATTGGTAGGCTATCATTCCATAACTTATGATGTGGCGATCTTGGCGTTACAGCTGCTCTGTATAACTTCCCGTTACTTACTTCGCTGAAGCTCCCATTGACAGAGCCAAACAATCTGTCGAAAATCATGAGGATTGTCGCAGTTTCCTTCGCCGTGGGTTCCAGTTTACCTTCTTCTGAAATTAAATACAAAATACTTCATTCAAAACAAAGCCTTGTGGCAAATAATTAATGCTAATAAAATAGACTAATTAAACCAATACTAAAAATCAGTAAGGGGGATGAATTAATCAGTAATCCTTAACAGTTTGCCGAATCATTTAACAACTATTTCATAGACCAAGTGCAAGATATCCCTAGTTATGATTCAGAAAGTAAATGCGATATGCCTAATAATACAGTCTTTATATATGCGTCCGGTAATAGACCTAGATATTATACGAGTGATTAAAAGTTAAAAAAAAATAAAAATAGTTATGGCTATGACGGTATTCATACAGTCGTAATAAAGTATGTTTCTGATATTTTGGCCAAACCAAATTTGTAATATACATTTTAGCAAATAAATGATTTCTATTTCTTAGTAAAATACTTGCATAATAAACTATTGTCGTCAAAATTACCTGCCCTCAATCCCATCGCAACAGCGACAGTACTGCTAAAAACTTGAGTGCAGTGTTTTACTCTCATCTTGGGGATCATGCTTGGTATCACATGTAGTAGGGTTAATTTGGGAACTGTAGTCACTCCCATGAAGCCTGGAGCACGTTGGTACAAATTTAGTATGTCGTCCCATTTCGCTACACACTGCTTGCCCTCATATGTGCAGTGTAATGTTTTTGTAAGTAACTTATTCCTTACACCTTTCAGCAAATGTGGGGGATCATACAGTGGAATAATGCTTGTGTTATTTATTTCAAAAAACCCCCCTCGCCATTCTTCACTCCTCCTAAGATATTTTTCTTTCGTTTCGCTTAATAAAGCGTTTATTGCAGCCACATTTGTAGCGCCTTGGTCACACACAGTTGCCACAACTTGCAGGGTTGTTTCCTCCACAGCTTGAACCACAGTTTTGATCAATCTTTTTAAATCCGATGTTTTTGTGGACCCGGCACAGAAGCTATAAGCTATTGGCTGTTTATATTTTTTTACCACTCCTCTCACCATAAAAACTAAAACATGGTCTGCAAATTCAGTTGTTTGTTTGTGTCCATCATTCACAAAACCAATAATTTCGTCGTTTTTCACGTCGTATTTTAAGCTAGGAGCAATTGCCATCTCATCAAAAATTATAGTGCAGAATTTGTGTCTTTTTGGCAGCTTTAACACCCTTTTTTTCAACTGCTTCATCATAAGTGGATTTATACCAGGTTGCAGTGTTAAATTTTGAAGCACACCTTGTATGGTTTTTCTTTTTGGCAAAATGAAGAGCTCACTTAAATATCTATATGCCTTTGGACTGGTTTTAAACAAAGACAGAGCCAAAACTTTTTGATCAAAAGTGAAGCGTCTTCCTTTTAGCTTTTTACCGAGTTGGGTAACCTGCATGTTTAAAAAAGTTTTGGTGGCTTTGGACATATTTCGGGTAAGGACCTCAAATGCCTTTGTATTTACTGTTTTTGTTGCTCTTGACAGCCTCTCTTTGAAGACAAGTTTTTGTACTTTGGCTTTTCTTAAATTTGATTTTAATTGGAGTACAGCTTTTCTTAACTCCATTTCTTTTCTCCCACGTATCTTTAAAGATAACAAATGTTCGTTTTCTGAAAAAAATATCAAAGTAATAAACACTCTTTGGGAAAATTTAAATATTCCTATAATTTCTATTCCTAAACATCTATTAACAAATTCTCCAAAGCTGGTAAAAACCTCATTGTAATCCATTGCTCAGAACTTAGCAGACAAACAGATACAAAAAGCAAGAAAGCAAAGGAGACGGTCATACTAATGCTTAGGTTAGTAATTTGAACAGCATGTTGACCTATATAGATCAAAAGAGCGTAATTATTCTGATTTTTTAAAGCATTAAATAATATTTTATAGTCCTCCGTATATTTTTAATAGAAGATGAAAAAATATAAGCTTGTGTCCCTACAAACAAAATAAGTACCTTGCTTTTTCAGGATTTTGTTAGGATTATCCAAAGGCGTTGTTGGTTCTGAAGGGACAATTTCCATGTTTCGTTTAAATGACCTTGAAGTGGATGGTTTCTCATCAGTAATATTAATCTTCATTCCAGAACCTAGAAAATCAAACAAATATTGTGCCATAAAATACAATACATATAAGTATCGGTTTAATGTGTGGTTCCTTTTAGAAGAAGAAGGGAATAAATATGTACTAATATAAGAACACGATTTTTAGTTTGATTCGGGAACACAAAAAGCCCACAATAAAAACCTTTTTTTTACTTATGTACTACAGAACAGTGTGCTGACATGTTTACAAAAGCTCTTGCTCGTGTGAGATTTCAATATCTTAGAGATAAAATTAGTATAACTTTAAATAAATACTTCTTTTTATCAATATAATTGGATAACATATCAGCATACTATTATTAAACATCTGTGTGATTTGTCATAATTTCTGTATTTCTACATTTGTATGTTAGTAATGAGAAGGCTTTAATTTGGTGGGTGTGTCAAAAGTATTTAAATTCCCCACCTTCTTACTACAAATTAACTTGCAACACTATTCTGGTTCACTCTGTTCGCGCTCGTTTCTCTTGCTGTATCCAAGTATTGATTACTAGCCGTTTTCCCGCGGTTTCACCCGCGTCCCGTGGGAGCTACTGCCCGCGCCGGGATAAAATATAGCCTATGTAACTGGCAGATAATATAGCTTTCTAATGGTGTAAGAATATTTAAAATCGGTCCAGTAGTTTTTGAGTTTATCCATTACAACCAAACAAACAAAGTTTTCCTCTTTATAATATTATATAGTATAGATAAGCTCAATTAATTACACTGGTCAACAAATTATTATTATTATTTTGGTGCAAAGGTGAAATATACAATTTCTTGTAGAATATTAGATACGTAATCGAAGAAGAGATATACCCCTCCTAAAGTACCAAAAACGCGTTTTTGGTACTTTAGGAGGAAATTTGATGAAATTTTTTGGGGACAGCAGAATTTTCTAGTATTTTCTAACTAAAGCATTATATAGTACTACTCTTCCTGATTGAAATTCATTTTTATTTCGAACGCTATGCGCTACGCGGTCAAAATGTCTGGATTTTTCGTGCATATATGAAACTTCATGATTTTAGAAAAAGTGTTGGTTGGATCTTTTCTGCTTAACATGGTATGTTAAGGTAAGCAAAATGAAATTCAACATACCTGATAGTCTGATGTTAGTTATGTCTAATGGAGCTGAAGTTGTTGAATGCTCATCTCGTAACATTTGAACAGGCGTTTCTTTATTCAAGGGTCCACCTGAAAATGAAATTAATTATTTTCCATTTATCTTAAGTTTATTATTACTTTCCAAAATTTAATCCAATATATAAAAACAGGTATGATTCCTGGACAGGATCAATGATTTTGAACCATTGTCTGAGTTATAGTTTTTGTCAAAATGAGCCTCGAATGAGACTCTATTCAGTATATTGATTTAAACTTTCATGAAATAAGTAACTCCAATCAGTATTTTTTGTTATTTTTCATAGTTTCAAATATAGCTATCTATGTCCAGTTGGAAAATTGACACTGTACACAGTGTGCAAGCAAATGTATTAATTACCTTCAATGAACAGTGTGGGTATTGCTAATTTACATAATCTGTTCTTAGGGTAGTGGAAGACCGGTGCAAAATGTCTTCGGCATACTCTTCGGTTGTTATAAATGAAGATTTCATCAAACTTTTTGACGGTATCTCCAACAGTTTGAACCCATTTCTTGAAGCGTTCTCTTTCAATATTTGGGTTTGGAAATTTATGCAGCACACCTGGAATATTGTTTTGACTGAGCTTTATTCATGTAAAATAACAAACAACAAAATAATATATGTAATATGATTTATACCAACCGTCTTCTGTAGTGATCGTACAGCCAGGCACACAACAAGACATGAAAGACATTGTATGTGTTAAGTTGAACACCAGAGTCAATTTCTCACAACACTAACAATGAGTCCTATCTCAAACAAGAGTCAATTTCTCACACTTATCACTATTATAACTACGAGTCCTGTCTCAAACCAAACAAGAGTCAATTTCTCACACAGAGTAATATCTCACAAAACATCAGCTCAACTCGAAGTCGAAATCCAGGGCAAAAAGTGTTTCAAACAAACAATCTCACCTGAAACTCGAAATCAAATTAACTATATTATTTTAAATAATTTTTTGAAATTAACGCATTTTTTAGGTGACGTCTTACGTCATTTCCCTACTTGGTGTGACCATATTAGGACAAAAAACACTTTTTGCAATGTTGATTGAATTCGTTGTTTTATTTTTTCTATCTACTGCACTAAATAAAATAAATACTATTTAGCAAGATAAATATTTATCTACATTATATTATTATTTTTGATTAAATCATATCACTGTTATAAATTGGTAACCCAACGGGTATAACGAGTAAATAGTTTTCAATATGAAGGATGGATGGCGTTAGTTTCCGTACAATACAAAAGTTTCAAGCAGCCTGCAATGTTCTAATGCTACTGCTACACCTGCGTCTTAACGCGTTAAATTTTGGCATTACGCAGATGTGGCCAACGTTTTAATGTCAATTTATACTAATGGCAATATAAATAGCATTAAACGTTAAGCGATAACTCGGGTGTCGGTTTTTTGGACGCATCAAAGGGTTTTAGTGCGTAGCTTAGAGCGCTAAGTGATGTTGGCTACATTAATGCCATCTCATTGCACGCATGCAAGGACGAGTGTAGATACTTTGTTTAAGTTGTAACTGCATTTTACGAGCACGGTAATGGAATGGTCAAATGAGAAAGCTTTAGTTTTTAGAATTATTTTGTGTATCTGAGTTTAATCTCTTTAATGTATGTTAACGCGTTACTTCATGAGGGATTAACTCTTTGCGTAAGTGTAGCCAACACGCATTTTTAATGCTATAAGTAACGCGTAGTTGGCCATTGACATTAACGTTAACGCTAACGCAGGTGTAGCAGGAGCATTAGAGAAAGAGAACATAGCGTGTCTGTCAATTTGTAATTTGTGGATTTGTGTTTGTGTCATTTCGTAAATTAAATCTTCTTCAGAACTTACAAATAAAATCAATAATATTTTAAGTTACACTTTTTACTTAATATGAATAAAAACTTAGTGGAATAATAGGTGATGTCGCAAATTTTGTGTAATAAAAACATCCAGTGTGAACTTAGATAGGTACCCAAGTGAGCATTGATGTTTGTTGATAAGGAAAGTTCTTTGTGATTCTAAAAAATTTTCGCACTCATAAATTTCTCAAAATGACTACCATCAACTCGAAAGTTACCAAACTATTAGAAATGTTTAAAGGGCTGAAGTCGGACGCAGTTCCGAGAGCCCCCAGGACTAGTGAAGGTCGTACACCAGAAGCTCACAATACAAATGCTCAGCATCCAGAAGAACACGATGAAGAAATAGTTATAGAGTCCGTGTCTGACGATGACATCAAAAAAGATAAGAAATCAAAAAAAGAAAAGAAAAAGAAAACTAAGAAAACAGTGGATTATGATGATGAAGAGAATTCAAAGTCCTCTCAAGAAAAACGCGGCAGTTCAAGCTCCGTGAACGTTCAAGGTGATGAAGAAATAGTATATTTTAATAAGGTTTTCAGTAATCCCGATAAAAGAGATTTTACCCCAGTGACACATTGGTTATTCAAATGATTCATAGTTTATTCGAAAATATATTAAAAGACAGACTTTACTAACAAGCACAGCGGTACTTTGGTGCCATATTGGTTATTGGTGCCTTTGCTACACCCTTACCACCATATTAATAAATGCTAAAGAGGATGTATTTTATCAGAATACACTACTTTTTTGGCCATCACTTTTGATTTAAACCAAAAATGTGTGGAATGTGAATGACATCCTATTTTATTTGCATTATCTTAATAAATAATCTTTATAAGTATTTACTTGACTTACATAATATGTAAAGATAAAATTGTTAAACTGTCTCTGATTCATAAATTATACCAGTTAACATACCTATATTTTCTGTGTTTTGACAAATAAAATGGCCATCTGAATTATTCAAATGAAGAATCAGGTCACGTCAGTTGTATTTTTACACAATAGATAAGGAATATTGTTCAAATGTCTTTGTAACCTCCACAAAAAAGTGGTGGAAATACCCTAATAGCAACTGTATGAGTCATCTTTCATGCTAAGAGAAGTAATGAGTATAATACATTGTTGAATCTCATGCTTCATTAAATAATTATGTAAATATAATTTCAGCAACTGGAAATGTATACAACATAGTAAATGCAAAAGGTGTCAGGCTGGGAAATGATTACTACTTTGGTCCAGTCACAATGTCGGGCAATAAACAATCAGGTAAAGAGAAGAAGTATGAAGAGGAAGAAATTGAGAAGGATAACTTTATCAGGCTGCTTATGGAAGCTAGGATAAAGGTAATTAGCAAGTTAATTGTATAACATAGCAATCATGGTACAACCCCTTAGGTCCCAAAAACTGTCTTCTATTCTTTAAGCCTTGTTGCATCTGCTTTATACATAGTCGCTGGTACCCGCATTCCGTGGGAATGTCAATCTGTACCCAAATAAAATATAACCTATGGTACTCAGGGATTGCCTTGCTTTCCAATAATCCATTCTTCAAATCTATTCAGTAACCCTTTAGGGTAAAGGCTCCAAAAATAAACAAACAAACAAACTACAAACAATTATTTCTCTCTATTATATTAATATAGGTAGATAATGCTTAAACTAAACTACATGTTGCCAGTGTTGTATAAACTTGTATGTATTTTTCCAGCCTGACCATGACTACATGGACTATATATCAAAGAATCTTGGGAAGAACTGGCACACAGTCTTCAGAGCCCTCGGCTTCACTCAAGGAAGAATTGAAACTGCTGAAATCAATGCCGCTGGATATGATATATCTGAGGTAAATGTAAAATTTGTTACTAAAGTTGTAATGTTAAGTATTTGATAGCAGATTATTATTATTTTTGGTCTATTTTTTTGTATTCGTTTTCACCATTTTTTTGATGGCTCAAATGACAAGCTTTTGACAGCTGGCAGAAGCCATTTTAAGTGGGAGAATTAAGCAAAAGGAATAGCCACATGTGCATTCTTGTTCCCGGAATGAAGTTGCAAACAACCATCGGATTTAGAGAACTATCATGATAACAACAAAATATAATCATAAACAAATAAATAAGTTATCTTTTAATTGTTATTGTCAATTAAAATACACTTTTTCCTCAATAGTTTCACAGTGCATTATGATAACGTTTGCATAAGTCGTACTACTTGACTAGATACTTACGTCATGAAAACCACGCAAATACATATTTTTTGAGATAGTAACGCAGTTTAGTGCTGCTCTATAGAGATATCAGATACTAAAATAAGTGGTAGGTATTGATAACAGCATAATATTATATTTGTCGAAAACTATGCACTTCCCGCGGTTTCATCAGATCAAATCGTAAAAGGGGCTCATGAACCAAGATAAAAAATTTCCGGTGTTAATCTTGACAAACCACGTTTGGTTCTCCTGACAAACAAATTCAAACTATTTCTAAATACAGTTTCTGCCATTTACAATCAGCATGCGCGGTAGTATTTAGTAGCGAACTTCGGACAAGCTAAATCACTGGGCAAGAACTGTACATACTCTGAGACTATACTACTAACGTTGTTATTCAGAACCTATTAGTTTACTAAAGGACCATGAGTCAAATTGGGCTCATTGTCCAACAGAGTTATAGCATATGCCGTTGTGAAGGTTTTTGTTTGTACTAAAATTGTTACTATGGGCACTACCTTCAATTCCATGGCAAAAAAAAGATATGCACCTAAACAGGTTTTGTAGAAAAAGAATTGTTAGGAGTCGTAGTGCGCTTGGTTGTTCATGACATAAAACCTAATTCGCAGGATTTGATTATGATAGGATTATGGGACCACCTTCATCACCAGGTCAGGATCTGATGATGAAAACCCTGAGAAATCGAGGGCAACTTTCGAAAATTGTAGGCGTGCATAGGTCAAAAACTTGACAATGAGGTGTACGTTTGATAACACTATGCAACAGTGAAGGTTTGGAGCTGACCTGATGATGGAGACCGGAGAAGGTCGAGGGAACTCGACAACTGAATATGTAAACTACCTCGTGTTTGGGCTTATATTATTCGTATTGATGAGAACTTTCCACAAATGCGAATAGTGACAACTATGCTTGTCACTGAAAAGCCAAAAATAAAAAACTTTTTACAAAAAAATAAAACCGACTCCCAAAAACACTGAAAAGCAAAAAAAAAAACTATTCTTAGGTGCATCGGCATAGAAGTCGGTGGCGTATAAACTCAGGAACATCCATAGGAGACATCAGGAGACTCCATCTCTAGCACAAAGAAGAAATCGTCCACGGACTGTCCACGCCGTGCTGTTGCGGTGCCGCTATACTGTGCCATGACCCTTACTGCTCGTGTCTAACAGGTAGACGCACAGTAGGAAGTTGTGCTCATATCATTTCAATAATATGGTATCTAGGGTTAGGCAGGCACACACAATTTAATCCACCGGCAGGATATTTAGACGACATTATTATTGGTATTGATTGAAATGTTAACAAAAATAATTTTAACTGTTAGCAGTTGTTTTATTTTTTATGTATACATTAAACCTGGAATTAAAACTAGATAAAGGTGTTCAATAACAAAACCTACAATGCCATAACAGCACTACTTTTTGCAGAATATTAGTTTATTTATGGTCGGAGAAAAATATTTATAGCAAAATAACCCAATGGATTCTTCGCAAAAATGAGTTTAAATCTTTATATTTAGTGCTTTACAAGTATATTCAAATTGGTCTCATCTCTGTTGGTGGGTGAGCCCAGGCTTCATACATTTTTGCCCATGGTCCTTTGTTTTGTTTTCGCAGGCGCGCTACAAACTATTGATAGACTGGGTGAACAATGACGACGATGGAACTCTTGGCCGGCTGGCTAGTCTGCTGTGGGAGGAAGGAGAGAGGAGCCTCGTCAGAGACCTATCCGTTATGTACAAGAAAAGTAAAAAGTAACCATTTTAGTGAAATGTGAAGAAATAGGGGTATGTTAGAATCTAGAATTTTTTACTTGCATAATTTAATCTTTCAGATTTTTAAATTCAGAAACTCAGTTTTAACAGAACAAATATCAACTCCTATTTATATGCACACCTGCGTTACTACGCCGTAAAAATAGTCGCTATCAATTTTGAAATGAGACAGCACATTTTTTTACACTTACTTTTAATGAGTAGCAACACAAACCAGCTACATAGTACGAAATAGATACATTTTTTTGTTAATTTATAGACAAGACTGCGAAAACGTATTCTTGGACTGTGTAACAGAATAAATATGACTCATTTTAACCTCTTAACACCGTTACGAAATACCAGTAGTTAAACGGCTTTTTTGAGTTAATTACTCATTTATACAATGTGTTTTTTGTTAGGTCTAACTTACTCCTACTTCCCCTTTGTAGGACATTTTTTATTAAACCATGTGCTAAAATCTATAAAAACGATAGAAATTGACTTTTTGAAATGAATGTATGTAATTGGTGATTGGTTTGAGATGTAAGTCTATTATATTTGTAATGAGATTTTTAATCATTCCTTGATGATGAGATTTTTAAAAGGTAAGCAAAAGTGTGACTTTGTATGTCTTTGTGGGTTGAAGTGCAATGTTATGACTTAAGAACAAGAGTGAGGGAAACAGATGACATCTGTTGTGGAAAACTAGTACATCACAATGTGTATGAGCCTAATGTAATGTCGGCCATACACGAGATCACGACATCAGCATCACGATTGGTTTGGTTATTGAAAGTTTATGACCACATAAAGTCAATACTTATTGATCAAGACTTCATACTGTTTTGACGGTAGGAAGGCATGATCGTGTATGGCCGATATAAGGTGACAAGTGCATCTCATTATTCGTAAACTTAATACATTTTTTAATTGGTTAAACCAATTAAAAAAGTCTATAAACATATGTGAGCACTTACCTTACATTAGCTTATTAGGATAGGCAAAGAAGGGGTTTTTACATAGTGGCCCAACTGTGTGATATTTATGTCTGCTAATTTTGTATCTAATCTAGCTAGATATAATATGCATTTGATGCATTTACGTGATTCCATATTAAATGAACAAAATACGCCTAATAAAAGTGCCTACTTTCATAATATTTACAATATGTATCTATGAAAATTGAGAAATTAAAATATAAAATCGTTTTTGATCTAGTCACAGAATTTTAATAATCTGTACATATTTAAGTACCAAAAACTTGTGACGTCACTTTACATATCATAACATATTTGTGTACATTTTGGAATACAATATACAATATTGAATTATATAATTTTTGATAATCGTTTTTACTATTTGATTTATACCTTTCGTTTATTATTATATGCTTCGTGATTCGCCTTTTTTTGGTGCTCATTATTTGTAAAAACATCGATATATTATTGGTTAACACTAATCATTATAGTGTGACGTTATGTACATTTTAATAACCAGTTAATTGGACAAAAATATTGGTAAACAGTAGATACAACTTTGTTTCTGACGTGTATTTGAATCTGAATCCTTTCGGAAGATACTGAGAACAAATTATTACATAATAATCAATTCTGATGAGCAAGCGTTTATGACCCTATTCCTTATAAACACAAAGTTTAAAATCGTGCAGCTTCTTAACTAAATATAGATCATTATTTATCTTAAAGAAAACAACCGTGAATGCTAGTCAAATGATAACTGTAATGGGGGTTATTCGCGTCAGTCGCCGATCGTCAGTTGTTCAGTTAGTACAAAATGCGCGTGCCTAATCGCAGCGGCTTGGAAATAGTGGCGATTGACGTCAAAGATGTCAGGTTTCCTACATCTTTGGGATCACATGGATCTGATGCGTTGGTAAGTCTTACAAATACTGTTATTGTATCATGAGTACCTATTCATGAAAGTGGAAAATTGAAGCAAAGAAAGTGCGAAAGTGAAATAAGTTCTCCTGACCAACATTTATAATACGCGAGAATTAAGTTAGAAAAAGGTATGTTTCTATAAGTTGTTTACTTCAAAGTAGATTAGTTTTAACGACTACCCGAAGTCTATCAACTATGATGCAGCTTTATTATCACGTGGTCTTTATTCTCATTGTAAAACGACCTACAGCACTAAACTACTCAAGCAACCAAATCCTGTGCTTTTTCTCGTTATTGTACCATATGATTATACAGATTGGAGGTATGTAAATGTTTTATGGCAACTGCATATTAAATTCTTGACCGTTATTTGAAGCTTACTAGTTTGAGATAGGCACCTACGTGTTTTCCGCTTTTATCTCTGTCCTTTTCTACCCCATATCTTGCATCTCTCTCGCACACCGACCAGTTTCACTCCCCACCAGGCAGGAGGCGACGAGTGTTCTCGGCGGCCACAGTTCGTCATTGGCGTCTTGTTTTCCGCCCGAGAAGGTTGGTCTAACCAACCGCTGTAGTATTTCGTTGAAAAATAAACTCAGTGCTCTCGCAGAACACAGGTGAGTTTATAATATTTTATACAATTTGTTAACGGTTTTACCGTTCGATATTCGATTTTGCGAAATCAAGTGTTAATATTTTGTACATCTACCCCTTTTTTGTCACGAGTTTCTTCCGTGTACTTTTTTTTTCAGTAATTTGTTTTCAGAATGAGTGACTTATAAAGCAAATACGGATGCGGTAAATAATAAAGCTACCACAGCCCGTGCACGTGACTATGGAAAAGAAAGCAAGCCCGAAGTTCCTAAGGCACCTGTGGCCCTAGTTCAATCCTGCAAGGCGTTCAACTTTTTGACAAAAAAGAATGGTGTGAGGTGCGGTCCAACCAGCATCTCCTTAGTTCGGACTGGTCACTACCGCACTTGAAGAGGGCTGGTGGTGTCAAGAAAGCTTTTCGGCCTTGAAAGACTTGGTACGCTCCCCTCGGACTGCCAGTAAGTCTGTTAGCCACCCCCCATGGGGGTCGGCTCATTATCACGGCGTGTGATGGTTTTCGGCCTTAAAAGACTTGGTACGCTCCCCTCGGACTGCCAGTAAGTCTGTTAGCCACCCCCCATGGGGGTCGGCTCATTATCACGGCGTGTGATGGTTTTCGGCCTTGAAAGACTTGGTACGCTCCGCCTAGGACTGCCAGTAAGTATACTAGCCACCCCCCGCAGGGGTCGGTTCATTATCACGGACCCGCGCAGGGTACCAATCTTGCATTTTGCGAGTCGCAGCATCATTACAAAGCAGGGACCAGTAAGTATAGGGACCAGTAAGTATACTAGCCATCCCCCGCAGGGGTGGGCTCATTATCACGGACCCTCGCAGGGTACCAATCATGCATGTTGCGGGTCGTACCATCATTGCAATCTACCCTCGCAGGGTGGCTTTTTGGATCGACTTTCGAAGAGTCGCCATTATAACCTTCCCTCGAAGGGAAATGGTAATCACACTCACGCTGAATGGCGTGTGACGCAAAACTCTAAAAGCTCCCTTGGGATATCACGAGTAAATTACAATAGGAACCATGTCCAACAGAGGAAACAGAAAGCGTCCAGGCCGCAGGCGGACTTTGATGCGTCCAACAAGGCACGTAAGTTATGACTAGACATCGGATTATATGCATTTGCATGTTTGCATATGCAAATGCATATTATGCTATTATTTTAGCGTTATTGCATATTTTGGTACTTTTTCATTGATAGTGCATATTTCAGTATTTATACGTGATAGACGTGTTGTACTACGCCAAAGAGTATAATAATAATTAGTACGCTCTCCTCAGTGCGCTTTCGCCAAAGAGTATATCTCGGCAGAAATGGCGCCAAATTTCAAGTTCTGTCCGGTAACGTCAGTTGACGTCGAAAGGTCATTTTCAGCCTATAAATTAATTTTAAGTGACAAACGTCACAAATTTGCGGCAGAAAACCTTGAAAAATATGTAATTGTATATTGTCACAAGAATTACAACTAATAGTACCTCTATGTATATTTAAATATATGTTCTGAAAATAAAAGTTAATTCTAATAGTGGTTTTTTAACTGTGCATATTTTGTGCATATTTCGCTCTTTTTTAGTGCATATTTGCATGCATATTTTGGCATTTTGATAGTGCATATAATCCGATGTCTAGTTATGACTTTCCAGGCGGGTTGCCTAACATTATATCAAGACCAATGGAAAGAAATGGGAGCTCCGCCTTTCTTGTTAAAAATAATAACTGGGTATCGCATACCATTGGCCAAAAGCCACCTTTGATAGATAATGCCAGATTTGACCAGAGAGTCCAAAGAGATGGATGTCGTCATATCCCAAATGATAAAACAAAAAGTTCTATTGATAGCTGCAAATTCTGCCAGCTTTCTTTCCAATATGTTTCTTGTGCCCAAAAGGCGACGGAAAGAACCGTCCAATACTCAATCTCAAGGTTCTCAACAAGTTCATAATTACGGAACCCTTCAGTTTAATAAATGTTTTTCGGGTGCTGGAGTTTCTTCAGAAAGACGAATGGCTGTGCAAGTGGATCTCGCCCAGGCTTACTTCTACCTTCCGGTAGCCGAAGGTCACAGATATTTTCTTCGACTAGTATACAGAAGAAGACTGCTTCAGATTACGTGCCTACCATTTGGCTTAAGCACGGCACCCAAGACCTTCGCCACAGTGACCAATTTGGGTGGCTCAAACTTTGAAAACTCAAGGGTTACTTATAATTGTGTATCTCGATTTTCTGGTGGCTCACCAAGATATATTTGCCTACTTTGGGATCATTTGCACCATGTTTTGGATGGCAAGTGAATAAATCGCAAGCATTATCAACAAGATAATGACAAAACGCACTACGTGACAAACAGCACGACAAACTTAGAAGACCTGCATAGCTTGATAGGACTTTTAAACTTCGCAAGTTTTCGTTGTTCCATACGGCAGACTGCATTACCGGGCTCTCCTCACTATCCTCAATGCAGTGTTGAACAGCAATCTATACCTACCCTATTCATGGAACCGTGAGCCAAACGGTGAACAAACCATAAAAAGGGTTCTTATAAGTCACGATTGAAGTAATGATGATATTTTAGAACGATGTCTGTGGAACTTATGCAATCTTTTCAAACTTAATTGAAATCAAATATGTATAATAAATGCCGTAAATTATTTTCTTAATTTTAATGAAATATGTAGTAAATCGTTTACATGTAAAATGAACCTAGAAGTCTTGACTGTCATACATAGAACCCTACTTAATTGAAGACCACAGATACTAAGAACATTTTACATAAAAATGTGACGTTTTTGTCATCGGTCGGGTTATACCCACTATTTTGAAAAAGTGTCATTCTTTGGTTACATTGTGGGCTCACGGCTCGGTGAATGGAGTATAGCAATGTTGAACCTACCAGCAGATACCTTAGCAGATCTAAAGTGGTGGCTGGTCAGCTGCCACCAAACCTTGGATATTCATTCGCCACTTCCCTGTCACCTTATAACCACGGACGCCTCCGATGTAGGATGGGGGCACAACTGAACGGAACTCCCGTAATGGGTTCATGGAACGAGAGAGAAAAAGGCTTTCACTGCGATCTGAAAGAGATGCTTGCAGTATTAACTGGAAAATCACGGCAAGTTGCTAAAGAGATCAACAGCCATTTTTCAATGCAGAAATGGGACTGTGGTGTCATATCTAAGAAATCAAGGTGGCACCCGATCAAGGAGCCTACCGAACTTGACGTACAGAGTATTCAGTTATCTTGAGCTGTATCAAATCTATCACGTCGTGAATCATATACCAGCCCTATTCAACAGTCAGGCAGACCATCTCTCCCGACACAAACCTCCACCGGAGTGGCATCTTGTATCAGCAGTGGACCTATTTGCCTCGAAGCGAGCCCAGGGACACATAGTTGTGTACTACGTGCCCCTAGATCTGAAGGACCCGAAAGCGGGGTTCCACGATGCATTTTTCTCAAGTTTTGACTTACCCGCTAGCATGGGTATTACCGCCACCTTACCTTATACCGTAGGTCCTCAGTCATCTCAATTCAGGAACGGGAGTTAATCTCATAGTAGTTCCTTCGGTGGCACCAGGTATTTTGGCGAGCAGATTTGAAGTCCCGATCATTAGCAGTACCCTACACACTGATGAACCTCGAGCAGAAACCGATAGACACAGCAACGGGGATACCCCCTGCCAAGGTCAAGGAAATGGGGGGGGGGAGGGACAAGGAGTCTCTCCGACTGAAGTCTTCTTCAATCCACACGCAACACTTATCAATCAGCTTGGAGTCGATGGTTAAATTGGGGCGAAAAGTATGAAATTGGATCCTATGAATCCTTGAATCCCTATTTGGACCTATACTTACCCAATTTTTAGCGGACTTACACATAGTAAATAAACTAGCATACAATACTATTTTATTACACAAGTCAGTTATAGCTACACTATGCAATGCAGAAACCACTCTAGAGCTAGGTTCACACGTTCTAGTCGGACACATTTTAAAATCAATAGCGCTGAGCAAACCTGTTCCCCGGGAAGCCGTCCATCTGGAATATTGACCAATTGGTAACCTACTTAAGTGCAGTAAACGTAGACGAGAATAATCCATTTGCAACTTCCAGGCACACTGCTGCTCTTTCTTTTGCTAGCTTGTTTCGGAAAGGCGAGTCCATGATCTTTCCTTGCTTGCAATAGACCCAGAACATTTCAAAAACAACAAAGATAATTTAATCTTATGGCCAGTCTTTGGCTCTAAGACCGACAGTTCTAGTCATAGGCAGTCGGGTTGTTGTTTGATGGATAATCAGGAAAATATAAATCTAAGTCCAGTGTATTGGGTCAGAAAGACTAAAGCCTTGTTAGAAGATAGACGGACATCGGCTAATTCCTTAAATTTATTTATATCCGTTAGAGGCCAACCAAAGGCAGGCACCCGAACGATGATGCGGGTGGATTAAGACATTGTTAAAAGAGGCAGGAATAACTACAACCCCAGGAAGCTTCCACTCGGCGGTAGCGTCAAAATCTGTGTTGACAATATACCTTTGGACGATATATTAGCAAAGGGTAATTGGCGATCAGGCAATACATTTGCCCATTTTTACAGAAGGGAAAGATACCCACTAAATAGAAGTAGCAAGTTATCTCGATTATTTAATTAATCCAGCTGATTAATGTCTATATTTTTGTTACTATTGTTATTAAGAAGTATCGCAATGTTTTTGTTAATTACTATTAGAAAATGAAATCAATTTTTGCTTTTGTTCTTGCATCTCTCTTTTAATTTTTATTACTCATCCTTCGAGCCCCTTTCCCAACTATGTTGGGGTCGGCTTCCAGTCTAACAGGATGTAGCTGAGTACCAGTACCAGTTAACTTTGATTACATTAGTATTCCAGGACGCAATACACATACTTACATGTGATTACTCGTGTACCTAAGTACCTATTTACATACACAATTTCATTGTGCTTTTGCTCACATTGGCGTCCACTTCCACCAGGCGATAACAAACACGTCTCAAACTAGTAAGCTTCAAATAACGGTCAAGAATTTAATAGCAGCGTTTTACCTGAAATAAAACGCATATTAAATACTTACCTTATTTGAAGCTTACATTTTAATTTCTGCCTGGTGTTTTCGACTCAATGACGAACTGTGGCCGCCGAGAACACTCGTCGCCTCCTGCCTGGTGGGGAGTGAAACTGGTCGGTGTGCGAGAGAGATGCAAGATATGGGGTAGAAAAGGACAGAGATAAAAGCGGAAAACACGTAGGTGCCTATCTCAAACTAGTAAGCTTCAAATAAGGTAAGTATTTAATATGCGTTTTATTTCAGGTAAAACGCTGCTATTATAGACGTAGGTAGTAAATAGTGCACCAGAAGAAATGCAGCGGAAAAGGAGCCGACAGAAATGGATGTGTCAAAAGTCCATTCAATTTCATTAAAAATGCTTCCATGATGATTTTAAATAAATTGTTAAGATGTCAATGAAGAGTGGTAGATAATATTCTACTAGGAGAACTTTGACCTATAAGTTTCTTTTTTGGTATCGTGAACCCTAGATAAGTTTTTGTTTCACGAACCTTAGATAAGTTTTTTTGTATCACGAACCCTTGATAGAATTAACTGATTTAAGACACGTGTATTCTGTTCACGGTCATGGTCAGGTCATGGAGTTATAGGTACCTACTACCATTTGTTAGTTTATGGAAAAGTTTCCAAAGATAAGCGTAGGCTGCTTTGTCTTGACGTTAAAACCAAATAGTGTAAGTTACAGATAAAGTTTGAGAGCCATTGCTTCTTAGCAACTTAAATCTCTTGCTTTACTTCCTTAACAAAAATATTTTGATGCTTTTAACCAACTTCATGAAAAGAAAGGTGTTCTCAAATTGTGCCTTTTTTTAGCATACTGACCCGAACTACTCATGCGCCTACGTCACCACGACCACAAAGAATGGCAAGCAAGGGTTCGGCCTGACTTTCACCTGTGGCCGAGGTACGGAGATCATCGTGCTCACCATCAGGTCTATGAAGAAGTTTATCTTGGGGAAGAATGCGGCCGACATTTTCGCAGACTTCGCTGGATTCTGGCGGACTATTACAAACGACTCGCAAATGAGATGGGTAAGTGGGTGCTTACCTAATAAAAGTTTGTAAGGTTTGACTTATTTATGAAATATATAATCAGAAGTAGTTAGTCGTCGTTGCATGTCCACGTCAGCAGCCGTCAAGCGTTAGGCGGATTTGAGAAAACTCTGGCACTAAGGCTTGTAAGGAGATTGAACCTGCATCTCCCTAAAAAGAAAATGTTGAAACAAGAAACCTACGTCGTAAATGCTGTAGATTTACCACAAACTCATCCCCTCAGGCTAGCCTAGGCCGAGGCTAATCTGATGAGAATCTAATGCTATTGTTTGTTTCTCAATTTTAGATTGGACCTGAGAAGGGTGTGGCACATTTGGCTGCAGCGGCTATTCTGAACTCGCTTTGGGACCTCTGGGCACGTCTCGAAAATAAACCTCTGTGGAGGCTCCTTGTCGACATGGAACCTGAGGTTTGTATACTTACATATATAGCTTACTTATCATCATCCTCCGAGCCTTTTTCCCAATCATGTTGGGGTCGGCTTCCAGTCTAACCGGATTCAGCTGAGTACCAGTGCTTTACAAGAAGCGACTGCCTATCTGACCTCCTCAACCCAGTTACCCGGGCAACCCGATACCCCTTGGTTAGACTGGTGTCAGACTTACTGGCTTCTGACTACCCGTAACGACTGCCAAGGATGTTCAATGACAGTCGGGACCTACAGTTTAACGTGCCATCCGAAACACAGCCAATGGTGTCTAAGATATACTTAGAAAGTACATACAGACTTAGAAAAGTTGCATTGGTACTTGCCTGACCTGGGATCGAACCCGCGCCCTCATACTTGAGAGATTGGTCCTTTACCCACTAGGCCACCACGATTTTTTACACATATATAGCTTACTTATGTAAGCACATAATTAAATGTCGTCGGCCCTGTGCATGATCTCTGGGATATCCGTCCCATCGGGCTATGAGAATGCATTATAGTATGTCCTGCACAGCTGGCTGCCTCTTTATATGAGAACAGCCGCAGTGGCCTAAATCGGCCTTAGATATTTCACATTAAAGGTACTTGGGCCAACAATTATTCATAGCAGAGAATAGTCTTTCATATCGGTACCTAACAATAGCAATTTCTTCTATGGACAGGACTTGGTTTCTACAATAGACTTCCGCTACATTACTGACGTGATAACGAAAGAAGAGGCGATTCAACTCCTGAAGGCCAAGCAGGCTGGCAAGGACGAGAGAGTCAAGTATTTGATGCAGAACGGATACCCTGCGTACACCACACAAGTTGGTAATATACTGGTTATTTAGTCACCAACAAGATATGTTAACTAACACTACCTAGAGGTAGGTATATGTAACTTGGGCATAGCGTAGTTTTAACAGTGAAGGTATTTTTGAAATCGGTTCAGTAGTTTCGAAACCGTTTAAAAAAAAAAACAAACAAACTAAAAAGTTTCCTCTTATATTAGTACCTATTAGTTATATATTTAAACCTCTTGCAGTGCTCGATCTAACCAATGGAAAGTTGTCCGTCACCACTACCAATTACTTTGCCAATTTTTCTGCACCATCACCAACTGACCCACCTTAACTAAGCTCTAAAAAGTTCTCAAGGTTAAAATAAGATTTTTTATTAAAGTCTATTAAATTAATTGATACTAACCCATAGTTGATAATTTGCTTTTATACTAACAATTGGACCAAAATGTAGTAAAAGTAAATTATTATTATTTATTTCAAGGTTGGCTCGGCTACAGCGATGAGCTCGTGCAGTCACTATGCGACAAGTACCTGAAACTGGGCTTCAAATACTTCAAAGTAAAAGTTGGAGTAAACTTTGAAGACGATTATAGGAGATGCAGCGCTGTTCGTAAGTGCATCGGTCCTGATAATGTTTTGGTGAGACTTTGTATACTTGTATATATTTCTGAATTAATATATCAGGTTTCAACTTCCTACTGACATAAGACTCGCACTTAGGGCCTTAACATACTAGCGGATTGCGAGCGTTTTCAAAGCGGAGCGGGCGCGTAGCGAATGCGTCGCGACACGCTGCGGCTGCTCAGCGAAGACGTCGCGGACGTCAACAAATTCGCAACGTTTTCGTCGCGTGTTTGTAGCAAATTAACGACGTACAATACACTCAGTAACAAAATGGATTCAAACAATAATCGAATGGAAGAGAGCGACTACTTTGTGTTTTTTTGCAAACGAATAAAACACTGCTTTTCGCGAGGAATTTCTTGCGCGTCCGAAGTGAATTCGCTGCGTATGCGCGGCGTGTTCGTTGCGCTCCCATACGTAACGTATTCGTTGCGTGTCCGTTTCGCTTTGAAGACGCTCGCAATCCGCTAGTATGATAAGGCCCTTAGGATCATGCCAATTCGAAGGCATCATTATTCATTCAGGAGCCTTTCGTAAGTAGTTCAGGTGCCTTTCGTAAGTAGTTCAGGTGCCTTTCGTAAGTAGCATAGTTTTTAGTCTAATTTTCTCCAATATAAGGAATATTGCTAGCATCTTCAGTAAACGTAGTGAATACAATTTTGCAATTCTTTGTATGAGGCTTATGAAGACGCCATTACCCATCCACGCCATCCACTTACTGGATATTAAAAAACTTGTTATCTTTTAAAGATGGTAGACGCCAATCAAGCATGGAGCGTGAACGAGGCTATCGAGTGGATGAAAAAGCTAGCGCCTCTGAAACCGATGTGGATCGAAGAGCCGACCTCCCCGGATGACGTGCTGGGCCATGCTGCTATATCGAAGGCTTTAGCGTGAGTACCATTGGAAATAAAACATGCACCTGATCTCTTTAATGACGGAATCCATAGGTGCTGTGAAGGAGACTCCAAACCAGTGGCGATAAATAGCGGTACACTTTGTCTGTCGAGTTCATAGCTGATGACGGCATTCTGATCTTATCAAGCATGACATACTCTTATGGGCGCTACAATATTCTTCGACCAGGGGATTCCTGTGGCTGCTGTGGGTTTTACATTAGTATCAGACACAGTTCCGCTCGCGGTTACATCCTCGTCCTCGGGGAACTACCTAAGTTCTTGTAACTAATATATTCTTTAGGCTATGCTATGCTATACTACTAAGTTTTATCCAAAGCTATTCAACTGTTAATGCTTCATTGAGGAGCAAACATCCAAACAACAAACTTATATGGTATCTACATATGATGCATGGGATAAAATTGTGACTGAGCAGATAAATCCAGGACCCGAAAGGCTCTCTTGAAAATTTACTCTTTACCTGCCTTGCCTACTTGAGCCTTCTGACAATTAATGTTGTATTGCACTACTTCTTCTTTAGTGTTAATTCCCCTTTGTACATAGGTATACATAAATAATAGACATTTTTCTATATTTAAAAGGCCGTACAACATCGGGGTTGCGACGGGCGAGATGTGCGCCAACCGCGTGATGTTCAAGCAGTTCCTACAGAGCGGCGGCATGCAGTACTGTCAGATCGACTCCGCCCGCATCGGCGGAGTTAACGAAATACTCTCTGTTTATCTCATGGCTGAGAAACTTAAAGGTAAACCCAGTTTTTCTTAAGATAACTGATCATTTGGCGTAGGTAATAAGTTCAGGCAAAAAAAATACCCAGCTTTTGAAGTGGCCTTGGAATCAATGCAAGATATTTTGATCAAAGTGTACCTGTGATATACTCGTATTTCGGATGTTTTATGAGCGACTAAAGTGGCCTAAAAATTCATTAATGCAAGATGAAAACATTCAATTGTAACAGTGACTAGTCCCTTGGTAACATTGGCGAGGAATGATACGAGGAAATATGCAAGCTTTCTACTAAGGTCCAGCTTGTCCAATCACTAATAGTTAATTAGCAAATAATACTTTGTATATAATAATTAGTCATTTTTAAGATACTGCTATTGCATCCAGTAAGTCTGACACCAGTATAACCAAGGGGTATTGGGTTGCCCGGGTAACTGGGTTGAGGGGGTCAGATATGGCAGTCGCTCCTTGTAATGCAGATACCCAGCTACATCCGGTTAGACTAGAGGCCGACCCCAACGTAGTTGGGAAAAAGGCTCGGAGGATGATGATGCTATTGCATCCTGTAGTGACAGCAAGTAAATAAATTGTCAATTTTTCACTTCCAGTGAAGGTATGTCCCCACGCGGGCGGAGTTGGGCTCTGCGAGATGGTGCAGCACCTGCAGTACTGGGACTTCGCCAGCGTGTCCGCCACCATGCAGGACCGACTCATCGAGTACGTCGACCAGCAACACGAGCATTTTGTCGACCCTTGCATTGTGGAAAATGCTAGATACATGGCACCTAAGGTGAGCCAAGTAACTCCCATCTGCATAGACTTTTCCAACTGTAGGTCCCGGCTGTCATTAAACACCTTTGGTAGTCGTAACGTGTAGTCAGAAGCCAGTAAGCCTGACAACCAGTCCTACCAAGGGGTATTTGCCCGGTAAAATGGGTTAAGGAGGTCAGATAGGCAGTCGCTCTTTGTAAAACACTGGTACTCAGCTGCATTCGATTAGACTGGAAGCCGACCCCAACATAGTTGGGAAAATCTCGGGAGATGACTTACATCTACCATTGCGATCGCTGGAAAATCTTTGCAACTTTTTTATTAGTCTTCATACATAAATGTGAGTAATATACTTTCTTTGGAAAATTAAAAAAAAATAAAAATATGCTCAAATCAAATTTTAATATGAGTGCAATTTATGATAACAGCACTTGAATTGCTATGCAGTGTTATCTTCAACTTGCCTACTCACTTAATCCAAAGTCCTATTTATAATTCCTAAGAAGTACCTAACTTGTATAAAAAGAAGCCTAAAATTATACCTAAAAGTATTTATATCAGGAGGCATGAAACTATATAGATTAGATACTTTCCTTTTTTACCTCTATACGAAGTTGACATAGCAATAAGCCGTCATTCAACATTTAACTAGCTTGCATAACAGTTCTTATCAAGTGACCCATGTAACATCTCACAAAAACAAGCAAATAAAATAACAAACATGATAACATTTCAAAATATTTACATTAAAATGAACATTAACAATTAAAGATACCGTACTTACGTATACACACTTCTAGATAGGAATCATGAACTCATTTTAGAAGCTCTTGTTATACAAATTGCCTTACTTTTGATAATTTTGAATATTATTATTATTACACTATACGATGATGCTATTATTGACTTTAATCTATACTTATAATAAATCTGTAGAGAGGTCAATTCTGTACATTGAATATATTTCCAAAATAACTATTAGGGGGTGATAAGTGATCGATACTGATGCCAAAAATGCAATCAGTAAAATTTTTGTCTGTCTGTCTGTCTGTATGTTCGTTATAGAAACAAAAACTACTTGACGGATTTCAATGAAACTTGGTACAATGATTCTTCATACTCCTGGGCAGGATATTAGATATTGATTATAGGATACTTTTCATCACGCTACGATCAATAGGAGCAGAGCAGTGAAGGTAAATGTTGGGAAAACGGGAGAAGTTACTCAATTTTTTATGCTTCCGTCGCGTGTGCAGCCTTAATGGTTAAAGCTACACAGAAACCATGTATGACGGAAATGTTAATTATCTAAAAAATATACCATGACCGTATATGTCTATCTTTTATAAAGTATATGTAGATCTTTTATGTTTGGCTCAGAATAACACGTTTAACTCTTTGCACAAAGTCTGAATCTAACGCGGACGAAGTAGCCGGCAAAAGCTAGTTATAAATAAATCAATTTTATACGAAACAATTTACATGCTACGGATTTGAATAATTTAATATTCATATTTTATTTTAATTTTATTGTTTAATTAAATCAATTTAATATCATATCATTTTAAACAACTACATTTCGGTAATATAACTAATTTTAAAAGCTAAAGTTATGTATCGTATAAATCTGTTTCAGTTACCGGGATACAGCACGCAGTTCTTGCCAGGAATATTGGACAAATTCGCGTATCCGAAAGGCAGTGAATGGAAGCAAATGATCAAAGATGGAATCTTCCCGCCCCCTGATGAAGCCGAATTAGTCAATGTTTAACGGAGACAATACAATTAATGTAAATATGAAATTTAATGAACAAATATTTTTGAATATCTTTCACCCTTGTTTTGTTTCTTATCAATGATTTTACACTTTATTTTTTTAATCAATTTTGGCTATAAAACTTTGTTACTGTAGTCGGCTAGTGTTGGTAACTTTTAAATTACCATGGTTTCAAGTCAACCCACGTTGATGCTGATTCAGACATGGTTATATAGGTATCATATTTTTTAGGTACATTAACTAAATAAAAAATATGTAAAATATTATTTACATTGTATTAAAAACCGGTCAAGTGCGAGTCAGCTCTCTTACTATCACGGTTCATGAGATACAGTCTGGTGACAGACGGACGGAGAGAGGAGCGAAAACAATAGGGTCCCGTTTTACCCTTTGGGTACGAAACCCCAAAAAAGTATGTAGGGATATTTTTAAATGACACAAATTTTATGTCATTGTGTTGAAAACGGAATGTTTATTTATGCAAATTATTATGTGATTACACTCGTATGCGTGTAATTGTTATATCGTAATTTAAATAACGTCTATCTATGTTTCTTGAGCAGTTCTAATAAGCGTGAAGAAAGAATATGTGGTTTTCATGATCTGAAACAGTAAACAGATTTATAAACTATGAAGGCCTTTAGCTCTCAAATCGACAATAAAGTTGAACCTACTACTACGTAGGGAAGATCAAAATGTAGATGAATTAGTATTATAGTCAGTATAGTACTTTTTTTTTTAACGACGACGTCTAAAATCATCACATGACCCCTCCCGCTGTGGGTTAGCAGCGCGAGCGGTGAGGGAGTGTCAGACTCTTACTGACTAAAAACCGTCGTGTTCCGTCGTAGGACTTTTGTGTACCAGGGCCGCGGTAACTCTTTCGAACAATCCTGCAGCTCCGAGTCAGTATAGTACTTAAACGAGAATTTGATATAAAAAGAAATTCTTACTGCAATAAAAGAGACCAGTGACAGAGGAAACATTTTCAAGCCCGTAATTGTGATCGGTGTAGCTGCTCGTTGTCTAAAGAGCATCAAACTTTTCTTAAACGATTCCGATCTTCCTATCCACTCAGTGTTGTATGCCGCTGTTACTAATTCTGCACTCTACAACAGTTATAAAACAATGTTTTTTTTTAAATGATGCTTAAGTGGTACTTAAAGAAAAAAATATTAATATTGTACGTACTTCATGTGTAAGCAGAGTGCCAAGTAAACTGGGTACCAAAATTTGGCCAGCCATAGACAGTAAATAGATCACCAGGAATATTCTGTACTCCATCGTTGCTGGCTGTAAACAAAGGCAAAAAGAATAAGCGTGTTCTTTTTAAAATAAGAATTGCATCTCTTATTTTCTCTTCTCTGCCCTGCCCTGAAACGCAGCACGGGTTTGTGGTGCAAACTGCTTACACCAGCCCGTGTCCGATTCAAAGGATGCAACCACAAATGCCAGAAACCTATTCTGGAGATGTTAGTATCTTGTCCGCAATTTGGTACTTACCATCAGCAAACTACACATATATAGTGACACATGTTGTCATCGCTCCAAAACTGAATTGGAAAAAGAATGTTGCTGAAAAAACATTTTGTATGGCGTCGCAGTAGCTAAAACAAACAATGCATTTTTAATAACTTCAATTTATCAACAATTTTGATCTAAAAATATTTTTATAAATCGTCCTTACTTCAGAATAACTTCATAGTGTCGTAACAATTTATTGATCCTTATTATTTGAATTTTGTCTTGAATTTCTAACGGTAGCTTGCGCTCTTCGGCTGATAATTTTAAATTTCTGAAATTTTTATTTAGTATCTTCATTTGAACTATTGCTACAGCTAGGAGTCCCGCAGAAAATGAATCGACGTTTAAGTTATAAAACATGTGCCCGTACATTCCAATAGATTGATAAAGAAACAAATACATAAAATGAGAATCTCGGTCTTCCTCGCTCAAAAAGTAATATTTGCAGATTGGCAGTTCTGATTTGTCTCCTCTTATAACATCAAACACTATTGGTAAAATTATATCACACGTAAAAGCTACGTGTGACAATACAAAGTAAAGTTTCCAAACCAATCTGTAACCCATGTTGGTTTTGTAAAGCATACCGTCCTTGTTTTCATAATCACCGACAAATTCATCGCAATCTATGAAATTAAATATTTCAAGTATTTCATCACGCAAGAGGAGAACTGTTAAAAACTTGGATGTCACAGGCATTTCCGTGAAGTAAAACATTAATTCTCGTAAGAATAACTCCAAACTTCGAGGTGTATAAACCAGATTTATAGTTAGAAGAAAGTTATAGAAACCCCACGAGAAGAAAAGAAATACAAGCGTATAATATTTGTAATATTTCGAGGGTGTTCTACCCTTCCATACTCCGAAAATTTTCAAAGCAATCAACGTTTGATCAAACATTTTAGATTGATCGGACGGCATGATGCTGTCGCTGCTAGCACGTATTGCAAGTAAATGTGTTTGCAATATTATGCATGTTCTTTTATAATGCTACGAGCCTTAATTTCTGTAAAGTATACAGTTATTGACGAAGACGTATTATTATGTAATTTGCCCCTATTACGCATTACTTATAATCCAATTATTTTCTACACCTAATGTATGAAGTAATTACACCTATCTTCACCTGCACATGTATGTAGGAACGTGGCGTAGCATCGCCAATACTTACTTTTTGCGCAGTAGACAAAGGGTTGTGCAATATCTATTTACCTATATTTTGTAACTTTGTTTCAGGGCTAAAGTCCTACAGTATTATTCGATAGAACAATTCTGTCATACGTCATTTTTGCGAAACTAACAAAAAATCACCCGATTTTGAAACATTATTCATTACTGCTCTGCTCCTTTTAGTCTTAGCGTGATGATATATAGCCTTCCTCGATAAATGGGCTATCTAACACTGAGAATTTTTCAAATCGGACCAATAGTTCCTGAGATAAGCGCGTTCAAACAAACGAACAAACTCTTCAGCTTTATAATATTAGCATAGATATATGAATCCTGTAGGTTAAACCATATTTTATACTTCTTTTTAAACAATAGGCATGATGACAGTCATCAAAAATCATTAAAATAATATATTTATTAAATTAAACTTGAAGCTTGGAATATAAAACGCGCATTGTTTTCTTTATTAATAATGTGATTAATATGTATTTTTATAAAATAAAATTACGAAATAAGGCAATCCGCCATGATATCTTGAACACCAATCAGAGCTCGTGACGTCATTTCTCAAAACAACTCGCGCGAAAGCGCGCGAACGTCACATTTCGTTATTGTGAACTTCCACTGCGATCTTTGTTTTTAATTAATTATAGTTGGTTATAACACGAGTTATGGAGCCCGGATTTATCAATGCAAACAGCGCTAATTTGCCTAGAATTGATATCATAATGCTGGGAAAGTTTTTGGCATCAAATAAAGATTTTTGTTCAGCTGAATTTAGAAATGTTAAAACTTCCATGTAAGTATACTAGTTTAATTAAAAAACAATGAGAGATGAAACCTAACCTCGAAATAGTTATTTACATTATAAACTATGCTAGAATCTAGAGAACTACGTAATAACTTACATCAAAGTGATCTTCACAAAAATAAAGTTGTACCCTGGGCAATATTGCTTTTGAATCTCGTCTTGCAAGTTTAAGCCACTTGTTTCGTATTTTTGTAGGTATTGTGAGGAACGTACACAAATAACTTATCAGGAGTTGTTTTGGATGTGTTCTTACTTGGTCCCCCAGTGACCCCACAACACCTATGCCCTTTCGAATTCATATTTAATAACACAAAAAACTTAATTATTGCACGAGCGTTGCTTACTTGCGTCTTGTAATTTCAGTCGTGACGTCACAAGTGACACCATGACACTGACAAGCGTTTTCGCGCCGGATTCAAAGTGGACAGAGAAAAATGCAATTATTTGATAAAAAATCTTCGCATTTTCTTAAAATTAATAATTTTTCATATAAAATAGACGTATACCTACATCATACAAAGGAATTTAAAAATTTGTCATCATGCCTATTCTTTATACTTCATTGTAACCCTTCTCTAACATTTTGATAATACCTATTGCTTAGGTACACTAGGTTCTAGGGCCTTGACTTAATAACACACCTCGATAGTATAAAGACACCTCATGTAACTTCCTATATAGGTAAATAATAAGGTACCTAACGACATACATATTCTAATTACTTAGTTCAAAAGAGCTTGGATATGTATTAGTTACCTAGTAATAACTAGCTAGCTCCGACAACTTCGCTTACGTTGAATGGTAAGGAACTTTGGACATCATTGGGTAATCTAATAGTAGGTAAACCAGTTCCTATTGATATAGTTAGGTACACATACATATATCTCGAAATTAGCGCAATCTTTTGGATAATTTGGACAGATGATTTCCAACGAAAGAAACTGCATAAAAAGTCAGTATACGTAGAATATGAAACGGTCGCTATGGCAACTTGAATACTGACATACTGACCGACACTTTATTTGTCAACAACTGTTAAAATGGATAAATAGCCGAGTGTTATAATTGTTACCCGTTTTTAACATGTTATTCTAAGCGTTCTGGTTATGTCTGGTAGGTTTTATACAGTTTTCTTTATTTATTTTGAGTAAATAACTTTAAGGTACCTATTTCAATGTTTTAATTTCACTATCTACTTACCCGTTTCTACTAATCCTTCCTAACATGAAACTATTTTTTAATTATTGGTTCAGTAGTTTTGGATTATATAAAGTAAAACATCAGTGTAGCTACTTTAGGCCCTTCTTTTAAATATTTTACGTGGTAACTGTAGGTATGCAGTAAGTAAATAATCTGTATTTCAGGGTCCATAGAGTGTGTGGAACTAAAAAACCTTAATTTACTATGCTGAAAATGATCTACGAAACCCCCCCTACAATGTATTGAGCATAATGCCTTACCACCACGCCACCGTGGACCCAATCGTGGCTGGTCGAGTACTAGTATATGATTTAATTTTGTCACTAATGATTTCACGGCAATCATTAACCGATTTAAGGCTGCATGAAACAACATCAAGCAGTGCGAAATGTGTAAGTACTTAGTACTCAAATGTTAAATGTAACCTATTAAAGTACAATTTTTATATGAAAATATATAGGAGAAGAGACGATCAATTAACAATATAGGTACAAATTTCCGAAGAACAAACTTGTTATCAATAAGAACAAAGCCATTGCTATCAACAAAAAAAATGGTCAGTCAGTTACAGATTCTCAGTTATGGTTACCCAACCAACCAACGCTGAGCGGTGCGCTACGTAGTTGATACAAAAAACATCTGTCTTACAGTCGTCTGTGCTTATGTTGGTACGTCGAAAACGAACATTTTACGTTAACAATTTGTCCAAATTTAGTCGCAACAAGGACTCCTAGAGTCAGCAGCAAGTGACACAACAACTGCCATACTCGCTGATCAGAGCTCGGACAAGTGGGACTGCCTCTCAGTCACGCCTCCCGTCACGATGTCCACTTCATTCAAACAACCAGGCCCTAGTCAATCTAAGGTAAGTTATAGATACCTACTACCTACTAACAGATTTAAAGTAGACAGACTTATCTACATTGAAATATGTCTCTATACATATATGTACTTAGAGTTGAGATCTTTCGAATTTGAATAGATTTATCTACTATTTTGTAGGCCTGTGTTTATTCAAAAGCAGGAAATCCATCGAGGAATACTTTGGAAGGCTGTTTTGCAGCATTAGAAGGAGCAAAACATTGCTTTACTTTCGCTTCTGGCATGGGAGCAATCACCACCGCCATCTTGCTCCTCAAAAAAGGCCAGCATATGGTTGTAATGAACGACGTCGACGGCGCAACACGTAGCCTTTTTAGGTGAGATAAAATGCAACAAAACCAATCCAATAATGATATTGAAAAATTCTCAGGTAGATGTACTTTCTAAGCATATATCTTGGACACCAAAGGCTGAAAAAAAGGTGAAGGAAAACATCTTGAGGAAACCTGGACTATATAGTCTGAAATCACCAACCCGCATTGAACAAGCGTGGTGAATAATGCTCAATCCTTCTCCGTGTGAGAGGAGGCCAGTGCCCAGTAGTGGGACGATAAAAAAAAGTCTGTAACAGTAACAGATTTGCTTAAATTACAGTAAAAGTAACAAAATGGACATTGAAGTAACATTTACGGATTTATCAGTCCCTGGAAATTTAGAGAAATCCATCAAATCAAATACTAAGGTATCTATGCATTGCTTTCACTTAATTACCTACTGTACATGTAAAGGGAATGTTCCAATTTAATTTCTGATTGTTTTGAACTTATTGGGGTTTTTTCCTTTACCTTGATTTTTTGACATTGATTAAAACTTTGTAGTACCTAGTCATGTGCATTTTATTTTCAGATGGTTTTCTTTGAGACGCCAACAAACCCCGTCCTGAAAGTTATTGACATTGCTGCGGTCGCCAAAGCAGCTAAAAGTCGTGGTGATATAATAGTCGTCGTGGATAACACATTCCTTACACCTTACTTGCAAAAGCCTTTGAAATTCGGCGCCGACGTAGTTCTGTACTCTATAACAAAGTATTTAACTGGCCTCACTGATGTTGTGATGGGTGCAATCCTTGTTAACGATGACATAATAGCGGATAAGCTTAAACATTTACAATGCGGTAAGTGCCTTTAGTAATTACTGCACCTTACAAGCGAATGCCTAACTCAAATAAAGACCTACGTCGCGTCTGTCTGTTCGCGATATTATTTTTATAAATACTGTAACAATAGTTAGTCAACATTGTGGAATTATATGAAGACTGACGTATAATGATGCCATCCGGAAATGATTGCAGTAGACGATGACGATGACGTAGAGAACATTAGCGTTTATAAAAATAATAGTTATTGTAACTAGTTGAACTAGTATGACTTGCAAATTGTTTAACCTCATGTAGCAACGTAGCATTGAGTTACTAAAACTCAACAATGTACCAAGTAGCTAGGTACTTCATGACGACAAGCATGACGTGATGAGGAGGAAATCGATTGTCATGGCTTAGATATCAACACGTGATACATACGGAAAAGTGAAGTAACGATATGCAAATATGTGTTACGTAGGTATGTAGATGGTATTCGATGACACAAAACGATGCCTTTTTTTAAAAAAAAACCTCATTGTGAAAAAGGCGAATAAAATTTATATCGGACGTCATGACTAGCTCGACATGCTGCTATGACTATGAAATTATGAAATATTTTCAGTGGCGGGAATCGTGCCGTCTCCGTTCGATTGTTATATGGTTAACAGAAGTTTGAAAACATTGCCTTTGCGTATGGAGCGGCACAAGGAGTCAGCCTTGCTTGTAGCTGGCTGGTTAGATATGCATCCTAAGATTGTTGAAGTACTGCACCCAGGTAATTTATTTTTATAAGATTTTTTTTTTAATGTGATGAAGATGGTATATTTTTATAGGTACATCGAAGGTGAGATGAAAGACCAGTTTTAGTAAATTGATAATGCGTGACTTATTACTTCACTAGAAAAGAAGCTTGCAAACTATGTAGATGATTAACCGACATTTAGAAAGTTTGTGACTGGAAAAAGTGAAAAATGAAGTATTTTGAGTAATTTAATTTTTGATAGGACTTATTGTCATTATTACAGGGCTTCCGACGCACCCGAATCATGACCTTGGCAGAAGGCAAATGAGTGGTCATTCGGGAGTCTTTAGTTTTAGGCATTGCGGTGGTCTAAAAGAGTCGAAGAAGTTTTTATACGCTCTCAAAGTTTTTACTCTGTCTGTGAGTTTGGGAGGATATGAGAGCTTGGCGGAAATACCGTGAGTGTTAGACTTTTCTCTCACACACCTAGAATGTCGGGGTTAATTGATAGTAATAGGTAAACCTCTCTTTTGGTAACTAGGTATATGAAATGTATGCAGAATTCATTGAAAATAAATATCTGTTGTTATGGTATGACAGACAATATTAAGAATTAAGTTTTTCAGTTTAACTTCATGTTTCTAGATCGTTGATGACGCATGCCTTCATCCCGGAAAAAGAAAGGCTTGCGCTTGGTATTACAAATTCGCTCGTAAGGATTTCAGTAGGCTTGGAAGATGTTTTGGACCTTTTAGAAGACTTGGACAGAGCACTCAGAATAGCATTTGGATAATATTACTAAAATGCGGGTAAATAAGTTTTTACGTTATACTAAAGAAAATCTATTTTACTCTAAGGTTTTTACGGTCTATTTTTGCAGAGCATTTTTCATGGTAGGTACTAATATTGTCCAACAATATTCATTCTTGTATAATGTGTGCATAATTTGCTTTTTGCAACAATTTTATCCTAAGTGTTTTTGTTTCAGTCAGTTGAAATGAATACAAAATCTTACATCAGCACGGCTTTAAGACGAAGTCTTGTTAGAACGTAAATTGAAACTAAAATGACTCATTCAAATGCATTTATTGAGATAAAATCGTTTTATTTCTTAAAATTAAGTTAAATGTAAAACATGATTAAAACCGCTTATAAACTATGATTATGTTTTCTTTTGGAAGGCAAAGGCACTAAGTTTGGATTGTTTCGGGGCGTTAGTAACTTGGATATCTGTTCCGTTGGTTTCTTCATCTAATTTCCTTTTAGGGCCATTTTCATTGGTAGCGGCCTTGCCTTGAACAGTCTTGAAAAGTTTAATACCGTGTCGCGTTAATTCTGAAGGACCAAGTTCCGGGTTTTGTTTTTCTAGAACACTTTTCTTTCTTGTAAACCAGTCTACGAATGTTTCACCGTCCAGAGGTGTTAAAGGCTGGAAAAAAGGTGAGTATGTAGTTTTTTGCAAATCTAATATGTATAGTAAGAAAATGAAAATTACGGTATTATTGCAGAACGTTACGAAACACCATGATATTATCTTAATCTATTGTGCTATTTTCGTCATACTAAGAATGATGACTTTGCGAAAAATTAATGATTTGTAGCGATTATCGAAGATTTAAGATACGTACGTACTGTATTATCAACAAAGATATTTTTAAAGAATTTTATCAGTTAAGGAACTATTATAAAAAACTTACGTCATCATTTTCAGAGGTATCGGCGGGTCTGTGTACTTCCACTAGAGTTCTATCAGTCAGACTGAGAGGACTTTGAGCGTCCTTAGAACTAGTTGCTTTCTTTTTGAAAATATTTCGAGCTCTGCCGGGCGAAGATATTATAGGCTGGAAAAAAAGAATTGGATATAATATTATACCGTGCTGATAAATAGAAAAAAAAAACCGTATATTAATAATCGTAAAGCATTAGTTTACACTTATTGGTTACACTAAATCACGAAAAAGGTTTATTCAAGCATACACAATGAAACTAGACAGAAAGATATCAGGATATCAGGGTAAATAAAATATAAATACGCTACTTTTACCCTAGTGCGGGATGTAGTTCCCTCGGGAAGCGTGTGTCCGCAAGAACAGGTTATTCTAAAAAATATCATTAAGTACTTACAACAGGTCTAAGCGCGGTCTCACTCTCAACTTTCTTCTCCTTAACTTTCTGAGGTATTATAAGACTGGCGTTCAAATCTTGCTCCGTATTCGTGACGTCATAAGTTTCTTGCGTATCCAATTCTTGGAAATGCGAGTTTTGGGCTACGTTTAGTTTATCGGCTTCCTTGTCCCAGGTTTCGGCCAAGTTAGTCAGTTTATCAGCCAAGTGGACTCGGCCAAGCCTTGACGCGTATTTAGCCGCTAGAGGGAGTAAGCGCTCGTCTTTCAGTAGTTCCATTAGTTCTAACGCTCTTTGCTCGATTTCGCTGCGGCATGCGAGCTGTAATGGATTTTGATGGTTCATTCAATTATATAAATTAATATTATAAAGAGGATTTTTGTGCATGCCATATGTTATCTGGGTACGGGACGCTGGTGAAACCATAAAGCAGCAAGTTATATGCGCACATGCGGGACATGTAAAGTGGCTGACTTCGGAAGGGCAAAGTTATTTGACGATTATACAGCTTGACTTCAAATTCCAGCTTTATTTTATCTCTGAGTGTGTTGACCAGGATTACAAAGTCACCATTACTGCATAGCAATACAAATTATTTATTCAACGTTAAATACGTCATAGCCTAAAGAAATCAACATTTGTCTTTATGATGTAAACGACACAAACATAGTATCTTGTTGTTCGCATGATATGGCACGTGTATTATGCAACCACGTGTGATATAATTTATTACATTATTCAATGAACGTTTACGAGCAAAAATACATAAGAAATGGTGAAAGGTGAACGTTTTATACCTTATTTACTTTAACGTTTTTAAGTACTGTTTCGCTATTATCTAAAGTAGTGTTAGTTACACTACTTATAACTCAAAAACGGCTGAACAGATGTGGACGAAAATTGGTGGTGAGGTTGCTTATCATCAGTAGTCATAGAATACTTTTTCTATCTGAGTAAAGGTGTTGTTTCCTTGGGACGCGGTAAAACCGTAGGCGGAAATTATATTTTAATGTTTTTTGTGTTTTATTATAGGTAAACTTACCGCGAATAGTTTGAGAGCAGTTTCCCGCGCAGTTTTGACGTCGACATCTGCAGTAGTGTGAGCCCACCGCACTAACTGCTCTTCGTACTGACTCTTTTCCGTGTCCATATCGCAAAGAGGTATCTGAAATACAGAAATTGAATAAATAAGGAGGCATTATTTAAATCCTCATAAAAAGGCTAAGAATGTGTTTCTAGCTAGGGTACCCAAACTGAAAATAGAGATCCCATTTCTAAGATTTCACTGTCCGTCCTTCAGTCACCAGGCTGTACCTCATGAACCATGATAATTATGAGTTATGACAGTCGAAATCAAAGATGTTGTATTTATTGTTGGTGCTATAAAAAAGACCTGAAAACTAGACTAAAATAAATATTTTAGGGGCTACGGCTAGATATGTTATGATAGCTTTAAAAAAGGACAACATACCTGTATGGCAAGTTCGGCTACGATGGGCTTAGGTGCAGTGGCCGGGAATGAAGCGCCTCTGCACAGTATTGCGCGGACTTTTTGAGTTGCTTCACTTACCTTTGAAAACCGAACAATTTTATAAGAAATTAAACATTTAGTTAAAAGAAAAATTGATCGTTACACGAATAAAGAAATTCGCGAAGTGACGTACTACTGATGAAAAAAAAACAGCTAACAACTTCCGTAAGAGTATTTCTCAATTCAAGGTAGTTTCTAAAGATTATGTACCCAAAGGGAAAAACGGAACTCTGTAACTAAAACTGTCCGTCTGTCATCAGGCTTTACCTCATAGTTAGGTAGACAGTTAATATTAGATGTTGTATTGTTGTAAATACAATTATTATTGAAAACTAGAATAAAATCAATACTGAAGAGTAATTTTTTGGCCGTTTTGTAGATTGCAGTCTGATTCGGACTTGGCTGTTTCTTTTTTGAAATAAACTGTTTTATATGCATATTAATACTCACAGAAACAATAAACCAGGAATCGGAGGCACCCTTAGAATGTGCAGTAGTATCACAGACAGGCATCCACACCCCGCTGGCCACGTCATATAGACGCAACATGCCCGAATTATCGTATACACAGGGCGAGCCTACATCTGTGGTGCCGATCCAAGCTAGTTTAGAGCTTGGGGTTAGGGGTAGAGGGACTGTTTTACTGCGAACTTGACGACCTGTAATTAGTATTATGTCATTTATATATTATTGAATATTGAAGAGTTAGCTTGAATGCCATATTATGCCATGCAAAAGTCGTGGTGGCCTAGTGGGTAAAGGACCAACCTCTCAAGTATGAGGGCGAGGGTTCGATCCCAGGTCAGGCAAGTACCAATGCAACTTTTCTAAGTTTGTATGTACTTTCTAAGTATATCTTAGACACCATGAACTGTGTTTCGGATGGCACGTTAAACTGTAGGTCCCAGGTTGTCATTGAACATCCTTGGCAGTCGTTACGGGTAGTCAGAAGCCAGTAAGTCTGACACCAGTCTAACCAAGGGGTATCGGGTTGCCCGGGTAACTGGGTTGAGGAGGTCAGATAGGCAGTCGCTTCTTGTAAAGCACTGGTACTCAGCTGAATCCGGTTAGACTGGAAGCCGACCCCAACATGATTGGGAAAAAGGCTCGGAGGATGGATAGCTTGAATGCCATAATCTTAGGTAGTGGACTGATTTGGAAACTGTTTCAGTGTTACATAGCCCATTTATCGAGGAAAGCTGTAGTTTACATCAGGTTGCATGGAGTAGTTCCCTCAGAACACGGTTAAACGTTTACAGAAGCTAGTTAAAATATAAATATTTCTCCGCACTTTCCGACGAGCGTAGTTCCCTAGGGATCAACCACGGTGGACAAAATAAATAGTGATTTTGTGGGATCAACTATTACGTGTGTCATATCCGGGGTAGATACCACATATTTCCAAACAGTGTCATCTTAATTGATTTCAGGTTTTTTATCGAGAAACAGTAGGTATGTAAAAACCAAGAGGAAGTACTTATTAAATCAATAAAGGAAGAACGTTTAATTTTCAAATAAGGAAGTATTTGCCGTCAAGCGATTAACTTGATTGATGATGCTTAGGGAAACAACACACAACAATTCTTCAAAAAACCCTTAACGACAACATAACATTACAACAAAAGACTAGATTTAAGGTAAATATAAATAATTTATTATTATTATAATAAAATATTACCATTCATAGCAATAATGTCCATGGCTAGATGTTGGTCTGTGTAGCCTGGGTCTGTGCTGTGGTAGACGGCTAATACTGCTGTGTTAAACGCTCCTAGAGATACTACTGGACCAGCCAGAGATATCACCTGAAAATATTTGTTTTCTTTAAGGCTAAGACTAAAAGGTTTTCAAGCCTTGAAGCAATCTGTGTTATAAAAACAAAACCGATTTTAATAATATATAAATATATGAAAAACCGCTTCAAAAGCGGTTTAGCTTAATATGTAAATAATAAATTGGGAAACTTCTTTTTGACGTCAGTTAAAAATGTTGTAAAATATACAAAACACATGCTTATTGCAATTAGTGAAAAATGTCATCATCTTATTATTTTCATTGGTTATCATTTTCACTCAAACTCCGTTTTTTACAAAAAAACATCATATTTACTGATTGTCTTAAAACTACAATAATTAAACCACTTCACAAGAAGAATAATAAAGAAGAAACGACAAATTACAGACCCATAGCCTTAATTCCCGTTTTCTCTAAAGTCATAGAAAAAGTTATCTATGAATCATTTTACTCTTTCTTATCAAGATATAGTATTCTTTGTGATGAACAAAAAGGGTTTCGAAAGAATAAGAATATTAATATGACGATATATGACCTAATAAATAAAATATTGATTAATGTAGACAAAAAAATACCAATTTGCGCCATATTCACCGACATGACAAAAGCTTTTGACACTGTAGACCATGAAACGCTTTTGATCAAACTTGATGCTTACGGTATAAGAGGGAATGCCTTAAGCCTGATAAAATCATACCTAAGCGGACGTATTCAATATACCGAAATATCTAATGTATGCGTCAAATCCAAAAGAGAAATCAAATACTTATCTCATCCTAGGGAAATTAAATATGGCGTGCCGCAAGGCAGCGTTCTAGGGCCGTTATTATTTTTGCTGTATATAAATGATCTTCCCCGCAACATCAGCTACCCTTGCGTGTTATTTGCCGACGATAGTACGGTACTAATAGAATGTGTCAATAGAGAAATATATGAAGATGAAATAAATAATTCACTTAAATTATAAATAAATTGACTCAACAAAAATAATCTTGTGATAAATCTCAGCAAAACAAATATCATGCACTTTTATCAAAGAATTCATCCTTTAAACCTAAACATTAACTATAACGGTCAAACCATTGATAGCACTAACATAGCAAAATTTCTGGGTATAATAGTACAGGACAGTCAATTAACATGGAAACCACAAGCTGATGAAATTTGTAAAAAATTAAGTACTACTGCGTATATTCTTTACAATTTGTCAAAAAAAACGAACATTGAAACATTACTGATAGCTTATCACGGTTTGGTGGTTTCTATCCTAAGGTTTGGTGTGGTATTTTGGGGCAATTGCTCTGAAAGAGAGGCTGTATTTAAATGTCAAAAACGATGCATAAGGGCGATTTTTAATCTTAAGGTAACAGACAGCTGCATCCCTATCTTCAAGACACACAATATCTTAACTTTTCCTTGCCTTTACATTTTAGAAGTAGCTATTTTCGTTAAAACTAACACCGATTTGTTTCCTACATTAAGTAACACGAGAACACGAACTACAGTCATGCGATCACATACGATAACACTACATTGGCTAAGAAAAACATTATTGGTATGGCACCTACTATATTTAACAAGTTACCGAATTCCATAAAAGATCAGCCCCTGAGAAAATTTAAAAACC
Organism: Helicoverpa zea; assembly: GCF_022581195.2. Classification (NCBI taxonomy): domain Eukaryota; kingdom Metazoa; phylum Arthropoda; class Insecta; order Lepidoptera; family Noctuidae; genus Helicoverpa; species Helicoverpa zea. The sequence continues at coordinate 10,427,632 of NC_061452.1, read as the reverse complement.
TCCTGTCTGCGCTGCTAACTAAGAAATGTTATTATTCCGTTACAGATTTTTTAAATGATGACTTGTAACCTATTGTTCTTCTCAGTTATTATAATTTAGTTTTCATGATCTTATTTTTAATTGTAAGTATCTACTTTAGAATTTTAAGATTTCTCTAATCTATAATTGTAAGAAAATTTGTATGCCAACAGGCAGAATGTACTGGAACTATATTTTTTAAGCTAAGACCATTATTGTTGTACCTACATTCTATACAAATAAATAAATAAATAAATAAATGATTTGATTGTTAATCGTTATAGGTAACTATGTATCAGTGTAAACATTCGTTGGTGAACCTAATAATTACATAGTATAAAACAAAGTCGCTTTTTCTGTCTCTATGCCCCTATATCCCTATGGCCTTAGAGTACACAACCGATGTTAATGCGGTTTTAAAGAGGAAGGTACATTAAATAGTGGGGAAATACTGTTATCCCGTGCGAAGCCGGGGCGGGCCGCTAGTAAATAAATATTTGACACAACTATCAACACAATATGCTATACATCTATGTTACCTGTCTCTGCGTCCCCATGGGTGTGAACATCCTGAGCAGCCTGGCGTTGGTAGCCACGGCCACCACCCCAGCGCCCGCCGACACACACAGGATCTCCTCAGTGTCCGGCATGCTGGACGTCCACTCCTTACTGCTGCCTACTAGTGATATGCACACTAGCTTACTGGGGAAGAAGTAGGCATTTATTAGGACTTTTTTGGTTTAGGTAATAGCTAATAGCATCTTGAGTAAATCTTGTCTGTAAAGTCTCAAATGGCCAATCATACATATTCTACATAATAGTACTTACTCTATGTGTCCAAAATTAATTATTTTGAGAGCCAATAAGTGAGGCTAATGATAAGTTACTAAGAAGGCAAGTACTAAGAAGTTTGGTTGTTAAATCTATTTTAGTACGTAGTTACGGTATTGAATTTGGATTTTAATTGCCAAGCACCCGTTCTTCAATAAGAACAAACAAAGAATTCAAGACCTAAAATGGGAGCTGGAAAATATTTTAGTATATTACATAATTACAGCAGAATATCATCAATCATTCTTTCATTGAATCATTGTTGATATTGATTTACAAAAGGTGGCATTATCCAGTTTAGTCAAGATGCAAAAAAGAATCAAAACAAAAGTTTGTTTGGGTTTGTTGCAGATGGATAACAAGTTGTCATTATCACAAAAAAGTTGAAGGAAAACATTTCGAGGAAACCATGGATTTATAAGTATGAAATCACCAAGTCTCATTGGGACAGCGTAGTGATTAACGCTCAATCCTTCTCCGTGTGAGCGACGAAAGCCTATGTCCATCAGTGGGACTATAATGAGGCTAATGACTTAAAACTTATAAGTTGACAAGCTTCTACCAGCGGTTTCACTCGCATCCTGTGGGAACCTCTGCACGAACCCGATCTCGATCCGATCTTCCTCGATAAATGGGCTATGTAACACTGAAAGATTTTTTCAAATTGGACAGATAGACATAATGCGAAAGTCGTTGGCTACGCTTTCCCGCAAAAACTACTTAACATGGAACTTGGTTCACATATTCTTGGTGGTACAAACACACCACGCGGGCCACGGGCGAAAGCTAGTATTAAGTATGTATTGATAACGAAAATCTTACCTAGGTGTTTCACACGCCAAAGCTACCACCGTAGAAGACAAGCTGGCCATGGTATGGTTCAGATAGTTGTTCAGATGAATGCCATGGTGTAAGTTGGTGTCGTGAAACTCCACGTCTATGGTCGACTCGCCGTTCTCGGCCGTGTGGCAGCGGACGATACCGATGTCGTTCCAGCACATGTAGCTACGAAACAAATATGAGTAAAATGGTCAGTTTTAACGGTTGCTGATAAAGTCTCTGATAATCTTTTAGGAACTTGTCTGACAGTTGAACTATAACTTTTACATAAACTTTCTCAGAAAGCTTAACTATCAGATAACTAACTGACACTTTCTAGGTAACCCTCGACGACCCTTTGACGACCTCGATGGCGCAATGGTCATCATGCCGGACCGCCGAACCTGAGGTCCCGGGTTCGATTCCCGGTTCGGTCGACATTTGTGTGATGAGCATGCTCGTTGGCCGTGGTCTGGGTGTTATGATATGTATTTATAAATATGTATATATGTAGCTATATGTAGTTTATCAGTTGTGTTAGCACCCATAACACAAGTTAATTAATAACTTACCGTGGGGCTAACCGACCGTGTGTGAAAAAGGTGTCCCGATATTATTATTATTATATTAAAAAAAAAAACCCGTAAAACCGAGCCTAAAAGATTTCATGAATGATAAGGCAGTGCCAAGAGGTTTCTGAGGATCGTTATCTGCCTAGCATTTAACAAATATATGGGCGTCGGCTTCCAGGCTAACCGGATGCAGCTGCCTTTTACATGGAGCGACTGCCTATCTGATCTCGTCGCCTTACCTGACCTACGAGGTAGATGTGGTTGTCAGACTTTCAACTTTCTGACTACTCGAAACAACTTTGACAGTCAGGACCCACCACTTAGACTCAGCCTAATAATCGATTAGCAATGGCAGCACCAGGTAGGTAATTATTAGGGCCCCAAGTTATAAAATATGGTAAAAAAAACAGTTGAAAATCATAGTTTGCTTGGCTTTAAGATATTAACTAGGATTCACTTTGTTGATGTACCTTGTGAAGGTATCTAGAATAAATACATTGGAAGGTTCAGGGGGCATAATGTCAGTGACAAACTAAATAGATTTCTGTTATATCTACTGTAAATGAATAACTTATCTTGTTTACAGTCAAATTGTAAACACAAGGAATTACATCAGACTTGCACATTTTATCTAACTAGCAAAGACCTGCTGAGTAACAGCTATTTTTGGTCGAAAACAAATGACACATGTTTTCGACCAAAAATACAGTTGAAAGTTATACACGAAGTTCATCATTCACATATTTAAGTCAGTTTCAAAAGTAGATTCAAGAGTTTCTCATAAAGGAAACGACCACTCATGATCATCACCAATCATCCCATTCTCCTAGCCAGGTTTTCTATTTTTAACACGCTTTTATAAGCTTGGGTTGTATGTATGTATGTAACGGAATCTTTGAGCTTGATTTTCACCGATTTCTAAACGTCTGATCAATTTGAAACTTTACATACGTATCAAGAACCGGTGACAATGCATGACTAGCTAAAAAACGGCATCGCAAATTCAATATGGCGGCCTCCACGAGATGGCGGACTGGCTGTTTGGAATCCACCCCCATGATATGGGTATCAAATGAAAGGGTTTGCTGCCAGGAAAACGAAAAAAATAGTCACGTGACTTAATTCCAATATGGCGGACGTCCAAGATGGCGGACGGGCTATTCAAAATGCACCCCCATGATATGGGTATCAAATGAAACGGTTTGCTGTCTAGAATACGAAAATAATAGTCACGTAACCAAAATCCAACATGGCGGTCATGCAAGATGACGGATTAACTATTCAAAATGAACCCCCATCATATGGGTATCGCATTAAAGGGTTTGCTGCCAGGAATACGAAAAAAATAGTCAGGTGACTGAAATCCAATATGGCGGACGGGCTATTAAAAACAAGCTATTATAAATAATCCAAACTAAAAAGTAGAAAATAAATAATAGTTTAAAAAAACTAAAAAACACGCTTTTTATAGAAAACCGAACTAAAAAATAGAAAATAAATTTCAATGAATATAAATTAATAATAGTGTGAATAAAAAAAAATATTTTATGTAAAAAAAAGCGTGGGGTGCTTTTTAAGATATTATCGAAATGATAATCACTCTACTCATATCTGTCAATAAAATATTTATAACTATTGACACCATGCACCCCACGCTTTTTTTTACATAAAATATTTTTTTTTATTCACACTATTATTAATTTATATTCATTGAAATTTATTTTCTATTTTTTACTTCGTTTTTCTATAAAAAGCGTGCTTTTTAGTTTTTTTAAACTATTATTTATTTTTTATATTGTTATGGCCTATACTTTTATTGAATCCATGCATTTTGGTTTCGACCAAATAGAAGATACATAATCACACTAATGTTGTAAAGCATGAATGGGTTTTGATGAAACTTGGCCGTGATTTCGCTTATAGGTTCATCAGAATAAAATAATAGGCTACTTTTTACTCTGATATACCTGAGAAATATTATATATATAAGGATATAAAATAGCGGATAAAACACAAGCGCAGTCTAGATTAGAAATATATAAACAAATCATCTACATAAATTTTACTTACCGATGCTCCAAATGAGTGGGCGTAGAAGATGGTTGGAAAGGAACCTGCGCAGGTACAGTGGAAGGCGCGGGAGTGTGATGCCTGGACGCCGGCCGCGAGTCTCCGTGATCCTCAACCACTCCTAATGTTTCATTCTTTATCTTCTGAAGCGATATCGCATTGTCATCGTCACTCTCGTAATTCTCTATCAAGTCATCCACTATGTCGTCATTGTCTGAAGGAAAAAATATAATAAATATCCTGTTATGACGTGACGTATGTGAAATATTGTGGAGTAGTAAGTTCAGGAAAATTATAGAAAAATAGCTTGAGGGAAGTATTGACCTGACTTAAGAATGTTTGTAAGTACATAATATGTGCCTGAAGTTTAATTCCAACTTCTAACTTTTCCGTTAGTGCATGTACGTTGTTAAGGAAATGGTAATTACGCCTGCAGTAGATGATGATATAAATCAACCACGACTCTGAATAAGCTTTAAGGCTTCGCGCCAAACTTTTTGTCGTCACAAATAAATTTTACAGGTAGGTGTACAGAATTTAGTTGTGAGAACAAATTCTAGGTAATCCTTAAGGACTTTAGTTACCAAATCTCACTTACCATCTGCCCTTTCTACCATTTCCACATCATCGGCATTATTTTCAGCAGCCGTACTATCTTTGCCGTAACAGTTGACCAACATGCCTAGCTGACCAGCCACATCACAGTAGGCTAGTACTCCATTACCTGAAATGTAGATATAAAGACATAAAAAAATATACACTTAGGCAAATCTTTTTCTTCTCCTCAACATTATTTTAAACATATAAATTGCATTTATTATTTATATATTGCTTTTGCTGACCCATCCATGTTTGTTCATTTGCTCTTTGCTCTCATATGTACAAAATTCATATTATTATAGGACTAGAGAGGCTTTTCTTTTACTGAGGTCGTAAGATAGGACCTACTTTTTGAGTGAGCAGACTTTTTACATAAACCTCTTTATTTACAGAACAGACATCTGCCAATAAAGTGATAAAGTCATTTGCATGGTAAGCACATGTCAATGGGTAAGCACATGGTAACCCAATGGTCAAAGGCCAATGGTAAGCTTATTTGTAGTGAGAGGAAAATATGATATCCTTGTTTCTATACTGTGATAAATTTTACTTATTTACCACATTCTTCTTCTTCTTAGCGTTTATCCCGTCTTGTGACGGGGTCCGCTTTCCGTATCTTCTTCTTCCACTTCGCTCTATCCTGGACATCTTCCTCTTTGAGTTCGCAGATTTCCATGTCTTTCTTTACGACACTCAACCACCGCAGTTTTGGCCTGCCTCTGCGCCTTTGACCGGGTATATCGAGATTTGAGTGTCGCATTGCCGATGTACTCAGGTGGTCTCCTTTTAACATGTCCGTACCATCGCAGCCGTTTTTCTTGTATTTTGTCGGCGACATCGCGTACTCCAAGGCTACCGCGTACATACTCGTTACGGATCTTATCGAGCCTAACATCTTCATCTCGGCAACTTGGATGGTACTGACATGCTTTTTTGTTACGGCCCACGTCTCGCTTCCATAAATAAGAACTGGTCTTATGACTTACTTATTTACCACATTAAGAAATGAAAAACTAACTTTAGAGTGTCAATTTGCCAATAAATTAATAATCCACTGTAAATTTAAATTAACATTTAAACATATTAAATGAATAGTAGAACTTACCCTTTGGGTTCCAAGCCATGGCAGAAACATTGTGAGACGTGGGGTGCTCCACAATGCCAATACATGCTCCGCTGCCAATTTCCCATACTGCGATCTGTCCAGCAACTGTATTCCCAGCTAAGTACTCACCGCACGGCGAAAATATACATTGAGATATCGGGCATTTTATCTATAAACAAAATTAAAGAACTTCATAAGTGCTTGTGAAGGCCTAAATGAAATAAAATGACTTGACTTTGAAGCCCAGTAAAACGTTTCATGTGAATTAATTTTGAATAGGAAATAGTATCTCTTGGTATCTCTTTTTAACCAACTTCTTAAATTAAAAAGAACCTATAGTTAGAGTTGGTATCAAGAGATTAATTATTATGATAAATAGGGATCACTAGAAAACAACTTTATGTGTAATAACTAAACTACTTTGTTACAGCAGTAACAAAAATTGCAAAGCTAAGCTAAAACTGTTTGCAAAACAAGTTGACTGTTGACAGCAAATACAGCTATAATATAAGGCGAATATAAGGCGTGGAGTAGGAGTGTTGTCGTCCTGTTCTTCAAAAAGGGAGACAAAACCCAGTTGAAGAACTATCGACCCATTTCCCTCCTAAGCCACGTCTATAAGCTGTTCTCAAGAGTGATCACGAACCGACTTGCGCGAAGACTCGACGAATTCCAACCACCGGAGCAGGCTGGGTTTCGGAGCGGATACGGCACCATAGACCACATCCACACAGTGCGGCAGATTATACAGAAGACCGAAGAGTATAATCAGCCCCTGTGTCTAGCATTTGTGGACTATGAGAAGGCCTTTGACTCGGTTGAAATCTGGTCTGTTCTGGAGTCCCTGCAGCGTTGTCAAGTAGATTGGCGATACATCCAAGTGATGAGATGTCTCTACGAAGCCGCTACAATGTCCGTCCAAGTACAAAATCAGCAAACAAGGCCCATACCGTTGCATCGAGGAGTGAGACAAGGGGATGTTATTTCCCCGAAACTGTTCACTAATGCAATGGAGGATATGTTCAAGACGCTGAACTGGAAAGGACGTGGCATCAACATCAATGGCGAACACATCTCTCACTTGCGATTTGCTGACGATATCGTCATCATGGCAGAAACGCTGCAGGACCTACAACAAATGCTGAACGACCTGGCTGAATCTTCTCTACGCATCGGCCTACGGATGAACTTGGACAAAACCAAGGTCATGTTCAATGAACATGTTCTACCGGAACCGATTGCGATACACGGTGCCGTTCTCGAAGTTGTTCGGAAATATGTATACCTCGGGCAGACATTGCAGTTAGGTAGAAACAACTTTGAGGACGAGGTGAATAGGAGAATTCAGTTGGGTTGGGCTGCATTTGGGAAGCTACGTCGAGTCCTAACATCGTCGATCCCACAGTGCCTAAAGACGAAAGTCTTCAATCAGTGCGTCCTACCTGTCATGACTTACGGAGCCGAAACGTGGACACTGACGGTACGGCTGGTCCACAAGTTTAAAGTCGCTCAGCGGGCTATGGAAAGGGCTATGCTTGGCATTTCTCTGAGGGATCGCATCAGAAATGAGGTAATCCGTCAGAGAACCAAGGTCATCGACATAGCCCACCGAATCAGCAAGCTGAAGTGGCAGTGGGCTGGCCATATTAGCCGAAGAACCGATAACCGTTGGGGTAAACGAGTTCTAGAGTGGAGACCACGCCTCGGCAAGCGTAGTGTAGGACGTCCTCAGGCACGGTGGAGTGATGACTTGCGCAAGACGGCTGGCAGGAGCTGGATGCGAGTAGCCGAAAATCGATCTCAGTGGCGTGCACTTGGAGAGGCCTATGTCCAGCAGTGGACTGCGATAGGCTGATGATGATGATGACAGCTATAATATTATATGTTTTTGCAGAAGCCAACCAGGGGGATCACAGTATTCAGCAGGCATAAAAGAATCACTGCCAATAGAATAAAGAGACTACATAAGGTAGGTTGGCTAGTATTAACTTAGTAGATAATATGTTGTTTTCAAATTTTTTTAGATTTATTTATAAAGTATTTCTTCATAATATGAAATACCTACCAAATTATGTGTAAATGTCATCCTCTGCCCCCAACTCTCACAGTCTAGTAGAATAATTTCTCGGTTGTTGGGGTATGCCAAATACTTTCCTTCAGTAGGCTCAAAATCCATTCGACCTGAAAAACATAGACTTTTTTAGTTAAAAAGTAATTATAAAGCTAATGAGGGTTCACTGTCATAACATATGATTTCCTCTTATTATGAGAAAATACCCAAGAGTTAGTAAGCTAAGATGCATCAGCAAAAATTCAGATGAATAATTCACTTTTCCTTCCAGGATGTGGTTGCAATTTTACTCTTCATGATGACACATGAAAAAGTGTGATACCCTCATAACACAAGGAAATAGAATATTTAAAAAAAATATCACATACATAAAACTTTTGCAGCATAAAATGTGTTAATCTTCGGCACGCAAGAAACTTGTTTCACAATCTTTTGTGTGTCTATGTCCCATATTCTCAGGTTGCCATCCCCGCAGGCTGTGCTCGCATACTTCATGTGTGGACATATAGCTATGCTCAAAACTGGGCCGGTGTGCTCTTTCATGACAAATAATGGTGCTCCTCCTTCCAGGTTGCACAACTTAGCTTCCATATTCTCCGATGAACAGCCCAAAGCCTACAAAGTTATGCAATTTAATACTTCATGTTGGAATCACAATTTTTAGTTAAAAAAAAAAAACAGAATACTACCTCAATTTTACTTGATGATTTGATTTGTGTGACTGGAGCTGTAAATCTGGTAACAATACCATCTTTGTCGAATGCAGGGAACGTATAGGCTTGAACAACATGATTATCAGTAGCCACATACAGTCTTTTATCTTTGTAACACACAGCAAGCGCACTTTCTCCAACACAATGTGAATTTGGATCGTCGTCTTCTATATCCACCCATATTCTCACATCACCGTCGTTTCCACATGTTACTATGTGCCTGGAAATGTCGTATTTTCAAGAAAATAAAAGTTGAACTTACTCCAATTTTGAGCACAATAAATAGTAAACAATCAACTTACTGTCCATTTTCAGTATAACAGACATCGGTATGACCTTCAGCATGGGCATATCTTAATGGTTTGCTATCAATTTTCATAGTAAACTTTTATTACAAAACAATATTCAACAAAACAAACTTATGTTTAGAAATCGAACAACAAGCAACCTGCAAATTATTTTATTTGACAGGCTATTTTACAAATTGGCGCGAAAACATTCTGCAACAAACAATTGAAGAAGTAGTTAATTCCGCAAACTTTAACGTTTTAGCTGTTGATGTTGATGTGAAAAGCATTTAAGCCTAACAAATATACATATTAGAATTATATATATTGTCCTAATTGTTATAATTGATATTTAACTTATAAAATAGTCGAGATTGTTATTTATTTAAAATCAATTTTCAATAGAACTTGTGTAACGTTATCAAAATAACGTTAAGTAACTAGTTTCATAAGTAGTTATTTTGGCACGAATGCACTATGACGTGACATCGTGAAAAAAAGACTAAAAAGGTTTTTCTATCAATGCGTAAAACGTCTTTGTAGACTCCACAAGTCGTTTCGACCAATGAATGTCATTCATTCATGATTATGCCGGGCGGTATATAAGTTTAATAAAACGGCATTTTGACATCTGAAACTGTTCATTTCATTTGCCATCGTAACTCAATTCCCAGTGGTAGTACTGGTAGTGTGTTGAATAGGTTAGCTAAGAAACATTTTGGCACTAATTTAAATCGGAATTAAATTAAGGTAAGATTTTTTTTATTGAAAAATATTTTAATAAGAATTGATATAATATTAAAATAGTATATGGGTTGTCTCGTGTACAGAATGATGAAACATTGGCACATTTTTACCATTCCCATTAACCTTGAATTTTAGCGTGCAATTTTTAGGAGAATTATATATAGATTTTTGTTCTTTCGGTAGTTTGTAACTTCTGACGTTAGCTAACTAACTGATAAGGTACGTATTTATAATTTACTTAGAGTTCTTAAATATTTGAAATGCAATGGAAGTTTCACATTTTAATTAATTAATGTATGGGATTTTTTCCGTCGTTGATATAACATGTAGAAAAAAATATTTTTTTCTTTATATTTCTTCATGGCTAGTATAGAAGTTCTTATCATGTATGTAATGATTTTTAATTTACCACTTATTAGTTACGGTTTCTAATAACAGATGACGGATCAAGGATTTTTGAAACAACAACCAGGCTTCGCTACCGTTGCCATACATGCTGGACAGGAACCTGAAAAATGGAATAGTGCTGCGGTAGTGCCACCTATTACTTTGTCTACCACTTTCAAGCAACCAGCTCCAGCTGAGCATACAGTAAGAAATTGTTTTAAACGTTCTGATTGAATTATAGTTTATATTGCATACAATAACACATTAATATCTTAGGGTTTCGAATACGGAAGATCAGGAAACCCAACAAGAAATACCTTGGAAGAATGCCTTGCAGCCTTAGAGGGTGGAAAACATGGTTTCACTTTTGCTTCTGGACTAGGAGCGATCACAACCGTAGCTATGCTTCTTAACCAAGGTGACCACATAATTTCAATTGATGATCTTTATGGCGGCACCAATCGTCTTTTAAGGTAACAAAACTTTAAGAATATTTAATCACTAATTTATATCGAAGTTATGTGAACTCGCTAAAACATTCGATTAATTACGTTTCAGGCAAGTTATAACTAGACTGGGAATAGAAGTAACGTTCACGGATATCACGGTTCCTGGAAATTTAGAAAAAGCTATTCAATCAAACACCAAGGTAAGTACTTGATTTTTTGGCAAATTAAATAGAAGCATTCGTATTAAACTCTGGATACACTGACATCTGAAAACAATATTTTTATAGGCTAATTGGGTCAACTTAAAATCGCTAAACTGGTGTATGTTAAAGTCATTAACTCTGGTTACAGACATCTGCCGATTAACATACGCATCTTTATCGTCAATTGCCATAATATGAGGGTTATTTGAATATTAATACTCTTTAATTAATGCCAATAATGATCAAACCATAAAACTATGTTTTGGCCAGGCCATCTTAAGGGTCTTGCAATAATTAACTGTGTTGCAATAATATTATTCTTGTTAATCGTTTATGCTTTATCTTTTTACGAATATAACATTAAAGTGACGAAAATTAATAATATTATTACATTCATAATTTTATAATATTTACGTAACACGATCAATAACAATCTTTATCAGAAGTGGTTTATTTCATAATAAATAAGCATTAACGTTATGCTTACGATAAAATTTTATTGCATTGCTGAAATTTCGAGTTGACTTAGGTAGGTGTGAGAGACAATGAATTTAAAGAAGTACTTATAGAAAAATTGTTTGTTCTAGATGCTCTGGTTGGAGACCCCGACAAACCCCAACTTAAAAGTTGTTGATATTGCTGCGGCTTCCAAAGTAGTCAAAGAGCATGGTGATATTATTGTGGTTGTGGATAATACATTCCTCACATGTTACCTACAAAAGCCGTTGGACTTCGGCGCAGACATAGTTTTGTACTCATTAACCAAGTATATGAATGGACACTCAGACGTAGTGATGGGATCAGCAGCAACTAACGACGATGCACTCGCGGAAAAACTTAGATTTTTACAAAATGGTGAGTTGATGTTTGTTTTTTAAATTCCTTTTTACGTTTGACTTTGGTCGTTGCATTAATTATGACCTTAGTGCAATAGTCTACGCTTCGCTCCTAATTTATTATACATGTAGGTAGTTCCTTTGTTTTACATGTCTTGTAGGTAGTTAAATATTTAGCATATTACCTTATTTACCTACAAATTATATGTGTGTGTATTTTCCACTGTAATGCTCACGAGTAATCTGTAATCATGACATGGGAAAATGATATATGACGAAGTATAGAAAATCGCCTTTATCACTATTAATTAGTCTAGTATAGAATGACTTGCGGTTTACACGCCGGTATAGCCTAGTATGACTCATTTTACTAGTGACGAAATAACAGCTGCTTCTATAATTTCTACTAAAACTTATTATAATGATTTCGTCAATAAACAACTTTTTTTTATAATACAGTCCATTCAACATATGATCATTGTATCAGTTAACATAATTATAGCACAATGTGATGTAATGGAGATGAATTAATCCGATTTTTTAAATACGACGAACACTGACTCTGATTGTCGGTCACGGCAGCTGTTCTCTAAAAATCAGCTATCTGCGCCAAACATAATGTCATGCACAAACATTTGCGCCAAAACAGGAACACTCTCTATTTTCTCTATACTATAGCGATGGCACGGGAATACGACATGACTGGGGAGAGAGTCGCCGCATGACCAATAGGTACTTACGTGCTCTCCGAAGTGTGGGTGTTTCAATCGCCAATTTCCAAACAGTTTCTTAAAAATGATATGGGATTACGAGAGCAACCAGGGATATGCCTACCTAGAACTCATGCAAGTACCAAAAGGTCGTTATATGCATTTCAATACAATTTTTTTTATTAATGTAACATTGATTATTTATGAAAAATAATTAGACATAAAGGTATAATAATATATCACGACCTGACAAGTGTCTATTTATTTTTTAAAGAAATGGTTGACTAGCGCTAGGTTTTAAAATAAAGGCTTGGCTACTACAAGTTGCCATTCTGTTTAAAGAAAATATAAGTGACTCGTAGGTATGATTTATTAGAGATAACTATAAGGACCCCATTCTATATGAAATATCGCCGATTACATTAATGAACAATGGTTCAATTCATGCGGTGCAAAGTCCGAAGCAATATTTTTTAATGTCTCCAACGTATACATAAATGTGATTTTGTTATTTTATGACATAATTATCTTATGTTTTCAGCCATGGGCGTGGTGCCATCTCCATTTGATTGTTACCTAGTAAACAGAAGTCTCAAAACATTGGCTTTGCGTATGGAACGCCATAAAGAATCGGCTCTAATAATTGCTCAGTGGTTAGAAAAGCATCCTAAAGTAACTGAAGTTATGCATCCAGGTATTGTACCTTTCCATTAAGTTGCTCTAATTGCAATTCCATAAATACATATACTCATTATAATTTTATTATTTTTAGGACTGCCTTCTCACAAACATTATGAGATTGCCAAAAAACAAATGACTGGGCATTCTGGTGTCTTTAGTTTCAAACACTGCGGTGATCTAGAAGAGTCAAGAAAATTTTTGAGTTCTTTGAAAATATTCACTTTAGCCGAAAGTTTGGGAGGATATGAAAGTTTGGCGGAATTACCGTAAGGATTATAATTATTTATATTTGCATTTTTTTAATAATCATAAGTATATATCGTAAGTTAGTAGCTTAATTTATTTCGTTGTTATTTTGTAGATCGGTAATGACACATGCATCAGTTCCCGAGAAACAGCGAGAGGAGCTCGGTATCACTCATTCACTAATAAGGCTCTCAGTCGGTTTAGAAGACGTAGAAGATCTCATTCAAGACTTAGAAAGAGCGTTTAGCGAAGCATTTTAATGACATTAGTATTTATCTAAATAATTATCAATAAAATACCTATTTAATTAATGTTTTGGTTAAGTTACTTTCGCAAAAGTTAGTATAATGTTTATATATTCGTGAATCAGCAAGATGTCAGATCTGTTTTAATTATTTTCAAATTTACTCGAAATAATATGATAATAAGCGTGATAAGTGCAAAATATACAGATAACAATAGTTAGTGAGAAGGATATGTCTCTTGCTTTTACTTCTACATCTTCACGATAAACAAAACATTTATTCTTTACGTTTTGCTCAATATTTAGCACAATTGCACTGGTGATAATGATAACTTTATGTATCTCATAAATCTATGAACATATAAATAGACAAGTATTGTAAAGCTTGTTTTATGTATTACCATAATGTTATTCAATTGATTGAATCTTCATACATAAATCTGTATTTAAAAACACAATAGGGTTTACTTGGTGAACTTAACATATCAATAGAAAGGTTAAGTGTGTGCATTTGTTTAGGCTATTGTGGAAATATTGTCACGACAGTATTCAACTTAATTTTACCTTACCTCATTGTGGTTAGTTATTTTTATTTTATTACGAAGTGCTATTTTTTTATGTTTATCACGAAGTTTTAGCTCCTATATTATGGTAATCACGTTCAAAACATATTATTTATCGTTAATTAGGTACCTACAATTTTATTTGTTTATACACATTTCTTGTTTTAATAATTATTTCTATTGTATAATTATAAAATTATCGAAAAGATACATTGTTACAATTTTTTAAGTTATTTGACATATTCTTAAATATAAAAAAAGATCAACTCTCGAATGCTTTTTCTTTTCATTCAGTGTTCATCACAGCTCCAAAAACGTGACAATAATCTTAATTGTTCAATGACAAAGCAAATGCATGTCACAAGCAAAATGGGTAACATATTTAATTATATATTGTACTTACCTACACATTTTTGAACATAAATCTCTGAACTCACTTTTATAAATTTTTTTGGGTATGTTAAAAATAATAAACGTAAAACAATCTTCTTTGCCTACCTTTTAAGGAATAAATAAGTGCATTATATCTGATAATAGGTACTTACGTTAGATAGCCATTCTGTAATGTATTATGCTAGCACAAATGCACAGACGCACTCCGGGGTTAACTATTATTTTCTAATATTTTAAACATGAATCTTAATTTAAAAATTTACTACAACAATTACTAACAAATATTTGAATCCTTAATTTTAAATTTTGATCGTTTTTTTTTAATATGGCGTTTGTAACGGTTATGATACACTGCCAAATAAAACGTGATGTTAGAAACTGTTAAACAGTTATTTTCAAAACTGAGTAACTAGTAACTTTTTCTCGCTGTAACATGTAGCTGGATGTAGCGGTAAATTCAAAACATCGCGAAGTTTATTTTTTACTTGTTAGTTTTTGTTCTCTGTCTTGTTTGACGTAAAATCGCAACACTGCTGAGTGAATCTGTGCACGGTTAAAAAATTCGCACTTGATCGAATCATTGAAACGAAGTCGAGTTATTGTCATAAATTGTTATGTAGAGATTGTAAAAGAAACTAATCTTGTTTGTTTATGTCATCGAGGATCCTGCTGAATGGTCAATCAGGTTAGTAAGATAAACGTATTATTACTCCTTTATACTATCATTGTAGTATACAATCATAACAAATTACTCAATACATAATATCCCAACGAAGAAATGATGCTGCAGCTATTCATGTCAAAGTTTAGAACTGGAAAGAAACTTTATAGACACTTAAAGAAAATAATGGTCAGTGGGTCATTTTATTTTTTATTTACAAGGATTGTTACAGTAGGCTGAGCCATTATTGTGGTCAGGTTCTTAGTAGGTAAGTTATTGCTGTTAGGCTAGTGCCTAACATTTTACTTGTTGGTATAAATACTTTACATGTCAGGCAGATTTTGACCTCAAACAACCAAGTATGGTTTTCTGGATACTGGTCACTGTGGCTACTGCACGGGCCTCATACATATCTCAAAAATACTGAATAATCATATTGTACCTCTCTATCCAACTTCCAGATGAACAGAGAAATTTTAGAATCATATACCAGTGAATAACAACTTCTAGGAATGTACGGAAATACAATTGTTTGAATGCCTGAAAGTGTGAATCCGAATTCCGGACACATGTCTGCATCATTCTAATTTAAGATTAAAAAGAGATTAGCAATGCAATTGTAACTAAGGTTGATGCTACGTACATATGTAGTTAATTAATCAGATAACATAAAATTAAAAATAGGAAATCAAATCATTATCTCTCTAGCTTTTTTCAAATTTTGGTCTGCTTCTATTTAAACCAGATTTAGTTAAGTGTCTGTTATTGTACCTACAGTGAAAGGTTTTGACCTCAAAATCATAATAGATTTGTAAACCATAAATTATGAAAAGCCTAGAACAACAGGTTACCATACTTTTGAGGGCAGAGATGTTATCCATCGGTGATTTTCAAAGTTTATGCAGAATGTTAACTGAAGTCAAACTTATTTGTGTCTTATAAAATTAACAATTCCCTTAAAGCCCTTTAAGAGTTTGCAATAGAGGAGGAAAAAAAGACAATCTTTAGAACTGAAAGATTTTTTTTTCATTTAAGTATTTTTAAACATACTTATAAATTATTTTTTTAAATATAAAAATAAAAAACATTTAAAAATATAAAGAATATGAAAGAATTATTATTAGACAGTACCCATAGGCAAAGCAATTATCTTCTCAAAATTCAGTTTCTAAATTAGGATCATTGTCCTTCAAACCTTTTTCCCAAGTGTCTAACTTAGGATAAGCAAAAAAAAATCCGGATTACAAAGAAAAGGTTGAATTAATAATGATTTGGGTTGATCTTTAATTACCTTCTTAGGTATTAACAAATTAAACTTTAAAAAAAGTAGACCACTTTTTGAAGTTTAAACACACAGATGCTGATTAGCTACTCATTATATGTACCTATAGGTAGGAACATCATTCAAGTGTAGGTTGTTAATCTGTTGGCATTTGTTTTCAAACTTTTTGCACATATGATTCTGTTTAATAAACAACTCTTGGACATTGAATTGTAATAGACCAACCAATGTTGCTCTGCTGTTGTTTGATCTGGCTGTCGTAGGTCGGGTTACTTTAAACAAAACAAGCGGGAGTTCGCGAGTTCTCGTGATTGTAGGCCACTGACATTGCTTATTAAATCTAAATTTATCTGTGTATCATCGTGGGGTGAATGACCTAACAACCTATTAGAGATGATACAATAGGTTCTGGTTTGTTTTGTGTCAGTTAGACGCATGAACAGTTGAAAGAAACTGAAACGTTAGCCTGTTGTGGTGGTGAATTATTGTGACAGTCAGAACATAAACTTTTTATAATAACTTTTAATAAGAGGGCATTTGAGTTTCGGCGACCTGCATAAGGAGGAGCACACTTGCACAGGCATCTATTTCTTTATTTATGATATAATTTCGTAATTTTATTATAACATTTTTCTGCAAAAGAAATAAATCGCTAGGTACCTAGGTAATCATCTAGGTACCTATTAACTGATCAGTTAAATGCTGATTTTATGTCTATTTTAGAATTGTTATATTTATAATGTAGATCCACTTCAGTGTGAATACCACTTGTGATAGGGATTGTTATCAGCATTTAAATGCGTAAAAACCCTGCAATTTGTACTAAATAAGCTCTAGTAAGAGTGTAGGCACATAGGTGAGCACTCAGCAGGTACCCACCTACACAGGTTGGCACAAACCTATATTTTTTGTTACCTACTTAAAGAAAATATCCATCATTGTTTGTGTGTTATTGGGTTACGAGGGTGTAGCATTGTAAGGGAGCAAAACTCAAATCGTCCTGCCCCAGTTGCCAACCTCACCTGCCCGTGGCGCACCCTGCCGAAAAATGAATGCTCTGGCGACTGACTGGTGGTGGTATAGCTACCGCGCAGCAGCAAGTGGGATAATAAATGTCTTCCTCAAAGATGGGCTGCAGCATCTCCGAATCTAAAAAATGTTCCACGCTGCGCTCACCAACACGCATGCCCAGCGCGGTTGGTTTGGGTAAATCCCCCCAGCTTAGCGGAGGCCTTTGTCCGGCAGTGGACGTTTTTAGGCTGTGGCAACCCGTGGGTGCAAAATCTGAATTGATTGAGCTTGTTTATATACCGGTGTGCACTCGAAAGATAAATCGCTATCAACACGTTCTAGATAACCCAAAAATCTATACCTAACTTAGATAACATACAATAATATAAATAATCTTATGACCCTCTGTTTTCAGAAGTTTATCAGTCATTCGTGAACGTCTAGCCAGTAAAGGTGAGTTACGCAATATTATTCAATTTATTGTTTTTATTTTATGAATTTGTTGATTCTGGTACATAGGTACTAGTTCTGGTATATTCTGTTCGAATTTCTTTGTTACACTCTGATTTCTGAAATATAATTATGAATTGCTTAAGTTATTCAATTTTAATCAAATGAGTAGTGAGTGTGAGAGTAAAATAATATTTAAAAGTAATACTTAACTAAAACCAAAATTGGTTGTCTGTAAAGTCGGTTTACTGACGATAGTTGAACGTGACAACGTCATAAGAAAATACTGATGGAATGGTTGCATTTTTCAAAAGAAAATTTTCATTTTATTTGTTTGATAGATATTTTGTATGGATGTAGAGAAGGAGGTTAATGGAAATCATAATTGAACTGATCAAGTTACATTTATTTGTACGCATAAATACAATTATGTCAATTTTTTTTTTAATATATTTATTTTTTTTTTTTCCTAAGTTCCCTAAGTAATTTCATACTGGCTCAGTGATTTAAAGAAAAAAAAATATATTGATTGATTTAATTGAGAAATGGAAATTGGGATGGAATTAGATAATCAGAAGTGTTTCTAATTTAAAATATAGGTTAAATTTTCTGGTTTGACAAGAAAAAACTACTTCGTACCTTGGTACTTTTCTTATTAACATTTTTTACCTCGAATTTAATTTATTCTTTAATTAAATGAAAAACATTTTTTATAAAAAAGAAAAATATATTTTATAAAAATAGGTGTCAATTAAATTGGCCCGAAGTGTTTCGTCGTCCTGACGTACGTCAAACGCAGCTAAGAACCAATCCCGAGTGACGGCTATGACGCGATGCGCTGCGGGCCAATCACCGCTTTACCGCCGCCCCCGCGCTCCCTTCATACCACCAAAGGGACCCAATAAATCACTTCTGCGCAGGTGAAAGTCAGGGCTCGACTTCCGTGCCGGTAACTGTACTTAACTAGCAAACGACAAGTCAGTACATGAACGCGCGATTGATTATTTAAAATTGTAGGTAGTTATAAAAAGTAATCTCGTAATCGTGATTGCAACTACAATTTGTAGTTAGTAATCAAATTTTTTAACTACTTTTTACGATTATTTAATGTAATTTGCAGTTTTGATTACTAACTACAATATGTAGTTGTAGTTAGTAATCAGTAGTTAGATTTCATTTTGCCCAACACTGGCTATGCTTCATAATTATTTCGATCGAATAGTAAAGCAATTGATTTTTTACTCATCGTGAAATAGTTCTATTACCTTATTATTATAGTTTTGTTATAGCATAACCTACAATCGCTGCACTAGCGGACTGATGCTATTTATTTTAATTATGAAAGCACGAATATTCGACAATATATCACTGAACATATATTTAATATCGAAAGAATCATTACCTTTATCGTCGCAATTATCGTTGCTATAAACAATTTACACCACATTCACTTTTCACTGCACTTCATACTTGACGAAAATATGTAAATATATTATTGAATAGCAGCTGTTTACGCGGACGCATCGCTCACTCAAGTGGGAGAGAGACAGATGTCGAACGCTGCCGAACGCGTAGGCCGATTGTGCGATGGAACGCCTCAGAGCGAGGTAACGCCTCAGAGCGAGGTAACGCCTCAGAGCGAGGTAACGCCGCATGAGTCATGTTTTTTCGTGCGTGCAGCCGGCTCCATCGATTTATAAGACGTTGTCACGTCAAAAACAGTTTACCAATTCCAGGTTGTGAATGACACATTGTTTCAGAAATCACATAGATTTTCTTAAATGATTCGGAGGAATTGTTTATTTCGTTTGTTTATAGCACTTATTTTCAAATAGTTTACTATTCTGAGGCTCTGTTATTAAAGTACTTTGTAAATCATCTAACATTACCTAACTAAATATTTTATCCATTGAGTAAGTTTTCCATCAATGCCTAATTTCAAAAATGTTAGTTATAAAATTTTCCTGGATTTCCAGGTTGTACATATTTTTTCTAACAATATTTCGGCAATTTTTCAGATGACACTACGTTGGGGAATCGTATCAGCTGGCAAGATTAGCCATGACTTCGTCAACGCATTCAACTCGTTCCCCGACAAAGGAGACCAGGCCGTAGTGTCTGTAGCGGCCAGGGATAAGAGCAGCCATGCGATTCTGTAACAAACACATCATCGATGCTAACAACGACGAGTTCACAGATGTCGCATCGTAGACATCGCTTTTAAAAACAACGTTGATAAAAACCGTATTCGCTAAGCAAAAAAACTCGTCGACGATCTGACGAACAACGATGACGGCTAAGATGTTTACAGTGTTGCCAAAATTCCATTTAAAGTATAATCGAGAAAATCTCGACTAACGTTTTTTGGGGTTATTTCGACATTTTAAGTCAATGTAAATGCATAATATGTATGTTTAAAACACATTCTTTTCGTTATGCAACGAATATTTAATTAATTATATCATTTTCGATATAGAAAATAATGACTCAAATCTTTGACATTTGTTATAAGGTTATGTAGTATAATATATAGTCTGTGTCATTTCAAAACTTCAAAACCAAAACAAACATTTTGCTCATAACTAGATTATAAGTTTATTTATTTAAATACGAGAATCGAGATTTCAAAGCTCCAAATGGCTTTAAGCGGTCAAGTGGACTTTAAAAAAAGTTGTACCCATAGCCAACGGCATTCTACTTGTCCTGTGTTTTAGTTTGGTGCCAAAACTATCGAAAGTAAGTACACAATACGTAACATTTATATTTTAATATACAATACAGTCTTTGTGAACTACGTCTATTAACTAAAATATTTATCTTTTAGTATCTCGCAACGCACTGCCTTCGTTGAGTCAGCTGGAAGAGCTAGTAAGCTTTTTGGAAAGTAAACCATGTTTGATTATGATGGGCCATGCTCGTACTGCGAATGCGAGCATGCATGCATGATCCGAAAACAACAGCCCTAAACAGTGAAGTAGTGGGTGTATGAAAATTTTGGAGCAGTGGTGTAAGGTTAGTAAACAATAATCATTTATGAACCTATATAGTGTGTGTTTACCGTTGCATTGAATCATGGTAAGTATAGTAGGTACTCTTATACATTGTGTTTTGTATGTATTAGGTACTAAATTAGTATTGACAGCAGGCAAATACAATGACTTTACTCTATCCTTCAAATTCAATCATAAAGGCATTTGAAATTGCAACTGAAAGTTAAACCACACCAAGCAAATTGTTGTTCTATTTATTTTATATATTAGGTACACCATATAATTTTTGCTTGTGTTACAGTACTGGAAGGACAAAAAGGAGCAGTTCAGAGGAAGTCCAGTTCTATTGCAGCTGCGAGCCAACATGAAGAATTTGCCAGAACTTGGTGTAATCAAGTTAAAAATACATTCTATTATGCAAGGAGAATGTTTTGGAATCTGAATTTAGAAATAAACGCATGTTCATTATAAAATACAAAATAATAAATAGACATGATGAATTAAAATATTGTTTTATTAATTCATGATTACAGAAAAGTTCAGTATTTTTATAAAAATTACTTTGATACCTGCACACTATTGTGTAATGTTAAAAATGTTTATATTACTATTTAACATACACAGGTAAAATACATATGTATTGTTAGAAGGTGTCTACATAGTATTGTTTATTAAATAACTTCTAGCATGACATCCACTGTCCAAGTCACTGCTAGAGTCCGGCTTGCTTATCAACCGGGTCACAGTTGCTTCTTACCTACCTCGTACTTATCAATAATATCTGGATGGTTGATGGCATCTAATGTATATTGTTGAGTCCTTGAGGCAGATGCTTGTGAGACATTGTTCTTGCAATGTCACATAGCATTATTTGGTACTTAAATCCCACTAACAAAAAATTTGACAGTACCTGCAAAAGGTGGATGGACAGTAAGTTTTAGGCACCTATCCACTGTACTGTATGATGATTTATATTATATTGATTAAGTGTAATATATTGGTGCGGTTGCTAATTCCTCCTCGACGATTCGCCTTTCTTAGGAAAGGGGAAATCTCAGGAAATCTTTCAACTGTCGAATCTGTTCTTCAGTCAATCTTATTATAGTTTCTATCAGTAGTTAGTGTTAGTAAATCTATACTAATATTATAAAGCTGAAGAGTTTGTTTGTTTGTTTGTTTGAACGCGCTAATCTCCGAAACTACTGGTCCGATTTGAAAAATCCTTTCAGTGTTAGATAGCCCATTTATCGAGGAAGGCTATAGGCTACTTTTTATCCCGGTACGGGAAGTAGTTCCCACGGGATGCGGGTGAAACCGCCGGCAGAAGCTAGTCCATAATACGTATCACGGAGGCCTGACTTCTTATTTATTTAATTATCATGATGTTTAGTTTCTTCCAACGAAAAATCATACAGGAAAGACGAACTGCCATCTAAAACATTAAAAATAGGCGCAAATGTTTCAGGGATTAAAGTACGATAAACAAATCATCATAAAAACATATTTTCACATTGCAATTTATTAAATAACTTGTTTTACTTACATTTTAATCGCCTTCATCCAAGAAAACATCCACAATTTACAAGCTTTTCGGTTTGACAGATAAAATCGAAGGCGAAGGCGAGGTTGTCGTTGCAGGCGAGGATGTTTCGTGTTGCTGAATACCGATTTTCATACATTTGGCACCAAATGTTAGTTCTATGTCACGCCGTCAACATCGTTGAGGCGCTACGATCGCGCAATTGTAACTAATGAATACCGCCGAGTTTTCATCTGATGTTACAACGATGATTTCTTGGTTGTAAAGATGTTTTGCCTTAGTGAATCACACCCCAGGGCTGCGGAGTTCGCGAAACTCCATAAAATCCCCAAAGTTGCTGATAGTTATCAGGCTTTGGCCAAGAGTAGTGATGTCGGTAAGGCCGTGACATGTGTTTTATCAAAATACAAGTTATTTTTATGTTCTCTATAAACTAATAAATATGTTTGTGTCAGCTCTGCAAATGGTTTGCCGAAACAAACATAAGTTTAGCGGAACAAAGTTTTTGGTGCCGGTTCTGCTATTTATAATTACTAGTACAGTAATCAAAGAGGTAGATCGGTTAGTCAGTATTGAAAAAAGTAAATTGTTGAACACAAAAATTTGAAAAACGCATCGTCATAATTATAAAACCACGGTTTTTCATCATATTAAGAAATACATTTTGCATTTCAAACTAACGACTGATTTATCTAAACCAAAGTACCTATGTACTCAACATGAGATCTAATCTCGAGCACCTGTATTTAACATTAGTGTAACTACATAATTTCAAGGTCGTCGATATTATTTTATCAGATAAAACGTCTGTTTCCTTGTGCATACTCAGCCGTACCATTTGTAACTGAAGCAAAATTAGCTGGCTTCATACGTTTGAAAGGAACACAAAAACTCAATTTGATTTTGGACTAAAATCTATTTGAATTCTATATTATGATTACTATTTCCCATTTCTTTTACAGATGTCGTCTACATCGGTGCTTTGAATCCTGACCACTATGCTCTCACGAAGCTCTTCCTCGAAAATGGCAAGCACGTTTTGTGCGAGAAACCGTTTTGTTTGAACTTCAAACAAACGGAGAGTTTGATCAACCTGGCTAAGAAGAAGAACTTGTTCTTCATGGAAGCAGTCTGGTCTCGCTTCTGTCCCGCTTACATTTACTTGGAGAACGAAATCGCAGCGGGAAATCTTGGGGATGTTTCATTCTTAGAGGGTGACTTCGGAATCTTTTGCGAGGCTGATAGGATGTTGTAAGTTACACAGGACTCCTTATAGATAATCCTACGACAAATTTTTAACAGGCGTCATAAATATGAGAGAATTTTACGTACGAACATCAAAGTTCGCAGTATTAAAGGAAAATTTCCTTTCAGCAAAAAAGACCAAGGAGGTAGTGCTTTGCTCGACATCGGTATCTACTTGCTGCAATTATCCCAGTACGTGTTCAAAAAATACCCTGAGAGGATCACAGCTGTTGGTGAACTGAATAGCGAAGGTGTGGATGAGACTGAGACAATTATTTTGGAGTATGGAGGTGGCAAGCGCGCAGTTCTCAACACTCAGTCTCGACTGAGGCTTATCAACAGGGCTACGATCTATGGCTCTAAAGGCCGCATTACGGTAAGGATGGTGTTAAAGTAATTTGCTGATTTTATTGCTTGCTTAGTGCTAAGTTGGTAGAAGTTGTTAAGAATAGTAAGTTATATCGGTCGCTACAATATATTAAAGACACATTGCTTTATGAAAGCTTTTTGAAAACATATCCTGGCTATTATGTAAAGTAGTTTTGATTTCATTTTATCTCTCCTAGCTGGAGGATCCCTTCCACTTCCCTGACAGAGTGACTGCCGTCAACGGAGACGTGAAGAAGTTCCCACTACACACGTCACCAATTCCGTATAACTTTGAGAACAGCGCGGGTCTTGTATATCAGGCTGTCGAAGTGGCGAAGTGTATTCGTAGTGGTATGTATGCTTTTCTTATATTCCTTCTTTTTGTGTTATGTAAAACGTGCAAACAAAATACAATGATCTTTTTAAAGTACGTGGTCAATCTTTATGGAAGTGTAGGCATTATTTCAAAGCATGAGTTTTGAAAATTGGGAGTCAAATCACTTGTAACATCATTGTAGACTTAATCTCCAGTATTATTTTTTTGGAATATAAAATAGTCTTTGCATCTCAAAAATAACCTTCATAGAATGGAAGATGGTAAATCGCAGCTTATTTCCTGCAGGACAAATCGAGTCACCCCGTATGTCGCACAAGCAAAGTCTGGAGCTGGCTAAACTGAGGGACACTATAAGAAAACAGTTGGGCGTCCACTACGATGTGGATGATCAGGAATTTGCTTGAACTATCACGGAGCTATACAAGTGATGTGCTCATGTAGGGCCTGTATTTATTCGTTATTTTGTATAAGACTTCAAGAAAATGCATTTTGAATGGATTTATGTAAATCATTCTTACTATATTACAATGTTATTAAATAAATGATTTCGTTCATCAATATGTTGTTTCCATCCATATCTGTGGCTTTATGTAGGTTTTCGGAAGGGAGGATGATGCTAGAATTACTAGTCTATAATAATTTCAATTTGAATAAACATTTTCACCATCCTCATAGTTACTGATCTCCTACAACGATGATGCATATTTTTATAGTCGCCGAGAATCATATTTTGATAGACCTAAGTATTAGAAAAGTTCTATGAAATTAGCATCCCAGTTATGGGTAAATACACCGAGAAATAAGATATAGGTTTTACAACAACCTTTTGGGCTAAATATCGAGTCCACGGAATTAATTAACCAAGGTGAAGCTAAAGTCAGTTCAAAGGCGTATGGGAAGGCTGGGAAATGATTCAGCAAGCTATTGGGAATGTGATTCGTTCTTGAAAACAACTTAGACGATATTATTTGTCTATGAATTGTTCACAGAAAACTTAGTAAGCAATGGTTAACGTGTTTGGTTTGTAGATGGGTAATAACAGTCAACAATATATGTCAACAAGTTCCTATGTGTATTGAAAGTAACCAGTCTTCCCAAGGGGAAGATTTATTTACCCGGGATTACCCGTAACTGGGTTGAGTAGGTCAGATAGGCAGTAGCTTCATGAAAATGTACCTAACAGTAATATTTACTTGTTTTTTCCGGTTAGACTTGAAGCCGACCGCGACATGATTATGGTGAAGCTTAAAATGGCTTTTAATATTAATTTTCCTTTGGTATTATTATGTGGCTAACTACTAGATATAAAAAAATTGTTAACCTCAATAATATCAGCGTACTAACAAATTGATAAAACATACTAATTACCTACGTGAATTTTCAATCTTACGTAAGCAAGCAAAATTGATAACATTACAGCCTTGGTAATGAACCGAATTATCAATATCAGTAGATAATACTTGGCCTTGATCTCGTACGCTTAAAACTGTAGGTAAACGAACCGCTTTTATTACATCAGTTATCAGTAAGACAAGATATCTTCAATACCGGATTGACAGTAGGTATACCATCAATATATCAATTGAATGACTTGCCAAATACAGAGCAAAAACAACTGATGCTGATAATTATGAGTAGGCATCTTATAGAGGCCAGCTTTTTTAACATGGCCGATGAAAATTTGAGTATTAATCAATATCGCGAGTTATTTATTGGATAATCGTTCGTGTTGCATTTCCAGACAAATCTACGTTGCCATCAGCTTTTTAATCACCCCACTGCTAGGCACAGACCACTCATATAGAGATGGATTGAACACTAATCACCCCTCTTGTACAATGTGGGGTGGTGATAACGTAATTGTCTACGCATTACATAGGTATTTTAATTCAGCTGCTGAAAGAAATATGTAGGCAAGTGCATAATCTGCTTAGCATGCAAGCGACTATACATTGCATACTTAGTTGTCGCTGGAGGATTTCTTATTTAAGAGTCAGTAGCTAAAAGAAGGGGAGGAGGAAGTTTATTTGACGGATGAAAAACTTCGTATGAACATGTAATTAATTGAATACCTGCTGAAATATAAAAAGTTAGAAATTACTCATAACAGAAACATCGGAACTTAGGTATATTCAATAAAGATAATTATTTATTGATTAGTAAGTCAAGATAAAGTAGTTATTTTCATTATCGTGGCCTATCACCTTTCGGAACCACAGCATATATCACTGTTCAGATATAAGTTAGTTATTGTGAAGTGTTTACGTGTTTCTCATAGGATTACTAAGGTTAGTTTAATTGTATATATATTAATCCCACCCAAAACAAAAATGTGAAAGACTGCCAAGTTCGATAATATGGGAATGCTTCGCCTATAAAAGAAGTGAGAATAAGTACCAAGTTCCATACACATACCTCAGTTAAAAATAGTTACTTTTTAATGATGTTACTTGGCAAGTTTTCATACACCTTGTTATAAACCTACTAAACGCAATGAATCAAGTATTTAATTTTCTATTAAAACTTGCCAAGTAATCATCATTAAAAAGTAACTATTTTTAACTGAGGTATGTGTATGGAACTTGGTACTTATTCAGATCTCACTTCTTTTATAGGCGAAGCATTCCCATATTATCGAACTTGGCAGTCTTTCACATTTTTGTTTTGGGTGGGATTTCATTTATTTTTGTAAGGTTGTTTATTTTATTTTTTTCTTATGATGAAGTTAGTTAAAGAAATGTCTCATTTATACTATTTTTTAGATTTTTTAATATGCACTATGTTTCTTACAAAGAAATGAACTAGATTAACTATGACTAGATTTACCAACTGACTGACATGACATGTTATCATATATTATGTTCGTGGATCAAAGTTACACATTTGTTATTTTCGAAAGTGATTCACACTTGGCCGTTTTCAGATTTTTACGTTACTTTGACTAAATACAAACCTTTGTACCATTCGAAGATATATTATATAAATATAGATAAATTTAGTTCGTTTTAGTTCCTTAGGGGTATAAATTTACACCGGGTATAAAACACCTTCATTATTTTGAAACCGACTCACACTTGGCCATTTTCAGATTTTTCCCTTTACCTTGACAAAAAGACCTACCTCCATGCCAAATTTCAAGTCAATACGACCATTGGAAGTGGTCTAGGTTTTTGATGAGTGAGTCAGTGAATAAGTGAATCAGTGTATAGTAAAAATAGCGATTTTCTGACGTCAATATCTCAAGACCTACAATAGGTATATTAATGAAATTTTGTATTTTAGATAAGTGAGGGGGTCTCAACAGATACTAGAAATTTGATATGCGTAAATAAAATAGATTTTGAGTTACAGGGGGGTCGAATTTGGCCCGAAATGGTTCGTGTAATATAACCCACGGCCGGTGTGTCGCCTTTTTTGCTCGAACTTGGCGGACACACTGCCGTGTGTCTAGATACTACTACTACTACTGTTAAGTATTTTGTTTAGTGTTTTCTCTTTTCTTGGTCAATGCTCCATAATAGGTACCTAGGTAGGTTATCAAATTGTTTTGTTGTCAGAAATTCGTTTTGAGATAAGAGCCGTCTTTTGTTTAGTTTTATGCACGTAACCTATCTATTGTAACCATATAAAACGTGTGACTTCTTTTTGTTTTTCGTATAATTATGTAAGTAGAATGTAGGTAGAAGATAATATACATTAATCTGGATGAGCAATCTCAAACAGATGTATTAAGGAGATACGTAGATAGATAATAGGTAGTAACCGGTGAAGTGCATAACAATGATATCCCATAGATAATAAGAGATTACAGAGTTATCAGAGAAGGAATAGGCAGATGTACCGACTTGACTTGCAGTTTTTGAGATTTCGTGAATCAGTGATTTTCGAGGAACCGACAATAAGTAGAAACCAAGAAGGTTAAACAGCTGGAAACAAAAGCTACATATGTACCTACGTATGTTAAATATTAGTTTGTTGATCATGGACTTACTTATTCAATCCAGATGACACTCCGGTGGGGTATCGTGACAGCTGGGAGGATCAGCCATGATTTCGTGAACGCGTTCAACTCGTATCCGAACAAGGAAGACCAGGAAATAGTTGCAGTGGCTGCCAGGAATAAGAGCAGAGCTGCCGATTTCGCTAAAACGCACGGCATACCCAAAGTGTTTGACTCCTATGAGGCAATGGCTAAGAGTAGTGATATTGGTAAGAAGAGTGCGAGTATATTAGTTGTAGATGCAAATGTAGACTTGTACTTTATTGCTTAGTCTCGGAATAAAGAAGATGCATGGTCCTGCTTAACTGCAGACCTGCGTAGCTGAGCAGGACCACGCATCTTCTTCTTCAAGATTAATTTTCAGACCTTTCTTTTTCAAGTAGGGCTTATGGTGGTATTCCAATGAAATAAACATACTATGGGGATTATTCTGTTTTCCAGATGTCGCCTACATCGGTTCATTGAATTCGGAGCACTATGAACTTTCATTACTGTTTCTGGAAAACGGCAAACACGTATTGTGCGAAAAACCATTTTGTCTAAATGCTAAACAAACCCGCAGTGTTATTAGCCTTGCCAAGAAGAAGAACTTGTTTGTTATGGAAGCTGTTTGGACTAGGTTCTCTCCAGCCTACATAGAATTGGAGAAAGACATAAAGAATGGAAAACTTGGTGACATCAAGTTCATTGAGGCCGACTTTGGGATCGTTAGTCCGGATGACAGAAGCACACAGTAAGACGAACTTGTAATCTTCTTAGTTCTATATCTAGGAGATTCCAGTGACAATTGGATGTATGATAGGTGTTGGTCACTGTTACGTAAAATGGAAGATTCTCATCAGATAGAAAGATTAGATAACTGTAATACTTGCTATTAGATCACCTATACGTAGATGATGTTGTAGTTTTTATACTTTGTCACAAACAGATAAATAATTTCACGGTCACGATGCTTCGAGCGCAGATACGATCGAGTATGACAATAGCTTTCATTTCCCAGCCTTTAATTATTGTGTAATAAGTAGGTATTTTTCACTAGTTACCGTTATAAAATACGTCCTCCGCCGAGCCAACCCCCTGTTTGCGATAAACTAATAATCTACTGAGTAGATTTACTTGTTTATTCGGTTTTTAACATTAACATTTATAGGTAAGATGAAGTTGCCTATATTTATAATTTATACCCGTGTGAAGTCAGACAGGAGCTGCTTTATATATAATAAAGCTTTGTTTTATTTCAGTCAACGTAAGATGATTTGTTAGCAGTATGCTAATTTCTATTATTCATTGATTCACACCTAAGTCATCGTAAAAACTGGGTAATAAATATGTGTCTTCCTTAATATAGCTTACTTAACAAGCATTTAGCACATTTTGGCAAAGGACTTTTCAGTTCTGGAAATATAATAATGACAGAAGCATGTTTATTCCTGAAGTTACCTGTTAGTACGAGTATTAAGAATCAAAGTCGCATTTAAGCAATTTTTGACTGGTAGTACTGATATGCAAACTCGCCAGTCCTGCAAAAGCCTTCGAGGCTGTTCCTTTCAAATCTAGACACTCGTCGTCAGCCACTGCGAGTCCTCTGATGGGAAATCACTTTACCTTGCAAGAAGAGAAGAAGGTGGCAAATCCAACGAGTAGACATAAGAAGCAGTCTAATAACGTAAAGAAAACATCGTTTCATTTGACTTAGCTATTAATATTTTTCAGTATAAAAGAATTCGGCGGAGGTGCTATACTCGATGTAGGAGTATACGTATTGCAGCTGCCACAATTTGTATGGAAGCAAGATCCTAAAAGGATAACGACAGTCGGCAGCCTGTACGACTCTGGTGTAGACTTGGCAGAAACCATTATCCTGGAATATGAAGGTGGTAAGCGAGCTGTGCTTAACATTCACACGCAGCAAGAGTTCTGGAACAAAGCCACTATATATGGAACTAAGGGACGGGTTACGGTGAGTTAAGAATAAACTACGGTAACAATTTCCATAATTGAATGCTTATGTTTTTCCACGGAAACTTCAGATACTATTTCTGTTTGCCTTTTTTATTATTTTCATCATATTTCCGAAGGGTGTGGGATTTGCCCGGGTAACTGGGTTAAGGTGGTCAGATTGCCAATCGTTCTATGCATTGCACTGGTTCTCAGCTACATCCGTTTGGACTGGAAGCTGATAAAACAGTTGAGCAATTAAGAAAAGGCTAGACGTATACCTATATCAATTTCTTCCACACGTCTTCATTAAAAAATGCTCACTCACAACTGCTAGGTGTTATGTATTCATTTCATTTCATTTCATTTCATTTCATTTCATTTCATTTCATTTCATTTCATTTCATTTCATTTCATTTCATTTCATTTCATTTGCTGCAACTGGTACCTACCCATACCTACCAAATCGATATTATTTTTCAGGGCTCATCGAATCGCCTCGCATGACCCACGATGAGAGTATGGGTTTGGCTTTACTTGAAGATATTATTCGGAGACAACTGGGTGTGCACTTTGATGCTGATGATAAAGAATACCCTTGGTGATTCTCTCTTCATATGCGGAAACGGTTCAAGTCTACTAAAAATACCACTGAAACTACCATAACCTCATAGCTATTGAATGGTAGACACTTACCTACTGTACAATTTATTTACGCACAAAAATAGTAATATTCATGAAGTCATAATGGAGCTCAATAATATATTATTGTACATTTACGTATTCTTTTGTTTCACTGGTTTCACACGCTTCATTGCCTGGCTTCATTTCCTTTATTTTGAATCGTCTAGCGACATCTAGTGAGAATCTGTTACGATTAGCTACCATGCTATGTTCCAGTTGCGGTCAACTCTGAACAGACGCATTTTGATGAACATAAAACAGATGGCGCTAGCAATTACGTTAAATTATCGCAGTCATTAAAATATCCTAAGTTACTAAAGTCGAAGGAGTAATATATCACTGTTATCTTATTCTCCCACAGCTGGGCAGAAGCCTCCTCTCATACAGAAACGTTTATGACTTTTAAAACTCAAGCTGGTGCTTGGGATTCAGTGTGCTTCTATTTCTTCTAAACTTTTATGAACCCGAATCATACTTACGTGCAGGGAAAGGCTTTCCTTATGTTGGTCCCTCGAAAACCATTCAGTTTGTTAAGCCCACTTCACTAAATGGAGGAGGTACTCAATTCAATTTTTTAAGGTCGAAGAAATAAATAAAAAAATCGATTACCATTGCCTCCTTTCAAAGTCTAGGGTTCACATTATTATTTCAGATTTCATATTTTATTTCGTGTGCTGAACACGAAGATTTTTGTATTCAACCGACAATTCCTCCTGCAAAGCATCTCTTTGTGTAGGTAATACAATCTATTGCTTCCAGTTAATACTTGAATCAGCAGTCAAACGACAGTACATACAAGTTTTCTCGTGCCATCTCTTCCTTAACTATTTAACGTTTCCTTGAACGCATCTAATCGATCTAATTGCTGTGCGAAACTTTCCCCGTGTTTTGTTTTAAAACAATGGCTGACGTGTTAGATACGAAGGGACTTAACTTGACGGAAGAGAGTTCGCGTGACAAACTGCGGCGCATCGTCGGAGCTCATGTAACCACATCAGTCACCACCACGACTATTTTCAAACTTCCCTCTCAGCTGCCTAATAAGGACAAAAATGCTTGTTAGGGAAATTAAATCGATGCGCCCGCTGCTCAGGCATAATGAGGCACCCTGAAGAGATACGTCAAGTGATGTAGACTAACAGCTGAAACGGCGACTATAAGAAAAAAAGAACTAGATTTTAAACTAAATATTTATTAGAAAAAACGCCTAGCTGAATTATTGAGACGGACTACTATTTTGCGAACATTGTATAATTACCTTTTGATCTTCTGTAACTATTTCATTAGCAATAGGGTCTGTTTCTATGTATAGGTTAGATGGCTTAAAATTCGGAATTTGATTAGTAAAGTTCGAGGAACCTGAGTAAACATAGTAATCAGAATTTTGCTGACTGTATTTTATATTTTTGATCAGCGTCATTACTTGGAATCGAAATTCAAAATTTTGGGTAGGATTCATCGATTTCATATCTGGTAAAATACTAAGCAAAAAGTTTGTGTCTGGATCGTTGAATTGTAGTTCCGTTGACTCCCGTTTTGCAGGTTGCGTAGTAGCTGCGACTGAAGGTTCAGGGTATTTACGCGTCTCATTATTTGAAGAGTAACTGTTCTTTTTTGCTATCTTCGATCGGTTGCTTTCTGCCGGTTGGTGATTTGCAGGAACTTTTGCCGGCGTTGACTTGTCATTTAGAAACATGAGCATTTCTAAAAATGGTCTCTTACGTTTACGTTGTCCGCTATTTATAAGTCTGGACTCTCTAGTGAAATAGTCCCGAAGACCTTTCCATTTCTTTTGCAGATCTCTGACTGAAAAAGGATGTATTAAAGTAGGTACACGAGTAACTAGAATTTAATGAAAATTATTGTACAGTGAAAATATAGATAACTAAGTATGTAGGTAATATTTTTATGTACTTCTCTACCTAAACGTTACTTTTAAGTAAGTAGGTATTTCAGTTACAATTATGTTGATTGAAGGTTGGAATCACATAGCTGAAAGTATCGAAAATCTTAGATACTTCTTTTTTGCATTAATTCATACACCTATTCCATTTCTAGTCGCCCGATCTGTAACGCTTGCTTTGGAGAAAATTCGACGGCATATTTTGCGCAACGCAAATTAGGTACGTAGGTACGTACGTCTCGGCGTATGTCCTCAGTCTTATGTTAACGTACGTAAGGTCGCTTTGCATGCGTTTTGCGCTGACTCTATTCAATGCAACCTCTCTTTCCCTCACATAGTAAAAGAGTAAGCCGACACGTGATCGATGATTCAGTCTGTGCATTCGACATAGTTCGGGGGAGCCGAAAGAATGCGACTTTTTTGTAACAAAGCAAAAAGTAGGTTTGCCTAAGACGAATCGGGGAGGTGTACAGTACGTGACAGGAAAAAAACTTTATTCAATAAATACCTAACCCGTCTATTTTCTAAGGAAACTGATAGAACAACTGTAGGTACTATTTATTTTATGAGAACAACTAGGTATCTTATCTATCTATTGTGTTTACTTACTTTCGGAGGTAGACTCAAGAAAATATAAACTGTCTTACCACAAAAACTTTTAAACGTCAGTTTATGCCTTGTCTAAAAAAATGTCAAATTATGACGTTGACATATGGTTCATTTTGGAGCCACATTTTTTTTAGACAAGTGTAAAACAGTGGTTAAAGTTTTTGTAGTAAGGCCAAAAGAAACTAAAGAGACTAATTGACCTATGTTTAGAAAATGTGTTATAGGTACAAAGGTAGGAAAGTGCGAATTCTACTTAAAGTGAATGCCATACGATACCTTTTTGAGCTTTATACACAGGGTCATCATCTGCCCAGTCGTCGTACATAAGCTGACCAATTTCAACCCAGGCCATTTCTCTGGTAACTTTGTCACTATATTCAGGCACATTCGCGTTCCATAAACATGGTCTGCATTGCATTTCCTTGATGAACTGTCGTGTGCTATACTTGAATGACATTTTGACAATAAAGTATCAAAACTTGATGCGTTTGGCTAACGTTACGCCACAGAATAAATACGCGGACTGGCGCTCAGTCGCTTACTGTCGACAGCGAAGCGATACGCATCGCGGCGATAGGAGGGGGCGGGGGGAGATATGCCAGAGCTGCCACAGTTACCATTGCAAGCTACCCACATCCTTAGATTATTAAAATAAAATTACTATTAAATTTTGCCGTGTTATTGATATTAGATGATGATTTTGAATAGCTACCTATACCTACCTACTACAAATAAACATATCTACTAGATTTTTAATTAATTTATAACGAAGCATAAGGTACTACATGAATATGCAAAAAATATAAATATCCTCACATAGTAATTAATTATTATTTTTTACTTGTAACTGAATAATGTATTTTTATTATACAAAACTCAATTATTTTTACAATAAAAATTAAAACTATTGCAAACTTATGTAGTAAGCACAGCATCCATCTGTCACCATTCTTGGGAACAATTTTTTTGTTTAATTCTCAAAAAGATTCATTTCCATTTCCCATCGAAAACGCTTACCTACCTTATTTATGGTAATTATAATACAGCGGCAACACCGCTCATAGTTGGCGACTACGTTCCGCCGCTAACTGAACCAATCAGCGAGCGTACTGTCGGTCGATCATAAAGTCTGTCACCTCGGCCATTGGCTACCACAAAATCGCCTGACAGATACTGATTGTAATTTGTTTTAAATAAGAAAGGTCGAGGTTATGGCTATTATGGAGCCACAAATCCTACTGCCTGGTTCTGATAATTTCCACATGGAAGAATGCGATAGCTTTTTGCCCGGGTTAGCTGTTAAAAGGGATGCTCACATTCAGCTTTAGCACTGAAACGTAACTGTTTCAATAGATGGCGCTGTGTGTGCACAGCGTGTGTATTGAACTGAATGTAATTATAATTTCTGCGAAATAGATTATTTTGGTATTCTGAGTGGGTAATAAATAAAGTTAAAAGTTGTGATAAGGTTTTGATTTATTCAGTTGTTGTTGATTGTTTACTTTAAGGTAAAGCATGACGTATCTTTACAGTAAGAAAATATTTATTACACATCTAACCAGAATATACGTTTCAAAAGACACAACTCTGCTTAACTCCGAGGGAAAACGAGCAATATGTTTTTGTTTACAAGAAGAAAACCTCATTTGATAGATGATCTTCCTTAACTACGCACATGCATCATAATAGGTAGGTAAGGTTTATCTAGCCGCAGCGGCCGCAGCTTTAAATTACAGTTAGGATAATGTTTGCACAAGCACACGTGTCGACACATTATCTCTGTTCTTGGTAGCTCCTCAGATTACAGCATCGCAGGATACGGGACATGGCTTATCAACGTGACAAAACAACTTTCGTGATAAGCGTAAAGAATGGGTGTCAACGACTTCTTTGTTTCAGGTGAAAACACGTGTTAAGTTTACAGCCTGACTTATCTAAGTTTAAGCTGCAATTATGTAAAGTGTGATGTATGTACTTGCTTATGTGCTTTTAAGAAAGATGTAGATAAAGGAGGTACCTGTTTGTGGGTAAGTCAAGTAAAATAAAACATAATTTGCTCTAATGAGAACCCACCCTCTGAAATTGCACCCCGTACAACCTCTCATTTTAATAAATACGGGGTGCAATTTCAGAAGATTTCTGGTCGATAAAAAGTCAAACGTTATGTTTAAGAAAATGCTACAAAAGCTTATATTTACGTAGAAAATAAATGCTACAAAAAACATGCAACCTTACAAATGTGCACATTAATCATCGGCCTCCTCCACTATTTTGGAAAAATGCCATTACCCACAGCTGTGACGTTTCGGCTGTATTTTTTCAAAGAGGTTCGACCACAAACATTTCCTGCAACTTATTGCCCTGTTTCGAGTAAGGGGCCCTCGCTATTTAGTTTGTAAGGACACAGGGGACCTATTCCTTTATTAAGATTAGGTACGGGTCGCTGTTCCCCGACTTTTGTGACCGGCCCCACAATTATTTTCGGTTAGGAGATGGTAGGTACCTATATGTTGTTGAGGATATTGTTGTGTTAAGATTTATAGAGAAACGAAAAATAAGAAGTTAAAGATTAAAACAAGAAAGTCAGAAACTTAGCTAGACTCCAAAGAGAGCGTCTGGGCTCATCGATAGGGTTTTAGTATTAAATATCCTTAAGATTGTCTGGTAAAAAGGTAAAGGCCTTTTGAAGGTTCAATATTGCGTAGCAC
Source organism: Helicoverpa zea (assembly GCF_022581195.2). Lineage (NCBI taxonomy): Eukaryota > Metazoa > Arthropoda > Insecta > Lepidoptera > Noctuidae > Helicoverpa > Helicoverpa zea. Next base: position 10,391,360 of record NC_061452.1, on the reverse strand, counting down.
GTGTACCTACTGTTGTGCCAAACGAATCCTTATTTTGGTTAAAACCTTATTCATTCCATAACTTGGTCGATTACTCAGAGTTTTTGTAACATAGACACCATGATTTATATCCTGGAGGCACGCAGGACCATCACGGATTGATACGCGTCATTACACTAGTACGGCTAATCGCTGCGTGAGCGCACCACGCTCGGTCAACTTCAGCCGTATTATTGGAGTAACTAGAATCAGGTTTGTTTCACTATTGTTTTGTTATGGCGACATACGTTGTTAAGGTAAGACGATGGTGAAAATGGCGACAGAGCTATTTATAGAACCGAAGAGGATTTAGGCAGATGTCTTCCCGACTTCGTTCGTTGGTTTTTCCTGTTATTGGATTGCGGATAATTGAGATTAGGTACATTTACTAAACTAAAAACTGAAGGAAATGTAAAACTACGCATAAGCCTAGAGTACCTAATTTAAAAGTGAGTGTGTATTTTTACTTGATCTGATTTTAAAAGTGGATATAAAAGTCCCATACTCCATATATGTATTACCTATATTTCTTGTTATTCCGTGTTTGTGTCTTATATTAAATTAAGATAAATTATTTACCTAGCTCTACTAAATAAGTATGTAAAGAAGAAAGGCGTTACATAGGAGTATAGCACCATTAATGTCCATTATATTTATAACAAAAGAGATTCCATTACCTTAATAACATTATACTTACACGCGAGGATCCACAAAGCAAAAAAAATATCTGCAAGGGCGGATCCACCGTTGTGGGCACGATGGGCATGCCCACAACCTTATTACCTAGACTTGTGACATCACACTTTTACGATAGGCTGATGATAACACTAGGGAACAAAATAATACTTTTTTTTGTTGCATTTAATTTTATGACTGTTGTTTACTAATTCGAGATCACCATATTTTTTTCTTACAGCTTTAGTTTTTGAGGTACTTTTGTGTCCCAAAACTCAAAAAAATTCGCGCTCGCTACGCTCGCGGCTTTTTCACTTTGCGGTGGTTTAAGTCCAATGTCGAAAAAGTTAGATTAGTTTAAGTTAAAATTGAAAGTAGAAAAGGATAGCACCCCCATAACGCCCTCTTTCAGGACCTTCTGGTTAACAAGAAGCGGTGAAGAACAAAACAAACTTCCCAGCAACACAGCTGTCTATTACAATAAAATTATTATTATTTACAATAGTCACTATTTTACATTTTTTTGTACAAAACAGTACCAAAACTCAAAAAATCTCGCGCTCGCTACGCTCACGGTTTTTTCACTTGGCAGTGCCTTTTTTTTACTTGTTTCTGTGATTTCGTGTCCCAAGACTCCAAAATTTTGCGCTCGCTACGCTCGCGCAAATTTATACGGTTTTATACCACGTCTTCGCTTTTGGTTTTATAACTTGGTAACTACGACGAAATCTAAAAAATGTTCCGGCTTGCTACGCTCGCGCAAAAAACAAAACTACTCACAATCTTTCCATACATAGGGGTGCTTTAGTAATGATTGCACCCGGTACATAAGCTAGAGACGGAACTGATAGTGAGCATAATATGAGTTTAGATATATTAAAAAAAAAACGTTTTTTTTAGCATTATTAGATTGGTTCGTAATTTTATTTTGTCGTTTTTTTTTTGGGGTGCTCAATAGGTAGCAGCCCGGGGTGCCACCCGATGCTATGCCGCCACTGGTAGTTGAGAAGTGCACCAAATGCGTCAAACCCTGCCTATATTGGCTTACTGGCTACTAGAAGTTATTGATTGAAATAGGTTTGGATCGAAACTATTTTTTTTTTATCGGGTCCAACTTCCTCCTAAGTTTATTTTCATTCCTAATGCCAAAGTCCTGATGCTCAAAAAAAAGGAAATAATTTCATTCAAAAGTTCATAAACGACTTGCATAATTTTTAATGAGCATGTTCATGCTCCGACTTTTACTTTTCTAGTAGCCGCTTCTAGTTTCGATTTTCTAGTAGCTGTGACCACAACCTTTTTTGAGGGCTGGATCCGCGCTTGAATATCTGCTGGAATATTGACTTACCTACTTAATAGAAAAATGCGAGGGACCTCTATTGTTATTTTTTCTTAGGCTTTTACTTTGTCTAATAGTATTACCTATTACATTAAATAATATAATAAAATGAGATTGAAAAAATAATTTTCATCCCCTCGTGCCTAAGTTGGAAACTCGAAAAGTTCGGCTTTAAAATATGTATCTACATTAAAGCTTCACCTGTTATTTACATACGTCAAAAGCATGACTTGAAGTACCTAGTTCATTGAGCATAAGCCCTGCAATATTGGCCAGGGGAGCACTACTAAAAGGGTTCCCGTGTAATATCTAAAGTAACGGCTTAAACCAGGGGAATAATTTTATCCGGCTCAATATTAAGAGAGAGATGGTAATTTTTGGCACGTCGAAATTGTAAGGTTTATGTTGTGGGTACTTACGTTGCTTCAGCACTTTTACTGGATATTATTGAGTGTTGGACATCTCTTTAAAAAAAAATTCAGATCATATATTGAAAATGTTCCTGATCTTGTTTTCCATATGAAACCTACGAACTTCTTGGTCAAATCATGACAGGATACTAACCTCTTTGGTTCCGTTACAGCATGATCAGGAATGGCGTACTGGCTGAATTTCCCGAAAAAAATTGTCGAAAGCCATTTGCCACAGAAGAAAAAAAAGGTTTTGCATAGGACCTCTTTGCCATTGATCTTTTTACTTTACAGGGATGAAAACCTTTTTCAATTTGAATTTGTTCAGAATTATATAGTCTAGATTAGTAGGGAACAGGATTTCAATTTAAAACAATTAGTCTACTTTTTAATAAATTGGCTGCACGATTTCCAAAACAATTTTTTACCATTTCTCTTCACCACAGAGTTTTCACATAATATGAGATGGTAAATGGTTCCGTTCGGATATTATTATGATTTATGGCAAACGGTTCTCGCTTAGTGAATTTTTCACTGCGTTCACTGAAGCTGGAAACATTATGTTAAGATAAGAGATACTTTCTCTTCCAAACTTGAGGCAAACACCGTCGAATTTGCTGCGCATCGTAAATATATCATTTATGACGCCTTAACTTAAAGTTATGGTGAAGTAAAACACCTTTCTCTCTTAACTTTGCCTCGCTTGTGTTCTTATGGCCCATCCTATGCAATTTTGTTGGTAGAATGTGCTCTTAGGATATTTATTTCTACATCCCATTCAACCATTCTACCAAGTAATTTCCTCGGTCTAAAAATAAACAAAATAACACCAATACTTAAAAATATTAATGAAAGTCGTGGTGGCCTAGTGGGCAAAGAACCAACCTCTCGAGTATGAGGGCGTGGGTTCGATTCCAGGTCAGGCAAGTACCAATGCAACTTTTCTAAGTTTGTATGTACTTTCTAAGTATATCTTAGACACCAAATGACTGTGTTTCGGATGGCACGTTAAACTGTAGGTCCCGGCTGTCATTGAACATCCTTGGCAGTCGTTACGGGTAGTCAGAAGCCAGTAAGTCTGACACCAGTCTAATCAAGGGGTATCGGGTTGCCCGGGTAACTGGGTTGAGGAGGTCAGATAGGCAGTCGCTTCTTGTAAAGCACTGGTACTCAGCTGTATCCGGTTAGACTGGAAGCCTACCCCAACATAGTTTGGGAAAAAGGCTCGGAGGATGATGACTTAAAAATATTAAAATTAAATTAATGCAAACGCAAAAGTAGATAATGGGACCATGACGTTACTGTTAGTTACGTAAACAAGCAACTTATTCGCATCTGGTTAGACCGGAAGCTGACCCCGCGAAGTTGAGTCGAGGTTAAACAGATGACGTACACTTACATAAGTGAGATAAAACTTATTGGCGTTAATCAACGTCTGTTGCAGCGGACGTGGGACGACTTGCGAGATCCTTATACCTAAGCAGTTGACAGGAAACTTGCCAACTATTCGCGGGGGTTTGTCTGACTGTAATTAGACATGGGAATATTAAATGTTTATGTTTATGTTTATTATTACCTTGAGATAGTGATTCTGCCGTTAGTCAAAATTTTGGGCCATACATTTGTATTATTTTAGCTGAACTCTACGGTTTAAAACTGGAAATATAGGTACTTAGGAACTAGGTAAGTACCATCTTCACCTTAATACTCCAATGCAATAACATAAGTTACGTCATCAACACATTATGTAATTTATTGTTAAAATCTTCTGAAGGGCAACAAGACACTTACCGCCAAATTCCATTAAAATTACACACATTACTATTGTTCGGGCGCAAATCACGCGACTGTGGAGAAAATTACGGATAATTCAATGTTGTCTTAACAACGTCACGTCAGCGACATCTTGGCGTGACGTTATCGTAAGGAAGCGTCTGTTTCGTAACACAATGAACTGCAAACAATGAGCGAAAATTGTGAAAGACTTATTCTTGAATCGCTCGAAATTAGTTCAGATGTAAGTAGGTAGGTAGGTGTAAGGGAAATGTTAAGGGTGACTGTTGTTGTTTTAAGATAGATGAGGCTATATCGAAACCGTCTGATATAAAGTCTTACCTAGGTAAGCTTGTAAAGCACGAAAACTGAAAACAATTGAATGTGAAATGTTCCCCAAACGCACCAGAAAGAGGGTTATGCTTTTCAGTTACTGGTCAGTAAGCGTAGCACAGGTACAAACTACATAATAGCCTCATAACTAAGAATCTTACTTAATAAAGCATGCAGTTCAGTCATTCGAACGACAGCATTGTTTATCGACCTACCTTACCACACACTCATGCAACGCGATCATAAAGAGCGACTGAAGAATAGTCGCCGCGTCGTGTCGCAAGTCGACTGACAACAAAGGCTCGATTTGTCGCAGCATTGTCGCAGCCACAAAGGCAACCGGGTCGAGTGGCTACGGAACCACGTTAATGTGCCTACGAGACATGCTTCGCTACGTCTTGAAGCTTTTACTTTACATTTCGTGACTACTCTGTGTGAAGGTCCCTTAAGTATCTCTTACATACATAGTCGCTAGACCTACACAAAGGAAACTATTGCGTTTGTATTTGTCAAGCAAAGGAAAATAATCTTCTAAAAAAACACTTTATATTATCCTATATATATACGTACAAAGTTGCAATCTCGTAACAAAAATAAAATAAACCAGTTATCGCGAGCTGCTACCTAAGCTATAAAACAACAAGCGTCGGTAAGCAATGACTTGACTTGCCAGAATCCAATAACACTTACGCACGAAATTCAATCCCGCAAGATAAACAAAGTGTTGAAACATCGCAAAACAAATTCCCACGGGAATTAATATTTCATTACATAAAATTAATCTTGATCAGTGACAAAGTCTCGCGAACAATGGATTATGAGACAAACACCGGTGGTATAAACTGTGTAATCTTATTTCAATAAATAATCCTGCAAGATAGTATTACCTTCTAGTTTTATTCTAACCATTTAGATTGGTTTTGCGCATAATTTTCTTGGTATCAGTGAGAAGTAGATTCGCAGCAATATTTTTTGCGAACGCTAATGCATCTGATAGCGGAGGAAGTCGTTGGCTGCCGCAGCCGGAAATTGTATAGCATTAGAGGGACATTAGCCGCTATGAAAGGGACACGTCGCCCTTATTGCATCTGAAGGTTAACAGTAATTTAATGGCGTAATATTTATCAAACTACAATCAACCGCGCATAAATAATTACTTCCATGACGCGGCCAGTTACTTGCAGATAAAGCTGGATATATGTGTTAGCCTTGAAGGAAGGAAAATCTAATGAAAATATACGATAAAGGAAGACGTGAAATGGCAAAATTAACTTACGTGGGGACATCTTTCACGCCATTTGGGTCTTCGTGATCCATATCAAAGCTTGTAGTCGTTAATGCAGGTTTGTTTGCGATTCGTGGCCCACAAATTAGAGAGCTCTGTGCCTTTTTGCTCCATCATCGCCCCACTGGCCTTGGCTCCGTGATACTACGGACAGCCAAAAAATTGGTGAAAAACGATAAATGACTCAACGAAGGAGATGACTGTTCATTTTTGCCAGCTTTTTTCGGTTAAACTTAAGCTTAATGTGAACGTCAATATTACCTATATAAGGCATACTTCCCAATAGTTATCCTAAACAGCCTTGGCAGCCCTTGGCAAGGGAGAAATAAATGTTGTCCACAGATCCCATTCTAGAGGTAATAATATTTTCTCATGAGTTCTCAGGAGTTGTGGCTGCTATGAGAAATTAATTGATATATTTCCATAACAAACCAGTAGCTATTAATATACCAGATAGGTAATTTAGCGACTCAATTACAATTGATAGGCAATGAGTCCAGAGCCTTGGAGCTGTGTTAGCTTGATTGAAGTTTTCTCCGTCTAGTCTAGCAATCATGTCAATCAGTCGCGCCTAAATTGGCCTATTTACTGATTTTCTATTATTGGCTATCAGAACAATAAATTGTTTGCTATCAGTTGGAGAGCCTTGACCCTCCAAGTTGCGAACCAGTTTGTTATCACTTGGCGAAAAGTGGATTGAATTTGGGTCGCTACATTTGCGAATCTCGTATCGAATGGGAACATTAACCTGATTGCCGTGTTTATTTTGAAAATTTCCTTCTTGATATACTTACTTACGCTAGTCGCTAGGGTTACAATACAACGTAAATACAAACCAACGTGTATTGGCTTCTCTCAGCGAATTTGTTTACGGGTTGTTTTTTGTATCGGATACGCTGTAAGAACCTATCGTGAAGAGTAGCTTCATTGTAATTTGCATGGTAAGTTATTGGTTAACGAAAGAAAATTATTTACCCTCATGAAGCTAATGTAGGTATAGCTTGTTCTTGTTATTGACTTGTTTTGTGCTTTGCCTTTGTAATCAGGTTAAAGTACGTCAAAATAAATAAACAGTTAAAAACTCATATGAAAATTTAGAAAGCTTTTGATAAGAGCCCGTATAATTCAAATACCCAACGCTGCTCGACTAATACGAAACATTTTTTTTTTAAACAAAACACCCGCACATCGGCCGCAAAAGCGTAAAAATACGTCTTCGTTTACATTAAAATCTAGATTAGATAGAGTAATTTGTAAGTATTTAAGCTAACGCTTACCTAACGCGACAGACACGCAACTGTCGATGTGTCATAACTAGATGATAGGTATTTCAAAGGAACGTACCAATTACACCACGAATACCAATAACGCGTGCGGCAATCAGTCAAGTCATCCGAGACCGTTGATGTTCATAAGTACGTAGCTACGAAGACTATGATAAAGCACTTTTGTGAGACAATACATAAGTGGTACTCCGCTTCTATTCTAAAATCCGCAAGCATCCAGAAGCGTTAATAAGGGATGCAGCCTTGGCACAAATCCAGACAGTTACATATAAATTCGCCATCTAAGTTGTACCTACCCAGATTCTCATTTCATTTCGAGGTAACTGCCATCAATCCTTAATTCTACTCGCTTATGTACCTATCTTCGCCTCTACATGCAGGCGTTTTGTGAATAATAACGACAAAAATTTTGTAGGTTAAATTAAGTGGTAATATGATGATGACTAATTGTCATTATTTTGAGAATGAATTGAAACGGTGTGTTAGTTATTTTCACTCGAACACAGCTGGGACGGTGTTCTTAGAATAATGTGATTGTTTCACAGAGACCGCACTTTGAGTTTATTTCTATGGTTTTATGGCATTGACACAATAAAATAATGAAGTTAAATAAATGAAACGAATCATGACTAATTAAGTTATTATATTTTACTTGGCAATTAACTTTAAATTAACAAAACGTGATGAAGCGGACAAATTAGGATTAATAACTAGAAAAAATATAAACAAAGCAAAATGCTTAGAATTATCATCGCTCTTTTGCTGTTTTTCGTAATATTATTATTGTCGTACTTAACTAATTTATTGCGCAGACTAATCTGAAAGTAACAAATGTTTTTCTTTCTCAAAAAAGTTTGTAAAATTGAGAACCGTTTGGCCACCGCTCATGTATCACACATGCTTGCACAGTGGTTGTGAAAACAAGCTACTAACACAGTGCGAACATGGAATCGCAGAATTCAGTCCACTTCATAAATTGCCACTCGACATTACCTAATTGATGAATGGACATACGGATTAATTAAACGCTATTAACTTCTTGCTCTATTTTTCTAATTGATAACGCCTGCGGCTGCGTGGTAGCGGCTCATCATTCTTGTTGGTCAATTAATTTAGTATTCATAGACTTATTAATAACGTCCAAAGATACAGTTTCTAGTTTATATCATCAATTGCCTAGCCTTTTCCCAGCTATGTAGGAATCGGCTTCCAGTTTAACCGGATGCATCTAGCACTGTTTTTATATGGAAATATGCCTATGACCTCCTCAATATGACTATAGACAAACTGCGTTTCCGAAAAAGCTAGCACTGTGTATGGCATAGATAAAGCGTTGCTTAACCTAAGATCGATCAATCCGCGTGCGGCTATTACCTATCTATGAGCAGTTTCTAACTCTATAAATATATTTTAATAAATTATAATACCTATTATATATTTTTTTATAAATTATAAAATTATCATTACATTATAAAATTATCCAATCATTTTGCAAAATGAGATGTCGATGTAATGTTTTGTAACTAACCTCATTGTTTGTGTGTTCTTCTGAATGGACAAACGGAAGCATCTGCTCATAATAGCAAGTCTCCATAACACACCTGGCTGGAGGCGTCACCTATTGTTCAGAGAAAGATACGGCCCTTCATTAACGACTCCTGCAGACTGACAACTGACTCCTGTTGACGCAAAAATCACTTATTATTTACATTTTATACAAATACATTTTATGTCTATTCTCAGGAAATGGTTTCGGGAAAAATGATTCAGACAATTCTTTAGGTCATACTTCCTGTCACTGTCAAGGAAGAAGATGGAATATTATGTACAATGTGCCAACTCTAGAGGAACATCTCATACCTTATTTAATTAATAGAAAGAGAAATATTAGCAATCGGTTAGCTGGTACTATGAGACCTAGGTTATAAGTCTTACGGTCAGTTTCTTCATCAAAAGTTAAAGTTATGGCTAAAGTAATGTCTAAAGTAAAAGTAACGGTTAAATTCAATTTTTCTATTAGTTTTGCTGTCACTTTAGCCTTGAAAAAACGAATTTGACCGTTACTTTTACTTTAGACATTACTTTAACTTTAACTTTTGATGAAGAAACTGGCCGTTAGTATATAATGTAGGTACATTATTATGCTGATACATAATATTTTATTTATCTTGGCATCTTAATAATATTTTTAACTAGCTCCGTGAGAAACAAACGCTTCATTATGCCTGTTTTTCAAAAGAAAATAATTATCTCACTATAGAAAAACCGTTCAAGCAAACATGACATACCTAAGCGTTCGGTTCTCAGAATCAATAATACTCGATATGGATCATAATATATAATTGCAATACTGAATGCATAACTAAACATTACAGTTTATGTACTTAGCGTGACGTTCTCGTAATTTTCCGTCACGCCTGCCTTCTCCACGTGCTAATAGTGCATCCGAATATATTATTATACCAATCTTGAATTGTATGAGCGTCACGCTTTTTTCCCTTAAGAGGTCACCAGACCACTACCAAGTATTGACTTAATCGACGTAAAGTATCTTTCTACTTTGTTTACGGCACTACAAAGTAAAGAAAGTGTAGCATGACCGATAAGCCGCAAAACCAATGGAAATGAATGACTTTGTTGCTCGTGCAGTGTAAAGTTTTCTACATCAGTTACACATGCGTCATTTACATGGGAACATTTTAAAATACAAAACAGATCAAACTAAAAATCTATACTAATATTATGAAGCTGAAGAGTTTGTTTGTTTGAACGCGCTAATCTCAGGAACTACTGGTCCGATTCGAACAATTCTTTCGGTGTTAGATAGCCCATTTATCGAGGAAGGCTATAAGCTACTTTTACTATAGGTTATAGGTTATTTATCCGGGTTCGTGCAGAGATTCCTACGGGATGCGGGTGAAACCGCTGGCAGAAACTAATATGTATTTTGGATTCATCAATATGACGTAAACCCTATTTTTAATAAGACTTAAGTTGACCTGCTTATCCTGAAAGTAAATCCGGTATTAGAAAGATCAAGACTGTCCGGGATTAATGATGCGATCAATACAAATCGTGCACAAGATGCAACAATGAGAGCATATCAATGACTATTGCGCTCAAATGCAAAGCGATATGTTTTTTAATCCGTATCGGATCTAGATCATAGATCACGACGTCACCTACTTTAAAAAACAAGTGCAGGATCTATTGACGTTGTAGCTCTGATGTTATGCAAGATGATTATTCATGCATGTAACTATGGTAATTGGTAAATGGTGTTCCGTGGCTCTTTATTATGATCCGATTTCTCAAAAAACTGACCGTTGGTCCCATTGCATATTAGCATCTTACTTTTTGACACCCTAAATTGGGCCTACGCCGAAGTTTCATAGAATCAGTAGGTAAACAATTTCTCATATTTTTTAACTGTGAGTCCCGTCGAGTCAGTGATCGTTTATTATTTGTGTGGCTCTATAAGGTAGGTGAAGGTAGGTAGCAAGGGCACAGCTCCATAATTAACATATATTCATTAATTACAAGGAAATGGGCGTCAAGTGTTGAATACTTTTATTGTGAAGCATCGGAATGTGATGCGTGTTATTTAATAGCTATCAAGTTCGAATAACAATATGCAATATTGTAAGCCTGTCTTCGGAATTTTATTTCAGGTACAATTGCCTCTCTATATATAGATTTCTCTACATTGTTCCACACAAAGGTATGTGACTTAATTTTGATTTGATTACACGATATTATTTTCCATAATAGGTACCTAGTAGGTACTTCATGACTGAGTGTTTAGTAGGGCCATGATGGTAAGTCAAGTAAGGCAGCCATAGATAAAGGTACTATATTAAGGCCACAAATCATATTAAACTATGAATTAGTGAGTAGAGGTGGGCTATTCACCACACGCCCACAGCAATAGCTTCCGCCAGCAAGCCTGATGAAATCAAATGCCTCATAATACGCCGCCGGAATGCGACTGTCGACAATGGGCATGGGCACTCAATTATTTTACATTACGTGTTGAAATCACCGCATTTCGCGCCATTTGTACGATACGTACCTACGGCTTCTTGTGAAACGTTTACAGCTGTATGTAAAAACAAGGATATAAACACTTCAATTGCGAATTATGTTGGTATTGTAAGGGTTCCAAATTAGCAATGGCGATGTTGAAGTGTTTATTTGATTGAAATGCTGATCAAATATTTTACGCTTAAAAGACCTTTTCAATTTATTGGATTACGTATTTCTATTAAGTACATTCAACTGTACTTAATATACAAGCTGTTGATTTGCATCCGTGCCATAGTCAAGGAGGTTAAAATTAAATACGTAAATAATCGATTTGAATTACGGTAGGTGGGAAAAAGCTAATATGCGCTGCTTTTTTTGATGTTGTAATTTCATGGTATTTCAGAATTTAGCCCACGGTTAAACACAAATCATAACAGAATTGCCCCGCGGCCACAGTGTGTGCGTGATGGCAGCTATGTGTGCGTAGACAGAGAAAACTAATGTCTACGTGTGTGCGTGAGTGTCGATGTGTGAGTGTCTTATCTACGACATGACAGCGCGAGCGCGCGAGCGAGCGAGACCGAGTGATACGCGATAGCAATCATTTTACCTAAAGTTTCGAAAATCACCTTCATTATTGTCATTAACTTCGTTTTACTTTACTTACTAATTTTTGAGCATAAATTTAACACAGATATCTTATTAACTACAGTAATAAGCAATACTAGTGCGCGAAAGAAAGTTCACTAACATGTTAACAGCTGATTGATAAAATGTTCGTTTTGCTTTATCTTTCAGCATAAAGTTTTCGCAGTGATTTAGTTTTTATTTTTGAATTAAATTGGTTAATAATTAGAAATTTTGCTTCCTTCTTAACGGTCTTAGGACCTTGGAACACGGAAATCTTATTAATGACGTAATACTAGTGCGCTAAAGGAAAGTTCACTGACCTGTTAACAGCTGATTGATAACATTTTCGGTTTGCTTTAACATTCAGCGTAAAGATTTCGTAGTAATTTTGTTTTTACTTTTCGATTAAATTACTGAAAGATGTGTTAGTTAAGTGTAGGCACGAGGTGATTCTTTCGGCTCGTAGGTATTATTGGCGTGGTTAAGAAATCAACTTATTTACACTAATAAAATTGATTAAGCTGACTACGTATTTACAAAATGTACAAATAAATAAATTACCTAGTTTAGTTACCCGGAGGTACTGTTCAAAGCTGTCACCTTCACACTCTTGGCACAATCGAGCACGACGAAGTAGCTGGTTGTCCTTCAGCTAACATAACACTATCACATTCGTTTTTAATGTGTCGAAAGCACTAAGTTAACGGTCCTAGCACATAAGTCTGTCACATGACCAGCATGACCCTCCGTGATGAGGGTTCCCGGTCGGTAAACATTTCCCGGAACATAGGTATGTACGGCTGTCATTGCACATCCTTGGCAGTCGTAACGGGTAGTCAGAAGCCAGTAAGTCTGACACCAGTCTAACCAAGGGGTATCGGGTTGCCCGGGTAACTGGGTTGAGGAGGTCAGATAGGCAGTCGCTTCTTGTAAAGCACTGGTACTCAGCTGAATCCGGTTAGACTGGAAGCCGACCCCAACATGATTGGGAAAAGGCTCGGAGGATGGATGGCTGTTAGTACACTGTTGTCACTGATGGCATACAGGCGGACCATCGCCACCAACTCGTGTTCGTGTAGTTTTCCGTCATCTCGCACTTTGTACCTACACGTCGCGGAATTCAAAGCGCACGTACGCAGCAGCGGCGGCGACATCAAACACACTGCTTGCCGTCGGCGCTTGTTTGTTCCGGCTTCAAGGGCACGCGGGGAGCGGCGAGGCGAGTGTGTGGGAGTACTCGCACTGTGATTGGGTGAATTTGGGTAGGCTGGATGATCTACGATTTTTATTGAACGATCGTTGCGTATGCTTTGTGCATGTATCGTTTGCGTTTGTGTGAGTGCGCAGCGCGGTAGTAAGGCTAGTAACACACGCGCCGAATTAAAGTACGGCTGGGTTACACTGACGGATATACGTAAATAAGAAAAAAACATGAAAAAATTACCTACCCATTTTTTCGTTGATTTGGGTCGAGAATCATTAGCATATTTACGTCCTTGACTATGGCACGGATGCAAATCAACAGCTTGTATAACTGTTTCTAAGAGTTAAAAGTAACTAAGAAGTACACGTTACACACTTCTAACAATTAAGTACTTGACTTCGGTTTCAGTCAAAGTTTTGCACAAAGTTGGTTAGAATTACCATGTCGCCATATGCTTTTGAGAGAGTTTGTACAGCAAGATGCGATAAAAAATTATAAAACTCTGTTCGACTAACAATCTAACTTTTGAAAACAGCTCTTAAAGGCGTTTACTATTATTTCAAAACAAATATTGAATTAGTGATTTTATGAAATGTCTCCTTATTTGGTATATCTTACGTCGAAATTTGACTGTCCCATATAATTAACAAAATTGTAATAATGTTACGAGGTAATCTGAATTCATTTACATAGAATTCATTTGAATAGAAACTCGAAGAAATTACTTTAATTGAATTTAAACTTGAGGCGCGTTTCGCATAATATCAAAAGTTCCGCTATTCTAATACCGTCTGAATGTCCGGTTGTTTTAAATTAATTTGTACTTTCATCCTCCCCTTCATTGTTGCCCTTAATTAACGGTTAACACCCCCACCACGTTTGGAGCAATAATTTACAAACGAAATTATCGCACGCCTGTTGCAAAAACTGAGTGCCTACAATAAATTGAATAAAAATATGCCATGCAATTAATGTTACAAAGTATGATCGTGGTCTCCAGTTTATTGAACTGATTTTTAGCAACATAACTTTACTCCAAATGAATACCGAGACCACCCACATTTTACGATTGCTCGTCAACTATCGCGCTGATTTTAAAAATGATAACACAAAAACCGGATCAATTAACGCCAATAAAACTAAACATTGACAATGTTGAACTTTATGTTCATAAACCGAAATTTTCTTATAATCCTTATTTATGTTGAACGTCGGAATCATACATCATTAATAATGTATGTTAATGTCGTGAAATATGATGCTTGCGAATAAAATAACATAAACAATAGGTAATTACTGATTTCGAGGTCGACTGCTAGACAAAGACCACGCCTTAGAATCCAGTGATATTTTGTTTCAAAATCAAAGTAACCTTCGGAATGAGCGGCCACGGAGAGAAACCTAAAATATCATCGATAACCCGCTTACAGTCGACGACTGAGGTTCCTCTCATCTGTTTATTTATTTACTTTCACGCTATTTGCTTAATAAACACATAGCTGCTGCAGTGTCGGCGCCCGGAGCAAAATATTCAGCAGTGTGTCAACAAATTTGAAACTTCCGAGGCAGACAAGTCCCTGGTCAATCCGCGCTCCCCAAAGCAAACACTGCTGTAATTGGCTTTACATGCTGCAGCGCTGTTCAAAGCAGCTTTGAAAATAAGCTCAAACAAGATTTATAGCCGGTCTACTAAATTACTTTATTTATACTAGAAGATTTATTATTTTGACAGTTTAATGTTTATACGAAGTATTATTTTCTAATTAATATTTTGTCTCGGATGCCGAAGCTAATTCAAACTTTATTAAACACTTTATTAATTTAAGTTTAATTAAAATTCAAATTTATTTGAAAGTTACTTTACTAAATATTTATTTTCAGCGTTAAACAAGAAAAGTATTAGATCTACGTGAAATGTCAGAATCATCTATTAACCGTAAAATGCGTCATACAGTACAGTCAGTGTAGGTAACACATGTTTTTATGAATGTTATGACCAAAGGCTTTATCTGACTTAGCACCTATATGAAACTTTAGCTGAGACTACAGAGGCAAAAGTAATTCATGGTAAGTAGGTAACGTAATACCCAGATAACACACGCATCTCGCCAGATGGTGTTGCCGCAGTTTGCTTAAAGGCAAATGAAAGTGAAGGTACCATAGCGCTTAAGATATTTTATGGCGGTAATTGTACGGCAATTTGGTTTCGATTGTACATTGCAGCCGCTGCGCCGGTGAATGCATCGGATAGTGCATCGGTCGAAAGGGTCGCGGTTACGGAACGGCCGCCTCTCACTGCTCGCCGACCAAATGTCATCGCCAACTGCACTCGACAATGTAATTATACATAGCTGGCTGTACCCACAGCCTTTGTGGGAATTATACGGAGCATTAGCCGCGTCTCCGCAGAGAGAAATCGAGAGTGCCAGTCTGAATCTTCCTACGTAAAAGTCAATTGAGGTCATTGAGGATAATAGTTGCTATAGAGATAGTAACAATGAGGTAACAACATCCGATGGTTAAGTTTTAGAATTGATAAATTACTTAACGACTATTGTGAAGTACCTACACTTGAGTATCTGCTACCGGCGTTAATTTTATCAGTATCGAAAATATTTGAGTAGGTTAAGTGGTTTGTCAACTAGAACATCGAAAGCCTAATGAAGAAGCATAAGAGACCTGCATAAGAGCCAAATTTCGAAAGCGATTGTAATTTTAACCGATAACCAAAACCATATATTGCGAGCCAGGAATACAAGTTCAAAGATCATAGAAATTAAAAAAGAAACAGAAATTTTAATATATCATGCAAATGCTTCTACAAAATGGAATGACATCGCTGTAAACTAAATAGTCGTAAAGCTGTTATTTTGTCTGCGTGGTGACAATGAACTAAAAGATTAAATTTAAACGCTGCGAAGTGGAGAACCAATATTATGCAGCAATATTTCAACGTAGTTTATGAGTAAGGGGGTCAAGGGAATAGCGCACAAATCAATGGTGCATGGGTGTACGACACTTCCTCACTTTGTCTTGTGGACAATAAACAAAATGCCTGTCCAGTAGTAAGGCGACAAACAAAGAACACTCACTTTGGGGTCAGCATCGATTGTGAAGTTGCACCGACATTAGGTACGCTATTGTACACCAGAATGTCATTCAAACGAAATTGCGTAATTTGTCATTGTGATTCGTTTTCATTGATTAAGAGTCAGAATAAGCATGTGGAAAGTTGAAAACTTTTGTTATAAGTAACTAATTGATCAAGAGGATCACAATGTTCGCTGACAATTTCATTGCACTGGGAGGGTGCGTGACGTAGCGGAATGCAACGCGACCAATACGCTCGGTAGAGATGCGGTGATACCATAAACACATGTAGTTTATTTTCGGATGTCCCTACTACCAAAGCATATTTAACGACCACATCCAAGCTCGCAGGAAGATATCATTCAAAAAAAATCAAAAATCAAAAATCAATAGAATAACATTAATAGAATAACATTAACAGATCGTTTATTATACACATTTTAAGCGGAAATATGGAATTAGAAATAATATTTACTTTCTTGATTTGATTTGTAACATATTTTAGAATATGCTAGCGAGTCTAAACATTTCACAAATGTGTTCTCATTTACTTCCCGTTGCAACATAATAGTCCAAGTTATTTTTAACTTCACACTTTTATAGTAACCAATATCCCTTGTTCAGCTGTACATCTGATTATCTTATAATGAAGTAATCCTATACTATACTCATATTAAAGCAACATACATACATAGTAGGTAAATATTTTATTGTCGAAATAGGAAATAACTAAAAGAGGACATTAACATTCTGCATACAGGTGCAAGCGCAAGGCTTTGGCGGGCAGTATCAAATTGCGGCCATAACTCTATTCAGCGAGCCAGACGGAAGAAAGTATAATAAAACAAAGCTCAAAATGAAAACAAGAGCACGGAAACTTGCAGTAAACAATGTTATTAATATTGACTCTCATTTCATTCTATCAAAGGAGATGAAAATAAGTGTTCAAAACAAAGCAATTTACATTTCGTTTTCCTTGTTTCCACAGATGAAGTAGGTTTGCTTATGAAGCAAAGATTTAAAAGTGTATAACGGTAAGCTTCGTTCCCTTCAATTGGCCATTCGTTTTGATCTTGTTAACTTCCAAAGCACGTTGGTTCCCTTGCGAATATAAAAATGCAAAGTAGAAATGTGGGCAAGTGGTGAATGCAAATTTTATCTTTCTGCACCCCAAGTTTGGTTTTGGGGTTTTATACGATAACAACATCTTGTTTTTCCTAAGCCATGGCTAAGTACGTGGTGTTCGGATTTACATTCACTTCTGTACGGGTATCAATTTGATCCGACTCTTTGATTGGTCACTTCCTCGGTCGCCTTACATAAGGCACCTAATTATGAATGATTTCAATTGCACAATGTATGTTAACAGGAAGTAAACAGACAAGATTTCATATAAGCCACAGTTTCGCGGAGTCATAGCAACGGATAAGGACATCACTTGTCGATTGTATCTTACGAGCCGTATAATCAATAATCGATTCGCGTAATTCAATGAGCTTAGAAATGGATCGCAACAAATCAACGATTATATAATTAATAGTGTAAGTGTTTTACTTCGATTGTTCTAGAGATAGGCTCGCTTCTCAGGGACCATATTTGTTTTAAACACTAGCAAAGGCGTGGGTCTTACAGATAATTGGGTGTTTGCTTTTTATTGCAGCCCTGGTTCGTGTCCCGTCCATATTGGACGGTTTTCCTAGATCGTGAAATGCCACAAGACAACGGACCGGACCACTTATTTACAACATTGGAATACTTACAGTTTTTGTTGTAAACAGAACGTTTATTTAATAATTAGCTTTACCATTTAATTGTATTGATAAATGTCGCGAATAATTGTGCATTTCTGTAATTGATTCTGCTTATGTGTACCTTCGCACAGGTACTTAGTGGCAAAATAAGAGAATGTCCCATGATTTTATTTTTTGTTAGTGTCTACGTGTATCTATAGGGTCCCCCCTTTATGGCAGAACTTTTTATGGCATAATCTTATTTTGCATACCAACAGTTGGCATAACCTTCATTTCGCAGAAAATCGTGTGGCATACACTCATTTCGCATAATTTAAAAACGCATAATTTTGGCAAGCAGAATCATCTTTAGGCATAAATTTCATATTCATAATACTTAAATAGTAGAAACATCATTTAGCAGAAAGTTGTCAGTCAGAATTTCAAGCATGCAGAATGCAAGCAGGCATGCAGTATGGAAGTAAGCATGCAACATGGAGCAAGCATGGCTTCTGTCACGGCTCCGGCGCTGCGGGGCTCCGGCGGTACCATGCGAGCTTATCGTCGCAGATGGTTTTCACGCTCACCACCGCAGCTTCGGCTTACTGGCCGGCGAGCCGGCCAGCCTCAGCCGCGTCGGCAAGCGTTAAAACTACCTGCGCCTCAGCTCGCAGGCCGCCTCGCCCCTCCGCGCCTACGCGGTTTTGAATTGCACTCTAGGGGTAGGGCAGACAAGACTACGTGGTGTCGGTTTTGCAGCGATTCGTTTTCGTTACTAGCTTCAATTTTTAATACAATGTTTTTAATTGAAGGTTATAAATGACAATTTGCTAAATAAATTGAATCTAAATTAAATTCTTCCATCTTCATAGTACGCCAAATGAGATTATACCAAATAATAGTTTCTCAAAATATACATTATGCGAAACGAAATAATGCGAAACTCTAACTATGCCAAAAGCAATTATGCGAAATAAAATTCTGCCATCTTAAAAGTATGCAACTGTAAATTCGGGCATATAAATATTCGGTGAAACAATAATTATGCTAAATATTTTTTATGCCTTAAAAACATTCGTTGAAAAAAAAATATGCCAAGTGTGTTATGCCAAATAAAATTCGGCCAAATAAAATTCTGCCAGATAGAAGGAACCCGTATCTATATTATTATGCTATGAAAGTACCTAAGTATATCATATGCCTGACAATGTTCTCAGATTCATCTCTAAAGAATACCTACTACGCATGAGGTTCCATTCTAGGAACATTAAGGCACTCAGCACCCCTCTATGACTTTTACTAAGCAGCCACGACGCATTGAGTGGACGATATAACAATTACTTACAGGTCTCCAATGTCAAAACATAGCAATAATGTTTCTCATTTAATTTAAAATTATTGCTGCTTACGCTTGCATCCACGCGCGGGGCTAGTTCGTAAACAATGTCCAGGTTTATTATATGTGACTGTATCGGGGGAAATCACTGGAGTTATAATAGTTAACTAGCTATTTGCATAGCAGTGTGTAACTTTATACATTACAGGTTGTATGTGTCGAAGTGACGCGTGCCGCGAGCTCTTCCGCACTGTCGCGTAACTGTTCCCTGACGTCCCGCGCGGGCGCGAGAGCATCGTCATCGCTCACTTTGTTGCAACTAATCTTTTTTATTTACACGTTAGAATAAGTATGCACATTATATGCCCGGTTGTTTACTGCCAGCCTCCCAGTTAGACCAGTAGTGTCAGTCTCAGATTGTTCACGGCATCATAGTGGTTTTTTTGCACGTAATTCTAGACATAACGCGACCGCAATTACTCTTCGAGGCTGTCCAATAAAGCACTCATGTCTCCACGTTCATTGCGTCCGCGAAGGTGTTTCATATGAGGCATATTTGGAATAGCTGGGAGGATGATGAACTTTTGAGCGGCGTTTTGCATTCTGCGTCTATTTCAGTATCGTCGGACGCATGCGCAGTTACGCGTCAAGCTATGTTTATAGCGCACCGGTGTTAAGTCAATTACTCTTACCAGTGTTACAAATTCCTTTAGCAATATAAAGCTGCAGACGTTACGCACTGCGGGCAGGAAATGGATAAAATTAACTCGCTATTATAGACAGCCGAAGTCGGGAAACAATCAATGTATAAGTACAGTTAGCAGACGTGGTCAGTTGTGGACTAGTGTCTCAGCGAGATTGAAGGAATTGTTTTTTGCCTATTCCACCAAAAACCTCGATTTGTTTTTTGAGAAGTGGTCTAGGTATGAAGTTATGTTAAACTAAGTTTTTTGTTACTTTTCTGTGGACAGAAGCTGACACACAACGAGTTCTACTTACTTACTGGAACTATGTACAATAACAATTATGTGGGTACACATTACGGCCGTTCCCAGAACAATTACTCTGCGATGTCACAGCAATAAAAGTGTTTCATTAACCTTCACGAATACTCGAGATCCACCTGTCGCAAGTTTATGTTGTGCGCAGACGCCGTGAATATCCATGAATAAGATACAGCAATAGCTAAGTAATAGGACCGTCGCTAAATAACAACAGTGCAGCACGTTCACTTACGCACTGTTTATTGGAGTAGCTCCTATTTACAACTTATAGTTTTCTACACATATCACAATCCGCTATCTAAGTTCTACAGAAACACAAATACCTACTTGGGTACGTACAATTTATGTCCAGGCTCAGTCCACTAAACTTCCTAAATTGGGACGTAAAAATATTATGACCATTTTTTACGACTGTTACAGTAATTTTATCGCCATTCGGCTCGCCTCCACATTTTCGGCCCATTTGCTGAACAATAGTAGGTATGTTTTAGAGATTTTTGGACATCAAATGTTTTACTATTCGTAGATAGATATTTTATTACCTGGAATAGGTGACTTCCAATAGAATAAAATCAAGCATAAATCAACTGCGACTTAATGACGGTAAGTATGCAAAGCGAAAAATAAAACTGGAATAAACGTACGCGAGATACACTCCATATTTGCTTTATAGACTCGGTATTGGCATTATAGTTAATCAGATTAATATTAACGAGACCTGTTAGACGGGATCTGTCCGCGCCAGGCTCCGCGAGAGGGTGTAATTATATCCGCGACCAAACAAATAAATAATCCTCTCGCTAAGTGATGACAGGATTGTGGACTCGGAGGAGACCAACGTGCATCTCTATGCAGCTCCGTGATGATAGTCGAGATAACTCCTCACTCGAGTATTAAGCTCCTAATTGCTGCTTAACCGCAACGTTTAATGAAATTACAGTAACTGCGTGCCGCTGCAAAAGACTTTAAAATGTGTACGCACGTACACATTTATAATTAATTAGTACGGACTCATTTATAATTACTAACGCAAGGAAAATGTCTGTTGCGCAATATTGCGTAGTTAACTGACTGCTTAAAGTAACGCTACATAATGCATATTATACGCTACAGTGGTAGGTATATGCAGAAAAAGTGTATTGAACTTTCATTAATTTCATGCACTTTAGTAAGTACATGTTCAAACCCTAGCGTATGAAAATCGATAAAAAGACAAAAAATGCTTCCAGACATTAGACGACCTTTATAAGTTCAGGGTACTAAAAGTTCAGAGCGCAGGTTCTGTGTAATGTTGAATGGAGAGTAAATAATGTAAGGTCGGCGCGGGCGTCGCGTCACGTCGCGCGTCGTCGGCCCGCGTCGTGCTGCGTCGGACAGCGTCGCGACGGATCGATGCTGCGCGCCAGTCACCGTCCGCTCCGCACAGGGGTGAAGCTCGTTTTATTTTACAACCAGCTATTATTTTAAAATTAGGCTCTATTTCCCCGTCTACTATCTTCTCATGCGGTGAGCTAAACCACAAAACTATGTACTTATCATAGAAAATTAGCAGAATTACGAACGTTCGCTGACAAACCCAAGGCATAGCTATAGGCTATATATGTAAATAAGAAGTTTACAAAGAACTTACTAGATTTCTTTTTAAACAAATTACTTTGTTTGAACTTTAATTTTTTTTATTTATTTACCACTATCTATACATATAATAAATCTGTAAAAAAACTGTGTCTGTACATTGAATATATTAAAAAAATAATAATTGGGTGGGGTTTAGAAACAGTAATGGAGCACAAATCCAAAAAAAAAATTCTGTCTGTTTGTCTGTATGTCTGTATGTCTGTATGTCTGTTTGTTTGTACACGCTAATCTTCGGAACTACTGGACGGATTTCAATGATTTTTTCTTTGTTGTATCAGTATTAAGCCTGGTCAACATAAAGGCTATAATTTATCTTCGAAACTTGAAGACCTGATGCAGAACACCAACAGACCAACAAAACTATAAGAGATACAAATATGGTGCCATGGCAAAAATTGTTTCATATGATGAGCATTTTCAGCTGAGATAATAAATTTTAAGATCTGGAACACCTGATGTGGAATCCCAAGAGCCCAGCTTCTCTGTACCATATACAGGTATGACGTTTTAGCAAAAGTTGTTCAATTTGATAAGCACTTTCTATTGACTTATACAAATTGAAGATCTAAAACACCTGATGTGGAACTCCAGGGGCCCAGCTAGACTATAGCATATAGAGGTGTGACGTTTTAGCAAAAGTTGTTCAATCTGATAAGCACTCTCTGTTGACTTATAAAAATTGAAGATGCAGAACACCTGATGCGGAACGCCAGGAGCCCAGCTAGACTATAGCATATAAAGATATGACGTTTTAGCAAAAGTGGTTCAACCTGATAAGCACTCTCTATTGACGTATATACATCGAAGATCTGGAACACCTGATGTGGAACTTCAAGAGCAATACTACACTTGAAATGTATAGAAATGAATGTTATGAAATAGGTAGTATGTTGAATCAAAAAAAGTAATTAGTCCGTCTTTTACATAATCCTAAAATAATGGTGAGGATACCTCGGCGGATTTTAAACGCAGATTACGCGCTCCCTGTGGGTCACTTACCACGAGGCACCTATCCTCCGAGCAGGGCTACTAACCCTGCTCTAGCGACTCCACTCTGGACGGCCAAGCCAAACCAGAGGCGTGAGACCTACCCCCGTCATGGTTCACTCCGACCGGCCGGAGATGGGGGACAGTATACCCTGGAGAACTCAGTATATATAGCCCACCGGGGTCGCTACTCCCCGTCATCAGCCTCAGATGTCCTGCGGTGCTTATATCTCATTATTATTGTCGTTATTATCTCAAGAGCCTTTGTCCCAATTATGTTAGAGTCGACTTCCAGTCACGATGTAACTGAGTACCAGTGTTTTACAAGGATCAACTGCATATCTGAGCTCCACAACCCAGTTACCCGCTCAACCCAATACCCCTTGGTAAAACTGGTCAGACTTACTGGCATCTGACTACCCATAACGACTGCCAAGAATGTTCAATGACAGCCGGAACCTACAGTTTAACATCCCCTCCAAATAACGATCATTGGTATCCAAAATATACGTAGAAAGTACATACGAACTTAGAAAAGTTGCATTGGCAGGTACTTGCCAGACCAGGAATCAAAGACATACGCTCATACTTGAGAGATTGGTTCTCTACCCACTAAACCACCACGACTTCAATTCTCAATTCTCAATTCTCAATTCTTTATTGCATACCATAATGTATTACAGGTTGTTGGTAGGTTATAGATATTAGTCACAATTATGGACCCTGTCGGGCACAAGCAATCAATAGTAGGAGAGAGGAGGAAGAGCACTGTGTGTTTAAATTCTAGTATTTAAGTATGTAGTTAGTAGTTTGAAGTTTTTTTTTTTTTTTTTTTTTCTTTTTTTTTTTTTTTTTTTTTAATATATATATATAATTATTAGGTTTTCTAATGGGACGGTTTACATTTTTTTTTTTTAATTTGCTTATATAAGTATGTATGTAGATGTGTAATAGTGTATAGTTTTTATTTCTCATTTAGATATTCGTTTATACTATAGTAGCATTTGCGTATAAGGAAATCTTTTAGTTTATTGGTAAAAATGGTATTTTTATTTAAATTTCTTATTTTTTCCGGTAGTTTATTATATATTTTAATGGACATGACAAAAGTACTATCAGAGTGCATTTTTAGACGCGACGTTGGTAAATTTAGCCTATTTTTATGCCTTAAAGAAATTTTTGTTTGTATGTCCTCTCTTTTTGTGAAGAATTCCGGGTACATACGCACGAACTTACAAATTTCAAATATATAGAGGCAGGGTAGGGATAAGATTTTGAGTTCCTGAAAGTAAGGTTTGCAACTGTCGGTGTCTTCAATATTTACTAATATTCTAATTAGTTTTTTTTGTAGGGTGAATAGCGTGGGCGCGTCTGTACTGTTTCCCCATAGGATAACACCATATTTGAGCCAAGCGTAAGCATATGCGTAATATGTTGTTAGTGCGGTTTTGAGGTCTGTGGTTTTTTTGATTTCGCGGAGGGCGTAAGAAAATTTGGATAATTTTGCTCTTATTTTCTGGACGTGTGACTTCCAATAGGGTAGTGTCCAGGGTCGAAATAATGAAATAATATTTAGTCCGCTTTTTAGATAATCAAAAAATATTGGATACGTATTTTTTCTTTTTTTAATTAAACATAAAATGACAAAGATAATACACTTCAAAAATTAGGAGTGGGGGCCTTTTACGTCACAGTGTCCTGAAAATTGTAGCAACTTGTGACGTCACACTCAACTTTAACACGCTATATCTTAACAAGTTCTGATCCAATTTAAAAAAGAAAAAATACGTGTAGTGTATGCAGGTACATGTGCATCATTGTATAGGTTATGTCATTATTATGACGCCTCGTGCGCATACGTCACTCGGTTATAAATACCGGATCGAGCGGTGGGGAGTCAGTCGTTGTCAGACTGTCGACCTGTGTGGTGGTGCGTTGGCGAGTCGATTAACATAATAAAATGAGCGTACAATACATTGGCGACGAGGATAAAACCGTGAGTGTTTGGACCAACAGTTACCTATTATCTAATTTTTATAATTTTGAACTACCTATTAGTTCTGTGATCCAGAAAAATATTTGATATACAAGGTTATACTAAATAATTTGTCCTATTCATGCCTATACCAAATTAATGTATGCTAAATAAGCTTTGATAACAAGTAACCTCTGACCGATGTTAATATTCAATCATATTAAAAAGTGCAAAAGGAAAGAAGGAAGGGAAGAGAGTAGAATGACAAAGTATACATAACTTTTATGTTCATGTATGTATCACCCGAATTGCAAACAAATTTTAACCTTTTTACGTAATTCTTTGTTTAAGTTTACCTTGCTACAATTCTAATGGAAGTAGCAATATTTATTGCAGGTGTTAATATTTATCAAATGAGTAATTTATAATACAAAATCATTACTTGGTGATCAGTTTACTCATTCTTAAACCTGCATCAAAGTTTATTCAATAATAGGCATTTATTGGAAGCAACATAAAGTTGCTGGTTGTTGAATTGTCGTCAAGACGACTTTAGCAGTGGTGGGATTTCCTAGAGGATATAATACAATAACCTATTTGCCTTATAATCAATTGTGTTTAATAATTGTTGTGCTTGCATGCCAACAAGGCGGATTGTACACGGATCTTATTATGTTGTTTACAATCCTATTTTGTAAGTGCCTGCATTCTAAGCAAATAAAGACCTATTCTATTCCAAAAATCTGCTGGTCATTAAATTGACAGCTTGACGGTTAGCAGTAGTGTATATCTACTGGTCATTAGATTGACAGCTTGGCAGTTGGCAGTAGCGTGTATCTACTGGTCATTAGATTGACAGCTTGACAGTTGGCAGTAGTGTGTATCTACTGGTCATTAAATTGACAGCCTGATTGTTGGCAGTAGTCTGTATCTACTGGTCATTGAATTGACAGCTTGATGGTTGGCAGTAGTGTGTATCTACTGGTCATTAAATTGACAGCCTGATTGTTGGCAGTAGTCTATATCTACTGGTCATTGAATTGACAGCTTGATGGTTGGCAGTAGTGTATATCTACTGGTCATTAAATTGACAGCTTGGCAGTTGGCAGTAGTCTATATCTACTGGTCATTAAATTGACAGCTTGACAGTTGGCAGTAGTCTATATCTACTGGTCATTAAATTGACAGCTTGACAGTTAACGGTAGTGAACGTCTACAGGGGCCCGATTCTCCTAAGTTAATATTGTCAAAATCGAATAGAAATCGAATCGAATATGATCGCAATAGCAGTTTTAACCATATCGGGCATTCTGCTACTAATAAAAGACCAATCGTATTCGATTGACATTTGATTGGTGTGCGATTGGTCTGCTATTTTGGTGATTTTGGTCTATACGGTAGTTTGCTGTACAATCATTTTGCAATCGTAAATCATTTGCAGACAAAATGATTCATTATTGAATGACAGAAAAGGATAAAAATGTTTATTTCAAAGAAAAAATATCGGAATGCCACATACGCTTCAATCGTAATCGAGACGGGATTGGACCTCAGTCGAATCGAGTCGAACGTGAATCGTATGACGCTTAAGTAAAATTAGGAGAATCGGGGCCCTGGTCATTCAATTGACTGTACACGCATAAATTATCTGGCGATAGTTGTCAACTACTGCAACAACTAAATAGTAAATCTTGATAATTTTTATATTTTCTGTGTCAGAGTCTAGTCAACAACTTATACCTGCTATATTGTTCTGGTACTTAACTAACTTAATTCAAGTGCTTGCAATATAGAGGATATTACAAGAACAAACTGGTGGGTTATATACTCAACGGTTCTACAAATGACAAACATGTGCTAGGTATCTAGTTTAACAAACAGCACATTGAGGGACCGTAGTAGGTTGGCCATGTATGTTGAAGAACTCGCCCAGCTATACTGGTATGTATTCACCTATGCACAACATCCAAGTCCATCAACACCTCTAGTGGGTTGCCTACCCATAATAGTGTTAATTATAACAGTTGCTCAGTCACCCTAGGTATAATTTCAATACTTTTACTTTATTTTGCTGTATTAAAGAGGTTGTTATACAACAGAGATATTCCAGAAGATACAGAACAGTAGAACAGCATACAAGCAGCAATACTAGCTGGAAAATGTGGATCAAAATTTTGGTATTCAATAGATAGAATCTTTGGTAAACATGCTAGCTCACAATTGTAATTTCAGTACTTTAGGTTGATATAAAACTCTTAGATCAAAAGAATATGGAACTAAGCATTGGAGCAATCTGTGATTTATTTGACAATGCTACTTTATCTACCCAACTGCCTCGTTGGTCTAGCTGTCGCAAGCGCGGCTGCTGAGCACGAGGTCTCGGGTTCGATTCCCGGGTCGGGCCTGGAAGTTGGTGATTGATACACCCGTGCATCGGAAAGCACGTAAATGTCGGTCCTGCGCCTGATCTCTTTCCGGTCGTGTCGGATTGCCGTCCCATCGGGTTATGAGAGTGAAGGAACAGTGAGTGCACTTGTGTCTGCGCAAATGCTTGTGCACTATAATATGTCCTGCGCAGTTGGCTAATCCCCTTACGTGAGTACAGCCGCCGTAGCCGATAATCGGCTAGGAGGACATCATCATCATTTACCCAACTGGGCCTTCTCATCTGTGACAAAAAATCTTTTAAGGATGATACCTGGAAGGAGTTCCAATGTAGATACTTACTCTGGGAACTGTCTAATGATGATTAGCTCATGGATGATTGTTGCAATCAAGTTCTCAAAAGTTGATGATTGCGTGTGCTTTTAAAACCTTCAAGATTCAGGCTTGAATGAATTTTAATTGGTATCTTAGCCTCTTTTTTATTGATTTACATTGGTGTTTACAAATAGTTTAACAAAGTGGCCCTCATTATAATATTGTTATTTGCAAATTATGTTTTACAGTATTGCAGTACCAATAAGCAGTATAAGTACATTGAGAGTTGTGGAAGAATATGCTTCCATAGGGGCGAATAACATAACCATATATGAACATATATGAAATAGAATCCATTTATTGATCTCAAGTTAATAAATCATCACATTAATATATTCTTGAAGTGCACACCTACTTGTAATATAAAGTTGTGTAATTTCCTCAACCCATCCCATAAGATAAGATCCATATGGGTGGTGGGATGGATATCTATTAACAAAATAATGTCTTGTGTCCATAGCGTTAGGGTTAATAATAATTGATCTTAGAACACCAATCTTAGGTTACCGTAAGACAATTGGACTCGCACGAGAGGTAAAGAACTTTATCACTATTTACATTTATCGACATTTATTACTCTTTTGTGCTAATTAAACTACACAGTTGCGTCGACATTTGGTTAATAATAACTAAAATATTAGAAGGCAGTACTCCTTGATACGGCACGTATTGTGAGGAGGTTTCTGTCTCTGGGACCCTAACCACCGGTACCTTGGACCCTGTGCCCGATATCGGTGGTAACCTATTTTTTATATTTTTGGGTGCTGTCCCTATAAAAGATAATAATATTTTTATATTCTGGTTGTCTAACTGAAACAACGTAGATAAAGTCAGCTGCAATAAAGGGTAAGCGCTTTTGAACGAAACTATAAACATACTTATGCAGCCAACTATACTTACATAAAAAAAAAATATTACGTTACCTATACGCGGTCATGAAATTGGAAAAGCGTAAAATATTAAAAATGGAAGCAGCACAAAGCTGATCATCAAATTGATGAGGTCAAGTATGACATGAGAGCAGCATAGCTGCTCATGAAATTGAGATATAGAATTAGAATCCCACATTTATCTATGTGTAGACAGATGTTTTAGAAAGGTTAGCGGTTGTTTTGCAAAAGGAAAATTGCATCGACTAGAAAACTGTTTGTGAGCTGCTGTCACCTTGGTGAAAGGAAGAAGAGCATGAGTTGAGGGTCAGGGACTCTTCTATTTTATGGTGATGCAGAATGTCACAGCTTCAAAATATATAGTGCAAAGTTAGTGACACCTGTTAAAGTGCATTCGTTGCATAATATGGTTCTAATTAGTTAAAATCTGATTCGTAATGTTACTTTACACCTTCGTTATAATCAATATGTAACCATGATACTAAAAAGCTTACCATCAAAGCATAATAATTCTTTGACTACTTAAATTTTTGAAAACCACATTAGGAAAAGCAAACAAACATTACAGAACGCAATGTCCGGTGATAATAGTGTTCTTGGATGCCTAACCGAAATATAAGTATTCCTATCGCACTATTATATGCAGTAAGGTATTCATATGTTGGGTGTTGAATGCTAAGAAGCTTACAGTTTCTTGACTAGATATTGGACATACATTGATGTAGGGTATTTAAAGCCTATATCAGAATTTCAGCGAGTGTACTAGCAGAAACGTGCAAAGTACCAGCGCTGATCAATAGGGTTGAAGACCAGATTGTTTGTTACATTGCTGAGATAATGATAGGCTTTGATATTCCACTCTCAAATTAAAAACTACATATTACCAAAATTAGTTGAGTTAGCATTCTCTTGCTTACAAGGCACACAAAGTACTTAACACGTACATAGAACTACAATTTAAACCATTAAATTGGTGACAAAATATGTGATCGCCATTAAATTGGAGACAAAGTATGTGGTCACCATTAAATGGGTGACAAAGTATGGAGTCACCATTAAATTGGAGACAAAGTATGTGGTCACCATTAAATGGGTGACAAAGTATGGAGTCACCATTAAATTGGAGACAAAGTATGTGGTCACCATTAAATGGGTGACAAAGTATATGGTCATCATCAAATTGGAAACAGTCCATCTAGGTCACCATTCAATTGGGACGATCTTATGTGATTACTTTCCTCGTACGGCTCGTACGGTTTTGAATGAGTGAAAAGCATTGATGAGGTACCCTAATGCCGATCTTTTACCTTGGAACAATGCATTCTGTATCAGTTTTAAGTGAAGTCGAACCAAGCAAGATGAGTGCTCATTATCTGAAGGTACAGCAATATTTGAGACTTGCTTGATTTCACATGGACTGATTGGCGGGATGTCTGCCAAATGGACGGATCATCTCTAGTGTAGATATAATACAGGGCCGGAACAGCGGCTACAAAACCTGAAGTTAAACTTGCCGGCCTGATATCACTGCTACGAATTTGTCTTGTTGACCCTGAAGCAGATGCTGGTATGTTACCGTCTGCAAAGGGACGGATTTTTATTTATGTTTATTTCACAAGGGAAGGGATGTAGTGTCCTGCAGTATCACCGATATCTGTCGTCTCCTAAAATGGAAAGGGAAATGAAATGGAAACGGAACAAAGTAAATCAGTTTGATGGCAGTGTGATCGGTGGACTGATCTGATAGCGTGGTTTTGTTGTGCTGCAGGTGTTTGATAGATCTTTAAGAAATTACCAAAATATTTATGAGTTTGATTGTTGGACTTTTTGAAACAAGGTTAAAATCAAAACAACAAGGGAGAGATGTAGTGTATGCAGGTACATGTGCATCATTGTATAGGTTATGTCATTATTATGACGCCTCGTGCGCATACGTCACTCGGTTATAAATACCGGATCGAGCGGTGGGGAGTCAGTCGTTGTCAGACTGTCGACCTGTGTGGTGGTGCGTTGGCGAGTCGATTAACATAATAAAATGAGCGTACAATACAATACGTATCGCTTAATTTTGGACAATCTACAAGACGGACTAATTATTATTTTTTAGGAAACTAGCCTATTTATGTGTGTGTCAATGTTTAGGCCTAGTAGAGTGAATGTATCGACTATTTCTAATTTATTATTTCTAAATGTAAAGTTAATATTTATGGGAAGTTTTTGCCGAGGGTAGAATGGAATTATTTTGGTTTTGCTGAAGTTAATTTCTAAGTTATGATCTGTCATCCAATTTATTGTTGTATCTAATATAGAATTTAATTTGTCATTTATGTTTGCGTTATTTTCGCACGACGTAAGTATAGATATGTCGTCTGCGAACAGAACACATGGCTCGTTTATGTTATTAGGAAGGTCATTTATATAAACTAAAAATAGGAAACATCCTATTACGCTTCCCTGTGGTATTGACGCGGAGATTTGGTTTTTATCAGATCTAATTAATTCTATTTCATTTTTGTTAATATTGTAATGTTCTATTTCTACTATTTGTTCCCTGTGTTTTAAATAAGATACGAACCAGTCATAACATTTACCACGGAGTCCTATATTATAAAGTTTTTTTAATAAGATGTCAAATTGCACTTTGTCGTATGCTTTTGTCATATCCAGTAGAAGTCCTATCGCGTATTTTTTATCATTTAAGGTGTCAAGAGCTTTTTGTATGTATTTATAAACAGCCAAAATAGTGGAGCGGTTTCTACGGAAACCGTTTTGGCAGTCATTAAATATATTGAATTTTTCACAAAACGCATAAACTCTGTTACACATCGCTTTTTCAAATCTTCTTAGATTTTCGAATCTTAGATTTTCGAATCTTCTTAGATTATAGACTTCCACTAAGTCATCACGACTTTGTCATCTCAGTAACATTTAATGTTTTTTTTAACGTATTAATACGTGTAATATTTTTGCCACACACAACTTAAATGCGGACTAATTAGAATCACTACTTTTATCCCTATGGTCACGTCTTTTGCGGTTCAGTTCTCAGCGTTTTGTTTAGTCTGCTGTGCTTTTGCCGTTGAAGTACAAAAATTAAATATATGGAACGTTTCTAATGGCTATGCGTATTCCGTTGTTTTCAAGTCAACGGGCCCTTAAAATACAATACCAGACGGTTCAGATCTTTGATTTTGCTCACCCCGTAGTCGCTGGCATAAGGGACTTTATCCGCGTACGAAGTCGCGGGCAGAAGCTAGTTTGTAATATGCATTCGTTTGTTTCACATGAAATCATAAAAATGGCTGAACAGAACTCGTAAGGCGCAACCCTACGTATAGAGTATCTGTCTGCTTTGTACCTATTTCATCCCTTGCTATGAAACCTCTAACTTATTGGAAGACGCATGGCATTTCAAACAGACTGTATTGGTGAAATATTTCATTTTCTCAGTGTGGGGGAATGCTGCGGAATTAAATGTACTTTGATTAGTTCCAAGTTTGTATTAAGTTATGTTTACACGTCGGTCTCAGGTTGAATTATGTTTCTTTATAAAGTTTTCAGATTGTTAACTTTTCTTATATTTTTATTCATTAAGTAACCTGATCATAGAACTTACGTCATCATTTGATACGTTGATACTATCATGATGATGCTCAGTTAGGAAATCAAGACAAATAAACAAGATGAAAAATAAGTAACGGAAGCAGATGGCAAACGTTGATAGGAAATACAAAAGCAAAAAAAATAAGTGAGAGCAAGAGCTTACAAAAACCGACCAACCAGTGTCTTGGACCTAGGACCTCGGTTAGTACCTACTATATAAGGTCATTTATCAGTTCCTTACTTCTGTATCCAGGAACCAAGTTACCCCGAATGACAATTAGGTATTAAAACTAAGAACTAATAAATAACTGGACATTTTATATTCTTTGGTTTATAAATGATTGGTTTTCAATTCTGTATTTTTTTTTATTTCATCATTTGTGTCAAAGTGTTACATATAAAGTACCTACCTATTAGGAATTTATATTTTTACTTCGCGAGCGTAAATTAGCATTCAATAATAGTACGACTCTTTAATTTATATGCGGATCTCATAACCATAACTTATTTTTGTAATCATTAGATGAATATGCAATGACATACTTTTTACCTGTACTGTACATAATCATTAAGTATTTGTAGAACATTTGTCTCCATTTTTAGTAGCCGTTCTGATTTTGTGATTACTTAAATTTTGTTAACGTCACATAGATTATTATCTAATACTTCCTACTCTCCGTGAAATGTAAATTCTACAGATTATTACATTCGTGTGTAAGTCGGAAGTCATAATTGGAATTCTAACTATTGACTACATTATATGTTCTAAGTTAAATTGACACGTTTATAATTAGGAACGACTTTTTTCAGTTCCCCTTCAGATGTTTGCTTTGTTACCAGCATTAATTCATTAATTCTGTAACAGCAGGTGTGTATAACGACAATTACAACAATATATTTATAACGACAATTTCCTTTCAGTCGACTGTTCAAATATTTTCATTTATTTTATCAAAACTATCATGGTTTTCAGAAAAAAAAATAAACATTCAAATAATAATATTTCTTCATGGTTTTGCAATTTCCATGATATTATTAGATTCAGTCACGGTTTATAGAATTTTAAATAATGCACTAACAAAATTAAATCTGAAAGAAGCACGTGCACCTACCCAGCTATTAATATGGATTGTGTTTGACTTTCGCTCATAACACAGTTTATCGCAGTAAATAGCAATAAATTAATTAAATAATATCTAGATAACTGTACGTGAGTATAGTAGGTATTTAAACAGACTCATCTTAACAGTTTTCCTGTTCCTTATTGAAAATGTTTTTTTTTTATTACATGTAGTTTACTATTAAGAAGGATAAAGGTAAGTAGATAAATGCAGGAGTTAGGTATAATGTTCTGGTCTATTAAAAAAAAAAAACTTTAGTACTTCCGTAGCTTACTACTTCTAGTTTGGTTTTGTATTGTGTTCAATTTATGAGAGTAATTTTCTTTGATTGGCAGTAATAATTATTAGTTTCATTACTTTTAAAGTTAATGCGATATATTCACGAGATTGTGGAGTAAATATAGTATTAATTTATTCAACATCTTATAACGGTCGGATCTGACTAATCAATTGATTTTACACAGTCATTAAATATAGGTAAGTATTATACTTTATTTTAACTCGCGATATTTACTTAAAACGTAAGTAAATCAGGAAAGATATCCTACTTAGTATTTTGTCTGACCTTCTTTATTAACGTCAGCTACAAAAAGAAAATCTTTAATTAAAACATTGACCATATGCGGGAGAAATAAAGAAAATTGTTTAAGCAAAAAATGTCTACTGAAGAAATTCAAAAGAAATTAAAAACTTTTTTGATTAGTCCCCGCTGAGTCGGCGATTAGAAAAGTAATCATGAAAAAGTTACTATGAATTTATTAGGCTTCAATAGAACAATATATATTTTCGGCACATTTAGATCCAACAAGGTACAAAAAAGAACTAATTATCATTAGGCAAGTCCTAATTGGACCTGACGCTATAGAAACGTTCATAAATTTGGCTTGTCGATGGGAAATAGTTTTATAGCTTTGTGAAATGTAAGCAGACGACATCGCAGACATAAAAGTGTTTGCTGAACAGTGACTCAGGTGCAGCAGCTGTGTGGGGCTTAAAGCCGGTCGTTGATCTTTATTTGCGTGCCCCAACTGCCGGCTAGACTAACGCCAATACACGTCTTATCCTCCCCCGGGACAACTAACTGCTAATGAAAATGTTTGCACCGAATGTACGTACCTAGGTATACAATATAGCGCTTTTATCGCTTCAGCGTGTCGGCGTAAAAGGCTGTATAGTTTTAGTAGCAATTGTGGGTTAGGCACAATATAAGATAGAGTATTTAATACACGGAGCTTTTCTGGATTGACGCCCGTTTAACGATCCTACTACACTTTGCTTCTAAATTATTTTCGTTATTCTTAAAATGTCCATTTTCTGCTTTGATAACCTCATTGATGCAGTAGGCGTAAGGATCCCGAAGCTTGAATTTGTGCCCGATAGCATCATGGCCATAAGTTCAATTCCTATAATACGAAACTAACATAAATGTCTAACCACTTCATACCAACTTAATATTTATGTCAAATCATAACTGCCGCCTTCCTCCTTATGCCCACTTATTCTTGCAATAGGACACACGTGGCGAGCGTAAGTATATTTGGCACAGCGAATATCATAAAATGGATGTTATTGGTAGGCAAAAAGCTAAGTCGGTTCAACGGGAAGTAGCACATACGTGACATCCGGACGGGGCCGCGGGGCGCACGAAGCGACCAAATCAATCGGAAGCGGGCTCTTCTTGTGGCTTCTAACGTACTTACGCGACGCGTCAATCATTTGATACGTGCTCAGTACTTCGCAGACATTCGCTATTGACAATGCTTACAAAATTATATCTCAATTTTTTATTTCATTCGTATTTTTATGAAAAATATCAAGTCATCCCGTCCGTTACAAGTAGGCTGTATAAACAGTCTTGTTGGTTTTATTTCTTGTTCTTTTAAGATAAAGAACAAGCTTTTTTAATTGGCTCGTTATTATAAAATCGTTAATATTGGAAAGTAACATTTCGTAACAGAGAAACTGCTGATTTTGCTTTTATTTTTATTATCGGTGTCAATATACATTTACTTTGCAATGAGGTGTAATAACGTTGGAGTTCCATCATCTTCGCGAGGACTTTCTTGTTCGCTAAGCCTAGGGTTCTCAACCCAAACTTGCGCTTCCACAAGATTTATGTGCACCCAAAAGTTTTTAACAGTGTTTTTATGTCTTTGATGTTGAAATTAGTTTTATGCCTTTCCCTGGCGGGCCTTATAACCTTATTTAATACTCCTAAGTAGATCCAGCGAACGTGAGTTGAAAGTAGAGCCTCTTTTATGGGGACTTTCGTGGATCCAATAAGAAGGAATGCTTTAGGTCGTTTGATGCGTTTCGGAGATATTGGTACCGGTACTATGTCAATAACATTTTCTCAAAGTTCTCTAAAGGCACCGCTGTTACTTGAGAAGCTTGTTGCTTTTGTTTGTGAGCTTTAACTTCAATGTGTTTATCGATATTGGAATAATATTTAACTAGCAACAAGGTATTTAGCCTGTGGTGGGTAGAAGCTTCCTACCGCGTAAGGTAACTTGTTAATAACCTTACTAGGAAGATCTAAGTTGTGTACATTTATAATATTTTCTTATGTAAATTCAGAATGTTATGTTTACAGTATTATTACCCGGCTTTCTGTAACTTAATTTACGTATAATATACAAGAGCACATTTTCTACCATATTAATCGATTTGAATCTGAAGTTAGAACTATAAACCTATATACATAATACTGGTTTATGTACTGTAGGTATTATGTATTAGCCAGTAAAACGTCTACTGTGATCCAAGGTTGGCGATCATTCGATTCACCACATTAGTTTTAATGTAGCGAACGAAGATTTAATGAGATCCGAACTCACGATCTCCGATTGAGTATTCTTGACTTAACTTTGACTTGATAATGCCTAATTCAAATGAACTTGACCTTAAGACAAACTATGTTTGTTATTTTAATTATGACCGGTTAAAAAAATACCTCGATTCAAAACAATAAGCACTTGGAACTGTATTTGGAATAAGTCCATGACGTTACATGGACTGACCTCGCCCTTTCTTGAGCGGAATGCGTTTCAGTTACTATTCTATATCAAAAGTGGGTATGTCTGTTAGACAGCCTGGCGCCGACAGAGGTTCACTCATCCATTTATCAAAAGTATCCATCTGTTATCGGCTGGCAGCGATCCACGGTCCACGAGCGTCCCGAGCGAAATCTATTCTATTGTTGACCGACAAACTCGTATCAATTGAGCAGATCCGATCAATTTCATAACTCGCATTCGGTTTCACGGAAAACGAAAACAAACAACAATGATACAGCATTTGAGATGAGCCACTTATTTCTGTTTGCTGTACCAATTACCTCGGTTATGTTTGCCGCAAGGGTCGATTTTAGGTCCATTTTTGTTTCTTGTATACATTAATGACTTGCCATATTATTTAAAATCATTGTGTGATGTAGTATTGTTTGCTGATGACACGTCTCTAATTTTTAAAGTTGATAGGAATAGAGTAGATTTTGATGACGTGAATTCTTGTCTTTCACTAGTAACGCAATGGTTTACAGCCAATAATTTAGTTTTGAATACGAAGAAAACAAAATGTATTAAATTTGCTTTGCCCAATGTAAAAAATCTCGGTCCCGGTGTAATTTTGAACAATGAGGAACTTGAAACGGTACATGCTACGACTTTTCTAGGGATAACAGTAGACTCCAAAATTCAATGGGGTGAGCATATAACTGGCATCACGGGTAAATTAAGCTCTGCTGCGTACGCTGTCAGGAAAGTAAGAGCTCTCACCGATGTAGCCACGGCGCGTTTAGTGTACTTTAGCTATTTTCACTGCATCATGTCCTACGGAATTCTTATGTGGGGCAATGCTGCCGATATCGAGAATGTTTTCGTACTACAGAAGCGCGCTGTCCGTGCTATATACAAACTTGGTGCTAGAGTCTCCCTTAGGGAAAGGTTTAAGGATATTGGTATTCTGACTGTGGCGTCTCAATACATTTATGCCAATATAATATACGTAAGGCAAAACCTAGATTCATATAGTAAAAACAGCGACGTACATCATTTTAATACTAGAAATAAACACAAGTTAACCGCACCTAATTATCGTTTACATAAGGTACACGGTTCATTTGTGGGGCTTTGTGTACGCATTTATAACAGAATTCCGGTTCATCTGTTGGAATTAACGGACAGTTCTTTTAAAAATAAAATTAAAGAAATTCTTGTTAAAAAGGCATATTATAATGTTAATGATTATTTCACAGATAAACGCAGATGGCAGCTCTGAAGTGGAACAAAAGTGCTTTATTTTATTTTGTATTATTCGGTGTTTTAAATTAATAATAAATAAAATTGAATTGTATAACTGTAAAATAAATTATATAATAATAATTAAATTGTAATAGACAGCTGTGTTGCTGGGAAGTTTGTTCTTCACCGCTTCTTCTTTCCAGCCATAACACTAGGAAGTGGTGAAAGGGGGGCGTTTTGGGGGTGCTGTCATTCTTGTAAAATTTTGACGTTAAAAAGTGCTAATCGTATTAGCCTATTTTAATAAATGATTTTGACTTTGACTTTGACTTTGACTTTGCCGCGGTAAAGAAACGTATCTATTAGCTGTAATTACACTTATTTATTTACAGATGTAGATTTTTTAAGGTTTTGCGGAAAACTAAAACAAATTACTTGTTACATAATTATTACCAATGTATGCCATATAGGCACCGCACACATTAAAAAATATAATAATCATGCAGCTATCTATTTAATACACATACTTTTTTATACATTAACATATGCTTATTTGTAAATAGAAATTGCTTAAAAGACGAATTTCTACCCCTCTTTTTTTCTTTTATATTGTATTTTTTATCTTTGTTATGTCTTTTTGTTTGTGCCGAATAAACGCTTTATCTGTCTATCTACATGTACAGAAGCTGCTATTTCTATATGTTAGTCATAAATATGTCTGAAGATCGCAGTAGGTTATAAGGGCAATGGTTTCGCTAAATATCAGTTAGCACTTACTCACTTATGAATTTGCAAGCCACTCGGTAATTCGACATGTTAGTAGTTGAGTGTCAATTGATATTGACCACTTCGGAATTCAGGAGTGTATTTATATAGTGTATCTAAATGGATCAACTCTATTTTTCGTAGGCATTCAAAGTAAATAACTTTCATAATACTTTTTGGTATTTTGATAAGAGGTTTCATTACTCATCCAATTTGATTGGTCAGGTTGAAAGAAATGTTAGTAAAACTCTAGTTTTAAGTTATAATTTCATACAAGCATATTATTTAGGTACAGTTAAGTAGTAAACCTACGTACGCACATACTCCTTATATAAATATGTACGTAGATATAAAAAATTTACCCCCATATCCTTATTTTGGTGGTCTATAATAAAAATGTTGATGTTCGTTTCGCCAATAAACTTGATAACGTCAATTCGTCGAAGCGAAGCGTCGTTACTTTACAAATGCATCGGCTTTATAGTGTCGCACTTAAAGTTCAATATTAGACAAATCTTGAATAACCAAGAAATTGAAAAGTGGTCTAAAAGTCCTGGCTTTTGCAGAAATCATAAAGGACATAACTTATTTTCTACGGGAAAATGGTATTTGAAGATACAATCGGACAATCTGACCTTATCAAATGTAAAGAAAACAGCAATTTTCTTTTCATTTATCTCCTTGTTTTGTCGTATTTCTGGTAAACAACCAATATGACATTATGTTTGACTTTTACGGTAACATAATATAAGTGATATTAACCGACCCATAATCATAACTCAATCATTCCCAACATAAACGTTTCACATTCATTTACTTACGAGTTTTATGAGAACAAACTTGCATGAATAAAATTAATGGCACTTATAACAGAAAAAGAGTTTATTGTTCACCTTCGTACGTAAATGCTAACGACATAGTAATACTGTTTGATAACTATAAATTATGGTGTCACTTCGGGTAGGGACTACAGATACATACAATGAAAGAACCATATCATTATAGTTCAATAATCTGTGGCAGCTAAAATAAGCTTTCAGTAATCACCTATAACACTGGTCAACAAATTAAAATATTTTTTTTGGTGCAAAGGTGAAATATACAATTTCTTGTAGAATATTTGACACGTAGTCAAAGTCCAGAACATAAAGTTGCACTAGCACGTAGGGATTTAGAGATATACCCCTCCTAAAGTACCAAAAACGCGTTTTTTATGAAATTTGATGTAATTTTTTGGGGACAGAAGAATTATATAGGAATTTCTAACTAAAGCATCATATAGTACTACTTTCCCCGCATTAACCCCATTTTAATTTATATTTTTGCGAGTTTTATTTCCTAATATATACCATTTTATAACTAAAGTGGAGTGTTTTCATACTAACAGGCCAAATAAAATGTAGGGAAGATCGAACTATCGTAGCTGTATACATATTTCATGAAAATTTAAACTCTTAGCGTTCGAAATAAAAATGAATTTCAATCGGGAAGAGTAGTACTATATAATGCTATAGCTAGAAACTAAAAATCAATTTTGCTGTCCTTCAAAAAAATCGTCAAATATCGTTAAAAAGCGCGTTTTTGGTACTTTAGGAGGGGTATATCTCTAGATCCCTACGTGCTAGTGCAACTTTATGTTCTGGACTTCGATTACGTATCAAATAATCTATAAGAAACAATATATTTCACCTTTGCACCAAAAATGCTGTTGACCAGTGTAATTGGAGAAGTAATTCCAGAGACCACATTTTTTTTTACAAATTTGTGGTAGTAAACGAAAAGATGTTTTGATCTACTGAAAATAAGAAAATGACGGCGATCTCTACCCAGGACCTAAAAGGCGGACTTTATTAGAGCTCACTTATATCATCGCACAATAAAATAAACGATAGGTGAAGGGAAACACTCCAGAACAGACTTCTAAATACTTCAAGTGATTACCGAAGCCCTAGACTATAAATCGATAAAACTGTCAGCACAACAGTTTGCTCTCAATATCGTTCACAGCAAATAACTTTAATTAAATAAACAGAAGTAGTTATGTTAATAAACAGACAATTCATTAAAGTGTCGAATCACATCCTGCGGGGGTATTTTATCGAGTGTTTTTGTAATCGACCACGTATCGACTGGGGCTAGTGCGAGCTCGATACTCGATGCCCGAGCCGGACAACGCACTGCCCACATAAGGACATCCCTGGGAAATAAATAGATACGAGGTCCTTTTAGAACACACGCGTACTATTGTCAGTAGTTGGTAACGATGTTTATTATTATTATACTATATCAGTGGATGTTGGCGTAGCGTGGCGAAAGAATATGCAAGGGTTGGACAATCATACTATCCTTTACTTCAACAATTTTGCTAGGAAAACAAAATACTTAAGAGAAAAGATGAAGAGAAGTGTCTATAATAAGCTCTTTAATATCTCGGTCCCAGTGTTAAAAAATATTCTGCCTACAATCCATTTAGCATTATATTTATCTATGATGAAGTAAGTCCCAGTTAAGTGGGATCCCAAGGGACGGGACGTTCAATCCTGCCTCACTTAAAAGGGACATACCCATCTCACTTTCCCAAAATCATATTTATTTCAATGATAACTCAATTTGTCAAGTGGTGTTAGGTGGCAGCTTTAAAAAAAAAGCTTTAAAGTGAATTGAGAAGTATTTACTTGTAATAAAGACAGTTTGAGTCATAATCTTTGCCAATGGACTATATATGCCAGGATGATTCATTGCAATAACCGGCTGATATTTCTCTGCAATAAAGCTGAGCAGTTCACAGCATAGAGCACGCGATCGCGCCACACTCGACATCATAATAAACAAGCCCAAAGTAACACTTTGTATGTCAGCGTTAGTCCGCCGACTGCCAAGTATGGCGAAGGTTCCGGGAACTTTAATGCCTCAACATCTTCTGCGGAATATAAAGTACATAACGTAACTCGTCCTTCCGCCTGTATGCACTCGAGACACACTACAATACATATTTTATCACATCAGCCACACCGCCCACAATAACTTACTATATCAGCTAAATTATTATCTCGTTTACAGAACAATTAATTGTTTTAGAATTCCTAATCGCCCGATTAAGACTACATAAATGGTAGCCTTGTATGACAGAGAGGTTTCTTAATCAAATAGACAAGCAGTTTGTTTAGCTAATTATCTATGAACATAAACTTCGTAATAGATATTATATGTAAATTAGTGGCAGCATTCTTTGATAAATTATGAGATGACTATTATAGGCATTGATATAGATGTACCAGAATGTCCAGACCCGCGTTTCATTTAGTACTTTGGACAAATAAGACCTGTTTCATAAAGTTGATGTGTGGATTTACCAAACGTGTTTGTTAACGTCAGAGATTTAGTATTAGCACTGTAACGTTAAATATTTGTTTGAATTATATTTGCCAATTCAGATAGAGTTTAAACTACACCATAAGAAATACCTTAGAATATTACGAACCGTTTGTGGGTACATTTGTCAAATTAAATTCGTAATGGAGTATTGTTTACCTGAATGCGCAAATGCAACAGTAACCGCGGTATGTGCAATATCATTCGAAGAATAAATAAGTATGAAGTGTCAAGAAACGAGTACCTGTGCCTGAGGTATGCGTGTAGGGTCCTGCAGTACATTACCGCGTTAACCATTAAAGTCCATAGTTTTAATAGTGGAGTCACGCTCCCGCGGCGCGGCACACGAGTTTGTTTTACAATGATGTTCACATACAGTTACTGGTTAAATTAAACGTGCACAGTATGGACACTGTATAAGTAATTAGTCAGGCGACTGTAATATTCATCTGTGAAACTTGTACCTACCATCAGGTAATTTATATTAACTACCGTAGCTCGGAACTGTTACAACTTAATTAACCATATCTATGACTTTATGAATTCTAATGGATTAATATTAAAAATGCTGTGGCAACGATTAAAAACGGCTTTTACCTTCATGTTTCTTTTTCGTTTTTCCCTCTAATCCTTTCCTGATTTCGTGACTTTTATTTTAAAGCTGAAGCTGAAATAAAAATGTTCAATTTAGCGGAAAATCTCTCTGAAAGGCGACGATCATAAAGTCTGACATTTTGACAAAGCAATTTAAAGCTTTATAGTAAAGTACGTAGGCTTTGTTGTCCTCGTCCTTGTCGTCTCTATAAAAAAATTAATTGTGTGTTAATCGTGGGCGAGAGATGGGAGCGATAAGATTCAGCCAATGATAATCTTGATATAAGTTAGTATTGAGCCATGAATAACTCGATTTATATTCGACCATTTTAGAATGCCGTCTAAACAAATGAATCCGATTGCACAGACAGAGAATTGGGGTAATAGTCGCTACGAATAAAAGGATAATAGCGTGTGGAGGTAATTTGGCTCCATAAAAGGCGAATGTATTCATCAAAACCAAAACAATAGAAACAATAATGAAATTCGCAGTTCCCCCGCGTTCCAATTCCGTGACAGCCCTCGCAATCGTTTGGTGAAATAAATGGTGCACGAAAAATTTATGTCGTCTGCGATTCTTTTCGGCCCAGATTTTGTCGGCCCAGTTCCTAACACCCTTCGCCTTCCCTTTGTCACAGCTTTTTCCTAACTAGTGCCACCCTTTCATATATCAAGTTTTTGGGTTCAAATGCTGGCGACTGGAACTTTGATTATTGAGCTTGGTAGTAGATCGATTCAGAATAAATAGCGAAAAAAAGTTCTGTTCTTACATGACATCAAGTTAAACCAATTTAACACGCCAGAACCAATAAGTATGTAGGTAGGGCAGCGCTCCCCAATATCGTGTTTTCTTTAGTTTCTTCAATAATATAATATAAGACGTTCTGTAATTAAAAACTAGTTCAAATATGGTGTGTGTGCGCTGTCACCGCTGAGTCAATATTATGTGTGGACGTAGCCCGACTGTTGTTCAAACAACTCGTACCCCAACCTAATTTATAACACACGTACACGTGGAGCCAAAATCAACTTAATTGTGCGTTTCCATTGTCGACTCTTTCCTTGAAGATCGACCAACTTGTGATCAATCAGTTACTATGGATCTGCGACTGTCGTCAAATTCCTATTCATAAGGAATTGGGTCACATGTTAGCTTATATTTCTCATTCTGGTTAATGTTTACTTTCGTAAAAGATACTGGTACCGTGGCAACTATTTTGATAAATGAATAAATAAATAAAGGTTAACCGTTTTACGCCGAAGAAAACCACACCGTGACCTAAAAACACAGACCGCGATACAAACTAATACAATAAGCACAAAAAATATCTGACCGTCACTAAGAATAGACGTACCGACGACGCGGTTATAAAAGGAAACCGTTCCCGAATCGTCTGTTGTATGCAGTTGTGTCACACGGCGCGCTCGCTGCGTGCACGCATGTTTACCCGTTGCTTTTAATTATCCACGAGCCGTAAATCTCGAGGTGTAGTTCAGCATTACCTTAATGTACAAACTCTTGATAAATATCTAACACGAAGCCGCATGCTAACATTATGTCATACAGAGAATTATGAAACGATGCAGTATCTCTACATAATACACAAGTCGCGCTGTTACACTTTTAACGAACTGGTTATCGGAACACAAGGCAGCTATAAGCGACCTGAGCCAGTGCATTTTTATCTTGTTCACTGATAAACCGAGCGGAGGACATCTGGTGTCGAGCAGGGTTTCGAGTGTCGTAACTTGAATAAAAAACTTCTCATACTGAGACTGTAACTTTAAAGACCTTGTGTTCCGATCAATTATCTCATTGGATACATCGATTAGAGTCGAATAAAATTATGAACGGTTACGGCTTAATTCATGATCATGTGAATATACAAATATCGATAGGTCTGTGGGCGGCATCGAAGAGTGAGTCACGCGCGTGGCTGCAGTGGGCCAGTAGGCGCGGTGATGAGATGGCACTCGTACCTGGCTGGGGAGTAGGCAGCAATTAGGAAGTGCAGCGCTGGTGGCGCGCACGCCAGGCGGCACATCGAGGTCGTCGCTCGGGCGCTGGCA
Source organism: Helicoverpa zea (assembly GCF_022581195.2). Lineage (NCBI taxonomy): Eukaryota > Metazoa > Arthropoda > Insecta > Lepidoptera > Noctuidae > Helicoverpa > Helicoverpa zea. Next base: position 10,347,205 of record NC_061452.1, on the reverse strand, counting down.
GCGCGCCAACGACACACACTCTTCCATAATTTTAACAATTTGCACTTAAATCCCACCCCGCCGCGGGGACGTGGAATAACTAGGCGTACTACGGTAGCCTTGGTTGCCAACTAACGCAAAATTTCAGTATCGGTTATAATTACACTCGGTGCCAATTAGAGCCAGATGCTAGATATTATTTTTCCTTATTAGTACTAATTTGTCGCTTAAGCGTATAGTTTGTATGGGATTGTCGGGTATACCGATCAAGTTATTGCGACTTTTCACGGTAAATCCCGGCAGTCATTCTATCTGCATGAATATGAGAGTGGCCACATCATCCATGTTGAACATAATACTTGATCAAAAGCCGATGAAAGCATAATTGAAACCTGAGCTTGTGCTCCGTTCGGTTAGTGCAAATGAGCGCCTCTCCGTGTGTTCTCGCCTTACTGTAATGTTAATCTTGCTAAGTCAGGCCTCGGAATGTATTTTGATTACTTGTGCCAACATAATATTACTATTACACACGTCTTTTATTACTTAGGTATTATCACATAGTTTTTTATTTCGTGACATTGTACGTAAGTACTCAATCATAATAAAAACTATCATTTGCAAGTGAATAATTATTTGTAATAGTTATAGTTTGACATATTAGCATGCCATGTTTATACTTGTAGTTATCAATATTATTACCACATGCACAATAGGTTGTGCATGTGCATCGTTGGTAAATAATTCGCCTACGTTTACTAAATACTATTTCTATGGTTTTTATTATCTTTTCCACTGCTTCGTCTATCTACTCAACAAATGGCGTGGGCGTATAAAAGAATGATTCACATCTAACAATACATAAAGAGACTTGTATGTTTTGAGATACAATAACACAATGGTTAAGAAGAAATAATGGACGAAATTATTTAAAAAACTGTATTTATCTTACTTAAATTAGCGCAGATTAAGGTCGTGTTTCGTTCACAGCACATTGGGTCGAGTACAGCGATGTAACAGGAGTCCCGGGCTATTAGCGCACATGACTTGCCGGTTTACTGGCTCCGGAACACCATGGCGTTACAACCGACCCCACCGAAACTGCATCATAATCAACCTTAATGTGGACGAGGGCATCACCAAAATACCTTATCACTCACAGTCATTGTTGCACTCAGGATGTAAAAGCACGTGCGTGAGTACATTCAAATTTAAAAAAGATGTCGCATTTTATTCAAAATGAGGTTCTTTTCAAGAAGAGTGCAAGAGTGCAATATAAACAAATATATTCAACCTCTATAATGGGCTCGGTAATGGCTTGTCATTTAAGGCGAGCTGGCTCTTTAGTTACAGACGAAGAACAAAGACTCGCCACGCTCCTGTTAATTCCTCGACACTTTCCCAGTGCTCTGACGTTAAAAAGGAAGTCACGGCCCAAGGTTCGTTGCTCCGTGACTTAATAACCCCCGTCGTGAACCCTGTCACACATGAAAATGAAAGTCGAGTTCTGCTTAGAAGAAAGTGCACATGATTATCGCGAGACGCGGAAAAAACAAATGATTCGTTAACCGTCTTTTCATCATGGTTCGTTCAGATAACATTAAAGACAAGTAACTGTAAAGATTTGAAAGGTTTACTCAAAGTGAAAAAGTTGCAATGCTTTAAGAATGATATTATCTCTACGTTTTTATTTTATGTACATGTACTTCTGTTTAACATACTTTTATACTCGGCATAGACGGCGTTCAATATCCATAACAATTTGCATTCGAGAAGAAATAACACTGCAGTTAAAACGAAGAATTAAAATTGAAATAAATGGTGGTAAATTGATTCTAAGTATTCATTAGCATTATTTAGTTTATTCAAGAAATAACAGAGTGCCTTGTAAAGTACGCAAGTAATGTACCTACATAGTACGAATACAATCAACGTCAATTGCTATCAATTCTTTAAATTAGTTATTTCAATTACCTTTATCTGTACAGAAGTTATTCACTTAATTATAAACGATATTACGGCGTATTATCCATAAATTATCGGGAGCTACAGTAATCGTCTCATTTGCAGAATCTTACAGCTCAATGTCAGCGGGGAGTCTCGTAGTCGCCGAGCACGAGATGAATACAAATACACGCCTTGTTTTTGTTGGAAATCCAATGCTTCGATTTAGATGAAGTGTTTTTCTTGTAGGCGTAATTGATACACAGTTTTGAAAAAAATACGAATTGTGTTTTCACACGTAACAATATGACTTTATACAGCGCAGGTTTTGGTTACACTCACAGACACCGTAGGCGTTGCGTAGGCACCGCGTAAAAGCTTTTTGAAAATTGTATTCCCTCGTGCGAATTTTCGTGCATTAGTATTTTACCGTAGACTACAACCATTTGAGTTAAAACCTTTTGTGTCTCACATTGCAGTTTGGGCATTACATAGTTATTTTAATTTATTTAAGTTTGATTTTTTCCTCTTATTAAAGTCGACCCTGGATTAAATCTAGATTTCTGGTTAAAAAAAAAGTTATGAAAGCTAGTTATGCAACATTATTAACATGATCGTTTATTACCAATTTTACCTTTGCTCGTAATATATGTTTTACATTGCTGAATTTTATATTAATGTCGTATTTTGTTAACGTTACAAAATTAATTGCAAATAAATTTTGGAAATGTAGGCCGCGAGCTCAAAATTTTTATGAAATATTTTAGATCAAATATTTCGACTAAGCATATTTCATATTTGCATTCTGCAAGATCAAATCTCTATTAGCTACCAGAGATGAGAGATGAAATTGTGAGTTTAAATCAGGTTTTTCAGTAACGTAGCTCAGAAAATCTAAAATGAAATAGGTGGGGAAAAGCGAATTGTTAACAGTTGACACTTTGTTTTTATTGGCTATAGAAATTATCTTTTTATTTCACTTTACCACAAAGCTTTCACTATTTATTTCGTAATTATGAGCACTTTTCTCGCGTGTCAATATCAGCCATCAATCATATAAAGTGATTGTCATCCCACCTGATCAATATCGACAATAGACGGTAATTTGAAATTCTGAATACTGGCAAGTCTCATGTATTACTTGCAACATTTCCAAGTACTTCAACTTTTTATACACACTAATGTGATATCATGATAATATTACATATCTATAAGAAGTAGTCAATTGAACTTCTTCCCGCAGTTTCTCACAATTCAAAATCCTCTCCTGAAGACCTTTGGTTTTCAATTTTGTAAAAACAAGCTTTCGCCAGTGTCCTTAGGGACTCCGCCGCTTTGAAACTAACGAACAAATTGTTTAGCTTTATAATATAACTCTAGATTCACTCCAAAATTAGTTCGATATTATTGAGATGATGTTTAGTGTACCTACAACGACCATAATTTAGGTTGTGAGAGAACGTCGCTAGTTTGGCTAATGCGCACAGAGTGCATCTAAATAGCTATAGAAAATGCTCCAACTTCAAACGTTCAGCAACTTAAATGCCATGGGAATAAGAAGTGTTAGTTAGTGGCCTTGGGATAAACCGCAGCACAAACAACTTGGAACTAAATCAACAGTATTTCTCAGGTGTACAAGTAACAAGATCAAAGTGTTTAGCAGCAAACCAACAATTAACCGGTAGTCATAAAGCACTAGTTAGCAGCTGTAGGCGATTTAAATTATCCTTTATAATATCGCCCGTAGAGGGCAACTGGTTTTGTATACTCTTGAATTGTTATTTTGAAACAATTTGTTGGTATATCCAACTAATTGGTACTAAAATTAGTCATTTGTGTCCGCTCTTCGTATTATTCTATTATGAGAAATTGAATAAGACGTACTGAATCCCTATTTATGGCAGTCATAAAGTTATTACGCATGTTCTGTCTTTTTATCCTTTGGGAACCATTTTCATAAAATATTGTGGACATATTGATATCGAATCAGAGTATATGGAGCAAATTCCTTTGTGTCATTTTCTTTTGTTTGTTTACCCAGAAATCTGAGCCATGGATTATTGTGTTATGTGTATTGTAGGATAAATAAATATATAAGTATACATTACGTTTATTATTGATCGTTTCAGCGACATTTCTGGTGTGTAATTTAGTTAAATAATGCATACATTTTCGTCGTCTATGAGCAATGTGAAGAAACTTTGAGCACTGAGCTCGAAACCTCTCTATTTGTGCAACACTTAGATTTATAGACCTCCGGCATATCCAACATTAGATGATTTATTTATTGCAAAACCATTTATTATTAAGACTACGCTTAGGCTATAACAATCATATTAAATCTCTTGTTTGAAGTTTTTTAATAGATTCCATTCCTATTTCACGCTTTGTTTGTACATCAAATGCCGAAATTCATTTAATGTGTCCCCATCACGGAACAAAATTGAATGAAAGAAGTAATAGAGCGGGAAACCAAATTAGAGGGAAAGTTTCTATTTATTAACGGAAAGATGGTCGCCTCTCGAGTGTTTTCATCAAAATGACAAAACTTTTGAGATTCACGCAAAGGACTGTCTTTATTTATAACAATTGTGTGAAGTTTGTTATTTATAAAAAATTTCTTTAGATTCAAGATAGGACTTTAATAAAAACAGTGACTTCATACTTTATAGTACGTTTAAGTACTGTTATGAAAATGTTTATAGTCCACTTCAATCAAGCTGTGTCGTTTTAAACACCATCGTGGAAGGCATCGCCATAGAACGTGAGTGGACAACTCAGGAGGCTCGCTGAGGCTAAACCAGTACCCATTAGTGAGTGCCTAGCCGCAAAAACAACAGGGAACGAATCGGGAATGCGCCCTGGATCAGGCTCCACGCAAGTGTTGCTACATACTAACGATTATCCTTGACTGCTGGAAAATTTCTTGCAAATTATAAATATCAAATTATCTTCCAACTTCAGTTTATGACTTTTTAATTAAGGAACTTGCTGATTAAAATTTCTTCAGAAGAAAGACATCGTCGGAACTTTTCGGGTAGCTAAAAGTTGTGCGTTGAATATCAATTTTCGACAGATCGTGTCAGATATTGTCGAGTCATCTCCCTGATCGGACCCAGGATAATGAAGTTTCCTTGTGTGAGCAGCAGGGACCACCGAGCGCTGGTTAAATTTAGGATCTCGATTGAATACAAGTGACCTTTAATATTTTATTACATACGCATTCTTATCCACCAATACTTGAAGGATAAGAATTTAATTCCAGCATCATTTGAGATAACTAATTGGGGCTGTTAATTAAAAACATCGTTTAGTTAATCGAGATAATAAGACGAGTTCGGAACGTAAAAAGACGTGGACGACGCGCAAGAATTGGACGATCGCCCTCAGAATCTATGTTATACAGGACCTGTAGCAGTTATTTAATGGTTATTGCTGAGCTATAATCTTATCACTTAAGTTCGTAGTACTACTATACTACCATATCATAGGAGAAAAGTTTAGCTGGGAAGCAAAGTTTAGTGTTTAAATGTTTTTATAGGCTGGCACCCCGATAACGTTTCCATTAGGTAGTGAAATAGCACACGTCTCCGCAAGGACCTCATTTACGATGAATAGCCATCCGATCATGAACGATCCGGTTCTATGGTTTAATTACGCGTTCTTGAACGTAAGTTACGCATTGTTTCGTATCTAAATGTACTTGCTGTGAATAACATGGATGTCTTTGAGCCTTCACGGAATATAGAGGTATTGCTTTTTACGATGCAGCACTGCGCACAAAACTGCAGTCACTATGCATCCAGTCCCGCATTACTTTTGTACGCTGCGACTAAATGCAGAAGGGCTTTTTATATTTGTACTCCGGTTTTATCACTAAGTGCTCATTCTTCTTACCTTATTGATAAAGTAGCTATGTAGCTACGTTTTTGTACCGTTTATTTAAATTTTATTTTGCCACCATTGTAAACATTGCGCAATGATAAACCGGATAGTAGTCCAAAGGTTTCTTTAAGCTTCCTGCAATTTTTAATAAAAAAATATTGGTGTCTAATATGTATCGGTTACGGTGTTACGCAACGAATCGCGTAGACGAATCGAAAACGTTCGACCGAATCAAGTTGACGTTCCCATACATCGTGAGATCGCACAGAATCCAGCGAAGTGAATGACCAATTACATCTGAGGGCGGATGTGCGTCGGCGATTCCACTCGAAATGTAATCTAAAGGCGCCATTACCTTCACGTGGCTCCGGCTGCCTCATCAGCTACGTAATTCGTGTAATAAAAGCAATCTGTTGACACTCGCAACCCTTTACACCGAACAAATTGTTACTGGTCGGTGACCCTGATCGACTTCTAACGATCTGGCCTTATTGATTTCAAATGTTATAAGTTACATTTGATTTGTCATGTAACCGATGTTTAATGTACATGACTGGATATCCCTGTATTTACTTGATGAATGCTTCGTTATTAGTGTACCATTTAGAATAATAACAGGACTAATGATTTTGAACTGTGCGTACAGTTGTAAATCGCGGTAGAGGCGCGCTGCTGCCGAGGTAACTAATGTCATCCCGCTCAGAGTTCCCGGTAATACAACCATTAACAATAAATGATTTACTGGCGCCTCTATTCCTTGAAATTTTAATTAGTAATCAATCAATAACAAGTTGCTTGTTGACGGAAATTCCGGTGTTATGTTATGAGTATTTAGAATTTTAGTTATGTGGACGCAAAAATTATGTAATCTTGGCAGAAGCTACAAATGTGTGATGGTAGCAAAAAGATAAGAACATGGTGTAATTAAGTAATGTGCAATTTCTCTCGCTTGGTTGTTCCCATTACAGAGTGCGAGTGTAGTGCGTGGCGGGTGGAACTAGAACGACCTCGAAGGACGGAGTGCGCGGGGCTGCGCGCGCGCATTGTACTCGCCGCGGTTGCGCTATATCCGCATAACTCGCTTGACCGCCCGCCACAGCTAATTAAAGAGTTGTTACGCAGAATTGCTAACATCTAAATGTTTTTTGCTACATGGGATCATATTTTGTAAATTCTAGGAAATTATGAGCCGGTCGGCCCTAATTGTAGAATTGATTCTTGTTTACTTCTTCCTATTCACAGCCTACTTTAGGAATAATGTTTATAATGTACATTTCATTTCATCTTCAAGCTTTTAGTTCATACCTAAATGCTAAATAATTTTAAGTGCCAAGCTGCATACATGTATTAAAACAATAAGTAAAAGCGCCTGAAGAGCGCTTTATGTTATATTGAAACTAATCATTGCGTAACTTTTGTTCAATCAATTCTTCTGACAAATATCGCCTACTAAAGGCAATCAATGACCGTTTCAGGAAACTATGGCATTCCAACGTTCGGCTGAGTCACCGGGATGGACGGCGAACACGCGCCGAGCCTTTAAGACCTCAATCAAATGTCTTGCGCAGCTATCTACTATTTGCGGACAAGTAATAATTGCCTTATAATTCTCGGAAGAATTCTAAAGTAAGTTCCATCGCTTTAGACTTTCTTCTATCTAAATTGAAAAGAATTTACCACAAACGAGCGGCGAGCCATTTAAGTCTCAATGAACACGGCTCATAGATCACATTCTTTAGACTTAGATATCTCTTTACTTCCTTGTTAAAAAATGTGCGTGGAAATGTTTGTGAAGATAAACAGATGTACGGAGATATTTTGTCATTCTCAGGATTGTCATGAAAACAAACAAATGACAATAAAAATATATTTGGAGACCGTTACTGCGGTACGAGGGACGGATTGGGAAGATTACTCCCAACGTTTGGGTAATGTAATAACTGCATAACATAAAATATGTAGGTCGGAGGTTCTGCCAAATAGGCTGGTCTTCAGCACTACCGCTGTTTTATTTCCACAAATTAGGATTTTATGCCGATATAAAATGAACAAGTACTTTGATCTAATAAGATGGGTCTTGTAAAAGAGCTATTCTTATGATATATGAAATTCATATGTGCATACGAACTTTTTCCTGTGGTCAAACAAAGACTTTGCGTCAATGCAAAATAAACCTACGTCAATAAATGTATCTTTCAGGTTTCCATCAGCCTCATTTGATCAGCTGCTTGAAGCGTAATTCAATGTCAATGTAGAAATACGTCACGAGACCTACAGTCTGAATGAGAAGAATTTTACTTATCATCCACCATCATCATGAAGGTATGATGGCATATTTTCATGCATATGCCGCGTTTACATTTGCGGTAATTAAGTATAGGCACATGCACGTATAATCATACATTTGTAGTGAAAGTGCGGCACGTCGATATGACCAAATGCCGCAACAATACGCAACTTGAATACATTGTCTCAAATTATAATGGCAGCTAATAGCTCTGTGGTGTTACAGTAATTTCTTAAAGTACCACTCCTAAAATTAATTCATTTGGTTTGATTACGAGCGAATCTTCACGAGGCAAGAATTCGTTTTGTTTTTTTTCTTTCTTCGAAGCACGATTCACTTGAGATTTAGGTAGTCCGGATGTTGTTCGACATATCTAAAGGTTCTTGTTAAAGTTTGACACTTTCAGAATGGCATCGTTTTTTAATTCAGTTTTGCTGAAAACTTTTAGAGAAGTTTGTGTTTCCAAACGGAGTAATTGAAAAGGATTTCTAAGTCTAAACCAAGTACGCCTCGGTCGCAGTAATAATACAATGGCAATGAGTAGGATATAGTTGATAGCTAAATCATTAGCTTTTACTCAATAGTAGTAAAAGTGGTACACATATTCTTTCCACATATTGGAGAAACCGTCAGTCACCACAACAAGCATATCATCGGAAATGCTAATAGGTAGGTACATCATGCAATAAATACCATTATAAAAATTGCATGACTCGTAACAAGAGTAAAGTGTGTCGCGTGCGCAGACAAAGATGCTCTCCGCCCGCCAATCATTCTGTTAATTGGAGAGAATCATTGTAGAAAGTCCGGTGGTGCGCGGGCGCAGCGAGCGTCGCGTCCCCCGCGCCGGTCGCGCGGTCGCCGGGACGCGGCACGTCAACTGGTGACGAGTGCGGCGCAGTGTCAACGCACACGGCCGCGCGAGTGCAACAAACTACGCCGGACGGTCGTTCACGTCACCATTAATTTGTACACTGTAATACCTCGCTACTACGCTTGACACTAACCAAATTACTGAAACACTAACATGTTTGAAATGTGCGACACGTATGTGACACATGGCTCACGTGCGCTCAGTAATCTGTTTTGTCCGGTGCCAATATCGCTTGATCACGACCTCGTTCAAGTCAGCATGCCGCTGAAAATGAAAATGTACTACCTACCTTATTACTAGTGCGCAACAAAAGTAAATGGCAATTACAAATTCAAGCCAAAATAACTCTCGGATTCAGATTACATAAGTGATCTGTTTTGAATGACTGCGGTTATGTGGATGACAGGTAGAATCGCATAATACTCCACCTGCCGACACCTGACATGACCGAACAAGGTAGTGTCGATAGATGCAAATCAATAATGATTGCGTCATGTCGTTTGTAAAGGTCTATTGAGTATCGTGAAAGGCGCGTGGGGCGCGCACTGCGCTCATAAGGTCGCTGAGTCAGTGGCCCTTCCTGCGCGCGCGCCTTTTGGGGAAATGTTACGTGAGCGGTGGGACGCGACCAGCACGCCAATGCTACGCAGCATTGTCTGACGGGCCTTGGCTGCTAACGAACCACCCAACTGAACTGACAGGATCTGCACTAGGAATTCTTTATTGTTCTAGCCAAACACAGCAACAATATTCATGCATCTAGGGTACGTACCTGTATCAGTGTATTGAAGATTGTGCGTTAAAATTATTCCGTATATTCCATATAGGTAATGTTCAGTCCAGTAATTAATCAATTATGCGCATTAATCTTGCTCTGGTTGGTAAAAACAAATCGGTTATTGTTTACAGTGCAACACAGCAACATAAACAAAGAATTCCAATCAATGAGTGTGAAGTTTATTTAGAGATACGGTTAACGAAAGTATGCGCAGTGACCGATAGCCGAGTGTCTCGATTTTCGTAGCCTATCATGCGTTGGAACAGGTATTCACATCATAAAGATAACAGAGTAACTCGATATATCCTTAAATAGTTCTACATATAAACGACTACCACAGTTATGCATGCGTATAACCAGATAATTTAATTAGGGTAAATATCCACATTAGTACCTATACTAGATATATACCTAATGAGATTCGTTTGTAATGACGATTAAAATTAATTGTAATGTTGCCATTACAATACATAATTCTCGACACATGTAAAAGAGCCGTATCATCTCAGTAATTGCTATTAGGTATTCAAGTTCTTGTACAGGCATTCATACATATTGTACATGTTGTAGATATTTATCTTTATATAGTAAAGGCACGTAAGGACTGTAATGTCGCGATGTGGTCGTCTCTCGATTTGTCAACGTCGCGGGACATCGGAGCGGCTGTCAACCACAAATAATAAGCAAAGAAAACATCACAAAATGGATGAACTTGACGAGAAAAAGTATTGACACGTGATTTGATTATGTGTTTCGATGTTCGTCGGTAATAATGAATAATGAGATGCATCTACGTCTCGACAGTCTGCTCGGGAGGAACATTTATATGTTGAATTAAATTGCCTTGTTATAATGTAAGTCATTAATTAGAATACAGGTGACAGTAGAGACGCCCATGAATTAATTAATTGCTGTGAGAAGAGTGACTTATAAAACTAGTTCCCACAGTAATCCAAAAAAATCTGTAACAAGAATGTTTAAATAGTACGTACAAAGCTGAAATACTCGTTATTAGTCGCTTAAGAGCAGGACAGGTGGCCAGATATGTTTTATTTTCTGAGGATGTCGAGTGACATTTTTCAGCCGGTTAATTGTAGAGACTGTCGATCCCGCAAATAAACCCTAGTTTTTTGATGGACCACTGGAGGAATCCTGTTAACATTCGTACACCTGTCGCACCATGCAGCAAACAACCCTCACAGTTGCCTAATTTTATTTCTCAACCAGTCAACCAATACATTGTCTGACATTAACGTCGATTGAAATCAAAAACCTAATCTAGACGTTAATTGTGCGTGCAACAAAAACACTGGCGCAATAAAACGGACGGATAAAAAAATATAGGACTGCTATTTGAACATCGTACCTATAAATTATTTGAAACGCATTCCTCGTCGATCAAATAAACATCAATCTTTCGTCATTGATTTTTACGAACGTAGCCTCAATCCGACTGCCATTCGTTGTGCTGGAATATAACCTGACCAGCCGCCATGACGAGTGCTTGCGCATTATTAGAAATATGTACAATCACACGTTGAATCGCGAAATTGAACGCTTTGCGAGGTGTATGCAAACATGTTATGTTACACACAGATGGTTAATTACTGCTCCGACAATCTTAGTAAGCCATCTCATACGCATTGTAATTTGCGCACATGTTGTATTTATTGTTAATGCATTAAATAACGTAACTTGATATCTACTAACGCATACCGATGCATTAAGCAAAACGTGCAACACCTTGAAGACGCAAAAATTCGCAACTATCTCACGTGTACGTTGTTTGCTTATCCTTTGAGCGATAATTGAAATAATAAGAACAGTTAACATGCATATGTTGTGCAACAGTAAATAAATGTTATGGTGCCACTAATAAAAGGAACGTTATGCAATGCGCAGTGTAACCTTAGGACACTATTGCACCGGTAAGAGGCTTACAAAAGGCTTAGTTCATATTAGTATAATAACGCCTGTCCAAGTAAATTGGATTGTACAGTTGTACACAGTGCGTGCAGAACGGACATAAATCAGGATTTAATGCTTCACTTATCCTATGCAATGATGACCTAAATAGTGCTGCAGTGCGAAGTCGCAGACGTAAACACTTAAATTGAATTGCTCATGTTTGCCAATACTGGTAACTCGGTTCAGCGAATAGGTACGTGTACCTACTTGGGAAATACGCAGGATTTCATAGTACTTTATGTAGGTTGAGGAGGCGCCCGGACGGTTCCCATGGTGACACGAATAAATATTCAGGTATGCTAATAAAGTAGGAGGCCTCCATTTTTTCTTCACGCTCTATTTTGTGCCTCTCAAGGGATTAGAGTTTGTATACAAGATGTTTTATTGTTTATTATCTAGTCTTAACTATTGTCCCTACAAAGCAGTTTATGTAACCTAATGTACCTGCATAATGTTTACGTATTGTCTTTGTAACAACAACAATAGAAAAGGTTTAAATACAAAACAGCACGGTCAAACCGTTACTATATTAGGTTTGTTTCTTGAATTCCTAACTTTTTAAAACATCTGCTGACTCCGATCTTGATTTCGAAATCCTTTAAACATGTGGCTTCATTATAAACTCAAAATTTAAATAATACTTAAAATACTTGAACGATGAAGAAAAATAATTACAAAAATAGAAATTAATTTGTTGCAATGTAAAATGTAGAGGATATCAATATATCGCAGGCAAGGTGAGTCCGCGTCCGGAGTTGCAAAACTTTCATAGGAAGCCACCGTTAACATAGATGTGCGTTAAGCAACATTTGTTATTAGTGCTACAGTATGTAATTTATTATACAGATATAACTCTAATTATGCGTTACTGCACTCTGAAGAATTCAGTACGTCCTCGACGCACACGGTTTCCCAAATCGCTCGTATTATTCAGGATATTTACGATTATGTGTGGATGTCTTGCACAAAATTCCAATCGCAATATTGCCAAAATCATTTACACTGAATTATTCTCGACTGCGTGTGCGCAAAATGTTTCATGGTTCATTGCGTAAATTGTGTTTTTTATGTGACAAAGTTCAAGAATTTGTTAACAAACGAAAGCAAATATTAGCTAAAGAAATTGTGGTGTTTTTTGGTTGTCTATGTAGCAACTGTTGGCTCGTACGACGACCCTGTGGGTGTGCCAACTGGGTAAATACCATCATAAATGTAGCTGCCTAGGATAGCCGAAACATTCCCGTGAAATGTTATTATGAATGCGTGCATCACGGTGCTTTTGTCTTGTTACAGCGCGGTGTGGGATAAATGCCGGCCAAATTGGTAAAGTTCTGCTGTGCTAAGCAATTAGCGGAACATGCTGTTTTTTCTCTGTCGGCCGCGTTCCGTAAACGTGCCTCGTTCAGAAACGTGTCGCGTTTTATTGTACAAATTGAACATGCTCACCGGTCACAGTATTTCATTCTTCGTATAAACATCCAGTAATATAGTGCATTTTAATTTTATTTTACGTAAATATCGGGTCCATTACGTTCTCGTGATTTTATTATGCCTGTGCATTAAGATAAAGGTTTTATAAAAAGTTTCAAGGTAAGATAATCGCGTAATTGATATAAACGTAATAACTTATGTACTTCGAAAATATCAAGTTTATTGTTATCATTCACATCGGCTTTCAGACGTGCGGGCAAGAAATGCTTTCCAATACTTTATATTATTTTTTTGCTGTTTCTAGAGCTGGGCAACAATATGTTTTCACATTGCGCACATTTTTGTATAGGTACCTACCTACTGTAAGATCTAGGCTTCCTGACTATGGATTTCGTGGCAGAAATTGGCTGTTGGGTAGTATAAAATATGGCCGAGTACCGACTATTTTAAAATAATTTTAGAAAGAGCATTTGCCAAATATTAAATTTTTAGCCTTAAAGGCCTTGATCATCGTCATCTTAATGCAACTGGGTCACAATAGCACAGTGTTGAGAAAGTACAAACTGAATAAAAATATCACGTGCTAACAGCATCAACAACGTAGTAAGTAAATAATAGATCAAGGGTATGTAGTAAATCGTGTTAATGTATTAGCTTGATATTAACCATATCCGTGTCAAGCTCAAGCCGGGTGAGGGCCAAACAAATCTAATTACTTGAGGTAAACGCAGCTTTGATCCACTGCCTGTCACATAATATCATGTAGAGTATTTAATTAATAGCTACTTGCATAAAACTATGGCGTTTAATAATGTAAAAACTACACGTGCTTGGTTATGATCATTATGTATAAGGTCATATTATACGCAATTGCTGTACATGACTAAAAATATAGCTTTTCCTCTACTTCATTTCAATTTTCTAGAGACGAACACCATAGCAACAAAACTTACATTTACATTTTAATTTTATGGTCTCTGGAAAAAAATATTTCATTCAAATCCTCTTACATGGCTTAATATGAATTGAACGGGTTCAGTTGTGTTCAGAATCACAATACTTTGGTTATTTCCCAACATCAATCACTGCGACACTTGATAGAACTCCTATCCGGAGGAAATGGCATCAGTAAATATAATATGTCCGAGCTCCTGAAATATAGAAAGTAGTATTTTTTGGGTATTAAGTTTTTTTTAATATCAGTTAATGTTTCAGTGGTTATGTACTAGAACCTCAAACTTCCACAGTAACACATTGATGCACAAATAATCTTATGCATATTATTATGAATATGGAAGCATTAATTAACCGACCAGTTTACACTTTATGATAATATTGTTTTGTTTACTCGTAGTTTGTAACTGACTATAACTGTACACCGTTCCAGTTTACTTACGAATATATGTATAAAACGCAGACAGAATAAAAACTCCAGTCATGTTGGTTTTCCAAAATGTTCCAAAGCCGCGAGTTAGTTAATTCGCGGACTTACAGTTATCATCACCGTACGAGGTAAGAATTGTGAATTATATAAAAAGTAATTATTCATCTTACACTTGTTCGTATATGAGTGTGAGTAATTAAAGAATAACGGTTAAAAAACGCTCTGGACCATGTAGTTTGTGAGATATGTATGAAACAGAATTAAATTATAGCATTCTAAGACATATTCATTTTTCTCGAACACTATTATTTATTTCATTGCAAGTAGGTCCACCTACATAAGAAATAATAATGAATGCATGTGGCTATATCATTTGTGATTGTTAATTACAAATAACATTATTTCCCTATGCTCTGCAAGAACTTGTGGTTGTTTTGTTATATAGTTTTGATAAAAAGTGCAGACGACCGGAAAAACCATGGAGCCGCAAAAGCTGTCAATGAAAACATAGTATATACATATATGCATTTCCTACGTAATATGTATTATCTACTAAAATGTGATTTTCATTTCAAGTTGTTAGGTGAAAGGCATTTGTTAACAATTTCACACCAATTAAATGACACTAGGTCCGCTTAATTTGAATATTTTAATTAGAAAATTGGAAAATCTTGCGAAAAAGGAAACTGTAAACATAATCATCACTTCGAGCAGTTAACAAAGATAATAAAAGGTACTATTAAAGTATCATTAAATGGATGCTTAAGTTTAACGATCACTATCGTAAAGATTGGCTGCTGTATTAACTGCGGAAACTTTCTACATGTTGATTTAAGACGAGATATTGAAGCCTTATGTAATACTTTGGGAGAAGGTATCTAGGAAATCGTCACAATAGTACTTAAATATATTTATGAATGTTGTGAAAAAGGGTAACGTCTTATTTGAAAAGACAAAATAATAAAATATATTTTTTCATAAATTAGGGACGACGCCGATTTTGGATAAGACTACGGCGTAGCAGACTACGGCGTAGAAAATGTAGAAAAATGTATGTACACTAAATTAAATCTGTGTTATCTTTTTTATAAATTGTATAGGTAATAGGTATATAAGGTATATATAATAGGTATATAAGCCAGCGCCAAATTAAACGTGCGTATTGATTTATTAGATGAGAAGAATAGGTGCCTATTATATTAGAAGGGCTTTTTTTAAGTTTTCCTTTGTAAATGCTGGCTGTTACTGGGGTAACTTGGCTTTCCTGGATAACATATATGTGTTGTGTTTTCGTACCAGTCTATCCCTGATATCTCAATACTCATCAAAAATATTACGGGATCCATCAATTTTAGTTATACATAATGGCACATTACCTCACACTTAATTGACAATAATAACGAAGATATTTTTTAAAATAAAAGAAACTATTTTAGCTTATTAAGGAGTTTTAGTTATCAATATGCATACGTAAGCTTTAGTCGAATACGTGATCGTATGAACGTATTGTGTTATCATTTGTGGGAGAGGAAATATGTAGAATATAAACAACCTCGAAATGATTCATTATTCATATTTTATTCAGTTCTACAATACCAATATGAGTAATTAATAAATAAGCTGTCATTCATTCTGAAATGAATGTTGCGGTTGGCGTGAGGCTTGTTTACGAAAACACAACGCGCACCGAAAACAATAGGCCTAGGTCGTTATCATTGGCTTTATTCATAAAGCTATTGTTTGAATCGTTAAATCGGGGGAGTGTAACCGCGTGGAATGAATGGATGCACTTGTCGCATGGAGCCGGGCCGGCTTATCACGAGCTGGTGCGGCGGGCGCTGCGGCGCGCGGCGGCAGTCCGTCGCGCCGCGCGCACCGAGCCCCACGCTCCGCAGCGCCCGCCGCGCCCGCTTATCAAAACATTCCCGCATTGGGATCGATCCGCATGTCTTTACGCGCCGACCACTGATAATGACTCTGTGCCCCGAGTGCTGCTGGATACACTCCCTAAATACTGACGTGTTTGTGTTTGCCATGTGATTTGCCTTCTGATTTTTTAATTAGACAGTTCAGGATAATTACTGAGTTTCAAGTTTTATAATCAAGTATCAATGTGAGTACTTACTTCAATTAATTTGTTTTTAAGTTTCTTAATTGCAAATAATTTCTAAAGTAATCAGGTTGTAGCAAGGTAGGTTGCCAAGTTAACTAAAACATAGAAATAAAAAATATAAGTATTATTATTTTTTGCTTTAGTATCGTGCACAAAAGTAAAAAAAAAACAATAAGTAGTTGAATTTATAGGCACTGAAACGCAAAGCAAAAAATGTTACTGAGTTTTATTGAAAGCGTTTAAAAAGCACTTTTAACTTAAAACTATAGTTGAAGTTAATGTAGAACAATAAATAAAAAATATTTCACTCCTCAGTAAGTAACGAGGTCAAAAGATACGCTTTGGTAAAAATTTAAATTCAATGTCTCAAATTAAGTATAATGCATTTATTGCAAATTAGACTGTTAGTGAATCTTTCTGAAATTCCTAATTGTTTGTGGAACACTTTTTAACCGTATTTTTTTCACAAAAACGGATTATTATTGCCACTGAAAAGTAAGTACCGACAATTAATTCTACGCAGAAATTATTTAATACTCTCCTAAAAAAAATATATCAACGTTTGAAAGCTTTCAAAAGTAAAAAATCCAAGTTCGTTTTGTATCCCGTAGCACTCAGTAAGCATATCTTAGAAGGGAGGATGTTTCAGTAACATCACACGCGGATATTTTTACCCGTAGAGGAGACATTAAAGAGTTACTGAAAGGAACGGACCGAACAGCTGCTCCCAATGTTTGTTAAATACTGTAAAAATGTGCCTCTTTCATATTTCATAACACTCGACAGAAAGTAGTTTTAATTGAAACATTCAAGGCTGGAATTTTAAGTAAATAGCTGCTCGATTTAAGCAGTTTTTATTATGATTTTGGTAATTTCAGTTTAATTGTGAATAAGTATGAAACTGGCGATTTGATTAAAGAGTGCATAAAATTGAGTCACATTAATTAAGATAGTCATTATTTCAAATAAGAATTTAAGTCATAATGGCAAATAAAAAGAACAATGGTTAATTAATAAATTGATTCTAAACATTTAATGTGATTTAATCTCATCAATTTTTACTTTTCCTTCATTAGTCTGAAATAAATTATTGGCTGCAACAAATTTAATACTCTTTAAACGTTTAAGCAAATGAAATAACACCTGCCGAACCAGTTGCATTAAGTAAATCAACATTAATTGATATCAAATAAACGTCCCAATTTATAAAAAAATAAAATTGATAAATAGTAACGTGCGATTAGTTAATAAAACAAATAAATGGACACGTGTTCGGAGATAAAGTATGAGTGAGGATCAAGGATCAAGATTAAAGCAGCAATGCTGCAGTCATCGAGACTCGCATTTGATACCTCACGGATCCATTACTACACTTTGTAATAAACACTGCTATGGCCGTGATTATTTTCCGTCCAGATCCGAGACTGAGAGAATGCTCGGCCGAGGGTGATTGTGCTCGACTAAATGAACAAGTTTGTAAAATGTCATCGCGATCACACCCGGCGTGAGCTAGCGTACTACAATTAGGTGACAATCACCTTGGCGAATAATCGAACGTTCGTTTATTTATCACACAAACAAGGTAAAAACAATAAAACTAATGTTTGATACAAATTCTGAACTCGTTTGTCTGATGTCACTTAAACGATTCTCTTTAATTGCTCCACTATTTTGTAAGAGGTATAACTAGAAACGTTTTCTTTAACTTGCCTTTCTTTTTAACAAGCATTAAATTAATATCGAGCGACAGATGGTTAAATCATTTCGTATCGACATTTCCTCTACATAGTTTTCTATACATGCATAGAGCCAGGTTTAGTTTATAGTTTTATGTTATTTAGGTGTACAATTTCAAGTTATAGTGGTATCGCAAGATCTTTTGAATTATTGAATACTAATAATGATGTTGCATCTGGTATCGAATATCTGTGACTCAATTACGTCACTTTGGTGAGTCTGATGCCACTTTCAGAAATTAAAATAATTTAAATGGTGTCATAATAATAAAATCAGCTTGTCTTATTAATTATAGCTGTTAATCGATGCATGAAATGCTGCGACATTTACGTGTTCAAGGTAACAGTTGTGGCAAAACAGCCTTAAAACTATACTTTACGACCTATACTTAAATATGTTGTAAAGTACTTATAGTTCGGCCATTCAGAGAATGCGTTCCTGACACGTCGCGATTGAACTGACGACGTAACTTTGCAATGGCGTTGCAGTTACGATAAAAATATTTTTGCTGGTTGTTTACCGTTTTAACAATTGAGGAGCATTAAAACAACATTATTATATCAATAATCAATGAATGTAGTTACGTCGTCAGTTCAATCGCGACGTGTCAGGAACGCATTCTCTGAATGGCCGAACTATAGTTATATCCGTTGTGGGCCATCAACATTTGTGCAATAGCATAAATAACTTGAAATCATCCTGTGTGCTTAATTACATACCTTGATTTAAAATAATAATATTTTAAATCGGTACTTAACATCTTATACACATGATTAAGCTTAAAAAATCTCAACATCTTTGTTAGAAAGAACAAACATTTAAGATTTCAAAAAGCAAATGAATTTACATAAACTAAATAAATAAAACATAAATGTAGCCGCCGGTGCATTGACACTGGACACGGGCTAGGTATTTACCTACTGCTCACACTTGCCAGCTATGTACACACTTTTAGTGCTTACTACAGCTGAGTGTCATGGTGGCCGTGCTGTCCACGATATCATTTAAAGGCATCAGCATGCTACACGCTATCAAGGTTAGAAAATCAAGCAAAATAACGCTCATAATCATGAATCCGTGATTAAACACACCGCTTGCTAGAACCATGGCTTTGCGTAAATGTAAAACGTACACTTTAATCATCTGCGGTTTCCAGTTGTTAATGTTCAGAACATGCGCTATGTACAGCGTGTTACACTTACGTACAGTGTGAGCACACATCTCGGGCGAGCTAATCTGCAAACATTAAAGTTTTTACTTGAGATAAAACAGAGCTCATTGAGTTCGGCCGCAATGGGCCGTGGTGCGCACACGCATATGCGCCCTGGATGCCACCAGACCGTCTCGCGCATTAATATCTGGACAATTCATCAACATCGCCCTCGGTAATTAAACATACATATTGCGTCGGAGCATATTTTAGCAGAATTTATTGCCACTACGTTTGAAGTCACGGTCTCGAGTATCACTTTGGTTGCAGAATGCGGATGTTTTGTGCGTGTCAAGTATGACAGCTTCAGGAATATTAAGATTAAATTAATGTTTTTATTTTGTAAGTCAGTGAATATCATAATAACAGATCAGTTTGCATGATAAGTTATATTGAATAAAAATAACCTGCAAGTAACAATCCTTTCAACAGAGGATAGTACCTAAGTCTCAATTCCAACTATCATTTAAGGAAATGGTTTTCCGAATCCGGTTCCACTGGAAGCCGACCCCAACATAGTTGGGAAAAAGGGTCGGGAGATGATTTAAGAAAATGGTTTTAACATAAAAAATATTATCTTGTTTATATCCAAAGTCGAAGATGCCCAAATAGTAGGTACTTGAAAGATATGCTACTACATATTTGCATTTTAAAATACTTTTTAATGAAATCTGAAATATTCAAAGTTTGATTACCATTATCGCGATGAAACATTTATTAACATGCAAAATTGGATTCGGTAGCCGTTTCGCCTTCACGAATCGTAAACATGTTGGGTGTGGGCATGCGCTCTGCGAAAATATGCAAGGCTATATTGGAAATGTCACCGACTCTTTAATACGTCCTTGCTAATTAAGTTATTTCCAAAATAATTCGCTCAACTCTTACGTTTCTCTTCTTTTTCGTTAATCAAAATGAATCTTGAATCTATTTGAATAATACAAAATAGTCTGAAACTAAACCTTTTCAAACGTTAAATATTACATGAAACATCCACCAAAATGACCCGCCCTTCTCTATTTCTTATGTTTCTGTTGGGAAGTACTTAAAGGCACAGCAAACTCCCAGCGATTCATAAGATTATTAAATTTTAGCCGAAATTCATGAAAATAATTCGATTTTGACAACTGAGCAAGACATGCTATTACATATTGCTTTAGAGTGCGTGAAGGATCTCTAGCAAGCTGAAAGGCACAGGCGCAGCAGCTAGATATCTCGCTGAAAAATATTTATTTAGAGCACCTATAATAGTACAGATATTTAATGGAAGATAAATCCAATTTATTTAACATTGAGGAAATAGGTAAGTAGGTAGGTATGTTATAATTATAATATTACACCTGCATATATTCTTAACACGAATAAATTTAATGTGAGAACGGTGCTACTTGTAAACACAATGGACATACTTCAGACAGATTGGGCAAGTTTATAATTGTTATGTAATTATTGTCATCCAAATATAGAACTTTTTGTATGTTCCTATCAAATTACAAGTTCAACAGCGTCAATGTTTGCAAATAATTTCCACTTTGAATCGATACATTAAGTATCGGGTGATCATTTATAGTATTGGAGAAACACTTTAATAATGTATCTACATAAGTTATTGGCAATATAGTTTTTACCAAGATTAGAGCACGACGATCAGGAAATTGGTTTTATTGGTTCACTTAGCGAATACTTTGTTGCTAAATGCACTGCGTATGTAAACAGTTAAACATGTTACGTATCGGGGTACTTTCGACCGACCTCGCTAGGCAAGGATTATTGCAATTGTAAAAATCAAAAATATAGGCGTCTAGTTAAAAAATATGTTTTAACACCTACTCAATTACCTAATCGAGTAGTTACTTAATAAGAGAGCAGACGAGCCATTCAGACATTTTAAAAGGTGTTTTTATTAAGAACAAATTGGGCAGCGAACTGGTTTGGCGTAACTCCGGAAGCGAACAGGTTCCTCGAAGCCGAGATAAGTATTAATTGGAATTTTAATTTTTACTAATCAAAGATGCTTGTGAATGGCTCGCTGCCGGGAATCGGTTTTTCTGTACCTATTACGTATATTAAGTAACACGGCTTTCACTGGATCAAGTTATTCGTTACAATCGAAGCATCACGCAATCGTTTTTAGGTAACTAAATGGTTCGTCATACATTTGAACACGTTACCGTAGGTTAACCATGGAGGAGACTCTATACTACATAGGTTGTTATGAAGGATGTATTAATAGGTATTATAAATATTAGCTTTCATATCGGAATAACGTTTCGAGAGAATCACATACTTTTCCAGGTAGGTAGTAGGTGAAATCACGGGCGGATGCAGGCTATATTATATAGCTACTAATTAAACTGCTTCCTATCCTAGTCTTAGAGTTAAAGTGAAGGCTGGTTCATTGCATTCGAGACTATAATTTCATTAGTTGAAGACACACTAAATTACTGTCTCGTTATTCAATTCAAATTAATATTTTTATAGCTATACCTAGTTTCTAATTGCTCGTTAATTCTTTTTTTAATAGTGGCTTCGTAATTATGCTAATAAGCCTCGGGTTAAGGAACCAGGATGAATCATGTTTTTAATTCTTCTGTTTTGTATGAATTCACATTAAAGAATTCATTTCATGACCGTGAAGCATAACCAACAACTACGGATAATTGGTGAATTCTGCTGATCACACGTGGAACTAATCGAAACCGCGAGTTCCGGATAATAAAGTAAGATACGGCGATATTCTACATACCTGATGTGCTCAGGAAGTTTTAAAAATAGTCGTCAATGAATTAGAATCATATAATTCATTAAAACAGAAAATAATGAGTGACGTCGATACATTCATTTAAACAAGGTGCTGTTTTCCTGTTAATTAATTTTAAAGTAACATTTTCCTTGGTATTGTTAGGTTTCAGTCATTTTATTTAATTCAAATATGTTTTTATGTTTAATTTTGTTTGACTTGGATATTAAAAATCCTTTTTTAGTAAATATTAGGTCCAATATGGTAATATGTAATCGTAAATATGTTAAATGTAAAGTGGCTGGGTTCCAATTCAGTGACAGGAAACAGTCGAGTTTGTTTTATTGCTAGCTATTAATGTCTCATAGCTGGACGTGCTTGATTTACCTCCGCTTGGTTTACGCAAGGTGGAGCCACTTAACTTCCGATACCGTTGTACGGTACATCACTATTTAAAATATCAAATAAGAAGGTACTTAGAAACATCAACCTAATACCATCTGTTGAACATATTATTTTACTTAAGTAAACCCCTAGCAATTAAACAAAGGTCCCTATTTGCCGAAAAGCTGTAAAATAAACAAGGCTATTAAAGGTATTAGTAAAACAAAAGTGATTGCTTTCCCAAGCCAGACGGCATGTTTACCAGCCGTCTACATTCCTGTTATTGTTTGCTTTACACAAAGCTTTAAGGTGTTAGAGTTTTATAAAGCCGTGTTTTGTTGTAGATCGTAAAAGTGCATTCGGTTGTAGGAGGATAGATAGTTTCGAAGAGCATTTCTCTTGAATGGTAGGGTCCGCCCACGAGGCGCGTGCGCAGGCCCGCCCGCCCACGCGCTTGTAAATTGTTCCCTAACTGTACCAGCGACAAATTGCCCGTGCGCCAGACATAATAGCGGTCCTTTAATCTTAATATGATGAGAATCATATTTAAACGTAGGCATGATTGTGCGATGTAAATCAGAATCACGAGTTAATATCTCTAAAGCGACAAGAGAAATAGCGGAGCGTACGATAATGATAAATGGTTAGTTCACAAGCATTATAAACGCAGTAAAATTATGGATAATTCTCGAAAATTAGTACGGGTACGACATCCGACCATAGAGATTTTTTGATGATTTTCGCACCAACCGAAAAAAGGATTGCCACTGCATAATTACATATGTATGTGAACAAAGTCAATCTTGCTGGTAATAGAATGCTTCCTCAACTAATTGGTACCGTCGGCTGTGGAGCACCTGCGCATGTCGGAGATGTCGGCTTCTTCAGATTAACGGCACCGCACTAATGATGGGCAAATAACAAATACCGCACTCAAACAAGCCAGTACCACTAATGCAATAGTAGAGTTTACTCAGACGCATATTTTAATCATCAAATTTTGAGAATGATTGGGCGTTAAGATTCCATGCGTTGAAACACAGAATTGAATGAAAGATACATTAGTTTAAAAATCGGAGCATTGAAGCTTATCGTCATGTATTTTTAGAACCTATAGGTATGTAACTACAGTAAAGTAAAAAATCTACCGTGCATCTTATCTACATTCATTAAGTAGGCAAGCATATTATCTCTTACATACATTTCCGATATTATATACGTAGTTAAAAACAGTTACCGCTAGAAACTTACTTATTACAAAGTAAGAAACTTACATTACGATTTGCGGAATTACAATCTGCTGTGAACATTATAAACGTTACTTTTAAGTGAGTGAAACTTTATACTGACGATCTTGGCCCGGATAAAACAACACGTTACGACATTCATTAGTTGTCAGAAATAATACTTATCAATCCTTAAGCCTTGTTTATTCGTCTCTTGTACTTGGTAGTACCTAGCAGTAATTTTAAAAACAATAGCAAGAAGGCTTACTACTTAGCTTACGTTCCCTTGGGTTAGGGCTGCCATCTCGAATTTCGCCAAACCCGGACAAACATTAAAAAAACCCGGACATTTGGCGTAAATCGCATTTTCTCCCCGAACGAGGACGATTTTTTTTAAACAAAATAATACCAATTTTTAATCCATTTACTATTAACAAATACTTAAATTCAATGAGGTGCTTTCTTACATGAAAAGTGTCCGGGTTTTCCCCGGACACTTCTTGAAACCCCGCCCAGACGGCCCCCGGACGGCCTCCAAACGAGGACAAATCCGGGGAAACCCGGACGGATGGCAGCCCTACCTTGGGCGGATGACCGCGTTTTAATTTAATAGCATTAGCAACATACTATGATAATTATTAACATGAAATATTATAATCTAAAGCGCTTTACATGCAAGTGCTTGAAGCTTATGATAAATAGGTTCAATATCGGGTTATTATTTTTTATATAATACTTATTTGGTTACAAAGTAGTCCTTGAGTTGATGCCAAAACACGTTAAGATAGACTTACAGATTATCTGTGAACAATAACTCTTTCCAGGTTCCAGTAACACCAAGAAAATGGCTAGGCGACATGTTTAGTTAGGTGTTCCTTTGTGTTGTGCAGGTATCCGGAGAAATGTATGCTTCTTAAACATACAAACGAAACAGCATTGTCTTTACTCTTTTGAGCCCATGACCATCTGCCTCTACAAAATTAAAATTCATGTATCGGTATCTTATGTTACTAAAACGGGTTTAATTAACATCTGAGATTTTGATTAGTGCATTACTTATGTAGTTCTATGGTATTACTGGCATATTATGTTATCCATAAAAGAGATAAAATGGTCTGCATACACCAACTGTGATACCGTATTCGTACCGTGTGTTTAATCACGTCTCATTGCGAGCATATTTGTCATACGCAGCCGAGCGACGGCCCTTGCTGAAGATTACCTACGTGCTGTACTCTGCTCTGAGCGGCTTATTATACTCATACAAGTAGGCCGCTTCAATGAAAACCAGCACTCTCATTAAAACCTACAACTACACGTCTGTTTAAAATAGGTAGTTCTACATATTTTGTAAATTTAACGTCAACAATCGCACACATTGTTGCATTGTAAAAGTGTTCACAAAGAAATGATGTAAGTTTCAAAACAATAGAACCTCGTCTCACCCATTTTAATGTCGGACGTTTCTAATTTTACAGGTTGCGCCAAAGTATTTAGTATCAAAGCTTCTATATTTATTTATTAAGATAATGAATTTGAAAGTCGCTACATCTTAAATGTCGTATGGAATAAAAACATTTTACGTCTTTTTGATTTAAAATACCTAGGAAAAAGGTGCCTGTCTTTACCATTACTCTTGAGTTTGTACTCGGGTACCATATTCCTCCAACATATTTGCGTGTCACCTGTCACGGGCGTGACTCAATCCAGCATTGCTTTTTAAACACTTACAACGCCCGCCGCCCTATTGTCCTTCAATAGATGGCGATAAAAGTCTCTACGTGACGGAATTTTTATGTTTCCGATCCCTAGCCGTAGAATAGAAATGATATAACATTGTAGTTAAATCAACAAATTGACTGATATTTAATCATGCACAATCTGCAAGATCTTATTATTGAAAGCAGTCGTTTGTTTTTAATCTAGATTTGATATGGCACGCTAGCATGCGGCACGTGATTTGTGATATGTATTTTAGATAGTAATGTGAAAGTAATATTAATTAGTAGTCTAAGTAATGGAAGTTCCTAGGTGAAGAGAGTATAATGTTTCAGTGGAGCGTCGCGTTGCCTGCGCCCGCGCCGCCTGCATCGCTGTCTCCCCCATGTGCACTGGTATGAGGTGAGTCACCGCACTCGATTTAACTTCCGTCGCTAAGTTTGCACATCTGAGAAATCTTTATGCGAATGTAGAGCTAATGGGTAGACACATTAAAAAAAATGACATTACTCAGAGTTTTAAAGGTCAACTTTTTGCTTAAGTAAACAATAGAGTGGCACTTTCATAAAGCAAAATGTGCAGCATGGTGCGCACATATAAGTATCATGCGCTCGCTATTAGTTAGCGCTGCGCACCTGCCTCGCGACTCGATGTCAATGTCCGTCAAACGCGAGCCGGGAGCCTCTACTTACTTTACTAGGTACTTTATTATAATAACGCATACAGTAACCATACTCAACGTCATACACTTTTAACCAAGAATATGATTTGAGTAGCTACAATGCTTCGATTTGTGCGAAATACATACGACCTCATCCCTTGGTTCCAGAATCTTTATGAGCAATCTAATATTTTGGTACTAGGAACCATCACACGATTTTTTTAAAAGTATGGACTACCTAAATTAAAGGGACATGCGCTTTCTTTATGACCTTTGTAAATATGACCACATTCGTCCTTCAAGAGCGATCTCCGGGATTCCCCAGTGTCCAGACTCGCTTCCACCTTTTGACCCGAATCTTATTTTTCTTCATACCTACTTATATGATTTTCTTAAAATAAGTAAATAGGTGTGTATTCTAGTAAGTATCTAAGTATGTTGTGTTCTATTGAGTATGTATTTTTTATCAAATTTTCAAACTTCTCTTTTTATTGCTATAATGTTTCCCGCCGCGGAAAAACGAATACAAAAATAATTGCTTGGTAGATAAGGTATGCGTATGTTCATATCCGCGTTGGCGCCTGCGATGAAAAACATAATTGCCAAGAACGTATACAAATCAGGTCCAGGAATAGTGAGTCTGTCTGAAGCTTCGTGCCCGCTAGGAATTTTAAGAGGAGAGTAATCTAGTGATATTTAAACTATTAAGTTTCTAGGCTAGATTTGTCGCTGTCATCAGTGGACTGCAACTACTGCAAGCTTGCGACACACTCGCATTATGTAATTACCGCGTGGCTATTTATGTAGGACATAAATAATAACAGTACTACAGCAGCACAATTTTATGCATTGACATGCGCAATTTCTAGAGACATGACCTCATGGCATTTACAATTAGATTAAGTAGATTAGTGTTTTTTTTAATACTTAAGTGGGCTCTACCTTTGAACGCATAGCGTGAGATTTATTATAAAACTTGAAAAGCGGTAAACAAATAAATGAGTTTATCTATGTTCTGGTAGGACACATTAACGAGATGAAGTAGCTGTGTATCTTGACGCTGCTACTGACCGATAACCGCGGCGACTCGCTCCGGCTCGCTTCCGGCAGAAACGTTTCCTTTGCCATCAAGCTCTACATCATTAGCGTAGCTTTCCCAGGTTATTTTATTTTTGGAAGACGGTAGAAAAGGTTGATCTGTCCATTTAAAAAAGAAATTTTGT
The DNA here is from genome assembly GCF_022581195.2 of Helicoverpa zea. NCBI lineage: Eukaryota > Metazoa > Arthropoda > Insecta > Lepidoptera > Noctuidae > Helicoverpa > Helicoverpa zea. The sequence goes on along the minus strand of NC_061452.1, from coordinate 10,319,665 downwards.
CGAATACACAGATTATGTACTCTTGGCGAGATTTAATCACACTATCATGATATCAAAGCAATGTATGGGTTATGATAGTTGTTAAATAATAATTTTATTTCTGTTACAAGAAAGCAAATACCTGATTTCTATGGTTCCTCTATTAGTATTACTAATTTTAATTAAACACGTAACAAGCGGTTTAAATTGAAATTTAAATATGTACTGATCTGTATCTGGCGGGTCAGTACACTACCACAGGGACTAGGGACCACTTCCAACTAGCTACGTTCAGCATAATCTATTAACATTTCCTGTTAACGGACTGACTACTGCTTTGATATTAATTATAATTAAAACGACCGTTTCTTGGGATTACCGCAAATACAACTATCGGAGAGAAGTTCTTGCGATTGAAAAATAACGTGGACTAGATTGGATCGGGATGACAGTCATTAGATAAGTCTAACGTCTCGAAGCCTGGGTTTCCGGCCATCCTGTAAAACCAGCTATGAGTCACTTGTGCACGCAATATAAACGTTCCTACTCTTTACCTATATTATGTTATTAGTTACCATGCTAGTATAATTACGCTGAGTGCGTCAATCACGTTCATCTAATGACAGTCAAGAACGGTTCACATCCTGAAAGCTCCTGTTTTTTAGTAGGCCTTAAGATAATTATTTCTCAAGAACTGATATTAAACATATAACAACTGATATTAAACTGTTACAAAATTAAGTTCCACTACCAGAAATGAGAATCGGATACTTCTGTTGCTTATCATACAAATGTACAGTAATAATTGCTTTGAAGCAAAATTAATTTACCTACTTTTTAATTTAGTTATTTTTGTCACCTTATACCCTATCTCACGAGTTGTTTTTTGCGATTTCAGAGCAGAGGGCGCGTGCGGAGTGGCGCGATGGTTGCGTGATCGGTCATCATGCGCCTCTTCCGCGGGCCGAAGCGCAGGGAAGTGACCGGGCCGCGAGCCGTCGCGACGCCGTCTCCGCGCAGAGACGCCGCCGCCGCAGACATTGCCGACACCGCGCCGCACGTCGCACACGACTTTACGCTTGTAACCGCATTGCCAGCCATGGTTATGGAAGATGATGTCAAGGAAATGAAGAAAGGTAATTTTTATGTCAAGTGTAATGTAATACAAGTTAGTAAATAAGTTGTCAATATCTATTCTTGTGGACAAGGGAAATGAATGATTTATATAGCATAACGTATTACTTCTGTCTTTTCAGTGTTTGCTACGTGGGGTCGCCGTATGGGGAAGAAACTTGAAATGTTGAAGAAAACAGATACTAAAGAAATTTTACAAGAAGACCAACCTAATGAGGAGTTAAAGGAAGAACCTACTGTTCCTACTGGACAGTTTAAGAAAAAACAGCACTGGAAAATGGGTCGTAGCAGTTCAGACTCTACTTCATTAAAAAGAGATACTGATACTGATTCTATCCGGAGCGGATCCAGAGATAGATCACCGAGCCCTTTTAAATCATTTTTTCATAGAATGGGTTCCACGGGAATGTTGAATTCTGCCAAATCGCAATCACTTAACATGCACAAAACACCTGAAAACTTTCCAGTTGCAAATGGTCCTTCTTTGTATCGCAGTTGTTCAACTTCACATCTTTCTACATACGTAAAAGCTGATGATCCATCAGACGATATTGACTTACAAAATGCGGACAATGAGAGCAAAACTTCTCCTAAAAAACACAACAAGCTGACGGAAGACACTTTGGTAACATCTTCAGCGAAAGCGGTTAGTTGTGATAATATTAACAATTTAAATGATGGCCAAACAAGCAATGGAGCTTCTAAGAAACCAAATTTTCCTTACGCATTCTTACGATCTAAGTTATCAGTTTTGCCTGAAGAAAACAGCATAGCTTCACAGCAAAGAACTAGCTCAATCAGACAAAGTATGTCTGAAAGAATTGATAGAAAATCTCCGAAATTCCGAAAAGATAGAATTTGTCTTACGAACTCACGATCAGAAGAACGATATCAGAGCAGTGATAGCATATCTATTCATGACGAAAACTTATTATTTAATAGTGCATTAAGAAAAGATTACGATTTTTCCCGAAGTTCTATGAGAAGTATCAATGAAATAGATGGCCGTATGTATCCGATTGGACGTAATGACGATGTTCCACGAAGATCCTCAATGGTTTCCCATAGAGCACCTTTAGATTATGATCCAATGCTTATCCCACGTAATAGGAATAGTTTACCCGTATATGAATATGGTTCAGTGCTAGGTTCTATGCGAGACATAAAAACCGAAATTACTTCATCTACTCAAAGCATTCACCATGGAACGGAAAATGTTGAAGTGCAAACCCATCGCCTTAGTAATTATGTAAGTTCCAACGAGTCTGGATATGATAGTGATGGTCGGCCCACCGATGACCATAGCAACCATTCTCCGCCAGGATATTCTTCTCATTTTAATCATGCATCGATTCGAAAGGAATCAATGGACCTGACTTGTGATGGGAATCCTGGAAATTTCTCAAGACAATATAGTTTGAACCAAAAAATTAACTTTGGTCGTGTACAAGTTCCGGTTCGACGAAGTTCCACCCCTTGTGCTTTATTTCCCGTAGAGAAAAGTAATTCTTATGAATATGAAAATGATAACAACCACAAATTTCCTAGTGATAGTATAAAAAATACAAATTTTGATCATATAGACTCAAAACCACCACCGCTTCCAAAGAAAACTCTCAGTAAAAAGCAACCTTACGTCTACAAAACGATAACACTCGACGAAAGAGTTCAAACAAGAAAAATAAAATTTCTACACTCACAATTACTTCCTGTTGAACAGGCATCAAATCAAGATATTACTGCTGATAGTCCGTCGCAAATGCCACAAGTTGCTGAAACTGATATTTTCGGTAGAGGACCTTGTACAAAACGGTTTAGAAAAATAAGATTACTAAAATCAAGGCTAGATGAGAGTCTTGGTGTTTACTTGGCACAGCACAGAGTGGATTTTGATAGCAGTGGTTCCAATTATGAAATACGATACATTGTTGTCAAATTAGATTTTGATGGAATAGCTCATAGAGATGGAAGATTGCGAATTGGCGATGAAATAGTTAATGTTAATGGTAGAGTATTGCGAGGACTGTCATCACTAAAAGAAGTTCAACACATAGTCAATTCTTGTTCGACCGAAGCAACGATAGAAGATGGTGCATTATTTCAAAGATACCAAGTCGACCTAGTGATGGCTCACGACGAAATTACACCCATAACATTAAGTAGAATAATCAACAACCAGCCTTTAGAACAGAATACTGTCACTATCCCAGCATCCAACGTTCCTCCTGATATAATATCACAAACTGTGCATAAGCCGTTGCCTTCCAATCAAATAACAATCGAGACACATTTTCCTGCTGAAAAACAATTTTATCACCGCGATGCTTCGAATAGAACCAAAGAACATTCAAGTGAACAGAAAAAATATGAGTCAGATCATCATAAAAAATGCGAAGTTGGTATTCAAGTAAACAACGGCCCGATGCTGTCTAACCAGAAGAGTGACGACGAGAAGTTGTTAGAGAGGCATTGTTATTCACAATCTGCGTCTTTGCAAAACATCACCAACATTGAAATCTCCCTTAGATCATCGCCAACACCGCGGTCAAACCAGGGAAATAACTATAGGCCAATATCATTTCATACCACTAGACCACCATCAACTACTGCGCCTTATTCTATCTATAATGACAACGCAACTAACGAAATCAAAGAGAACTTCTCACACTACATTAAACACGTGCCAAGGCTCTACCAGAATAGATCATTCGAAAGTATTCCAGAACAATTGAGAAATAGTAGTCGGAGTCGATTTTTCAGCAGAGTAGGATCTCAACGATGCTCTCCGAGCCCGGGCCCCCACATATCAAGGCTCCAAGAACACTCTGCAGCTTCACATCAAGATAACCAGCATGGCGGGCATTATGCGCACAGTTCTTTACACAGAGTTGAATTTTGGAAAGGCCAAGGACATAAAAGTCTTGGTTTTAGTATCGTTGGAGGAACTGACTCACCCAAGGGACAAATGGGTATTTTTGTCAAAACGGTGTTTCCAAATGGCCAGGCTGCTGACCAGGGCACTATTTTTGAAGGTGATTATTGCTTTTAACTTGAAGGTCTCATTTGTAAGGACTGAAAAAAAAAATAACCAAGGTAAATAATAAATAAGAAATATTATATCAACTATATTTGTCTGTTTCAGGTGATGAGATTTTGTCAGTAAATAGTGTACCGACACGCGGACTGAGCCATGCTGGTGCTATTTCACTCTTCAAGCAAGTAAAGGAAGGAAAAATAGAACTGACGCTTTCAAGACGAAGGTAAATGAAAACATTGATAACATCGCATTCGTAACCTGTAATTACTTCATTATTTGAATGTTTAAGAACCTATCCTGGAATAAAAGCTTTATTGCTGTCCTGCACGAATCTGTGTCCCGATAGAGTCTATAGAGATTTGTAAATTAATTTGTTGACTTGTCTTCATTTTTACGCGATGTTTAGGACAATGATTTTAAAATAGACCTTTGTTTTTTTCAGAGCACCTAGGTCGAGATCTGTGGAACCTCTCGGCAATTTTCGCGGTGACGTGAAACGGGAATAATATTATTTATTTATATCCCAAAGAGACAATGGTGTTTTCGAGTGCAATAATACACTTTATTAATTATAGCCAAAGGCAAATCTAAGATGCTTGTTTCACTGTCACTTAACAACATTGTGAATATTGATATTAAAATAATGGATATATTGATTAGGGTGACATTGTATCGTATTAATGTTTATCATCCGTCACAGTAAATGTACATCGCCTTACAAATAAAATATTCTTATGGCAAATAAAATAAATATTGGTTAAATGGGCTACTTCACTTGTGGTTATTAATTTAATACTGTTATTGAGTATATGAATGGTAATATGAAATGAATGCACGCCAACATATCTATTGTATCTACTTAATAACCACGTGGTATCGGAAATGAAAATATGTAGTCTCATTTAACGCCATTTAATGTATATCATGTTTACTTAATGTTTACGCTAAATTTTATTAGCTCTGTAAAATAAGACTGTATGTATAGCTATAGCTAATTTAATATTTTCGTTGTAGTCTGTTATATTATGATAGCTATTGTTAAAGTTGTTAGGAATGCTAGATCTCGTTATTTACTGTAACTTGTATATACTAGTAGTCGTAGAACATTTTGTTACAATGTTATCATTTAATGAAGACTAGACTTCCTAAACAATAACCACATGACAATTAGAAAGGCAATCAGACTGATATAATTAAATAATCATTGAGTACCTATATAACTGCCAAAGCTTTAGACTTAGCGAGAAATATTTCGAACACATTTCTCTCATAAAACAAATACCTATGGACGCAAAGCCGTCACCGTTGGACGATTACATCAACTTTGAAAATAAAAACAGCATTTACTTCATTCTGTTACAGGCTTGTAGTGTATTGTACACATATAAATTTCCGAAAATGTTATTATGTACTTGTGATGCAATATGTGAAGCGAATCAGCGAATTTACTCCGTCCATTAAGATTGTTGATACGGCCTATTGTTTTGGAATAACTTTCAGCAAGCATAGTTTCAGCAAACAACCAGTTGTTTCCTAGCGGGAACTAAATTTATGACATGATAGCATAGAGATCGTGAAACATTCGTAAGTTAATCCATCCATCCACAGTATTGTTCGTTACATTTACCTATTGTAAATAAATTGCAATACCTCAATGCTTTTAAAAATATACACGAATATAACTATGAACTTTTTTATTTATTTAATGAAAGATAGAAATAATAAAAACAAAAAATAAAAGAATTGACATACACTACTAAAAGCTCTAAGTGAATGGCTTTCTGCTTCTTTAATCCTACCTACTGCAACATGGTACTGAACAAGTTCCTGAATTGTACACCGCATTCACCTTGTGTCGATTATAACGAGCATCTAATGTAGCACTGGTCCACAAGAAGAGTGAATTTGTTCCTTTTATTGAGACTAGGTAAATTAAACACTGAAATCGAATTATTGAATTTATTTACTTGCTAGTCTTTATAAGACTCATGAGCTACCAATGTGCTCATAGACAATCTGCTCCTCCTCTGAACACCCGCGATACGAGAACTGACACCAAGTATGGCTTCGAGTGCTGTCTTATCCACTTCCACACGTTCTCCATCGGTAAGCGACATTTTACGAATCGATGACATTTTTTTGGCTAATGTATTGGATTTGGGTGGGACCGTAGCTGAATTCCTATTTACATGGTCGATAGACTTTCCCAGTTTCTTAGTAACATCGGTGTCAGGTGAAGTCGGACCTTCTGGCGGCCTTACCTCGCCACCTCCGTCGCCTTCCATTTTTGTACAATATTATTTAAAATTATAATCACTTTTCTCAATTATAAAACCAATATTGAAATGTCAACTTCAAAGTAGGTAATTGTCATTTATAATTTTCAATTTGAAAACGAAATATATTGTACTGCCAGTGGTATGGCTAAACCATCGGGCTAAACAGTATTTCCACTACACATTCAAAGAGTAAGAATCGAAAGAATGTGCTTATCACATGTGCTACTTACTTACTTCGATTAAAAACAATATTAAAAACGTAAACTTGGCAATATGAGAATTTATTGAATAAACACATTAAAATGCAATACAATTACTTAATGTCGCATAGAATAGCAACTCCTCTCAGAATCCAATGGTCGGGGTTCTTGATAGTGGGCAGCCAGAGCGGCGTGATGAACGTCAAGCCAGTGCGGACTGGCTTCTTATATACCGGGCACTGGAGGACGACAACGGCTTTGTATAAAATGTACCTAGATACTGACTAACACACGTCGATGTCTATGTACATAATATTTTATAGAGTTTCTCAGTAGTAACTGAACTATATTAAACTAAACTATAAAATATAATAGTTTAGAAGTAACTGCATAACTCTCCATTACCTTTAAACTGTACCCTACCGGGTCCATAATAGGCATGATGACAGTAATCAAAAATCATTAAAATAATATATTTAATTAATTAAACTTGAAGCTTGGAATATAAAATGCGCATTGTTTTCTTTATTAATAATGTGATTAATATGTATTTTTATAAAATAAAATTACGAAATAAGGCAATCCGCCATGATATCTTGAACACCAATCAGAGCTCGTGACGTCATCTCTCAAAACAACTCGCGCGAAAGCGCGCGAACGTCACATTTCGTTATTGTGAACTTCCACTGCGATCTTTGTTTTTAATTAATTAATTGTTTACAACACGAGTTATGGAGCCCGGATTTATCAAGGCAAACAGCGCTAATTTGCCTAGAATTGATATCATAATGCTGGGAAAGTTTTTGGCATCAAATAAAGATTTTTGTTCAGCTGAATTTAGAAATGTTAAAACTTCCATGTAAGTATACTAGTTTAATTAAAAAACAATGCGAGATGAAACCTAACCTCGAAATAGTTATTTACATTATAAACTATGCTAGAATCTAGAGAACTATGTAATAACTTACATCAAAGTGATCTTCACAAAAATAAAGTTGTACCCTGGGCAATATTGTTTTTGAATCTCGCCTTGCAAGTTTAAGCCACTTGTTTCGTATTTTTTTATTGTGAGGAACGTACACAAATAACTTATCAGGAGTTGTTTTGGATGTGTTCTTACACTGGGGGACCCCACAACACCTAGAATTCATATTTAATAACACAAAAAACTTAATTATTGCACGAGCGTTGTTTACTTGCGTCTTGTAATTTCAGTCGTGACGTCACAAGTGACGACATGACACTGACAAGCGTTTTCGCGCCGGATTCAAAGTGGACAGAGAAAAATGCAATTATTTGATAAAAAAACTTCGCATTTTCTTAAAATTAATAATTTTTCATATAAAATAGACGTATACCTACATCATACAAAGGAATTTAAAAATTTGTCATCATGCCTATTGTGTCCATCTTATACCTACAACATATGATATAGAATGCTTATACAGAATTGAGCATTGGCTTACCTGATACAGCTTCGGGTCCTTGGGCGCAGTAGAATTGATAGCGTACACATGAACCACTGGCAATACAGTATACACCATTTTAAGAGCACATTCACACAGCCGTAGATTGCGCCGATCCCAGCCAGCACCGTCGATATACAACCCATGAATATACACACCTTCCTAAAATTGATTAAAGACAACAATACTCATTAACAGTTAAAGAATTATCTGTTCTGAACAGGATAAATCCATCCACGAATCTCACCGGTGGTGGAACTTTGATTTCCTCATAAGACAATTTCGTAACTTCATTATGTAATGTAACCATGTCGAGAGCCCATCCCTTATGTGCACGGGTAACTTCCTGGCGCATAGCCGTCAAGAAACCTTTAACAAGCCAAACAAATAAATACTTTTTGGTTTCCAAAACAGAATACTTCAGTCCGAACATCAAAAGATATTTGTACCTTGTGGATTAAAGAACCCAGTCATCCAAAAAGAGTTTGGTCTGGCCTGGAAGCACCATGTAGAAAACTGAATAGTTCGCTCCAAAAACTCCGTAAACCAAAAGCCTAGTGTTGACGATGACCAGGAGCTTCTCAACCAGATACTTGGCACTTTCGCATCATAGATGTTGTCTAATGAGTCTCGGAGTGCCTAAAAAGTGTACATATTCATTGATTTAATTAATAAAAATCCACCTAATTATTCGTTGTAGTAATTGGTAGAATTACCTCATTCATTATGATAGTGCCATCAATAGCGAGTAATAAGTCCTTTAAAGTTGTTCTTACTAATACAATAACTTTCTGCATTCGATCAATTTCTTGTCTTAAGAAAATTACCATTGAATTGAGTACACCATAGAATTTTAATCTGAAAAAGATTTAACTTATATCTTATGCTAACACATCAGCTTTTATACACAATCTTAACACTTGCTATGAGGTGATTTTAATCAAGAAAAAAAAAACATATGGTTTTTACATTTTCTGGCAATGTTTGAAATAAAATCAGTAGGAATTACCTATCTAGCACCTCATGAGGATCAAAGTTAGGTGGGACTTTATCAAGCATTTCTTTAGCAAGCCTGTAGACCGATGCCTCTCGTGTCTCCCCACCTCCTCCACTGGACTCTTTCGGTTGAATGGACAATATCGTATCCAAAAGCTCTTGGGTGGTGTTCCGCTGGTAACTAAAGGGTACAATTCACAAATGAAATCAAAAGAATAGAATTTGTCTTCTTAGTCAGAGTCAGCATCCACTAACGTTATATCCGCATTCGTGTGTAAGCCGTATGCTTGAGGTGGATCCACAGTTTTCATCTTTTCGATTTCCTCGAGGTACTCCGGTATATTCTTGAACTTGAAAATACCATATCCTTTGTAGAACTGGTAGTCATCAGAAAAGATTTGATCTGAGAACCAGACTCTGCAGAAGGTGGTTAGAAGTCGCGTGTCATAGTCGTCAGTCACTCTTCCTCCGTACTGCACAGCTGACACCATGTATCTACAACATCGGTGTGTGATAAAATAATATATTTTCAGACATGGTAACAACTCGATCGGAAAAAGCATTAGATAAACTCACCGCACGGTTGTCCAGCTAACTGGCTGTCCTGGCTCCAAAGCATCTAAATGGTTTTGTACAAACATGCAAGAAGACAGCCAATCAGCTGAATTAAATTCATAGGGAATGTTCCAACCAAGAGGACCGAACTTCCTTCTCTCTTGCACTACGGTGTGCAGAAATGAAATCGTGTAAATTAACGGCAAATAGAAAGGACTATCGCTGTAATCGAGGAAGTCTTGATTCATCGAGTCATATGTTCTAAGGAGACCTGCTTTGATACCTAAAAAACATATTTTGCCGTTATGATATTTATGTTTAAAGTGATTCAATTGCATACCGTAGATAGTCGACTTACCGAAAGGTGGCTCACAAGTGTATTTTATAGACATTTGCAGAAGTGTAATAGGGAATTTTTCATGAACCTCTGTTGTAATCCACAACCTAGAAATTAAATGTGTCTTAATTGTAAGATTAGTATTACATAACCAATAGTGAGCAGTATATTTTACTATTACCTAAAACATTCGTGTATCTGCTCTGGATTCTTTTCGAGTTCAGCAAACTGTTCCATAACTTCCACCATGTACTCCAATCCTAAGTGACAGTTTTGGAGTAGCACCCACAGACCCTAAGCATGGGTAATTGGTAAATTTAATTTAATAAAATGGTAAATATTTCATTTTCTTATTTCTAAATATTTATCATACCTCTTTTAGACCACGATCAATAAGTTTTCTTGCATGGATCTCTTGACCTTGACCCATAGATATGGATGAGCAAAGATTCTCCATTCGCTTAGCTGTCACCTCGATAGAGGGCGTCGGATCGGAACCCATAGCCAAGAAACCAATCAACGGTACTAATGGACGCGATTCTAATACCATTTGCTAAAACAAAAAAATATTGCGTTAAAATTCTAGGCAGTGCGAAACTTTAGAGTAGGAAGCTAAGTAGGTCACCTCGTAGTTGACTATGACTGCCTCGGAGTACCGTGTGCCCATGGAGTTGACGACGTACTTCCTGTAAGACAGACACACACAATATCAACATTTGCACACAGGAGGCACATAAGGGTCTTTTCACAAGCAGACGGTTTTCACACGGTCACGGCATGGCTGACATAAAAATATATGTAAAATTAATCAGCACGGTCACCGTGACGAAGGTGTCACGCAAACACACGAGCGGCACTCACAAGCTCTGCGCGAGCGTCCGGTCGGGGCACCAGGCTCGTACCACCAGCAGCTTTCGGAACACGTCCAGACTCTGATAGCCATCAGGCAATGGCTCATCCTCAGGAGCTTCCTTATCAAACCTACAAAATTATACCATAACATATTAACTGATTCGATTCCAGGTCAGGCAAGTACCAATGCAACTTTTCTAATTTTGTATGTACTTTCTAAGTATATCTTGGACACCAATGGCTGATAAAAAGGTGAAGGAAAACATCTTGAGGAAACCTGGACTATATAGTCTGAAATCACCAACTCGCATTGAGCAAGCGTGGTGATTAATGCTCAATCCTTCTCCGTGTGAGAGGAGGCCTGTGCCCAGCAGTGGGACGATAAAAAAAAAAAGGCTGTAACAGTATTAACTGAAACTTTAAAAAAGTACGTATTCCGTCTAATAATTAATTTTGGAAATTCACCAAGACTTCCATCCCTTCTCGTTGTTAGACACTTGATTAAGTATGTTCGTGAATTGACGCAAACTGGACAATTGCACTAAGTTCAGCCATGACATATCAGTTATCCATTTGTAAGGTTTGGACGGACAAGTGTTGAGATCCAACGCTGCACCACCTATACAAAAATTAATTAAGTAAGAATAGTTTTCATGTCTAGAAGATCTGAATTCTTTTAATGAACATGAAATGAAGGTGCTTTACCTTTAATAAATGTCTGGAATTCTTCAAATGTAATGTATTCTTTCTGTAAGTCTATCTTCAAAGTCAGCAAAACCGTAAACAAGTATTTGTGCTTCTCGTAGAAACCGCGACTAATGTACTTGAAGACATCGAAAGTCTGAAGTATATAAAAGTATCGTTACAAGCCATGCCTAAAACGTTAATCTTTACAACAATTAAGCACAGAATTAAAAGCTTTTACCTACCTATTTGATAAATGCTGAATCATTGGGAATGCTTCTCGTCGAGATGGGTGTATCGTACACAAAATCATACACAGACATAGGTGCACGTGCATTCACGGTAACTCGAAATGAAAATTTTTTACCGCAAATAACTTTATAGCTTCTAATATAAAGTCTAACCAAGAAATCGATTATGAAACCAATCCTCCTCAATGTGATGGGGCTCTGCGGTGAACGCTCCATAGAAATGTCGAAGCGTTCGAGGAACTGCGCCAGCGAGGTCTGGTACATGTTGCAGACGAGCGACATGTTCGTCACGAGGAAGTAAAGCACAGAGCCACGCGTCGCCACCGGTCGGTACTCCTCACGAGCCGCGTTTATCTTCATCTCTGTCTCCTTTGCCACGTCCAATTTCTCTTTCACCTAGATCAAGAGTAACATACGGTTTTCTTTAACTTATTTGAATGGCACAAAGATCAAACTTTGTCAACCTTAAAAGGAAATTAACCTCGGTGGCTGTAGCTTTTGTGGTGTTTAACACTTGAATGAGAGACACGTCTTCGACAAGAGAGCCCTGTATAGTGGTAAGCTTTTGCAAAAGATTTGTCTCTAACTCCTGAATCTTGCGTCTGTTAGCGGTCACGTCCATTATAAGTTGCGTTCTTTCTGCTTCCATTTCTGCCTTTTCTGTAAGAATCACGCGTCCCAGGAGCTGATCTTCTAAACCTAAAATGTGTGTAACTATTGCATATTACTCCAAAACATTAACATTGTTAGTGAATATGAATTGTCTTGATATTCACCAACAATGTCTTATTTTTTTTTTCAGTAATTAATTTTTTATGTAGCAAGCTTAAGTAGATGCCAAAATTTTACCTTGCATGGTTACAGTAAAATCTATAATAGAAGTTCGTGCAGAAACCTCAGGCGTGTAAGCTGGATTAGGTAGTTTTGTTGTTATGTAGATCTTATGGCTTTTCATCACATCTATTTCTTTGTCTCCTAGTTTAACCTAAAGAAAAAAAATATATTTATATTTTTTTTAACGCAACCATACACAAACATATTATTCAAAGTCAAATCATTTATTTCATTTAGGCCTTTACAAGCACTTATGAAAGTCAAAATTATAACTAAGTTTGATTCTATTTGCCCATTCCAAAAGTAGCTTCCTATGGAGAAGAACGGGCAAGAAACTCCATGGTTATATATTGGTGAGTAGGTTTTAGTATACCAGCTTCTTATTTGCCGGATAATGAAACAAACCTTAAACGTGGTACCAATCTTTATGTAATTCTTTTCAAGAATGTGATCAAGAGCTGGGTCTAACTCCTCAGCAACATCTTCTATCAGCATAGGCCTACCCAGGGAAACACAGTCTTCTACATGATTCCTGTGTGATAAAGGCATGTTTTACCTAAGTGATCACATTTAACTTTCGCGGGTCAGGAATACTATTTATTGGATAGTAGGTAAGCACCTGAAGTATTTGTGATTAAGAGTAGTGACAATTAAATCGTTGAATTTCTCCATATTCTTGATCCAGATTTTTCCTTGGGTCTGCGGATCGATTAGTAATGGAAAACGAGCCGCTTTTGTCACAATAATACCATTTTGTATCGACAAATCATCTGTTGGCAATCCGTATAAGTTCCACTCGCCGATCTGGGCAAAATTACTCACTATGAAAATACTGTGTATGAACAAGATAGTAAGGGGCAAATAAGGGTATAACGTATACATTCCGAGAACAAGTTACATATTTTTAAATATGTCTTATTTTTTTTTTAATTTGAACGTCTACATTATTTATTCTACAAAAACAAATGTGAAATGAGAATAAGAATTTATGAAAACTCACTGTAGCAGTATCGGTAAGCTCATTTATAATGTTCAAATTCATAGATACAGGTATTTTTCTGCGCAGAAGTTCACTCTGCCAGTTGCCAATGAGCAGTCCACGGAACTCTTGGTTAAATGGCCCGGAATACGACAGGAATCTGGAATAGTTTGCTCAAGTTGTTTAAGTAAACGTTCGGATGAGTTGGATCGGCTTATCTGGTGCCAGACACTCACCCAGTCAGTAGCAAGATATCACCGACCAGGCGTTCGATTTCTGACTTGAAGAGCGCAGACTGCTCGGTCCACCGCACTCGCTCGCCGCTGAGACCATTAATAAGCGCGGTGGCAGCGTCCATCTTCTGTTGGCACTTGGCTGCGTCGTCCAGCACTGTTTGCTTGAGCGACATCGCCTCGTCGAACTGCCGCTGCACTTCTGCTAACTCTTGCTGTCAACAGTAATCGCGTTACTTGTCTGCTCGCTTCTGCATCTGCTAATGAACTACAGAGCTTCGGTACCTCCTTCGCCTCCAGCTGCGCCTCAGCCGTCTCGAGCTCGCGCTTGGCGGCTTGGTACTTGCCCTGCATCACCGCCAAGTTCGCCTTTAGTGGCAGCACGTCCTTGTTGACCTCGTAGAACTGCGCCATTGCTATGGTCCACGATATCAGACCCGCCACGTTACCGCATGCCAGTTTCGCAGCGTTGAAATTGTACAGACTGAAGATTGCAAAAAACTAATCTTGAACTTCTGTCAACTATGAAGTTCTGATCAAAGCAAGTAAGTATCTTACCTATATCTAAAGTATGGTATCAATAAATCAACCATTTCAGCGTTGATTTCATCTTTTGGATAATTCTTTAAGTTACTGAGAAGCCTTACATCCGCCATCACCTATTGTGGATAAGTAATACATATATAAAACAAATCTTCGTTAATGAGCGTACATTTAGAAGTGGGTACATAGTTTCAAGAGGTTTTGCCAATGTACTTACGTTTGAATATGTTTTATAAGTAGTGTTAAGCCATTATTTTTGTCATAAAGAAGTTAACAAATACATAAGTAATATGTAAATTGCATTATAAGAAATTAACTATGAACATGATTAAGGGTTTCAAGTTGCCTAGTGAACATTTAAAACTAACCTTTAAGGACTCTGACCACGAAGGAGTTAAAAATTGTTTTTCGGGATCTGGTCTGATGGGATCGATACGCTTTCTAAACAGTAATATGACAGCGTCCATAATGAGAGTAATAAGATGAGGTGGCTTGCCAAGTTTCCTGACAGTGGCAATATCTGCAGCATTAATAGTCTGCAACAAATGCCAATATGGATAACTGCGGTCTTCTTCCTAGTAACTGGGCATACTAGTAGATTTATCATACCAGCAAGGCAGCTTCGGCAGCGTCGAGCGCCGGCTTCGCGTCGGCGAGCTTTTCCTCGGCGACGGCGGTCTCCGCCGCGATCACCTCGACGAGTTTCACGGCGCGGTCCTTAACTTCCATCACCTCTGCCTTCACCACCTCGGCGGCCGCCTGCGATTCTGCCACCACTCCTAGCACCTACAATACCACACAATTTTCGCATCGAAACAGTCTAAACACTCACACACCTTGCACAAGATCGATAACGATAAATACCTCTTCCGCTTTTGTTGTGGCTTCCTTTATTTCCAGTTCCATTACTTCCAATTCTTTTTTCAGTTCGTCAACACTTGCAGCAGCTTCACCTAATTTCTCGAGCCCCGTTGTCATCCTAAATGTGTCAACATTGTAGTTTTTTTGATTTTATTACTAAGGCTGCCCGCCGCGGATTTTTCGTAAGAGTTAAAATAGATCATACTGATAGCAATAGTGCAACGCACACGTCCTACAAAAAGTCGATCGGAAAATCTTAGTCAGATGGTCCTCCAAAAAATCGGCCCGATTCTCTTTCCTACATAAAGTCTGTCATGGGCGGGCAGCCTTATGCTTATAATGCTAAATCTACGTTTGAGCCCAAAATGGTTCCTACAATATTGTTTTTCTTAACGTTATCATAGCCATGGCTATGTACCTAAAGGTGTAAGTTTGTGTAAGAGATTTTTCTGGAAATTGCATCTCTTTGTGATTGATTAGAGAACTGTGATGATACCTTTTTGACATCTCAGCAATATAACTATGCTTTGTTTTGTATAATGTTTTATAGCCCTCCAGAAATGATAAGTATGACTTAGGAGTGACGTGCGTCTGCCTCCTAAATCGATCGTAATAAGTTACGCAAGTTTCTGCTACATCGTCCTGTACGATGCCCATCATGTCGATCAACTGCTGCTTTGTTCCTATGGAACAAATCACCTGAAAACCAATGGTCATATCTACATACTCTACGAATTAACTTACATAAATATACTCGTAAGCACTAATGTCTTATTTGATCATAATTGTATGTTGCAAACCTCAAACTCCCACAAAAAGTGATGCGCTACTTCTACAAGAGCTTCCTTAGGCCATTTTTGAAACCAATCTATCGTAGATCCCGATATAAGACCCGGGAAATTCAACGCCCTGCTTCTGAATTTTTCACCCACCTAAAACAAAACTGCAGTATTTAGATTACTGAATGATTCACAACAATTTCAGCGATTATATTTTTTTATAAGACCCGTTGTACAGAAAGCTGTGAGTATTTGGGCTTACCGGCGAAAAGCACAGGACGACGTGTAAATTAGCTCTGGCACGTATAATAAAGTATTCATACAATATATCGGGAACCGGAATCCTTTTAGGTGCGTTCTTTTTCATTATAGGAATCAATTGATTCAGGATGTCATCTGGAAGCAATTCTATAGTAGGTATCTAATGACGTTATATCGAATTATGTACAGTGTACGTGACTTACCCAATTCATCCTTAGGGAAAAGATTAGCAATTTCTCCGGAGCTCATGATATTGTTGAGGTATTCTAAGAAGTGTTCATCTTTGATGTCGTTGTCAGTAAATATGAAGGAGATGCCACGACCCTGAAGCCCGGCTACGCGGTACAATACCTTTATGTCGTCCATGAAGTTGTTTACGTTGTAAGACCTGAAATAATTTGGGAGAAATAGTGAGTAAGAAGAATACCAACCTGTTTACTTCTTGCAAATCTTTGTTACCTTGATAGAGTTATTTGATAGAATGAAAAGTTAGCTATAAATGATGCTAATTTCGTTAAACTTTGCTTTCCAGAGCCGCCGACACCCACGAGCAACGCATTGCCGCTGAAAGAATAAAAATCGATTTTAGTTTCAACATAAATGATATTCATTGACAAGTATTATTTAGCTAATATTACCATGGAGTGTTAATGATTCGAGATATTATGAACAGATGAACCATCGCATCGTGGAAGAATACCAAGTCTAGGTGAGCTCCTCTAATCTGTTCATTGAAGAGTGATTCGAATCCAGCAAGTTTTGATAGAACGAAGTCCCAACTGTAAACATGATTATTTTCAGTACCTATCTTTAGAAAAACAACATGTTTGTTCCTATTAGGTATATCTTTTAAACCAACACTATATTATTATTCCTGAAGTTGATTCAGTTTATTTCTACTCACGAAGGTAGTTCCTCGTAAATTTTAGGAGCTTCAAGACTGAAGTCTTCGTCTTCTTCGCCAGTTGGTTCTATCGGCTCTCGCAGAAAGTTAACAAAGAACGTTTCTTCATCAGGGAATTCGTTAACTAGATCCGGTAACTCTTGACTAGCGGTTGCCCAGAAATTCGCTTCGAACCAATTTTTATCAGCGAAGGTAGTGAACCTGAAATAAATTAGCTTTGAAATTGTAGTGTCTGCTTTATTTTCTATTTCATAAAATACAAGAAAAGACCTACCTATCAGAAATAACTCGCAAGCACTCATGGAACCAAAGCTTTAAAGCCATGTTAATGGACTTAAGTTCCTCTCTCTTGATGAACAGAATACCTTCCCATATGCGAGATAGATCTCTTAAGTTAAAAACGTAATGGAACTTCGCCGGCGTCGGTAACATTTTAACCTGTTTAACAAAGACGGTTTTTCTTAAGAAAAATCCATTTTCCGTATCCAGTTTTTTTTTTACTATGATCTTATACATACTTTGGTTTGCTGCCAAATGACTCGCGTTATCGGTACTAATCGGGGCATAAACGCCACTATCACTTTATCGAAGCGGGATTTACAAAAATATCCAGCACTTATTGTTTCTGGAAAAAAATAATTATGTAAAAATGTATTCAGAACATCGTCACAGTTCATTGTAGATAATCGGGATAGTGAATAGTTTTATCCATTTTTCAAGTATATCACAGATATGAAAAAGGGATCGAGAATGCAGTTGCTTTGATGTTTTTACCAAAAATCTTGTCCATTGAAATGTTACTGGGTAGCGTGCAATTAAAAATATTAAACTGTCTCTTCAGACGCGGAGGGATATCATTTCGTCCACCACCTGTAATGACAAGAAAATATATTGAGATCTTCAGAAAAATTGAATTTAAATTTTATTGGCTTTCTAGAGAAGATACAAATGCTTTGCCATGCATACATATAACTACATATAACTAAGCAAAATATTAAGTTTTAACTATTCTTAGAATATATTTTTAAAAATCAAATCAAATCATTTATTTGCTAGATAAGGTATATAAGATCTTACAAATAGATATAGAGTGCACTGTATCAATACCTTAATAGAATAGATATACCTTAATGTGAATTCCTAATAGTAAAAGTAAAAGTTTACCAGGATGTATCATAGCGCCAAACATCTGAACATCAGCAACGATTGTGAAATCACCGGGCTTGTCTAACGAATAGAAGCCACCAGTTTCCATCAGTTGTCGTACTATTTCGTTAGTAACCTTAAATTTATGAAACAAACCCATTATAAGTCCTTTAAATCCTCAGATTGTATTGTTGTGCTTTGATAGTATTTTTTTTTAAACTGTACCTGATCACCCCATTCGTTGACCACGGGCATATTTATGTCGTCTACGAAGACCGTCATCGCTCGTCCACCCGGAGGCCCATACGTCATGCCTACTCGCTTCTCCATGTAAGACTCGATTATCCTCTGAGGTAAACATAATCAGCGTTACATATATCTTAGGTTAGCTTGGTTGATCTATGTGCCTATCAATGTCTTTGAATAAATAAGCTAACACTTAAATATGGAGGACAATTCACCTGGAACATATTCGGCGTAGTAGCGAAAGAGAAGTTGACTATTTTAAACAGTTTGACCTCATTATCGTACTTAGACATGTAACTCTTCATCATAACAGTCTTGGCGGTGCCTTGTTCCCCGATCAGTAATACCGCCTTATCCTGCTTTGCGATGGTATGGATCAAAAACGTAATACACACGTTGTCTATATTCGGCACTAATATGGAAGCATACTCTGGTATGCTGTCGGGGGGGTAAATGTAGTCCTCCACACTCTCAGACCTATTGAAATGAAAGTTATTATTTGTTGTTCTTTGACATAACTATGTCTAGAAAGAAATCTTGTAAAATATGTAGTAAAACTAACCAGTGCTCCCACGCGCCACTGGCATTAACCCTATATTCGTAAGGCATTATAAATTCCTTGGATTTTGAACCAGGCCAGTCCATTTTAACTGGGAGCTGCGTCATGAACTCAGCCATGCGCCGTCGCATGTCTAACTCCAAAACAGCACCCAGTGACCACATCATTGCAAAGATAAATAAACGCTCGAGATGACGTTCTGAGTGAGTCTCTGTAATAGATTTTTGCGAATTGAAGATCCTTCACGTATTCAACTCATGAAAATGTACATTTATTGGTAAACTAGACTACTTTCATTACAAAATGCAATTCTATGATTAAACTTTGTACTTACTGCCACCTGGAACTTCAATCTGCAGTAACCCAGAAAGAACGTCTACGCACTGCCTAAAAAAGAAAAAAGTATTAAGTATACTACTTGTGTACAAATAACTAGCAAATACTAACAAATAAAACTTACCTGATATAGATAGCTTCAAGAAGCTTCATTTTAGCTGTTAATTTCGTCTGCACGAAGTTATGAACGTCACCATAAACTTTGTAGAAAGTTTTACGTAGAACATCACACTGTTTCGGTTCCAAAGTTGTTAACCAGCGCTATTATTGGAAATGACAAAAATTAAATTATAAATTTAAAAAAACCCCCGACCCAAAAAAGTACGCAATAATTATGACAAAAGGTTTAAAACGCTAAACCCTATAAAAAGCAAAAAATAACTTTTAACACTACGTAAACTAAATTTTTTCGTGTCGGGGGACCGCTCTAATTCATTACTTTAGATACGTGTTTTTTTTTTTTTTAACGAATGTTGTAATTAGGTAGGTATCATTTGATTTATGTAAGTATTTATGAAGGTAAAAAGCGGTCCCCCGACACGTCAAAATTTAGTTTACGTAGTGTTAAAAGTTATTTTTTGCTTTTTATAGGGTTTAGCGTTTTTAACCTTTTGTCATAATTATTGCGTACTTTTTTGGGTCGGGGGTTTTTTTAAATTTATAATTTAATTTTATTTCATGCTTTTTAAAGGAGCTCCTTAATTTTCCCTTCTTTCATTTAATTTATTTTATCTTAAGATGGGGTCGCTATATGCGATCTCGGCCAAAGGAAGCTGTTTAACAATCCTCATGACAAACTGGCTCTGGGAGAATTGCACAGATTGAGAAACATTTGGACATTCTAGATTTTCAGCAAAAATATAAATCGGTTTATCCGTTTCATTCCGGCATTTCAGGGTTTCATCCGCCACATCCCATTTCCAGCATCAGGTTCTCGTCAATCAGAAACATGAAGAGAACTTGTCAAGACAAATTCAACGAGCCCAAACTCGATGGGTTTACTAAAAGGCAGTTCAGGGTTACGTCTCCTACCTTCGTGCCCTAACAGCAGACCAGCTCAGTGGTTCCAAAAGACATTAGTGTTTCAAATTTCAGATCCCACATATACTTGCAAGTAAACTGATCGTGTAACATTCCTATCACATCTAGCAAACGAGCGATGACCTTGAAGACCTGAACCGATTTCCACCAAACATAGCTAAGAACACTCCCGACTGACATACCTTTTAAACAAAAAAAACCGCATTACAATCGGATCATCCGTTTGGGAGCTACGATGCCACATACACACACACACACACACACAGACATGTCAAACTTATAACACCCCGTCGTTTTTGCGTCGGGGGTTAAAAATAGCATGTTCTTTGAAAATTTCCAAAATAAAGTTATACTGAACAATAGTTTAGGTACTTATTCATTTAACTCCATTATATGCTTATATTTCCAATACTCATACCTCTAGTATAGGTTGCCATTTGAGCACCGACGAAGATAGGAACACCATGCCCATGCGACTGACGGTGGCTGGTGACGCGTTGTCCACGTTATCCGGCTCAAACACCAGCTTACTGTTCTGTGCCATCGTGATACGGTCACCATTGGCCAGAGTTAACGTCTTATTGTCGTCCAGAACCGAGTTCAAGTTCTCAATCCAGACGGCATCTACCGGACCGTCTGAAACAACAAACGCACTTCCACTTGCACCTTACTACAAGTTCTCTTCTTTTCAGCTATCATGAAATTCGAGTACAAACCCAAGACAATCCAAGTCGTGTCAGACTTTTTCACCTTTAATGCCCTACGCCATAGCGTAGAGAAAATACCATCAGTCCAGTCATTGGTTGCAACGTCCAAACGACCGAACATTTGTGGTGCCGTGATTGCCTAAAAGTTTAGATTTCCAAATTAAACATTGCTGCACTACTTGACTGTTCTCTTAATTGTACAACCGATTAATGATAATGCCCCTGTGAACAATTTAAAGTTGAGAATATATGAAAACTATCCACTAAATGGTCTTGAAACCTTAGGATTCATTCTCATTTCCCTGTGTGGTTTGCCAATTTCAGTGAGTGCTGCCATCAGCGTGTGTATGCAGGTGGTCTTGCCCGCGCCGGTCGGGCCCATCGTCATCAGGCCGTGCCTCACTAGCGACGTCTCATATAATTGGATGATCTTCAAGTTCCATTCTGGATGATTAACCAGCCCAGTACGTGTTGTAACCGTTTTTATCGCGGTTTGCATTACTCTGAAAATTATCATCTTAGAAACTCATAACGACAATAGGAAGCATAACTAAATGCATAGTTTAAGTTCATACTTTTGGACCGTCTGAGTTATTTTAATTCCAGGGAACAAATCTTCAATCAGTGATATAAATAGAGGCTCGTCTTCATCTACTAACTTAGAAACATTCATCTCCCTGTAAAGAAATACATTTTACATATAAATTTGCAAATCATTTCATGAAAATATTCTATCACAGTTTAATTTTCGAGTTTTTAAGTTCACTAACTTCATTACTCTCATCATTATGTTTTCCTCGGTACTGTCCGGGTTTGCACGTTTTTGTGCACCCATAGTTCGTAAAACGGATAAAATATTCCTCAATCCGAAGTCATAGTGAACTTGCTTAGACAGCTGCTCCTCACATAGTTTGTATAACGTAAAGAATTTACGAGCTGTAACATGTAACATACTTAGTTTTCAAACTTTTCTAAAACAGAGTATTAGAAAAATATGTTACCCAGAACAATGTTCTCTTTAAAACCACAACTGGCCAATTTTACTCTGATAATTATTTGTCTATCTGGGACCATCATAGCGACAGAGCGAAACTGGATCTTCAAATTTTCTGGCAATTCCTGACGACCAGCATAGCCAGGGTTCATAGTGATGATGAAAGCAAACTCCGGGTTCAAACTGACTGTGTCACCATCACTAGCAAACGAAAGGAAATACGATGAAATATTTACGTTTATTGTTGTGTTATAATTTAATTACAGTGTCGGGTAAATCATTAACCTGAATATAAAGAAGTCATTTTTCTCTCTCCTGGCATTAAGACAGATGTAGATCTGTTGCGCCGCAACAGACAGCACGGGCAGTTCTATGCGGTTGAACTCGTCAAAGCAGCCCCATGTGCCTGACTGGGCCAAGCCCTTATAAATACGGCCCAGACCTGAGAGAGAATTAAGTAGTTAGTGAAGTATACTACATCGCTGAAAAAGTGGTGGGAGTGGCGTGTATTAGATCTCGGCTGTCATTGAACATCCATGACAGTCGTTACGGGTAGTCAGAAGCCAGTAAGTCTGCCACCAGTCTAACCAAGGGGTATGGGGTTTCCCGGGCGACTGGGTTGAGGAAATTAGATAGGGTACAACATAGTTGGCGAAAAAAGACTCGGAAGATGACGCTACGTCGCTGAAACACGTCTGGATACTAATGAAGTGAATCCACCTCGAAAGTCCATCTGGTCAGAGCAGTTGAAGACTATGACGAGCTTGCCGAGGGTGCGGCCCATGTCCTTGGTGGTCTCGGTCTTGCCGGTGCCGGCGGGGCCCGCGGGGGCGCCACCCATGCTCATTCCGATGGCCTGCGACAGCGTAATGTAACACCGATCCGTTAGCGGTGTGATTACCAGCCGCTCTGTTATTCCAAGATATTCGTTCTGTACCGAAATAAAAACTCATATTATGGCAATATTACTATACGTACTCATACCTCCTTAGTTTTATTTGACTGGTTCAGGATTCTATTACACAAACACTAAAGCTTACCTGATACAGGAAGTCCACGTCAGTTATAGAAACTAAACAATCGTCGCTATCCTCAAAATAATAGAAACGAGCTTGCTTCTGCCATTCAAAATCGATTGGCGATTTAACTCTCATTCTCACTAAATCATCAAAAATGTCTCTGTAAACGACAGAAGTCAGTCAAGTACATTATTTTAACACGAAGGTATAATTTAAATATTTATCTCTTGCCTTTGGTGAACATGCACGGTGATCATTGTTTCAATTTGCGTTCTGTCCAAAGGAGTTAGTTCTTTAACTGTCTGATCAATAAGACCATTCAATAAGTCTAGTAATTTCTGATTGGTGAACCGCATTATAAAACGGTCCACTCTCGATTTTTTCAGGGCGTATTCTGA
Organism: Helicoverpa zea; assembly: GCF_022581195.2. Classification (NCBI taxonomy): domain Eukaryota; kingdom Metazoa; phylum Arthropoda; class Insecta; order Lepidoptera; family Noctuidae; genus Helicoverpa; species Helicoverpa zea. Next base: position 10,296,055 of record NC_061452.1, on the reverse strand, counting down.
ATCACTTGTCCAAAGTATTTGCATTCCTAGCAAAGCAGCCTTAAACAATACTATTTATTAATTCTACAGGGCTAAGAAAAAATTAGAAGCAGAACGTATTTGAAAAAATAATACATCAACATTTTATGTAATATAAGTGCTCCATTATTGTATGTTTCAAAATTTCTAATATATCGTTACCTGACCAGGGAAGTTCCAAAATCCAACCAAAAATTCAAATTCTGGATCGCCAGACATTGTTTGTGCTATATTAGCAATAACATTTTTGACTGTATCTTTCATGGTATCAAGAAGAGTATTTAACCATATCTATAAATAACAAGGTTTATTTATAAATTCAATCGAGAGGACTATCAAATATTTTTTGACATTATCATTTATAATTTATACTTTCATTAACTAATTTACCTCTACACCTCCCAAACACGGTACAGGTCTGTCGAGAGGAATGGACTCGCCGTTTTCAGAATTCATTTTCACAATATTTTCTTTATCATCAAAATCAACTGTGTATATTGCATCAAATATACTCGGTAAATGTGGCTAAAATAATTACATTTCATTAAAATTGTTACACTTTTAACGTGGAACGCTAGGTTACAGAATTAAACTATGATGTTGCAAATAGAATGGCACTTACTTGTATAGAGTGAGGATCCGAAGCCTGTCCTAGTATCTCTAGTAACACAGGATCGGAAACAAAAAAGAACCTGGGAAAGATAAGACGCTTGGTCTCCAGGTATCCAGTGAGAGACTTTTGGCAAGCCTCAAGCTGCTCAATCAAGTATGGCAAGACGTGCTTCAACGTATCATCCGAAGTACACGTCTCTACGCAATTAACGATATCCCGCGCTCGGTACATTATTTTCACGTATGCTTTATCAATACTCTGCAAACAGGATGATGCTTTTTACTCAACAGTTTCCAACATTCAAAAGAGCTCTTATAGAAAGAAGGCAGTCATTTCAAAGTTAAATTGAAGTAGAAATGTGAAAGTTAAGGTATCTTTCGTACCGCAAACCGCTTTGCCTCCGCAGGCAGCTGCTTAGCGATGTCACCGCCGACAAACACGGCCTCCAGGTACATCCACACATTCTGAACTTGAAGCCACTTCTCTAAGATCTCGCTTGTTGTCACCAATTTGTATATCCAGTGCAAAATATCTTTCTTAAATGGCGGGTTGTACCTTTATTTGTCAAAAATGGGTTTTGTTATCTTTTCATGGAAAAATTTAAAGAATGTATGAGTTTTGTAATTCGCACACCTATTGGAAGCTAAAGAGTTGAGGATCATCAATGAGTCTTCGAGCAAAGTGATGATGTCGAGCGTTTCCTGTGGCTTTATCAAGAGTTCACCTCTGTTCTTGAAATTAGCAAACGTTAGGTCGATAACTGCCCAATCCGCACTTACATTCTTCAATTTTGCTTCAATATCTTTTTCTTTTACCGCACTTATGCAAATGTCCTACAAAACAAGTACTAGTAGTAAGTAGTGTAACTTAATAAAAGTCATTTTTTTAATAATTCGTGTTTGGCACTAACTTCAACGTCGTCTTTATTTTGCAACAACGGTGCCTCCATGACCTTTGCCAATGTGAATGATTCAGATTCGACATCCAACACACAATCTGGATTAATATAATTAATTAAATCATCGTTTATAAATTGTACGTAAAACAACAAAATAAACGAAGATAAAGGTATATTTTACTCAGCAGGTTTTCTAGTCTCTTCCAATGTCTTTCCTTCATAGATTTATCTGCCATCATCTCTAATAGTGGACATGTTTGGTTAAAGTCATCAATTTTGCTCTTTAAAACAAGGAAAGCAGGCCAATCTTTCATGCCTTTTGGTAATCTTCGACATCTAAGAAGGAAATGGTGTCAAGAAATGTATAACTTCTTCTAATTACTCCATAAATATTTTAATTGTGCTCTGCTAAAAGGTTTTCTATTGATTTAGCCACAAGCCTTACCTGACATCAAACTCCGCCAACTGTGCAACGATTTGTTCAATATCAATGTCAACCCAGGGCGTTTCAAAATAGCCATCGATGGTGTTCACTACGGATAGGTATAAACTGTAACTGAAAAATAATAACAACCTTCATGTATTAGAAAATAAATTAGTTTTCCTAGTTATTGTATATGACAAACCTACAATCCTTTTACAATCCAAACACTGTCATATACTTACAGTTTATTTAAAAGGTTAAATTCCTTTTTCTTCTGATGCAATATAGGATAATCTTGTACTTCCATTCCAAACAGTTTTTCACCATTAGAATACATTTCGAATCTTCTCCACAAGTCATCAAATCTTGATTGGAACAGTATGACCCTAGCAATAGTAAGATTGACAAATATTATATAATTAAAAAACCAGACTCCTTCCGAAACCAGAGAATGACGGGATTTTATGACGCGTGCACAAAAAATCTTCTCAATTTTACCTGTCACTGGCTTCCCTCGCAGATAGACCAGGAGTCATTGGTCCGGTTGCATCATAGTCAGCATCAAACTTGAGCACGTCAGCTAAGAAAGTCGCCACTCCCTCAGTGAGCTCTGTTTGAAGTGGCCCTTGCATATCCACTATCTTTTGCTGTACTTGTTGAGACTACGATTTCAAAATGAAGATGTAGATAACAATTTATGTAATGGTTGACTATTTCTATAACTCTGAGGGTTAGTGATTTAACAATTTTATTTGGTGGAGGTACCACCTCACTTTCATTTGCAATAACTACTATAAAGACTGCGTGATTAAACAAGCAATACAGAACACAACATCTCTTACTGCTAATAACATATTCTGAAATGAATGCCGTAAACTGAACACCAAAGCAGTATCCTCTTTGGGTATATCGATATTGAATTGGTTAAATGTAGCGTAACTTTCTTGTAAGGTATCTAATTCCATATCCATGCTGAAATTAAAAGAAAAATATTTATATAAAGTCTCTAAAACTCTGTCGATAAACAAGAGTAGCGAATTATTAACCCAATGAACTTTTCTCTTATAAGTTCGAGGCACATCATAGCAACTCTAACGTCATCCAAATCCTTGATTTTCTTGTTCATTGTCTTCATACGGTCGCGAATGAACTGCATCAACTTCTCCGCTCGCTCCTTGTAAGCGTGACATAGCAATTTACCCAGGATTCTCTTCCATTCAATGGATTCCACATGCAGTGCCAATTTGAGGTGTTCTAAAAATGCCAGTTACAACAGTTTATTGTTTTCTACAAAAGCTTAGTGATTGATGAAATTTCATCTAAATATATTACCCAGGTTTATTTGAATGGAACCAATAATGTGGCGTTCAGGCAAATTTAAAACTTCCTCAGTTTGTGCCTCATATTTGTAAAACATGTCCTTGATTTGGACATTCAGAGGATTCAAATCAACAAATTCTTTCACTTGATGCACTCTATCTTCAGCCCACAGATACGAAAATCTTTTATACCCCTACAAATTAAAGTAGGTAATTGCCGTTGGTAATATGTATTGTAACTGTCTTAAACCAAATTAAAGTAACAAGTATACATGTATCCTTTTGTTTATACCGTTAGAAGTTTTTCTATGTCGGGTTTGTACATGTACATCATTCCTTGCAACGCCATCACCGATCTTACGATATCCTTGTGTTCCGACACCATTCGAAAGTAGCTTCTCACTCCTCCCATGTTACTACTGGATTTAGATCCTATGAAATCAAATTTGATATTCTTAAAACCTGAGCATTAAATTAGATTCCTTTATTAACATTTCGCATACTGACCTGTCATACTGCGTTTGGTTGTTAGCAAAGTACCGGCTAATTGTTCTTTCTTTATTTGTTCTTGTTGTCCCCACATGAATACATTGCGATGAATATCCATGATACAGTTTAACACCACCTAAAAACCCATCATGGTTTAGATAGAACAACATATTACATGGCTACCACGGCTATGATTTCTCTAAATTACATTTTTACCTGAGAAAATGATGCCTGTATATCTTCTAAAGCAGGTTTTATTAATATTCTTGGTATTTGTAAGTACATTTTTGTCAGCATAAGAGGATGTAGTTTATTTTGTTCTTCAGGATCAGTCGTCATAGTTAGAAAACTGAAAGCAAGTACAAATCAAACCGTTTTTTCAGCAGCAGTTACGTAAAGGGCCTCGTGTAATCTGCTGTTAAAAATTAAGTTACCTTGAAACTGAAGCCCGTCGTCTAAGTTTATCGAGGCTTTGTCTGGTACATTTGATTAGTGCTTCCAAACATTTGGTAGCAAAATATGCAAATATTTCATTACATTCATTTATAGTGGGTATAACATCATATCGGTCCGTATTCTCTATCTCCATAAATGCTGTAAATTCACTAGAACTTGTAAGATAAGCCAAAGTAATAAACATTGTAAAAATATTGGTGTATTGCAAGAAGATTGGTCACAATAACTTTACCTGCATCTTCGGGAAAAACCCGAGTGGCTGATGTAACTTGCTTCAATCCTTTCTCTATATCCAACCTAAAAATTAAAATCGAAATATAAGCTTTACTGCCTTTACATACAAAACACACAAAAAATAGGTAGGTACATGTAGACTATTCATCACTTACCAGTGATTTTTTAAATTTCGTATTTCTGCACAAGGCACACTGTCCAAAAACTTATGTATGAGTTCCACGACAGCAATTTCAACATTCCACGATTTTAGTTGAATTTCGGATGCTAGGGAATAACAAATTATCAGTTTACTTACATTACGACAGTTAGTGCTACTTGTGGGCCGATACATACCGATATCATCGCGCCTCAAAAGATTCTCCTCATACAGGGTCCAGGGATCTACTGCATGATGGGGCAAATACACTAGCATTGTTTCAGTAATAGATTGCAGCATGGCATCGATACGAGCTTCCTTCATATCTATCACCTGCAACAATTCATCTGTTATCCGTTTCTGTTTTAGTCATCAACCACAGAGACGGTCCAGTTTTCGTTGTTTAGTACCTCTTTAACAAATAAATCCACTTCATCGAGGGTTTTTTCAATGCTCTCACAGTACGACGGTATCTCTAGGGAAGTCCATGTGATTGTTGACAAACCAGACTGAAACGCTTTCTCCAACTTTATTAGTTGCGCCCGAAGTAGCGGTAGATAGAGTTTTGGCATGCTCCTGTACCAACACATAGATTACTTTAAAAACAGAAGTAAAACAGTCATATGAAGACAAAGGAAAGACGCTTACCTTCTTATTTGATTGTTTCTCTCAACCAAGGATGTAATTTTCTCAAAATATCCAAATATTTTGGTTTTGCAGAAAGCAACTAACTGTGCACTAGTCGGTACACCTTAAAATAAAATAAAGCAATAAATCGAAGAAGCATTTGGTTTTGTGAAAGAATCATCAGGAGAATGAACACACAAAACTTACGGAGTCCTAACTGCCACATATACTCAGCCTCTCTTATACACTCTGGGATATACGGGCTGAAGTTAACTATGTACATGTTTGTCGTGGGGTGTCGCATAAGCAGTGGTGCAATTAAACCCATCCGTACCTATAAGTGGAAATAAAAGAACAGTACTATATCATACAATATCGTTTGAATCTGCTACTTCTTGATTCATTATGGATATGTTATGGACCAAGTGATAAATTGGGCAGTATACATAATGCCCGGTCATTATGAATAATGCCCAATACGAGAGTGCAATTTGATAATAATTAATCAAATAATCAAATTGACCGGGCACTATACATATTGCCCGTGAACTTTTGGGCAAAGTAATACAAACATATTTAATTTCATTTTTTTTATTGTTATTGACATTTAACTTAAAATAAACTAAATATTAAACCACTTAAATAATCAGCCTCATGATTTGGATTAATTATGAAGGACTTCTGCCTTAAAAATCCACTAGTTTTTGCATTTAAAAGTTAAGGAAAGTCATATTAAAAATATAACATAAAATATGTATAATTAAATTTAAAACCAAAAATTTACAACGTATCTTTGTTTTATACAAATGACTTATTATTATAAAACAAAATAAACTAAAGTTTAAGCGATCGGACTCATTATTTGGCATAATTAACTTTTATTATTTAGCTTCTCTAAATAAAAGTCACATAGAAAATATAATTAAAATAGGGTGCTATTTAAACAGGCTTCTTTTTAATATCATTACTCGCCCCCAAAAATGTATGTTGCCTTCTAAATTACTAAGTCAGCCACAATTAAATTTGTAGCATGCTAAACTAAAGTAAACTTCTGAAATACTATTAAATTACATCATAAAATATATTTAGCTTCTAATTTTTTTACTCAGTACGTTTAAAATATAACACATCCCATATCAATTGACAGAGCATGGAAGTAAGTATGCAGCAAGCATGGCTTCTGTCACGGCTCCGGCGCTGCGGGGCTCCGGCGGTCCCATACGAGCTTATCGTCGCAGATGGTTTTCACGCTCACCACCGCAGCTTCGGCTTGCTGGCCGGCTCCGACGGCCAGCCTCAGCCGCGGCGGCGAGCGCTGAAACTACCTGCGCCTCAGCTCGCAGGCCGCCTCGCCCCTCCGCGCCTACGCGGTTTTGAATTGCACTCTAGGGGTAGGGCAGACAAGACTACGTGGAGTCGGTTTTGCAGCGATTCGTTTTCGTCACTAATTCAGATTTTAATACAATGTTTTGAATCCAAATTAAATTCTACCATAAAAAAAAGGAGCCAAGAAAAATGAGATCAAGAAAAACGAGGCCGAGTTAGTAAAGTGGATGACAATTGTCCAATTAATAATTTTGTGGCTAGACTTATCCCATTAAAATAGAACATATAATTTAAAACAATAATCATAAAATATGTAGCAAGTAACAGGATTTATTTATTAGAACAACTGCCACCGTCGCACCGCATAAAATATAGCTTTATTATCAATTTGCCCATCATGTAGCAATATAATAATGCCCGTGCAATGTGATAAATAATGAAGTTAAGATAGTTATTAATCACTTGGCCCGATAAAGCTAGACATTATTCATAATGCTCGGGCATTATAAATAATGCCCGAATTAATCACATGGTCCATAACAGATACATTACCTGTCCCACATTTTCCGCCCAAGCATAATGATAAATCAATTCGTACTCAGTGAACACGATAGTCATGACATTATGTAACTTTACGCATCGCTGGCTTTTCTGTAAAAATGTTTTAATTTCGTATTTTTAAATTCATTTGTTTTAAGTTCAAATCTAAGTCATGGTTCATGGTTGCATGATTTCATTAGGTCTGATCAAGGTGTCAAAGATTTCGAAAGAGATACCGCGGCCCTGGCACATAAAAAGGCCTACGACGGAACACGACGGTTTTTAATCAGTAAGAGTCTGACACTTCCTTACCGCTGCTAACCCACATCGGGAGGGGTCATTTGATGATTTTTGACGTCGTTAAAAAAAAGTCATCCATCCTCCGAGCCTTTTCCCAATCATGTTGGGGTCGGCTTCCAGTCTAACCGGATTCAGCTGAGTACCAGTGCTTTACAAGAAGCGACTGCCTATCTGACCTCCTCAACCCAGTTACCCGGGCAACCCGATACCCCTTGGTTAGAATGGTGTCAGACTTACTGGCTTCTGACTACCCGTAACGACTGCCAAAGATGTTCAATGACAGCCGGGACCTACATTTTAACGTGCCATCCGAAACACAGCCAATGGTGTCTAAGATATACTTAGAAAGTACATACAAACTTAGAAAAGTTGCATTGGTACTTGCCTGACCTGGGATCGAACCCGCGCCCTCATACTCGAGAGGTTGGTCCTTTACCCACTAGGCCACCACGAATTCCACTCGAATTCGGAATTTCACGTCGTTAAAAAAAAGTATCAAAGATTATATTAAGAGAATAAAAATGCAAGAAAATATGTAAGTGTGCAATACCGGGTGCATAATAACGTCTTGATGTTGTTTAAATATTTGCATTGGTACTTTAATCTTTTGATCATATAATCTTATCCAAACGAGGCGGCCTGCTACTGGTGGCATATTCCTGGGTAATTGAGGATTGTCTCTTTCTTCGTTATATCTAAATATGAAATACATACTTATTTATTTACATACATCTGCAACTAAATTATGTCTATGTCTATCTTCTTCTTCTTTCGTGTCGATGACATGTCGTATATTGAGACTACATACACTATGTCAGCCCAATATGCCGCCACAGCGAGAGCACGGTCTATCTAGGTAATTAGTTAAATGAATGACAATAATTTTAATACATATTTAAAACCAGTGGATTACCTGTCTCGTATTGCTTCGATTTCAGAAGTATAAAGATTAACTAGATCAAAATATCGATCTTCTATGTACAGACAGTCCAGTTCCAGTTTCTCAAATCTCGCAAGGAGATGCAACGCTATTTCCGTGGTCGGACATTTCCCGAGCGTCTGTTAATAAATATTTATATTTAGACGTCAAAAATACCCACATGACAAAGGTCCAAAATTCTTTAGAAGACACGTTACTTTTCGAATAGAATTTCGCAAGTTAATTGGACAATGTTACACTAATAATGAATATCATTACACTTATTATAAAGTTTTCCAGTAACAACTCCTGGTTAGCCACTGCTTCTTTGTATATTTTGTAATCATTATCGAAATCAGGCCGCCTGAAAGGATTTTTCATTTTAATAACCAAAGGTTTGTTCAACGAATGTTGTGAATCGGTATTATGTTTTCATTTTGCCCATTTGCGTGTGAGCAAACATTTTACCATAGGCACATGAAACTTTCTTCGATTTCCATAAATATCTCAAAACTAAAATTAGTCGATTAGGTAAAGGTTTCCAAGTTGTTCCCTATGCCGAAGTTTCAATGAAAAATTAAAATAAGGAAAATAACTCCAATAAGTTCAATTCATATGAAAGTGTGAACTGCTTAAGTATATCTTACCTGTGATCCAACGCATCATACGGTTTCGTTGATATAGTTTTAAACAACTTATTGAAAGTGTCAGCATATTCCTTAATACCCCCCAAAGTTGTTTTATTCAGAACATAGTACGTTATATATGTTTCAAATAGATCTATTATCTGCAACAATCAAGAAACTAATGCCTATACTTATAACTTTTTTTTTTTAATATTAAGTACTTATTCCAATTGCAAATGATACGCTATTGATATTACCTAACTGCCTTGATGGCCATAATTAGAAATGACTGAATTACCTTTAAAAGCCTTTTTTTGAATGTTTCGAATTTGCCGAATATGAACATTTCTGAGCAATCAAATGGCTTTTCAGCAGCTGCCTCTTTCATTTGGTTTTGGGTATCAGTGTAACAGTCACGATAGAATTTATACAGACCTAGACAGAACTGCGCAATAAAAGTTAATACATAAATCAAACTTTGATCAAAATTTGCTGCAGATAAATCTGGCGCCTACTGCCAGTGTTAATCTGATTTTCTATGTTAATAGAAATATACTTAAATTACACATTTGGCTGGCTGGCTCTGGCTTTATTTATTACTTATGTATTTTCTAATACACTATATAAAACTTACTTCGGCTTTGTCTATAAAATTCAGTTTATCCTGATTCCAAACGTTCTTCTTTCCGTTTTGCGTGAGGAAATCCATGCACATGTTAAGAATTTGATTGGTCACTTTAACTAACAACGTAGATATCTGTTTAGTGGTGTTATAGTATCGCGACGTGGCGAATATCATGCGAATACTGTACAGTAACCCGGGAATATGATGTTGCATTGTATAGGGATCACATCTGTAAGTGTTAGAAGTTATGCTGCTAGACTCCTTATCATCTTTAGTCTGATAATGGTCTAAATAGTACATTATAATTAGCTTTAAGCCATTAAGTTTTTATCTTAAGCAATTTCTGAATCCTTAACTAAGCTGTCATTAAGTATAAGGGGCTGCGGGTTGTTCGAAAAAGATAAGTACCGCGGCCCTGATACATTAAAGGACTACGACGGATCACGACGGTTTTTAGTCAGTAAGAGTCTGACACTCCCTCACCGCTGCTACCCACAGCGGGAGGGATCATGCGATGATTCCTGACGTCGTTAAAAAAAAAGCTGTAATTATAAGGGTAAAACAATTACTGCAATTTACAAGTCATACCTGTACAAAGGCTCGCAATATTTCTCTAGAGCGTACAAATACCTCACGTTGTCAAAAGCTTCATTGTAAAAATCTGTTACGTTATTGTCTAGCTGTTTCCATTTCTGCAAATGTATAAATTCAATTTATCATGTAGTTTTTCATGAACATGTACAGAAATAACTCACAATCATTCATAGTAGGCTTTGATAGTAGGCATTATTATGTATGTAGGCATTATAGTTATCGGCACGAATCTTGAGCTCTGACCTTCACCTGCGCAGAAGTAATTTATTGGGTTCCTTTTGTGGCATGAAGTGAGGCGCGGGGGCGGGCTAAGGCGGTGATTGACCCGCAGTGCATCGCGTCATAGCCGTGTGGATTGGTTCTTTGCTAATAAATCACTTCTGCGCAGATGTAGGTCAGAGCTCAAGATTCGTGCCGATAACTATACCTAAATATATGTGTAAATCCATATATTTTTGTGAGTGATATGTATTATATTTATTTAACAATTTTACCACTAAATAAAAAAAGAAGCTTTGCACCTACCATTGCCAGGTATTTCTCCACCACCCAAAGGTAGACTGGTCGAAAACCCCAAAGGCGTTAGAGTTGTGCTTACCTTTAACAGTTTGGATTTCGCTGTGATAAGCGTATGTATGTACATAATAGTAGGTTCGCTCTTGATGTGCTCAATGATGGACGTGAAAGTGGTGAGCTGTCGGCGCCAGTGGTCCAGCTCGGCTAGCGGGCCTATGTTGGCGGGTTCGCGACGTAGCTGTTGACTCTGTACTAGAACCTATAAGTTCCACAACATTTCTTGCAGTGGATGCTGATTAGACTATTTTATTCCTTATATTTATTAAAACCAGCTCTTCGTTATTTTAGATCGTTTGGATTGCACAAAAATAAACATAAAAATGATGGAAAGCAATCATGTTCGTAATGTCTTTACCCTGATCGCAAAACGTTTTACAATCCGCTATTGATAGAAAAGGGGACAACCAAAAAATACTAAATTCAAAATTGTTTACAACATTGTATTGTACACAAAAAACTACAGGCGTAGAAAAATAAATATGATGCTTGCTACAAGGCTATGATGCTTGCTACAAGGCTACGCTACGCCTACGAAAGCATAGTCCTGTACCTACACGATGTCACCAAAAATCTTTAATTTACAATAATTTATTTTTACCTACCTTAGCTTTAGACAATCACACTTACACTATCAACATTAGGTACTTGCCATGGTTATCTGCCGAATCCATTGCCTTACGTAAGAGCATATTTCTTCCAGCACATGAGTCTTGGTAACAGCAAGTCTCATTTTTTCCTGATCACACAACTCTTCTTCGTATAATGACAAATTGATCTTAAATCTTGTACAACAATCCAAATCTATTTTGGTCTCTAAATAAAATATAAAAAGATGTTACTTTTATATTGGAATATTTTTACATTACATTAGAGGAAGTCTGAAAGTAGCGCCAGTTACAGAAAAGATGAGAAGTAGAAGATTGTCATGGTATGGGCATGTAATTAGGAGGGATGATACGCATGCAACAAAGTGTGTGCTAAGTATGAATGTAGGAGAGGAAGACCTAAGAAAAGATGGATGGATTGCCTGAAAGATGATATGAATAGGAAGGGAGCGAGTGTCAGCGAGTGACAGGGGAAAAAGGAAGAAAATGACATATTGCGCCGACCCCAAGTAAAATTGGGAACGGGGCAGGAGAAGGAAGAAGAAAAAAGTCACAAGATGTTGAATTTAAATGTAACCATGTCGGGATAGGATGTTGTATTCCTACGGTACCTACCACATTATTTATTTCTTCTCGTAACTAAATAGAACTTATGTAAGTATATAATAAACTTACTAGCAAGATAATCAACAAAGAGCATTATCTTTGAAATGTAGAACTTTACGATGTCATCACTTTTGGGATTGGGAGGGTTAAGGTGACCCCAACCCTTGCAAACCTGTAACGCTGGTAGATACACTCGATGCAAAGTCTTGTAAATACCTGACACTACATTTTCAGTCTCTTGATTAATATCAAATTGAGCCAAATAATACTCCTGAAAAGTATGGTGCTTAAATATTTCAGATTGCTACGATAAGACCATCACTGTATGGCCTAATGAGATCCATATCATTTTGTTCTACCAAACATTACTTACATTTGCAACATTTAAAATGTCAATGGCCACGCTTCTCAATCTGTATAAGGCAACGCACTTGCCTGTAACTCCGATAGAAGAACAATCAGATATGTAAGTCCTTTCCATTTTACCTTTCTGATTAGGAACGTAGCGACCAGATTCTGCAATCAATTTGAACATGCGTGCAAACAATATTAACATGAATATATTGATGGGCCCAGAACCACTTTTGAGGGCTAGATTTAAAACTACGATTCAATATCAGGTCTGAGAGAATCAGTCGGGAAAGGCAACTTAAGAATCTCAAAACAAAGCCGAAAATTCTTACAATATAGAGGTAAATGTAATCCGATAATTAGAACATATCTCATTAACCTTAATAAACTGGGATCTAAAGTATAAAAACATAAGTTTATGTACCCACCCATCTCGACATGAGGTAGCATCGCATCGCAGACGACAATACAATTTCTACCACCGGCAGCCATTGCGCTTTCTAACAACTGAGTATGGACGTCGGCATCACAAACACCTTCCTACAATAACATAGTAGGTATAGGTAATTATTATGATTTAAATCCCATAGATACGTAAGAAACTATGAACTAGGTACTCGAGTGTAGTAACGTGTGTATGTAAAAGTATAGGTCAATAAGGTAACTACTATGTTTTTATTTTTCCACCACTAAGCCGATCATTCGGACGATCGTTTTGATTATATTATGAGCTTACCGGTAATAATTATCTTATTAAACTATTTAGTAATTCATGAAATTGGATCGATATTTCTTACCAATACATATTCACTTGTCCGATTTAGTACAGTAGCTACATTATCAAGCAGAAATAAGTGATGCTGCCTTATGCAGCCGATGCGAAAGTTGCGTAATTCTTTCGCTCTAGCCTAAAATACAAAAAAAGTAAATTTAGTTACATATAACAAATAATAAAACAATACAATCTAATCATTCAGTTTATTTACTTGCTTGTCTTTATAAGACTCGTGCACCAAAGCTAATAGGCTCATAGAAACTCTGCTTTTCTTGCGAGAACCCCGTAGGCGATGACCGACATCCAATATTGCTTCAAGAGCAGCTCTGTCTACCTCCACGCGTTCTTCCTGGTCGGATGGAATAGATTGATCTGAACTGTTCTCGGAATAATTTCCCGCAGACTCATCTAAGTTTGGTCTCTGGAGCTTAGAATTTTTGTCGGCTTCATTGTCACTGGGCAGAGAAGCACCCGATCCTGCAGAGTCGTCGTCCTCCATTTTGGTAATTGATTAATATGATAAATAACTTTATTTTATAATTATTATGCGTACTTCAGTAACTCAATATTTTTAAAGAAGTAAAAACAATTGTTTCAAATACTTAAGCCCTAAGGATTTCTCATTCGAATTTTGAAACAGTTTAATTACACACCTCCTATCCTTGTGGGACTATAAATAATTAAAAACACGACTAAGTACTTACATAGTAAAATAGTGCAACTCATTTCATCAAACTTTATAAACTTTTATTGTTACGAGTTATTTGAGTCCAATGGTTAAATATCCCGCCATTTTTTATTCTTTACACAATTTTTTAAAATTTTTCTGTCCTTTTCGTGCAATCATAGATGATAGACGATGGTAACTTGGCGTTGGTGTTAAGCGCTCCCCAGACGAGCAATCATACATCACACGGGAATCAAAACATATTTTTATGACATTGATGGCGTTGACATAACGAACTTGACAGAGACACTAAAAGATAAATAAAAATAGGTATTCAAGCGGGAAAGGAAAACAAACTTCGAAGTTGTGCAAAACTTAGGATAAGCTGTTCTAGAAGTTATTTAAGTATTTAATTCTAATCGCTAAATAATGCGGCGTAACTGGAGAGGTCGCTATCGTAACAATTGGTATCGTCCACGAAATAACAACAGTTCAGCTTCAGACAGCCAAAGTTTCCAAAATGCGTCTTCTCACAGAACATCATCAAGCACAGCAGGGTCTTCAAGAGCACCAGCTAATCAGCTACCTACTGTTTTGCCCATCAATGATAATAAAAATATATGGAAGCTTTACTTTCCCACTGAAGGTTTGAACATGTTTTTCTCAATATAACAAGTAACGTCTTACACTGTTACTAAGCGATTAATGTATGTATTTTCAGATCAACATGCTGATCCTGACTTAACAAACCACGTAAAATGTTTCAAGCAGTTTATAGAGAAAAACAAAAATCTATTTGATTTGGAGAAAATAGATCAAACTCGCAGTGTACCCTTAGATGTAACCAATTTAACAAATGATACAGATTTCATTGGTGCCTGGCCAAGTTTCAGTACAGAATTATTTGAGTACCCGGACAAAACTTTGAGGCTCCTGGAATATTCTTTACATGAAGTATGTACTTTTATTTTATTTTCCTTATATCCATTGTACATGAACAAATCTTTTTATGTTGCAGACTTTCAAATTTGAATCTAAAATAAGAGTAAGAATACTTAATCATCAACCAGTCATTCCACTAGCTAATTTAAAAGTTAACTACTTTGGTGAGTAGAAAAAAAGCTTTATAGCCAAACTATTCTACAGCAAATCAAAATTAAAAAGTCAAAACAAGATTTACATCTCTTACATACTTACCTATTATTTATATAATGTGAATATGTAAAACTATGATTGTTCTAAGCTACTGATGTAATAATCTTTGTCTTGTAATGAAGATTATTTTTTTATTTATTTATTTAACAGTTTATGTACACACACAGAATACAGAGAAGAAGAAAAATAGAACAGATAGTACAAAGGCACAGCTTATTTCATTAGAAATCTCTTCCAGCTGGCCCTTTATGAGAGAGTTAGAATAGAAAGAGTTGCAGATAGAGTGCGTAGAAAGAAAAGAAGCTATAACTAAAATAAAATAATCACGAACTTAACCTAAATATGTATATATAAAATATATATCAATATATAATATATGTATACAAATATATAAATACACTAAATACTATAAGCATCTATGATGACAAGGAAAGATAGTGTTCCTTCAACTTACGTTTGAATAATGCAACAGTCTGGCAGCTCCTCAGCTCAGGCGGCAACTTATTCCACAGCCGTACAGCATGCACGGTGAAGCAGTAGGAGTAGAAATCTGAAAATTTTATTATTTTCAGGCAAACTAGTAACAATAAAAGGCACAGTTATACGAGTAGGAAGTGTTGGACTCATCTGCACATCTATGGCATTTGAATGTTCTAGCTGCCATAATCTTCAAGCTGTTATACAACCTCAGGGTGTATTTACTGGTACATAGTCATTACTTACTTTCACAAGAAATAATATATTCCCATCTAAAACTTGTTTTAATGGATGGATGTTTTGGTATATAGCCAGTAGCCTTGATTTTCATGAATACTCCATTCTGATTACAGCTCCTACAACCTGTCAGAGTTGCCATGGAGGGTCCAAGTTTGAACCTTTGCAGTCATCTCCTTTCACAAACACAACAGACTGGCAAGTTGCAAAAATACAGGAAATTCAGTCACAAGTGAGTTTTATTTCAACGTTCTTGCAGCATGTTTCAAAAACTTTGGAGTATAAAACCTCCTTGGGAGCACTACCTACCCAACATGCTAATACATGTTCGTTTGTTAAATAAGGTCCTTTTGTAACCTTTCAGAGCCTCTCTGGAACTATACCAAGAAGTGTTGAAATAGAATTGCAAGGTGATCTAGTTGGCACTGCTTGCCCTGGAGATGTATTGTCTGTCACTGGTATAGTACAGGTAATAACAAAACAATATTGCTAAGAGCAAAGATGTTAATCAACCCATTAGTGGAATTCATAGAAATCATTCCTTCTTTATAGGTTCGCGGTGAAAGCAAAGGTGGCGAAGATGGAAAACGAGCAGCAAGGCTTCTCCAACTGTATATTGAAGCTGTTTCAATTCACAGCCACAGGAATCTGAGTAATCCAACATTATCATTTACACTGAAAGATTATTACGCCATTCAGGTACATCATATTGAAAATGTAAGTTCATTAAGCAATTGAAAAGTACCTCCATTTCTCTTGCTATTTCAGGAAATACATGGATCAGACGATGTGTTCAGACTTCTTGTCCATTCCCTGTGTCCTACAATATTTGGTCACGAGGCAGTGAAAGCGGGGCTCATACTTGGTCTTATAGGAGGCACTGAACATGACAATGGTCCTAGGTCCAACCCTCATGTGTTGGTTGTGGGTGACCCTGGGCTTGGGAAGTCACAACTGCTTCAAGCTGCTGCTCATGCTGCACCAAGAGGTGACTAGATCTTTAAAAAAATAAAATAGATGGTAGTATCAGGGTAAGTTGTAGTATTAATTTTAAACCTACTTTTTCAGGTGTTTATGTGTGTGGTGCTTCTGCATCAGCGGGTGGTCTCACAGTAGCGTTGGGGCGGGAAGCGGGCGGAGATTTCGCGCTCGAGGCAGGCGCATTGGTTTTAGCTGATAAGGGCGTATGCTGCATAGATGAGCTTGATAAGGTAACATTGCTGTCAGCTGTGATTGTGGCAATTTTGGGACAGGCACTAAGTCCATGCCTATTAGCCAGGTCAAAATAGACATTTGAAATAACAAAAATTCCCAGAAAGCTGATTTTTGGTGGAGAGCTAGATTTGATCATTATAAATAAAATACTAAAAGTCCCCATCGATCCCATGTGTGCGTCAAAAGTTATTCGAGGTTAAATGTCAAAATTTTAGGTTTTTTGACTTTTTTTCGAAAACGGTAAGTTTTATCAAAAAAGAACATCAGGCCAAAGTTGTAGATCTTAAAATTTTCTACACAAATGGCATCAACAGTTTTCTCCTAAATGTTACCATTCCTAAGATATCGCGATTCAAAGAGTTACACTACACATGATATGCACATATAAGCAACGTATATACGAGGGCTTTGAGTGTCAGACTCTTACTGACTAAAAACCGTCGTGTTCCGTCGTAAGCCTTTTATGTACCAGGGCCGCGGTAACTCTTTCGAAGAATCCCACAGCCCCGACAAGCCTTGGCCCTGCTGGGCCCCGCTGGGCCTGCTGACATGTCTCTGAGGAGCGCGTGGAACAACGCGCCGCCGACACGGGTTTTTTGTCTATTAACTAGACATGAGCGATGAGCCACCCGAACTCACCGCACAGAGACCCACGCCTACGGTGGCCGGGAGTCGTCTCGCGACACCCGGAGCCCTTGGTGTCTACCAGGTCCAGCGCGGCGGCCGGGATGAGAGGTGCGAACTCTTTGTCGTTCCGCCTCCTCCTTCTCGGACGCGAGAGGTCGCCGCCGCCTAAAGCCACGACCAGGACCCGACGGTGCTCTTCCCACACAGGGCACACCTGGACTGTGTGGTCCAACGTGCCCTTGGGGCTGTCCGCACAGTGGTGACACCCGGGCGCCTCCTCACCACCGATTCGATACAGATACAGAACAAACGTATCCGGTGAGCCGCCATGACTCCTCCCGAGCCACTCACTCCTCAAAGAGGGGACTTACAGCCACTATGGTAGCGTGCCCTAATTTACAACATCATGTGTAAAACAGAGATAAAGTTAGGAGTTAGGAGTTTACAGTTTAACTTTCAGTTGCATTGTATAATTTTGACAGCTTACTATTGTTAGGTAATAGACTGTTTGTGAAAATATTACTTTTTAAAAGAGTGTCTATGGAGTTTTTTGCCGGCTCTTCTCCATGAGACCAACTTTTTGTTTCATAGGAGCCTGCAAAGGCCTTTTTGAAATAAAAGAAATTTTGATTTAGAATTAGAATTTCAACGTGGGCACTCTAGCTTCAGTAACAAGCCACGTGAAGGTAGTTCAAAACCCGCCATGACCCAAGATAATATCGAGGCTAAGCGGCAGTTAATTCTCGCAGACCAACATGAAACATACCGTGACATAGACCTGTGGGCATAACGATTATTTTACATTCCCCAAAATTAAGCAAAGTCTTCGTGGTCAACGTTTCAGCACACCTGAAAAAGCTGTTGACTCACACAAATCGGCCATTTTGACTACCCCCACTTCAGAATGGAATAAATGTTTCAAGAACTGGTTTAAATGCATGCAAAAGTGCATTAAATGTCGCGGAGAATTCTTTGATAAACAATAAATGTTATTATAGTAAGTTCAACTCAGTCGTGCGCGCGGCCCTATGTGTGGGTAACCCTTGTACATATACAGTGACTTTGTGTGCGTGACAAGAGGTACAGTCGGGTACAAATACAGTTATTTAGGGGTTGTATACGGCTGTTTAAAGTACAGTTATTACGTAATTTAGTTTATTTATTTATAATGATTCTGTATCGCTACTTGAAAAATCAAATGATGAATTTTCGGATTCGCTACTTTCACCAATGTTAATTATAAATTCTGACTCCATGTCAAAATGTCTATAGTATTCTTCTTTTTTCTTTTGTACATGTCGACAAGTATTACCCAACATCCCTTCATCAATTTGACTTAAACGTTCATTTATGAGTTTCATTATTTCCGTCTTATTTTGGTCGACATTATGCGAAGCAATATAATTTTTTAAAATTCCCCACACATTTTGTTTCCATTATTATACTAAATTATAGGTCTTTTACATTCTTAGTCCACACATTTATTTATTGTCCGCGTACCCCGAGCTAGAAAATATGTAAGGAGTATTTAATTCATCTTAGATATTTCACTTCATTTATTTCTTAGATACTGTCAATGTCAATTTGAAAAGCCGTATGAGAAAATAATGATAAACTGTAAAATGTAATAATAAAAAGCTTTGAATGTTGTTTCATTTTTTTGAAACGCTACCTGACTCCTTAAAACATTTTCTCCGTGAAGAACTAGACATTTTCGTAAACGACTGTACCCATAACAAAAAGCGATGAGAACACGTCATGCTCGGACGACGTCACTGTCACACGAATGAAAGTTGTATATTTACAAGCCGACGCACACATAGGGCCGCGCGCAAATCTGAGTTGAACTATCTATAACCTATTAGATTGTCTACACTTATTTCAAACGACAAAACTTAAAAGGCAGCCCTCATATATACGTGGCTCATATGTGCGTATCATGTATAGTGTGACTCTTTGAAGCGCGATATCTCAGGAATGGTAACATTTAGGAAAAACTGTTAATGTCATTTTTGTAGAAAATTTTATAATCTAAAATTTTGGTCGGATGTATTTTTTTGATAAAACTTACAGTTTTCGAAAAAAACACAAAAAACCAAAAATTTTGACATTTGACCTCGAATAACTTTTGACGCACACATGGGATCGATGGGGACTTTTAGTATTTTATTTATAATGATCAAATCTAGCTCTCCACCAAAAATCAGCTTTCTGGGAATTTTTGTTATTTGACCACTACTTTTATGTCTATTTTGACCGGGCTATATGTCCAAAATAGACATGCTGACTTAAAAGAATTTAAAAAATAATTGAGTTAATTTTATAATAAAATTAAATATTGGACACATATTTTTTTTTAAATTTTTCCGCAAATCTTTCATTATTTTTGCCTAGTAAAGTCCAAGTCTTCATTTTATTTGTATTTACTAGTTTGAATGCTAACGGATTTTATTTTTGCATCTGTAATGACGTGTTCCAGATGACGGCCCACCACAGCAGCCTGCTGGAGGCGATGGAGCAGCGGCGCGTGAGCGTGGCGAAGGGCGGCGTGGTGTGCAGCCTCGCCGCCCGCGCCACCGTGCTGGCCGCCGCCAACCCCGCCGCTGGCAGCTACAACAGGTACCTTGCCTCCACTCACGCTCTTTCTTACATGGGAATCGGCATGCCAGAGGATTTTACCACTGGTCCGCTTAGCTACTGCAGCATTCTGCCTACTAACAGGTCTCTAGAATGCTATACAAAATACAGTTTTATTGATGTCAATCGCGCGCGCAGTCAGCAGTAGCAGACCCGAATATTTAGTTTCAATATTAACATTATTATAAAATTAGTTAACCATCGGTCACCAAACAAGCCTCATAGTGTGTTTGCTCATACCATTAACCATTACCATTTTACCCAATATACAATATTTTTACCATACCAGTTTTTACTATTTGTTTGAGTTACGCCAAACAAATGCCATATAATATGTAGGTTTAAAAGTCTCTTGACAAAAGTTCAATCCTGTGCCATACAGTCCCAATGCACATAGGCTTATAAATGCTTGTAGACAGTCTACTGGCCCAATATAATTTAGCTCGGCGCTATTTTTCCATTGATCTCAAAGATAATCGAAATAGCAAGATCAAGCTACATAAAGAAACAAAATGTCTAAAATAGTGGTAGGTTTATATTTTTTATGAAAAATTAATTCTTTCTTTTTAGATCCAAGACTGTTGCGGAAAACCTGAAATTGAATTCGGCTCTCCTTTCCAGATTTGATTTAGTTTTTATTCTTTTGGACCAACCTGACGAGGTAATTCAAATTAATTATATAGGTACATTCTTAGTTTATTTTCAGGAACCAAACCAGTACCAAAGACTTATAATCGTCAAGACTTTTAAGTATCCTATTCTAATGAATTTTTATTATTTATTCCAGAAAATGGACGCCATGTTATCAGAGCATGTATTAGCGCTCCATACTGGCCAGAAAGGAAAACAATCAACCAAAACTAGTAATTTGAATGCTAGTATAAGTACAAGCCAAACCGCAAATGAAATTTCGCTCAGGTAATTTGTTGCACTAAATTACTTTTGTCAATCTACCTGCCGCATAACATTGATTTATGTTCCTAAATCAATTTTATGGGCATGAAACTAGATTTAACGCCAACGCCAAAATTCAATCTAAATGCAAATCAATTCAACGTAAAGATTATCAGCGTGTAATATCAAAGCACTATTATTGCATGTCTCATCCATATATGAGATCTATAATTCTACCAATCCTGTATATTATCTCTTTCAGTCAACGATTACGCCTGAAGCCTGGAGAAGTAATCGACCATTTACCTTTAGTTTTGCTTAGAAAATATATAGCTTACGCTAGAAGATATGTTCACCCAAAAATAAGCACGGAAGCAGCAAATGCATTACAAAACTTTTATTTAGAACTCAGACACAACCATCAGGGTGGATCTCACGACGGCACACCAATCACGACTCGACAACTTGAAGCTTGCATACGACTGACCCAAGTAACATTATACTACTAATATCAATACCTACTATCTTTTGTATTGTTTTAGCAAATTATTATAAAGTAACTAATGTTTTGTATTCAAGGCGAGAGCTCGCGTGGACTTGAGAGAAGAAGCTACGGTAAACGACGCAAACGATGTAATAAGTTTATTAAAACATAGCCTAATAGACACATTTAGTGATGAATTTGGGAACATACAGCTTTCTAGATCAATAAATGGCTCAGGTGTTAGTTCTAGAAATAAGGTAAATAAATGATTGGTGTGTGTTTGAGATAAACGTAAATTCTTAATGAAACTGCAATGACATGTCATTAACTTTTCAGCTTAAGAAGTTCCTAGATGCGTTGACGAGGCGATCGCATCAACTAGGAAAAGATATATTTACAAGGCAGGAGATGGTACAAATACATAAAGCTGCTGGTGTAGCCGGAGATCCTCATGATTTAATTGAAGCAATGCACATACATTCTTACTTATTGTTAAAAGGATCAAATACATATCAATTGATTGCATTATAAATAAATTGTTAGATTTTTGTTTTATCTTTATTTTTTACTTCCATATCAAAAATATAAGTCATTAACATGGGCATTTCAAACTGAACAACTAAATGTATAAGTCTGTATATATTAAATAAATAACAAATAAATGTGATGTTTTTCGAGACAATAGTCTATTTATAGCTATGCTATTGCAGATAAGCAGAATTGAAGTAGTCCTTGACTGTACACAAATTAAGATCGCCTATTAATATTCTTGTACTTCAGTTATTATGTAAGAGTATTATTTATTGTGATTATATGAAGATAATTAAAAATACTGGCCCTAATTGATAATACTGATTTCAGTCAAATTATAGTATGTATAAATATTATTAGAATACAGTCTTACTTTCTTTCTTTTTTACATCAGTTCTTGATGGAACATCATGTAAAGCAATAGCAACATGACAGCAACAATACAAAGACATGTAGACTATAAAACAATTGTAAAATGATGGCCACTTAAGCAGCTCAAAATATAGATTACCAACTTCACTTCCTGCAAATAAATAGAAATTTGATATAGCTGATAAGCCTAACAGTGGTGCACATAAGAATGCAGTGAATCTGACTTCCATTGCGTTTGTATGTAGTACATTAGCTCTGAACAGTTTGTATCTTTCACTCTGAGCTACAGCTTTACCAATATACTCAATTACAATGCCTACATAATTTAAAACTGACCATACAAATATATTCCACATGGTCCCATGCCACATAAATATGAACATGAATGTAATAAAAGATGAAATCAATTTGTAAGTAATCTTAGCAACTTTAAAACTATTAGACAAAGTGATGAAAACTGGTCTGTAGATGTACCTGGAAACAAAGTTAAAAAAAATAAGAGAAAATTGTTTGTGTATTAAATATAACTTCTTTGAATGTAAACTTACTTCAACAAAAACCTGTACAGGCCCACATCAAAGTATCTCCACATTTGTGAGTAAACATGGATTCTGAATATACACCTGGGTGTTGGTGGAGGGTCAATATTGTCTAGTCTTGAATATGCTGCAGTCGTTCCATAAGATATGACATATTTCATGTGAAACTCTAATCCCATCCACAACCCTCCCCCACAAAGTGCGAGCGATGGCAACTTATTTATAGCCTGAAATTAAATATACAGTTAGTAAAATTAAAGATATGAATAAATCATTTTATTAACAATAAAAAAATTCAAACCTCAATCTGACTCTGCATCGCAAAAAAGTAAACGTAGTGGAATGCAACTTCCAGTAAAATTGAATAAATTAGAAATCGAATCATATCCAAAATAAAACTTTTTAGCCTCATCTGCAAGCTTTTATTGCTGACATGGAAACTTCTTTCAAATTCTTCATAAAGTATTATTGGCCCAACAAATAATAAAGGCAGGTACAATACATAACTGAACATATCTATGAGATCTTTATATCTTGTGGTTTCAATTTCTTTTGATTCATTTTCAGCTTGCAAGCACTTTTCTCTTTTGTCTACATAATCAAGACAGAAACTAATGCATCTTAATTCAACCCATGCTATTGCATAAAGCATCACAAAAACTTCTTCGTCTTCCAAATTTTCGGTGTCCAGAAAGTGCCAAAAGAAATACTTATACTTTAATGAATTGTACCCAGCCAACAGAAAAATGCTTGTCAACCATATGCTGATCTTTTTCCCTCCAGAAAAAATAATAGCCAAAAATATTACAGGTTGGGCAAGAATTATTGCCAACTGCCTCACACCCATGTAATTTATTATAAAAATTATACTGGATAAAGTGTACCAATATTTTATTAAGGCGGCATTGGTTCTTCGAATGATTTCCGATACAAAAAATTGAATTAATAAATAGAACCATGAAGTCTGTATGAGGTACTTCCATGTACTCCACTCAACATCAGACTCATCTTTCTGCCTCGATATCAATCGCCAGCCTGGATTTAAGTCCCTTATTTCATACCTGAGTTCCGGATTACTGTCTATAATTTCTAAAATGAAACATCAAGACACAAATTAATGAAATGAATTATTATAATTATAAAAACGGTTTCGTTTCATCTTTTGGCCTTACCTGTCTGCGCGTGAAACAATTTAAACAAGGAATAGAAACATGCTAATATCCATAAACTGAAGTGGATACAATTTTCGATACTATTCACTTCGTTTTTCATTGTCCTTTAATGTCCAACCAGGCAACCAATTCAGCCTCAAGTAAATAAAAAAATCAAAACATGATTCAGAAACAAGCACTAACAATTTTACACCTTTCAAATTTGACGGCAAATAAGTTGAGTGAATGAAATTCATTCATTCAATGAATGAAATGAGGAGTAGAACTAGTGCTGGAGTGCTGCTCAGACATAGACGTAATACGTCTATGAGCCATGACATGGTCAGAAGACCATAAAAAATATGAACATGCACAGCCACAGATAAAAGATAACAATTTCCTTCTGATCGTCTAGATGACACCTAAGAAGTTTGTGTTTAAGATTGAGTTTGAAGCTCCCGGAAGAACTCGTCAAGACTGGATGGAATCCGCGGACCGACCGCGCTAAGCGTTGCTTAACATGATGATCGATCGATCCGCCCGGCTTTGCCTTAGCCATTTGCTTTTCATGTACCTATATAGAATATTTCAACTTAATAATATAAAAAAAAAATACAACGTGGTAGGTAACTGACTGATGTTTGGTCGATGCTTATTGCTAAGGTATAGTGGAATGCACTCTGGCTGCTCTGTACCTTGTTGTAATTTTCAATTATTTTACAATCTCTTCAATCATGAAAGTATGCATTGTTGGTTGAGTGTTTTTATAAGTCAACCATTACATGTGTTTCCCACGAACCAGTGCCTCTTTTGATATAATACCTAAATAAATAACATCCCTACCTATTACCCATATTAAAATAAAAGTTAAGTAAACATCTCAAACGTGAAAGCATGAATGACATCAGCTGTTATGAATAATGAATAAAAGTAATAAAAAATAAACTTTGTAATTGCAGTAGTAAGGTCGAAATTCGCGATAGATTGAATACTAGAAATTAGTGGTCCCACTCCAACCAGGCTTCTCGAGTGATATTGAGGCAGAATTGAACTGAATAATCTCAGCTCGGTAGTACGGTCAAGGCGTTCAGTGTACCCGTACCTACTGTGCTGTAACAGTATCAAAATAATATTAAAGTAGCATATTGGTACAAACACGGATGTTGTTTTGAGAACGTGTTTCTTTACATAAACAAAGAAAATATGGAAGAGTGTGTAACTAAAACTTTGTGTGCAATATTATTAGTCTTGCAAATTACTTCAGGTGAGATATTTTTCTACCTTAATCGCTTAACATTAATTTATTTAAAAATTCATTGAAACTAAGCCAAGTTAAGGAAAAAAAAGTACACATGCATTCATCTGCAACATGCCTTCGAGGCAGCAGCTAGCATATTGATACAAGTAATTTATATTGAGAACTACTTTTTTGTAGTAATTAAACCCTGTGCCTTTTATTAAATATAGAAGCTTTAACTAAAACCACAATGGGTAATTATGGTTTTTATGAGGAGTGGCCATAATTTAGTCATACCAACCGATGTACGTTCTACTGGATTTTCCCGCGAAATCCAAACCAAAAGCACAGAAACTTTGTTTATCGTCTGCTTTAATGTAATAAATAGGTACCTATATTATGTGAAGATAACTATTGTCGCTTGAGGTCAAATCCGCAAATGTTTAAGCTTAGAGCGCTACAGATAAGTGTAAGATGATTCGCATTACCTTCAATATAAGTAGGTACATCACTGTATTGTTATTGTAACGATCAATAGTAGGCGATTGTTGGAATGGTAAACATAATTTCAATTTAAAAACACTCGTTATTTCCCCCAATTTACAAAAGTGAGTAATCTTACGTAGTAAGTAACTATTAAGTAGTGTCCAAGTGTTCATAATTATGTTATCGTTATTTGCATTACGACGAATGTTTGGCTATGTTTTTTTGCTAATTTCAACCTTTGTTTTCACATTATTTATTTCAGGTTTAGAATATAATAAACAGCAAAGGCCTAATGCGAATATTGACTTTTTACTGCACGAAGGAGGTGTTCAAACGAATGGAAATAAACGAGATTATGTAGGAACACAGTCATATGGTAGTCAGACGCAAACATCCAGTAGCCAAAATGGAGGCAGTCCTAATTACGCATCGCAATTTCCAGCGCTGGGCCCTCCACCGTCACAATCACAGGGAACTGGGGTGACGAACATACATACTGGGCGAGAAGGCAATAGCCAATCATCTAACGGAAAAAGGGACTATGTTGCACCTAGTTTCCCAACAGTTAAGCCAACACAGCAAAATAACCAAAACACAGGTGGAAATAGCCACATGCAAATTTCTTCAAATAGTCAAAATGGTGGTGGATCTAATTTTGCCTCACAGTTCCCTTCACTCCGTCCTCCATCTTCGCCACAATCGCCTTCAACACAAACGCAATCATCTTCTGGTAAAAGGGACTATGTGGCACCTCAATTTCCAACCCTGAAGCCCACGCAACCAAATAACCAGCCCACTGGGGGAAAAGTCAAAGATCTAATAAATTTCTATAATAATAAAAATCCAAATCAAGGAACATTTAGTTACAGTTCAGCCGTACAAGGTAATAAAAATGGACCAACGTCTACTGCGACCTTGCCACCAACAAGATTCACACAGCCGTTGACTCAGTCGACGATGTTAACAGGTTCGGTTTACACACCAAAGCCAATGAGCTTCAGCTCAGTTGTGGCAGGCAACAGACCTAATTCTCCCACATTTACGACATCTAAACCACCAACGAGAATGCCTGGTTCTCCTACTACTCGTCCAGGGACCCCTGTTTTGCCGAGTTCTATAGTAAATAATAATAATAGAGGATCAGGAACAAACACAAACACTGTAACTGATGCTGAATTAGAAGCGCTAAGTGAAGAGTTGTTAAGGAAAGACACTAACAATGCCGCTAAATATATAACCGTTAACTACCAAGCAAAAACTACTTCGCATACAACAGAAGACAAGGCACCTTTACCGTAAGTATTCTCCAAGCAAAGAGATATACTTAATGCATTTATATTTTTGTGCTTAAACATCTTCAATGTAATGACTCAGACTTGAGTAGGTACCTACATATTTCGTCATACAAGCTAAAAAGCTAGTGCCTTGGAAATATTTTAGAAATTTGTAGGTAATTATTATTAACTTTATGTCACAGATTAATCACCATATCTCCTGAAGTGTGGGACCTTCCGACAATTCAAAAATTTGTTCCATTGTTGGACAATTACGAAAGGGACACATTGGTCAATGAATACGTAACACCTCAGGTAACAAACTTTTTATGAATAAACTAGGGTACTTAGGTAATCTATACTAATATTTTAAAGAGGAAAACTTTGTTTGTTTGTAATGGATAAACTCAAAAACTACTGGACCGATTTTAAATATTCTTTCACCATTAGAAAGCTATATTATCTGCGAGTAACATAGGCTATATTTTATCCCGGTGCGGGCAGTAGCTCCCACGGGACGCGGGTGAAACCGCGGGAAAACGGCTAGTTTCCTATAAAATAAATAGTTAACGTCTAATTTCTTTCCGAATCCTACGATTTGACTCATATTTTCTTCTTGTTCCTGGTGGAATTATGACGAGCTAAATAGCGTAGTAAAGGTCTTTCCGCCAGATTAGAACTCTCCTTCGACCCAAATAAATACAATAACATGGTCATAAACACTGACAATTGTTATTGAACTGTTGAACTCGACAAAGATAAATCACTTTATTTACAATATTTACTTAGGGGTATTCTCTTCAGAAACAAACTTCACGAAATTGCACAAAAGTTGGGTATTATAATAATCCTAAAAAAATCAACAAAACGATGATGTATGATGTGATGATAAAGATGTTTATTTTAGTGGAGGCTGTTTATCAGAGTATCAATATTTTTTTAGGAAGAATTTATTTATTGTATTTCTATGTTTTAACCTAAGGACGAGAGGAGAATCGCTGGATATAAGGGTTTGAGTTTGATAGATTAGGGTTTTCAAATACAAATCCTGAAAACTAAACTCGTGATTTGATAATATAATTGCGCTTCAGTTGAAATTGATGTAAATTATTATAACAGGAAAGAAACGAAGAAAACGCTTTTATGGATGCTGTGATGTCTACAACTGTTATGCGACATTTAATGACGTTCCTCAAAAATAAAGGTAAGGAATAAAACTTCAGTGGTGGATCTGTCTGTCGTAATTCTTTTATATTTTTATGTAATTCCATTATACTTCTCTATGTTCTAGCCCACTGTACCCCCTTATGTACATCACTAAAAACTCTCTTATACACTACCTATACAGGAATGAATTTTAAGCAGTGCGCAAAAAAAACTGGTGGTCCAGAATCGTTAACAGAACACATCTGCATCATCAGTAAAAAAAATATTTAATTCTTTTGTCCGCCCTAAAATCAGCAAAATATGGATACCAACTATTCTTACGCGCGCCGAGCGGAGCTCCGTCAGTAAACCGGTTTCGCGTTGCCGCCGTGCATACTGTGACGACTGTGACCGTACTATCGGTTACAAAATAAACATCTTTCGATATCAATAACTTTTCTTTTTTGTACTAAAACACTACAAAATAAAAATATACGTATCTATAAAACTTATTTAACTATAGGTTGACAAAGTTTGCGCACTGGATAAAATTCATTCCTGTATGTAGGTACTCTCACGATATAGTCCCTTATGTACTTAATTGATGTGATTGTATCTACCTATGTGAATTTTCAACTATATCGTTTGGATGTGCCTACAACGTGTTTTGAGAGTATCCGCCCCCGTTCGTATAAAACACGAATCCATATCTTAAACATGTACCTGACAATATGGTTACAGGTTACGTGACTCCAGACCCGAGGCAACAAAGAGACTTCCTTAAGCAGCTGTGGTTTAGTTTATATTCAAGAGGAAAAGGAAAAATAAGCAGCTCGGGCTTCGAACATATCTTTGTATCTGAACTCAAAAATGGAGATGTTTTAGGTAAAAAGAATATACATTAACATACATAATAAAAACATACATTTAGGTACCTAATAATTTCAAGAGTATGAACATATGTTTTCTACATGTCACAGGTTTACATAATTGGATTTATTTTGCAAAAGAAGAAGCAGCCAATAGAGCTAATTACCTGGGATATTTGAAATACTCAGAACTAAATGATGTAAGTCTAATTTCAATTTCAAACTATAGGTAGCATTACCACATACGTATGTATTTATGTACCTACCTCTGCGTGCAGCATTCTTTAATACACAAAAATCATGTATTTTCTCGAACATTCCATGATTTTTTTTACTAATAGACATTCATTACGATATACTAAGGTACATTCTACTTTAGTAAGTTACTGAAAACAATAATATTTAATTCTATTTCCAGAAAGGGACCGTCATGAAGTTCCATTTTAACCAACAAGGTGTCGACAAGCCTGTAAGCACTATCTTCATTGGTACTTCGCCAGAGCTGGAGATGGCACTTTACACCCTCTGCTTTGTAACACGCGCTGACAACGACTGCAAACTTAAGTTGGGAACCAGAGACGTTAACATTATCACACATACTTTCCGTTACCGCAGTAAAAATTTAATAGGAAGCGCTTTCCCACAAATATAGAACATCTTTAACAATTATGATGTTCTAGTTTAAAAAGATTGCATTTTGTTGTAACTCCTCGCAAGATTTTTGTGTGATTTTCAGGAAGGCTTGCAAAATACTCTATTACCTCACAAAATTTTGTTTCTTTAGACATTACTTAAACATATTTTTTTATTAGATAAATAAAATAAGTTTATTTAAATTGTCTTTCAATTCACCAAAAAAAGACCTGGGGCCCGATTCTCCTAAGTTAATAATGACAAAATCGAATAGAAATCGAATCGCAATATGATCGCAATAGCAGTTTTAACCAAATCGGGCATTCTGCTACTAATAAAAGACCAATCGTATTCGATTGACATTTGATTGGTGTGCGATTGGTCTGCTATTTTGGTGATTTTGGTCTATACGGTAGTTTGCTGTACAATCATTTTGCAATCTTAAATCATTTGCAGACAAAATGATTCATTATTGAATGACAGAAAAGGATAAAAACGTTTATTTCAGAGAAAAAATAGCGGAATGCCACATACGCTTCAATCGTAATCGAGTCGGGATTGGATCTCAGTCGAACCGAGTCGAACGTGAATCGTATGACGCTTAAGTAAAATTAGGAGAATCGGGGCCCTGGTGGCTATGTAACAACCGCAAGGATCGACCGCTCATAAGGTTAATTAAGCGATGCTTGGCATGCTCGGTCCGTGGATGAAAGACCAGTTTGTCATAACGAGGTTCAAAAAAACCAGAAGTGACCACTAGTTTTACAAAGGGGGCAAGAGGTCGGTTGGCCGGGTAACTGAGTTGAGGTAGTGAGATATTTGGTGAGACACTGTTACCTATTTATTTGTATTCTATAATAAAATTGCAACATTAAACAATAACGAAATTGCCCCCAAAAATCAGTTAATAAAGGATAATTCATTACACTATGCAATTTAATTAAACGTCTAAAGAGTGCCTTACAATGATAGGTGACTCCAGAAAAGAGCGGCAATTTAAAAATAAAACTCTCAAAAGGACAATGCTCAAAAAAAACCCAAGCCCGGCGCAAACGAAAAGTAACTCAAATTATAGGTAATAATAAGTAATGAAATACTGCATAGGAGGCATCATCGAAATCAATGGCTAAATGTATGAAATTGCTATTTGATTTTTTAAAGGGGTAACATGAGCAGCTGGGGCTTATAGTTTAATTAAAGTGCTATCTGAAACAACAAACAAGTAATATGGCAAGTAGTTAATAAGCTTCTCCAAAAAGATAAATCAATACCGAAATACAGGCTGCAGCGCCCACGTCATCGCGTCATGAGCGTTTTACATTACTTAGGGTGGGCTAGACATGAGGAACAGTTCGCGCATCCCGCAACATTTTTGGATCTCGTCGTGTTAGAAATAAAGAATCGATGACTTTTAAGCGTTATTAGATATTAAAATGAAAAGTGCATTCATATCCTGTTTTAGTTCTATCATCCTATTATTTTGTAAAAGTAGGTAGAATAGTGGAGAAGTTGCTATAAAAAAAAAAAAAAAAAAAAAAAAAAAAAAAAAAAAAATTTTTATTTCTCACCACAAGGATACAAGTAATAAGCTAGTATAGTAACACATAATTTCACATTATATTATAGTGGTTCATATGCCACAAACGTTACACCCTATCCCCTGAACTAGGTATAGCCTGTATCTCAGGAGATAGTTTGTTCAGTACAAGTCTCAATCATAATTGATTAACTTTTGTGTGTCACTGCTCAGATCATGTCATTGCTTTATTGATTTACGATGAGAGAAATTATTATTATTTTCTATTTTTATACAAAATTTAAAAAAATAATGCATGCAGAAGTAGTGTTTGGTATGTGATGTGTGAGGTGTGTTGGTGTAATTGTGAAGATATATATATAGTACATGTGTGGTGTAATATGTATGTGTATGATTGTATGATGATGATGTGTATGATTATATGGTAAAGGTAAGCAAGTTTTCAGTCTCTTGGTAATTTAGTTGTAATAGGTACTTTTTAACTAAATTTTTAGCTTCATGTGTGGTTAGATTTTGGATGTTACAGTTTTTGTTTATTCTATTGTAAAGTTTAGAACTCATGACATAGTAATGTCTTTCTGCGAAGGATGTTGTATGTGAAACTCTAGGACAAGGTGGGGGGTTCCTGCGTCTGTTGTTGTTGCACTGGAGTGGGGAAACTGTCCTGTGTCTTCTCTGAATAGATGCGAGCACATAAAGCTGCCTGATACTTAACAACTGACAGTCAGCATAAAGGTGTGTTGTTGGATATTTAAATGGCTTTCTAGTCATGACTTTGAGGACAGCTCTTTGAGCCCGCTCCAACTCAAGGAATCTGATTTTTGACGCTCCACCCCATACTGGGATGCAGTAATTGATAACAGATTGGCACAGTGATACATAGATTTTTTTGAGGAGCTCTGGCGATGCAGATTCTCTGAGGGTCTTAAATAGAAAAATCATTGTTCTCAGTCTGGCCATTACCTTGTTCAGTTGTTTGTCCCAGCGAAGATGTTCATCAATTTGAATACCCAGATATCTGACTACAGTAGCAGATGTTAGAGGTTGGCACTGACAGTTCTGTGACTTATCTGGACAAGAGTGTGCTATTATGTTAAATGAATTGGACGGTTTTTTATTTTTCCTTATCGTGAATGTTACATAGTAAGTCTTATTTAGATTTAGAGTTAGTAGGTTAGCATTCAACCAAGCCATCATTCCAGCAAGGCAATCCTCAGCCATCTCTTTAACAGATTCCCAACTAGGTCCATGTATCACAATCGCAGTGTCATCTGCGTACGTATACAGGGTTACTGGTAAGTAGACCGCATCCTTTCAGGAGGTGATAGTATAGGTCAATACGGACAAATTTGACCCTGGGATACACTGGGCAAAAGTTAACCCGTTTCAAGATAATCAAGTTTCAAGATCAGTCGTCTAGGTACACGTATAAATTTTCATTATTAGTCAAAAGTCTCGTTTTTGTGGATTTTTGTGTGTTTTTGGATAGAAGATGAATCATTACATAATAACAAACCATAAAACTGCACAAATCACAGAGGAAATTATAGCGAACAGCAATTACTTTTTTAGTAGATATTTTCTCAAAAATATTACTCTTCATTTTTTTGTGCAGAATACTTAAAAAACATCTACATTTATCTAGCTATCCAAACAGCCACAAAACACACAAAAATCTGCAAAAACAAGACTTTTAACTAGTAATAAAAATGTATACATGTACCTAGACGACTTGTAAAGAAAAGATCTTAAAATTCGATTATCTTGAAATGGGTTAACTTTTGCCCAGTGTATCCCAGGGTCAAATTTGTCCGTATTGACCTATACTATCACCTCCTGAAAGGATGCGGTCTACTTACCAGTAACCCTGTATATATTTGTATTTGGTGAGGAGATTTTACAGAGGTCATTTATATAAATTTTGAATAAGGTTGGACCCAATACACTCCCTTGAGGCACACCAAACGTTACAAGCTGTTCGTCGCTAAGGTAGGAACCGATTTGAACTTGCTGTGTCCTATTTGTTAAATAATCTTTGAATAATAGAAGAGGGTTTCCTCTGATACCTATAGTCTCTAGTTTAGATACAAGTATGGGAACAGAGACTGTGTCGAACGCTTTCGCCATGTCTAGAAAAATGCCTAAACATTTGTTTTTGTCGTCTAGTTTACTTGCAACGAACTGTGTTAGGTCCAGTACAGCATCTTCAGTGGATACACCACTTCGGAAGCCATACTGGTTATCGGCAATAATGTTGTATTTATTTAAAAATTCGTTAAGTCGGGTATTCAAAAGTTTTTCGAGTATTTTAGACAATGCTGATAATACTGATATAGGTCTGTAGTTGTCGACACAGTCTCTGTTTCCTCCCTTGTGAATTGGGTGGACGACTGCCTTTTTAAATGCCTGGGGAAATACTCCTGTTTTAATGGATTGATTGAGTATATGAGTTATGGGTCCTATCAGTGATTTTCTACAACACTTTAATAGATTGGATGATATTTTATCCCATCCCGTTGCGCAATTGCTACGTAACTGCAAGATTACAGATTCCACCTCACTTTCATTGGTTTCAAGGAGAACAAATGAGTTTACCGAGGGGGGAGATTCATTTTGTGATAGATCTGACCGTCTGTTTTGACTCTCAGAAATTATTTTATGTGCTAAGTCCTTGCCAATATTAGTAAAATATGAACATACCTGGCCAACAGCTGTAGCAGGATTGTTATGGATATTTAAGAGTTCTGTAGGCGATTTTTTATTTTGTTTTGTATGGGTTATGTAAGAAGAAAGAAAGAAAGAAAGAAAGAAAATACATTTAATTACGTAATTGAGGACGCATACATAAGTACCTACATAAACAATCAATATAATAAATAAAACAAAAAAGGGCTAAAATAGAAAGAAAACAAACATGAGGGGGTAGTATGCGTCACAACCACGCAATACGGCCCTCGCTCAGCATGATGCTGCGACCCCGTGCGAGACAAAGTCCCAGCGCTGATTTTCAGCGACAGCCGAAACTAACGTTATGGCGTCCAACGGGTGATTATGCGAATATGTGTTAAATAAATTGTGTTTAAATATATATTAAATAAATAGTGTTTCTTTGAAGAATATAATAGAATATAATTAGTTTACTCCATATGATCAAAATACATGTGGTCGCGCCATTAATTATCTATGCCTGTAAACCATAGAGGTCAGTGCTGTAACTTAAACATCTGTCAAAAACTATTTCAGCTACTGAAAATAAAAATGTATTTTTAATGGCGACCGACGCTTTCGTACTTTATTATAAGAGGGTAATATGCTTTACAAAATATTGTATAGTGTGTATGTATCATACGAGATAAGTATCTTGAGCAACGAGTGACTAAGTTTTATCTTATCCCAGTTTGGGATCGTGCGAGGTGTTATAAAATATGCTTTGTCATGACGGTGGGTGAGTAGAAGTTACACGTGGATTGCGAATAGTACGTAGTAAGCAGCATTCAACTTTAATTAAAAAACAACATTTTAGTTAAATTAGGGAATATAAAAAGTAAGGAATAATAATGATTTAATTAAATTTAGAATTAACATTAAAATCGTAATGAATTGATATCACAGGTACATAAAAATATATGAGGACATAACAAAGAACACAGATGAAGGATATTTGGAGCAATATGAGCCGACACAGCCCCTCCTCCAAGATTGCTCAACGATCAGGAGCCACGCTTCTGCTACAAGTGTGCCTCCAATGCATCCCACGCCTCAGGAAATCCCTACACCAGCGCATGTACGCCATGACCCCGTAGGTAAGTGACAATACAAACAGTTACCATGCGTATCAGCCAGTTTGTTCCCTTAATAAATGTTTTTTAAGTAGGTATTTGAATGGTAACTTTGATTTCAGGCGTCGCAATGGTGGAGGGATATCATTCCAACAGCGTGTGGCTGCAAACTTGAAACAACCTCGGAATGCTATGGTACGATGCATTGGTACCACCAGAGGGCATACCACGGACCGGAGACCATGATCTGAACGGATGGGTTTCCAGGTCAACTTGCTATATAGGTATTCTGGTTTTTTTGAATCAATAACTCCAAAAAGCAAATTGGCCAAGTGCAGCCTCCTCCTGGCTGCCATCTTTAATATATCCAGATTATTTATGTACGGAGTCACGTGGCTTCTTCGAGGAATGTTTGTGCAGAACCGAACACAGGCATTTTGAATACGCTGTATAACGTGTTCTGTCCTAGAAAGAAGGCATGGTCCATACACTATATCACAATAGTTTAGCCTAGATAGAATAAGACTGTCAACGAGTTGTTTGCGCAATGGGATGGACAGGTACTTTCGTATTCCATACAGAACCTTCAGTCTATAAAAACAGTTACGCAGAACATTATTGATATGGGCCTCAAACCTTAATTCGGGATCCATAGTTAAACCCAGATTGCATACTAGCTCAACTCTCTCAATGCTCTCGCCCATGACTGTCAACGCAGGATTAGTGGTCAAGATTGTACGCACTTGGTTCCTAGAACCCAGAACTATAAACTTCGATTTAAGGGGGTTAAGTACCAGAGAGTTCACTTCAGACCATTCAACCACTCTCTGCAAATCTTCGTTGATTTTCTGCACAGCCACAGATGTTTCATCAGCCTTGAAAGAGATGTACAATTGTATATCATCGGCGTACATATGGTAATTACAGTGAATGAATGACTTTGTGATATCTGCACTGTACAGTATGTACAACAGGGGCCCCAAAATCGAGCCTTGAGGAACGCCCCTCGACACGCGGAGGGGGGCGGATGACACCCTTGACCCATCTTCTGTGTGCAATTCCACTAACTGAGATCGATCGGAGAGGTAGCTTCTAAACCACTCAACTGCATCAGGGTCAAAGCCGTAGAAAGCCAATTTGGACAACAATAGAGTGGTGTTGATTGCGTCAAAAGCGCGGGAAAAATCTAGCAATGCCAGGATTGTACCCTCCCCCCTATCGCGCGCTTCAAGAATATTCCCTACAACATCAGCCAAAGCCGTTGCAGTACCCCTACCCTGTCTAAACCCTGATTGCAGATCTGGAAGAATTTTATTTACCTCCAGAAAATTTACTACTTGGGAGTAGACTACCCGTTCTAGAATCTTGGAGAGGCAAGGCAGAATACTGATAGGTCTCAAGTCCTTTGTACTGACTGGATTATTATTTTTGGATATAGGTCGGACGATAGCGCATCGCCATAGTTCAGGGAATGTACTCGTGGTAATAGAGCAGTTAATTATATCAGTAATGGCTTGCAAGGCATTAGGCAAAGCAAGGGATATCATATCAAGGCTGATACAGTCGATACCTTGTGCATTAGATCCCAGGCTCTTAATTATCTTAAGAACAGCCTCGGCGTTGGTCGTTGTAAGACTGAATGTGGCATCACCAAAGCTATGTGTCTCAAAGTAGGACTGCTGTGACACATTTAGATGACAGTTGCCCGGCACATCCAGGAACGCAGCATTAATTTCATCAGGGTTGTTGAAATGTCCTGGTAGTAATCTTTGCGTGTGATCTGGCAGCACATCAGACTTTAGGTTGCGCCATAACAGTTTAGGGTCCTTAATATGGTCATTGATGCTCTTTGTGAAATATGATTTCTTCTCGCTAGCCAGGGCCGTAATAGCTTGATGCTTGAGTTGAAGATAATATTGCTTATGTCCTGGTAACTTAGTTTTGCGAAACCGTGCCCTTGCCTCATCTCTCATCTTCGATATTAGCCTAACATTATCAGTTATCCACGGAGTGGGACGGGTTTTAAAGGTCATGCTTTTGAGAGGAGCATGGAGATCAAAAAGCTGATTCAAAAAGAAGTTAAATGTTTGCACCATATCATTAACATTACTCATGTCACCAACCGATGACCATGGTATATTCCCCAAATCCATTATGAAGTAGTCCTCCAGTATGTTTTTGAGCGGACGAAATACAACCGACCTGGGTTTGAACGTAGGCTTTTTAAAAATTGTCTCGCATGTGATAAACGAGTGATGGCCAAGCTCACTAATATGATTCACAATGACGTTACGAGTAGGAGCATCTGTGCAGACAACATCAATTAGCGAACTACTGTCTCCCACATAGTGTGTGGGTGTTTGCACTAGCTGTTGAATATTCAAGTGATTGAGAAACTCCGTAAGTTCTTTCGTTTTTGTGCTATCAACATCTAACATATTAACGTTAAAGTCTCCCAACAGAATCAGATGATCATAAGGTGCCAACCCACTAATGCTGTCAGTCAAGGCGTCCAGAAAAGTATGTAACTCTAGCCATGGTGGACGATAAGCAGTGCCAATAAGTAGTTTTTTTTTATTGACATTGAGGTTCAGCCAGAGCTGTTCCACATTGCTGTGCTCAGGATGAGGTCTGATGCGCGCAGTGATTCCATTTTTAAGGTAAAATGCGACCCCTCCGCCTCGCCCACCACGGACAGTCGTGGGACGCGGTATGTGTTTAAGTCTATACCCAGGCACACTAGGCGCGCGGCCATCCTCACCCTTGCGCAACCAAGTTTCGTTGATAGCCATTATATCCACGGAATAGTTGCCCATGGCTATCAGAAATTGATCTTGATTAGTCCCCAGTGAACCTGCGTTTAACAAACCAAACTTGATGTATTTAGCTGGAGTCATTTGCATTTGTTATGTACTGTAAATTTAATTATGTATATAGATTTTGTTTGTACTGTATATAGTTTTTTGTGTATAATGTATATAGCTATTGTATAAAATATATATAGTTTTTGTAGATATTGTTTGTGTATATAGCTTTGATATATAATGTGTATAGCTTCTATATATAATGTATATAATAATAATTTTTGTGAAATGTTAGTGTAAGATTTAACGTGTTTATATAATATAGTTATATAGATTTGAAACAATTTTGACTCACCATATAAGCAAAATATGATAACCCCCTGATAGAAAAGAGTGTGACGCATATTCCCCCACTCATGAATGCTAGACACACACAATGACAAAAATAATAAAAACAGACAGTAATCAAGTTGTTTCATTGACAGATCCAATAATCGCAGCAATGTCCTCGTCGGTGCGGATTCTTTGGGTGGAGTCACCCGGGCCCTTCCTAGCCAGTATGCGACCTCGCTTCGTCCAAACAAACCTCCAGCTGAAGAGGCTAGCAGCGTCTCGCGCCTTCCGAAACAACCGGCGATTAGTTTTAGTGAGGCGCTCGTTAAGGAAGAAACGCTGCGGCGGGCCAGACATGTCCAGGTCAGCAGTCGTCGCGCCCCGGCGCACGCGCGCACTCGCCAGCAGCTGGTCGCGCACATCGCGCCGCGCCAGGCGTACCACTATGGCGCGCGGCCGCGGCACCGCCGGACCGGCAGAGCTTGTGGCGTTGAGCTGCCTACCGCCCACCCGCTCCGCACTGACGATGTCACGTTCCTCCAGCGTGACCCCCAACTTGAGGCCTATTACCTTGGCAATGTGAACCGGGTTGTCAGCTGTGCTCTCGGGAATATTTGAGATTTCGATGTCATTACTGAGAAGGTCTTGATCCCTGTCGTTCAGTTCCCTCCTTAATTCTTCCACAATCCCCTCCACGGATGAATGTGTGGAAGGGGAGGTCTCCCGCCGCTGTTCCAGTGCATTAATTCTGGCCTCCAGGCCGTCAATACGGGTATTGCAGCTCTGCATGGATAATTTAAGATCCATCATCTCCTCCAGCATCTTGCTGCGGAACTCCAGAAGGTCAGCACGCATCGCCCTCAACTCCTCCACTAGAGTCAAGTCGGAGCCAGCTTGCGGCGCAGGAGGAACAGACGATAGACTCGCAGATTGTTGCCCGACGGTCTCAGGTAAAGGGCTGGAACAACTAACAGTCCTGGTGTTGGGTGAACTCGGCACCACGCTTGTATGTTCTACAGGGCTGGTGCTAGAACAGGGAGGGCTTTCCGCAAGACCTCTGACTGGAGTATCCGCCCTATTGTCCCTTAACAGGTTCTTCTTACACTCTGGGCAGCGCCAGCCTGCAGGGACAACGCCTTTTGCTACAACTCCTACGCACCCTCTGTGGTACGCCATTTTGCATTTACCACATTTAGCGCCCTCTGCCGGTACCATAAAGCGACCGCAACCGTGGCAATTGACACCAGGCATGATGGTAGGCAAATAGGTAACTTGCGTCTGAGGTGATTCGCCGTTCACACGCTAGATGGCGCTGTTAACTCGATGTCGATCGTTGACAGATAACGAGAATATCAGCCCTCTGTCTATGCCGTCGGTCTGTCAAATCGAGAGAGACGAGAATATCCGACACTTATTAAAAATAGAGGGTAGAACTCAATTACGCAAAGTCACTGTAAGTATTGTTTTGTATAGTTTAGAACCTTAAGCACTGTTTTTATTAACCACTTTAATATATGTCACTGTATGTTTCACTGTGTTCACTATAAATAAAGTCACTGAGCCGAAACAAGTGTTTATTATTTTTTAAGAATTAAAAGTATGGACACAGATCTACACCGATAGACGTCACAACTGTCAGTTGTGACGTAGTCTCTGATTACGTTCCATAAGGCTTTAGGATTGTTGCCAGCTCGACGAATTTCAGATTTTTCGTATTCTGTTTTTAGTCTCCGGAGAAGGCGATTGCAAAAATTGCGATATCTTGTATACGTTATCTTTAAAATTAAATTATCAGGAGTCTTGGCTGTCTTTTTATGAAGTCTGTCTCTGTTTGCAATGCAGCGCAATAGCCCTGGCGTTATCCACGGCTTAATATTTCTTTTTCTTCTAGAGATGTTAACTATTTTTGTATGTTTTATTATTACCGATGTTAAGAATGAGATAAACTTATCAGTGGTCACATTGGCATCTTGTGATTGCAGAATATCAGAAAAATCTGAGGTTTCGAGCTCTTTTTTAATGGCTTCATAATCTACTTTATTCACAATGTTGTTTGGTTTTTGTTTTGAGTTAAGTTTTTCTATGGACAGCAAGATCGGTATATGGTCAGTGATGTAAGTTTCAACTAGTATGGATGTGGCTGGAAGTGTAGATTTTAGGAAAATGTGATCTAAGCAATTACCAAGCCTAGTTGGAGAGGTGTGAGTTGGTAACAGCCCATATGTTGCATTTAATATTAGATACTCATTGCTTCGTTCATCTTCATTGTCAGATTTTATATCTATGTTAATATCTCCTATTAGGGCAACACTACCATACCCCGTTAGGTTTTCATATACATTATTTAGACTATCCAAGAAATTTTCAAAATTTTGCCTATGCCTGTAGGATGGCGATCGGTAAATAGTAATAAGTGCCAGTTTGTTTTCTATACAACAGATAAGACAGTTAGCGTTGGTAAACACGGGCTCATTAATAGTACAATTCAGTTTTTCATCAGTGTATATGATTATGCCATCGTTTTGATTAGAAGTGTTTTTGGTATAGTGAGAAGTGTAGCCATCCAAGATAGGTATTTTGCTGACTTTACTCAGCCAGCATTCTGTAAGAACGATAATGTGAATGTTAGTTTTTATTGTAGATAACAGTATTGTTAAATCGTCGTAGTGTTTATTTATGCTTCTTATATTTAAGTGCAATATTTGTATAGATTTGTTATGTTGTGGTAGATAGATATTACATTGTTCCGGAGTACATTTAATTGATTTTGCTCGTGAGATCGATTCGAGGTCTTCGTTTAGCTTAATTATATCAGTCATTATTGAATAGCAAATACACAAAAGAAAGTTCCCATACAAGTCTGTGTACTTATACTCATGCTGATACCTTTATTCCGTAGTTTGAGTGATGTCAAGTGTATTAAATGTGTGAAATAGTGTGTAAGTTGTATGTGTGATATTTGTATAAACATATGGATTGATATTAAGAAACATGCATGCAAAAACAGAGGATTACCAGAAAAACATGTTATGTTTAGCAAGTATGTAGATAAACATGTCATTATGTTGCTCTTAAACCACAACTGTATCTGTTTGCTGTTCCTTTTACTAATACATTATGTTACCTCTAAAATCTTGAGTAGCAATGTACCGCAGATGTTAAAATTCGAATAGCAATTTCACGCATATAGCCACTGATTTCGATAATGCCCCCTATGTAATATTTAATTACTTATTTTTACCTATATTTTGAGTTACATTTCTTTTGCGCCGGGCCTGGGTTTTTTTCTCATACTTCATGAGCATTGTCCTTTGTTCTATAAGTATTTATATAGAAAAAAATAACTTTACATTGATGGATTTCAATCGATGGCACTGAAAAAGAGTAAACTCTGTATTTCGTCTGTAAAATGCTCAGACGGTGTTATAATTATATTCCTTGGATGGAAGACTGTTTTTCTATGGTCTGGAATAAAAAAAAATATAATAGGTGTCACGGATTTTATTTTAAAACTGGATTGATACCTTTGTAACAATAATT
The DNA here is from genome assembly GCF_022581195.2 of Helicoverpa zea. NCBI lineage: Eukaryota > Metazoa > Arthropoda > Insecta > Lepidoptera > Noctuidae > Helicoverpa > Helicoverpa zea. The sequence continues at coordinate 10,254,371 of NC_061452.1, read as the reverse complement.
TCAAAAGAGTGGGTCTTTTTACTTGCTACGTTGCTCCTGACATGATTTTTAAATAGATGGTTCCATTATTTTATTTATTAATCATTTCTACAATTAAAATTAGAAACTATTCTAGTAACAAAATCTAAAACTAAAAGGCGTCTAAAGATGGTTCCAGATAGCTTACAATTCCCAGGTTGAAATGGTTTGTGTCAGTATTGTCATTCGTCAGTTGTTTGTCACTGTCAGTATAAAAATCAGGCACTGAAGGGTAGTGTGCGTGATGTTTATTCGAATAATTATGCAACGATTTTAAATTAATAATAAAACCTGAGAATCAACTAATCTATTTTTGTAATATTAATGCGTAAAACACTAGATCCATGTGTATTGGCTTTGTTTTAAGTGATACGTTATACGTTGTATTTTATAAAAATGACATCGTTGATGAGTTTACGTAGTAATTTAACACTTGGAATACGAAAATGGAAAAGCAGTATAACACAACTACCGAAAAAAAGTCCAGAAAATGGGTTATGCAGGAGTTTTTCAACACGCGAGTTATTAAAAGAGGCATATTGTCGTACGAAGTTAAAATTTAAATGTAAGTATAAAAGTATATTATGATTCGCGAATTTCGTGTAACTGCATGGTTTAGGCGCTAATAAAATATTATTTTTCAGCAAAAAAATTACCTCAAGATGTAAATCCAAGAGGCGTATTTGCCTGCAATGAGCTGGATCTTTCTGAAGTCAAAGTGTATGGTTTTGACTATGATTATACTCTGGCACATTATAAACCGAGTCTGGAGCATCTGCTCTATAATCTCGGCAGAGAAATACTATTAGAAAAGTATAAGGTTGGTGTTTGTGTATGTATATTTAAACATGTGTTGTTAATTCCCAGCGCAAAATGTTCAATACATTTGCTTTGAACAATACTGCAAACTCAAAGCTTATATTGTGGACTCTCTGTTATTGTTAACTTACTTATCTATTCTTGGTAAATATCATAAATTATAACTTGAAAAAGTGTTAATGATAAAATTTCGTTTACAGTATCCTCCAGAAATATTACAGTTGGAATACAAACCTAATTTTGCTGTAAGAGGTTTACATTATGATATAGAGAAAGGCCTCCTTTTGAAACTGGACTCCTTTTTACAAATACAATTTGGGGCTGTGTACCGAGGGCTCTCGCAGGTGTCTTCTGAGGAAGTGCTTAAGTTATACAGGAACAGAATCATACCCATCGCATATGTTGAGGGAGATACTAGAGCTCATAAAGTATGTACTAATTATATTCCATCTATATCTATACTAATATTATAAAGATGTAAAATTTGTATTTTTGTTTGTTTGTTTGTAGTCCAATTTAAAACATTATTTCACCATTAGAAAGCTACATTATCTATCTGCTATTTGGCTAATTGTTATCCCAGTATAAGCGGTAGTTCCCACTTCCCACAGGACAAGGGCGAAATTGTGGAAAAATGGCTAGTACTAATATGCTTGGTTCACTTTGAGAAACAGCCAGTAATATTTTCTATATCAAAAACAGACTTATATTACCCTTGTGTTCTTAGCGCTAAGGTTGAAACTACTGTTATCAATAGAACACAGATTTGTAGAGTAGATAGCAGTCAGTAATCACTGGCACTTGTAAGCAATCATTCATTTGTGCTCCCCTTTGCAATGTTGACACAAGGACCACATATGTAAAGATACTCATGTATTTACATACCAATGTATGTTTTATGTATTGAGGTTTGTCAAGCTATAAACACCCTTTCTGTGACAATTCATAATATGAAGACGATGAAGTAAAAAGTTTTATTGTTATCATTGCAATAAATGTTATTACATATTTTTTTATTCTATCTCATAAAATATTGAATTCTTTGAAATAGATGCAATTTTTCACTTATTATGAGAATCTTTAGATTTATATATCCTCGTGTTACAAAGCCTTTCACAGTTACCTGTAAAATATAACATTTGAATAGTTTACACTAACATAAATATCCTTTATTTCCAGCCGAATAGAGCTAAGATGGTGCATTTAGCAGATTTATTTTCAGTTCCTGAAATGGGTTTACTGTGTAACGTAGCCGAGTATTTTATCAAAAATCACATTGACTATCATCCTGAAATTTTGTTCTTAGATGTCAAGGTAAATTACATAAATACTATAAAATTTACATCTAACCGATTTTTAAAAATTAAAAAAATCAAAGGGTTTAATATTGAACCTATTTATTCTAGAACTCGGTGCAAAGCTGCCATCCTATAATGCACAAGATAGTTGCTCAAAATGTTAAGGAGTATATAAGGCCCAATGCAGACCTGAGGAAATACTTTCAAATGCTGCAGGATAATGATAAGAAGCTCTTCCTTGTCACAAATAGTCCCTATCATTTTGTGTGAGTAAAATACACCTTATGTTTCAGTTTACTTCTGTAACATTTCATAGACATAACAGATTGATCTTATGATAGTTAACACATGGCAGTTGATAGTTACATGTACATAGGATATATGATTACATCTATCTTCTAAGTCATATGACCTAGTAAACTACAATGTAGAACGTAAGACACATGTTGTCCTATTAATTTGCACAATGGGAGACTAATAGTGTGTATGTATATGTATATATATGCGTGTGTAGCTGTATACTTCGTCCGTAAATAAATCGTTATTGATTTGTTTACAAAAGATGTGCAAAAAAATAACAGACATCAATATTATTCTCAATATTCATTTATGTGGGGTTTGCAATGATTTTTTTATTATTTTTTATTCAGTAATGCAGGCATGGAGATGTTGGTAGGCCATGATTGGCGAGATTATTTCGACGTAGTGATCGTGAACGCGAATAAACCCAAGTTCTTCACGGAGGTGTCGCGGCCCATCCGAGTGTTTGACAAAAACGCCAATACACACATTTGGGAAAAAGTCACATCATTAGAAAAGGGAATCATTTATTATGAGGTCAGTTGGCAACATGGTTCATAGCGCTCTAAAGCTAGTGGACTTGGTCTATCGTAAACAGAGCGGATTTTCCGCTTGATTGCACGGGGGCTGAAAATCCGCTTAGGTATATGAAACGGTCTTAAATAAATAAGCGACGTTTCATATGGAAATGATATTCATTGATAAAGCTTATTAAAAAAATCGTACGCCATTTATCAGCCTAATTATGAAGGCTAATTAAAATCTTAGTCAACGACGCGAAAGCACTAATTCAAGGCCACGTAATAACATTACAGGGTACGGTGAAGCAGCTACAAGACCTGACGGGCTGGTACGGGCACCAGGTGCTGTACTTCGGCGACCATCCGTACAGCGACCTCGCTGATGTCACGCTCGAGCATGGCTGGCGTACTGGCGCTATCATTAACGAGTTGACGGTAAGATCAAGCATACTTTGACCTTTTTTTTTTGGTGGGAAATCTTCAGATGTATCAGGACCGCAATCAATCCAGCAGCCCCAGCAGGCATGCTTTGTCCTGTATTAAACAAGGTCCTCCCCCATAGGATAATTTTGAAATGAAAATGTTTCTATATAGCTGTAAGTCTTCCATATTGAATTGAATAAATAAAATAAATTTACCCCGATACTCAGGGCAGGTTGCTGCTATTGGCTCTATTCAGCCAGATGGTTCTGGTTTTTAAAGTCAAGATTTTTTTTTTGTATTTTCTAAAGTCCCAAAAGTCCAAATCTGGGCAAAAATCTTCCCCAAAATTTCCCATCGTTTTCTATGGAAATATTGATATGGAATAAAAATTTGTTTACTCCATGATTCTATCGTTTAAACATGATTTGACGTTAAAGCTTTGCAATGTCCTCTGTATGTCGTAGTATTATTAGTCTAAGATTAAAGTTAGTGCCAGAAAACTGAAAATGCTTACCTATTTCGGTTTCATACTTGGCAACTATTCAGCAAAGTTTTAAAAGAATTTCTACTAGCCAGCGAGCACGAGTATGTTTTGTGTTCCAAACGATTTGGTACTTCGATTTTCATTACTATAAATTTCTGATAACTTTAACGGTTGGCGCACTATTCGACACTATTCGACTTTGAAAAATCGACGATGTCGTCTTTGTAATAGAATCTAAAATCACTTAATACATTTTTCCATTGACAGCACGAAATCAACACCTTGAACACACAGTCGTTCAAGGAGAACGCGAACTGGCTGCAGATGCTGACGCAGCTCATTGAAGATCATCAGGACTACAAGGACCCTGAAGCTTTGGAGGTCGTCACCGAGTGGATGGCCGAAAGGGACTACCTCAGGTTGGTTAACATTTATGTAACTTGATATGGTTCTAGCTTTCAGGGACTTGGGTAAGTAATAAATGTTCCTGAAGTGATAAATGCTTTTGCCATTTGCAATACTGAAAAATTGCCGTTATAAAATCTTTGTTTATATGTATAACGGATATATTTGGAAAAGGGATTTGTGCATATTTACTTTTTAATAAATTTAACCATTTTTTTCAGAGGATAAATAATGTTTACTAGGACTAATTATAAGCTAATCCAAATTACTGTAAGTGCTAATTGGCTGTAAATAACGCTCTGTTGTGTTTTGTTTTCATGCTTCCATTGTAGGAGTTGTTGTATCAATTGCAGGAATGAAATAAAGGCAGTGTTTAACCCACAATTCGGTAGCGTGTTCCGTACATACCACAACCCGACTTACTTCTCGCGGCGTCTGTTCCGCTTCGCCGACATCTACACGTCCAACATCTCCAACCTGATGAACTACTCGCTCACGCACACCTTCTACCCGCGCCGCGGCGTCATGCCGCACGAGTATGGCTCTTATTTCGTCTGAGTTAAGTGTCATTGTTATCTAGCTAATGTAATCACTTCGAATAAGATTAATTTTATTTATGAATTAGTTTCGTAGCAATGTCACCTGTCACGTTTGCTGCGATCTAGGAATCTGTAAGAATAAGATACCTGAATAGTTAAGCAAGAATACTTTGAAATATGAACCGATTGTCATACGATATGAATTATAAATGTATTATCAGTGGTTTTAGATATTTTCATGATGTTTGTAAATATTTTTAGTTTATTGTTTTAGCAATTTAGTATAAATATACAATGTAAGACTAATATATCTACACTGTGGATATACTGCAAATCATCCAACGGTATTCTAGTCAGAAGTATTTAATATAAGTCTTACAATAAGTTCATTTTATTTATTTTCTTACTATATACATATCTTTACTGTCAATTGGTCAGCTAAAACATAGGAAAATGTAGTGGGTGAATTTCAATTAAATATAAGTGAAGTGCAGATTAAGGCCTCGTCGTCTCAGCGAACCCATGTATGTCGACCAGGGGCCCGATTCTCCTAAGTTAATAATGTCAAAATCGAATAGAAATCGAATCGCAATATGATCGTAATAGCAGTTTTAACCATATGGGGCATTCTGCTACTAATAAAAGACCAATCGTATTCGATTGACATTTTATTGGTGTGCGATTGGTCTGCTATTTGGGTGATTTTGTCTATACGGTAGTTTGCTGTACAATCATTTTGCAATCGTAAATCATTTGCAGACAAAATTATTCATTATTGAATGACAGAAAAGGATAAAAAAGTTTATTCCAAAGAAAAAATAGCGGAATGCGACATACGCTTCAATCGTAATCGAGTCGAGATTGGATCTCAGTCGAATCGAGTCGAACGTGAATCGTATGTTGCTTAAGTAAAGTTAGGAGAATCGGGCCCCAGTGACGACGCGGCTTTAGTCTGCAAGCAATTGCATACAACATTGAAGTATTTAAAGCTAACTTTTAGTATTCTTTAAAGAGGTATTACGGGTTCATTTTGATTTTATCGTGGTTTATTTAAAACTTTTGCTATTAATTTGACAATTGTCGGTACATCTATCATTATATACCTATATTATATATTCAACCAGACTTTATAATGCTGGTAAACTGTAATCGCAATAGGTCAAAGTTATACATTATTATCTCTACAAAGAATCTTATTTTTATTAAGCATTTTGAAAGGTGTTTTAACGAGTGATTGAAATGATTGCATTAAAAATCGGCGACTTAGCTTGTACCGGGATTTTAATATTTTATGTATATAAGATTGGTTTTTGTTAATATTGTTTGCAGTGATTTATAAGACATATTTTACAAAAATATTTTTGTTGCTGTTTTTATATAGGACTTTATTGTTGCTCGTATTGGTTGAGTAAGTGTAATATAAATATGCAGGTCTTGCTATAACTCATATAGTAGGTAAACGTAATTATACATACTACCCTTAGAATGTTTAATGCTCGAGTATTACGACTTACCAATATAACCGAAGACTAGTGGCTAGTGTGTTTCACCTGTGCCATGTTGAGACAATAACATAACTGGATGCACGTCTTGTCGTCTTTCATAGTTATGATCTGTAGTAAACCGTGTTTAGATAAAATTAATTACGTATCAACTATGAATATTTTGTCTAATCGTCAGTGTTTAAGAGAAATGTTGCAATAAAAAAATATTTACACTGAATTGGTTTTATTATTTTATCATACATTATCTCGTCTTAAAATGGGATGTTGCGAGATTTCACATTTAACAACATGTTTATCAAGGGGCAAGACCCGCGGATCGGGGCCTGATAACTCGCTTGTTCTAGCGTTATCTTTGTTCTAAAGTTTATAAATACATAACTCGTGTAATTATCGTTATCAAGACTATTGAGAGAGCTTAAATTTGCCTAGAGAAGCAGTGTGAGTGTCTTAAAATATTGTTCATAAATAATAATAATTACAAAGAAGCTTAGTATCTTAGTAGAAGGGGTATGCAGTGTCGATGAGGAGTACATTTTCTGACTTTAAGGTTTTGGTCTGTATGGAGAAGTTGATGTTGTTGTATCGCAGCCGGCAGGGCCTGTCGGGCCGTGCCATGAAGCACATGGTGTACAGAGCTACCTCCAGCTCGGGAGACGTGCCCACGAACATGGTTACCTCGGGCGCGTCCTTAGTCTCACTCAGGATTGAGTGCTGCTTCAAGATCATTCCTTTCTGTAAAACATAAGCATTTGGGTTTAATTAGCTGACCTATATTTATCCGATTGGTGATCTTCTGCCAACGTTCACGTATTTATTATCGGCTGTTGTGCAGTCAAAACTTAATATGACCCTTAGATAACTCTAGGCGATTGGGTTTGTATACCTACAATTGGCAACTGGCGAGCAATTACTCTCTCGGCCCACATTGACCCGTTTCAATTCTGAAGTAAATATTTTATCGATCTTTGAATTTCATTTACGTGCTACGAAACTTTCCTTCTTACTACAATCATTTTTAATTCTTGTCGATGTCTCCTTAACAAGATTAAACTTGAACGAGCTTAGTTGCACCTGATCCCATTTAAGCCCAAGATAGGTATTTAAATAAGAATATATTTTACATAATTATCACAGAACGCTAACTTACCCCGGACAGATCTAGTTTATCCAAGTAGCCCAAGTAATTGGCTTTGCGATCTTGTTCGCGCTTAGCGAAGAACAACCAGCTGTGGAGGCCTGTAAGTAAATATAGTCAATTAGCTATGGTTAGCAATTCATGTTCAACAGTGTACATTAGGAGTCAATATAGTTGGCATAGTTAAGCTAATTTTAACCAACACACCTCTGTCGTCATGAGTAGGTAGGTACTCTTTCCGGGAAAACGAAAAGATTTTCGCCAACAATCGAAAATGTGAGTTACAAGATTTTTTAAAAAGTTCTAAAGATGTTGACTGGTCCTTGAATTGCATCAAAGACCATACCTAATTTTAATCGACCAAGAGGATCACTCCTGAACAAAGTCGTCGCCTCAGCTAGGGGCTGCATACTCACCGCATTGGACATGCGTGCTAGTTAGCAACAAAGTTCTCATTCCTAGTTACAAGATACTGACCGAGCACGTCGTTGGACTTGAGCTCAGCCATGAAGATGTTCTCGAAGGCGCAGCTGCACTTGCACAGCCCCGTCCAGTGCCGCGCGTACTTCGTGAACCAGATCTTCTTCAGCAGCTCCACTTGCTCGTTGTACTCGTTCATTTGGGTAAGTCCTGGTAGAAAATATAGCTAAGATAGACGACCTTACAATTCTTAAGAAAGAGGAACAGGTATGTGTACAAGGTGGGTGCCTTACAATTCTAAGGATGCATCACACGGTGCATGTAGTTGGAGCAAGTTAACATGCGTAAGTGACAAGAGCACGCGGGTATTTTGCTTTGGTACATGCGCGAGTCGCTGGACGTTTGTAAAATGCATGTAACTGTACTTGCACCGTGTAGACCAAAGACTATAAAACCACTTGATTGCGCATACAGTGCCCCGACGCTCGCCAAACATTAGAGATTTAGCTCTTATAAGGCTACGATCCTAGTAAAAAGATTTAGTTGTGACCAAGTCTATGACCTGCGTACACGCTAAATTATTGTGGATTTTATTAAGTAAAAAAGTTTAAAGATGCCCACATGCGCGGTGAAATGGTGCGAGAAACAATCCAGGACATCTAGTTACAAAAATGATGGCATTAGTTTTCATCGGTAAATATTAATACTAAAAGGACAATGGGCGATTCCGGTCCAAATGTCCACCACGAACGAGACCTATATGGCTAGATAGCCCGTTAAATATAGAACATTTTTTGTTATGAAAGTTAAAAAAAATAAAATGCCAGAAAAAAGTTATAGCAAAATAAAATAAAACATTTTATAGATTTTTTTAATTTCATTTTTTCAATTACTTTTCGTGATGTTCGATTTTCGTACTTTCTGTAACTTCTGACAAAATAGAATTGTTCATTATCAGAGAGAAGACACCACCAGTTACATAGAACTTTCTTAGATCCAGGCACCGCTGAGTATATTCAAGCCTCAATTGGTTAGTGATTCGTACATCCATCGGGCAAAAAAATATGAGCTGTTTATATGCAAATGTGTCTTGCTCATCTTAGTTTTAGATAAAGTGCGGAAATGGAAGTGGAATAAAATAAAAAATAATAATGATAACATACAAAAACTACCGAAAATTAAGAATACATTTTTGGCTATAACTTTTTTTTGGCATTGTTTTTTTTTTCACTTTCTTAGTAAAAGTTACTCTAAATTAAGTGGACTATTTGATTATATAGGTCTCGTTCGTGGTGGACATTTGGACCAAACTTCATACATTCTTGCCCAATCTCCTTTGGTTTTGATTTAATTATATTACGAAAATACCACAGGGGTCTATTTAAATTGGTGGTTGGTGAACCGCGCTTACGCTCGTTGATGTCTTTTGGGAAAGTCCCTTTCTTTCATTAAGAAATTCTAATACGTCCATCTCTTTCTTGCCCTTTGTATTCCTATCGAAGAAATTTGGGCTGTTACCTTAAAGGATGAAGTGGATATCGATAACAGTACATTTACATTAATAAAAAAATATGTTTTATTTTGGCCAATGAGTTAATTAACTGTTCATAGCGACGTTACAGACGGCTGTTCCTGGTGCCTCCACAAGTTACTTTTAATGTAATCGAAAAAATATATTTTCATTTTAGATTTCCGAAGATTCCAGAAATAAAAGGGAAGTGGATAGATACTATCAATAGGGAAAATTGGTTTCCAACAAAGTACAGCGTTGTTTGCTCAAAGCACTTCACCCCCGACTGTTTAAAATATTTAAAACAATTCCGACGTTTATTTCGTTCAGCGATTCCAAAAATGAATACAAAATTAATACATTTTATGAATCAATAATTTTCTTGTACATAGTTCTTTTTTGTAATAGACAGATTTTTATTAAATATTCTTATAAGATTTTTATTGAGTATTTATTGTTACGAAGAAATACATTTTATCGATATTTTTAAATTGAAAGAGAGCCATCCCTTGCTGGGTGTACTCGTGCAACTCGACCTTGAACTGACCAATAGTAGCCGCGGATTATGCCGCGTCCCCCGGCCCGCAGTGGTGAGTCGTGTTCTTAGAAGAAATTGGCGAGTGCGCTCTCTAGTGGTTATTTACTTTATGATTTTAAACAATCTGCCTATGAGATATAACATAGAACAAGTACTTAAGCAATTATTGTGTTATTGAATAAGTACCAAAGCTCTTTAACCTGCGTTCTAAGTAGCTATTAAATATCGCTTAAAGAACAAAACGTAGGAAATATGGAATATTTTTTGCAGAAACAATCATAATAACTTTAGGCAAGGGCGGATCCAGCTTCGGCACCAGGAGGGGGTCACACAGTCGTGGTCAAGTCGCAAAAAATATTATATTGTAGCGTATAGATCTGTTAATATTAAAAGTAGTAGTATAAATACAATAAGCGCGATCGTAGCGAGCTCGAAATTTTTACGAATGTGAAAAAAAGTGTTTTCATGTAGAAAATGGCCCGAGCAGAGTGAGCGCAATTTCTCGTATTTATACTGTGTTAAACAAAAAAGCGCGAGCGAAGCGAGCGCGAAAATTTTTGTTCAGGTCGAGGACTAAGGTTAAAAAAGTGTTTTTATGTAGGAAATGGTCCGAGCTGAGCGAACGCGATTTCTTGGACAGAATCACAGACGTGAAATTGAAAAAATCATAGACGTGAAATTGAAAAAAGCGCGAGCGAAGCGAGCGCGAAAATTTTTTTTTCAGTTCGAGGACTAAAAGTAGATGAAAACGCTTTCTTGCTGTATAACAAATAGACACCACAAATACAAGAAAGTGCGATCATAGCAAGCGCGAGAATTTTTTCAGGTTGAAGACGTTTGAAAAGTATTGTGTACGTAGAAAAGGGCGCGTACGTTTTTTTTATTGCAGCAACAGTAAAACATTTTCTGTGAAAACTTCAATTGAAGGGCACAGGGGAAAATCATGGTTCATGAGATCAGGGCCGTCTCTAGCTCATGTAGCGCCTCGGTGCAATCATCACCCAAGCGCCACCTATGTATCTATTGAAAGATTTTGAGTAGTACATACAATATGTACTACTCAAAATCAAAAGGAATATAAATAAGAACGTTCGAACGAAAGTCACTTTTTTGGTAGGTAAAGGACTTATAAAAATGTTTCCGTATCATTGTAGGCTCAAACTGTTGGCCAGATTTAAGTTATGAAAGTCGAGACAGGACTACGTCATTGTAAAAATTAGCGCGAGCGAAGCGAGCGCGCAAATTTTTTAATTTTGGGACACAAAAAGTTCATAAGTTTTAAAAAGCGCTGTAAAGTAACAAGCAGTCGGAAGCGCAAACTGTTTTGTTTTTGAGGACTCCATTAATATTTTTTTTTGTTATATTTGACTTATGAATTTATCAAGGCAAGGTATATATGATATTGCGCGAGCGAAGCGAGCCCGAAATTTTTTGAGCCTACGACACAAAAGCACCTGATTAAATACATTGTAAAACAACAAGTAGCTGCGAGCGCAGCGAGCGCGAACTTTTTTAAATTATTTGTTTGAAGACTCACAAATCAGACTGGGAATTACGTACAAATAAAAAGGAACCGGGATTAGAGCGAGTGCCATTTGTGTTCGTTGATTCGGTGCGTCATTAAAAATAATAAATAATTAGAAATACAGTACAGACATAGTCATTTACTAGAATTTTTTCACTTAGTTGGAGGATGTTAAAAGTTAAAAATAATCGAAATGATCGATCCAACAAAGCGAAGGCGACTTTTTTGTCAGTATCATGATACAATGTGGAACTTCCTTATCGAACGGGTGTAATTTCGTCGAAATTTCCTGGTGGTGGGGCGTCCCACGGCGCCCCTGAGACCGAGGCGCCCGGGTTATTCGCACACCCTGCACCATAGGTTAAGACGGCCCTGCATGAGATACAGCATGTAATGTAGACAACCCGGACAGCGGATTCTTAGTAACAGGGTCCCGTTTCCTCCTTTTGGGTACGGATAAAGAATAAATAAAGAATAGAGAGCGAGCGTTGCGAGCACGAATTCTTCAGCAAAACTACTCTACCTGTAACTATGTAGGTATCTACCTATTCACTCGGAATAAAAATTATCTTATACTTATAACAAAAACTGAAAACATCGTGTTTAACCATTTCAATTATTGGTCCTCTTAGGTCCTGAACCTGGCCCAGGGGGGGGTCATGACCTTGTGACCTACCCCCTGGATCCGCCGTTGACTTTAGGAACCTATAGTCATATGTATATCTATACAAAATTGTTAAGAATATCATATAGGCGATCAGGATCAATAATATCTCTCATTCGATCGAGTGTTAGTCGGTTATGTACCTATTCCTAGTGTGAACGACTTCTACAAAATAGAATAAAACAGGTTTCCTTACCTTTGCTAACCAAAAAGTTCATCAGACTCCTAATTGGCCCGGTCGCAAGGATCGTGTTGATAAAAGTGACTTGTTCCGTTTCCTCCTGCAACATGACATCATCTACATTAGTTTACCTTGTCTGATGCAGGTGTGTAGCTGTTTATGTACGTCGGAATTATTCAATTGAGACGTACTTACTTAGATATAAAAGTATACTCACATTGGGCGTGACGAACTCTGGTCTTATCACGTTTTTGTGGTAATTGTCGAAGAGTGCAACAAAAGGTCTGATTGTTGGTCCACTCCACACGTTCTCAGGCACGCTCAGGAGGCTACAATGTTATCAATACTTTAGTTCATGTTTAATTGAATCTTTGTTATGTACCTACATATGTAGACTTAGGTGGTACCTTTTTCAAAATATAACGTTTTCAATATTTTAATTGCTTGGATCTCAGAATTTTACCTACTGTTCGGTCAAACACTTCGATCAAATGAAAATAACTTACTTTTGTGGCGCTTGGTCGTCCTTCGATAGAGGGCTGGTCTTGCCTTGCAGATTAACTTGGATGTACGGCAAAGCATTGTTGATATCCGCGTTAAACATTTCCTCACTCACACGCAGAATGTCTTCATCTGTGGTGGAGTCCTGCACCTGACGCAGCAGGTCCTCGTAGCTCTTCTTCTTGGCATAGTCCACGACGCCACCCACCACTGTGCCTATTTGCTGAAGGGTGTTCGTCGCTGTGTTCCCTTGCTGGCCGGTCACAGAGTTGCTGATCAAGTTGGGCAAAATGTTGTTGAAGATTTGGCCCGCGGCATGTGCCAAGTCGTCGGCGCGACATATCGCCACACAAACTAATAATACTAGTGCAATTTTCATTTTGGATAGGATATAATACGTTGTTCGTAGCGCGATCACGACGCACTAGTGATCTCCGAGCCCGCGCGAGCAGGCGATACTGCGCGACCTTTGGGTGATGTCATGCTCACGTACTGTAGATACAGATAGGTATGTTGTTGTGATTCTAAGTGCGGACAAGAAGTTTTTGCGACGTCGACGACGGTGATTGCCCTGAATGTGTAATATGAGATGCAGACTAATTCTGTCTTGGTAAACAGAATTGACCTCCACGGGTTTCCGTTATTGACACCTCAGGTCACGCAACCTGTATATTTGTGTACGCTACTCGCGTTGTTTTTATGTATGGATTTCCTAGGCGTGCTTTGCTATTATGAATACTTGTGCTAGGATACATTTTTAACGGTTGCAGTTGAAATTAGTCCTCTCAGCTGTTTAAATCAGCCATATGATGAATGTATTTTTCTCTATTACGCCCAATATGATTAATGAGCACAATGATTTCATCCTAGGTACCGGTACCTATTCATCAAGGTGACCAACAGTGACTAACAAAATGAGTAGCACTGCCTTAACAAGGGTATGTATGATGTGATGCAGTCACCACCTCTACAAACCACACTACATGGATGTATTGGATAGGTAATCCAACATTCGAAACTTTTCAATAGAAAAGTTCAACTCATTTTATTAAGTTATATGGAAAGCATTAGTTAAAATGCGTAATCTAAAAGCCCATCTTCAAATTATCTAAGAACGAGGTATCTATAGTTAATAAGCGTCCGTTTTCAAAGAAAAACCGAGGATATGGAAATAGGATGTAACAGTAGTATTTATATCCTAAGAATAAAAGAAAGTCATCAGAAAAGAGACATTATCAGAAGCGCATCGTTGCGGGCGAGCGCGCGTGCGCAATGCAAGAGTAGCGTGCTGCGCCCGCGCACTGCGGGAAAATCGTATCTTACTCTATGTTTAATGCATTAGGCTCTCGTCCGAGCTACGTTTCGATACTTGTACGGTGCTGTTAAACAACTGTACATACTACATAGCAACCGTTTAGAATGCTTCCAGTTCTGAGGATATGCGTTGATGATGCTCTAATGAACTTTTGTAAGACAAAGGTCGATTTTTAATACCTTGATACTTCTTGTATTTTGGGGCATAGGTAGGTATGGAAAAGTAGTTAAACTTATGATAGTCATTGATAATTTCCACTTTCAAAGTCTCAATAAGTTGAGGTTGTAGTGCGTAACAGCATGTTTATATTTATAGAGTCTATATCACCTTTTGTGACAATTGTTTGCCATTGTTTCCAGCCAATTTGCTAGAAAGTGTGTAAAATTAAAGTTACTGCATAACATAACTCCTTGATATAAGTATGATCTGATCAGTTTAGAATTATCTAATTTTGTTTGAAAATAAAAATTTCTTGTGCTTTACACCATTTTCTTTTTTAACAATTTTAAATTTTTTTGCAAGCCGCTTAACTATCGGTTTTTACACGACAAAAGGTAACATATATATAGTTTTGTTGTCCCAAATAGACGTTCCTATTTCATTGCAGTACAGAAGTGGTAGTTAGTTAATTGAAACAATAACATGACTGCTCACCTTGTTTGCATGTCCGGCTGTTGCGGTTTTTCTTATCGCCCCCACAGTTCCAACAATAATATTTACTAAAATATTTGCTCCTGGAATAGATTAACAATCGCATGGGTTCCCTCATTAATTTGTTTTGCAATGCTTAAAGTTAGATTAAGTGGAAAAAATCTTCGTATTATGTAGGTATTTATTGACTTGTAAACAAGCAATTATAGGATAAAGGGTAGGCATGAAACATTACGAAAATCTGACATCAATCATCTTCCATTGCTATGTTTTTGGTGGTAGGTACTTAGTTATTTTTTTGATTTTACAAACTGATTGTAATCAACAGTTTAACAGAAAAGGGTAGTACCTAAATTAAATTATTGGACGAAGAGGCGTTTCTGGACCTGCTTTAAGAGAGAGCTTTAAGAGAGTTTACTTAAAAAGATACTGGTCATAGGTACCTAGTCGTTTTCTTACGCACCATCATGTCTGCACAAGGAAACAGCGATCATGCATACTGACGAATTATTTTTTTTACTTGCGAGGTTACTGCCCAAGTTTACGCCAAGGTTGATCTGACTTCTTATACCTTTGATAGCGAATAATATATTATAACATAGGTATGTTCTTATATGAATTACCTAAAATCCTAATTGATGGCCACTACAGCATTGACTTGAAATAATTTCAACATGAAAGTATTCAAAATACATAATTAACTATAAATATTATAAATTCGTAGTACCTAATCTTTCCAAAATGATTGTTTATGAAAACATAAACATTCGTATACCGAGAACATGTTATCGATGAGGTCACGGTACACAGAGGTCGCTGACGTAGTGACGTGACCAGTTCGCTTGAAGTATATCAAGTTGGCCGTTTCGATCCTGCCATTGCCAATTGTCGATATCGACCAATCCGCGGAGCTGTTTAGCATCACTATTCACACTTCAGTGTTCATCAGCCCCGGAGCCGTCAGTACGCGAAGGCAACGAGTTTTGAACGCTAGTCAAATTGTGAGCAATATGAAGGCTGCCGCGCTGATTTTGTTGTCCGTCTTCTGTGCGATTGAATGTAAGTAAACCAATATTATATCAATAAGTTAGTAAACAAATTAATGTAAAAGACAGTCAGGGTTAAAGATATGTGTTTTACAATTGTTCTTAAAGCAAATTATTTTAATAAGCGTTGTTACGATCAGTTCAACTTATCGTTGTTTACCTACTAGTCTTACATTCCATTCGATGATTAGAACGTATTGATTTCAAAGTATCTCTACCTACGGAACCTACATTGTAATATTTTCTTTGTTTTCTTTAAAATAGGTAATTTTAAATTTCAGGTCGGAAGATCGTGCCGATAAACAAACATGCGAACATTGACTTTATCAACATGGAGAGTGGGGGGATGAGGCCGGCGGCGCCCGCTGTGCAGCCTCCCAAGCAACCGGTGCCTCAAGCTGTGCCTAGCCAGCCAGCACCGGCGCCCGTCGCACCCGCCCCTGCGAAACCCCAGACACCTGTGCCTGCTGCTAAGCCTGTCCCCGTACCCGTGCCTACGCCACCGAAGCCTGCACAACCCACTCCCGCTCAAATCAAGCCCGTCCCTGTCAACCCTCCACCTGCATCTAACCCGATAACCACCCCTGGACCCGGTAGCGTTAAATCACTCATCAACTTCTACGACAGCAGAGGCAATGCCAGTCCCATCCGGCCTTACAGCTATAGCCAAGCCGTCAAACAAGGTTAAAACAATATTTTTAAGTAATATTTTGTGCCATTCAGATGAATTTCATGCATATTGTTTTTAGAATTAAGAATGTGTTCTGTATGAATCATCTTATACAATTCAAATGGAATTGATTAAAACCAATGTAAACCTTTTTGTATTCATTTATCTACACCATTTTTTTACCTCTTTGTAAAGACTTATGACAATTATGCCGGGAGCATTGTTCTTAAGTAAAGGGCTACTAATATCTGAACAACAATTTTTAGGGATAAATTCAATGTAAATAAATAGAATGATAGAAAGGAAGGTACCTATTTCCTTATCTGCTGAAAAAAGTGATATTGTGAAATGAACATCATGTCTGACTGAACAACAATGACATTTGAGGTAAATTATATAACAGGTCGTGATTCACTTTCCTAGTTCACTGCATGACGAAAAGTCAACGAGAATAAATAGGTGGTGATTAAGAACTAGTTGTAGCTATAGGTGATTCTTATTAACAAAGTATATTTAAGTGTATAAAATATACATTTTCTCATTATTTATTAAGATACGCGCAAGCCATACATAAAACGACAATTGCAGACAGCAAAGAGATATCGGCTTAAACCCCACCTGCTGAATAAAAAGTGGAAAGAGAATATGTAATCTTGTAGTTAACCACAATTAGAAACGGAGTCAACGGCCGTCACATCAGCCGGATATATCTAGATGCGACATAAAAGGCGCATTAACAAGATATAAACAATCGCAGCAAAGCCTATTCCCGCCAGTGAAAGTGTTCGGCGGCGCGCGCGCAGAGCGGGGCCTGAGCGCCTGCGAGCATTGTCGCTCATTCATCGCCGCCGCAGCTCTCGTAATCTCACGATTTTCAAACACAAAACACTATTTTATAATAGCTGCAGCACAGCTTCATTAAAATATACTTCTAATCAATTAGCAATATGCCATGGTAATTGATCACATTTTTTTACCTATTAGGTACCATATACCATACGTAATCCTGATCCTTACAATATTAACGTAAAAAAACTGCCGCAAATTGTTATGAATGTACCAGTTGTCGTAGAATGTAAATAAGAATGTGCCAAGTGGCCTACTTTATAACTTTTACATTATGTACGACGACGGTAACCGCAGTGGCATTTACATAAAAGAAAAACAAGTGTAAATATTTTTTCAATTATTCCGGCTCTGCTTTGAATCAATATTTTCTATGCCAATATATTTTGTGGATGTTGATGGAGTAACCTCAGCGCAACGTGAGCAGAGCTTTCACAGAATAATATTTGCAATGTACGTCATACATAGTGCGAATATTTAAGTCATGATAAGAAAATTTTGAAGTTATATAAAGTCAAGTTATTTACAAATAAAAATATTCTATTCTATCCAACTTTTTTGGGTTGGGCCGATCAAAAAAAAAACGCCGATACATCTTGATGGCTTTTCTCGAGCTAAGTAACTAATTCTGTGTCTCGAAAATTACATGTCTTTTAACAATACAAAACGTAAAAGGCTGGTCAATCAACATTGATACTATTTAATAGCAACATCCCGGACCTAGCTGCGGATACGGCAAGCTGCACGAGTGCACAGATAGGGCTGCGGGCTGGTCACGAAATATGTGCCACTTTCACTGCGCGTGAATCAGCGGTTACGTCGACAGGATGCCTTATAGCTCTTACATGAGGCGTTCGCGACATATTGTGCAACCGCGTCCGCATTTTGAGCTTATAATAACAACAATGAGTCAACGCCCTTGCCAAAATTTTCGTAAAAGGACATATCCCAATTTTGGAATGCTAAAATGATGGTTTAGATGTTTATGACTATAATTTCTAACTTTCTTATTTCGTAATACATATTTCTAAATATAATTTTGATGAAAAATATTGGTGTTAGACAAGTTTTGTTTAATACGACGAAGAAATATCGATAAACTGAAAGTTTACTTATGTGATGCTATTACATTTAATTTCAACTAATTATGATAGAAGTAGTTCCTGGTCAAGTAATGTCCTAAGTCCTCTACAGCTAAGATCTGGTAACTTGCCAAATGTACAATAATTATCGTGAAAGCGTTAAAGATAGGCAGACGGATGAGATGACAGCTAGAAAGAGTTACTCTTGAACTTATAATAAATAAACTACCTAGATTTGAATTAATTTAATTACCGTAGGACGTCTTAGAACCTAACTCATTAGTGCAGCCTGTAACTAACCTAGAAAATAATTCACTTAGCGACGTATGTAGGATAGTGGCCAGCAGTTATTTTCTATCAAATAAAATTATTAACTTTGATCTGTTTATTACATTAGCCAACTTTCTACGGATAAGAGTTATTTTATGTGTATCAACTTTCTTATATTGTGGGGGGCAGGTGTAGCACACAATAAGTGGCGTTTGTACGCAGCTACTTACTTATAAATTAGGCATATTAGTTGTAACACAATGGGGTACTTACTCGGCTCCAAGTTCCCATCGTGTTGCTATGAACGTATTCACAGTCACAATAGTTAGGCGAGCCCAGGGCTGTCTCCTTCTTCACGTCTTCGCTCTAATCAAGAAAATGTTCAAACGGATACTGTATTTTATTTAGTATTTTTTTAAAATATTCATCTTACTGACAACTTAAACGTTCATCACGCTATTAGACTCAACTTGCTTTACAGCTGCATTTCCAGCGAGCATTCTTTCACGATTATCCTAGCTTCCGTTTGCAGAACGTACAGGAACCAAGGTATACTGTCATGTACCCGTGTAAAGGGAGATACATGATGGTGATTATTTTAAAGTATTTTTTGAATGTGGCAGTTTCATTAATCAACCCTAGACGAAGCCGCGCCTCACAATATACTTTGTCAAGTAATCTGCACACAATGACAAGAGAACATTTTGTGGTTCCATAAGTTTACACAATCAGACAGCCGGGCGAAAGTGCCATTACATTTTGTTTGTGAAATTGCAATATCACTATATTCAATAAATCCGATTATTAAAGATACAATAGCTAAATATAATAGATACCCAGTATATTTCGATATTACGGTATTTTAATATTTGTGTTTGCATTTGATAGTATAGAGAAAATCGCTTTCATTTAATAAATACACTACTCAGTCTTAGAAGAAAAACAAAATCATCGTCTGTATTGAGAAACCTGTGTAAGTCTGAATGATATGAAGATCACTCATACTCTCCTTTATTTATGAATCAAAACTTTACTGAAATTAAGTAGTAGGTGTAAGTATCACTGTTTTATTGCTGAACTTAGGTCTCTACGCACAATCACATTTTGCAACAAAATATCTGCGTAAAACACGAAGCTGCACTAGTCATGTTTTGTCCGGTTGTGGCAATAAATTGCGAATTTCCCGCATCCGCCAGACTCACTTTCGTCGAAGTCCTACGTCCGCGTTATGTTATGAAATAGTGACCGCCCCCATTCTGCGCGCGTCCGTATTACCGGCCATTGAACAACCTGCGCCTGCGTCTGCCCCATTCTAATGACCACATGACGTACGAGTTACAACTCCATATTTTTTCAAACAAAGGTCAATGGCGTATAATGTTACGTTACGTCGGTAAGTAATAATCCGTCTACAATCAATGATTTATAGTGTTTTGTATGTAATGCAAATGGTATTCTAACTATTTCTGTCAACTTTCCTTTTCTGAATGATACTAGGTTTGTCGATAATAACACAATAATTATGTCTAATTTATTGTATGACATAGTTGTTTGGACTGGATTAGAAAATCTGTTTATATGGCATGAGTCCTGTGAAGGTTTGAGCGTAATTAAAATTTACACTGTTTTAACTATGAAGATTATTTTGACAAGAGAATTGAAGTTTAACATGGTTTCCCATAATTGCTGCTACTACCGCTATCTGTTCTTAGTACGCATGTTATAATTACATGCTCAATATCTTCTTGTTGTTAATTAACTATTTAATAAGTAGGTAGACTATGGTACAATATATTTTCAAAGCCAGGTTTTCGTTGCATTATGTATTTTCTTGGGAATTAATTAGAAACTAAACCAACCATTAAAATAAGAAAAAATCTTACATAACTTTCTAAAATTCTTGCTCGTTCGGACATTAGTTGGTATGACGGAGCATTTAAATTTTCGTGAATGCAAGCGAATACTACGACATCTTTTTGAAAGCACAACGTATGACGTTAAAAACATTTCCAGCTCATTTCTACATAATCTGAAATAATGTTTAAAAATTAAAGCAAACTTTCACTTTTCGATCGATACATAACGTCGAGGCATTATTAAACATTGCAATAATATTGATAATGTTTTGTAGGTAAGCCTCTTATGTAAATCGGAACATCGGAACACTTGGCAGCTTAGAAGTGACTAATCCAACCCGAATTCAGATCGTGTTCCGTTTACAAGAAAGTTGTGACACGGCATTGTTATGCAAAGCGGATCTGTACATCAGATCTGCCAGCTGCAGGAACAACCAGCGCAATGCACTCGTTGCGAAACTTGGCAACTCACTGCCGATCCTCCTATCTCATGTATTTTTATAAACATGATCAGCAATGCTTTGGAGGTGCATCCGCATATAAAATCCTTCTATATTTCTTGACATTTAACGTCAATCTTTTATAACTACTACAATGAGCGCGCAAAATGACACTTATGCAGTTAACAGAGTTTCAAATCTTTCTTCAAAACTTTCTTCGCTCATCAATTGTATAAGTTAAGAGAATTTCCAATCATTGTTATGCTGGTTACGTATCCATTAAATCTTTCTAATTAGCGAAGAAAAAAAAACAATTATCACGTGGCTAAGAGTGGAATAGCAAATACGTGTAATAAGACAGTCACCGCGGTAATGGCAGGGCGGGAGCTGACAATTAGCCGAGATCATTCACCTGCGGCGCACATGTCGAGATGAAAACAGAAAGTAATACGAGCCGAATTCGTGCACCATACTAAGACAATGGGCAATTTATTCGATTTCACTCTTTCCGTAAATTTCATATTTGTGCGGGCGCAGCCGCCGCGGTGAGAGAGCGTGCTTAAATTATGACGGTTGACTCTGAATGGGCATTGCTTGTAGTCATACGCTCTAAAGATACCGACAATATACACATTTAATCACTAATCAATCAATAATAATAATTGCGATAATGGATCGTTTTTTACTATTGATTGATTTTCTCTGCCAGCCAGTCAAGATTACAAGAATATTATTCTTGCAGTCCAGGCAGAATATAACCCAACGAGGTGCTTTGAAAGTAACAAATGCATGGGAAAACTCACTATTACTAGCTGTAACATTGATCTTCAACATGAAATATATTTTAAACCAAATTTTCATTTGAATTAAATTACATAAAAGAGAACAATCGAATGAAATGAAAATTACATAAAAGACGTCGTTGTTGTAATAATCATTAGTGCGTGTAATTTCCACAAAAAATGTTGTTATGATATATTACGTAGGTAGGTAAATAGGAAGTAGGTAAATTGCGGAAAGTTTCTTAATTATTTTTAATTGGTTGCTCAATAAAGTTACAATATGTTGCTGGGATAAAACACAATATAATATACTTTGTGTTTAAAATGCTATTGTTTTTTTTTATATTATTATCTCTAAAAAGTTGCACTGATGTGTGATCACGTTATTGCTAGGCTGTTATTATAAGCGAGGACTTTTAATTGGCTCTCTATCGACTAAGACTTCCTTTTTTATTTTGTTTTTGTTTAGCTGTAAGTTCTCCATAGTGTACTAAATAAATAAATAAATAAAATAAATATAATCTGATTACTATTAAATAAAATATTTTATTCAGTGTTCAGTAATTCTTAAAGTGTGTAAAACATAAATTATACTATAAAAATGTTGAAATGCATATACACGAGCAATGCAAAACATTGATCAAAACAATCAACTTTAGTTCTAAAACAAACCTTGGTGTATAATAAAGTCAAATTGTATTGCGTTGAACTCTTTTGTTCGACGTTTTCGTTTTCAATTTATTTTCAGCTATCCGCTTTCTGTCGGGCTCTAAATTAACATTTATTTATTTCGGATTATATTTTCATTGGCTTTTGTCGTTAGTTATATAGTTTTTGCGTATTCATGTTGGGAAGTCGAGATTGCTACTGCTAAGCCGCACAGGTTCGGCTACTAGGTTCGATCTATCAGCGGGAAGAAGCTGCGGTTTTCGCATGGTATTCAGATGTGCTGCCGTTCTTACAATGAGCTGCACAGCTACACATAGTTTTATGCTATCAACCAGTGGGTATTGTGAGGTTTTACTGGGAGTCACTTGCATGGGCACTTCTATGTGCATTCGATTGAATGCGAATCCACATTACATCTTATCACCGCATTTTTTCATCTCAATTTCTTCAGTCGTAAAACTTAACTAAGTATTTAATTAATAAGATAATTAAGATGAAAATATTATATTGCTATTAATACGATTGAAAACTAATTTGATTGAACTGTTCACTGTCGAAGCAATTTCACAGCGCAGTTAGCTACAGTGGCCGTTACGAGACTATTGCGGTTTTAACCTCTGACATTGACATTGTATAATCGCCCGTAACTGAACACAAAATGTAAATATTGAGTAGACTTGGTACATATATATCCTCCGAGCCTTTCCCAACTATGTTGGGGTCGGCTTCCAGTCTAACCGGATGTAGCTGAGTACCAGTGCTTAACAAGGAGCGACTGCCCTATCTGACACCCTCAACCCAGTTACCCGGGCAACCCGATACCCCTTAGTTAGATTGGTGTCAGACTTGGTACATGACTTCGTAAATAATAAGTTAAAGAAATCGTTTCAGGAAATAAAATATAAAAGCTGATTACTGCTGTTCTAAGCTTTGTAGATCTTAACTATAGTTCTAAACTCCTAGTTATAAAATCATAATGTCTTTGAAAGTTCTATTAATTTTCATGAGCAATATATCACTGTATCAGTGAAAGATTTAATTTAATTTCTCGATGGAGTGATGTCTCGCCGAGCTGTGATTACAGAGCGAGCACTCAATGAAAATTACGTTAGTTGATCTTTCCAGTGAGATGTAATTTCAAAGCGTTTTACGCAATTTGATGAGTGATTCTGGGATTTTTATTTTTAGAAATTAATTCTAGAAAAGAAGGGATACTAGTACCTCCGGGTATTGATATTCAAATTGTCAAACCAAAATCCAAATACCAACAACTGACTCAAAACTAAACAAACCAATACCGCCAACAGACCCCAACAAGAAAGGAGCCATTTCGTAACATCAACACAGTCATAAGCCATTAAAACATCAACAGCCCCAACAATGACATCAATGGCGTCATCAAAGGATTTCAAAATTCGAACAGACGTCAGCTCCGGGATAGGTCGTTCTGCGCAGGCGCGGAACTTTCTCGCGTATAAAAGGGGCGGTTATGCCGGCGCCGCGACCAGTGCGAGCTCCGGAGCACGCGCGCGCGCACATCGCGTCGCGAACGAAAGTGAACAGACTGTGACAGTGATTGTGAACTCTGGAACAGTGATCGGTAGCTGCCTGTGTTATCCTGAAACTGTTTCTTCTATCCCGATCTACTTTTTGCGCTCACCTGAAAAGGTACAGGATACGTGTTTGTTGTGGGAAAGGATTATTTTGTGTTTGGAAATTGTGAGCAAGTGTGCAATGCAGTAACGTATATTATTTAAATTTGTACAGGATCGTGTGGATTTCCATTCAGGATTTTTTACCTTGGTGATGACTACTAGTATACAATGTACTCTGTAAAAGTTAAACCTACTGCAGTCCATCATATTACCTATTTGAATTAGCATTCGTTTCTAAATGCATTCGATCATCTTTCTCATGATTTTTATAACAAGATGAATAGTAAAATTATTTTATATATTTTCATAATATCATTTAATATTTTTAGAATATCATTTAAATTTAATAAAAGTTAAATTAAATCAAATAACTTAAATAATTCCGCAAGTTTTACACGCAAGGCTTTTGTGAGCGCACGCGCTTGCTACGCCGTAACGCTCACTGCTACGCCGTAACCGCGGGCCTACACTAACCAAATAATGCGTATTTTTTCTTATCTCTAACAACATTCAGTAGTAGAAAGTTGCATAATTTTCACTTTCACTTGTACTCGACGAAATTATCTCCTCGCATATCGCGAATATTTGAACATACTCAATTTGCATGTTTTGTGTTCAACGATTTTTCTGTACGCAGCTGGTGTTTTTTAAACTGATATTTACTCAAGGAAATTTAGTCTTTATTTTTGTGGCAATAAGAGCTAGGTGGTGGCGCGACATGTGGTGAAGCCGGCGGTGGAAAGTAGGCCACGCGTCACAGAGCTCGCATTTTATACTTCTCATGCCGGCAGGGGTTCCTCATTTACGTTTATACTAATATCTAAGTTAACCAACAACTATACGTCTCTATTGGTTGTTAATTTCTATGTGGAATTTAATGAGCACCTCATCCAAATGCAATTTACACGAGGCACGTTTTTATGGCTGGTTACAGGCGTAGTTGCTTAATGGAAACCTTTAAAGTATGGAAACGACTTCTTCCTGTTCCGGTCGAAGTTTTCGTCCCATGAGATTCCCTAAGCGTAAAAAACATAGAAACTTATTTAAGGTCTAATTAGGAATGCATTTTTTGAACCCATTTAACATAATAAACGATGCTATTTCAGTTTAGGTGTATAAGGAAACATCAATAAGACCACAAAATGCAGAAGGAACTAGTTGTATGAGAAAGATAGTATCAGAAGGGAAACATTATAATGTCGATTACATTAGACACGGTCACACGGATATGACTATATGATACATGTTAATGCTTTCGTTCTCTAGATTTCTTTTCGACGTTACAATAGTTAACGTTATCTATGCTGTGTTTATAGTTGCTTCGTCTGTAGTCATTAAGTCTGAAATGGCGGGCGCTTATCTGTAGACCAACTACTATTATTGGTAATGAGTTTGCTGCAATACAACCAATTGCCCTTACAGTTGAATTTGGTTAGCGGTTATAAGAGCAAGTTGTTGCATAAAGGCAAATGTATTGCTTCTTCATAGTGAATCAGCCATATAATATGCTTTAATATGGTGAGCATAAGGGGAATTAGCTTATTACATATATGGTAAATATATAATCATTGCAAAGCTTTACACCTTATCATTTGGCGCCCAAATGCAGTCTCACACATGGTCTTCATAAAACATATTTTTTTGGCTCTAATGACTTGTATAAAACAACATTTTGCTACTTGGGTATGTTCGTCTGTAGTCATTAAATCTGAAATGGCGCATTGCTTATCTGTAGCTTAACGGATGCGACTATGAATGTTCACGGTTATTACTGTAGTTGTTCAGGGCATTGCGAAATTCGTCCACACACAGTAGGACTTCCCATTCCATTGTTTGAATGCATCAAGATTTTGTAAGTGAGTGGTTTGCGTCACGGTACCTGCCATCTCCTGGGATTGTTGAGTGCGGGATTGTGAAACATGTGTCGCAAATATAGCCATTAGTCGGTAGCGCCTAAATGTTCTGAGATGACTGGTTTGATATTGCTTGTCTTATTTATTTGAGTTAGAAACTAATTTCACAAAAACACTGAAAAAATCAAATTGAATTTCATCATCTTTCAAGCTTTTTACTTGTTATTTTTACACAGTTACGTGATCTTAATGATTCTTAGCATTTCATAACATTTACCACATTAAGAGTCACTAAATGGAAACTCTTTATGCGTTGTCCGCGTGAATGAATGGAGCTTTCTTTGACGTGAGCTAAAAATAGCTATTTCGTGCAACTCGCGTCATGTTGCGTAACGTCCATAACTTTAAAAACTATCTACTTATACTTAATGCCATGCCATAATTAATTCGTCACGTCATTTTATTTTCACATTAGAAATTGTCGACCGGGAAAATGATGTGATGTTACAATTTAATTATGTATTTCATATTTATTTATCAGATACTTTCACTTTCATATAGGATTCACGTTAAAGAGATAATGTCCGAATGTAACGGAAACATCGGAGTGAAAGCGTTAATGAGCATGTCCAGTTTTAATTTCCGTCAAGACGACTTAAATCTCAAAAAAATAAACGAAATGAGATGCTCCGATGCGGAATGCTCTTATAAACATAAATATTAAAAACAATTTGCACGTTTGCACTTAAAAAGTTTTCATTCAATTTTAGTCGTATTTACCTTAACTTTCTATAAGGAGAGGCGTTAATTTTAATGTCAACATCATACAAAATTTTAAGTATTTATCTGACAGACATCATAAGATAACAGTTGCATTAAAATTTAAATATTTGCGGAAATTGATACACATTCGAGGACGACAAAATTAAGGATAAGAAAACATTAAACTACTTTTTACCCTATGATGTAATGATGACCATATCATGATTAACTCGTAATGTGGACATCATTAATTAAATCAAATTCACAATAGTAAGATGCGTGTGTAATTTACGCGGGCATAGATACGGCATGCATCTCGCTCGGCGCAGGCGCAAGCACTCGGGGCGAAAGCGAGTCAGTGTGTCAGCACCAAGGGGCACTCCTCGTCCGCCACCTGATCAATGTTTCAATAATACCCTTATTAATAACTGCCGCGTAATGCTGACCGACTTCTGATTCTATTGTTGATCTCGTGTTGAAAGTCGACGAGCGCCAACATGTTTTGGAACGCGACTTAATCGACATTCTTTATGTCTATCAGTAAATTGTTTCCCGGTAGATCGAAACTAAATAAATCCCGCGATACGGCTGCAATTAAACCTTAAATGTATTAATATAGTTTATCAGTAAATTGCTGACAATTTTAGGTCAAAAAACTAGAGCGGCGAGGAAGAGTAGAAGGGTGAGTTTATATCTGAGTGGCATAGGAAGCAGGTTAGTTAGCGCAAGGCCGGTTCTGCACTGTCACCCATAAACTGCTTGTAATTGCGCTTACGCACGGATTGGGAACGGTGACAAATATTGCACTTAGGGCTTTCTTTTAACCACCATTGAAGTGTTTACGAACTTTATGGACACTAATGAAATTCTTACATTGTTTCACTTGCGAACATTTTTATGAATTGTAACTTTTAAAATTAACCCAAAAATAATGACGTATTATTGTAACAATTTTCTTCTCTATTGATAGCATATTTCAGTTCCTTTCCTTGTATGAAAACATTAATCCTAATTCTCAAGTGATTGCCAATAAACACGGCCGTTGGTCGCGTTCATAATTAATGTTGTTCCGTTTTATGGTCGTGGCCCATGCTTAAGTAAACACGTCGGCTGTAACATGTCAAATAAAATTAACTCTCGGTGTGTGAATATGTTTATAGTAATAAATAACTTTTGACTAATGAAAGCTCTATACATTCACAAATAGGCTTTTTCGGTCAGTTAAAATATTTCCATTTTAGTAGAAAAATCCTGCCTGTAGGACAAATCTATACTAAGGAACTGAAAATAGTTGGGGTTTCGAAGGTTAACTGAGCTAACTACGATTAGGTACATACGAAAAACTTGTTTCTACATCTTTATAAGTTTATAAGTAGGAACCACTCGTATACCTACATATCTATAGACATCAGATTCTCAATTTATCAAATCTCTAACTTATCTCAATGAAAATGGGTTGTCATATCATGTCAGTCGATCGCGAACAGATATATTACTGAAAAAAACCTAGTGTTTGTAGTTTTGTGTGTTACGTAGGTCCGTCGTCTGCGCGAGAGCACGGTATTGTTCCACGAGGCACACATACAAGCGGAGCCGTTTTCTTTTGCCTGGGAAATGAGTCAACCCGCCTTGTTCTCGTTAACAGGGTCAAATTATTTATACGCCAACCATTTATTTGTTAACTAAGACTTTTATTTCGATAGCTATTTAGGTTAGCTAGATTCGTTAATGAGAAATATTTTAATGATTGACGTCCAAAGTGTGAATGTGTCTGTAAAAACTATTCTGAACTTCACAAATTGAGCTAGATTAACGTGGAATGGCCTATAACCTTTTATTTTATAGTTATGGGTAGACATTGAAAAATTAATCGCAGTGTTTGTTACGAATTGCAAAATTTTAACTGTCTTGGTTCTTGGAATGCTACAATAAAAAAGTGGCGAGTGGCAAAAATTCCAATATCGACTTTAATTTGTCGAAATTATAGCACCACTTGTGGGAAACAGTTATTAAGCTACTGAAACATCAAGCACTATTTTCAAACTATAATTGAATAAAAATTAATATTAATAGAAAGAAAGAGGAATATTACCTTTAAGCACCTAACATCCGCGATAAAGCGAGTTGACGTAATTTTTTTCTTTTTGTCGTATGATGAGACTCTCGAGGAATGCGGTTATGCGAACAGTGGTCAGCCACCAGCAGCTTTCCACTGATTGTTTTGATCGATCCGAGTGTCGCCCCGAGGCGCCGATTAAACGCTCGTTATACTACAGATACACCAACAGATATTCGCATTTAAAAAGCTATCCATTTTAAATTCGCAAGAGTAATTTGATGTGTAACATGAAACCATATAATTATGTTGCTACGCTTCTGTCTCAGATTCGATGCGAATAATTTAATTATCGATATTTGGATGTTTCGTAATAACAGCTTTAAATCATTAGAAAGCGCCAGCATGGCTCATTTATGGGCTAACAATGTAATGTATGTAATAATCAAGCAAAGTGACAAAGTGGCCCGTATGCGAGGAGTAACGAGAGTGGTGATAGTGCCCCTATCGCTCCCAATCCACGTGGCGGGCAGCGTGCGCCCACGCCGCCGCCGCGGGGAAATTCAACAGATTTCACTTTTGTTATGCACTTGTTTCAGTGATTAGGCGGGACACTTGAAAGTTTCCCCTTCACGTCTACTGTGACAGCTCCACTTGATAGTTGAAAGGAAAATACCTGTTTGATATATTTATATTTTATTTAGGGATAGTCATTTGTTGAATTTTAGTACCGAATAGGTGCCAAATAGTTTAGAGATTCAAACAACTGTTCTTGAAAAAGGCCCTGTACACACTTATGGTCATATGACCATATAATCCTCTAACTAAATTCGACCCATCTTGTAATTCTTTCTTATTATATTGTTTACTTTTTTCAGAATAACTAACGTTTTGGTTGTACAGGAAGTTTGCAATACATCTTGTTACAAATTATCTTGTAATATTTAATTGGTAGACGTACGTTACAAGATTCCTCACTATCCAAACAATCTTCACTACCTTTCTATTGTTGCAGTTTTAACGAGTATCAAACTTATTAAACAGAAACTGACAAACTAGTTCCGCTTTGTACTTTTAAATATTTTAATTTTCGAGTAGAAACTGAAAGTATTAATTAAACACATGCATGAATATGCGCGAGTAGAATGTTTGAAATTTATGAATTATTTAAACGTTAGATCGGAGAAAGTATATCAAATTATTGTGCTCCAATTATGACGTGAGATTTTGTGTCACGCCAAATGAGTTTGTTGGCGCGACGGCGGATGTGGTGGAGAGGTGACGGCTGCGCGGGCGCCACGCTGCTCCCAAGCAACACACTCTTATTGTGAACACGATAAAAACCATTTCGAAACCAAAACAAGTCATTCCAATTGAATAACTCCGTCCATTAAGGACCGTGGACAGCGACACTATAGATGTCAGACAGTAGTCAGATGCCACCACAATAACTCATTTCGCATGTCCATAATTAAATTGGACATTAATAAAGAGATTACAATCAGATTTAAACTAACATGACAGCTTTAAATCTGAATAGAAACGAGTTTATACACAGATATATTGGTGTAAAATTATTTTAAGAAGCATGTTAGTGTCGCAAGATTAAGATATTTTTGAGCTTGCTCGTGCGGATAAGTTCCTCTTTGAAATTATCTATGGCCGTTTTGCTATACATAAAAGGTGTCATGTGCAATCAAAAATAATACCTTTTGGATTACATTATTGCTCTTTGAAAATAAACTATTTCTTTAGTTATAATATCTCAAACTCCACTTATGCAAATTACGAAATTGGTTACGAGTTTAACTAAGTATCTAAGTAGGTTCTTCGTTGTTTTCTCTTAGACACAAGATTGCATCACCCAGTTTATCGAAAACAACATTAACATTTTCCGCCAACAACTACTCTGTTTTCTCAATTTAAAAAGTGAAATTTGGTATAATAGTAATTGCTACGTTGAGTCATGATTAATTTTCTTAATCTTACGTATCATAGTTAGCAAAGCTTATCGACTCTATTAATCTAATACATCTTCCGGTAATTATCTAAATAGAAAGGTACTTAACTATATTCGGCTGCACCTAAACGGGTACTGTCAATATTTCTTGTCGAATTACGAGTGTGGAACCAGTTGGTCGGTGTAAGGGCTTGCGGGACTGAACTAGTGCATTATTTATTACGCGGCGATTTCTCGCAGCCCGTCTAAAGATTTCACCACTTTCATCTTGTATTTACGAGTAGTTGCAGACCACATCCATCCCACGATCGCTCCACATGGGATTAGCCTAACTGTCGGTAATATCTGTAACATAGGTACGTGCCGCTGTATAAATATAGTAATGCTAGTGTATCAATTACATAGGCATCTTCTTAAAAAGGCTTCTCTTTAACATAATTCTTGGAAAGCGTGTTTCTCATCACTTCTGAAGAAGTTGTTCCTTATTTTTTTGTGAGTTAAGGTGATCGGTTGTTAATTATTATTTCAGTTATTAATGTTTTGAAAGTAGAGTTTTGGTGGTAAACTATCATTCAGGAAAATACGCGATTGCAATAATCGCGAATATCCGCAATTGTTTCTATCCTGAAATTATTCTTCAGTATTCCGACTTTTTTAAGTCTTACAAATATTTATTAGGATTCAGATGAAAAGCTTATTTAATATATCGTCATCGTAAAAACAGTGATATATCTAAAGCATAGTAAGAAATTGTCACATTTACTGACATAAAAAAAAAACACTAAAAATAACAAAACAACCAACTAATTAAAACCATCCATTGTTTAATTAGCTGCGACAAGTTACGATCCCTTTCAGCAAAGCGTTCGTGTGCCTTAGTTACATGCTTTCACTTTCGCGAAGTTCCGCCGGCGGGGTCCCGGCAGGAAGCTAAACTATCTTATTGTCTAACTAACTACCCACATTGTACAAGGACGATTTCACTGCGATACAATGCACGACACAGATAACTCACTTGGGTAATAGAATTATTATTGTCTGTTATGACATCGTAAAAGAACAATGGACGAGCGTAGTTAGAATGTAACCTATTACGTTGATTGGTCAAATATAGTTACCTACTTGTTTCCAAAATATAATTCCTAAGTAGGTGTATAATGTAACACATAATCATCACATAATACAATGGATTTGTGGTCGTTAAAGTTAGGTAAGATATCGGAGTGGACTAATTCACCGCCTTCCTGAAACTGAAAATTATTTAATTCAGCAGCAATAGACACTAAAGAACTTACAATTAACTTGCAACATAAAATTGCTTGCTAGAAGCGTAAGTTGTAGTTTTTAACCGACTTCAAAAAGGATGAGGTTCTCAACTTATTGAAATGTTTAAATTTTTGTAAAGTTTTTCATACTTTCCTAACGAGGAAAGTGTAGACAGTAGACGAAACCGTGACCAAAGGCAATGAATGTTGGCAATGACAGAGTATTGTTTTCAAGTTGAAGGAATGGTGTCACAATCAATATGGCTGGGTGATTAACCGATTAACAACCAATACTTATTGTCTATGTAATATTTATACCCTGATTAGAATTCAAGAACTATTCTTAACTGTACGTGTAAGTATAATTTGTATATTAACGGTGTTGTTTTTCTTTTGTTTTAGGCTTTCCTGACTTGAGTCACACTTGAATTTATGTCACCAAGATATTTCGGTAAGCATACATTTCTCTTCAATTCAGTTTCTAATCTTCCAACTTTTTATTAGAAATTCCGCAATGCTAGAAACTTAACAAAAAAGAGGATTAAATTAGAAAGAGAAAAATATTTAAATAACTTTTTCGAATTTCATCAATTTACGTAACAGTATTTTCAAATGTGATTTCATCTCGGTGTTACGCAAAGCTAATAATGAAGAGCAGAAAGTGATCCATAGTTTATGTTCACTCGATCATTTCACGCCGAAATATATCGACTTTCTCCATAAGTAATTACCTATGCAAGCATGAGGTACTCGAGAGCGGTTACATAACAACTGTAAGCATTTTGTGTACAACCGAAACGAGAGTGAAAGTGCATTAAGGACATATTGCCATTTTATTGAGCTCAATTTATTTAATTTTGACTTGCATTTAAATTGTTTGTCAAAATAATGTGCGTGATTAAATGAGTGTAGTAAAATACGGTTTTAGGGGATTACCAAAAGATAAAAAAGAACATAAACTGTCACAACGTCTCTCAGTCATTCGTGAGAATTTAATTATGCTCCATATATGTAGCTTAGCTTGCACTCTCGCCACAATCTAAGTTATAATTGTGGTATCCACACCCACACCTCAAAATTGTACCCTAATTATTGTCATTAAAAATAATTTTAGGTTCCAACTTCTAAAAATTTTATAACAATTTAAAAACTGAAATAGATGCACTTACGCCAGCTATTTCACAGTCGAATTTCTCACGGCGGAGAAAGCAATTGCCTTGGGCATTTTGATGATAGTTTACAAAGTAAATTGGAGTCATTGTCCTTGGTCAATGGTCATGCGCACGATTGTTTCGTCATGAGTTCGGGGTTGCGCGGGCGCCGGTGCGTAATAACGATCTCACGGACGGACATTGCGCAATGTTCGGGAGCGACGCCCTCGTCCTTGGCCTGTAAATGTGCTCAACTTTCTCTCGTCGTCGCGCACCACATAAATCATTCCTTCCCACTGTTTGTTCCGGCTCCAGCGGAGATCACTCACACCGATAAGCCTTTGTGTTTCCACTGCGTTCATTATGATTACTTTAGTAATTGTTTGAGTTTCTTTTGTGCTGCAGTATGTTCTAGTAAAATCTAACATCGGTACGGTATTTGTAGCGTTTACTCGCTGTTCCGCTAGCTTTATAGATGTTGTTTCATTCAGCAACCATAAGAATTTTCACCTAAAAAATAAGAAATATGGAATGGAATGGAATGGAATAAGAAATATACCTAAGTATCAAAACAAAAAACAGTTATTAAAATAGTATCATAATTACCGATACAATGTGATCAATCAGGTTTATCTCGGCCGACACCTAAATATAGCCCAACTTGTTAACCAAAGAGGCTACGTTTTAAAAACCAGCATTTAATTGGCGAGATTTCCATAATGCAGTAGAGTGGACACGGGTTAACGCGCGCTGCATGTATTAGCATAGATAAAGTTAGTCGGCGATAGCTACCGGCTCGCAGTCACTGGGTCACGCATCACTATCAGATTGACATTAACACTCAACATTGTACAACATACATTTGATTGCCATAAATACTTTTAAAGGCTTAACTACCGTAAACATGCTTCTAATTCCATAGACAAGTGGTAGAAAACTCTTTAATGCTTATGTTGCGGAATTAGTCTGCGTTTATACATTTGTTTAAATGTTCGAATAAGGAAAGTTTATTAACCTCGAGAAAGAAAGTGCAGCATAATTTATTCCATTGCATTATACTGTGAAACTTTTGACTGCAATTCGATTGAGCAACATTAAAATGCACCGTGATTCATCACCATTATATAACTTTGTTTTTTCAAGGGTATTGTGCAACTTTTCCTTTACACTAAATTTTGATATTTCCCCAACTATTCATTTGTGAAACAAATTAATGAAAGACATTTTTTAAATATTTTGTATGACCTAATTGAGACTAAAGCCACATGAAAATTACTATAAAAATAAAAGAAACTTCACTAAAAACAAGTGATAGGTACATAAAGAAAATCACTGAAACAAAAAATGCTAAAAGATTTCACTGAGCATACAAGTGCAACCGCCATACGATAGCTGGTATCAGTTGTCGAGAAAAGTCTTGGAGCGAGTCCGACACGTTTCTCTCCGGTTCCGGTTTACAACCAAAATATTACGAGGAAATCCCTCACTGAACTCAAATATCTCAAATAAATCAGCACAACTTGTTTTGGATAACTCACTTTCCTTTTTAAAGTAATTTAACTTGTTCGGTGTAATTTATTATGTTCTTATTTTGATTATGTGGTACTTACTGAGGCTGGAGGCGTCAATCTTTATTATGGTACCAACGAGAAGCTGCGTAGGTAGGTAGATAATGATTATGTATAACAATAGTCATAAATAAGACTATAGTTTTAATTGGTGCCCATAAAAAGTCATTAATCTCAGCTCTGTTCTACGGCTCATTTACATTGTGTGACTACAACCGCGACTGGCGGTCGCCGATATACTTTTTTAACCACCACCTTCAAGTTCATGCAAATAAGGTAATTTTCTCAGAAAACCGGGTCAATTTCTTCGAGATACGGAAGCTGAACTACCGGCTTTGCATAGAATAACATCGACACTGGATTGCGCTTATAAATGCATCTTAGCGCGGATACGTTTAGTCTATTCTAGTCGTTTTATATCCAATTATGTGGTTTATAACAACTCAATATATTTAATTATTTTTTTATGATCATGCTTACGCAGTTGATGGATGGTTTTATGAGGCGATAATGAAGCAGGTTCATCTTCTGTGTAAGAGAAAATTTTTGCTCTCTAGTGAAAATTAGACTTTAGAAAAGAGTAACTTAATCATTAATAATAATCATTCATCCTCCGAGCCTTTTCCCAACTATGTTGGGGTCGGCTTCCAGTCTAACCGGATTCAGCTGAGTACCAGTGCTTTACAAGAAGCGACTGCCTATCTGACCTCCTCAACCCAGTTACCCGGGCAACCCGATACCCCTTGGTTAGACTGGTGTCAGACTTTCTGGCTTCTGACTACCCGTAACGACTGCCAAGGATGTTCAATGACAGCCGGGACCTACAGTTTAACGTGCCATCGGAAACACAGTCATTGGTGTCTAAGATATACTTAGAAAGTACACACAAACTTAGAAAAGTTGCATTGGTACTTGCCTGACCTGGAAACGAACCCGCGCCCTCATCCTCGAGAGGTTGGTTCTTTGCCCACTAGGCCACCACGACATTTTTTTTTCATTCATCAATAATTATTAATAAGAGTAATTTAATTCAATTAAAATCATCATTAAAACCACTGGACTGCGTAATTAAGACAAACATATTTTTTTCTATATAAAAAAATGTACAAAAAGCTTTTTCAACGCTTTCAAAATGCTCTACATTTATTAAAATTAAAAATACCAGACGTCGAAATCAATGCTAATTAGATTACCTACCGCATTTTTTAGGCAGGTTAAACCAGCTAAATCCGTATCTAAGAGATGAGTATCAGTTATACGCATGTAAGTCTCGATAAAGATCTTCAGGAGTTATTAGAAACGTGTCATGTAGTTATCTGCCAGTGGTCCGGAGCCGTGCGCCGCCGGCGCAGTGACATATCTAGCACAGATAAATCGCTACATGCTTGCATTACAAGTACTACTAATAAGTATTTAGTACTTAATGCTTGTGTTGAAACTTCGTCACGGCATGTTAATTTAAGTTGATTGAATTTAAATATAAAAAATCTACAAAAGAATTTCCATATTTCCCAAGTTAGACACGGATCGAAGAGACAGCTCATATCGATAGAAATTAACTTATTTTCTCCGGGTCGTGCATACCAAATCGCATCAACACCGGCTCAGCGGTTGAGGCGTGAAAACGTAACAAATAGACAGACACTTTGACAGACGGATCCGAGAAATGTCAATTAACTTTCAGGTGAAGTATTTTGTGGCAGCTTACAGTTGTGTAACTTTGATTCGGGTCGCGCGTAATTTTGTCAACTGCGAATGTAACCTAATGTGAAAATAATAGAGTCATTTTACGCTAGCGTAGTTCGAGGTTTACATTACATTAGGTACGTATCTATGTAATTAAGTGATGCCAGTAAACAAGTTCCTTTGTCCATGGATAAATAAAAAACAATAATTTTGTAAATTTTTATTTAAATCCTGAATGATTACGCAACTTAATATGACCTCCAACTGATAAAAGGTTTTTAATAAAAAAGGCAAAATAAGCTGAAAGCTTAAAATCAGGACAATTGAAGGTCAATTTTACAAAGGTAATTTATAACTTAATTTGCCAGTTGGAATTTGCAATTTGCAAAATTGGAAATAAAACCTAAAGATATCGCCAATAAATTATTTGCGTATGTTCTCAATCGTAGGCCAACAACTACTTTCTGTTACCGCACTGATAAAATAATCGTTATGTAACCATGAAAGACCGGCTAATTGTAACGTAGCCGCGGCCCGACCGGCGATAATGCGGCCCGCACGCTCACACGCCGCCAACGAAAGTTACCGGATTTTGAACACCTCCAACGCCAAGTGCGCCGAAGAAAGCGAGCCCAGCTTCCCCGACGAAACATCTTTAAATACCGCCATCTCGCTCGCTGGACACCACAATACCAAATCAAGAAAGAGACAACGTGTGCTTAAAAGAGAAAGTGGGCCACGTTACGTTTCTCGGTACCATTAACACGGGCATTGAACGTAAACGTCAACGGATAGCATCTTAGAGGCGCACCGCCCCATTCGGAAGTGACTGCTATTGCCATGGGGTTTGGGTGTAGTTTCGAGTGCGTTGTTTGGGTGTGTTCCAAGGTACAAGGTTCGAGCGGATGGCCATTGATACTGAGTGGAGCTGAGAGTACGGAGCCGCTGAATTCGGAGAGCAACGAACTGCAGGCGCTGGTGAAAGTGTTGCGTGGCGTAACCTTGAGCCCACGCCGCTCTTTAGCGAATCACCTAATCAATACGTCACCGCGATATGTTCGATACGCAAGTGTTCAGTTACGCTCGTTATCAATCATTTGTACGGATTACACTTGAGAGGCTTTTCTTTTTATTGCACATTTGTCATACATATCTAACACATCCATTGATGATGATCGAATGCTTCTGACACAAGGATTTATTGCTGATGCAAAGCTTATATACAGTCTTATGTAATTAAAAATTAAGTTCCTTCTTCAAATTCGTATTTTCCATCATCAGCACTGAATAGTTTTTGTGCAGAAACAGTGCAAAAACAATGAAAGGTGTAAGCACTGGAAATAATGATAGAAAAGTTATACTTTCAAATCAAATACTTGTGGTTTATCGACGTCAATGTGTAACAACCATGGATTACTACGTGGTGTGGAAACTTAAGTGAGAAATTTAACACGATTGAGGTATTGGGGCAAGAATTTTAGATACAAACAGATAATCCGGTCACACGCCGTGTGATTAACGATTAAGAGAAGACGTGAAACAGATTTTGTTTAAAGGTTTGAAGTGTTGTCGTTTCACAGTCGATTTGATGAGAACTAGAAAAGTTTTCTCAGTCAATAAAAACTAATAACCTCAGAACAATTATAGTAATAGGTCATTATGAAAGCACTAGCTCTATATTGAACCCATCTTCATCGTGCCTTTTTCAATCTCTGCCAGACTGCTGCCCTAAAAATATCATAATTACTCAATCTCTATCAAATTGCAATAAAGGCTCTCTAAATAAATCAATTGGCATGCAATGTTATCAACAATTAAATGACAAATTAGAAATATTTTAGATAAATGCAGCCACTTATGTAATGTGAATTGGAAACAATCGACGATCAGTTTCATTGTATGTTCCCATGCGTCTGATCGTTGACCCCGCAAGTGAAAATCAATCATCGTAAAAATATAACAATAAAAATTACTCGCAAAGTTTTTCATTAGAAATGAAAGCTACTAAAACAATTCAATAGCTTGTTTTACGTACGTTCACAGATTAATTCAAGTCTCGTATGATTGGAGCCGCGCACGCGCATGTTAGCAAATCATGCCTTTTCTTGGAAACGCTTCAATAGAGATAGATTATTTCTCGTTTTTACGAGTTGTGGGAGAGATCCGTTTTAGTGAATGTTACGAATGCAGCGTTTAATTTACTCGGTAATTCTTGAATAATAAGCCGACTAAGTGCTAACAATAGCAAACAAATCTCAATATAAATACACGCTCGCTTTCTAACTGCAATGTATGCTAATATAATAATGGAGAAGAAAAGTTAATCTTCTAAGCAATTCCCATTCATTAGTTTAAAAAAACTTTCAGCTCGTTACCAGCCAATTAAAAGTCACGTCAGTTGCGCCCACGTGTCGTTTATCAGACCCGAAAGTGACTCGCGACCATCAACATGGTAATTGCACTTCTAACGAGATTAAACATTTACAAAGTACATACATGATAAAACGATACTCAATGATTAATCATACTATGATTTCTCGCAATTAAATTGTCGTTTGCAGAAAAATTAAACAAAACTAAAACATCTACGTTAGAACGTTTTAACTCGTAATATAAATTCGATAGTTAAAAATGAATAACAACTTCAAAATAGTATCAATAATATAATTTGCAAGCTAATGGCTAAAATAAAACTAAAATTTATATCAAATGGGTATACAGTCGTTAGATGTAAATTATAGTCAGTTAGCCGAGTTTCATTTTTCAGCTGCGATTGTTCCACCCCAATTAAACCAAACTTTTATATTATACTGCGAATTATTATGCATCTCGTGCAGATGAAAGTATCACAGCATAATTTATATATGAAACTGTAGTTTATGAGGCACTATGTCATCCTATCGACAGTAACAACAAGCTGTAAACTAGAACTTGTCCGGTATTTTTTTTTGTGAGGATTCAAAACTTGAAGGAATTTTCCTTAAATGTGTTTTGACTTGCTGCTGCAGCACTTTATGCATTAGAAAATTATTTGATACATTATTAACACGTTACTAAAGTTACGAAAAAAATCCTATGAAGAAAAACTTCATGGACGTTTATATTCAAATTGCACAATTTTCTTTAGATTTTCCCGTAACAATTTTGGAACAAGCCATTCATTTATGATATAAATCTTAGTTCAATGTGCAACAAATTTAAATATGTACTAATATATCGTGACCACAGCATGTGACGACCGCGAGCCGAACTTTAAGGGAAATCCCTTTTGGTTCACTAGTTTATCAATTCACTTTCACTTTTCCCACAGACCGGTTGTGTATACGACTGCGTCTCCCGGTGTATCATTTACACAAACGTGAACATTGCTTCTATTTCCGATATTTTTTCACTTTCTACTCATTTGTCTTGTAAAGCAACTAAATCAGACCTTCGAGCTTGACGTTTGTGTTTCATAATAGAGAAGAATAGGAGCAATCATTATTATAGGAGATATTATCACAGATATTTGATCACGGTGCGGTGGTGAAGACAATAGAAAGATGAGGTGTTAAGATGATTATAAGGATAAGACGAGCGTGCGCCCCCCGCTCCGTGTAATTGCTTTACGTGACTTGGCAGCTTTCTCGAGCAGCGAGCACATCTAGACCTCGCCGGCAGCGACACACGTGCTCGCCGGATACCCGGAAATATTTTAAAATAACATAAGTACTAGCTACGGAACTTGTTATACGCGTAATTTGAAAGTGGTAAAACTCTTAGAAAAGTGCTGTTTAACTGTCGTGTTGTCACAAACTACGAATGTCGTTGTGGCGATGTATGTTCAAATTTTTTAGAGCCCAAACACTAATTTTCCTTCTTACATATATACATTAGCTACAAATGAACACATAATCAACCTATTTCTAACGCATATTTGGCACTACTTTAACCGCACCAGTAAGTTTATTATAGTTAGTTATTTCCAACAAAAAAGTGATCGTTGCGAAAATAATAAATCTTCACAATATTGATTGCATTGACTTGCAGATCAGTTCTAGGCAGAAAAGGAAAGTTCCACATAAAGTTTCGACTCACGATACTTTTTGTCGATCATCTCGTGTGAAATCGTTTCAATAGTTTTTATGTATTTTAATATGCGATGCCAACAGAATCAGTCTCACGAAAGGTGGCAAGGCTGTGCACAACGGGCGACAAACGCGCGTAGACGCGCCTCAGCCAACGTCACGCTTCATCACGGACGTTTTCTTGTCAATCGATTTATTCGTAAAATTTTAATTGGCATTTAATTCTTAATTGTCACCTAAGAGTACAGGGAACATCACGGAATTATAATGATCTTTGCATAGCCCCATCATTTTGTGCATAACCCGTAATGAAGGTCCGTACAGACCAAAGCAAAAATTGCCTATAATGAATTACACACATCAGCCATAGTGGAACGTAAAGAAAATTAGAACCACTTTCTCAGACAGTGCGTAAGACATTTATTAATGAGTGTAAAATTGGATAACACTCTAAAGTTGCTTGATTAATATTTTGACAGAGCAATTAAGGTATTCTAAGACATGCGTGCAAATAAATGATGATGCCCTCCGGTACATGGTCTTCATTAAAAGTAATGTTAAAAATAATGTAGTTACTTTGTTTGAGTGGAATTTAAATTAGACTCCAGTTTGAAAAGTAGCAGGGCGGATCAAGCGTATGCGGTAGACAAACGATGCGGCGTTATCAAATTGATTGTGTAGTTACAATGTAATGGTGTGTGTACACCGGCGGAGGTGGCGGCTTCGCTCCGATGTACTTAATTGAACAAACCACCTGCTATAACAGCTATTATTATAGTTTAACCACAGATTACAGAAAATAGAAAATGCTCGAGGGCCCGCTTTCTTACGAGTGACTAGCCTAGTTATAGGTGGGCGCAGCCGCAACTAATGTGTATCGGTCGTCTTCTTTATCTACCGATATTTATAGCGTCGTTACCGCCAGTAAGGGACTTATTGTCACCTGCATAGTATTCTTTATTTTCTACTAGGTGCAGTTTTGTTTCTAGTATAATTGCAACCACTTTTCACACAGAATATAAAATCCATTCGTTGCAAATTGTAGTCTTAATGCATACAATTTTAATCAGATTTGACATAAAATTATACAGTTTTCACGTATAATGTGTCTGAAACGCCCTCATGCAGATATAGTATATTCTGAGATCGACAGATGAGACTTTCTGTGCTTTCTAACCGGCGAGCGATCGAGTGTCTGGGGTGAAATCGCTAGCGCAGCTGCCGGACAGACCGACTCAGCTGCACGTGAGCTATTCAGCGAATTAGCTGCATTACATACCTAGTAAAAATTTTCTGATAGTCTTAAACAAAATAGATAAAGTACCGAAAATCTTCAACTTTTATAAATTCCTGAAAATTGGAAAGTTTCAGATAAATTCATAAGTTTTTCTTCAGTAGTTGCGTCAATTTCAATAAACAAACAAACCTATAGAGATTGCTACTATATACAAACATACACGACCTTGTGCCGTAATAAGGTGAAGGCCGTGCGTGGTTTCCTCTCGAGGCAGCGGGAGCGGCGCACGCGCAGTGAAAGATGCAGCCGGTGCAGTTCCGGTGCGGCGCTGCACTCGGTCACTGGGTCAGCCCCACTCGCGCGGAGGGGTGCGTGGGGGCGGAGTAGGGGGTGGTGGGGGGGTGGTGGGGCTGGTGGGTGCAGCGCGCGGGCTGCAGTGCTCGCGCACGCAGTGTCGCCATGGCTGGTGTGGCTGCTCGGTAGCCCCATGTCTGTCGCCGCCCGCGCCTCGCCGCGCTTCGGCTAGTGCTCGTCTGATCGTGTTCGTTGGTTGCAGGCCGCTGACTGACCGCACTGTGACCATGAAGAGGACTAGGCTGCTGCTGGTGGCCGCTGTGCTCTTGCTACGGGTGAGTTCAATTATTTCATTACCGTGCTAATTAATCTAAGTGAAATTGAGACAATTTTATATGTGTTTTTTTTTAGACAGTTGGTTTTAAATTTTCCTGTTTATATTGTTAGCCTCTACCTACAAATTAATAACAAGGTATAATTGATGTACATATTAATTAACACACTCAGTTTATCTCAGCTCGATAAGAAAGTTAAAATATAAAATTGTCTCAATGCCCATTTCCCAATATTGTTTAATAAATCGTGGTTTGATGTTAATAAGATTGAAA
Organism: Helicoverpa zea; assembly: GCF_022581195.2. NCBI lineage: Eukaryota > Metazoa > Arthropoda > Insecta > Lepidoptera > Noctuidae > Helicoverpa > Helicoverpa zea. The sequence continues at coordinate 10,211,796 of NC_061452.1, read as the reverse complement.
TGCATGACATTTATATTAATTTAATGCAGAGATGCAGAAATAATTTGAAATATCGATAAATTATTCCTAATGCAGCACTAGGATCGATAATGGGTGTTATGACATGGTAACACAGAATTCCTAATTTAAATAATAACAGTAAGCTACATGATGCCACCAATCATCCGCTGCGTGGTGGCTCCGCTAGTCCCGTTGGCTGCGACCATCTTACGCTATACATCAGAGCGGATAACAGTCCGAGTCCAGTAACTAAGTTACTGACCGATCCAGACCAGAGTAAACATTTATTGAAAAGAGGAAAATAAACCTCAAAAATAGATGTGTTATCCCAAATAGATGAGGGTTGAAGTAGCAGAAACATCCTTCTGAAACTCGAAGGTAACGCAAACGAACATCAGCGGTGCAGTCAAATTGTCTCTCATAAGTAGGTCTAATGATACATAAAAGTAACGTTGGCGAGCATTATTTTAAGAATAACGTAAATAAGTGATGTTACATGAAGCGTGGCTAAAGTAGTGGGTAGTGTAAGCACGTAAGTGTGGAAGGCACGCGGTGCTCTGTCGAACACTTCTACATTATTCAGCTTTTTCCGCTCGCGTTCTCGCCAACTAGGCTAATGATTCCGTTAGCACATCCACAAAACAGTGGACCATTTGAAACTAACTGCGTAATGTATGCTGCTGCGTATGTGCAGATGCGTGCACGAGAAATTAATTTAAAGTTATGTTAATTGCAATTTGTCACTACCATACTTTTAATGATCAATTTCTACCCTATCCGTATTTTACATTCTATACCTACAAAGTACTTAGTATAAAAACCATTTGAATGAAGAAGAGTGACATAACAACAGCCTTTGTTACATATAATAAGTCCTAAAAGCCTACCGCAATTGAACAGTCGTTGACCGTCAAAACGTCTTTTTCTACGAGCACTTTCACTGATATTTCGCATCTTTGTGAGGAAATGACGCAACTAGGTTGTGCAAGTGATTTCGTTTTTGACCACAACGAAGTCATCTTAGTATCAGAATAATTGAATGTTATGTAGCTCAGATGTTGAAATGTTAAATAGATTACCTACATAGTGGTATCAATTGTTATTTGTCAAATCACAAAAAACAGTGTTTTACCTAATATATTTTTTGTCGATTGCTCACCATGGTGTCTTACGACTTCATCAAAGTAATCAAGTCTAGTTGCTCAATGTAAAAAGTGTTATATACCTATGCCAAAAACTATTCCTGAAATAGGAAGACAAGAATTAATTTAATAATTATCTATAAACTTCAGCTTTTCTATCAGCAATATACACTTAATATTGCCATATATTTATTTCAATCCAAGATAAATATATCGTATCCAGAAGAAGACGATAGAAATTGTCCGTCGCAAAACATTGTCAAGCAAGTCTTGCTAATTCATGTTAGAAAGCAATTGTAAAGAATGTGTAAACTGACGATCGGCTTTCGATTGTCGGCTGGATTTATACACGCCGTTGTCTATTCAAATCGGCTTAGCTTAAAGTTAGAGTTTTAAAACATTGTCTAATAATCTGCGCAATACCAACTTGTATTATATACTTAAGCTCTTGCTGTCTTATTGTTTTTTGAAATGATACATCGTGTATTTTTAATTTTTTATTCGCACTCACGAATGATTCATGTTAAAAATTCATGATTATTAACACTAGGTACATAATTGGAACGTAGTTGATAGTAGATCCTTATATCTTGGATTTCGACTTAAAACTTTTTTTATGTCTAGATCTTCACTCGGTATTGAACAAATGAAAATCGTAATAACATTAACTAATAGTTCGGCCTCTTAAATATTTTATGAAGGTACTTGTTTAAATATTCTTTATGTTATCGGCGTTATTACTTTCTCGATGTAAGGGAAAGTGCTCACGAGATTTGTGACTCCACGTTCGAAGTTCAAGCGCATGACATTTACTAAAGCTTGTTAACAACGCCTGCGTTAACCATATGCCTTTCATATTTATACTTAGAGATTCGTGAGAGAGATGGATTGGAGAAAAATCTGATTATAGCTTGGGAAGATTTTGTAGATGAACTTTCGTCTTAGAAATAATGTCAAACAAAGAAGCTCTTTGTTAGATTGAATGTACCTAATACGCAGCTCACATTTCGTCACTCATTATTAATCTGTTGTAATTAAATGGTATTGTTGTAATAATATATCTTGCACGACAGATGAGACTTTAACAATTGCCTTTCTGAAGGATAGTGGGATAGTTTAGTTAATATTACTTTTTTGTATAATTAATGAGTAGGTATCATTTTTGAAAAGGATATCTAAAACCGAAGACTCAAAAGTATATTATATCGCAGTATGTGACTAAAAATACTTATTAGTGTAGAGAGAGAATCAGCACATTTAGTAATGGTCCACTGCAGAGCTTGGAACTAACATTGCAACCCTTGATCATATAGCGATAAAATATCTGAATAAATTAATAAAAAACAAACGCCAAAAGAACAAGACAGTAAGCAAATAACTCAAGACACGAAACATTGGGGTACCGGTAACCTTAAGATGAGCTTAACACAATTCACCAACGCAAACGGTACAATGTGGGTAATGTTATATGAGAGTGACTTGACCATTGCGACAATATCACCCAAATTCCTTATTCTGTTATTTTTGTGACGCTTCATAACATTGACACCGTAGATACCTACTTGTGACAGTCACAAGTAACTTGAAACATTATCCCACCAAGTTAAATAAAGTACTGCACGTGGGACTTTTATTACTGCAATATTCATTATCCATTGCCAAAATATCACTATGGCCATTAACTGCAACTTCTAACGAGCATAGCAATGCTTCACTAGCTTGGCAGTCTTCAGTAAATATTTATGAATTAGGTACCATTCGAACAACAAATAAGTACAACAATCATCAGTGACAATATCAACGATACAAAACTACACCACCTTAATTTGAAGATAGCCTAACCTAACCAAAATTAAAAACTGGCAGAACAAACAATTACGATGTCTACGTCAATAGTAGACAGAGCGTGCTGACACAGACTTGAGGCTCAGCCTCAGGTGATGCCTCGTATCTCAGCGATCTGATAGCGCACGCACCGGGCACACTTCCCACGAACTGGCACGATACAAATTGTACCACAGACAATACGAATCGCGATGCAGGGAGAGCTGTGGGAGACAACTTGTACAATTTACTCCGCTGACATATTCGTTGCCTAGGTTTTAACATCCGTGACGGTAATCTGGTTTTGAATCTGATGAGTTATTGTTGATGTTGTTTTTCCTCCAAGCATGTATGGAGCATTGTATGGAAGCTGATCTTCTGTTTTAACTAAACAGCTCGTAAATAGGCTTGATCGTATGCAAGAACTTTGAGAATGCTACAGTCTTTGAGATACAAGAGTCTTTGAGAGTGATAGCGTTTAAAGAATGTTTCTTGCGAAATGACGGCAGATAGCAAAGTATGGAAGAAGAAAACTAGCTGTGACGACCCCAAATAAAATTAGGATAAGAGCAGAAGAATAAACAAGTCAAAGCTCTGACGATATTCGGCAGCTAATGAGCAACCGTCACCTATGAGTTATCTGCAAACACGAATCGCGTAGAAACATAAATAAATAACCCTATTAGGTCCCGCTTAGTCAAACAGAAACACAAACAAAAATCCGGTTCCACTCAATTCTTGTTCATTTAAACAACTTTCATCTGCCTCGTACTAATTTTTGTACTAAGGTATGCAGGTACGACTTTACAAGCTTTACTTATTTAACTTATGTAAGATGAAGCACGCTGTCGCATTCAAGTTCAACATTTTTATTGCGATGTTTTTCAAGTTTCATCTTGATAAAAGCTTCGCTTAATTTTATGTCAATAACGTTTTAATGAGGTTTATTTTGCTTTCTTTATCTTTAATAGGCTCGACCTTAATACTGAAGAGAAACATAAACATAAATAAGTAAATGGATTGGAAAGAATTCACGCAAATTGTGTCGTTTTAAATTTTCACCATTTCAATAAGTTTATTGATATTTTGGCTAAGTACTTACTCCGTTCTGCTACTTCGGCAAAGTCGTATAGGAACATGACGAGTAGGGAGGTACCTTAGGAATAACTTCTAGAAACAACTCATCACCAATGAGCTTCTTTCCGAACATATACCTATACTTTTACATAATTTGCTGTGACTGAAAGACTTATACTTAATTAGTAAGACAAGTAAGCCATGATGCCCAAGTAGTGGTGATAAATGAGATTTAACCACCGCATTATGATTACCATTTTATTTTTATTCATAAAAAAGAATAATTAAGAAAATATAGTGATCATGTCGGTTGAGAAATAAAACTTGAATGTATTTTTTTGAGAACAGCAAACGTAGGTTCCATTACATAAATTGTATTTGTGGGCTATTACTACTTTATTAAGTTGAATAAAATTGATCAAAGGGGTCAAAAATTTTGTGTATTTCGGCTGGAAACGGATGTACCAGCGACGTATACTTTCACCTGCGCCCGCGCACTGCACCTGTCGCCTCTCGCTCTGTTGACGCCGAGTATGCACAAGTCACCACCTTTATCTGATTCTAACAGAGACATAGGTACCAGTCTTATCTATAGATATTCACAATAGAAATTATTCCACATTATTTATCTTGCTTAATTTCTGCGATAACTTTATGGCCTCAAGTTTATCAGATAATATTCTGAGCCATCCTCCATAAAAGTCCCTTTAGTTTTCTATTTTCCAATTGCTATCAAGGATGAAAAATCTGCCAATAAATTGAACGCATCAATGTACCTATTTAGATAAGGCACCCAACGTGGAAACTACCAAAGAAAGCTCTAGTTGTCAAAGTTGCGCATGTTTATAGGTCCGGTGTTTTCTTCCGCAACTCACAATCTCGATCAGTGGGTAATTTCTAACCGGTTTAGAAAACGCGAGCGTCGCCGGTACGCACCGAGCGGCGCTCCCGCGGCAACCTGCCACTTGCTGCTATTCTTACATACCTACTAGCCCGTTGCCGGGTGCCCACTGCTCGAACAGCTCTCACGCCCGTTTGTTGCCCGTGGTACTACCAATAGTACTACCAGTAGTACCACGGGCAAATTTTTCTTCCCGTAGTACTACCAAGCGGTCTGGTAGTACCACGGGCAAGAAAAAACTACCCGTGGTACTACTGTCAATATTTTAGTTTTTTTTCAACCCTTTTGTTGTCACAGTTGATATTGACATCCAAGAAAGAGAATTGAAATATATATTTTTTTAATGTGGATATATTTTGGTACTATTTCGTAAATAGATCTGGTAGTTGTGATATTTTTCATTGCTCAAAATCGACAAGAGTCAAAAACACTTAGTTTTTTTTTTCACAAATCAGAATTAAAATCTACTTACGTTTTTCGTTTTATTTATATTAAGTAGATAAGTATTATATTAAGTAGGTAATGTTATTCATTAAAATTATCGACCGCATTGAGTAGGTATTGATATGAACATGTAAGTTATGCTGTCCTAGTACTTTACTTTTTTGGTTCGGCCGTCTTCTGTAAATTAGATTTAAAACGTACTTTGCGTTCAGCGCAGATAGTGTAGCTTCCTAACAGTGAAAGAATCATAGGGTTTGACGCATTAGGTGCACTTCTCAAATTATACATCATGCTCAAATGGTGCACTTCGCAACTGGTGCTCTTCTCAAATAAATTTCTTTGTTATAATTTATTTTGGAGTAGGTGACTCTTTCTTACATATTTTTTTTTTGTTATTTTTGTATGACTTTTTATATTACTTTTAAAATTTTTCGATTTTTTAATTTTGAAAAATCATGAGCCTAAAATAAATATTTGTATGGGATAAGGGCAGGGGGATGATGATGTATATAAAAATATTTGAAATAAGTTCGGACTTTGACTGTTTGCCTACTCGCTACAGCAGCGTAGCGAGTGTTTCAAAACTTAGAATCCTGAGCGATAGCGAAAGAATCAAAAGAGCACAAGGTGAAAAATCTTTGCACTCGAGTGCAACACGTAACTTTTTATCAATCACCGGAGTTAAAAAGTAAACCTACCAATCTCGGAATTTCGATGCAACTGCTCTCCCCGTGTACCAAGACAGCATAACTTACCTGAGTATTCCAATGTCCAGACGGAAATGCTGACCAAGTACCAGGATAGCATAAAATACATCAAGTAAATCCCACGAGATCAAGGTATTCAATTCTGATTTGTGAAAAAAAAAACTAAGTGTTTTTGACTCTTGTCGATTTTGAGCAATGAAAAATTTCACAACTACCAGATCTATTTACGAAATAGTACCAAAATATATCCACATTAAAAAAATATATATTTCAATTCTCTTTCTAGGATGACAATATCAACTGTGACAACAAAAGGGTTGAAAAAAACCTAAAATATTGACAGTAGTACCACGGGTAGTTTTTTCTTGCCCGTGGTACTACCAGACCGCTTGGTAGTACTACGGGAAGAAAAATTTGCCCGTGGTACTACTGGTAGTACTATTGGTAGTACCACGGGCAACAAACGCTCACGCCATATTTTTCTAATCTAACATCCAAATAAAGCATTAACAACCTTGGAACATATCATTGCTGATAGTAAGTTTTTGCTAAACATCGGCCACATATCACACATGCTCACTAATGACAGTTAGCCTGTTGAATGGCTAAACTGCTAGCTGGATATAGTCTTATAAAATTGCCAGTTACTATATATTTTTTGTTAAATACGCTAAAAGTTAGGTAGATATTATAAATAAATATACCTAAGCATCGTGAAAGCATTCGTGTAAATCATCTCGGCAATATGATCGTACTGATTAATATTATAATTGCTCGTGCGAGCTATCCATCAGTGTAGAAAGTCGGAAAGAACGTTGCGCGCGCGCCGTCGCTAGATGAGGCGGAGGGTGCTCCGCGCACGCGCTCTCGTGGCGCGGAGTATGTAGAGTGAGACGCCTCTCAGGAATGTTCCAACACTGTTATTATATTATGTATCGTCGCAAACACTGTTACATTACTTGTCCACTATACAGAGTCCAGTTAAAGTGATAGCCATGGCTATTTTTGGTCTTGTAAAATAACTGTGTTACCTGTGTTCATGACATTTTTATTTACTGCAAATTATGCAAAATGATGCAGAAAGTAATGTATGGCTTTCTATTTCCAGGAAGCAACATGCGAACCTCCGGTGGACTCGGCTTCGTTACCGTTGGAACATCGAACAGGGGCCGGCTACGGGCCGCCCCTGCCACCCTCGCACACGGACGACCCGTGGCCGTTAGCGACACCGGATAGCCCCAAAATAAAACACTTACAAGTTCAGTGTGAGAAAACACGCATGCGAGTCAATATAGAATTTGACCGCCCATTCTATGGCATGATATTTTCCAAAGGATTCTACAGCGACTCTCACTGTATGCATTTAAAACCGGGAACCGGTCATCTCAGCGCAACGTTTGAAATCTTCCTCAATAGCTGTGGTATGAGCAGTTCTGCTAACCATAATGTTGCTGCTTATGGAAGTCCTACGCCTAGCGGCTCCTACGTAGAGAACACTATCATTGTCCAGTACGACCCATATGTTCAAGAGGTATGGGATCAAGCAAGAAAATTACGATGCACGTGGTACGACTTTTACGAAAAGGCTGTGACATTCAGACCATTCCAAGTGGACATGTTGCACGCTGTTACTGCGAACTTTCTCGGGGACAACCTGCAATGCTGGATGCAGATACAGGTTGGAAAGGGACCATGGGCTTCAGAAGTGTCAGGAATAGTGAAAATTGGTCAGACTATGACAATGGTATTGGCAATCAAAGATGACGAGAATAAATTCGACATGTTAGTACGAAACTGCGTTGCACATGACGGCAAGCGAGCACCGATACAGCTTGTTGATCAATACGGCTGTGTAGTCAGACCCAAGATTATGAGCAAATTCCAAAAGATTAAGAATTTCGGACCGTCAGCTTCTGTAGTGTCCTTCGCATATTTCCAAGCATTTAAATTCCCTGATTCGATGAATGTACACTTCCAGTGTGTAATTCAAGTATGCAGATATAACTGTCCAGAGCCAAAGTGCGGTCTTGGAGCTGATTATGGAGTACCATTGTTAGGTGGAAATACTCTGGGTTCAGAAGAATATGGTGTACCAAACTCGCTTCACGCTGAATATGGTCCCCCGCCGCCAGCACCTCATGGAGAATATGGTGTACCACCTGCATTCCCAGACCCCCGACATCCCGCGGATGCAACTGGATCATTCTCAGAAAAACGCGATGACGCGGTACCACCTCCACAAGCGCAAGTCTCATCGACACCGAATGCACCCAGCCCATCATCCCCCGCTCCAGCGCGAGATGAAGATGAAGTGAACCTACCACCCCCGCCACCACCAGGTCGCCGCGGCGTCTACAATACTGTGAAGAGGAAAGATGACGCTCACGTCAACTTAGCTACACTGGGAGGAAGACCACGCTCCGTGGAAGACCTGCCCGAGAGGCTGGTCGGAGTAAGACGGAGGCGTGAGACGTCAACGCCCACAAGAATTTACAAGCGCGACGCTCAAGAAATGACTGACGTCAATACTAGTCGAACGATCCAGGTGGTAGCGCCTGGAGACGTGAACTTCGCACTTAACAATGCCGCGGCCAACGAGACCGTCGTCATACAGTCTCCGGCGAGCGATCCGGAGACAATATGCATGTCGGTGCCGTCGTTCGTGGCGGGGCTGGTGATGCTGCTGCTGGTGCTGGTGGTGGCGTCGCTGGTGGCCGCCTTCCTATTCGTGCGCGTGCGCGCGCTCGACAGGAAGGGCGCGCACGCCGCCGCCTACTACGAGACGGATTACGTGAAGCACACTAACTAGTGAGCGCGTCGGTGAATGTGGCGCGAGGACGTTTCACAAACTTTACTCGGATCCAAAGAGCGTGCGCGCTTCGGCCCCGGCCGGACGGCGCGCGGCGCTGTCGCGGTCGCGATCGAAGCACGGTGACTGTGTCAGATATTTATTTAGTTTGTAATGAGCGTGATGTATATGTTTGACTGTTTTTGTAAATTATTTTATTCGTGTGAAAAGCACCCTGTATCAGCCTTGTAGTCGATACGTCTGTTGTAATTTTGTAAAGAGTCGTAAGTAAGGTTTAATGTAAGTTAAATATTAATTAAACATACCAATCAAACGTGTCGTGTGAGATATATTTTTATTATTTAATATCCCTAAATTGAATTGAAAAGTTTCAAAAATTTTAATCGTTGCATGAAGGACTGTCATGTGTGCATCGATGATGTGATGATGATAATCGAAAATCCATACAAAAATATCAATATTGAATTTCTCGATATTGTATCCTAGTTTTTTACGCAAAAATAAAGAAATTCTATCAACTTGGACGTTCAGAAAGGTATTTAATTATTGCTTCCCCTAACACTTACCCACACCTACTGAGCACTGACTCTACTGACTGATATGCATAATGAGCCAAAAGGTTACCTATATAAAGGTGGGGGGTATTACACAAAATTATAAGATGCTGTTTAAATACATTATTTTATTAATATTACGCAATAACCAACAGCTTAAATGACGTAATACATAAAATATCAATAACAACAAACGTTCGCTTCTATGAAATTAAGTTACAGGTATATAAAGGAATACAGTTAAAGAATGTTTAAATATAATATTATATAATCAGCGAGCTTGGCCACTATTAGTTGCTAACTTAATTTATGTAGTCTTATCTCCAAGGAATCTTCTTCGGACCACCGGGCTTCACTTGTCGGTCGGCGTGTAGTGGAAACAGGTTCATATACGAAGGATAATCATCATCATCCTTCTCAGGACTGCTGTACAACAATCTTAGCCTTTTATCATTTGTTTCTCCTATAATATCTATTAACTCCTGTCGAAAAAAAAAGCAGAATAGATATATAAAAAAAATAAATAGCTAATTATTAAGTGGATTAAAGTGAATTCGATTTGCTAAAATGTCGGAATGATCTACCTACACATACATATATTTGTTTTATAAATGAATTTAATTGATGACATAAATGCAAATTAGACCTGATAGTGAGCAGGTTGTTGAAATAGAGCGGGGCTTCTTACATCTTGGAATAAGCCACGTGTGTCGTAGGCAGTGGGTTCTGGTCGCTTGAGCCGATAGATGTTGTTTCGCGGCAGAGACAACGGTGGGGACGTCTCGGCAGGACGAGGGACAGGCTCAGGCGAAGCGGGGCTCCGGTTGTGGAAGCTTCGCACACGCGGGCTACACGACATACTGCGGGAGCCAGGGCTGCGCGAAGGACGGCCGTAATAATCGGGGCTACGTCTACGCGAACGCATCCACGATTGTTCACTCTGACAGCCCTTATCTACACACCACATGGCCTTGTTCGTTTGAGTTGTCTTATTCTTCATCACCGATTCTCGGCGTGGTTTAATGAATTGGAACTAAAATTTCAGAAAAAAATATTTAACTGGTTGCCAATTCAATGTCCTAACTAAAGTCCTCCAAACGGATCAACACTTGCTTTTCGCCAATCGTTACCGTTACCTAAGTATGCATTCGTTTAGAACTAATAAGTCGTAACACGACCGATGGTATGGTCAATCAGTTTTTAAGCTACTTAGCTGCGGCTACGAAGGTGGTGAAACTATAACTCGAAAAACTGACAACTGCTAAAATTGCAACGCAAATGAAAAAACTACAGCACTTACATAGTGGTCACTATGGTGCTGCGGCGGTTGCGATGCGATCCTCCTCATGCGACTCCCGGTGGCGGCCGGAGACGGGACGCTGTAGGTCCGGCACAGGCGTGGCACTCGCCAGCTCAACTGGGGTTGTGGTTGTTGTCTGCGTTTTTTCCTACGGGTGCGTGGCCGCTCCACTTGCTCCTCTTCACAATTGGGTGGTTGAGGCTGAGAATTATAACACGAGGTATCCATTGAATAGGTAGATATTGACACCACAGATTACTTAATAGGTAGGTACTACGTCATGATGTAACTGCAAAGATATACATATACATATCTGCATAGGGAATAGGGATGATATCGACAGTATGACAGGGATAACACAGTTTGCTTAGATTAGAGACTATAGCATGGCATTCCAGCCACTTCCTAACAGTCTACTGGACAAACCTCAACCGGCACTCCAATGCCGAGTCAGGAAATCATCCTTGTTAGTTTTCGTCTGCACGGCGGGCGTCGACGTATTCGTATGAGATAAGTTAAATGTCTTTCGAAAAAACAATGCCTATGACGTACCTAGGCCATAAGAAATTGAAGGTAAACAGAAATAGCACTTAAGGCCAATGTAGGTAAATACCTGCGTGCAATCGCGAGGAGTCTGCGGCACTGACAGCAGCGGCGAGAGGGGCCGACGGCTGCGCGTGGGCAGCCTGGTGGACCGCGCTCTCGATGCAGTTCGCGGCGTTGAACAGCAGCCGGCACAGCTCGCAGCCGCCGGCTGAGGAGGCTGCCCCCAGTACGCAAATACATTTATTTGTAATTAAACTTTCAATCACTTTTAAAAATTATCTCTAGCACGAAACGGCGTCAATTGTTTAGTTAGATATAAGCAATCAAGCAATATAAATTTCGCAAATTTTTTATTCCGTAAAATATATTCAAAGTGATGAAGGGTCGCCATACGAGTCATTGCGAACGGCTTGTATTTGTATTATCATTGAGCAGGTCAAATAAAATGAGCGGTATCGTAGGATGTCGGAGCTGGAGCGAGGCTCGTACATCGGGGGCAGCACCTGGGTCGAGGTGGAGGCAGCCGGGCGCGGGGAGCGCGGGGGTGGCGGGCGCGGCGGGGGCGGCGGGCGGCGCGGGTCGCTCGTGGTCGCCGCCCGCGCTGCTGCCGTGCACGTGCAGCTTTATGTTGTTGCGCACCAGGTGCGGCTTGATCTCCTCGAACCATACGTCGCATAGCTGGAACGTCATTCAAAAGCAACAGTAGTACAACAACCTATTCAATAGTTGACCAAAATGTAGCTCGGCTTAAAACATATTGTTTCATTCATTACGCCCAAATGAGGGGTACCTAAATTAGTAAACAGTTAAGTGTATAGTAGAATTAAAGCACTCTGAATGGAGTGCATAATATTTATGATCAGAAACATAAACATCTCCTTTATCAGTCAGACAAAAGTACTATGAGCAGCCCATAACTTTTCAGCTATTGATAAAACTGCATTTTCATAATCTTGGCTCACACAACAATAAATAGGTTAAGCGAAATCGCAACTGCCTGAAAAAGAACCTGCTAACGCTACCCATGTTAGTTGCTATGTTTATTAAGAAGGCACTTACACTGACTAATGCGTTCTCCAAATCGTAGCGCACGCTTTTGGGTATTTTATTTTTGCTCCTACTTCGCAGAGGCTCTGGGTGGGGGCGGGCTGCGCTGGCGACCGAGTCTCCCGAGGCCTTGGTGACGGAGGCGCGGGCGCGCGGCGCTGCGTCTCCGCTGGCCACCACTTTGCGCATTCGCGGTTGCGACATTTTTACGCTCGCAGCAGTGTCCACACCATCGAAATAATAAAACGAAGGGGATAACACACGGAAAATCTACACTAATAGAGTACTTTCCTTAAAAAACATTAAAAATATTAGTGTAAAAAGTAAACGTCAAAACCTGCACTTTCAACTGTTCTGTCAAATAGTTTTATTTTTCTAAACGTCGTAGATACTTGCATTAATCAACAAACAGGTTTAATATCATTTTTTATGTGGGTAGGATACAAACTTATTCTCTATGGACCTGCCTACCCACCCTTTCTTTTGAGTAAGTAATCAATTGCCAATGTTGTAAAGGTCGCGCGTGCAAATATATTTAAAAAATGAATTTATCAGCCTGGAAGTCAGCTTTGAGCAATGGTGGATCGCTAATTTATGAACTTGGTCTAAAAATGTTAAGAATAAGGAGAAACAATCAATGTGATAGCGCTATCAACGAAATATTGCTGTACGGAGCAGAGAACGAAGAGCATCAGAAACAAATAGGCTTGAACAACTTGCTTTGTATTTACTACGTCATACTTCACGCGAGCAGCAGTGTCGACGTGTGCGTGCCCAGCCTCACCAGCGATACTTTGACCAAATGTCTGATCAGTGTTCGTCAAAAGAATAAAGTGAGCGTGAGGATTGTCATACATAGCAGCGAGGACTTCCACAACCTGCAGTTGTTTGCTCAGAACGGGATAGAGGTGAAGGTGATGCGGCCGGCGGTGCAGCTGGCGCACGAGTTCGTGGTGGTGGACGGGCGCGCGGGCGACGCGGTGGCGGCGCTGGGCGCGCTCGACTACGACACGTCGCGACTCAACTGCAACCGCGACGCCACGCTGCTCTCCTCCGACCCAGCGCTCATCACTGCTCTGAACAGGGAATTCGAAAGAGTCTGGAATTCCTTCCCTGACCTGACACCCACTAAAACTGACCAAGTGTAAATAATTTAATTGGTATCTATCTAATATTTCTTGTTGATTATTATATGTATTTTAATTTCTTAATTTTATTTAACTTTATCATTGTAGTGTTGGGTATGTAAATAAAAGTCTGAAGGTAACAAAAAATACTTTTAATTTCATCGTTTGCTGACGAGACGATAATAATTGCTTTATTATATTATTCGACATTAACGTTACGGTAAGACCTATAAAACTTTTGTACTCCAGTGCCGTTATTAATCTAAGCATGATTTTATATAATTATCAAAGTTCTATGCGGAACAAATTGTGACATTTCAAACGAAAGGTGACAGCAATATCACAGTTTACTTTGTAGTTATTCATATAATATTATATTGTGGACAACTAATGGAAACAATTCAGAATAATCATTTTGTTCTTAATTTAATAGTTACTTCATGTCTTTTTATTATAAGTATTATATTATATTAAATAATAAAATCATATGTAAATCATAAAAAATATCTTGATTGCTAGTTATATTGAAACGATTTTAAAACGACGCGACATCAACATTTATAGAGGAATGAATTACGCAAATTGGTTTAATTCAATTATTCATGGTAAAACAGCTCTATGTTCAAGTCTAAGAAATAATTATATACAACAGTATCAAGTAAAGGTAATAAATAATATTTTCGAAAGTCGAGAATTAAAAGAAATCTTTGGAATGACAATTCATTCATTTTGATATTAACCTAGATACCTATGTGATGTGACACATACTTATTACTTACGCAGTTAATTATGCATTTAACGTAATTTTAGGGTTTGGGTAAAAACGTGATTCCATTGAATCTTTTATGAGATAGTTCACTAAAACAATACAACATTTTAAGACCATTTCAATATTTTTAAATCATATATCTTATATCTTAAAATATAAATCTAGTAAAATATATGATACAGAATTAAAAAAGTAAAATACTATCAAGCTAATATTGTAAAAGCTAGTCACACTAAGTATTCTTATTACGATCATACATCCATAATAATAATTTAACCCAAATTAGGAATACTAACATTAACTATATCTCTATGTTAATGAGTGAATATTTCTTTCTCATTGTCCACATGAGACATTATACTTTGGATAGTTAAGTACTCAGTTAAGTATCTGCTAAACCTAAACACACAATGTCTATTATGTTAAATTCGATGGACCCAACAAATAATTCCAATCACACGAGATATAGAATTGTTCCAGCTATCAATCCAGCAGCAATACAATAATTTATACTGTAGCTTACAACAGAAACTGTCCTACGGTGCAAACGTAAACTTACAGCTAATACCAGTGAGGCACGCATATGACTAGCAGTACCACTGTCGGTGACTATCAGGAGGCAGAGAAGCACTGCAGAGTTATTCTGAGCACTAGTGTCAGTATGCAAGTTGGTAGGCAGTTCTAGTCACTCGCGAGGGAGAGTTGGTGTCATACATCCACCTCGATGTCACTATTGACGTCATGCGAAGAGGGCGACAGCGGCGACTGGTCGCGGTCGTCCATGTCATGCATGTCGTGCATGTCATGCATGTCGTCCATGTCATGCATATCGTGCATGTCATGCATGTCGTGCGGCGACGCGAGCGCGTACTCGTGAGGAGAGCTCATCTCCTCCTCTCCGGAGCCAGCAAACTCTTCATCCATCATAATGGTGGCAGGTAAGGATGGAGACACCTCTTGTAGCTGACTTGTGTATACTGTAACAGTAGTGAATTAATGGTTTAAAAGTATATTTCCTTTTAGAACTTGAATGGATAAAATGCTACAAAGGTAAAGGGTTTCTAAGTGTTATGCCTACCTTTAATATTGGAAGACTTGAGATCAGCAGTGTAATTGAGAGATTCTTCCATGGCTTCCATGGTAAGGGTATCAGTATCTAGGCTGTCCAAAGAACCTGAGCATGATGGTGACGTGTCAGGGTTAGTGTTTAGAGTCAGCTGAATGCTGTCTAGTTGAGGTATATGCGGCCGAACCTGGAACATTTAGTACAAACAGTTGTTAGTTTTAAAGAAATATTAATTTTTGTCTCTGCTTGACATATTTTATTTCTGAATATTTACTTAATTTAATATACATGATTAATAGTTACCTTCATCCCGTCAGGTCTGTGTGGGTTTCTACAGCCTTTACATTTGCACTCAGTGCATGGTTTGCTCTCCACATAACAGGGACACCGTTGGCCACAGCACGTCAACTTGCCTGGAGTAGCCGTAGCATTGCCACATCTACAACCTTTTCTTTTACTACTGGCGGAATTGCGAGACCTATTTGATGGCTTCTTAAAACCTAATTGATTTGACTGAAATTAAAAAAGTTAATCATTATTTTCCTTACCCCATACAATTGTTCATATCGTCGTCTTAGAATGAAAACCTCGGAAATGCATTTTTTCTCAATATTTTTTTATTGCATTTCTTGGAAGATAATCGTAAAAAATATGGAATACTAATCCTTATCCTGAAGAATGCATTTTTTCTCAATATTTTTTTATTGCATTTCTTGGAAGATAATCGTAAAAAATATCGAATACCAATCCTTATCCTGAAAAGTTATCTCTTGCACTTACGAGGTTTTCACTCTAAGGCGTCGATATTCAATACAACAACCAATGCATGTAAGTATGTTACTTACTTTACTCTCCCGGCTTGATCCTGATTCATGTGAATCTGTGTCATCAATGTTTTTTCTCTTAATAGTAATTTTATTTCCTGAGCCTGCGTACATAACAGAGTACAGTGGTGATCCATTAGAGGTTGACCTAGAGTTTGGTGAGCCTTTAGAGGATCTAGTTTCCGAGTTACTGGATGTAGACGCAGCGTGGGTCTGTGTACCGGCCGAGTTAGTATATACACAAGGTAAGATACTGTACGCCGACTTAGAGAGCCCCGCTGTGCTCTTATAGTCGTCAGAAAACCCAGCCCCTTCTTGTATTAAGTCTATTAAGCCTGAACTGGCTACAGTGCCCCCATTAACTCCTGCCGCAATTTCGTCCTCGTCCAATAATGTTTTGTACACGTCTGTACCCATAAAATACTCGCACAATTTCTTATAACACTGCAGAAGTATACGTAGTTGTAAGTTCTCACCATAACTTTCATAATCTTTGCACCAACTACAAGAAGGCTTTAGTTTTTTTCTTCCACCTTTGCACTTTTTACAAACATGATGTTGGCAGCTGGCGCTCGTTGGTGTATAGGGCTCCTTCAATAAGTTACCACACACTGTACAAGATAAAGATTGTCGTAAATAAGGAACTAAACGAAACAAATCTGTCCATGACGACTTGTCTGCCGCGTCAGCCAATATTATTAAGCGACAAGTAGAAACATATAAACTCGTGGCATTCATTGTTATTACAGAAAACGTAACAAGGAGAACATTTACTGATTTATAAATTAATTTGTTTACACCAAGGTGCTACACAACCAAAAAGCCGCAAACGTCTCGTGAAACTCAAAACTGTCATTGTCAAATGTCAAAATTATTAGTAATAAAATAGGGATGTTAGATGTATTAGTTTAGTCGAGTTATATTTCTATAAAACAATAATTAATTTTAATTACATTGTTTTGGACCATAAAAAGAAGGGTTATATAAGTAGTATTCATTTGAAATTCTGTTCAATTATAATAATTATCCATAACACTGCTTTACTTTCTTAGCTTCACTTAATTTGACATCTGGCAACACTACTGAAATGGCGCGCTCACGCGCCATAATTTAAAAAATGCAGAGACTGAAGACTGGACTGGGCTTTCGTTATAAGTTCTACAACCAAATCAAATCTTAGATAATTCAGATTTCAGATCAATATATAGGAGATGATAAAACATTTTCACAACACATCTTTGATAACGATACGTTTTAAACGTGTTTGTCTTACAGTTACATTAAGGGTGCGTTGTACCGTTTAACTAAGTATATGATAATGATAACTGACCCGTTCGTAATAGTTTAATGTTTAGCTTCAAAAATGAAAATTAATACGTTGTAGGATACATATACCGATATGAGGATAGGTATATATATGTTATGGACCAAGTGATAAATTGGGCAGTATACATAATGCCCGGTCATTATGAATAATGCCCAATATGAGAGTGCAATTTGATAATAATTATTAAAATAATCAAATTGACCGGGCACTATACATATTGCCCGTGACCGTTTGGGCAAAGTAATACAAACATATTTAATTTCATTTTTTTTTATTGTTATTGACATTTAACTTAAAATAAATTAAATATTAAACCACTTAAATAATCAGCCTCATGATTTGGATTAATTATGAAGGACTTCTGCCTTAAAAATTCACTAGATTTTGCATTTAAAAGTTAAGGAAAGTCATATTAAAAACATAACATAAAATATAATTAAATTTAAAACAAAAAATTTACAACATATCTTTGTTTTATACAAATGACTTATTATTATAAAACAAAATAAACTAAAGTTTAAGCGATCGGACTCATTATTTGGCATAATTAACTTTTATTATTTAGCTTCTCTAAATAAAAGTCACATAGAAAATATAATTAAAATAGGGTGCTATTTAAACAGGCTTCTTTTTAATATCATTACTCGCCCCCAAAAATGTATGTTGCCTTCTAAATTACTAAGTCAGCCACAATTAAATTTGTAGCATGCTAAAGTAAACTTCTGAAATACTATTAAATGACATCATAAAATATATTTATTTAGCTTCTAATTTTTTTACTCAGTACGTTTAAAATATAACACATCCCATATCAATTGACAGAGTGATGGAAGTAAGCATGCAACATGCAGCAAGCATGGCTTCTGTCACGGCTCCGGCGCTGCGGGGCTCCGGCGGTCCCATGCGAGCTTAACGTGGCAGATGGTTTTCACGCTCACCACCGTAGCTTCGGCTTACTGGCCGGCTCAGCCGGCCAGCCTCAGCCGCGGCAGCGAGCGCTTCAACTACCGCGCCTCAGCTCGCAGGCCGCTTCGCCCCTCCGCGCCTACGCGGTTTTGAATTGCACTCTAGGGGTAGGGCAGACAAGACTACGTGGAGTCGGTTTTGCAGCGATTCGTTTTCGTCACTAAGTTCAGTTTTTAATACAATGTTTTGAATCCAAATTAAATTCTACCATAAAAAAAAACGAGCCAAGAAAAATGAGATCAAGAAAAACGAGGCCGAGTTAGTAAATTAGATGACAATTGTCCAATAAATAATTTTGTGGCTAGACTTATAATTTCCCATTAAAATAGAACATATAATTTAAAACAATAATCATAAAATATGTAGCAAGTAACATGATTTATTTATTAGAACATCTGCCACCCTCGCACCGCATAAAATATAGCTTCATTATCAAATTGCCCAACTATCATGTAGCAATATAATAATGCCCGTGCAATGTGATAAATAATGAAGTTAAGATAGTTATTAATCACTTGGCCCGATAAAGCTAGACATTATTCATAATGCTCGGGCATTATAAATAATGCCCGAATTAATCACATGGTCCATAACATATATACCGACTATAGATGAATGTATCTCAAAATTCAGACACAATTTCAGTTCACATCACGTGGGAACGCCTAGACATATTATTCCTCCAGTTTTGGCCAGCATAAAGTTTAAATAACTACCGACCTACCTACACATTCCTTGTCTAATTAACAGTTGGGATTCCCAGCATGCGAATATGACAAGACGACGAAATCGACCGTTCTTGCGCTATAAAGCTATTATTCAATTGGAAGCACTTAAAGAGTTCGTTTCGATACAAGTAGCTATGAAACTAAGTAGATACAAAATGTAGAAACCAGCAGAATAACTTAGGCAGCCTGGCCTAAATAGATTTATCTAACTGTTAACTGTTATTATTCGTCACTGTGCAATTAAGAAGCTTATTAATTATCATTTTTTTTGTCAATCCGCGTAAATACCCGAGTAGGTACTTATCTAATGAGCTCGTTATAAATTCATTACTGGACTCCTTATCGGTGTTCAATATATACATCATATCAAAACAAAGACGTCCATTTACTTGACAAACAGAGAAACTATTACAGAATAAACATAATCGACGAACCAATCGGAGCATTCAGATATGAGCGGTATCGCATTGTGGTAGCTACCTATCTGGCCCGAACGATCGGCCGCGGCCGCGCCGTCATTGTCTCACACTAGTGGTGGTACTAGACACAGGGTGCTTAGGCGCAGAAGGACGTTCTGATAAAAGATTACAGCGTCACTATCAGTTGATCCACCGCCGCGGCAGGAGCATCTCTCGGCTCTGGGCGACATCTGAGCCGCTGCTCTGTGGCTCTAATTGAATCAATTCAACGAATGTCTTCCGTCGCTGATTGCAGCTCCCTAGTGGCGAGTCCGTGTCCCGATTGTAGTGCATCGCGATATTCAACTCTATCTGTTGTGCTTGTGTTGTGAATATGTGCTGGTGAAGTGATACCCACCAAGTGCTTTATTGAATCAAAAGTTTTTAGTGGAGTTAATAAATTAAGGAAACGACAAGATGTTCAGGTACTTCTTTTTCATGTTTTTGTTATTCTCATAAATCTAAGAGAACAGCATAAGGAAAATCACTCTGTTTGAGGCCCACAATGGATAGGATAAGGATCCTTCATCCAAATAGGTAAATCTGTCAGATATATTCTCACAGCCTTCGCTCCGGAATATTCTACAGGTCGTCAAACCAGCCTACGAAATTATTAAGTTTAGTCAAATGAGCACAATTTGAAGACTCCTTTTAAATTAGACCTTTGAATTCGATTACCTACAAATGTTACTAAATGGTTATCACTTTTAGTTTTCGAACGTTCGATAATTCACCATCGTTAGTATAGGTACCTAATTAGGTACCCCATCCAACTAACGAATGTTCCTAAGATTGTGCAATCAAAGAATAAAGTATTTAGATACCTCTTAAATTGATACAGGCAGCTACGTTGGCATGTAAACTCGATATCATTGGCCACAGAATATCTTGGAGATGATTGTGACAGTGCCGCCAGCAATTCTTTTGTGACTGAATAGAATTGGATATTAATTAGAATCACTGTTCCTATCATCATCAACATTATACCTATTATCATAAGCCCACGAAGCCCATTATTAACGCTTGATCCTTCTCCGTGTGAGAGGAGGCCTGTGCCCAGCAGTGGGAGGATAAAAAGGCTGTAACAGGAAGCTCACGATGTAACAGTCCAGTAAGCTGTTGGTTAGGTACCCCTAGTCTTATCTTTGCTGAAGCTGCTTTACGGTTGCTTCTCAGCTGTTGGCATGCAAACAACTTACCTACTTGAATTTCTTCAGTCCAGAAAGGCTTGGGGATTTTTGTTGTCATCTTAAAAAAATTAACTACTACTACTTAACTTAAATTAACTACTACTAAAATTACTAATACTTCTTCTTACTTAATGGTCTAACAAAACATTCACCCAATGTCGCTCTAAAACCAATGTTCTAGATAAGTGGGAAAACTACCTTACCTATTTATTTATTTATTTAACCATTTATGTACACAGTAAAGACACACGAAAGAAGAGGAAGTAACATAAAATAGTACAAAGGTACTGCTTATTTCTACAGAAATCTCTTCCAGCAGACCCGAAGTAGGAGAGTAAGAATATAGAGATGTAGACAGACTGTGTAAAAGAACAACAAAGGTGTCATAGTGAAAAGTACAATGTCATTAGCATAGGTCATATTCAGAAACACATTGAGTATAAGTTCAGGTTACCTTAATAGTTACTTCGGTATAGGTACCAACGAACAGCGGTGTTGAGATAGGGCGGCCGGTATTTACCTCCACTGTAGCACTATTTTCTTAGAGTAAATAAGCCAAAGTATTTTTAGCATTGTTTCTTCACGTAGAGCTAGCTATTCTTTTACTTACTAGGCAACATTATTTTATGTCTCATTATGAAACTGTTTATTCAAATGGGTACCTACCAATATAGGAAAAACCTGCAAGTTTATTACAACTATTCATGTAGGTGCCTAAGCTGCGTTCATAGTTGAATTATCCTCTCTAAAGATTAAGTTGTTTGTTTATTGAATGTCAAAGGAGGAAAGTATTCATGAAATTCCTGAAAAATACTATTGTCACGCATTACACCACGTTCCGGTTGAGTCATCACACGAAATACGCATTGATCTTATCTACATACACAGCTACATTTATTTCGTAAAGAAGTCACATCGATACCGAGATATGGTTCGTACTCAGTGTTTATATGCTGAATTACCTGAAAATGTTTTGTTAGTAAAAATGAGGCCAGTGTTCGTCAGATTTAGCATCCAAGGACGTCTATTGCCATAGTTAAAGAATCCTCCAGGACACTTTTTAAAGGCTTTCAGGTACCTAATGTCTATGTATATAAAGAGGTACTTAATATGTAATGCTACTCGAGATTGTACAATCTTGAGGTAAAGCAACTCTTGACGCGGTCAGTCCTTGAATGGGTGACCGTCTTGTCATTAAGAATTCCTAAGTGTGTAGGAAGGCATTTCAAATAAAATAGAAAACAGAAGTCCGAAACTCTGAAAACTAGGCTTTTAGTTGCGGAGGTTATGGAGGGCATGCTCCATGAATAAGCCAGTTGCATCCGGTTAGACAAACAACCCTAAGATATGCTGATGGGAAGAGTTGAAAAAAGGCTAGGCAGATGATATAATCACAATTTAATTTATTTATTTATTTCATTCATGACAGAAGTTCAATTTGAAAATCATTGAATTAGTGGGATATTACATACCTACCTACTTATTTCAATTTGGGAAGGTAGTTAATCAAAATTTAAAAATAGTGCACTTGAATCAATCCTTTCTGGAACAGTGGCAGGGGCGTGGAGCGTGGACGCATCATAAAGATCAATCAGACAATTGGGGCCGCCACGCTCGTTGCGCAGGAGTGTCTCTCAATAGCTTCCGTTGAATGAACCTATCGGCTCACGCTTAGCACAATAACCTGAAATGTCACTGGATCATTTTGGATAAGGACATAGTAATGAAATCGAAGAAACTCAAGTAACAATAAGAGTACCTAGGTACCACGTAATGCAGACTAAACAGTCGACGGACAGTTGACCCATGGTTGGCAATTTTTTTTTAGTGTATCTACATATATATCTATATCTATTCCATTTGAAGTTTCCAGCCAGTCAGATACCTCATTTTTCTCTCAAGATTGTAGAGTCATTTCAGCCTCGGTCTGAAAGTTGAAATAGATAACAAGAAATTAGCTGACATCGGACTACTTGGAATGTGTTATTGTTCCAATAACTGCAGTGAATCATTTACTTTTGTATTTTCCCGTCTTATCTCGAGGCTCGGAGAGCCCGAGTACACAATTAAACGGAATTAATTTGACCTCTGCACAATTAAGACGGTTGACAGAGACCCTTGCATATTGCGAGACAGTTCGCCAAACTTGGTGTTTATGACTTCATCTACTTACAACTGTTGGTGTGATATAAATAACAATTTGCCTTTAGCGTTGTTTGCAGATCTGTGATAATCCGTGGAAATTCAGTGTCGATCTGCAGCGCCATATAACAGAATCAAAATAAAGAAAATAAATCATTTTTGGACGGGTGACCAATATGAGGCTTTAAAATAGGGTCATTTGTTGTATATCTTTCAGAGTCGTTAAATATTAAGAAGCATTAGGCATATATCTTGCAGCACTCTGCTGCATGAGAAAATATTGGAAGCCTACCCCAACATAGGTCCCTATTTGGGAAAAAGACTAGGCAGATCACGCTTATATTATATACTTACATACATTCTAACTTATTATCAATTTGATAGGAAACTATTAGGCAATTCATGAATCTTTTAGGCTTAACTATGATATAAACAAGCATTAGAAATAAAAAGCCGTTATCAACTGACGACAGTTCACGTTCATGTATCCACCTGCCTATCTTTTCATTTTCTTCACCTTGGTCTTTATCTTGAACGTCGCCAAATTATTAGTAACACATTTTATCTGTCTATCTGTATAGACAAAGTACCTACTATCAAGAATTACACCTGCCATAGAGTTTTGACGAAAAATCTTCATCGTATTTAGGACATGGTCAATTACATGTTCGATTAAAAATAAGGTCATGGGTAAACTTGCAGTATTCTTCTCTGTTATTGCAACGGTGTTTGTTTTTAAAGTGATTAACGAGTTGATAAAGTTATCTATACTGTTATAAGTTGAGACAACGATGAGTAAACATTACAGACATACATTTTAAATAAAACCAGACTTGGTTTAATTTTCGATAACGTGCGCGTACGCGGCAATGATGCCTGTGATTTCTGTGGGTAGATATACCTGCCGGATGTCAACGGTGTGTGAGATATTTTCATGTATCACAGCACGTAGGAAGCAAGTAGCAATTTGCCTATAGTTCGGCCATTCAGAGAATGCGTTCCTGACACGTCGCGATTGAACTGACGACGTAACTTTGCAATGGCGTTGCAGTTACGATAAAAATATTTTTGCTGGTTGTTTACCGTTTTAACAATTGAGGAGCATTAAAACAACATTATTATATCAATAATCAATGAATGTTATTACGTCGTCAGTTCAATCGCGACGTGTCAGGAACGCATTCTCTGAATGGCCGAACTATAACAACATCAACAAAAGCGGCTGTGAGCGAAGTGACAAGAGCGCGACTCCCGCGCTCGCCCCGCTTGACACATCACGAGGATTCCATTCATTACCCGGTGCACCACGCTTATTATTGCATTACTTTAACCCATCTAATTTCATATTATTTAGCCCCCATTATTTTCATTATCTCCGCTAACATAAAGTAAGAATCACCAAGTAATTTTACAATGTCACCATATGACGTCAACAAATTACAGGTGTGTGGGACAGAGCACAGTAAAAACGATATTTGTTTCAGGAAACTGTTTCCGTGTTTATTCACATACCGCCATCGTAATGTGTGTAATCAAACGAGTAATTTTAAGGTACTTATTTACTTTGTAGCAGGTAGACTCATCACTTAATCAGACTCAACCCACTTTCTGGAAAAAGTAGGCAAAAAACATTTCGGCATTAGGCTGGATTTTATTATTTACTGACCTACTCTAATTATGCTAATCCTTAAGACAACGAACACAGTGTCTGCACGCTTTATGGCTAGACCCGCAAATGAAACAGAAACACCTTAGTTCTATGTACCTAATCCCAGTTTCCAAACTTTGAATAAGTTTTCAAACGCTGATATAGTTCGATCAGAACAGAATAAGAATTGTCTGAAGAATTCCCAGCCGGTTATTCCCGCTAACAACACGACATCTACAAGGTAGTGTTCTTTGAGGATCATGTTACCAGGGCAAAGACCCAGGGCCCCGATTCTCCTAATTTTACTTAAGCGTCATACGATTCACGTTCGACTCGATTCGACTGAGATCCGATCCCGACTCGATTACGATTGAAGCGTATGTGGCATTCCGCTATTTTTTCTTTGAAATAAAAGTTTTTATCCTTTTCTGACATTCAATAATGAATCATTTTGTCTGCAAATGATTTACGATTGCAAAATGATTGTACAGCAAACTACCGTATGGACCAAAATCACCAAAATAGCAGACCAATCGCACACCAATCAAATGTCAATCGAATACGATTGGTCTTTTATTAGTAGCAGAATGCCCGATATGGTTAAAACTGCTATTGCGATCATATTGCGATTCGATTTCTACTCGATTTTGACATTATTAACTTAAGAGAATCGGGCCCCAGAAACTTGAATCTTGGCCGTGACATGAGACCCTAATTGCTAGTACTATTTGCGCTCATGATAATCGTATCCATGTTGATAATTGTGTGGAGTGCAATAAGTGTCATGTTATAAACCAAGCTTAGATTTCATTGGAAGGCTCAGGAGTCATTGGTAGCGCAAAAGCACAATAGCTGAGCAGTGAGAAGCCTGTTTCACTATTTAGGTACCATTAATTGCATGTAGTTGGTCAACATCTCAATATTTAAAAGGTTTAGACAATTTACTAATTAAATAGGTCGGTAGGAGAGCCCTGCCTCACTAGGACGCCATGGCGACGTCGCCAGCGGCACAGGCCTGGCTACTTCTGGCATCCAAATGTCGCCAAGTCGAGTGGCCATGGCGTCTCGATAGTCAATTGTTTACGTCGTCGTAAAAAAATTGCACGCTGACTGGCGACCACATTGGCGACTGTGTGAGGGAGGTGCGCTTTACCGTGTACATTATAGTGGCAACTGTGGCCACGTCTCCAAGCTGCCACGGTAGCCAGAAGCCACGTAGGGAACTGTAGCTCGTGGCCACCCCTCCAATTTGGCGACGTTGCCAAACCGTCGCCAAGTGAGTTAGGTTCCATACATTTCAATACTAACTGTTTGGATATGTAGCCGGCGACGTCGCCATTGGCGTCCTAATAATAATAATAATAAGCCCCGCAGGGCATCTGAGGCGGATGACGGGGAGTAGCGACCCCGCGGGGCTATATATCCGAGTGCTCCAGGGAGAGTATACTGTCCCCCATCTCCGGCTTGCCGGAGTGAAGCATGACGGGGGATAGGTCTCCCGCCTCTTGGCTTGCCTTCATCGGCCGGTCAGAGTGGAGTCGCTAGAGCAAGGTTAGTCCTGCTCGGAGGGTAGGTGCCTCGTGGTAAGTGGCGAGTGGGCCGGTGATGCTGGGCCCACAGGGAGCGCGTGATCTGCGTTTAAAGTCCGCCGAGGTATCCTCACCCTTCTCAGCCGCTCATGTCCCTGTTGCCCTCTTGTTGCTTTTCAGTGACTGATTCCCGGGGGCCCAGTAAGTGAGTTGGCGAGTCTCCACCTGCCATTTTAACATGTATTTAATACATTGTCATCGGCAGGTGCCATAGTTCCCGTAGTTTCCCCATTCCTAGTCCATTAGCATCCCATCACAATAGCCTAAGTAGTTTTCATCCATAGTTAGCAATAGTTTAGCACAGAACCGGGGATTGTCCTTGGGTACATTTCTATAGTGTATACAGGGATAATCGTCGGTTTTGTGTTACCATTTCATTAAAGTTGTCTCAAAAGGGCTTCAGCGTGTTGGCTTCGGCCCCACGTTCGCCTTCCAAAAATCCGGGACTCTGTAGTCCCGTGGTCGGTTAGAGACATACAAATAATAATAATAATAAGCCCCGCAGGGCATCTGAGGCGGATGACGGGGAGTAGCGACCCCGCGGGGCTATATATCCGAGTGCTCCAGGGAGAGTATACTGTCCCCCATCTCCGGCCTGCCGGAGTGAAGCATGACGGGGGATAGGTCTCCCGCCTCTTGGCTTGCCTTCATCGGCCGGTCAGAGTGGAGTCGCTAGAGTAGGGTTAGCAGCCCGCTCGGAGGGTAGGTGCCTCGTGGTAAGTGGCGAGTGGGCCGGTGATGCTGGACCCACAGGGAGCGCGTGATCTGCGTTTAAAGTCCGCCGAGGTATCCTCACCCTTCAGCCGCTCATGTACGTGTTGCCCCCTTGTTGCGATTTAGCGACTGATTCCCGGGGGCCCAGTAAGTGAGTTGGCGAGTCTCCACCTGCCATTTTTACGTGTATTTATTACATTGTTATCGGCAGGTGCCATAGTTCCCGTAGTTTCCCCATTCCTAGTCCACTAGCATCCCATCACAATAGCCCAAGTAGTTTTCATCCATAGTTAGCAATAGTTTAGCACAGAACCGGGGATTGTCCTTGGGTACATTTCTATAGTGTATACAGGGATAATCGTCGGTTTTGTGTCACCATTTCATTAAAGTTGTCTCAAAAGGGCTTCAGCGTGTTGGCTTCGGCCCCACGTTCGCCTCCCAAAAATTCGGGACTCTATAGTCCCGAGGTCTGGTAGAGACATACAAGATAATAATAATAAATTTCTTTATTTCAGACCATGGTGTCCATTTTGTTAGTAACAATATTCTTATACACTAGTGTTAGTAATGCTTAAAAACTACCAGAAAACCAAAATCAAATTAAAAAGAGACTCCTCTCACAAAAGTCAATCATTGCAGCGCCATTCCATGACAAATGGCGCTGCAATGATTGACGTAAGTACAATCTAACCGACTAGCGATCATGCTAAGGATGCTGTTGGCGCTGTCACGTAGTCTATGCACCAGGGATGCGCATCTTTTACGCATTGTAGCGTAAAAGCAGTCGACGCGATGTTCAGCAAACATCCCCGATGCACTACAGAATCGCGGCAGCCCCATCAGAACCCTGAAAGCATTATTAAACTGGACTCGGAGGGCACTGTAAGACTTTTGAGTATAGTCGGCCCACAGGCTGCACGTGTAGAAAGAGGTACAATATGACCTAAAAAGTGTAACCTTTACGTCTATAGAACAACGTGCAAACCTGCGAGCTATCATATTCGCTCTTACTGCCAGCGCCCTCCGTTCCCTTTCGATATCATCATTGTCCCTGAGGTCAGGGGTCAGCACATGTCCCAAGTATTTAAATTTAAACACCCTTCGCAAGGCTGTGCCGTTTAGCACAATGAGGCAGGGCTCTAGAATCTGTCAGAAGCCAATAAGTCTGACACCAGTCTAACAAGAGTATTGGGTTGCCCGGGTAACTGGGTTGAGGAGGTCAGGCATGGCAGTCGCTTCTTGTAAAGCACTGGTACTCAGCTACAACCGGTTAGACTAGAAGCCGACCCCAATAGGTATAGTTGGGAAAACGGCTAGGGGGAGGATGATGATGATGATGTAGGTAAAATCTATGTTACATGCAGATATAAGAAATCTGCCGCTATTGTAGCATGCATATAAGTATGTATCATTAAGTGGTCTGTGAAAAATCACAATTTCATTTTCTGAAATTTCTAAACAATTCTTAATTTTAACTTTATTGTGCTATTTAAGATAACATTTTCCGCTTTACATGCATAAAGCACTTATAATTAA
This sequence comes from Helicoverpa zea, assembly GCF_022581195.2. Classification (NCBI taxonomy): domain Eukaryota; kingdom Metazoa; phylum Arthropoda; class Insecta; order Lepidoptera; family Noctuidae; genus Helicoverpa; species Helicoverpa zea. The sequence goes on along the minus strand of NC_061452.1, from coordinate 10,183,361 downwards.
TGATGATAACGTAGCGCTATCAGTGATGATATCTATGCTGTTTTTATCGCAATGTGTTTAAGATATAAATAGGTTTATGTAGTGTTTTCGTAACAAATGTGGAAATTGAAACACGGTCACATCACTCACAGCACTTTTCTACAGGCAAGATGTAGGAAAGTTGTTTGTTTGCTTGATAGTATTTATAAGTTTATAGAACCGTTTTTTCAGAGTACTTAAGTAGGTACACAGTACCTGCATAATATGTAATATAAGAACAGAAGAAGACCTATAGCACTACCCCGGCCAGCGAAGTGGGCCCCGTACATCTCGTACGCGTACTCGTAGGTGCAGTGGCGCGGTTGCGCTCTCAGTGCTTCGATCTTTGTCATCTTGCTATGGAGTCTCTCCTTGCCATTTACTGACCGACTACCGCGCTACTAAATGCAAGTTTTGGACTCCCCTTGATTTTAACCTTCGGGTTAGCTTTCTGTGGATTTTTAAGTACTTAGACATTGAAGCTCCTCAGTGTAAATTATTGCAGGCCATAAATAAAATCAAGTCGAATGTAGGTATTACTATACCAGCCATTTCTACATGATGAAACAATTTATCTCATGGAAATACCAAAACTTTCGGGTGTAAAAAAGATAGTTATATTAAAAGAAATACGAAAGAAACTACCTACAAATAGGTAGCAGCAACATAGCAATCTAAGGTCAGGAAAGCTGATAACCCATACGGAGAAAAATGTTAATATCCTTCATTTGACCCGGCGACCCCGAGATGCGCTCGCGTCGATATGCAGAACTCACAATAGCTATTAATATAAATGATCTAGAAGAACGTCCTGTAGACATTATTTATAACTCAGCTAAGTACGTAAAGAATAATCTAAGTAGAAAATATTTACATACTGATACTTACACAGGTGTACCTCACATCACACACAGGACATCAGGTGTACCTCATGGACCTGTAACTTATTTTATTAATCCAGCCCGTCGCTGTAAGCTCTAGTTGGTATTTGTAAATACACGATCAGAACCACAGAAGACAGACTAGCTCGATTAGACTAGGAAAATGTTTTTCAATTCAAAGAGGAACGCCAATTCAAGAAGTAATTTGTAAAGTTGGCAGCTTTAATAAAACAATTGGCACTTACGAGTACCTAATATAAAATTGATTGAATGATTAATCGATGACTCACTGGTTTATTTGCCGATAGCAAGCAAGAAAATAGATAATTTGGAGTCAATAACCTAAAAGACTTTCCTTTGTTTCAGTGGAAACTAATGTTCACTGGATAAAAAGTAGAATAAACATGAAAACTCTTCAGCTTTACAATATTACCTACTTATATTATTTTCTTATTACATTAAACCTTGATACGAAAATTGTTAAATCTACGTAGATTTAGATATATACCGGAAAAGTATAAGATAAACTTCTGATACCTTGTCCAATGGAGTACCTAAAGAAATAGATCAGCCCACTGCTTCCCGTCCTTACACATCTCATCTTTACCTATATCTCTATACCATGCCTACACACATATTTATTTAATCCTGTTCATGTAAATGTGGCTACTAGGGCCCATAAAAAATACTATACCTACATAATCAACTAAAAATCTACGTATTGACATGAGTAGGCGGTCTCGTGTTGCACTGCGTGGTGGCTCGTAACCTCCCGCAATAATAAATATACCTAGCGTCAATGCAGTTTTTGCATTGGTTTCGAATAGATGGTTTCTTCTTTTTTCTTCTCCGCCTTGATAAAACCATCAGCATCAGCCGTCCCTTTGTTCAGTTCCCAGGTTCAAGATGAACCGTGGATTTCCACAATTCCGCCTTGGGTTGCGGTTGAACGAGATCTTTCTTTACGACAGACGAGTAAACATGTCTAGGCTTCAACGTGCTTGCATTCATCGGCGCGGCGTCCCGACGAAAGGAGACGCGGGGCACAGTTAAGCATCGCTAGGAGTGGCGGCGACCGGCGACGAGTACAATTTTGCTGAAGCGGCGTTCAGCGGCGATGCGATGACCTGTCCGTGGCGTGTGTTGTCGCTGTTGGCAGGCACGTGTGACCTACATTCACAGTTCTGCTACATCACTGATGGTAGATTGCGATGCTTCCAGCTTCAATTGCAGCTCACCCAGGCTAGACCTCATACTCGTGATGTCCTTTAGCGGCCTGGTGACGTCGACGTGGTCAAAAATGACCGGGGGCAACTTGCGCAATCCCTTTGTAACGAAAGTTAGCACGTCGTCTGGGTCAGTCTCCTTCAACAATTTAATCGTATCTTGAAGACCCCTCTCTCCCTTTTCATCCCTCCTGCGGGACGGCATTCGGTCTGCCATAAGCAGAGTCTTGAACAGCAGCGTCTTGGAGCTGCGTATTTTCAGTGCGCCTCAGTGTTTGAGGTGCAGATTTGAGTCACACTGACTGAGTACCTCATCCATGATGTCCAGCTGGTACTAACGAAAGGACCTCGTTCGTCACGAGTTCTTCGGAACGCAAGGTGTGAAAAAATATGCGGTGTCGGCTAACGCCGAACTCGGCCAAAATTTTAAAAATGCACATGCACATATAGGGCTACATACACATTTTTATGCAGTCATACATCTGATCAAATACTACCTATTGAGTTTACACGTTACGGCTGCGAGGGCCAGTTTTTATATTAATTCAGCTGTGGCCTTTGTGTTAATTACGATGTGTTACTTTTTCAGAATATACGAAATATTCTTCGTGATGGCGCTGTCATGCGTGTGCACACAAAGCAAGGAGATGACAGAGATCGAAGCACTGGGAGCGCAGCCGCGCCACTGCACCTACGAGTACGCGTACGAAATGTACGGGGCCCACTGCGCGGGCCGGGGGCTCAATAAGATACCTAATTTAAAGAGCGGCATTGAGGTAAATTCATTGTATTATTATTATTTTTTCCTTATCTATTTTACTGTCATTGTTATTTGACCTAAATTCACCCGATAATTTAACTGTTTGTATTTTCCAGATCCTGGACTTCAGTGATAACAAGCTCCAGGAATTGACCGAGGAAATGATGTCTGGTTACACGAGCATCAAGTTCCTGTACCTCGCAGACAACCACATCTACAACATTGAGGAAACCGCACTCTCGCGCTTCACAAATTTGCAGACTCTAGACTTGTCTAACAACGTCATACTAGAGCTGCCCAACTCGATATTTCAGCTGCCATCATTGAGGAAGTTGTATTTTAGAAGTAATCCGATATTTCACAAGGCTATAGAGCCACTGGTTATAGAGAGACCGATCAAAGCGCCACTGGAGCTCTTGGATGTGTCAGACTGTAAAATAAAGAATCTGCCAGACTGGGGCTACCTGCCGCAGTTGCGGTTCTACAACATCTCGCACAACCCCCTCGCGGCTCTCAGTGTCGACCACTTCGCAAGGATGTGCAACCTTGTCAACGTGGACTTGACGGACTCCATAGGAACCATCAAGCTCTGCAGCATGAGGCCTGCTGTTTTGTGGCTGAAGGAAAAGCGAGTTTCCTTCCTATTAGCAGATTACTCAAGACTCAATACTAGAGGTTGGTATGATATAAAGTAATGCCCCATGAAACCTACATGTACTTACATGAGAATGTAATAATTAGGAATGATAACAAAATATCAATCTAACCGCTCTTGTTCATGTTGCAGAGTTCGAGAATTGTCCAGTTCCAGACGACATGGTGAATTATAACGCCACGTACCACCGGTGTAAAGCAGATTACTTACAGGTAAAGTATATTTACAGTGATTTTCAAGAAAGGCAAACATTTTCTTCTGTCCAGACAGACGAAGGCCGCGTTGACATAAATCAAGTAGATACATATACTAATAACTATACCTGTCGACTTACTTGAAATATTGAAATGTTTCAGGTGCAAAGTTCGAAGGCGTCGCGGCGCACTTGGCTGACGATAGGCGGCGGGCTGGCGGGCTTCCTCGTCGGCTTCATACTGCTGCTGTACGTGATGCACCGACACAACGTCGCGCAGACCAAGACCAAGGCCGAGAAGATCAAGCAGGCCACGCCCCCCGACTCCGACAAGAACGCCACCGCCGTCCTCCTTGGAGACATCTCATAGTTACCCATATCTTCACATCTACATTCTTGCCACACGCGCCAGATAGCGTGCCACTCACTCCTAAGCTAGTGCTGCGCAATAAGGATGATACGCGAACAGAAGTTGAAACAGATAACAAATGAGAAATGTCGAGATACGCTCGCCATGATTGTGATTCATGATTAGGTAAAATGCGTCCAATTTATTAAGAGATGGTGAATATTCAGGGTATTGATTTTGAATAAACCAAAGATATATTTTGGCACTTTTTAAATTAACACTTATGATAAGGATATTTAAATTAATAACTATATAGTGTTAGGCAAGTGCGGCAAGTGCAAATGAAACGACAACACAGACAAGAATAAAATTCATTTTAGAGGTGCTGTGTTGTATTTGGTGCTAGACTAACGAACATTTCAATACACTCATTGTCTTAAAATATACCAACGCACCAGCTTATCTTAGCACAGATGTACAATATGAACTTCCTGAAATGACAGATTCCTGCTATGAAATTGTTCTTTTGAAAGATCTATTAAGTACAGTATAATAATTATATAGGTAATAAGCAGATAGGTAAGAGGATTACCTAAATTCACGTAATATTGTCTTCATTTTAGTAAGTATGGTTAGCTTCAAAACAAGTAATAACGTTAATTCTTAACAACACAAGTGCCATAAAGTAAAAAAAAAAGAATATTTTGTATGTTATCGACGGCATGGTGTTTAGTAGTATTGAAAATTTTGATTTGTTCATGTATTTTTGAAGCTGACTGTACATACAAAACCTATGTTAGGTATATGGAATACCTACTTTACTGATTTATATTGTAATATACTATTTCAAAGCTTTGAAGGCTGACTAGTTTTAACATTGTGCCGTTTACTCAGTAGGTAGGTATGTATGTTTATTCAGTTGTGAAGAATTCCAGCGCTTTCACACTGACGAACTTTCCGCTCGGTTTTTTCCGAGCATTACCACTTGATGAAAAAATGCGCGACAGATTTTTGCCGCTTAGAACGAGTAGTGCGGAAAATCCGCCAGTCTAAAAACGCCGTGTACGGCCATGTAACTACATGATAAAGTCGCAAATAAATGTTTTGTATAAGTTGACAAAATTAATTTAATTTTGTATCAATATAGTGGGGCGTAAGGTATTTATAGGTGAGTTTGAGCTAATGTATATTTCTGAGTGGTTTTACTGATTTGAATTTGAGATATTTTAATAAGTATCTAGTTTCCCGATTAAGATGTCTGTATGTATGATATGCCTAGGTAATTAAGATTACCTACTGAACTTATGACTTGTGAACAACTATTTCAATGAATTCCATAACCCATTTTGAGTATCCTAAAAATTGGGTTCTTATATAAGGTGCTTTAATATTACCTGCCAGGACTTGAATGGAGGGTAGTATTGCGTTTATAGATTACAATAGTAAAGATAAATAATTGATTATTTATCAATTTTTTTTCATACAAAAAAAATACGTATAAAATTGACTTAATTTGTTAGTTTAAAACCATCCAGTAGAGTTGCGCGTTGCCACTCTTGCAGAACAGATAGAAAGAGATAGCAGTTGTTTTCATTGACGAAGCAACACTACGCGCGTAATTAGTGAACCACGTTATGCAGAGTAGAGCCAATGTTAATTTAACTTGTTTACTGTCTCAAATTGAATTGACTGTTCCGGGAAACGAAATTTCTTTACTATTGTAATCTATAAACGCAATACTACCCTCCATTCAAGTCCTGGCAGGTAATATTAAAGCACCTTATATGAAGAGGGTTTTATCCACTAACGGCAAAATTAAAAAAACATCTTGAAAATATATAGAAAACAAATGTTACTGCATATTATTAGATGTTCAATTAATTGACACAATTCATTGTGAAATTAAATTGCACTTCAGATGACTAATAGATAAATACGAGGGCTAATAAACATAATTAGCATTTAGTACAAAAACAATGTGAATATCAATTCCTACTAGTTATCACGCTTGTTTGCTATTTTGCCAAAGATTTGATGAATTGTTTATTCATAATAACACATTATAATAAAAACTGCTATTTTTGTAAAAAAACGCATTTTATGTAACTTTAAGGTGTTTCCACATATATATTTTTTTTACAACAATCATGAATAATAATTGTTGTTTGTGGAGATACCTTTAGGTAGACTTCACTGTGATAAGTAATAAAAAATTGTTACTAATAGCACTTTGTTTACTTTACTCACACTAATCTATATATATAATAAAAATGAAACCCGCTTTCCGTTGTCACGACATAACATGAAAACGTCTTGACCGATTTGGCTGAAAATTAGAGGGGAGGTATCGTAGACCCGGGAGAAGGTTTAGTCACCATCCGGCTACGGGACGCGGGTGAAACCGCGGGCGAAAGCTAGTAGTAAATAAAATCCAGGTGCCCCATTTCAAAAATTAATTATATTTAAATGAAATTAACAAACTGAATTAAATCGTCACAAGCTAAAAATATGTTGCATTAAATGCTATGTTGATTTTTTTGTGTTAAAACATCTCCAACTCAATCGAAATGTATGTAAACTAAACAAATCAATAAAAACAACAGCTGAGTAAACACGAGCAGTGGTTCCTTCAGTTGGCACATTCAAATGTCCTCATCTACTGAGTCTGCCAGGACACGTGTTGGATGCCAGCTTCAGGGTAATTCCGTTGAATGTTGTCCAAGTTTAGGGTAATTTGACATTAATTTCAGGTGTCTTTCTTTTCACTATCGTTAACAGATTTGGTTGGCGGCTGTGTGTCTTTCTCCTTCGCGAGACGCTGTTTACTAAACTTGCCCATGCCTGGCTGGTAGATTACGAGGCTCGGACGATCCTGATGAGAATAAAGATAATTAGTATTTTTCAAAAATATAAAACAACTTCTCGAAAAAAAATCAAGCATGTTCCTTACCTTATTCCTAATTCTCCTTTCAGTACGTCGATCTCCACTTTCACTCTTCTCTTTTTCCTCTGAACCCTCTCTGTCTGTTGATTTACTTCTGTCATCAAGAGAGTTCTGCCTCTTCAACACCATGTCGTCCTTGACCGGCAGCTCCCCTGACTCCAAACTGTTTCTCCTCATCTTTGACACACCAACAGATGAGTTCTTAGTGATTGCTTCGTCATTAGAATCTTTACTACTATCATTTAGCTTAACTTTCTTATCCATACCCTCAATGATTTTAGTTAAGTCATCAGTCTTTACGTGCGGCAGTTGAGTAAATGGTTTGATATCGTCGTGGTTTATCGACTTCACTTTGCTGTCAGATGACATGATTTTATTTATAGCTGATTGTTTGTCCGATTTCCCAAATTCATTTTTGATTCTCTCTTTTCTAGTGTCACTGTACTTTTTACTCTTTTGCTCACGAAGTGGGTCTTTATACTTCTCCCGTTTATCCTTTTTGTACCCCTTGTCAGAATCGTCGCCTTGATCATCGTCTCTGATAGGCCCGTCCTTTTTATCAGTCTCAAGTTTCTTCTTCTTGTCACTTAAAACATTAACCCCAGTTTTCCTCTGGTCTCTAAATGATTTAGATTCAAAAACAGATCCATCTTTGCTATCAGACTTCACCTGGTCATCTCGTGCGTCACTCGCCTTCTCCTTTTCCCATTCCCTGGATTTAATTTTCTTAACCTCACCCTCTCCAATTTCTTCTTCCTGAAATGACAAGATATTAAAGTAAGGATAAATCAATATGTCACAAATCTTAATTTTCTCTCTAGATGTTTGGTTATAATGAAAATCTTATAAATGAACTGATCTAAGTATACTGTAGTGTTGAGTTTTAAAGAAAACTCTCAAATTGACTTGTATAATACATAATGACCTGACTAAAACTAGGTCTATAAGTATACTTAAAATGAGACTTACATTTATGGAATCTGAATTTTATGAAATCAAATGCATAACAAATTACAATCAATCACTAGTACAGACTATAAACGACCAAAGAGCTACGGCAACAATATCAAATTTTCAAACAATTATAGATTTCAATAAAATACTGGGAACCTTAAAACAAGTGTCACCACCACTTTTCTGGCTACCCTCTTGTGATTCTTTTTTATCACAGAATTTACCCGATGTTAACGTAAATGTGTTGTGGGTTTTTGTAGACAGAGCGGGGAAGTGACTGTCCCAATCAGAGTCTGTACTGATAAACTCGTCAGAACCATGACTACTTTTCAATTCAGATTTAGTAACACCACATTTCACTTTGCTTTTATGATATATTCTTTGTTCTCCATACCAAAAGCTGTGATTGTTGTACTTATTATCATAGTAATCTGTGTTGTCATTAAAGTTCTCATCTTCCGATATATCACCAGGTCTCTAAAGAAATAATAAAATAAAGTATTCAGATAGTAAACTAATATTTAAAAGAAATCAAGAGACCTAATATTCATATGATGCAGGATTTTCATCTCTATGCAATTCAGCTCTGAATTATCCTGTCCATTCAATTTGTAGTTCCGTGACTGACAATATGTTAATTTACCTTAATGGGGTTTTCTTTGGTTTTCCTTTCAATTCTCATTTTCCTCTTGTCATTCTCCCTCCTGCGGCGCTCGTCTCGCCCCCTCTTATCTTGTTTGCGAGCGGCCAGGTATTCAAGCAAAGGAGTGGATTGTACCTTCTTGTCATTTGCTGAAAATAATAAGTAAAATCATATTATAACTAACATTCATTATACCTTCATTAGCTTCATAGCTTCATTGAAAACAAAGAGAATATGTATACCAAAGTTAAGAATTAAGAGTTTACTGGCTGATCTATAATTATAATACTTGGGAAACATTAAATAATGTCGGGATAAATAATGTCGGGACACCTTTTTCACACACGGTCGGTTAGCCCCATGGTAAGTTATTAATTAACTTGTGTTATGGGTGCTAACACAACTGATAAACTACATATAGCTACATATATACATATTTATAAATACATATTGTAACACCCAGACCACGGCCAACAAGCATGCTCATCACACAAATGTCGACCGAACCGGGAATCGAACCCGGGACCTCAGGTTCGGTGGTCTGGCATGATGACCATTGCGCCATCGAGGTCGTCGAAATTATTTGGTACTATTTTATAATTTTTGTTGTTCTGTGAGAATACTTTGCAAAGCTTACTAGATATAGAATTTGTCTTTCATTTTTAATTCTTTGAAATATAATTAATAGAACAATACTCAAATAGTTACCATCATTAACAGGATAAGAATACTCAAGCTTGGGTTGATTTTCAGTGTCCGGGTCCTTTTTGAGACCTTCAACAAAGTCTTGATAGATTGGGTCGGACTCTATGGTGGCACACTTTGGATCTTTCTTCTTTTTCTTCTTAGGTATTCTCTGGAACGGTGCATATTCCACTATTCCCACATATTCCACACCTGTAACATCATATTTGGCCAATTTTAATTTCTCTGCAGTTTTAATAAAAAATCTGTAATACAATGGAGGTAAGCAGTTTCGTACAAAAATATTGGAATTATAATCAAAATAGTAAGTAGTAAATGTTTGTGTAATCCACAGGATAGAAACTTGTTTGTAATGTAAGCAAACTTTCTCTTTTTATTACTTTTCAACTTAAGTATAAATAATGAGATAAAAATGATCTACAATAACTCACTTGGCCAACATTTGCTATGTAAAGGGGAAACCAATAAATACCTCAACAACTGAGTCAATAACATGCAAACTTGTTTATAATAACAATTCACATTTACAATCAATGTGAATATCCTTACCTTTTTCATCAAGAAACACATATCCATCAAATTTATCTCTAAACAAGTAAATATCGTCAACGTTAACAAAGTTTATGTAAGCTCTGGAATATAGGTTATTGCCAAGCGAAGGATCTGGCTTGGCAAAATAGAAATGGTCATGTTCAGGTATTGGTGAAACCTGCTCCAAGAATGCTTCCTCAGTCATAGTAGGCGGCAGACGCCGAAGAATTATCTGAAACAAGGATACACTACATCAAATTCCTTTGTAATAAACGATTGTATTTACAGACAACAATTTCCAATGTAAGCAAATAGTCACTTTGGTCAGCGGCCGTTGGGTTTTTGTTTTCTTGTCCTTGTTCTTATTAATAAATGTTTTACTGCCCGAATCTGACTGTGACTCTTTAGCATCTTGATCTTCAGTCATTATACAATTTAATTGATTAAATCCCTCAACTTTTTAGGCAATCGCTCAACATTATCAAAAAACCGTGTGTCGTGTGTAATTTTTTTGACATTTACTTGGTAGTGGGTAGTTTCAATGTTTTTAATTGCTGTCAAATTTGAAGCACAGGTATTTCTTCATTCAGTCTATACATAGTTTAGTCGATTCATATACATAAAGAACCAAGAATAATAGCACTTTCTGTTAGGAATTTATAGTCTATGACATTTAAAAAATGTAGGGTTGTTAGTCTATGAAAAAGAATGACTGTGGTGTGAATTGTCATGATGTAAAAACTAGTGAGAACAATGTTATAATTCCTAACAAAATGTGATTGTATTTCTTTAACTATTAATAAAGACTTTCAAGAATACCAGAAGTTTGAATACCTACAATAGGTTATGGGCCCAGAACGCCCGAGAAGAAAAAATTAAAAACCGGGATTGGGTAATGAAAAACCCAACATAAAAAACAAGTGAAAAAAAAAACTAAAAAACAGTAATAACAAGGAAGAAAATAAAAAACGGTGAAAAACTAAAAAATGGAAAAACCTGAGATAATACAGATAGAAAAATTAAAAGATGCGGAAACATTTTTATTGTGGAAATTTGAATTCAATATACACTTAAAAGCGGCAAATCTTGCAAAAACAATTGCACAAACAAAAGAAGATGACAAGAAAAGTGACTTCAGTATCAAAGATGCTCAGGTGCAAAGAATTATCATAAGCAGTATTGATAAGAAACTAAAAGGTCACATAATTAATTGTAACAGTGCACGTGAAATGTACGTAAAATTATGTGAAATATTCGAAGGTTCTGAGCAAAGAAACAAAGATGCATTATTACAAGAGTTTTTCACATATAAGAAACAAGAGAGTCAATCGCTTTCCCAATTAATAAGTGAAATAGAAAATTTACAATTTCGTATAAGTCAGCTAGGAACAAAAATAGATGATGAAATGGTCATATCCAAAATACTAAGCTGTTTACCAAATAATTTAAACTATTTTATAACTTCTTGGGAATGCATGGCAGACGATAAGAAAACCCTTCAAAATTTAACAAACAGACTTCTGGCTGAAGAAAATCGAATGTTGAAAGCAAAAGAAAGTGACAAGCAGCTAGCATTTCAAGCTACATCTTCATCTACATCAAAGAAAAAGTTTAATGCAATAAAATGTTTCAAATGTAACAAAACAGGGCACATGAAGAAAGACTGTAGAGCCTGTAGTATCTGCAAAAGGGACAACCATGAAGATAAAGACTGTAAGTTTAAAAATAAACAGTGCTCAATCTGTAAAAAAATTAATCACAGAGAAGAAAATTGTTTTTTCAAAAATAAGAATAAGAATGAGAATGAAGAAAAAAGTAACAAAAGAATAGAAAAGGCATTTTTTACAAACGGTGAAATTCAAGAACCAAAACTGAAAGAATTTGTTGTAGACTCTGGGTGTACTGCACACATGACCAAAAATGTAGACATACTAAAATTTTTTGAATGCAAACCATCATCTGTTTTGACTGCAAATGAAGAAACAATAGAGGTGAAAGGGACTGGTAAAGTCATTGGAAAAAAATGTACTCTTAATAATACCCTGCTTGTTCCTGACTTATCACAAAATTTATTATCGGTTAATGCAGTTACAAACAATCAAGGAGTGGTTATATTTACCAAAGATAATGTAAAAATATATAAGGAGTCAGAATTAATATTAACAGGAAAAAAAGAAAACGGTTTATATAAAATTAATTTGGATGATAATAATATGCAAGAAAAAACACTGTTAATGAAAGAAAATGGCACTGCCTTAGAATGGCATCAAAGACTTGGACATCCAGGAAAGAAAATACTAGATATATTACCAGATGTGGCAGATGGAATAAAAATAAATGGATTAAGGCAAATAGACGAATGTGAAATCTGTACACAAGCTAAACAAACAAGACTTCCATTTAACACAGTAAGAAACAGAGCCAGTAGACCACTTCAATTATTACATACTGATGTATGTGGACCGTTCGAAAACAAAACGTATGATGGCTATAGTTATGTTTTAACCGTCATGGATGATTATACTCATTTTACAAAAATATACTTGCTTAAATATAAAAATGAAGTTAAAGAAAATTTAAAACATTATATAGAAGAAACAGAAAGAGAGAGAACAGAAAAGGTATCTACCATAAGATGCGATAATGGAGGTGAATACACAAGCAATGATTTTAAAAAATGGTGTACTGAAAAGGGAATAAAACTAGATTATACAGTACCATACTCACCACAACTAAATGGTAAAGCAGAAAGACTAAATCGAACATTATTAGATAAAACCAGAGCATTACTATTTGATTCAGGGTTAGATAAAGAAATGTGGGGTGAAGCTGTATACTGTTCTACTTATATTATAAATAGATTACCAAGTGAATCTTTGAAGAATAAGACACCTTATGAGATGTGGCATGGTAAAAGGCCTAATATATCTAATATATGCAAGTTTGGTTCAATAGTATATGCTAAACAATTACATTCGAATATTAAGAAACTAGATCCAAGAAGCAAAAAGTTAATCATGATTGGATATACTAATAATGGATATAGATTGTGGAATAAAGAAGAAAGAAGAATTGAAATAGCAAGGGATATTGTTATAATTAATAATAATAAGAAAATTGGAGAAAAATATGAAGAAACAGGAAGTTCGGTGATAACAGAAATAATACCAGGTAATAATGAAGAAGAAATAAATCAAGAAGAAGAAAGTGATGACAGTTATTATGAAATAGAAGAGTTAGAACAACAAAGTAATGTAATAGAAGATAACATCCCAGATATTATTGATGAAGTAGAAAATGATAAAAATAAAGAAAGTAATACTGCAGAGATAGAAACTATAGAAACTATAAATACAAAACGACAACGGAAAAAACCAGCTTACCTGCAAGATTATGTATTACTTACGTATGATGAAGTCATGAAGTCTGCTGAAAAGAATAATTGGGAGAAGGCCATAAATTCGGAGAAGGAATCATTGGAAAGTAACAATACATGGGAAATAGTTGATGTAGGAAGAGCAAAAGGACACAAGATATTGTCAAGTAAATGGGTATTTTGTATAAAAGAAAATGGTACTTACAAAGCAAGACTTGTAGCAAGAGGCTTCGAACAGCAAAGCATTGACTATCAAGAAATATATAGTCCAGTAGTAAGTCAATCAGCAATAAAATCATTAATAGCAATTGCTGCTTCAAAGGAATATGAAATGATAACTTTTGATGTGAAAACAGCATTTTTGTATGGCGAGTTAAAGGAAGACATATTTATGTATATTCCTGAAGGATATGAAAGACAGCCTAATAAAATTTGTCATTTAAAGAAAGGACTATATGGGCTAAAACAGGCACCAATGACATGGAATAAAAGATTTACAGAAACTTTAAGGAAACTTGGACTGAGAGCTTCAAAGTCGGATCAGTGTGTGTTTTTTAATGAAGACAAAACTATAATATTGGCTATATATGTTGATGACGGTTTGGCCATATCAAAAGACAAGGAAAAGTTATTACAGATCTTGCATCAATTGGAAAAAGAATTTATCTTAAAAACATATGAACAACCTCAAAACTATATAGGTTTTGAAATAAAAAGATCAGAACAAGGCATTTTGTTGCATCAGCAGAATTATACAGAAAAATTACTTAGAAAATATAATATGTATGATTCCAAAGCTGCAGATACTCCATGCATTGTGGGAAAGGAAAATGAATCTAAGGTGGCTACGTCAAATTTCCCATACAGAGAACTAGTTGGTGGATTATTGTATTTGTCAACCAGGTCAAGACCAGATATCAGTCAAGCTGTGAATGAAGCAAGTAAAAAGGTAGAAAATCCATCAAGGCAAGACATATTAGCAGTAAAGAAGGTGTTGAAGTACTTGAATGGAACGAGAGATAAAGGGATTTTGTATAATGCTGGGAAAGATATTACAAGATTACATGCATATTGTGACTCAGATTATGCAGGTTGTACAGAGACCAGACGAAGTACAACAGGGTTCATAATAATGTTGGCAGGTGGACCTATAGCTTGGTGCTCCAAAAGACAGCCGATAGTAAGTCTATCGTCAACTGAAGCGGAATATATAGCAGCAGCAGATTGCGTTAAAGAGTGTTTATACTTAAAGACTTTTATAAGTGAATTAATTGGTAGCAGTATTAAGATTAGTTTGAATATTGATAACCAGAGTGCTATCCAATTGATTAAAACAGGTTCATTCAGCAAGAGATCTAAACATATAGATGTGAGATTTTATTTTATACACGAAAATTATAAGAAAGGATATTTAGATGTTATATATTGTCCTACAAATTATCAGATAGCGGATATGTTGACGAAACCACTATATAAAGAAAAATTTAAATTTCATTGCGATAAAGTTGTTGTGTAAATTGAGAGTTATAATTAGAAGTGTTTAAGTTAATGTTTTGAAAACTTGTTTAAGTTAATGTTTTGAAAACTGATGTGTTTCTGAAGTAATTATAAGGTATTTTTAATTTATGTTCATATATTAAAAATAGGAGAAGGTGTTAGGAATTTATAGTCTATGACATTTAAAAAATGTAGGGTTGTTAGTCTATGAAAAAGAATGACTGTGGTGTGAATTGTCATGATGTAAAAACTAGTGAGAACAATGTTATAATTCCTAACAAAATGTGATTGTATTTCTTTAACTATTAATAAAGACTTTCAAGAATACCAGAAGTTTGAATACCTACAATACTTTCACATTAGCGCATTTTCAACTAGGTTTTTACGAGCGACAACGTTTAGTAAGCAAGCAAATCATCGACAGCTACAAGGCGCCCCAGCTGGAACCGTGCAACAGACTTTTTCCGCTCGGAACATGTTGCGCACGACAAATGCTTCGTATTTGAGCGTATTGTTTTAATGTTGATCAAAACTTACTGGTCATTTTGAGTATGTGATTTTGGACAAACACATTCATGGACATTCACATTCACACTGAAAAGCAAGGAATAGAAATCCATTAGATTTTTTTTTTATGTACATTTTAGGAAATAGAAAACAAAATGTGATGCATAAAGGACCATCAGCATGGTGTTAAGGAGTGTCCCTGCTGATGGCCCCTTAATTTAATATTCTATCCATAGTAGTATAAGGCACGATTTTATTAGGTACTAAAGAGTACATAGGTACCTATGTCAAAGAGTAAAGCTTGGGTTTCCTAGGAAAGCGGTGCCGTCATATAGCGGCCGTCATATTACGGACGCAAATAGACGGTCGTCTTTACGGTGATGACATGTGGAAAGTTCCACGGCCGTTTTAACACACCGTCATAAACTTTTTGTTAGTTGTATCATACTTACTAACCTGTTTTATTTAATACTTCTCAAATTTCACGACACCAATTCTGTTTTAGTTGACTTTTTCTATAATCTTTACTTTTTAAATTATATATTGCTTCGTGGTTACGAACGAAATCTATTAAAATTTCGCCGTCCTCGCTGCTCCAAGAGTTGTAACTAATTTTTGACGTTGTTCCGAAAAAAAAAACTCAAATACGTATTAAAAAAGCTTCACCGCTTTCAATAAAACGTTCACCAAACTATCTGACACCGTCAAGACGGCCGTCATGCAAATGGCGGCACCGCTTTTTGAAGTTACGGCGTCAGTTACCGCTCTCTAGGAAACCGTCCCATTTTTTTTACATAGACAACGTTCTGGTGACGTCATTCACCGCTGTATTACGGCCGCTATATGACGGCACCGCTTTCCTAGGAAACCAAAGCTTAAGAAGACAAAATAAATAGAGATACCTACCACCCCCGGCTGATGTGACTATTGTTGATAGGGATTTTCTACTCGTTTTGAGCTACACAGTCAAACAACACCAAGAATATTTTTACTCTAGGGAGGGAGGACAACACTATAATATATGTCAAAATAAGAAATTTGACTCGTTGAGGTTATGTTTGTGCTGTGCGATCCGCAAATTTAGATTACTTAAAATAAATAGGCTGCATATAAATTATTTACTAAAGTAATCATGCTACCCACAACAAGACTATCGAGACAATTATGGAGAGCAAATTTTGCTATAAGTTCACGAACATTTTGCGTCCCCCCTGAAAATAAAGGCGAAAAAGACATTTCGGGTACTGACCCCGCTGCTATTAAAGTTAGCGGTTTCGCTAAAGCCTTTGAAAAACAATCACAGATACTAGACACTGAGGACAAGGAGCAAAATTTTACATTTGCTTCACTACTCCGAAATTCAAAATTAATGGACGTAAGTTAGCCTTGTCTTTCTTGCCGGATTATAAGTAGTCTATATGTTATTCTGATGTGTGACCAAAATACTGTGAAGTTCATCAGTTTGATGTTTACCATCAACCCCCGAGTGTTCGTCTAGGTAAGACTGGTGTCAGACTTTATTGCTTCTGACTACCCATAGCAACTGCGACGGTTAAATGTTAAATGACATGTGGGACCCACAGTTTAACATGTCTGAACCTCAGTCATTAGTCTCCAAGATATACTTAAAAATTACATAAGTTGCTGTAATAATCTATAGACAGACATATGCTGCGAGCAAGTTTGTTACCCTACTTTTGCCTCCCAGTAAAAACATAAGAAGTGGTGAAGGGTGGGCATTTTGGGGGTTGGCTTTTGTAAATGTTGATGTTCAAAATTTTATTTTTTTGCACTTTTGGCTTGCAAGTTTAAACTAATAATCTGTATTTTTCTTTTCAGCTCGGCGATCCCACCAACAAAGTGGTAATAGGTAAAATATTCCATGTGGTAGAAGATGACTTGTACATTGACTTTGGTTGGAAGTTCCACTGCGTGTGCACTCGGCCAACACTCAGGGGTGATGAATATGTACGAGGAGCCAGAGTAAGAATACAGATCAAGGACTTGGAACTGTCTTCACGGTTCCTCGGCTCGTCCACAGATCTAACTCTTTTGGAAGCAGATTGCAGGCTCCTAGGAGTAATATCAACTCCGGTGAGAGCTTCTGCTATTAGTGAAAAGTAATGTTATTTAGTATGTAGTTTGTAGTGTTAAAATCAATACATTTTGTTGCATAAATATGGTTGTTTTATCAGTTTCTGTATGTCACCGTAAGATTACAAACATCGTTAGATTACAATCTATCTCGAGAGATTGTAAACTGTCGAATTATTGTGAACCGTAACATCTGATCGCAATTTAACGTATAATTTTTTGCTATATTATAATCTATCAATGTAAAGCGGTCAAATTGTCAACTGGCGTAGAACGGAATGCATCTTGCGCGCTGATAGAACGTAATGTGCCCCCGCCGCTCCGGCATTCGCCATTTTGTTTGTTCATTTCGTTTGTTGTCGATTGTGTAAACAACTGTGTTTTCGTGATTATAAATTGATTTCCTGTTGAAAATAACTTATATCTTTAGAATTAGTTATATAAAAGTGTTGAGGATGTAAAATTTATCTGTGATTAACCAAAGAAAAGCAGTTTGAAAACGGTTACTTTGTCCTCTAATACAAATTAAAATAACGTTACAAAGGACCATGGGCAAAAATGTATGAAGCCTGGGCTCACCCACCAACAGAGATGAGACCAATTTGAATATACTTGTAAAGCACTAAATATAAAGATTTAAACTCATTTTTGCGAAGAATCCATGGGGTTATTTTGCTATAAATATTTTTCTCCGACCATAAATAAACTAATATTCTGCAAAAAGTAGTGCTGTTATGGCAGTGTAGGTTTTGTTATTGAACACCTTTATCTAGTTTTAGTTCCAGGTTTAATGTATACATAAAAAATAAAACAACTGCTAACAGTTAAAATTATTTTTGTTAACATTTCAATCAATACCAATAATAATGTCGTCTAAATATCCTGCCGGTGGATTAAATTGTGTGTGCCTGCCTAACCCTAGATAGGTACCATATTATTGAAATGATATGAGCACAACTTCCTACTGTGCGTCTACCTGTTAGACACGAGCAGTAAGGGTCATGGCACAGTATAGCGGCACCGCAACAGCACGGCGTGGACAGTCCGTGGACGATTTCTTCTTTGTGCTAAAGATGGAGTCTCCTGATGTCTCCTATGGATGTTCCTGAGTTTATACGCCACCGACTTCTATGCCGATGCACCTAAGAATAGTTTTTTTTTGCTTTTCAGTGTTTTTGGGAGTCGGTTTTATTTTTTTGTAAAAAGTTTTTTATTTTTGGCTTTTCAGTGACAAGCATAGTTGTCACTATTCGCATTTGTGGAAAGTTCTCATCAATACGAATAATATACGCCCAAACACGAGGTAGTTTACATATTCAGTTGTCGAGTTCCCTCGACCTTCTCCGGTCTCCATCATCAGGTCAGCTCCAAACCTTCACTGTTGCATAGTGTTATCAAACGTACACCTCATTGTCAAGTTTTTAACCTATGCACGCCTACAATTTTCGAAAGTTGCCCTCGATTTCTCAGGGTTTTCATCATCAGATCCTGACCTGGTGATGAAGGTGGTCCCATAATCCTATCATAATCAAATCCTGCGAATTAGATTTTATGTCATGAACAACCAAGCGCACTACGACTCCTAACAATTCTTTTTCTACAAAACCTGTTTAGGTGCATATCTTTTTTTTGCCATGGAATTGAAGGTAGTGCCCATAGTAACAATTTTAGTACAAACAAAAACCTTCACAACGGCATATGCTATAACTCTGTTGGACAATGAGCCCAATTTGACTCATGGTCCTTTCAGTCTTAGAAAAAACATTTGACATTTTATATAAAAATCACTCTTATAAAAATACAGTTAGGTATTTTGTCTTCAAATACAAACTAATATTTAAAAATAAAATAAAAGCCTCTTATGTAAAAAAGGTAATTACGGGAACTCCATGGGAACAGAACGGCTGGTCGTGATTGGTCGATCTTACAAAAAGACTGACCAATCAGGGAGAGCTTTCGGACAGTTGACAATTTGACAATTTCTCATCGATAGATTATAATATAGCGAAAAATAATGCGTTAAATTGCAATCAGATGTTACGGTTCACAATAATTCGACAGTTTACAATCTCTCGAGATAGATTGTAATCTAACGATGTTTGTAATCTTACGGTGACATGTACATTGTACACCTATGTTTTCCTATCTTTATCAGAGGCTACTGTGGTAAATTTGTGACAAGCTTTTCTTAGCATATTGACTTCATTCAGCGGCGGCCCTAGCCATTGCGAGGCTACGTGCGGCAGGTCTATGCGAGGCCCTTTGTCCTACGTGAAAAGTATGTGTTGCGAAAGTAAGCTTGTGTTTTGATTTAGCTAAACGTCATGTTTGAGGAGAAATGCTCAAGTTAAACAAATTAATAAAATTTAATTACTACAGTTTATATTTAAAGAATCACAAAATTAACAAATATTAAAATGATCTGATGCTTGCGACTTCTCTTAAGACTAAAATCTTTAATTAAAGCAGAATAATGGAATGTATGTGCAACGTCATTTTCGATCGAAGAATAGCAAGGGCTGAAAGGCGATCTTGTGTCATCGAATTCCTTAAACATGTTTTAATAATTTTAAGCCTCGAAAAACTGCTTTTTCGATATGAATATTTTATTATTCGAATTCTCAAGACTATTTCGGTAGTGGGATAAATTTCAGTAAAATTATTTTCTAATATATATTTCAGCACCGAGATAATATTCAGCTCTTCGTATAACTGATTCAGGGCCGTCTCTAGCTCATGTAGCGTTCGGGTGCAATCATGACAAAAGCGCCCCCTATGTATTGAAAGATTGTGACTTGAGTAGTTCGAACGTCGTAAATAAGAAGGTTCATACGGAAACTAGGAGTTGTTTTCTTGTTAATAAAAGGACTTAAAAGCGGCGCTACCGTCTAGGTTCAGTTAAAAAAGGATCGATGAAAAAATAAATCAAGTAAAATTTTAACTTTGGGTCACTAAAGCACCTAAACTTGTATAATAAACAACAGTGCAAGGTGAAGTCGCGAGCGTAGCGAGCGCGAAAATTTTGAGGTTTGGGTCACTGAAACACCTAAACTTGTATAAGAAACAGCAGCGGAAGGTGAAGCCGCGAGCGTAGCGAGCGCGAAAATTTTGATGTTTGGGTCACTGAAACACCTAAACTTGTACAACAAACAGCAGTGGAAGGTGAAGCCGCGAGCGTAGCGAGCGCGAAAATTTTGAGGTTTGGGTCACTGAAACACTTAAACTTGTATAAGAAACAACAGTGGAAGGTGAAGTCGCGAGCGTAGCGAGCGCGAAAATAGTAGTTTTGGGACATAAAACTACTCTAATCAAGTTAGAAGGAAAGGTACTGCAAAGTGAACAGTCGCGAGCGTAGCGAGCGCGAATTTTTTAAATTGTTTGTTTAAGGACTATCAAATTAAACTCGGAATTAAGCACAAATAAAAAGAATTCGTGACTGGATCGAGAGCCAGTGGTTTTTGTTACTTTGGTGCCAACTTTTTGTTAAATTGAGGACTCAAAAAGTAAACGCAGAATGAATTAGAAGTAAAGAAAAAATGCACATTTTTTTTCTTGGACCAGATTTATATTTTTTAATAATATTTTTTTTTTATATTAGTGTGGGTTGTAGCGCGAGGCCCCCCCAAGCGCGAGGCCCTGTGCGATGGCACAGTTCGCACACCCCTAGGGCCGCCACTGACTTCATTATATAGTCATAATACATACAGGGTGTATCATACCTAATCACATTAAATTAATTATGTTGATTAACACAAAGAAAAAATAAAATACATTAAAAAAAATCAATGTAAATAGAATAAAAATGTGCTTGTAAATTGTTGAGTGATGAGTTGACAGTCAAATATTATGTGAATGTTGTTGAAGACATACTAGTACAGAGGAAACAATTTTTGTTTGTTTGTACCCTACAGGGTCCGAAACGACTGAACCGATTTGAAAAATCCTTTCATTGTTTGGCACGCTTCATTATCTTTGAGTAACATAGGTTATATTTGATTTGGGTACAGGCAGTAGTTCCCACGGGACGCGAGTGAAACCGCAGGAGAACAGCTTGTTTGTAGAAAGTACATGTTGTGTACTTTCTACAAACCTTTGTAGTTTTGTCTCTGAAATAGAAATAAAAAGTCTTCAGGTATCGCCCAACTTTCTTGAAAATTGCTGACTGTGTTAGGATGTTCCTCGGTAAGTTATTGTGAACCTTAGGGTCCGTTCAGACAGACCGGCTCGGAGACGAGAGCAACATGATTCTTAGGCCGACAGGCTCCGAACGGGTACTTGCCGTCTTGCAGACGTTTGGCACCGATTGCATCTCACGCAGCCGATCGGAGCCGATTCCGGTCTGTGTGGAAAAAAAAATGCCGATGCTCTCCGAGCCGCTCTGTCTGAAAGGACCCTTAGGATGAACGAACCCTTAGGATGAACGGACCCTTAGGATGAACGGTTACTATAGGCGCAGTTAAAGCTGCATTGATACTCATTAAATCATTCCCTATCGTCTCTGTTACCTTCCTATTCTCGAACAATTTGTTTACAGCGTCCGTATTCTAAACTAGTCGATCACTAAAAGTTAGGTAAATATGAGTAGGTAGTAGGTAAATATTGAGATTTACGGTGGCCATTAATTACTTCCAGTTTTCTTCTCTCAATTCTTTACGACGATAATACTGTAACTATCACGGAACAACAGAAAAGCGAATCACTTATTTAACGTCAAATTCTACTGCATTTTAAGATTATGACTTTATCCAACAAAACAAGGTATAAGTCAACAATATATTTATTTGACAAACATTTGGAAAACAATATATTTATCATAATTTATTAGTATCAAAAATGGAATGTTAATAAAAATAGTTGCAATATTTAAGGATAATCTCCAAAAATCAGATTAACCATGAATAGAGATTTTATAAACAGATGGATTAGTTATCTACCTTACGATATTATGCTATTAACTAAGTTTCTGAAAAAGTAGTAAGTACATACTGTATATTTTACCAATATTATTCATTTTGCATTGTGCAATGTTCTATCTATACTATATACTTAAAATATCCGCTACTTATCCGCGGTTTCACCTTCGTCCCGTGAGTTCCACGTTCTTCCCGTACCGGGATAAAATATAGCCTTAGTTACACGTGGATTGACTCGTAACTTCCCAAAAGTGTTTGATATTTTTTCCAAGTTTCCATATCGGATTAGTCGTTTTCGAGCCTTAAGGGTAAAAACAAACGAAAGAAAATCCCTTTTATTATATTAAGTAGGTACAGATATAGGTAACTTTCCCAGTCTTCTCAGTAAACCGACTTTATTTTTCTATAAATCTCTTCCACATACTGATTCTTTCTCAAGATATTGCGTTTCTCATCATTAAACTTTGAGCTCAGTGCTGAATCAACTTGGTCAAGCTTAATCTCTACACTATACACATATATAACAAAGCCCCATTTCATATATGAATTTCTTATGTTGATATGGACGTAAGACACCATTTTAGTTTTATATATAAAAATATATATCATTCTTCACGAGAAAAGCTGTCCAAACGTGAATTTCATCGTATTTTTCTACTTAATTTAGATATAGGGATCAACATATAGGTACTGTTAAATTTTGTTTTCTACCAAAGTCAACTCGAGAGAGTATCGAATGCCGCAAAATATACGGTAGGTACCTAATATTTTCGTATTCATATACTTAGGTGAATCATTTTCATATAGGTACTTAAAACGATACTGTATATCTCAAAAGTAATTAAAAGTGACTACATAGTCACGCCAACATCTCATAACATCCTAGTCGATTACCTTTTCTTTGTCTTCTTCAAACTTGGAGACGATTGCTATGATGCTCGGGTCCTTTGTCGCGTCATCGGCGTCTGGGTGAGATATTAAAATGTCATCAACGGTGGGTGGTCTCGTGTTTTCATGATCTGACTTGTCAGAAGAGTGCGTGGCCCCCCACTCCTTCAGATACTTGACTATGTCGGGGTGCCTGAATGTTTCCGCCTCGTCCAGTGGGCGCTTGCCCCAGCGGTC
Source organism: Helicoverpa zea (assembly GCF_022581195.2). Lineage (NCBI taxonomy): Eukaryota > Metazoa > Arthropoda > Insecta > Lepidoptera > Noctuidae > Helicoverpa > Helicoverpa zea. Next base: position 10,159,990 of record NC_061452.1, on the reverse strand, counting down.
GCGAGGGTCGTGCGGGACTCCACACTGAACAAGGAGAAATACTACGCAGGGGAGGTGGCCCTCCGCTGCAGCCAGATGTAGCGCGGTACGACCTTCGTAATCCGCCAGAGTCATGTCCATGCCTGAGAGGTGGTGCCTGAAACGCGATAAGATTTTACATACTTATGGACAGTCCTGGTGCTGGAAAAAGATGTATGTATAAAACTACTACTTTTCTTTAATACAGGTGGTTTGATGTTGAATACCTCCTCAGTGCGCTAATATCACCACTCGCAGCAGAGAACAAGAGATTGACGATGTTGAGGCCAATAGACTCGAACTTGTACCGACGAGGATCTTTCTTGTGGCTCGCGTAACGAATGTTGTCGTACTTGTGGAAATTGAACCTCTTGATCAAGTCCTGAAGAAGAGTGTGCGTTTTTATCAGAATTATGCCGAGAGTTTAAGCGTGAGAATTACCTAACTAAATTGATCTATAACTTACATCACAGAATTGCAAGCCTCGGCAGCTGTTTCCTAGAGGATCCAGCGGTGGGGACCATGTGCAGATGCCCATAACATTAGGAACCACTATAATCATAGCTCCAGACACTCCAGACTTCGCTGGAAGTCCTACTTTGAACGCGAATTCTCCTGAATAATCGTACATGCCACAGCTATGCATAAGAGATAGCACGTTGCGTACGGTGCTGTTCCGAAGAACTTTTTCATCAGTGATAGGGCAGATACCTCCATTTGCTAAGGTGGAAGACACAATTGCCATAATGTCGCAGTTGGCTTCCAACGAGCAACACTGTAATTAGGAAAATACACATTAATTAAATTCTTTGGTAGAAGGCACATGCATTTATTTTGAAAGAATTGCAAATGGTACACACTTGGAAATAGAAGTCCATACATTCTCGGAAATTAGCTTTTTCTGGGAAACATTTATGTTCTCTCATGTAGAAGCCAAGCGCATAGTTTCTGTCAGCAGCTTCGCGTTCAGACAAAAATACTGCATTGTTAAAGCCCAGGGGTTCGTTGCCAGCCAGTCGGCTAAAGAATGATATGACATGATCAAACTTTTCAGCGGAGGACATCTCGGGCCTGTCCAAGGTCTTCAGTAATGAGCACACTATAATTGCTCCTGCATTGATCATTGGGTTGTGCGGCTTCACTGTAATTTTTTTTATATATTAGTTTATACGTATTGTTATGATATAAACGCTTTTGCAAATAAACTTTTTCACATACGAATAGTTGTCACTATCCGCATAACTGGGGCCCGATTCTAATAATAATTTCAAAATTGAATAGAAATTGAATCGCAATAGCAGTTTTAACCATATCGGGCATTCTGCTACTAATAAAAGACCAATCGTATTCCAATGACATTCGATTGGTTTGCGATTGGTCTGCTATTTTGGTGATTTTGGTCTATACGGTAGTTTGCTCTACAATCATATTGCAATCGTAAAAATGACAGAAAAAGATAATAACTTTTATTTCAAAGAAAAAATTGCTAAATTGAATAGATTGGATCTCAGTCGGATGTGAATCGTATGTCGCTTAAGTAAAATAGCGGAATCGTGCCCCTGGAAAGTTCTCATTAATACAAATAATATAAGCCCTAATACGAGGTATTTTACATATATATTCAGTTGTCGAGTTCCGTTCGAGACCTTCTCTGGTCTCCATCATCAGGTCAGCTCCAAATCTTCACTGTTGAATAGGTAGTGATATCAGGCATACACCTGAGTGTCAAGGTTTTACCCTATTATGCCTACATCTTTCGAAGGTTGCCCTCGATTTCTCAGGGTTTCCATCATCAGATCCTGACCTGATGATGGAAGGAAGTATACCCTATCAAACAAAATTGATTAATAAATTGCGGAGTAATCGCGTAACAAACATACAAAAAATATGGTCGTATTGAGAACCTCCGCTTTTTGAGAACTTCGGTTTTAAGGTCTTTATGTTTCAGAATGTTTTAATAACTGGAGTATGTCACTGAAGCATCAAAAGGGTTAGCCAAGCATGTAAAAGTGTGTTCTAAAATTGAATTTTGGAGAATTGCTAAATTTTGTCTAATCACCCGCGTCCCGGGAAACTTCTTCCCGTACCCGGAGACATGTGAGTGCAGGTTCAGCGCAGAGAGTGTAGCTATGTATGGCAGTTGTTGGTACGTACTGTTATAGTCTAGAACGAGTTCATTGAAGTTGCGGCCACTGGGCTCTGTGCCAACATATTTGTGTACCAGTTCGGCTCCCAGAGTCTCGAGAGCCATAGCGTATGTAAGCGGTTTGCTGCACGATTGTAGAGTAAATGGAACGTTCACGTCACCTAAATGGTAAGGGGCATTAAATATGTTTTTTTTTTTTACCACGAGGAAAAAAATAAATATAATATTTTATATAGAAATTTATCGAAATCTCACCGATGGAAAATCGTTGTCCATCGATAGTGCAAACGCTCACTCCCCAGCTCTCTACGCTGGCCCTAGCCAGCTGCGGTATGTAACTAGGTATTTTTCCATTGTAGTTACTTTTAGCACCCCAAAACATTTCTTCTATGTCTTTTATAAAGTCTTGGAAGTCTGGAATTACAAAGTGACTGCGGAAAGCCTTCGTTATCAGAACGATGTTAGGCTTAATTACTTCATTAAAAGTTTCCCTGTCTAGTTTTAGTGTTTCCGGGGTACCTTCGAAATTGGAATCTCTGTGCACTATGTATAAATTTTGCATAATATCTTTGACACGAGCGTCATTTTTTCTAATGCCGGTTGTCCTCAGAGCCTGTAGATGGGTAAATCGTTTTGATAATGTTTTTAATTTCATGTGGAAAAGAGAACATAGCTTGTAGGTACTTACGGCCAAAAATTTTCCGATTGGCAGAAGTCCTGTTACTTCATTTTTGAACATGTCAAATAGGACATCGGCGGCGTTTTTGTGAGAACCTTGCTGAAGTCTGTCGGTTAACAGAAAGCTGATTAGTTATCATACATATTTTATTGTTTAATTTACACTCAGCTCCATGAAATATGGTTTAAAAATAAATAAGTAGGTAGATATCAGCCCAGATTTTTATTGATAGTCATTAATCCTCTGTGCCCGATAGAGTTAGACATTATAAATAATGCCTGGGCTTTACCCACTCGGTCCATAACATATAGATTAATGTGAGCAATTGACACTGTCTGTATTGATCCAAAGACATTACTTTTACTTACAGAAGGTCCATAGACTGTACTGCATAGAAGTTGGATGCAGAATTGCGCCATTTCTGAAAGGAAATTATGCTGAATTTATTTAGTTATTTGATTACTACTAGGGCATGCAATTTCGGTAAAACAAAAATTACCGGTAAAAATTCGGTAATAAAAATATTTTTACCGGTAAACCGGTAAAACGGTAATTTTTGTAATTTTTTTAAAACGTGATATTATAACAATAAGATTGGGTAGTCTTAAAGCAAAAACTAAATAAATATGCAAAGTATAAGGTGGTAAACGTTTTTTGTGTCGTGGGCCGTAACAAAAAACATGTCAGTAACATCCGTACGCGATGTCGCCGACAAAATGCAAGAAAAACGGCTGCGATGGTACGGACATGTAAAAAGGAGTGACACCTGAGGACATCGGCAGTGTGAATGTGATACTCAATCTCAATATACCCGGTCAAAGGCGCAAAGGCAGGCCGAAACCGTGGTGGTTGTGTGTCGTAATGAATGACATGAAAATCTGCGAACTCGAAGAGGAAGATGTCTATTCAGGAGGATAGAGCGAAGTTGGAGAAGGAAGATACGGAAAGCCGACCCCGTCACAAGACGGGATAAACGCTAAGAATTACCGTAAAAAATATATTTTTCATTGAAGGGAAAGCCCTTTTTTATGGTAAATCATCAAATGACAGACTCTTTCTGTCTAAAACCCATGTTTTTTAGTAGGTGTTTTATGGACCAGGGTAGCGGTAACTCTTTCGAACAATCCCGCGGCCCCGGCAGGCCTTGGCCCTGCTGGGCCCCACTGGGTTTGCTGACATCTCCCTGAGGAGCCTGTGGAACAACGCGCGCCGCTGACACGGGTCTGTTGTCTATGCAGACGGTGGAACGATGAGCCACCCGAACTCACCGCCCACAGACCGACGCCTACGGTGGCCGGGAGTCGTCTCTCGACCCTTGGCGCCCGTGGTGTCTTCCTGGTCCACTACAGCGGCTGGGATGAGAGGTGCTACTCGCAGTCGCTCCGCCGTCTCCTTCTCGAGCATGACTGCTTCGCAGAAGGGGCGACGGCTTCCCATTCCCTCTAGCTCCGGACCATGGCTTGAACCAGGGAAGGACGCGAAAGGTCGCCGCTGCCTATTGCCTCGACGACAACACCGCGGTACCCTTCCCAGGCAGTGCACACCTGGACTGTGTGCTCTACCGTGTCCTCAGAGCTGTCCACATGGTGGTGAAGTAAAAGCCCTTGCTCAGTTAGGTCATAGAGTAGGTAAAATAAGCAATAAGCATTTGTACCTTGTATGAGCTGACAGCTATGAGGAAAAACAGAATAACCGAATGAATACAATTTGTTTAGATTTTATAAATTAAGATGAGAAAGAAGATTTGTATCTAACCTAGAGATAGTTAAGGACACACAAGTTTACTTTTCTAAAAAACAGCAACTATAACACTCTTACAATACGTAATGTATGCAACATTACATTATATTCAGGCTACATAACCAAGATTTGACGTTAAATGGACAATTGCTATATTTTATCAGAAAAACGTAAAAACCGGTAAATTACCGGTTTCATATTATTTTTACCGGTAATTTAAAACTCGCAAAAATGGGCGATTTACCGGTAAAATCGAAACCGGTTAACCGGTATTGCATGCCCTAATTACTACATAGTTGGGTCTCACTTGGCTGTACGGCTTGCAGATGCACAGGGAGAAAATAATATATTCAACTGTTATATTATAGTTCGGCCATTCAGAGAATGCGTTCCTGACACGTCGCGATTGAACTGACGACGTAACTACATTCATTGATTATTGATATAATAATGTTGTTTTAATGCTCCTCAATTGTTAAAACGGTAAACAACCAGCAAAAATATTTTTATCGTAACTGCAACGCCATTGCAAAGTTACGTCGTCAGTTCAATCGCGACGTGTCAGGAACGCATTCTCTGAATGGCCGAACTATAATATAAATATGAAGGTTTTGCACGTGATGATTTGATGGTTAATGAGGAGAGCTACACTGCTGGACAACAAAGACATCCCCCAAGATTCGTCACTTTGCTCGATTTTCAGCCGCATGCATTACCTTCCGGCTACCTCGGCCAGGTCGTCCATCTAGTCAGGGGTCTGCCCAAACTGCGTTTCTTTATTATTAAAGTATCTTAAAAACTGGCTCTATTAAATTATAAGGATAACCCCTACGTAATATTGGTATAATTACCTATATAGCAAAATCTTATCACCAAGTCTCGCATGTGATTTTATTACGAATATCGCTTGCTACTCATATCAGACGTAGGTAGATATCTTTTAAACCTACGAACAATTACAATTAATTGCAACCAAGGTGGACTTTGATAGTAGCGCAGATAGTACTTACTAATACTACTACAGTATTGATAGTCTGGATAACAGGTTCAATTCATAGTTAAGAAATGTTTGGTATTTTGCTTTAAGTTTTATCATTTTTCGGGTAGCAACATCTCTACCAAAAGGTTCTGTATACAAAGCATTAGGAACTCGGGGAGATTTCTACTAAAAAACATGTTATTCTAAAAATATGTTTATTGTCTTTTAACGAAAGTGACTTCGACAGGCCCGTCGTTCCTGAAGACGGCATCGGCGATCATGCGTATATCTGAGGGTCGCGTGACCGGCTGCAGCTCGAACTCTCTCAAAACCTCAGCTACGGCTATTTTCATCTCCATCATCGCGAACTTTTGACCTGAAATATTAAGTTTTGTTTTGTACGAGGTGTTTCACGCGGTTATGGCCGCATCCCGTAGAAAATACTTCCCGTACCCAGATAATACATGTATGTACCTATAGCTTATGTCACCGGGAATAGTGTAGCTTTAGCATAATTCAGAAATTTCGAAGCATTTAGGGTACAAAGAAATATCATCTCATCATTTGCCTATCCTTCTCCCAACTGTGTTGGGGTCGGCTTCCAATCTTACCGGATGCAGCCGAATACCAATATTTATTATATAAAGTAGGTGCCTACAGATATAGATAATTGTTCTTTGTAGGTAGTAACCTACCAATAGTGCAGACTGATAATTATTGGAACGGTATTTGGAGTAATCAGGTGTTAAGCAGCCCGATAAATGCATAAAAAAGAACATCTCGATATGAAAACTGATAACCCGATTTGTCGTGTGCGTAATAGTTGTAGATTATCATATGAAATGTTACAATTGTTTTACTTAGAATATTCGTTTCATACTTGTTCATAGAACATTGATTCCTTCCTTTTACTTTTCCATCAACTCATAAGTTAAGGGTGAAAGGGTGCAGTACTTCTAGAGAAGATAGCTTTATCCCAACCACTCTACTACCACCAGGTGAGGTCAAGAGCGTGTCAAAAAGCACCATAATTTACCTATACAATTTCTAGGTCCAGCACTGAACGGTATGTAAGCATAAGGATGTCTCCCCACGCTGTTTTCTGGCAGGAACCTATCAGGGTCGAAGGATGTTGGGTTCTTGAACAGATCTGCGCGACGATGAAGGTCGTAAATTTGGATGTGGCAGAATGTTCCCGCCGGGATTTTGTAATTACCTAAAATATTCGTTAAATGTTAAGTATAGGTACTACCTGAAATAGGACTCACAGGTGTTCATTTTAAATTACAGTAGTAGGTAGCCCACTAATTTGTTTAATCACGTATTAACGCGTTTTGGTCATTAATGGGCCGATTAGATAATACATATTGATTTATCAAGCAAATTATCTATTAATTTCATCGTAAGTATGTACTTTGTTACAAAGGACATGAACTCTGATTTTAGCATGAAACAATGATTGTACTATGATAGGTACTGAAATAAAACTGGCCAAACGCAAGTCAGACGTGCGCAATGCGTATGAAGAGATCTATAAAATACAAACAGGAAAAAAAAAATAGTAACGGCCTTGACATCTGAAAATGAAAATGATTAATAAATAATACAAATCCTTCTCACTTAGTGTGACAGTTTCATTTAAACTTCTGCTGATGAAATGTACCGGAGGGAAGAGCCTTAACGATTCTTTAATGCAGCGCTCTAAGTATTTCATCTTAGGCAAATCTTCCATCGTAATGGGACGTTTATCATCTCCCAAAATTTCCTTCAATTCTTCAAGAATTTTATCCTGTAAATATACAGGGTTACTGGTAAGTAGACCGCATCCTTTCAGGAGGTGATAGTATAGGTCAATACGGACAAATTTGACCCTGGGATACACTGGGCAAAAGTTAACCCGTTTCAAGATAATCGAATTTTAAGATCTTTTCTTTACAAGTCGTCTAGGTACACGTATACATTTTTATTACTAGTTAAAAGTCTCGTTTTTGCGGATTTTTGTGTGTTTTGTGGCTTTTTGGATAGCCATATAAATGTAGATGTTTTTTAAGTATTCTGCACAAAAAAATGAAAAGTAATATTTTTGAGAAAATATCTACTAAAAAAGTAATTTCTGTTCGCTATAATTTCCTCTGAGATTTGTACAGTTTTATGGTTTGTTATTATGAAATGATTCATCTTCTATCCAAAAACAAACAAAAATCCACAAAAATGAGACTTTTAACTAATAATGAAAAGTTATACGTGTACCTAGACGACTGATCTTGAAATTCGATTATCTTGAAACGGGTTAACTTTTGCCCAGTGTATCCCAGGGTCAAATTTGTCCGTATTGACCTATACTATCACCTCCTGAAAGGATGCGGTCTACTTACCAGTAACCCTGTATATTGAAGTTAGATGTAAGAAATATTGTTTTCCATCGTGAAGTCTGCAACATTTGCGGCAAATTACAAAAGCGCAATTGTAGGTGAAACAGTGACGTACAGTACGCTGCTAAATGTTCACAGGTACAGTAGTGTAGGTACTACTGTACCTGTGAACATTTAGTATTTTCTTTAGAATCTCAGTTCTCTCTATGAAACTCATTAAAAGTATGTAACCTATAAAGAAACCAACCTGTGCCTCCTTGTGGTTTGCTAACAGCATAAAACAATACGTCAATCCACCCGCTGTAGTATCATGACCCTGCAGACAAAATATAAGTAGTAACTACTCGTATTTGTTTATCTTAAATGATTGCTTAACAATCAATGAACCATGTAAATTATTCGAGATACATTTATCGGTCATCGACACTACTACTACTACGAACCTCAAACATGAATGTGTCTACTTCTTCTTGCACGCCAGTATCACTGATATGTCCTTCCTTTCTAGCAGATATTAGCACGTCCAACATGGCCGTCTTCTTCTTACTCTTGTACACGTAAGTATCATCATCGTCATTTTCATCAGGTATTTTGATTCCGTGTTTTTCAATGTATGCGCTCCTTTCGTCAATCACTTTCTTTGTGAAACTGTGTACTGTTTTGAGATAACCGTCCTGTTTTTTGCTCAACGACGATAGATTGAATATGAAGTCAAAAAAGTAATATACTTTAATAAATCTTTGGTAAAATATGTATCCTAAGTTGTGTATAGCTTCTTTGTAAGCACTTGCAGCAGTTTTGTCGTATTCGGTTAAGTTTGTCCCCATGGCGGTCTCTAAAATCAGAATAAAAAAATAAGTATAAATCCCATACAAAGAAAATTGTAGATACCATATAATTTTTTTGAGTGAATGAATGGCAAGGTATCATGAGCTCTTTGACCATTTTGCCTCTATTTCTACGAATATTACATGAAAGTATTAATAGAAAGAAATCGATAATTTCATCAGGATCTAAAGATTATGATTATTATCTACATAATTAACAAATTAATACTGTTGCATAGGCACCTGTATTGTCCATGTTGTCAATTATCATATCATGTTAAATAGCAACAATGATAGCTCTATCAAGAGCGATTGATCTAGACGTCTGAGGGTGAGGCATAACTTTTTAGAAAAAGTGTATGACCACGCAAAACTTCATCATCTACAATGAAAGCTTATGTTTCTTGCTACCTACCTCAAGTTTTTTTTAAAACTGCATGCAGTTAGGTAGGTACTTACCGCAAATAGAGTTGAGAGTAAATTCTGATATAACTGGTACTACGTCTATCGGTCGACCTGAAACCTCTTTAAGGTTTTCCACAAATCTTTGAGTATTTTCACTGATTACTTCACAAAACTGTTTCAGAATGTTGAAGTGAAATGTGGGCGTAAGAATCTTCCTTCTTTGCTGCCATTTTTGACCTTAAAATACAAAATTAAATATAAATGTATTGAACACGAAACCAATTACGGAAATGTAACCATTTCGAAATGTATAGCAAGAAGTTTTGAACGCAAAATATCGTGAGATTTTCCAAATGCTTAATGTAAGAGACCCCAAGTTAATTCACTTTGATATAAAATAAATATGCTATAATTTTCTGATCTCTGTACCTTTACTAAGAAGAAGCCCATCCCCAAGCCAGGGTTTCAGAAACCGGTAGACTTGACTTTTTTCATTATACTTCATACTTGACACGATAGTCTGCAAATATGAAGTAGTATGTAGATAAGTTATTACGACATTTAATATCACTTTGTAATACCCATATTTAATTGTACTTACCTCAATATCTTCAGGATTATAAATAGATACAGCGGCTACAGGGTACATCCAAAGTCTATATATTCCTGAATTCTCTTGAGCTAATTTTCTCGCCAGTTTCATAACTTCCACTAAAAGCAATTTAAGCAACGACATGACAACAAGACACTCCATGAATATCGTTTTAACTTATCATAAGCAGGTACATGATACTACAAAGAAGTACTTTAATACTTAGTAACTATCTTGCGAAACGAGAGCAAAATCTCAAATATTACAAGTCTGCTCGTAATAACAGTGAAATTAGTAATACGAATAAAATCGAACTGGCAATCTTAAGCAACTCTCTAAAGCCGGTAGATTACGCCAGTTCTCTTAAAGTTGAAACAGTTTTCAGACTTCAATTTCACTCTTTCAAAAGGTCTAAAGCTATTGTAACGGAAAAAAAAATAGTTTTGTACCTGACGACAACATAACAGCGGGACCATTTCCTAAAATAAAAGAGTCTTCTGGTCCGGGCAGTTTTCTAATTAACCGTGCTCTTTCATTGTAGTTCAACAACAGGTGTAACAAACACAGGAATCCCACGAAAAATAATAAAAACCAGAACATCTTTACAAACGTCTACGCCCTTCGCCGCTATAATGAAAACTGAAGTTATTATTATCTTTTATTTATATAAATATATTGTTTCAGTAATCACTTGATAAGCTATATTTTTTTTACGTTTAATAATGCTGCTTTATCACGGATTTCAGTATTTGTACCGGTAGCACTTCATAGAGGTAAGAACAACGTTCCTGTATTTTATCCTCAATTTCTTGTCTGCATAAATTACGTAAGAATGTAGTCTGACTCCTCTAGATCAAAACCTTATTTTTGTTTTTTCTGTGACCAGCAATAGCTGTATAATACTACCCTACCCATACAAGTGGACATTTTCATCAATACGAATATAATAAGCTGAAACACGAGGCACCTGCCATACACCGTTAAGGAGTTCCCTGAACTATATTTCGTCTTTATCATCGAAGCCGTAATTGTCAAAACCATGTCAAAATCAATCTTGATTTCGACACCAGGAGGAAACAAAGATGCGTTACCAGCCTCTAACTTTTTATTTTAATAGATTATTAGATGACAAAAATATTACTACAATAATAAATCGCAGGTGTGACCTCAGCTTTATTCTAAACTACTTAAAACTAGAAAGTAAATTAATCCGCAATCTTATCTCGGTAGACAGACGTTATTGCGGTATGCCTACTCTTATCATAAGGACTAGGTCCTTAATCATTCAATCACCAATAGTAATAAGATTTGATAGAGTAATAATATTTGTGGACACACGGACTTTGGCCACCTACTGAGTAGGCACCTATTTACTACTTTTCCTCCTTTTTATTTGGATAAGTAGTTTAGGTAACGAATTTTACCGGCACGAATGTCGCTGATTGGCGGTGGGCGAACGTGCCACATACTAGGGTAACAGAAGGTCTACCAGCCCATATCCAGTGAGTTAGTGCGCTATTTAGAAAACACTAAACCGTTCTTTCTTTATACGTGGAGAAGAAGGCGAGAGTACCAGGAGTCCATTTTGGCAACTGGCTGACACTGGCTGACATCGATCGCGGCAATTGAATCCGTAAAAAGTAACGTAAATAAGACATATAGCTAATTAATAACAAAATTAATAACTAAGATGCTAAAATCAAAAATTTAATAATAACAAATTATTGTTAAAAGGATATTTCAATAAACTTCTTGTGTTTCAAAAAATATAAATATTACAAACGAGTATTAACTATAGGAATAAGTACAACGTAAAAAAAAACTTCTCGCGTGAGAGGCTGAGAAGTGTGTTCCAAAGTTGTATAAAAATTACTTAACAATAAGCTGCGAAACCTAAAAATGATCTACCACATCAATTAAAATAACGATATGGACAATTATTAAAAAAATTGGCACTGTGCTTCTCAAATCACAAGTCGTGATGGCTTGTGGATAAAGCACCAAACTCTCAACTATGCGTAGTTTTTAAGTATCTTGGAGACCAAAGGCTGATTAAAATGTGAAGGAAAACATGTTGAGGAAACCCAGCTATGAAGTCACCGACCCTCATTGAGCAAGCGTGGTGATTAACAATCCTTCTCCATGTGAAAGGAGACCTGTACCTAGAAGTGAGTTGATAAAAAGGCTGATGATGATGATGCTTTACAAAATCGAAAGTCTGGTTTAGTTACTTCAGACTTCAAATTCAAATTAAAACTACATTCATCAAAAAATGTTCACGTCCCTATTCGAAATGTTTGGCTTGGTGCATTAATTAACCTTAACGTAGATAGGTACATACCTGTTTGTTCTGAACGTCGATTCGGTGACTCCGAGTGCTGGTAGAAGGTTCATTCAACTCCGGAACTTCCTGAAAACTTATCTTAGTCGGTAAATAGAACCAGTAAGATACAGGATACACATTTTTAAATCACTGTGTATTCAACGTAACTCAGACACATACCTTTTTGTTCTGATTTTCCATTTTTCGCTGAATAATTTAAGAGAGTAAAAGAAAAGGGGAGAATAATGTATATATTATTCTTTTCTTTTGTTTTATAAAGTGACACATATAAAAACCAAGAATTTTGGATGGGTGACTCACCGCCGCCGCGTTGGAATCCAATGTGCAGTTGACAGCTGCCAATTTTTAGCAATTTTTAGATGATACCATTTTATAAAATTTACCAAGAGAATAGGCATGATGACAAATTTTTAAATTCCTTTGTATGATGTAGGTATACGTCTATTTTATATGAAAAATTATTAATTTTAAGAAAATGCGAAGTTTTTTTATCAAATAATTGCATTTTTCTCTGTCCACTTTGAATCCGGCGCGAAAACGCTTGTCAGTGTCATGTCGTCACTTGTGACGTCACGATTGAAATTACAAGACGCAAGTAAACAACGCTCGTGCAATAATTAAGTTTTTTGTGTTATTAAATATGAATTCGAAAGGGCATAGGTGTTGTGGGGTCCCCCAGCGTAAGAACACATCCAAAACAACTCCTGATAAGTTATTTGTGTACGTTCCTCACAATAAAAAAATACGAAACAAGTGGCTTAAACTTGCAAGGCGAGATTCAAAAGCAATATTGCCCAGGGTACAACTTTATTTTTGTGAAGATCACTTTGATGTAAGTTATTACATAGTTCTCTAGATTCTAGCATAGTTTATAATGTAAATAACTATTTCGAAGTTAGGTTTCATCTCTCATTGTTTTTTAATTAAACTAGTATACTTACATAGAAGTTTTAACATTTCTAAATTCAGCTGAACAAAAATCTTTATTTGATGCCAAAAACTTTCCCAGATTTATGATATCAATTCTAGGCAAATTAGCGCTGTTTGCCTTGATAAATCCGGGCTCCATAACTCGTGTTATAAACAATTAATTAATTAAAAACAAAGATCGCAATGGAAGTTCACATAACGAAATGTGACGCTCGCGCGCTTTCGCGCGAGTTGTTTTGAGAGATGACGTCACGAGCTCTGATTGGTGTTCAAGATATCATGGCGGATTGCCTTATTTCGTAATTTTATTTTATAAAAATACATATTAATCACATTATTAATAAAGAAAACAATGCGCGTTTTATATTCCAAGCTTCAAGTTTAATTTAATAAATATATTATTTTAATGATTTTTGATTACTGTCATCATGCCTATTGTCATTTTCTTCTCTAGGGCCATTCCTTCATAAATATACATTTATATCTGTTTCTCCGTGGTTTCACCTGCGTACCAGGGAAACCTTCGCGTACCCGGACAAAACATAGTCACTCAAAAGATAGTTAGTCAGGTATTGCCTGGCTTTCCCCCAGTAATAGAAAATTTCTAATCGGATTAGTAGTTTCTGTAAAAAAATCCTATTTATCAGTTCAAGTTTCTAAGTACAAGTACCTAAGTACCTATTTAGATTATGCAATAAATTATAACGATACAATAAAATTGTATATTTATCTGTTTTTTATTTCCGACATCAGGAATTCTTTTTCATTCTCATAAAAATAAAGGGAAGTAATGGATATATGCATTCCAGTCATAAAATATTCGAGTTTTTGTAGATTTAGGGGATTTTGAATAAAACCTATTTCTGTTAATTATGGGTGATTTAATTTCTACGTCTGATACTCTGATACTCATTTCTACGTCTGATACTCATTGACAGCAACTGTCAACTGCATCAAAAAAGATCAGACCACGGAGGACAAAATAACTAAGATCAGACGGTACCAGACGTGGAAATCCAATCACCCTTTAAGAGGTCCTTCATCAAGTTGTTTGTACATAGAAAATACGAATGCTTGAGAAATTAAAATAACCTAGATTACTTCACGAAAGGGTAGTTACAATTCACAAGTACAAAGCCCCTGAATTAACCAGGAAGGAAGAAGAAACAATGAAACCACTTGACTCCCAGTAGTTTTTTTGAAGTATTAGTATTTATTGGGGCGAGCCCGCAGGTTTCACCAACAGACCAAAAGGCTCACCCGCAGACCAGATTTAACGTAGGTGAGATTTTGCTTTATGATATTGGTAATAGCATTATTTCATAAACGTACGTACAGTCAACGTCAGGTAACAGTTTTGTAAAATCGTACTTACTATATTGAGTTAAGGTGCATGACAGTTACCACTGATGTGCGGTCTACCGTACATAGAATCAAAATCAACTTATTTTAGGTAGGCAATAATATTAGCGTGATAAAGAGATAATTGTTAATATTATATCTCTTAATTAGCCTAAAAGTTAGAAAATAATAGGTACTACTTACTTATCCAAGTTATGTTTTTGCTATACCTATTGGTACTGCATTATCAAACATAAAGGCAATATCTAAGCCTTACCTCTGTACTCTAAATTAATGTAAGAAAGAGGAAACACTTTCTTGTTTGTACCCATAAAGGTTCTGAAACAACTGAGCCGATTTCACTGTTGAGAAGCTATGCTATCACAGCACTGCTAATAGGATTTCCTATATAATATAGGTTACGTAATTCACTGAAAAGAGCTTTAATTTCTGTAGAAGTAATTATTTTTCTTTATAAAAACAAAGTAACCTTATTTTGTTAAACGTATATTATATTCAGCTTATATAATTTAGTACATTTGTGATAAAATTCTATAAATCTACTTAACTCTTCTACCCATCCATAAACTATTCCATATATAGCTATTTATTTGGTTGTTTCTACTTAGAAGGATTTTTTAACAAAATGTTTAAAGTATTACAAAACTAAAATTATATTTGTTATATACTTATAGAATATATTTTATCTACGGGCTTATAGAAGGATGTATAATGATATGTTTCAAATCAGGAACTGAACTACAGGATTCTTGAGCCTGCTCAACTTCTGCCTCCATAATTAATTTGGCTATTTCGAATTTCAGTGTAGCTTGTCGATGCAATTTCATTTTTTTTATCGTCCTTGCGTAGCCTAAGAAAATTAAGTCTGTTTCGTCCAAGTCGGCGATGTCTGCTCGGCTATTATTTTGGTCTCTTTTAGCGAAGTAACTGATAACCCTGTCCGCGTCTGATTCATGGCTCTGTGTGACGTAAGTATCATCGATCAATGGGTCAGGACTGGCGTGCATTCTTCGTGATTTGTTTATCGACCTGGAATTCTTTGAATGGGAGTTGGATCCCGCAAATTCTAGGTAGGGTTGTAAGAACTCCATCTGTGTACCCCATGGCCAGGTTTTATATCGTTCAACATGTCTATTGTTGGCTGAAATTGTCTCGTTTTGGGCTCTTAGGTACTTTCCGTAGGAGTCTCTCAAATTCTTCCATTTAGATTTAAGTGCATCACCTGTAAACAAAAAGAGAATTGTTCAGTAAAGTTAGCAAACAGCACAGAACAAAGTAGGTACCTACGGTCGTGAGCAGTAGGTACACAACATCGATAAAGTATACAATCGGTATCAGCGTTGCCAGACGGGACATCCCGCCAAAATCGGGAACAAGAGCACTCACATCTTTACCTAATATAAAATTATATTCAAAATCTCGAAACATCTGGTCTTATTATATTTGCCTCTATGTATTAAAAATGAAAGAGAGAATTTGTTTGTTTCGCTTTCAACCTAAAATGGCTGAACCGATTAAGGTGAAATTGATATGCGGCATGCGCAAACTGAGACTAAAATAGGTACTATTTGTATAGGTGCGGGACGTAGATCCCTCGAAATGCCGACGAGACTACGGGCGAAATCTACTAGGTCCTAACAAATATTAAAATTCTCGAAAAATTGCGAAAAGCATAAGTTGTATCAAAACATAATGCGTAGGTCAGTATTATCTGCTTACGTTTCTAGTAAAATAAAGTGAAATCTCACCTCCTCCAACATCTCTCAGTGCTTCTGCAATTTTGTCCCATATTTTGTCTTTGAGATGTTTATTTTTGTAATCATCGTGTGTCGTGTCATACAGGACGGGATAGCTTCGAATAGTTTCGATTAACCTCTCGGTTTTTTCCGCCATTTTGTGTCTCCGTTCGCGCGGTCTGACGCGAGGCCGCGAGCAACTGGCCGCCACCGCCACCGTGGCGCGCGTGCGCGAGGGGCGCGCGGTGGCGGGCAGAGGCAGAGATAACTGCAGCGGGCGCGGGGCACTCGTCTGACGCATACCTACTAATAGGTATGTAGATATGTCTCTTCGTTGTAATTGCGTCACAAGGTCCTTCGCACTTCTGAAATATTTAACTACAAAAAAAATGCGAGTTGGACTCGATCACCGAGGGTTCCCTGCGTAGGATTGTTATGAATAGTTCCTTGAATAGACCCATTGACCATGTTTTTTATGGAAACTTCATATTTTTGAATACTTCAAAATTGACACACCCATCCTTCAAATATTCTAAGAACACCTTCCTCAATAAAAATAATGTGCTATAGACAGGTTTCCGTTAAAGGAACCTTGGATTAATATATCTTTCCATCCTTCGTGGATTTACAACACCGTTTTATGGTTTACATACTTCGAAGACAAAGACCTGATTGATATGTTTTTATAATTAATTTAATTAACGACGATATGTACCAATAGTTTTGAGATTATTTAATGTTAATGCGGTCTATAAAGATATAACTGGCCAAATATAATATGTAGGTATGTTTGCCCAGTTATATCAAAATTCATGACCTACGACCATATCACAAGTCTGTATCATATTATACACCATATCACCTACCATATTATAAGTAGTCGTAGGTCATGAATTTTGATTCTGTTGAGTGCGTCAAAATGAGCGTCTTTTTGTACTGAATAATCGGCTTTATCGTTTTTTAGAGACCTATAAGAATACTGGCTACTAGCTTAACAAAATTCAATTTGAAAGGAACCGACGAGGATTTTACTTACATACAATATGAATGTAAAATGTATGCTAACTGTTGTTCGTCTTGATTGTCCTAACCTGTAGTCTGTCACTGTACTTATTAAGTAAATAAATGGCAAATAGACAAAGAGAAAGAAAATTAAACTTTTATTCAATATAAAAAAAAAACATTAAATTAATTAAAATACAACATCTTACACACTTAGGTACAAGTACCTAATGCTTTAGTAACAATCAGTTTTATTACTGCTAAAAGTTTAATGTAGCGACTTTGGAAACAAATCACTGAATTCAAAACCCCGACCCAAAAAAAGCACGCAATTATTATGACAAAAGGTTAAAAACGCTAAACCCTATAAAAAGCAAAATATAACTTTTAACACTACGTAAGTACCAACTAAAGCATGTCAGACTAAACTAAATTTTGTCGTGTCGGGGGACCGCTCTAATTTATTAGCTTAACGTTAGAAGTAATTATATACTACTACATTATATTTACTTCTTATAACTTTTTATATAATTTTGTTTAGATACGTGTTTTTTATACGACTGTTGTAATTAAGTAGGTATCATTTGATTAATGTAGTATTTTTAAAGGTAAAAAAGCGGTCCCCCGACACGTCAAAATTTAGTTTAGTCTGACATGCTTTAGTTGGTACTTACGTAGTGTTAAAAGTTATTTTGTGCTTTTTATAGGGTTTAGCGTTTTTAACCTTTTGTCATAATCATTGCGTGCTTTTTTTGGGTCGGGGTTTTTTTTTAATTTATAATTTAATTTTATTTCATGCTTTTTGAAGGAGCTCCTTAATTTTTCCTTCTTTCATTTAATTTCTTTTATTTTAAGATGTGGTCGCTATATGCGATCTCGGCCAAAGGAAGCTGTTTAACAATCCTCATTACAAAGTGACTCTGGGAGAATTGCACAGATTGAGAAACAATAAAGATTAACCTTTGGTCATTTTAGACTTTCAGCAAAAATACATATAAATCGGTTTATCCGTTTCATTCCGGCATTCCAGGGTTTCATCCGCCACATCCTATTTCCAGCATCAGGTTCTAGTCAATTAGAAAAATGAAGAGAACTAGTCAAGACAAATTCAACGAGCCCAAACTCGATGGGTTTACTAAAAGGCAGTTCAGGGCTACGTCTCCTATCTTCGTGTCCTAACAGCAGACCAGCTCAGTGGTTCCAGAAGACATTAGTGTTTCAAATTTCTGATCCCACATATGCTTGCAAGTAAACTGAGCGTGTAACATTCCTATCACACCTAACAAACGAGCTGATGACCTTGAAGACCTGAACTGATTTCCACCAAACATAGCTAAGAACACTCCCGAATGACATTCCTTTCAAACAAAAAAAGTCGCATTACAATCGGATCATCCGTTTGGGAGCTACGATGCCACATACACACACACACACACACACACACACACACAGACACGTCAAACTTATAACACCCCGTCGTTTTTGCGTCGGGGGTTAAAAAGATACTCCATCACTATGGCCGTTAACTTTCGAAGTAACACGCCCCGTTTTGATGACCAATATCTAGACACACGGCAGTGTGTCCGCCAAGTTCGAGCAAAAAAAAGCGACACACCGGCCGTGGGTTATATTACACGAACCATTTCGGGCCAAATTCTACCCCCCTATAACTCAAAATCTATTTTATTTACGCATATCAAATTTCTAGTATCTGTTGAGACCCCCTCACTTATCTAAAATACAAAATTTCATTAATATATCTTTTGTAGGTCTTGAGATATTGACGTCAGAAAATCGCTATTTTTACTATACACTCACTGACTGACTGACTGACTCACTCATCAAAAACCTAGACCACTTCCAATGGTCGTATTGACTTGAAATTTGGCATGGAGGTAGGTCTTTATGTCAAGGTAAAGGGAAAAATCTGAAAATGGCCAAGTGTGAGTCAGTTTCCAAATAATGAAGGTGTTTTATACCCGGTGTCCCCTAAGGAACTAAAACGAACTAAAGGACGATGGGCGTTTTGGTACCCTGTCCAACAGTGTTGAATCTAGTACCATTGCGTAGGTCTTGGCAAGGCAAAAAATGTTTACTATGACGACTAGTCCGAAATCCTTGTCCATTTCCCGTGACATCGACTAATAGAATGTGTAATGTTCATAAATCATCAACGTAGATGAAGTTCTTAAATCCAACTGTTTTGAATAAAAACTGGTAAAGTAAGAAAAAAACAGGAATTTGGCCTTTTTAGAATGTTTGCCTGCCGATTGATTTAAAAAAAGACTGTGCAAACCTTTGCAGTTCACGCAGAACCAGCTTATGTATTTGATGAAAGTCTTTCAGTATTTACAATCAATTGAGGTTAAAAAGTCAGGAGACGATGTTTATATAGTCCATATTACGACTCAATCTTGCTCCTCAAGAGGTGCTGAGATAATGGTGAATTTCTTCTTAAAAAAAGATGAATAGAAATGTTTTGAACTTTTGTCAAATCAGATGACGATTGTGTTTCCGTAGTATGACTCTATAGACTATTACAACCTTTAGATTATAATAGAGTGTATCAATCAATGTAAGATGTCTGTTAACTGAGTTTAAAATTATTACACTGACGACATAAATGCCTCTTAATGAATTTGCATATATGGATGACATATTTGTTTCTATGTCTATTCAATTTTTATCGTTCTTGGATCGGACAGCTAATTGAGGCAAGCTCCATAGTTTTTATTATTCTTCACGTAAATACCTTTCTAATGATATATAATACGTTGCTGTTGGAGCGGGTACCAAATCCCATACAAAGTGCCCATTGTCCTTTATCTATATTTATATAATATATCTTCGAATGGTCGTACCGATCTGAAATTCGTTACAAAGGTTTATATTTAGTCAAAGTAAAGTAAAAATCTGAAAACGGCCAAGTGTGAGTCACTTTCGAAAATAACGAATGTGTAACTTTGATCCACGAACATAATATATGATAACATGTCATGCCAGTCAGTTGGTAAATCTAGTCCATTTAGTTAATCTAGTTAATTTCTTTGTAAGAAGCATAGTGCATATTCAAAAATCTGAAAGATAGTATAAATGAGACATTTCCTTAACTAACTTAATCATAAGAAAAAAATAAAATAAACAACCTTACAAAAATAAATGAAATCCCACCCAAAACAAAAATGTGAAAGGTTGCCAAGTTCGATAATATGGGAATGCTTCGCCTATAAAAGAAGTGAGATCTGAATAAGTACCAAGTTCCATACAAATACCTCAGTTAAAAATAGTTACTTTTTAATGATGTTACTTGGCAAGTTTTAATAGAAAATATATATACTTGATTCATTGCGTTTAGTAGGTTTATAACAAGGTGTGTGAAAACTTGCCAAGAAGCATCATTAAAAAGTAACTATTTTTAACTGAGGTATTTGTATGGAACTTGGTACTTATTCAGATCTCACTTCTTTTATAGGCGAAGCATTCCCATATTATCGAACTTGGCAACCTTTCACATTTTTGTTTTGGGTGGGTTATTATTACTTTGACTTACTATGATGCATAATGCCCGGTAAAATTCAGAGTACCTAAATCCAATTTTCTCATAATGTTATTAAACATAAACGTAAGCCTCTGCGGGGCTCCTAAAGGCCGAAGCCTGCCAGAGCTGATTGTTTAAAAGTGTTACCACGTCATGGTACACAGAGGGCATTACATCATAAAAATTTTTAAGATTCTCCTTTTCACTGAAATCCGTCCAGTCCATAGATGCAGGGGTTACATGATAATTTTCCATGTCAAAAGAAAACAAAACTTATCATATAGGTAGTTTATGTACAAATATTACATTACATTAAATAATTTTTATTCCTCTTTTGCATGCTTCTTTGTAGCTTACTATTAAGTACCTCCAAGTACTGAAACTTACAAAATACTAACGTTTTTGGTACATAATTACTTTCGTTTAACAAAATTTACTTTCACTGGCCCATTGTTTCTTAGCACAAGATCGGCTATAAATTCAATTTCTGATGGTTTCGTCACTGGCTTCAATTCAAACTTGCGTAATACTTCCGCGACGGCGATTTTCATCTCCAGCATGGCAAACTTTTGACCTGGAAAAAATAAAATCCTTAATTTTCGAGTTACCTACGTTAAAGCCTTGTCAAGGTTTCTGTAAGGGATTCGTAGCGTCGTCGAATATCGCCGAACTGCAGATTCGTATCACTATTCTGGCTTCTGCCTACGATTAACGACTGCCAAAGATGTTCAAATGACAGCCGGGTCACAACTTAATGTGTCTTCCAAAACACGGAAGATCTCGTCATACCAAGGTGGTCACCATTCCACGGACCGACCGCGTCAAGTGTAGCCTAACCTTATGACTGATCGAACCGTGCCCTATCTCTTAGCAACGAGTTCCTCATGCATTGTAAGTCAATATCATTTATAATAATTATATAATTAAGTGATAAAATAGTGCGTCTTTGTCACTTACATTTTTCAAAATATTAATCATACTTATAAGTATTTTTCAAGGTTTTCTAAGATAGGTAGGTACATCTGATATTGATAATTTGGTACTTACGTACTTTAAATTTCTAAACACGATGTAATCATTCCGAAATTGATATACCAGATTAAGATAGGCATTCATAATAAGGAGAAATAAATGGGACAAGGGTATGCAGAAAGTCTCCTTGGAATGGCACGAGTAGCATTTAACTTGTCTCTGTGAACCTCCATTGTATTACTACAAACACTTCCACTAAAATGTAATTTAACGGCGGCTTTTTTTTCAATAGTTTACCATCTAAGGGCCTACCTATACAATTTCTAGGACCAGCACTGAACGGTATGTAGGCATAAGGGTGTCTCCCCACGCTGTTCTCAGGCAGGAACCTGTCCGGGTCAAAACGCTCCGGGTCTTCGAACAAATCTTCACGGTGATGCATGTCATAAATGGGAATGTGGCATAGAGTATCAGCTGGTACTTGGTAGCCACCTAGAACGGAAAAACAAATGAAGTTTTAGTCAATTTTAATTAACTATATAGAGTTAAAAGTGATTGCAAATATTTTTTTAATCGTTTCAATTTACCCAGCTTCTATTTGACTATTGTAAATGTTTGGGAGTAAGTCAAATTATTAAGTAAACTAATAGGCTTACTTAGTACTGTGGTTTCATTTAACTTTCGGCTAATAAAGTGCACTGGCGGGTAGATTCGCAGCGACTCCTTGATGCAACGCTCCATGTACTTCATCTTGGCTAAGTCGTCCATGGTGAGCCATCGGTCCGAGTCGCCTAATATTTCATTCAGTTCTTCTACAATTTTATCCTGGAATAGAAAATAAACTCTTATCTACTATTAGGTACGTCCAAGTTAATCAATATCATCGTCTTAACTGGCAATTTGATGTTTTACTGTTGTCTTTTTATTAACGGAACACAGTCTGGCCTTTGCTGATCAAAGTTTTAAATATTCATCCTAACCAGTGCATTAAATGCTTTCTTCTAATAGGACACGTTCCTTCTAAACTTCTAAATGTCCACTTACTTGGATATCTTTGTGGTGAGCGAGGAGCATGAACATGAAGGTCAGTCCAGATGCGGTTGTGTCATGTCCCTGTAATTAATAGTCAGTTTTGTATCAATCGTTAAACAGAATTTTTGATAATTTTAGTCTTCATAGAAATCAAACAGCAGAACAGTAAAAATGGGAATAATAATTTAAGGCACGCAGCCACTGTCCCAAATAACTCCCTCTCGTGGGTGACTGGCTACGGTCATTTAATATGGCATGAACTTATTCTTAGCAGTTCTTGGTTTCCACTTACTTCAAACATAAATGTATCGACCTCCTCTTGGATGCCAGTTTTGTCAATCAGCCCTTCCTTCTCAGCAGACAAGAGCAGATCCAACATAGCAGTCTTCTTCTTTTTCTTGTAAACAAAAACTTCTTCACTGTCATTATTATCTCCTATTGTATGGAAACCATATTGTTCCACGTAATCTCTCCTTTGTTTTATCACATCTTCAGTAAAGTTTTTTACAGTTTTTACGCTTCGTTTTTGCATACGTCCTAATGAAGTCAAATTGAATACTGTTTCTGGATAAAGGTAGATCCTGATGAACCTTTGACAAAATACGTATCCGAGATCATAGATAGCTTGCTTGTATGACTGGACTGTGCCTGTCAGATCTTCAGATAATTGCGTACCCATTGCAGTTTCTGAAAATATTTTAAACACATTTTTGTTTATTAAAACAATATAAAAATACCTTTAAACTGTATAATTTATTTTCGAGTTGGAGTGTAGAGAAAAAATATCAAAATGGAAGCTACCTACCGCAGATGGAGTTAAGTGTATATTCAGACAGTATAGGCACAACATCCACATCTTGCCCAGCGGTTTGTTCCAATTTTTCCAGAAAACGTTGCGTGTTCTCTTGTATGATGTCACAGAACTGACGCAGGATGTTGAAGTGGAAAGCAGGAGTCAGGATCTTCCTTCGCTCCTGCCATTTTGCACCTGAAAATGCGACAATGCGAGATATGAGGAAATATTGACCATAAATAAATATTCGTTGACTAGTTGTTTCTGTAATGTACATATGATTTTCTTTATGGCATGAAATATTAGAAGCATTTAGCATAAATGAATCATTATTTGTATTCTAAAATTCAAACGTTTTTTGTGTAAAAGCAATGAGCATATTTAAAAATTACGTGTCCTTCGCGAGTCTGGCTGGTGGTCGCTGTCTAAGTTTTGTTTTTACTTCCTCATTTGTTTTGGTTTATCAATACGAACTATTAAACCTTCAAGCCCAAGAATTTGCTTTGATCCTTTTTTGATTGGCCTCCAAATCGCGTGTAGGTACGTAGGTAATAATTGTGCGCTAATGAGGCCTACTGTTTAGATAATTCTCTATCAGACTTAGGTATTGATGATTCAGGTATTTTAACTATCTACTACTATCTGACTGAATATCGACGATGACACTTTTACCGATTGATATTTATTTTATTTTATTTTATTTATTTGGGAAAAAAAACAGTGACACATTACATTTTGACATGATATAGGTAAATACAAGCAATTATGAACAAATGTGTTACCAACGACGTTTTCCACGACGTAGTAGATATGATGTTTACCTACTACAGATAGCCATGCTGTAATCTGCAACCACGTGCTGCGTAGGTGATATCTATGAACTTCTTGGAAAAAAATCACGAAAATGACTTTCAGAAAAATAATTATGAGTATAATAATCTTATATTCGGGAAATGTTACTAATTTCTGGGAATGAAAGCTTTCATACGCTAATGTAAAAATTACAACTTTATAGTAATTGAAATACGTACGTACCATTACTGAGCAGTAATCCATCTTGGAGCCAGGGCTTTAAAATTGTGTAGATGATACTCTTTTCGCCATACTTCATGCTGGACATTATCAGCTAGAAAGAATACAATAAATCTAGAGTATAGGTATCGATTATCGTGTTTCGAAATGTTTGTGTTTAGATACGACACATACAGACTCTAATCTCATCATAGTACCTATGTACACATTGTCTACTGTTAAAATTCTGTCTATTATTGATATTTAATGTATATTGTACAAAATATAAAAGGAGTCAAAATAAAGGTATTTGACTATATATTAGCAGTGTCTACATTTTTCTCTTTAAAAATTGTTATTACAAAATACTCAGGAAGTGTTAAGTAGGATACGAACCTCAACATCTTCAGGATTGAATACCAGCACTGCACCAAACGGGTACGCCCAAATACGATAGATTCCATTCCATTTTTTGGCGTATTCTCTTCTCACCTTCATCACATCCACTGCATACATGGAAATTACAAGACAACAAGTCAGATTAAAAAAATAAATACAAAATAAACTGATAATAATTGAAATCATTTCTGTCTATTGCCATAAGCATTATAATCTAAAGGTCTTAAACATCAAATAGCTCCTACGTATTAACGTAGCTAAATAAGTTTAAGAATTTGAAGGAGAAGATCAAAGAAAAGTAAAAGTAAACGTCCAAACCGCACCTGAAGATTTGATAATCCTGAGTCCATTTCCCACGATGAAGTCATCAGGAGGACCCGGTAACTTCTTGATCATCCGAGCTCGTTCATTATAGTTTAGACACAGGTCCAGAACACATAAAAATATTATTATAGCGCAAAGGTACAGCCACATATCTGATAGCGACCTAGAGAACCAGTGAGTATCAACAAACTGGCAAAACACACGATAACTTTCGAAGATACTTCTGCATAATAAAGGCACGTGTATAATATTAATCATATCAACACAATGAAAAAAATATGAAACTTAGTCACAATAAAGTTATCATGTGGAAATTATTCCAAATAGTTTTTATATGAGTAATTTTACTTGCCAAAAATATGTTATGAATTATGAAAGACGGGCCGATGCACGATGGTTGACCATATCCATGGGTCAGCCTGCCAGCCACAATCAGACATATTATTTCCTGGTTATTTTTTGGTTAAGGGCGAGTACCTACTTGCACAGACATAACTAAGTGGCCAAGATCATGTAATGCATTCTTGTGGATAAAGTAGGTGTGTACCTACCTAATATTAGTGTATATGTTATTATGAGCGATTTTCAGGTAAAGCCTAAGATTTAGCTATTCTCAACGGTAAAAACGAATTTTTACCACAATTCACTTGGTAATTATTAGGATTAATATTAAAAGCACGGCAAATATTGAAAAAAGTTAAGTCACAATGTGTCCAGCACATTGATCGATTTTGTGTTATTTTTTAGATACTACCTACAAGGTATTTCTATTTTTTTATGATTACTAATTCCTAGGTTCCTAATTGATTAATAAAACAATGTCCGAAATTAAAATATTTTATATAGGTTAGGTTTCTACTGTATGATACCTTTATAATATTTACCTGTGGTTTTGACTAATAGATAATTGAAGTAAATGATTAAGAAATATCATTGTTTATTCCTAAAACCATTATCTACTAGCTGACATCGGTAAAACCCAGCATATACTGAATTTGAATAGCAAATGCTCGAAAAAATCGTCCCGTTTTTAGCAATACTTACATTTACCAACTCACATTGGTATACTTATCCTAAGACAGACTCAGACTTACTCTTAAAACTTAGATTTACCGTAGTTCGAGGTTTTACAATTACCTACTTATGCACCCGAACCAGGTTCTCGAAAATGGTCATCATCTAAGTACTTAATAAATAAATACTTCATTAGACTAAATCATGTTTAATTACATTATCAAACATAGTGTCTGTGTACGGACTAGTAAAAAAAATATTGTATATAACTTCATGTTAGACGTTTTATCAAATATCTAACTGTTTTTCTGTTCCTACTCCTAACTTGACTTTCTGACCTGCGACGATTGTGTAGCCGAGACAATTTCATATCTTAATTTTTTTATGTCTTATCGTCTTAGGTCTCGCCAATTAAATTATCTACCTACTCATTCTCATCCTTTACTTGCGATTTTTTATACAAAAACTCAAAGACACATTTGGTATGCAAATAAATTATACGAATACCTATTAGTAAGCCACCACTACACAACGTTAAGCCGGGAGGCTTAATGTTGATGGAGGTGCAAATTACCAATGAGTTTCATCTGTTTGAAGTTATGTCCATGGTTAATATAAAACTGTCGTAGTTTCTCCTATAAAATATAAGTAATTGAATTCCAGCCAGTGTAAAATTTTGTCGTCCATTTATCGCCAAGGGTTGTGATTGATATGGTTGCACAATTGCGTATTGACTCATTGCATATCAATCAACAATATTTGCAGTGTAACAATGATTAATAAAAAACGAATTAAAAAATAATATTTATTGAATAACTTGATAATGCTTGACTATGCATACTTACAATGTAAATTAATACAGTGTTGATAAAATAGGTTTATTATATTATGTAAGTTTTGGCAGGTTACGATATAAATGACAGAAAAAATAGTAGGTACTCTCTGCGTCTTTATTACAAAGGCACTAACGTGCAGCCGTCTTTTGTCTTTCTTTGAAATTGACGATCACCGGGCCATCATTTCGTAGAATCAAATCGGCAACAAATCGAATATCCGCGGGACGAGTGACAGGTTCCAACACGAAGTTCCGCAACACATTTGCAATGGCTATCTTCATTTCTATCATTGCGAATTTCTGACCTGAAATTGATAAGGCAAAAATTAGACCCGTCCATATCATGAACGTTTTTCTTGAAGGTAAAATGGGTGGTATTTATTTGCAGACTTCTTACGAGTGTTAGAAAATAACTATAATGCAACGTCATTGTCTTTCGATTAGTGGGCCCAAAGGTCGGTTGACAGTGTTTATTTCGAAGTTTATCGTGAATCCAATCAGACTTTTTGTAATAGTCTGATACTGACCAAATTCCTGATCGTTGTAATCTCCATACTGATTCATGAGTCCAATCAAAGTATCGGCGATAAGTAGACTACAGATCACGCTGTGAATATTCTCTGGTATTATTATCAAGTGTTATAGTAACCTATTGTCACATCTTATATTGTTTTATTATTATAATGAGCAAATTAGGTATTCAGCCATAAAGTAATTCAGCGCAGCTGTACACCATAAGGGCTTTTGTCCTGGGCAGGACAAAGTCCATTGTTTTTTTCCTTTAAAAAATTATATTAGGCATGTGAGCAATTATCAAAATAATTGGAGATTAGCACAGCGATTTTGATAAGATCTACATAATTTGAAGTAAGTAGTTAACCCAGTAATATCGAGTTGATATTGCGGATTAAGATATTGGCGATTTTATTATAGATTGCATGTTATGTCCCGCCATTCAAGTCCAGTCGAGATTATTTATCTTTTCTAATCAGTTAACCGATAGAGTACTTGTAATTAAGATCACTTATGTACCTAAGTACAGAGGTCAACTTCTTGAATACCCAATCACATTTGGTATTTCCGTAGGTAATTTTCCAAGTGAGTGAATACCTACATCCTGCTTGAAAGATTAGGTGACAATTCTCGTATTGAGATATAATTATACAATTGAGTTAAGACCTAATCTTAAGTAATTTTTTTATCATCGAGATATTTTTTAATAATTTTCCTTATTTTTTTTTCGTTCAGTTTAGAAGAAAGTACTTCTATTTTTTCATAGATACCTTTTTTTTAACGACTTCAAAAATCATCAAATGACCCCTTCCGCTGTGGGTTAGCAGCGGTGAGGGAGTGTCAGACTCTCACTTACTGACTAAAAACCGTCGTGTTCCGTCGTAGGCCTTTTAACATATACCTTTGGTTTGGAAATTATCTAATTATTTTAAGTGGACTATATTTTTGGGAAAAATTAAACATAATACGTATGTAACGTTACCTATGCAATTCCTTGGTCCAGCACTGAACGGTATGTATGCATAAGGATGGCGTCCCACGCTGTTCTCCGGCAAGAACCGATCCGGATCAAACTGGTGCGGGTTCTTGAACAGGTCGGGTCGGTAGTGCAGATCTAATATTAAGATGTGACAGAATGTGCCGGCTGGAACTGTGTATTTACCTGAAATACAAGCGGTACATGTACAAGATGCGTCCTATGCGAGCTATCTGGGTGCAAAGCGGCGAGGCTCGTACCGAAAACAACAAACGCTTGTACCGCTTTGTGTAAGAAATCGACTACTATCAACTTATGACTCGGTATCGCCTTGAATTCGCATCTAGACCGCGTGATTCACCTACGCGGGATGCACCCTTGGATTAACTGGATTTAAATGTTCAATGTTCAATATATTTATATTTATACAATTTGAAAAAAAGGAAGGATTTCTTGTAAGTAAGTAAGTGATTTCTTTTATTTCAGGCCATACATACTCAGCACTGTATCTTCGTTCAAATTGCGACTGATGAAGTGTACTGGTGGATACATCCGCAAGGACTCCTTGATACAACACTCTAAGTATTTCATCTTTGATAAATCTTCCATTTTGATTGGCCTGTCCGAATCGCCGAATATATCATCTAATTCCTGTACTATTTTGTCCTGTAAATAATAATTACATTGCAAAATTAAAGTTAACCATGCTGGTCATTTTCAACTTAAAGCTAAATATTTCAAGGGTTATTCGCTTTCAGAACCTTTTTATTTGTTCATATCTTTAATCGACGTGCAAACCGAAGCGAACACGTAGGTTTGGTGATACCTATCTAAGACTAGATTACGTACCTGAATATCCTTATGGTTTGCGATCAACATAAAGCAAAATGTCAAACCAGCGGCTGTTGTGTCGTGTCCCTGGAAAATTGTAAAAGCGAGTTATCTGATTTCATCTATATAATACACAGTTGCCTTATTACTAGTATCTTTTACTTACCTCAAACATAAACGTGTCGACTTCCTCTTGGACGCCCAACTTATCTATAAGGCCTTCTTTCTCAGCGGACAGGAGTAAGTCTAACATAGCAGTTTTCTTCTTTTTCTTACACACATAAGAGTCATCTTGATCGACTTCTAGTTCTTCATTCAAATACGATCCATACTTGTCTATGTACTCCCGCCTTTGTTGAATTACTTTTTCAGTAAAATTATGGACGATCTTCAAGTATTTCGTTTGCAATCTTCCCAATGAGGTTAAGTTATGTATAAAATCAACATATAAGTATATTCTGACAAATCGCTCGAAGAATACTTGTCCGATATCGTAGATGGCTTTTTTGTATGATTTGGCAGCACCTGAATTATCGTCGCCCAGTTGGGTACCCATTGCGGTTTCTGAAAATATTTACACACACATGAGTACAAAAAAGTATGTGTTTTGAACAAAATTAGGTTCAAAGTACCTATTTATAAATATTTTATCACGTATTTGTAATTTTTAAATAACATAAAACTCAAAAATTACTTTAAAAAACTCTATGATACATTTTTATCAATACTTTTTTTTCTTTCGTTACTTTTCCACTGATACAAGGTCGTTAGTACTTTAATAATATAAATAGGTTTTTTATACCTGATAAAATAGACATGTAAAAATAACAAAAGAGCTCATTAAAAGATGATTGCATTTTAAAACTAAGATAAAATGTATTTGTACCACAAATCGAGTTCAGGGTGAATTCTGAAAGTACAGGAATAATATCTATTGGTTTTCCAGCAGTTTCTTTGAGGCTATCAAGGAATCTGTGACTGTTTTCTTCGATAATTTCGCAGAACTGCTTTAATATATTGAAGTGAAAAGCAGGCGTGAGAATCTTCCTTCTTTCTTGCCATTTGGAGCCTGAAAACCAACATGAGTTTAAAAAGTAGAGTAATCAAGTTGCTAAAAATAAACAATATTTGTAATAGATAAAAAAGAAAATAGAAAATATTCGTCTGCTACTAGACACAATAGAAAAAATATTTCAAAAACTTAAGTTTTTAACAAAAACTTAGTAAAAAGGTTAATTACTTTTCCATTTAAATTAAATGCACAATAATACATTATTACCGTTGCTGACCAGTAATCCATCTCTTAACCAAGGCTTCAGAAACTTGTAGACAAAACTTTTTTCCCCATATTTCATACCCGACATAATAATCTGAAAATATCGTTTATATCAAAGAAATAATCATATTATATTCATAATCATAATATTGCTTTATTCAATAAACAACAATTGAAGCTGCACATTTTTTTTTATCAGTATTTTGTTATTTGGGTTGTCCAAGTATCAACTAGGCTTAGGAGGTCAGAAAGGCCGTAGGTCAATGTTATACACTAAGTACCTACTCGGCTGCATTCGGCCTGGCTTCCGGCCTATGGACGACCTCAACATAGTTGGGACAAGATTAGGCAGATAAATAGCTTCATTTTATTAGAGTATTGTAATTTTAGATACCTAAATGTGCATAAATTAAATTATATTTTTTGTATCTTTTAAGATAAAATTTCGTACCTCTATATCTTCAGGATTGTAAATAAAAACAGCTCCCATCGGATAAGCCCACACTCTGAAGATTCCTTTAAATGCATTGCTCAATGTTCTCCCCATTTTCATGATCTCAACTGTGGATTAATTAAATTGTTTCTAATTCTAATAAAACAGCATGAAGCCAGCATTTTTTTGATAAATTTTACAAACAGTATCCTGAGAGCAACTAGTCCCTTTCGCTTTGATAATATTAAGTGAGGGTTTCCTCTATTACCATTGAAGATTAATATAAAAAAACAGGTTCTTAAAAAGAGCGAAATATAGGTTTACCTGGGGAGCGAATGACAGTCAATCCATTTCCGAAAATAAAGTCATCTTTAGGACCTGGTATCTTCCTGACCAATCGAGCCCTTTTATTGTAGTTAAACAATATATGAACAATGCAAAGAAAAACTATTATTCCGATTAAGTAAATGAACATTTTGATTGACGTGCAAGTACAGCATTCACAAAAGCACTACTGATAGCAACTGAAATGTACCTAGTATCTCAACAAGACTTTGCTCAATGTTATATTAGGTATACTATAAATGTATACAAGAGTAAGTCCGTCTGCCTGTTGCATTATAATGATGTAGTTTATCGAATGCAGCGATCGCTAAAAACTTTTCCGCAATCTTCAATATCAATTTGACTGCGGTGATGTGTAGGACAAATGCCTGTAGAATATGAAGAAACTATGTGTTTGTCCCAAGAATCTAGAGATTCAACTAGATACTTTGTGTACCCTGCAGCCCTGTAAATTTTTAAGCTCTGAAGTTTAAATGATATTTTTTCACCTTTCGAGAAAACAATATCAATATCTCTATATATTATATAGGAGATAGTACAATGTAGTGGATAAAAGGACCATGGGCAAGAATGTATGAAGCCTGTACTGGGATTCTATAAAACTCGATCAACAACTCGCATTTCACTTCGATTCGTAATGTCATTTCATACTTTAGGGGAGGTAGGGGAGGGATGGGCACTTTTTCACAATTTATTGCATAAAAAATCAGATTTTACAGATCATTATCAACTTTTATTGCCATTTCTTATATTCGGCTAGATATAATGAAAGAGCTTTCCTAAAAATTACAATCAGTTTCAACATTACGAGATATTTAAACGGTTTTATTTAGCTCACCCCGTTTGTTTTATTATTTATTCTTGGATCAAATTTAGTAATTCAAATTTCACCCTCTTCCTGTCAACCGATTGGTCTGAAATTTTGTATACACCTTTAATTAAATCCAATATGGCCGCCGGCACAAAATGGCACAGCCCCCTCAATATGGGTATCAAATGAAAGGGCTACACAAGTAGAATACTGTCAGCAACCCCAGCGGGGCGCAACAGGGCCAAGGCCTGCCTGCACGTCGATTCTATAAAATTCGAACAACAACTCGCATTTCACTTCGCTATTCACTCTCACTTCGCATTCGATTCAGAACGACCTTGATTTTGCATTCTGTAAACATCACCTATAGTTCGGCCATTCAGAGAATGCGTTCCTGACACGTCGCGATTGAACTGACGACGTAACTTTGCAATGGCGTTGCAGTTACGATAAAAATATTTTTGCTGGTTGTTTACCGTTTTAACAATTGAGGAGCATTAAAACAACATTATTATATCAATAATCAATGAATGTTATTACGTCGTCAGTTCAATCGCGACGTGTCAGGAACGCATTCTCTGAATGGCCGAACTATAATCACTTGCGAAGTGAAGTGAGCTCGACATCGACCAATGCTGTGCTAGTGACTTCCCCACTCGACAAAATGTCAACCGAGATTAATCAGTTTTTAATTTTATCAGTTTTGACACAGAATTTTAGCTAAATATGATGTTTTAGTTATAATTTGTTATTGTAAGGAATTTGAGGCAGCTTTTAAGTATAAAATAAACAGAAATCTCTAAATTCGTGCTGTGAATATAATCTATGCTTACCCTACGAAAAAAAATACTGACAGCGCCAATACCATTATTAATCTGTGGACAATATTTTCTTCTCTTCTGTCATAGAGGAAAGTAATATATCGGGTATCTTCTGTCTTCATATTGTGTTTAAGCTTGTTTGTTTTCGCCGGTTTTCGCCGTAATTGTGATAAAATCATGAAGTAATTTTATATTTCTTGTTATAAAGTTAAAAATAATATTAATTAAAGAAGTGTTTATTTTATTAATCCAACAATAATTTCAGTCCAAATAAAGTACATAGTATCTGTGAAACAATAAATCAATAAAAAATGTAATACCTACTTTATCTGGATTTAGTGAAAACAAAATTGAGACCAATTTGGTTATTTTCATGCTTAAGAGAATACCAATATTATAACTGAAGTACAGAGGCTTTTGAAAACATATCAGCTGGCGGGGAAACCACATAAAGGGAATACTCCTTATTAAGAACTAAGTGTTTTTCTTATTATTGTGTGCTTGATTACAATTTTTCAACTATAAACGAAAAAAACAAACAAAAACATTCTAGCCATCGTTAAATGTAGGCACTTAATCACTTTAAAACACTTAGAACTTTATTTAAACACTATTTTAAATATAATAGTCTCTAGATCAAGTTGGCAACGGTACCTGAAACAAGATTCTATAAAGGATTTTTCGCGCAGATTTATAACCTCACAAATTTTCACTGACGAAGAAAAGCCTCCCTACCATAGAGAGCATTGGACACTTTTGACTTAGTTTATGAAAAAAAAATCGGTAAAAAAACTTTTAAGTTAAACGGTTTTATCTTATGTGCACTGAAAACTAGAAAATAAAAAATAGTTACTTACCTGTCAACCTACGTAGGTGGTCCCGGTCATATTAGACTAAAATAAAAACGTGGGGCCCATTAACTATTGCTGTAGTACTCTCTTCTAAAGGTATAATAGGTGTGGATTGCATCGACTTACTATAATTGTAACTGGAGATTTTGACAATCAATAATTAATAATAGAAAATACACATACCTTTCATTAGTTTTCTCTTTATAACGATCCGAAACCGCAACAAAATATTTAAGTACTTTTACGAGTGTTTGTTCTTGACAACTCACAGAAATGACAGATAGTCTATGGATGAACACCGTTACCAGTCGGTAACGTAAACTACCCAATTAAAAAAAAACAAAACTATGATCAGAAATCAGAATAAAAGGACCCCCCTTTTATTCTGATTTGATCATGTCTCCCAACTGCCCATCTCTCCCCTACCTCCCCTATAGATAGACAGATTTTGACAAATCTGTCAAAATCTCGACTTTGATTTAGTTCAACTTGTCAACACGCTCGATAGTGAAGCGCTAGTGTAGTTTGACAATGTCAATCACGAAACTTTAAGGTAGAATTCCGTGGGTCGCGATTGTCGCAGCCGCGCGCGACAAAAGTCAACCTATGAAAATGTATGGCACCGCTGCCGAGGGCTGCGACAGTCGCGCGCGGACGACGAATTTCGTGAGCCGCTCGCGGCCGTACGCTTCTCAACATGGTCTAGCGCTTAATAACATCTATAGAATTTTAGTAAAACCAGAATTAAATTTTTGACAATGCCGCGAGCAGCTTACGAAATTCGTCGGCCGCGCGCGACTGTCACGGGCCTCGACAACGGTGCCATACATTTTCAAAGGTTGACTATTGTCGCGTCCACGGAATTCTACCTTTAGATCGAAGTCGAAGTGAGAGTGATGTCGAAGTGAGTTGTGATATTTTATAGAATCGACATGCTGGGCTCACCCGCCAACAGAGATGAGACCACTTTGAATATGCTTGTAAAGCACTAAATATAAAGATTTAAACTCATTTTTGCGAAGAATCCATGGGGTTATTTTGCTATAAATATTTTTCTCCGACCATAAATAAACTAATATTCTGCAAAAAGTAGTGCTGTTATGGCAGTGTAGGTTTTGTTATTGAACACCTTTAACTAGTTTTAATTCCAGGTTTAATGTATACATAAAAAATAAAACAGCTGCTAACAGTTAAAATTATTTTTGTTAACATTTCAATCAATATCAATAATAATGTCGTCTAAATATCCTGCCGGTGGATTAAATTGTGAGTGCCTGCCTCACCCTAGATACCATATTATTGAAATGATATGAGCACAACTTCCTGCTGAGCGTCTACCTGTTAGACACGAGCAGTAATACTGAGAAATGGCATGTCGACCCATTTCGTTTCTGTTAACCAGAATGTATACCTACGTAATATGTAAACCTATTTAGGTGCATATCTTTTTTTTGCCATGGAATTGAAGGTAGTGCCCATAGTAACAATTCACAACGGCATATGCTATAACTCTGTTGGACAATGAGCCCAATTTGACTCATGGTCCATTGAATGATAAAGTTAGTATTGGACACGTAGAGATCAAAGTTAATTATCTGATTACGTCCGCAGTCTCTGAGCGAACTCTACCGTGGCATTCATAAGCAAGTAGCTTATCGCGGTTGCACCGGAAACCTGAGATAGTGTAAATTAACCTCTTGAATGCCGCTAATTAGAGAACAATAGAAAATCAATTATGTCTCGCGTGGATCGCCGGCATACAAGGGGTTAAGAGCTGTGCTCTATGGCTAAGCATGCTTATACCTTACACTAACTACACTGGTTAGAATTTGAAATATAAAGAACCATAGGTGGTCCAGAGCTGTGATTACTGTAGTAAGTAGGTACGTCGAACAATCATGCAGTATTGAAAGTTGAACTTAAAAATAAAATGAAATTGCAAGCAGAAACTAGTAAATAATGATCACAATATTTATGTACTTTGCAACAAAAAAAAAAAATATAACAAATGTATCTATTAGCTAGTATCTGACATTAAAAATAGCTATTGCATCTTATTAATCTGATGATCTCTAGAAACCACGTAGCGTATAATTATCGGCACGAATCTTGAGCTCTGACCTTCACCTGCGCAGAAGTAATTTATTGGGTCCCTTTTGTGGTATGAAGTGAGGCGCGGGGGCGGGCTAAAGCGGTGATTGGCCCGCAGTACATCGCGTCATAGCCGTCACTCGGGATTGGTTCTTTGCTAATAAATCACTTCTGCGCAGATGTAGGTCAGAGCTCAAGATTCGTGCCGATAACTATACTGTCACAGAGACAGGACAGTTATCTGATATAATGACTATTTGCTCACAACTTATTAAATAGGTTTTTGAAGTGGAGGGGTATAAGTGCATATGTAAATGTTTACAATAACATTTCATAGTCCAAGCTTCCACACTATAGGTACTGTATCTTGAAGTATCCTATCAAGAGTCGGCCAATGACCTTATCTAGTCTAGCCTTTGTTATTGCATTTTCTGATAATACTAGGTGCAATTAATTGGTTAGTTATTATTTTGATTGTTCCTTAGAACGTGAATGGAATGCTATCAAAATTGAGTAATGAGTAAGTTTGAGAAAGTTTTATTTTCAGTTTGCAATCTCCCGAAATTCTAGTTAATCAGCAGTCTAGCTTTATCCCAACTATGTAGACTTATGGATCGATCTATTACCTATGCTGTTATATGAGCAATAAATCCAACAACCTTTCTATATAATTTAGCTTAGTGCATGACTTACAAAACTTTATGAGTATGTGACCTAAACTGAAAGTAAAAAAAAGCGTTCGTCATGATAAGAAAAGAAAAACTCCATTGTTGCTAATAATATTTTTAATTTTTGTAAAGTTTTTGACCGTTAAAGCCTATTCACAGTAAATTGATAATTTGAGAAGCAAATCCAGGTGCTGGCTTGTTGGTAATGAAAGGTCAAGCTTCGGCCATTGACGTGGAGACCAGACTGACATTATCATCGCATGCACAAATACGATATGCAGTTGCATGTCCTTGTCTTTTGTTTATATACTTATGTAAACAATGTTTAAATGTTGTTTATTAGTTATCAGAATGTTGTTAAAAATAAAAGAAGGTAAATAAACTGGTTTTTAATTTTAAAAAGCTTTTCTCTAGTTTTACTTTATTCTCTATAAGAGGCATAATAAATTTCTTTACTTTTAATTTAACCCTTAGGTTTGCTCTTCTAGTTGGGAGCTAAAACGATTTGACTCACCGTTTAACTACGTTTGATAAAGTCCAATTAATACAAAAAATGTAGCTGTGTATTTTTTTTTTACTTTTGTTCATAAAGCATATTAATTTACAAGCTTAAATCGAAGCACCTATTCTTAAATCGAATAAGTAATTCCCGTAATTCCATTTAGGCAACTTACATTATCAGCGTGAAGATATGACACTTGTCACTGTTATGTTATTTAGGTAAACACACATTACTATTATTTTTAGATTAAAGTACTAAACAGGTGGTCGGAGTAAGTCAGATAGTGATCTAGACTTCCAGTTAATTACGCTAATTATTTATGACATAGCACGGTATCGGTGAATCACTTCATTTCTAGTTAAGTTAGTATATCAGTCAGGTTTATTCGATAGGGCAATACGTAGGTATAATACTATAAGTATTCCTAATATATTTTTACTAGCTTCCGCCCTCGACTTCGGCCGCGTAGAGTTCGGTTATATCGCGTTTCCAAGAGAATTGTTCAAAAGTCCGGGATAAAAACTATCCTATGTTCTTTCTCATTAAAATCCGTTCAGTGCTTTAGACGTGAAAGCGTAACAGACAGACAGAAGACAGAGTTACTTTCGCATTTATAATATTAGTAGGGATGTTTATATCTAATATATTTTTTTGCTACCCGAATGTTAGTGTTACCAGGTAAAAACCTACTGCACAAAATTAACTTATTGAATTATGTCGTCTGGTTGCCCTGGGACGGGATGGAATCGCTTTGGGAGTTAAGAAACTTTCATATAGCAGCCCGTTATCTGGTAATTGGCGGTGTTTTACCCCCGAGCCCGGCTGGGTACGTAAAGCCGACGTCGCCGAATGCTATTCAGCAGCAGTCGTTACAATTCAGAGGCCGTCAGGCGAATTTGAGAAAACTCTGAAACCAGAACTTCTTACTCGTACGTAGATGATTCAGTTCCGGGATCCCGGGATTCCGACATATTTTCAGTCCCGAAATTCTCGGGATTTTATTCAAGGAATCCCGGGAAAGTACTAGATAACGCTGATATGTATTGTATATGGCCACTAACTTTGGGCTATAATTATACTTACCTACCTAGTTAAAAACAATGTTTTAGCAATCTTACGAGTAAAGTTTGAGAAAGTTATATTCGCGTTCTGAGATATTCCGTTGTGAACATCCATTTTAATTAGTTTAGGGAATAATCGGGGTAGAAAAGTTCAATATTTACGATAAATCATCAACAATTGACAACATTGCATTATATTTACTTACAATATCTTAACTTACTTACGAAGAACGAATAAACCATGAATCCAAAAAATTTAAAGTCTACAGGTCGACTTTCGGCGTAATCGAACGAACCTTTTTAGTAACATCGTGCTTCCATAGGTTGTGTTGGTACTATGAATAGATATGAATACAGCTATGAATTGACTTTCAATCATTGCGTCTATCTACTTCCTTCCTGAAAACAACTTTACTTAATAGCCTTTTTTTATTGAGAAGCCTCAAAAGAAAGTAGCGCCTAACATAATTCATCAGAGCAATCGCTCAATCAAGTTCAATTGCTTACAATGTAGGCTCAACGTGCGTTTAACATTTGTGCACAAGCGGACAAAAACCATGCTATTTACAAACACAATTACGTGCCCCAATGCTATTGCATTGTTGCTTGTTAATATTCAATATCTTTTGTAACAGAAGTCAATTTTAAACAAGGTCTCTTAATTAGGCACTTACGTAGGTAGTGTCTATTGATTGATGTAGAAGGAACAACAAAAGGGCATTATTATTTGTCATTCAAAGTACCGTAGCTTTAATTGTTTACTCAAAATACGTTATTGAGGAAACGGAAAAATATGCAGATGCCTACAATAAAGCCGGAAACCAAAGTAAACACCAAATAACTGAGTAATAACTGTACCTATCAATCTTACCTATCTATAACTATCAAAAATGTATCATCTATAGGTAAATTGATATCACAGTAACAGTGTTATCTTTTGTTTTGTAGCTCAAGTTTATTTATTATCTTTAATGAATTTCACGAGATGATGACTAATTCCAAAGAGTAAATACTTAATAATAAACTTAATAATTTGAGGTCATGACATTTCATTTCGTAATGTAATATTTCATTCAGAATTCCGACAGAACTTGACTAAGGTTGGAAATGGGTTGGAAGGATTAAAGCTTGGAGCTCTGGAAGTATACAATATACGTACTAGCATAAAACCTAGACTTATTCAGGAACGCTGTCATGACATGTAAATTATTGCTTCAGAAATTGACACAAACATCAGTGTGACATGTAACCTACAAAATTACAAGCCTGTAATGAAAAGCTAAACCTTAAAAAAACATGGAAAGAGCTAAGTCAACTAAGGAACATAAAATTTGCGCAAAAATGCTGCTTGCACACATAACTAATTGTGAAGAAAATTAGCATGAAACCATATCGCAGATCAAATAAAGTGTTCATGGTTGAAGTATGATCAACATCAGTCTTGTAGATAGATTTATAGATAGACAACTAGAACTTTGTACGAAAGAAAAATGTTCAGACGGAGACCAAGCCGTTTCGGAGAGGGTTTTTACACTCCATTTCGTGAAAGGCTGGCGTTGAGTGGCCATTGCGCCCGGTGGAATGAGTCCCGTGCAAGAGGTTGCGCTTCTACTATCCGTGAGGTGGATATTTGACCTCGACTTTAAACTGCCTTAAATATTTACGATAGCATCTCTATAAAGATGAGGAGGCTCAATAGTATCGGCAACATTGTTATAATAAACTGTCGTTTTGCACTAAGTTCGATCCATCTATGTTGCTGCTTGTTGATCATATTCTTTCATTCTCATCATTCTCATAATCGTTATTAACGTTATGGATTCATGACTCACAAGACCCAATGATACCTACAATGATTTTCAATTTCACCTGAGATTAAGGAACCAAAGGCCACAAAAAATTAACTGCTTATTTTGTTTCCAGCAGCTACGGTCGGCGACGAGGCTGGGTCGCATGCGCGTGCTGGCCCGGGAGTTCGCGGGCGACGTGCGCTCGCTGTGGCGGTACGGAGCGCCCTTCCCGACCTTCCTTAAACTCATCGGCACGCTCATACTCTGCCTCCTCGTCGTGCTGCCTCTAGTATACCCTGTGTTCGTCGTCGCAATCACTTACTTCACTTACGAAAGCCTTTTCTTGAGGTGAGGTTTACTTCTCTTTAAAATTCAATGATTATAACAACCTCTTGGGTCTGAAAGTGTAAAATTATAGTATACGTATACGTATCATGCCAAGTGTGTACTACAAATTTTATGACCGACTCCAAATACCTGTTCATCAAGAGCTGGTTACCCGCATCACCAGTTCCGAACATCGTTCTAACGCCATGCTCTCTAGGCCCGTCAATCAGTAGTGACACATTGATAAGAGTAATTTTCACAGCTGGTGGCTGGACGAGCCAGGGCGGTTCATGCCGACCGCGATAGCTCGGAGAGCGATCTCCGCCGCATTTCGTCCTGCCAGCACACCTGACGTGTGGAAGGTCCGTGAGGTGCTCACTCGCGGCATCCTCCTCACGCACTCGTTAGCCACCTCCGTTGACTACCTCTGCGTCATGCAAGGACTCCTCGATGAAGCCTAGAAATGACAACAACTACCTATCAAACATTATAACCAAATAGGTAGTCAAATTAACAAGGTTCATTGACTTTTCCTTTCAATTGAATAAGTAACTGATATCATTATTTAGTATTAAACTACATTCACGCCTAATGTATTTTTTTTGCTATTTTTACAATTTACTTTTACTGCCAATTTAGATTAAGTAATAAAAACATTATTCTTCTCTTCATGAAACCATTGCAACTATTGTCTATTCACGTGGAAAATCTAACTTCACTGGTAAATAGGCATGCATAAAACAATTAATTAGGAACACACAAGGACTTTTCGTTACATGTAAGCCTATTAGTTCCGATGTTTTAAACATTATGGGTCATGAAAAGAAACCATAAAAAATTTACTAACTCATTTACATTTGCAATTTTGAGGTGAATAGGAAGCGATAAGTATTTAAATTGATTCCGCGTCGCAACATTGAAGAAGAATAAACTATTTTGTTATCTATCATCATCAATAGAAAAGTATGTTCAAAGAAAATGGACGCGTGCATACTGAACAATCCTCGACTTGCAGAAGTGCATTACGTAAATATTTTCCTTTGCAGGTGTAATGCCACAGTCTCGGTTGTTCCGAAGAAACAATTAAGTAGGTAGTATCGTTTGTAAATTCTTAAGAATAAGACGTTCAATTAGCATTTTTGATTTTATGATTATATAATTTCTATGCAATTAAGTAAATCAAAGAATAAGTTATGTGATATCTCAAAAAGCTAGTGATACCAATAAGCTATTATAGTGTCATCAACTACTATATAATTAAACTTATTGTTTTCCAGTGATAAGTGCTAAATATAATAATGTTAACAGATATATCAGATCAAGTGAATAAGGCACTCTTTGCTTTGCTTATTTATTTCTTGCTAAATTTGTAGCTGAACTCATATTCTGATATCAGTTCAATCAAATAATCTTCCCTCCTAACAATAGATGAAGCCAGTTCTTTTTATTTGATAACACTGATATCGTACTTCCGATATCGACAAAGTTTCTTAACTTTGTACCTGTTGTGTAACCAAGCTGCGTTAGCATGACAAAACACGATAATCCCCTGTCAGCGAATACCCCTCTCAATGGTTTATCTTCAAACTATCGGCTTCAGAATACTTGATTTATCTCACCGGCAAAAATTCTGGGGCACTTGACGAGCTAACCTGTGTCGCTGGGTGTCCGGCACACAACAGTTCGCCGGAGGAGGTCGACGGCGCAACACGGAACCATGGCGATGTCAGGCTGGACCATACTCGCGCTGCTGGCGCTCTGCCACTCGTAAGTTTGTTTTTATACCGTTAAATAACTGCACTCGCTTTAAAAGTCAAATGCACAAGCTTCTTTTCAATTATTTACTTGAGTATTTGAGGTCAATAACAGTTGTAAGAAGGCCAAGATAAAGATCGTTAAAACATCGCGATACAGTTTTAATATTTTTATCGTTTGGTCACCAGATGGTTGCACTCCATAACATGCATGAATACCTTATCAAGTTAAAAAGAAGTCGTCGCTATAATGTCTTTAGAACCTGAGTTATTACAAGGCTCTCAGACAAGCCGAAAGGCGCCAAGTTTAAAATCAATTCGAAAGTTATTCGAATAGAACTTTGAAGCTGATCTAGATCAAAAAATTATATCAAAGCAAAGTGAAACTTTGTCAATAGCCTTAACCGTTACCTATGTATCAAACGGTTAACAAATATATAAGATATTATATCGGGGACAGATTTCAATCAAGTTCACTCGTGGATCGATTTTTACTGTCCATTGTTACACAGAGTGCAAGGACATGTCTCTTTGGGTATCGAAACAAAGTTAGGCTAAGTTAGTTTTGAATATTCCTAATTCAACAACTCAGTAATTGTTTAAATGCCAAAATGTGTCTATCTGTCTAGCAGCTTGTTAATGAATGCCGATTCTTAAGTAAGCTACCGACTGAAGTTTGTGTTTTGGAAATGATAAATACTTTCTTTGGCACAAATAATTAGAAAAGGAAAAAAATAAGTGGCCAAATAATTGCTCAGCGTGTTCCGTTCCCACGGGCATAAAATGAACCGAATAGAATAATGTAAAACGTTTCAAAAAAATCAAAACAATTTGATAATTTCACGTGTTTTGCTCCATGGGATCGATATTTTCGATGACACAATCTTATCTAGTCATCTTAATTCTATCTCATAGTTTAGAACTCCTGAAGTACCGATTCGAATAGCGATAAAAGCTATCGATTCCAATATCCATATAAATAAAGTCAAATAAAGTCGATTGGAAGACAAAGTATAGCCAATGGAAGTCAAAGAATTTTAAAAAGTCAGAAGTAAAGTCACCTAATACAGGTACCAGATTTTCATTAAAGGAAAATATTTTCACGATTATTTTTTGTCGACTTTATAGTTTGGAGCTAGGTGAAAATGATCATCCTATCCGTATATTTTATATTACGCGATGCATTGCGGAACTGATACCATACGAGGTCAATGAACCTTCTCAATGGCAACTGGCACAGACCCACAGAAGTTATAACCACTATACCTTAAATAGTTGCAGAAAACTATTGGGTCAATTAGATAACTATAGGTCTCATCATTATTCATTAGCTCAATCATTAATAAGGTACAGTCAACTTCAGGTCAGTGGTAACAGTTTTATAGGAAAATCGTACTTATTATTACTGAGTTAAGGTGCAT
Organism: Helicoverpa zea; assembly: GCF_022581195.2. Lineage (NCBI taxonomy): Eukaryota > Metazoa > Arthropoda > Insecta > Lepidoptera > Noctuidae > Helicoverpa > Helicoverpa zea. The sequence goes on along the minus strand of NC_061452.1, from coordinate 10,116,469 downwards.
GAGAGTTACCACTGATGTGCCGTCAACCGTACAATGTAATTCCTTTAATTGACTAGAGGAAGGTTAATTATTATTTTAATTTTACCCCGTGAAAACAAGACCTTACCTTGAGAAAGACGCACAAACCATTTTATGCGAACGATTGTGTGATGCATACTAACGATACATTAATTGGCGTACATGATATGCATTTAAAAATAGCTTTTGAATATCAAGTTATTTTTATGTCGTACTTAAATATCTTAAAGTACCTACTTACATAAATAAACGAGTGTTTGATATTGAGTATTTTTGGATCGTTTGTTTAGTGTGAATAATTTGCTCTCTGGACGAAGACCGAGCAGCATTCACTTTATAAGCTCTTCATAGGCTCACGAATTGGTCTCTATTGTCTTTTCTTCCTTCTGTCTTTTACCTCCATTATCATGGCTTGTGCAGAAAATTACATATTGAATATCTACTTATTTTATTAAATGAGTTGTATTTCATGACATTTCAGAAGCATAGCATTTAGGAAGTTCCCTGAAGGGTTCACTTTTGGTGTGGCAACTGCTGCCCATCAGATCGAGGGGGCCTGGAACGTCAGTGGTAAGTTTACTAACACTTTTTACGGGGTTTTAAAAAAAGGTCTATGGGCAGTTGAAAGGCGTGCTGGCTCTTATAAACCACAGCTAGGGCATTACTAGTAGATGAACGAGGGAACGAGGGATCGCAGGTCCCTTCGCAACTGACTTTTAAATAAAATCTTTCTACATGAGAGATCATTCACATATCGTCTTTGGCCATAACCTATCCTAAGTTCCTGCCTCTTGCTACTTACCAAATAATTTATAGTTAAGCCACACCCTCACGTGATATTAAAATCTGCTGAGTCATTGCAATATGTTCAATCGTTATTTAGAAGAAATATTGGGCACTTTTTGTGTTAACTAGATGATCAAACTTGTATCTTTATTGTTTAGTCAAAAGAGTAATGGGCATGCATAAAATAAATAAAATTTTGTTGGTTATATATTTTTTTGCATTGTCATTATGCTTATAATAGGTATGTAAAAAACTGTCACAAATCTTATCTTGATCAGGTATTATGGTGTCTGTCTTGACAGATATTCGATCAACATTTATCAGTTAAAGTATGTGTTTTGGATAATCAGAAAAACAAGATGTTTGTTTCACGAAATAGTATGTAGATAACATCATCATCTAACATCATTATCGCACCATGTATTTATTAGACTACACTACTGATATAAAATAATCTATTCAAAATACCTACCTAGTATTGTAAAGATTTACTTACGTTACTGAAAGGCCCACGGTCTGTTTATCGTCAAAGCCTAAACAAAAAGAATTTCTCAGGAATAGGATTACAATATTATTACTCACTTACTCCGCTGACTCTTTAAATCGTCGGGTAAATCCACTAGAATACTGAAAAGGAAAAATTGTTACATCATTTTTCAGGCAAAAGTGAAAATGTCTGGGACCGTTTGTCTCACTCGCGCCCCGAGATGATCGCCGACGGCACCAATGGTGACATCGCTTGCGACTCCTACAACCGCTACATGGAGGATGTTGAGGAGCTGACCTACCTCGGCGTGGACTTCTACCGGTTCTCACTGTCATGGGCTCGCATCCTGCCCACCGGCCGCATTGACGTCGTTAACCCCGACGGCATTCGCTACTACAACGACCTCCTTGATGCTCTTGCTGAGAATAATATCGAACCCCTCGTAAGTTCACTGAACATTTTTTATATCAATAAAGTTTTGTTTACAACTTTGTAGCCGTTACTAACAGTCTTTACGGATTGAAAATGATAATAATTATTTGTGTGTGGTTAAAATGAATAAAATTATATTTTAGGTCACCTTATTCCACTGGGACTTACCCCAAGCACTACAAGATCTTGGAGGTTGGGCAAACCCTAAGATGATCCATTACTTCCGTGACTACGCCGACTTGTGCTTCAAAGAGTTCGGAACCAAAATCAAATCTTGGATTACCTTCAATGAACCTTATGAGATCTGCGAAGATGCTTATGGTGACGAGAAGAAAGCCCCAGCAGTTGACAGCCACGGTGTTGGCTGCTACTTGTGCAGTGACACTCTGCTGAAGGCTCACGCAGAAGCTTACCACTTGTACAACGAAACCTACCGCCCTGTTCAAAACGGAAGGATCATGATCTCCATCAACTCCATCTGGTATGAACCTAGCGACCCTGAAAGTGCTGAGCAAGTAGCGCTTGCTGAAGTGGCTAACCAATTCAAGGTAAAGTGACTATTACAGATGCAATTCAAAACTATATTTTTTCTTTTCAAATACAATTTTAACCAAAAACTTATTGTCTAGTTCGGTTGGTTCGCCCACCCAATTTTCACCTCTGATGGAGGATACCCATCGGTCATGGTTGACAATGTAGCCCGCCAGAGTGCTGCTGAGGGCCTTTTGAAATCCCGCCTGGAGCAGTTCGATGCATACTGGATCCAGAGGATTAAGGGCACGTCAGACTTCCTGGGTATCAACCACTACACCACGCACTTGATCACCGGCGCTGGTGTCGACCCTATCGCTAAGTCACCCTCGTGGTTGAAGGATATCGGCGCAGTTACTACTATGGAAGTCGGTGGTGATTCAGCTTCAGAATGGCTTCGAGTAAGTTTACTTTTAGTGAAAACATTTGTATAAAATGCTAGGAAACATAGATTCACGATTTAGGTACCTTGAGTTTCTATACTGATTGGACTAAATAATTACCTGCAAAAATTTAGAAAACTAGTTTTAATCTGTTGACAGAAGAAGTTTACCATTATATAATGTATAGATAGTTCAACTCAGATTTGCGCGCGGCCCTATGTGTGCGTCGGCTTGTAAATATGCAACTTTCATTCGTGTGACAGTGACGTCGTCCGAGCATGACGTGTTCTTATCGCTTTTTGTTATGGGTACAGTCGTTTACGAAAATGTCTAGTTCTTCACGGAGAAAATGTTTAAGGAGTCAGGTAGCGTTTCAAAAAATGAAACAACATTCAAAGCTTTTTATTATTACATTTTACAGTTTTTCATTATTTTCTCATAAGTTTTTTCAAATTGACGTTGACAGTATCTAAGAAATAAATGAGGTGAAATATCTAAGATGAATTAAATACTCCTTACATATTTTCTAGATCTCGGGGGTACGCGGACAATAAATAAAAGTGTGGACTAGGAATGTAAAAAGACGTATAATCTAGTATAATAATGTAAACAAAATGTGTGGGGAATTTTAAAAAATAATATTGCTTCGCATAATGTCGACCAAAATAAGACGGAAATAATGAAACTCATAAATGAACGTTTAAGTCATATTGATGAAGGGATGTTGGATAATACTTGTCGACATGTACAAAAGAAAAAAGAAAAATACTATAGACATTTAGACATGGAGTCAAAATTTATAATTTACCTCGGTGAGAGTAGCGAATCCGAAAATTCATCATTTGATTTTTCAAGTAGCGATTCAGAATCATTATAAATAAATAAACATTAAATTACGTAATAACTGTTTTTCTTTAAACAGCCGTAACCCCTAAATAACTGTATTTGTACCCGACTGTACCTCTTGTCACGCACACAAAGTCACTGTGTATGTACAAGGGTTACCCACACATAAGGCCGCGCGCAAGACTGAGTTGAACTTACTATACATAGGTATCATATTGATATTATTTTAGTTAGAGTTTAAGGATTTGAAAATGAATTTCAGGTAGTGCCAACTGGCTTCGCTAACCTGCTGCGTTGGTGCAAGAGCTCATACAACGACCCACCGATTTACATCACGGAGAACGGATTCTCTGACTACGGTACCTTGCTGGACTACGGCCGCATCAAGTACTTCAACGTAAGTGATGTGTCAAATTATGTCTATACTAATATTATAAAGCTAAAGAGTGTCTTTGTTTTTTTTTGCTTGAACACGGTAGTCTCAATAAGTGCTTAACCAATCTCAAAATCGTACAATGTAGTCTGTATGTAGTTAATTCCTAAAGACGTCTTACATATTGTCTGTATTGGCTCTTCAGTTTCAGTAATATAAGGTTTTCTTGAAAAGCCCTTACATTAATGTATGTACTTACAATTGATATGTTCGCAGGACTACCTGAATGAGATCCTGAATGTGATCTACGATGACGGAGTCAAAGTCCTCGGCTACACCGCGTGGACGCTCATGGACAACTTCGAATGGAGGGCTGGATTCTCGTAAGTAGTGTACTGTTGGCACATTTGGCACATGCCTACAATTTGTTTGAAGCAGGGCAGAATCAAAGTTTAATAAATAGGGCCCCTCTTTACACTATGGAAGAATTCTACAAAACTTAAATCACGGATCGTAACGACTGTTCAAATGTTCAAATATCAGCCGGGACTAACTTTAACATGCTTTCTGAAACACCGGGGAGCTTGTCATGACAGCATCGGGATCGGGGCCCATCGAACGAGGAGCTTATCATAGCCAGATGGGGACCCATCCAAGGACCGACCTTAAGAAAGTTCTGTTTTATTTTTTTCATATGTTAAAATGAATCTGTCTCCTCAGTGAACGATTCGGTTTATACTACGTGAACATCACGGACCCAGCGCGGCCCCGCAGGCCCAAGCTATCAGCTGAATACTTCAAGGAGCTGTGCGCAACGCGCGAGCTGCCGAAGGACCCACGCTTCTTCGAACCCAGTGTAAGAACCAAATGCTCACTTGATACTACAAGTAAAGGGGCTCTGTAGAAGTAGCTGGCTATGGAACTTTTCTACAACTTTGGACTTTCTTTTATTTCCTCGTGCCAATTTGTTGTATATGCTTTTAGTGGTAGAGGCTTTTTTAATTTAATGCATCCGGTTTTATACAAGTTGCAGTTGAATAAGACACATGTTTTGAAATGGTATCGATTTGATTGCGCTCCGATTTTTGATCTTAACCCTGGAGATGGGGAGTTAATGACTTGTCTAGTTATACATTTTTTATGGTTGCAGCATTTTTTACATCTGAAAGCTGAAAACTTGTAAGTTTTCTCACGTAAGTAGCTTGCGACTAATTTACGAATGTGAAACCCCTTCTATTTTTTAGAACTTTTTACAACCTACCGAAGTTATTTTCGTATTTTTTACGGAAGCACCTTCCAAGTGTTAAGTCAGGGTAATATTTTGGCGTAAATATATACTATAAAACTTTGGGCCTTTGATTGGCTTGCTTAAGATAGAAAAATAATGATAAATCATATTTTATCGAACCGCAAAACGATATCGAATCCAAGAAAATTTACCTAATCTTCTGTATATTCAGTCATATGATGTGTATTGCCTTGTAACATGTTCAGCTACTATTGCCTACTTGTAGATTATGCTTGTTTCAAATGATGTATATAGTTTGGTCTTTACCCTTGCCGTGTAAAATAGAAATGTATTAGCAACATGAAGAATTTTCACAAGGCACGGTGACCGTGCCGGACACTTTCACAATACATTTTTACTTTACACGGCTCGGCGGACGTACCGTGAACGTGTGCATGTGAATAAAGCCTTATTGTACGAAAGATATGTATCTTCTACCTTATTAACTCTGTATTTACTATTTAAAACCTGTGTATGTTTTATCACACTTATAGTTCCTTAGAACAGAATGCCGCTGTCGCTTCTTCTTAATTTTAATAGTCTGGTACGTAAGTAAATAGCATCCTGATTGTTTACTATTTACTTGAACTATCACTTTCTAATTTTCCTGGTACTTTTCAAAGTTTTTAGAAAGCCTACCTCCTAATTAATTTTGTAAATAGCATTACGAACTTAACATTGTTTTGACAGATTGCATACAACTGAAGCTGAGGTGTTGGGTCGAGCGTGGTAACAACTAGTATTGTATTATATTTGTATTAAAAGGCAGCATGTGTGCACTGCTTGTTATCGTTAACAAATAAATAATTTAAGCGTTTCTAAGACTATTCTTTCTTTTTCAACAGATAACAACACCCAGATCTGAATTGTAATATTTCATCATATAATTTTTATATAAATTGTGGGAAGTGAAATATATAATAGGTATTAAAACAAATATTTATTTAATTCATATAAGAATATCGAATTATTTACAATGAAATTATAGTAAATTAATAAGTTTGACACGTAATTTCATTGTTATAACATTGATACACGTAGTTACATACACTACATAGAAAACTTGCATCTGTTATCAGACTGAAAAGATATGTTTTTCATAAAGGCTATACTTAAGAAATAACTGATTACAGTGCGGGACGGCGATATTGCTCGGCATGAGTGTGTAGCGAGAGGCAGGACTGGAGTCGTGCGAGGCTCACACAACTGGAATGTTTGTGCACCGCGCCGCACAATATCGCCGCGCCTCCAACTTACTCACTCTTACAATTAATACACGACAAATACAAATATAAAGTATACAACAAATGGATCTACAGAATACAAAATTAAATGTATCATCAACCCAGCACCGTTACGTCTAATTACAATAGTTACACAGAGATGCTATTTATTGCTATGCGTCGCAACTGAAGATTACATTCAAGTCTTATAAGAATAATAGTACTTTTACTAATATGGCAAAGTTTTCAATGTAGCATTTGATATTAAAGGCCTAATTCCATTATCATATTAATCAATCAAGCTAGCTGAATTCAATACACTCATACAAACAATCTAAAGACTAGGTGGGCTTACAAAATTTTGAAATATTTAGAATTTTATATAATATGACGATGATTTGATGATTGATAACTAACATTAATGAAATAATACTAATATCATAACAGTAGTTATCGAAAATAGATTTTATATTTGTTGGCACCGATGCACAGTCTGCGTATAGGGCAGACAATAACAATGGTTGAGTAAGGCACTTAGGGGCAAAATTTAGAGCTCCAATTACTCCCTAAAATTAGCTAGCTAGCTGCACCCATACACTTGAATATTGCTTAGGTAGTCACATTGTTCACTTACAACCCAACTATAATAAGTAAACATAATAGTTGCCAACATTATTACCTACTTCATGATTAACTATAAAACTTAACGTCTATTCATAATCTCGAAAATTCACAAGGACGGTGTAAGTTGACAAACAACGTTCTACAAGTACATAAGTAGTTTATTTTCCGTCAAATCACTATTACATCAATAATTCGACAATAGAAAATTGTAAAAATATCTCAACATTATCTAAATTATTACAACAATAAATAATTTTTATCAAGGCACAATAAGGCACTGTTACATCAAGATGTTATCACAATCTTAATTTTAAAATATATCATAAAATATTGTTTGTTTGTCGATTCATAGAATACGATTTCCGATAGTCTCTGTGCAAAGAATATGGAAACTAAGTTCACGAATGATTGCGTTGCAACGCAACTACTTTCTGCTACGAAAGCAGGCTTGCAGCCACTCGCACCGCTAGCGACCTGACTAGCCATTCGTGATAGTCTTGCTACTGATTCGCGATACTTGGCTCCGGTCTCGTAGCTCATCTCTTACTTGAACTGCTTGAAACATAGAAACGATTCTACTGCTCACGTTGAAGATAAAGAGAGTTACTGTTTGCTTACATTACTTAGCATTATGTGCTAACCGCGATGAAAGGCACTAGTTTACAATACTTTATTACCAAGTCAAGAATTGCGATGAGTATGTGTTGTAAAGTCAGACATACAAATTCCACACATGTACCACCACAACGAAGTAGAACACTTATGATACTCACACGATTTTGTATTCCTATCTCATTCGAATAAATGCAGAGACAGAGATAAAACCAATTCTGCATAAAAGCGAGCAGATATAGTAGGGAACCGTGAGACCGATGCGGAGAAATCTTTCCAACTTACATTTGAACTGAAATATAACGTTACTGGCTAAAAATAACACGTGCTACACCCAAATGCATTAGTCCGCATCGGTCTAACTGTTCTGTTGGAAGCCATCGAACTGGTACTGAAAGTATCTACCTATCCTAAATCATAAGCACACAAAATCCCACATCAGTCATTACACATGTTATGCTATAATTGTCATTTTCAAAGTGAAATGTACACCATGGTCGTTACCGTTGTCACCGACACTGTATAGCGGTCGACGTCATGCAAGCGGTAAGTACGCTACGCTACATATAATACCTAATTTGAAAGTTTGTAAGCATGGAGCGCCTACAGCCACGTCAGCACGTTGTCGGGCTTGCTCGGCGTCGAGTTTATCAGCGATTGCACGTCGTCCAGGAGTATGTCGTTTGTGAACTCGTTCAACTGAAACGAAAATATTTTACAAATTATAACAAACATAAATTCAGCATTATCATTTCGTAGACTCCCCTACACTGATCTTTGTGAGGATAGTATCATTTAACTATGTTGTTTTTGTTTTCAACATTAACGACACGACAATGACTCATGCAAGTCACCGATTTTATTTTTAATCAATTAGTGGAATAAAGACGAAAACATTGTTGCTAAGAGTAAATCTCATTTCGGTATATATCAAACAACTCTTCATAAAATCAAACAACTATTCATAAACTGATCTAGTACTTGCTATATGCAGGTACATATTTGTTTTATAGAGTAAAGACAGACGGTGAACAAAGAATAACTTCTCCGTTAACACGCGTAGCAGTGTACTACGCTTACTACGCCGACTACGCCTACTACGCTGACTACGCCTACTACGCTCACTACGCTACTACGCTGACTACGCTAACTACGCTGACTACGACGTAGACAAGACTACGATTTATTGAAAGTCTACGATAAAAAATTTGAATTACTTGTAAAGAAGGTACCAGGTCGTCAGTAGAGTCGAGGTTATCGGCTAGCGTGATGTCGGTGGAGTCGATGTTGGCGCCGGCCTCGCTGGTGCAGTCCATGCGGTCGTCCATGCCGGCTAGGAAGCCCTCGGGCGTGTGGGGCATGGAGTAGGAGTGCGGGACGGCCATGCCCAGCCCGCTGTCGGCGGACTCCTGTCGCTGGTGGTCAGACAGCCCCGACAGGAACGGGTCCAGGGGCAGGTCTGTGCTGGCCACGCCCGTGCTGTTCGCCAGTGACGAAACAATCGATGATGACTGCCGCGCCATTATTAGCTCTTGCTGTAATACAAAACATAATCATTATAATTTTAGCTTGATACGATGTTTGTTTGACGAAAATAACCTATGAATCTATTAACCAAAATAGGATTATAACCACAATAGCTATGCGACCTATGTATGTTACTTTTCAGACACTGTTGAACTGAACCCATATTAAAATCAAGGTAAAATTGTATTTACAATACAAACACAAAAATACATTTCTAGATGTAAGTAGTATTCTTGTATATCTATTTAACCATATCTTTATACCCAGATAATATAATTAGACAACAAATGAAATGAATATCGTCATCCAATCAATCAGTATTTTTGACGAGCAAGGTTATGTGTAATCTAACTCGAAAAGGCATATCGTTTATAACAAGTTTTGCAGAAGATAGTAAACAAAGATACAACGTTTTGATAAGAGCTCTTTATCGGAGACTCAACGTGGTTCTCACCTTGGTCAGGGGCCGTTACCATGACGTGTTCTGCTAACACTCAGTGTACGAGTGAGATAGAATTATGAACGATACATGCAATAACTTCTTTTGCTTTAACTAAACATGTCTCCGGCTGACTGTCGAAATATCTGCTATGCATTGGAACCGTCCTCTTGTTATTATCTCTTACTTACAAGACATGATAACAGCCAATTATCAAGATCATTAAATATGAATATGAAGTTATTAAAATCTTGCAGATAACTTGGACTTCGTATTGAGAAAACAAGATTTTTTGAAACGTGGTAAAGGTCAGACATATCTATCAGTTCCGCATAAACCCGGAAGTCTAGTATTCAGGAAATGAAATCAACTGTCGTATGCTAATGAACTCATTACAATATGCCGCACAAAAAAGACAAACAAGTTGTCTCCTTCAATACATACATATATTATCATGAGGGTTAATGCCAGAGAGTCGCTTTTGCGGGATACTTGTCCCGATTTTGAACAGACTTATGTTAGCGACGTTGTTGGGGTAAGTAGTAATTGTTAGCAGTATTACCTGGAGTCTGATCTCCTGCTGGCGCTGCTTGAGGCGCTCTCTCTCGAGCTGCAGCGACTGCAGCCGCAGCTTCTGCTGGCACGCCTGCAGCGACGCGTTGGCCCAGCCGCCGTCCGGCACCGCGCCGCCCGCCGCCGGCGTGCGCTGCAAGTGTTGTGCTGGGAACAGACACGAGACCATCAGCACCCGCAAGCGCAAGCTTCAATACATCCGAGTCAAGAATGTTTAATTGATCTTACAAGGTACTTATGCGTTGCTGACATTCACTGTACATGTTGTATACTTACGTATCCTTGGATCGAACCAGGATGTGGTGCGAGCTGCATGATTTATAAAGTAGATTTCTCCTTCCGCCGTCGCGGCCTGCTCCCAACCCTCCGGCAGGGGCCCTAGTGGATCCGTCGTTGTGTTACTACTTGTACTCTTCGCTGCTGAAATCAATCAAACGTACGTAATCAGTACCTTTGAAACGTTACACTTGTCATTTGTAGGAAAACAACTAATGATTCTCTCAACAGCGACTAGTTGCAAGCCAGCACATTATGAACTAAGACGTACGCACACGTGATTGAGAATCAGGTGGGCAACGGGAAGGTCGGCGTGAGCTCGTTCCAAGAAACGACGGCGCCAGACGAGTGCGACCTGCCCAGCGCTTGGCACTCGTTTCCAAAAATGAATCACTGCGCACGCGCGCTGCCGCGGTGCCGCGGACGCGCTCACATCTCGCACTCACGCTTTGTGTACGCGCAGCGCAACAAACAAGCGATCATTCATAAACAATTCACAGATACTCGGCTGGCTAATTGAACGCCAATATCATCGCTATTAATGTTGCTCAATTCATTGTATGATATTACATCTGCCTAATATTACCATCACTTTTCCTACAAGATTTAGAAAAAAATATAATAGGTGAGTGTGAATAGATCCTATCTAGAACGTGGTTTTATAAATAAGTAGTTATCCATCGCCCAGTTAAATGACACAATGGATTTATTTAACGTTAATTAGGTATTAGTTCTAGGATTTCATTTGTATTAGGTACTCATTAGTCTTATTTTATAATTAAACCATTTACTTAGGTATTCTGTATAGGTAGGTATATGCAAGCCCGAACTATTCCTTTTGACTGCCCAGAAAAAGAATGCACTGTAGGTATCAGAGTTGCAATCTAGCCAGATAATTTCTTTATTAAGTATGTTGCCTTTGTGCGGTCCGTGCGGTGTAATTACACATTATTTACAATGATCATTACTCAACAGTCGACACAGCACAGCGCGGCTCGGCGACTAACCGCGATATTACGTTAGCATTACGTTATGACCGCCTCCACCGCTTGTACTTTTACCCGCCGCTAGATTAAACTACGAAACAGGGTGAATAATTATTACTGCTCGAACACTTTATTGTTTATACACAGGCCAGAATAAATGCGGTCAACAATGTTAGATTACTGTTGACAAACCTAATAAATACTATCAAGACTTTGATAGATGATTCCTAAATAACTTCTCGTGACAAGAGATGCGTTATACGAAAGATATTCAGTGGTGCGAGTTGTGGTATGTTATCGCGACGTAAGATTAAGCAGGAACGCACTGTGGAAACACTATTATTTGTATTGTCACCTGATCTACATAAGTGTTTGTAGTGGAGATGATAAAGTTAGGTGTAATAGTGACATTGCCGCGACGTGCGGCGCTCATCCCACCGGGGCGGCGCTGGCAGACCTCTGGACGTGATCGCATAACGTGAATAGATCACGTATTTTTTAAACTATCATGACTTCAAAAACTAACTCATTGAGGTAAGCACGTGCATCGGAAGATACACGACAATCGGCGACTTTATTTTGATGACACAAAGAAGAAGTCATATTAATTAAATCATGCATGTACGAAAACAATTTTACATCTCGAGTCTTTTTGTTGATTTCACCTAAGTATAGTTCAAATCATATTGTCGTTGTATCAATTGTCGTTGGTACATATGATGATACAAAGAAGCACGTAGTTTAGTTAATTGTGGTGGAGTAGTTCGCGTGTAGTAAGGCGGATGTGTCGCAAGGCGCTGAAAGGCGCGGGCGCCATGGCCGCGGCTGTGCGCGGGCGCCGGGACACCGATGTATTTTCCGAACACCTTTCAACGCTCGTCTCGCATCGACCGACGGAAACAACGCGTTAATTCCCGTCATAAAATCAGTTTTAGAATTCGGGTTATTTACTTGTTTTTATTTTAGTTCCATGATAATTTTAAACATGGCCACTGTGGCCAATTAGATCACGTGAAAACTGAGGCCAGAGAATAAAACAATGAACTATCGTTAAACTGTTGATATTGATGATTATAATTTACGATAAAACAATCATACGATAAAACACTTTATTAGAAAGGAGTACCTACTTATCGTTTTGCTTGTTACTCATTTCTAAGAATCTCATTTCAGCATGGATAAGTAAAGTCTGTCGAATTCTAGACCTATGTTTTACTATTTATTTATTAATAAAAAATGCTGCATTGTACAGCAGCAGGATTTAGCACAGCGATTAGGTAGGTACGCCTTAATAATTTACTTTCACCGCCCTTTTTCTCAAATGTATCATAATAACTAGTCAAATAAGACAAAAGATTATTAAAAACACACCCAGTCTCAGATTTACGCCACTACGCTTCAACCACTATTATTATCCTTAAACATATCAGTATTTTGTTAAAATGTTTTATATTATGGAAATACCATGGACGTCATTGAGAGCCATGGAGTTGATATGGGTACGAACGTGAGTACTAATTGCATTGAGGCAATTCAAGTACTTACCTATAATTCATGAGATAAAGTATTATTTATTAATTAAACAGTTGGTTTGAGTTTATATATTATTTACAGGAAATTTAGCTGAAACAATCGTTGTTTTCCTCATGAATGGATTTTTTCTGGTCTCATAATTCCAGGTAGGACATGGTTATTTACCTACTGTCCGTAAATAACAAAGGGGTCATTAGAATTATCAATGCATATGGTGATTTAGTTATTATTATTGAGTGAACTTTGTGTTAGTTTAACTACGTAATTACTTCGTATATTTATAATCTATATTTTTATGTAAACTCATGGTAAATCTCTGTAAATAAAGAGACTTCTATTCTATGGTGGTGGCTTCTTCTTATAATTTATTATGAGACGGTACTTATTTTTTATAAAAAATATTCCACAATCACTATACAGTATTGTGATGTTTACCTACATAAAGTGCGTTTTATTTTCATTCATGCATTGTCTGTGTATACCTATGGTACGTGCGTTATTGTACATAATTAATCGTAATTTTCCAGATTTATTTTTCTACAGCTGATTACTTACGTGCGCTGTTTTAGTATGGGTGTAGTTAGCTTAGAAATGAATAGATATGAACCTGGTGCGGGTGTGCTAGGTATGTTCTGCGGCGAGGCGGCCTGCGTAAGCAGCGCGTCTGTGCTCTGATGCTGCACGCTGCCGGCCACCGACTGCGCCGCCAACGTCTTGCGCGGGTCGTCCCATGTCGTCGTCTTCGTTATGTGACTGAAAACAAACACCAACCAAGTCAGCACCTCACATCCAAACAACCAAATACAAAATTACCTGAGAACTTCAAAATTGAATTAAAAGAGACAATAAATGTAATAGAAACGTATTTTCCGAACAAAGACATTACTTGTGAATAGTAAAGCATTCATTATAAACCCGTTAGCAACATCGGCATCGTGTGAGCCAAATCTTCCCACTTAGCGGTCGATGTGACCAATTTGTAGACAAAACCGGACACGGAGTGTGCGAGTGCGACCCAGTGAATAGCCACCGCCATGATGAATGACTCTTTTACTTTCTTTACACTGAAAGTAGGCACTATCACATTCGTGGTTGCGTCGACGATTATATTTTGGCGGCTACATTTCGGCGATTGCGTCCGTACCTACAATGATTTTCTATTTATTTTGCTATCACGGGGCAGCTGTGCAGTATTTTAGTGTTTGAAATCTTATTTTGCCATTACATAAAGTTAGTGCATTGGAAAGCGGATGGGGTCATTAGCTCGGCAAATCAATTTGCACGGAACGGTAATGAACTTGGGCGCGCTATCAGCTGTTAGCGATGTCACGCCAAGCAATGTTCGCACCTGTACGTGGCACGGCGCAGGCGCACCTGCACTGCTACTTATCAACTGCGTTTAATTCCTCATTAGGTACTTCCAAACTATGTGTAACCTTTAGGGCGTCAGCTGGACACCGGACTGGGACCAATTGTTCTCTCATGAATAAAGTGCATTAAATACCTCTACAATGCAATTATTTTTGTAATATAATCAGATGTGTCACGATCGGAAAGAAGCATCTAAATTGGAAATACAACGTAAATGTAACACCACGTTACGCGAAAGGATGTTCAGTGGTGTTTTGTCCTCTTTTGAATCCAGTAGAAAAGGTGATAACACAGTTCCTTCCTGTTACGCGGATAGCAGGAAGGAACTGGAATGAGTAAATATAAAAAAACATCGATTGATGGTAAATGGGTAGGTATGTGTCTCTATAGGATATGCCATATATGTACATACTATAGTGCGTGGTATATGGTGTGTATGGTGGTTCTATAGGTCCATGTGATAGTCCTTGTGTTATTGAAAGGCTGCAATAATTATTGTCACAGTTTACCAGTCAAGCGATTACGTAAGTCATGGTTTATTTTACTTCAATGGGTAATACTTCATTATACGAGTTCCTATGCCTAGTTAATTGCATATAGTCGAAGCCATTGTTTTCGTTCGCCTCGTGTAAGAGTATTTTGTTTTAGATATAAATACTAACATTTTATAGGTACCTATATTTTAAGAGAAAGTAATAAAGATCTTTACTTGTAGTTTTTTTACATTGATCTCAAGAACCTGATGAACAAGTATATTTTGGAAACCTATAACCACCTAAACAGGTGCACCACATAGCCGTGATGCAGTTATGTCTTAGGTAGGTACATTATGTAAACGTTGGACTTTCCAAAAGTTAGTTTGTAGAAGGAAAACTTGAAACAGTAGGTACTTAAAGATACCTACTAATCTAATGAAGGCTCAAGTTCTAGACTATACTATATCTACTACCTATGGCAGTATTTTAATAATTGTTGTTAAGACTGGATATAGGTAGCACCTACGATGAATTACCTACTAATACCTATACATGCTTTTACTACTTAAATATAACTTCATCACTCATGTTTATCACGAAGTAGGCTGGGCTGGAAGGAAAGTCAAAATATCATAGTAGAAGTTAGACTCACTCATTTCACAAACGGGCACTGAGAATCGAAAACCGCAAATGTGAACTTCCAGAACATTTGGGCAAGTAAATGTACCTAAGTAGGTAAGTACCTACCTATTTATTTTGTTTCAGACAACAATAACTTTAATGAATAATATGTGGTTAGCAATATGAGCGAAATGTGTGATGTAGGCATATCACGCCACTTCAAGTGAAGAGCGGCGCGGGCGACGGGGTGCGGGCAAGTGTGTAATTACAGTGGAGCCTGCGCCCGCGGGGAGGGGTGCCTCGAGTTGCATAACACCGACCAAACTGTTGTATCTAACATACGACTCGCCACCCGCACTCATCATGTTGTTTGTACACATTCACATTATTTTGCACACAATCCGCAAAGGCAAACACGTAATCGATCGTTCTCAGAACGCAGATGACTGGATTTGGCAACGCGGATGGATACCAGGTTAGCTTTAGTCATCATTACGGTAAAGTATTCCTATTGAAAAGATCTATATAATACAATACTGCTACAATTCGCAATAGTTTCGGAGAACTTTTCATATTTAGCCATATTTGAAACACGTTACACATGCAGTCATAAAAAACGAAAAAAGCAAAACTGAAATGAGAAAGTGTTATACGTTACGACTGTATCCTCTGCGCAGATAAAATTATGAATCAGAAAAGAGAAAGTATAACCTGTGCTGAACCGTTATGTCACCGTTATAATGTTATCATGAACATCATCCCTGTTTACGTACTGCCAGTTTTTTCTGGTTAAACAGGTAACAGCAATAGGTACTCTCCGACAAATAGCAAAACGTCAGCACGAAGTGCACGAACTTTGATCATTGAATTACTGATGAGTGTCGTACCTAATGGAAAACAAGTACCCAACATACCTTCCTAAAATATATAAATAAATAAATGATATGAATTAACGTGACCTCCCGTAAATGCGAGCACCCAATTTGCAATATAGGTACATAACGCAATAACGAATCGGTAAGTCATACGCACAAAGCCTCGCAATATCAGAATTTAGATAGATACCTACATAATAGTCGCTAGTGAACAATCGCCATATGACAAGGAGCGTTAAGAAACAGCCCGCCATTTCTCTCGTGCGAAGGCCTTCCAGTGTTGCACAATCACACCGGGTGTTGGTGTCTGCGCTGTTGATGCCTGTCGGCCTACTGTCCAAACCGAATGCTATCGAGATGGCAATACCAAGCTAAACCGAGCAGCTGTAACCAATCCTTAACTAGCTACGTAAGTAGGCACACCACTTGCAATGACAACAAGTTTTCACCGTTACAGATTGCAATCAAAACAAGGGTTAAGACCACATATCTTGAACATTATTTTAACCAGTCTTGTAAGTAGCTTTATTTAGGACGCTCCACTTTGACAGCATAACAAATTAGGAACGCCGACGGGACAAATGAGGAACTTATTATAAAGAAATGAAAAACTGTTTTGCCCGCTCAAAACTAAATGAACTTCTCATCGCAAACAAAGTATGTATCGTAAACAGATTCGCGAGCACAATATGACGAATTCGGAGAAATGCCTCGTGTTTCAATTAAACGGAAAATAAAGTTGGCATCGCGTCCGTCGACGTAACATAAACATTAAAATAACTATGATGGTTGAGTAGCAGCTCGCAAAATCTCATTCAGATGCCAATACATTATAGTGGGCGCGTATACATGGTGATATGTAACGGGGGCTGCACTGTGATAATACACAAAATGTTTTCACTCTTTGTCATCAACTGCGTGATGATCACTTCCTATTCAAATTAACGCAGCCATAATATTATGGTCATTATTGTAACACTATGCAGGAACTCGTTCCTAATGTAGCATGCTTGTTTAGTAACATAATCCAATTTTATACTTGGACCTCCTTTATTGTTACTGAAGTGTTCGATCCATTGAATGTAATTATTTGACCCAACAAATTTTGATTTAAGACCTTATTAATCTAACTTCCCTAGTTTGATGATAAGCTTTTTCATTTTCCCTATCACTAAAAACGTAGGTAAAAGACCTTAAAGTAAGGTCTTCAAAGTTAACGAACAGTAGATTGTAGTTACACTATCTACTTACTTATAAATAGGTAGATATATAGCTAGGTACAATATGTAATTCAAATGATTTCCATTATTCTGTACAAAACATCAATATATTAGAATTGAATCGCGAGGTGACGTCATAAACGTAATTATAGCCCGCATCAGTTACAATTGAAACCACTTAAATCTAGACGATGTTACGATCGAAACAGTGAATCTCCACAAGTAGCATCTGTGCGTGTGTCTTGCGGGCAAGCGTGCGAGTGTAAGACGCTCTGGTTGCACCGGATGCGCGTCACATCGGACGTACATCCTCGTCTGGTGCGCAATTTTCCCACTTCTCCACTTGCACACAACACTACACAATAGACGCCGCGGTATACAACAACACGAGCCACAAACCGACTAACCTCGAAACGAATCAGCTTTATTTATTCCTGGATTGATTACATAATCAAGTTCATGTGCGGTTACAATATGTAATGTGCGACGTTTTACACTACATATCACTTCACTGGATTTTTCTTTAACCTGAAGTGAGGTTTATCGCCAGCCGATTATACAATAAATTGGGAATACCTACTTAAATATATAAAGCGAAGGTCACGTAATAAGCTAATTAACAATTTAAATAAATCCAGTGTATGACGCTCGAAGAAGGCGAATTGTCTTCTAAATTGATTTTCATTTTCAAGACAGATTTTGTTTGCTCTTTTGTTTGAAATCAAATTATAGTGTTGTTTTTAATAGCCAAAGTAAATAATGCTTACAGCTATTTTCTATTTAAGAAGGTATTGCAAAAAAAAACAACAAGGAAGCAAGGAAATTAAGACTACTTGTGAGTTCAATCCCAGGTTCCAACCGCGAGAAAGAACAGTTTCAAAACTACATTTTTGTATTATGTTTGCTTCTGTTTACAAAACGTGCTACACAAATTTTAACGGGTTTTTCACTGTATCTATTGATGTTAAGGTCAAAAAACAAATATAGTCTCCTCATATTTAAGTTACCTAATAGGTAAGAGGGGATAAACCTTTATATTATGTCCAACCCGGAAACAACATAAATACTCAGGCGTATAGCCTGGTGTAAAATGTTAAAGTTACGTGATTTTAAAGTTTTAAATGCCCCTTGGCAAGACAGGTCACATTATCTGCTTCTGCAAACAGCCGGCATCCAAAAATTTTACGTACCTTCCGAAACACGGCCTGCCTATGTCTTAGCACACCAAATTATAAGGCGACGATATATCGAGTGTATGAAAACCTACCAACTCCGCCGTCATCAGAAGAGAGGTGACTATGATTTGAATAAATATAAATGAGAGCTATCCTTCTCTTACAAATTGAGAAAACGGTCGAAGTGTAACAATTGGGCCCCTCATGTGGAAATCGTGGAATATCGACACAATATTGACATGCAAATGGTTTCTTTGTAGTGGTAATGCAATAGATGGTAGCATAAACAGTATGTACGTATGTGTACCGTTAACCGAAGTGTGTCGTTTCGTCAACAAAGCGTCTGTTGGCAAACATTGTTCTAGTGTCAGTGATCAGTATCTGTGTAAATAAAACTGCGCCATTAATGTGAATATTGTTGTTGTCACCAGACACGTGCGTTATGCAATAAACACGAAAGTAGTTGCTACAACTAATAATTGTTTGCTTGATACTGCTACTAAGTGCACAAAATAAGAACTAGGTAAATTACACACATAAAATATAATGCCTACGCTTGATAAACTAAGCACTCGAGCGATTTGGATTAATTTGCTACTTTACCAACCTATGTACCTTTTTTTTTCCGACGTCAAAAATCATCAAATGACCCCTCCCGCTGTGGGTTAGCAGCGGTGAGGGAGTGTCAGACTCTTACTGACTAAAAACCGTCGTGTTCCGTCATAGGCCTTTTATGTACCAGGGCCGCGGTATCTCTTTCGAACAACCCGCAGCCCCGGCAGGCCTTGGCCCTGCTGGGCCCCGCTGGGGTTGCTGACATCTCTTTGAGAAGCGCGTGGAACAACGCGCGCCGTCGACACGGGTCTGTCGTCTAAGTAGACAGAGGGACGATGAGCCACCCGAACTCACCGCCCACAGACCCACGCCACATGAGTTTTGAAGATTTTGTGTTAATTCCCATATTGAAAATCACTCTTGCATTTCTATGAACAATCGTGTGTTTTACACAACAGCAGTGAAACTTTTTTTTGTAGGTAGAATTATCAACAGTGGCGTCTGGACAAAGCAGGACAAAGGGACATAATGTATGTTTCAACAGATCTAGGCGGTTACTTCGCAATTTGCCACAATCTGGCGGATAACTGAACTGAACCAATTCTGAGCGTGACTCATTCATTCACATGAATACACTTAGTTACCAACAACATTTATTTACGTTAACTGAATTTTCAGACGGCCTCAAAATAACAAAGCTGTAAACTTGATCTGTACTCTACATCCAAACAAATTACTATCTACTTTGTCTCCATCAAAAGAGTTCGAGCTATTTTACTTAAAAGTAAAAACAAAGTAGGTATTATCAAATGAGAGATTACTTTGGAAATGGTGCTTATTTAATACGGGACACTTTTATAAGGATTTGCCACGTTCTCTTGCGACAGATCAGGATCGTAGGTTTTTCACTGAGAACAACATGGCGGAGACGGCATTCTAAATTTGAATCTCGGACGAGTCGGCGCTCGCGTACGTAAATAAACGCACACACGAATAATCAGTAACACTATACAAGCGTTAGAGCAACATGTAACCACTACATCATACAAATGAACAGGACTACATAATAGTTAATTTAGATTTACTGTGTTTTAAGTCGAATTAAGAACGTTTGTTTTATATTGGTGCTGAGTCGGCTGTCTTCGCAGGTACTCTTGATAATCAGCAGCGATAATATCATAGTGTCTGCGGCGTGCCACCTACACTGTAGAGCGCACATGATACTCACACTAACAGAAGTGGACGAAAACGCACTAGTGACGCATCGACTTCCGGCCAATGATTTTATTATGGGATCTACTGTTCCAGCCAAAACGTATATAACGTATTTTCCTTAGGCGATCTAATGAATTATCACAAACTCGTTACAACTTTCTTTGAACTTTTATTTTTGATGACACCGATCTCATTTCTGCGAAGGTCTGTTTTGAGAATTTGTTACGCAAATATGCTGATTGGCAAGGTTTAGAACATTCAAAGAAAACGTCAATACGACTGTACCTTGTGGTCATGGCAAAGATAGTTTCAGGCAAAATAGTTTAGTGCCTTCTATAGCCAACAAGGAAAAAGACTTTATTTCATCTAAATAAATGAAATAAAGGCCCTAATTTATATATTTCGCTGTTGGATTTTCCTTTTATGCAATTAAAATAAGGTGAATAATCTGTCCCTTAACTGATTATTCATACCAAATTGTTACTTTCTTTATACATTGATAATTATTTAAGAGAGCAATCAATCTATTGAGCGTTTTTGTTAATTTTATCAATACAAAAACCAACAGTACTTAGAAACATCCACATTGTTGCAGAAGCTAAATTTATTATGTTAATCGCATAATAAATGTGCTTAGTCGTTCATGTAGTATAGACGTGTGTCGGTGCGTACGCACTCACGCACGGCGCGCGGTGGCGCGGTGGCGGCGCGGGCGCAGGCTGGGCGCGGCGGCAACCGGACCAGTCGGCCTTGCCGTGCGGTGGCCTGCCTCTCGCTGCCAGAGGTTAACAACGTGTTTTTTCATCTAGCTTTAGAAAGTAAAGAGATAATACAACGTTCGCCTTATCTCAGAATATTGTGAACACAAAAATGATTTGTCATTCCTTCAAGCGCACCCACGCATTTTAAATTATAAAGATATGTTTTCGCCAAAATCTTGTGCCTCTCATCTCAATGTTATCACAGCCAGCGGGTCAATAATAAAATTACTTGAAGTTGGTCACTAATGAACTGGGCTTTTGTTGTTTTCGTCGATATTAATTAAGACATTTAAATAAGAGGAAATGCGTTATATTTTTGCGTGCAACAAGGATAGCAGCGTCGTGACCTGGCTTCGAATCGAGTTGAGTCAGTTAGGTTGGGGCCGCTATTGAGGCAGTATCCGGGTCGACGGCACAACACTTTATCACAGACTCCTCTTTTCCAAACGATTCCCAGAAATAGTGAGTAAGGTATACAGAGATATAAATGGTCAAAGCATAGATAATGAGATATTAAATAAACATCTTCCTTTACTGAGATAGGTAGGTACTAGCTGTCTTCGTAGTTTCGAAATAACCAATTTAATTAAACAATTAACTCTTAGAGGTAATAACGAACAGAAAACCCTCTATACTATACTCTTCGAACCGCTTAACTGGTGAAAGGAATATCAGACAACATTTAAGCGTTATCAAACTACGAAGAGAAAATAAATTTAGAAGCCATAATGAAGTTATTTCTAAAAGTCATAAAATATTTCGCAAAATTGCTCATAAAAGTCACTTTTAGAAACGTGTAAAGGGAATCTGTGTAGCAAACTACGTCAATCACGTCTTGTGCCGGTCCAGAATAGCTCAAAAAGAAGGATCATTATCTGTTCAACTCTCTGGGTGGGTTTTAAGATTGCAAATAAAATATGAGTGGACTCATGCATTATTTCCAGCATACACATAGAAGGGTAAGGACATAAGACCAGTCCATTAATACTGTCGCTGATTAAATGAATTAATTATATTTTCCTTGTAGTTAAATACCTAATTCTACCTAATGTTCGTAATGGAAGTCTCCGTAAAAACTGTCATCGAAAATTTTAGCAGTCCTTAGACTTATAGACACTAGCCAAAAGAAAGTGACATCATCCAGCCCAGCTCTAGTGAGAACTACTGTTTGTAACACAGTTTTAATTCATCAAGATTAATACGCAAATCATTAAAATGTGCGACACTTAAGAGTTAGATAAGTCGTCATCGAAAGTGAAACATAATGTCGGGACAATAATGTCGGGACACCTTTTCACACACGGTCAGTTAGCCCCATGGTAAGTTATTAATTAACTTGTGTTATGGGTGCTAACACAACTGATAAACTACATATAGCTACATAATATACAAGCTGTTGATTTGCATCCGTGCCATATTCAAGGAGGTAATTATGCTAATGATTCTCGACCCAAATCAATAAAAAAATTGGTACGTAATTTTTTATCTTTAATTTTTTTTCGGATTTCCGTAAATGACATCTAGCCTTATTTAAACTCTGCGCGTATGTTACTGGCGTTAAAACCGTGCTGCACCCTCACACAAACGCAAACACAAAGCATACGCAACGATCACTCATAAATTTCATTCATAAAATTGGATTACTTTGGAAATACCACGACATTACAATGACAAAAAAAGCAGTGCATATTAGTTATTTCCCATCTACTGTAATTCCAATCGATTATTTACGTATTGTATGTCCTCCTCCTGAACTATGGCACAAATGCAAATCAACACCTTGTATACATATTTATAAATACATATTGTAACACCCAGACCACGGCTAACAAGCATGCTCATCACACAAATGTCGACCGAGCCGGGAATCGAACCCGGGACCTCAGGTACGGCAGTCCGGCATGGTGACCATTGCGCCATCGAGGTCGTCAACATAAACATAATGTTCAGTAATCAACATGACACAATCAGTGACAGTACTCCCACACTCGCATATCAGTCATTTACAGTATGATACGTATAATCCACGATGCATGCACGAACTTACACCCACTGAGCTAAATTCACAACGCTCCTAAACTCAGCACAGCTACTAATAAGTCCCGAACGGCATTGTGCAGTTATTAAGTCGGACTGAGTCACTAGGAGTCATGTGGTGGAGAGCTGTACCCTATAATTAGACGTTAATCAGCGAAAAAGGCAGAACACGGAGCATGTGTCCGGCGCCAACGGAAGCCAGTCTGGCACGAATAATTCATTGTGCAGTACGCACATCCCCATTCATATGGCGAACGCTAGCCAGGTCGCGGATAGTGCGCCCATTCACTGGTGGACGCACAGGAAGCTCTAATGGTCGCGATCGACATTCGCTCGCTGCTGCTGCACCGGAACTGGATGTAGGCAGGAACTAAACAGTTAACACGGTGGACAGGACACCCTTTTTACATTAGCTCATGTTTATGCTAACGTAGAATACGAGACAACTAATGATAGGAGATGTTATTTTGGTACAGCTTTAAGGAGGTATGTATCCGCCATTATGGTTGTATTACCGTAACCGTGATATCTTATCTAACAAGTCCTTTTCTTAATGTATTTCTTTTGTTTGATCTCGTGACACATATGCAGCTAGATGTTTTCAAGATAACTATAATTGTAAAGGCAAGGCCCAGTCTAGAGTGCGTCGTTGCAGCTCCGAGGCTACTGTCCTGCAGCGTTCGGCGGTCGCCGGTCGCGGACTTTAGACCCGACCGTGTTTGTATCTGCATCCCGTTCACTCCCTCTAACCGGTGCAACGTCTCACTCTCGGCTCATCAT
The DNA here is from genome assembly GCF_022581195.2 of Helicoverpa zea. NCBI lineage: Eukaryota > Metazoa > Arthropoda > Insecta > Lepidoptera > Noctuidae > Helicoverpa > Helicoverpa zea. The sequence goes on along the minus strand of NC_061452.1, from coordinate 10,092,446 downwards.
TCCCGTCCATCATACCATCGTCGTATTACCTCATCAATCGGCCCGAGATGTGATTCGTATTACTGCATTTTTTGCTGTCGATAGCACATCGCCATGCCTTACCATAAAGTTATTATCATTATCGATGACCAACATTCCAAACAATGTTGAACGAGTAGCTCTTTTGATGAGTTTAGATTCATGCCATTTTAATAACAAGCCCTCAAATGATGCATACTAGAATCTCTACACGGGACGGAAATAAGCAATTCGAGTTTTTCAGTATTCTCAAAAGCAACTCCGAGACAAGAAACTAAATATAACAATCAACCAATTATAGCTAATAATTTGCAAATATCATCCCGGTCACACTATGCCGCTTTCGAGCGATGGCGACAGGACGAAAGACCATTTCCCACACGCAACCAGAGTTGAGCAAGTATATGGCGGCCGCCCGCCTCGAGGCAAGTAGCTTGTACCTGGCTACTAAATGACTTAGCGGTCCTTGAACCCTCCTGCGCCATAGCTACGTCATTGATGCCACAGGATAAAGTCAGCCAGCAGGTAGATGATTTCCATCCGCTGAGATTGTTCTACAATAATATTGTATCCATGATCACTATATTCTATTCAAACGAAATTTTGTACATGTCTCGCTAATGATTGCGGTATAACGACTAGCGGTCAAGAGATGATAATTTCCGTAAAGCTGTCCGATTAGATTTTCATGACCAGTTTTAATAAAGCTTTACAAGTTTTAAAACATCTGAGCAGGTACATTGAATATCATTTGGAGAAGGATTATCGTTTATTGGTATAACACAAAGCAGTGTTAAATTCAACTTTTATGGGTAAGGTCTATTTACCTATCTAGTTTTTGAAATGTTAAATGGAGGACAGCCGAACATTCGCAACAAAGCGCATACTTAAGTTGCGAAATGCCAAAGGAGAGAAGGGAACGCAGACATCTCGCCCCCGAGATGTAAAATGTCATACTAAGTACTGATTTACATAACACTCGTCCCAGTTTCGATTGTTTGACAAATCAAGGTCGTTATATGAAATTGCATTATTAGTGTGAATGAATGAACCTTGCCATAAACTAAGAACAGACATGTTGCTTTCAACTCGTATTCCGTTTAGAAAAAGTTTTATTTGTTAAATAATCTTCTAACCCTTCAACTGATGACATGGTAATACAATAATTAGAAGTTCCATATGCACCTGTCATATTTCAAGAAACCACACCGACAATATATCCTTCACCTGTCGAGCCTCGATAGTGAGGCTTTATTATGGTCTGAACTTCTCTATTATGGTCAATGATAAATCTTTGTGACACCCAGTAGAAAATTAGTTATTCTTACTCACTAAAGCAATTAAAATCTAGAAACTATATATCTCCAATCGAGTCTTCTTTAAGAGCGAACGAGCTAGTAACAGAGTTCTACCTACTTTAAAACCTGATATACGAAATTCTTGAACGGTTATACTTCGGCAATGCTGTCTGTTTAAATGTAGAACAGCATGGTCTACCGCAGAGAGCACTATCGATAGGCTATCGAAGATTACTGAATGATCGGCGCCGGTACCAAGAAACGCGGCGAGGCACTCAAAGGCCAGGGCGGAGCCGACAGAAAAAATCAATGCCTTTGTTACTAACAACTCAGGTGTACATAAAGAAAATAAAAAGAGATCAAGTTGAACTGACAGTGGCTAGTGACGATGCAAATAATATCGATAACATTTTTGAAAAATATATTTTAATATTTTTTTAAATTTTATCTGTAATTTTTTGTATCAAATGTAACTTTTCTTAAAGCAAATGGTTTTTAGTTGTTGTTCATTAGAAAAACATTGCTTAACTTAGAATTTAAAGTCCCACAGAAGATTTCTGATAGTAAGCTATTTTTAGTTTTTTAGTTTTGCAAATTTTGTGTTTTGAAAGTTAAAAACCAATACCGAACACGATAATTCAATAAAATAGATTTAATTTTTGAATTTCTTTAGAACACAAAATTATAGTAGCTGAAGCCTAAACAGTGTTCAGACAGGGTATTCCTTCATATATTAAAAATGAATTGCATTACCAAAACAGTAGAGTTAAAGATGAGAAATGATAAATTATAAAATACATCTTTCAACAGGTACCTATCGATATTGTGACGGGCTGCACTCTCAGGTACCATAAACAACTAAGCGTGTCCTGACAGGAAAGGCGATTACGAGGGGCGAAGGGGTGTCGGGGAGGGCTCGGAGCGATTCCGAGAAGTCGGATCGTACCGCAGCCTCCAAGGCTAGCTGCGGTAACATCACAGGACATGGGCTCGTTAACTCTCCGAGGTGAAAAACGGCGATCCACTCACTTTAAACAGATTAAATTAAATTTGAAATAAGATTTTCGAAGCTCGCGTTTCTTTGTACGCATTTGGTGTTTATATAATGTTTATTCATTTGATTTGTTTATTTACTATTAGATAGATTCTCTTTTGGTCATCTTTTCTATTTGAAAATAAAACATTATAGAAATTACTAATTTCGTGCCCCATTATGTTAGGATTAACCAGAAAATCAAAACTCCTATGTTGTTAACGTTAGATAACTATTCTACAAAGATCTTCATTTGTCACTTAGTGAATGAAACCAAAAATTACTAGTAGGTACCTATTTATTGTTACTTCTACTAAATGCTACCAGTCCAGCCTTATTCATCATCACTCGTGCACCTCGTGCACTCGTGCCAGATGACTTTACCTGTAACTGTTTTTAGGACATTACCAACAACACGTTTCTCAGTTTGTTATGAGTGTGTGGGTTTCCCCGCAACGTATTCCTTCGCAAACAAGTATTTTTTTTATAAATAATAATATTTTTTTTCATAATTTCTCCAAATGTAAAGAAGAAAACTGAAGATACATACATCAATCATCTCTACTTTGTTCATTGAATTGTCATTGTGATTTCGTTAATTTTAGGATTGTAGATACTTAAAGGCACTAGTGTCTCCATGTGACAAGGGCACCTTCGATAGCATATAAATCAATACAATTCCGTAACCTACATCGACACCACAAGAAAGTAGCAGTGTGAGGATATTCCGTGGCGTCGCAGTGCCGCGTTCGGCATGCCGAAATAACCGCGCGCGTACCGTGTTCAATGGACAGAGCGCGGGAGGCGCGGGGGCGACGTCGCGGCGCTCGCGCCTAAATTAGACGTAAACACGACGGTACGAGGCGCCGCCGCCGCGCCGCCGGCGTCGACGCTACTTAGCTCTGCGCAACACGCACCCATAATACCATCCAAGCACTGAAATTTCAACATACAATTTGGCATACGTCGGTTTTTATCCGTATCGGGACCGGTGCATAAAAATTGGATTAGCAAATTGATTTGGTCGTACCACAGATTCAGCTCTTCTAATTAGACTTCAGCTTCAGAATAATTTCACATGAAGCTAGTCGGTTTGAATCCTAGATGATATGCCTTACAATCTACTCCACACAACATCCACATAAAACAATCTGAGGAAGTGGGACTGGGTAGAATTACGCTTTAATTAGGTACTTAAAAAGTATCCATACTTAAAATTCTGGTAACTCGGGGAGTTTCAAAATATTACCTATGTCTTAGCTATATAATGTGGAAACTGGAAACGCGGTCTAAGCCGACCTTCATTATCTGGTAGACCTGTTTTGCGAGAGAGGAGACACAAAGAACCCAAACATAAAAGATGTTCACAATCGATGGATAAACTGTAAACTGATGTAAATATTTATAAAAAATATCTATAGAAGTTGGTATGGCAAGTGTGCTTTAGATTACAGATCTTTTAACTTGATAGGTACGTCATACAACACCTGACATGCGAAAATTTTATTTTAGGGCAGTGCCGATATACCAGGGGGTAATAACATCACAATCATAAATGTAATTTACATAACCCACCTCATAAACATTGCTATCGCCGGGGAAACGTTACGCGCATAACCAAATCTGTCCGATACACACGTATAACGAACTCGGCCTTGGCTAAAGTATTGCCATATGAAAACAATAACTCACGGTGCGGTATGAGTAAACTTATCAGTATTCAATAAAGGCGCATACAGTAGCAACGGCCAGTAACTGAGTCGTACCGCGCTGCGACATCGTATGAGTAATAGGAGGAGCACTACAGACCTGCTACAATGGGGATTGAAGACATTGACTCCTGCCATTAACTACTGAATCATCTCAAGCCCTCACACCCGAACGTGCTGCCGACCAACCACCGAATGTGTTGTGACTTGCGACACGTAGAAGCCATTGCATTGCATATAAATAACAACTAAATCGCTACCATATTTGTCTAAGAATTTTCTGAGAAAAGGGAAATATAGAAGTGTTTATTTTTCTTCTACTTTCAACTATCACACCATGATCGATGAAAACAAAAATATCAAAATCAGAAAGATGTCAATCGCAATGTCAGTTGGGAACATCTTTGGAAGGATCAGCAATATGATTGCCGAAAACCGCTAGTTTGTTTATAACACTGCGTTATGACTTATTATCAATGGCTATTAATCATCAATTTACTTGAAACCCTTCGTCCTTAACTTCCATGTTTTCCATGACATAATACCTACATACTTGGAAATCGGACAGTTAGGACCCCATAAGGAAATATCGCACTATATACTTACGTGCGTTAAATGATTCAATACGCAGTAGGACATAAAAGCTGTCCAAGTGTCTACAGATAACTTACCTACGTTAATAATAATAATTGTGCATATAACGTATGTATAGGTAAAATTATGTTTAATGTAACCTTTAATAACCTGTTCAATCAAATACCTGCTATTTTCCTATTATGGTCACTGATCACATCATAGATATATAAAAGATTGTGATAAAAAACATGCGTAATAAATGAGCTTCTAGTGCAGTTTCGTCAAATAGTAGAAGAACTCATCTGTCGCAATAGTGTTTATAGAAACACTATCATTTAACATTTTATTAATGTAGGTTCTGAACTAAAGTAACCAATTTTCTCAACTTCTTTTTCACCTATCATATTACAGCTTTAGGTAGGTACTGGGCTTCTGTTAGAGGAGTCGAACAGTCATGTTTGGTTTTTGTCTACATCATGACTGTATTCACATTTTGTGTAGACACTACAATAATATACAAATGTACATTAATTAAATCGCCATTAGCGAATTCTTTATAATGAAACGCTGACGTGACGGGTCGGGCCTTCTTGGGCATGACGTTGGCCCTAAGGCGCTTGTCAATATACACACTTGACCCCTTTTGATCCTACAATTAAGCATGGCGATACTCTCCGCTCTCTCACAATATAACAGAACAGAAGATACGATGAGCTAATGTTTGTTTAAAGCATCATTGTTCATTTACAACATCATGTAGGTAGTTTAATATTTAAGAATTTCAATCTTGTCTAAAATGTTGAGATATGTGCAAAATATGTACATAATTATCGTATGACTATCATTAGGTACGTGGTACCTTACCTGCCTGTCTTATTTCAAAGTTAGTGTTTAAATTATTATAATTAATAGGAATCTGTCTACAAAAACCAATAAGTTACCTACAGTTGCATTTTTTGTCGTTTGTATCTAGACAGATAAACATTCTTAATCGTAGAGATCACTTTAAAGTAAGATAGGTAAATATAACAACAGCTCATATATACTATTAGTGCAGTCATTGAAGCGAAAAATACGGTCTAACCTCCGAATTTTTTTACTGTGAACCGATTTGCATGAAATTTTGGTATTAGGTTCATCTTACCCTTAACTTCAAAAGTGAATATGATTTGAACTCCGCCACCCCCCCTGGGGGCGGTTGACACCCCTTCTTTGGGGTGAATATTTTTTTTGCAAAATAATCTCGGATATCGATAGAAGACCTAATTTTAAGCTAAAGTTGTCTTTAAAGTTTTAAAAAAAATCCAATACTTTTCAAGTTATTGGCAATTGAAAATTCCCAATTTTTCACGTTTTTCATCGGTTTTTTGCAAATATCTCCAAAAATATAGGTTTTATCGAAAATTTATAAAGAACAAAATTGTAGCAGGTAAAACAACGAACAATTTGTTTTTTTATAAAAGGTCCTAAGTGCAATATTAAGCTAGATATTAAAGATCAAAGCCGTTTTTTATTTTGTCTGAAATTTAATCGACGTAGTTTATGCCATCTATTATTTTAGTAAGTTGATCAATTTACCAGTTTTATTATTTTCCGGTGACATATATACACATTACAATAGTTGTGACTCTTTATTATACTGCCTACTTTCACATTGCTCCAAATATTGACACTCCGAAGTTTTCAGTTACTAAGTAGAAAAAAATATGACAAGTTTTTGGACCGTAACTCCTTCAATTTTCATGCTATCACAATTTATAAAAAACCACTGTAAAAGTAATTAAGAGAGCTACAACATCCATCATTGCAATATATAGTAAAGAACTTTTTTCTAAAACGGTGAAGGGTTAAAGTGCTTAAGAGAGCCTGTGATTGCGCTGCCACGCGCTCTTTAAACAATCATATCTCCGTCAATTTTTGTTCGACAGAAAAAACAAACAAACCAAATTGTTTGTCAGAAAAATACCTAATTTTTTTATCAGTACACTTTTATACGTATCTGTCGTAATTTTTGAGATATTATGAAAAACAAGTGAGTTTTTCTTTAATTTGAAATTTTGTTCTTTTCGTTAATCGTGACTTTTTTGAAAAATATCTCTCCTGAAGCAGCCAAACTGATACTATCTATCAAACTCTTCATAATAAAGTTAATCCTAGGCGGAATACGATTAATTTTAATTTTGGTGGAAATGGCACTTATGAAACCCATTGATTTAAAAGAAAAAATATAAGATGCTCCCCTTATTTGCAATACAGCTCACTTATTTTACGTGCAAAAGACTTTTAATAGTACTCATCTTAAAGCTTATTTCAAGCACTACAAAACCCATTTGTATTCGAATGCATAAAATGCATCTACTCGCCGCTACATGGCATTGACCACAACGATTAAATTTCAGACAAAATAAAAAACGGCTTTGATCTTTAATATCTAGCTTAATATTGCACTTAGGACCTTTTATAAAAAAACAAATTGTTCGTTGTTTTACCTGCTACAATTTTGTTCTTTATAAATTTTCGATAAAACCTATATTTTTGGAGATATTTGCAAAAAACCGATGAAAAACGTGAAAAAATTGCGAATTTTCAATTGCCAATAACTTGAAAAGTATTGGATTTTTTTTAAAACTTTAAAGACAACTTTAGCTTAAAATTAGGTCTTCTATCGATATCCGAGATTATTTTGCAAAAAAAATATTCACCCCAAAGAAGGGGTGTCAACCACCCCCAGGGGGGGTGGCGAAGTTCAAATCATATTCACTTTTGAAGTTAAGGGTAAGATGAACCTAATTCCAAAATTTCATGCAAATCGGTTCACAGTAAAAAAAATCGTAGCAATAATGCTTCAATGACTGCACTATATACTAACTTAGCGACCATACTTCTTTAGTATTAGTCGGGTAGGTTAATTAGGAAATATACCGGTGGTAAAAAATAATATTTTTCGTTCGTTTAAAAACTACCTAGTGACAAAAAATGTATATAAGAACCTAAATATATACAATATAAATGCAGCCATGATAAGCGCTGCTTACTTGCGCATCTGCGCAAATCCATTATCACTTTAATGTTTGTACCTGCATTATCAGCATCGGAAACAAAAATGCTTTGATAGGTCAAGACAGAACTTTCCACATACAGCCCGGTGGCCCGCCCGGTGTGGTCTCATGAATACTCTGTCTCATTAATCGTAACAAGCACCTTTGTTGACCATGGCAAGTATTATTGGAAGCACATTAATACCGATGACACAAGACGATGAGAGCCAACTGTGTCCACAAGGCTTGATAATGCAGCGCAACACGAACAAAGATCTGCCCTTGAGGGAATTACGGCGGTCGACAGCTAACCCACCGTATTAAATTTGTTGCTATTTTAATAGGATGCACTTAAGTAGAAAAACACTTAAGAATTTAAAACTTAAGGATAAAGTGAAAAAAATCGTCAAAATGACGTCATTCTGAGAACCAATTATTAATTTCGAGAATGCAACGGCGCAGGGTAATATTATTACCAATGTAAAAAGGTACGTCGTGAAACATTAGCAAATTCAAAAGGTTTGCTTTATCTGTCTATTATCTTCACGTGGTCTTTAAACTAGAAAGTGAAATAAGTTTATACAGCACATAATAACTTTAATTAGCTGTCGTGTTACCAGAATTTAGCACCAACACTGGATCGATTTCTCAAAACACTCCCGTTGAGCTCAGTTTCTGATCGGTGCCGATAAAGACGCTGTCTAGAGCCAACATCCAGTAATCAGAGCGTGGAAACTGAGTGAGTACCTTGTTGCTATTATGCTACAAGGAATAACCAGCTCTGTGATGCAATCTTAGGGTCGATATTGCTAAATAAACCTTTGCAAGCACGATAGTTAACGCTACCGACGTACACACATGTTAGTAACATTGTCACATAGCCATAGGTAAATATAACATGACTTGTAATACGTAAGATCATTACTTTGATGAAGTCGTTAATTTTAATTTCGAAGTAATTGTAAATTTACACAATATCCAACTTCTTCCTCATTCAAATGATGCTGATGTTTAACTAATTAGATATTCCTAGCTTACGCGACAGTGATAATATGATTTTAATACCTCTTAATCCCTACACCAGTCCTAGGTTGGCAAATTTAATTAAATAATATTTGCTTAAGTAGGTATCTGGGCATTTATGAATCATGTTAAAGCTACTAATTTGGAATAATGTGTTCGGAAACTAATTACCGTGAGTTCGCAAATAATAGCAATTTGTAAAACTAAGTTTTGTAATCCATCTATAAGAATAGATTTCACTATGTTAATCAATGCTAGTTTTAATGACAAGAGAAAGTATATTAACGGCAAATTATACTTTGTTCTAAAACTAAAATTGTATTCTCAAGCGAATGCCGTTACAGCTACCTGTCGCGTCGGTGGATCGGTGCGCGGGCGCAGCTCCGCCGGCGACCGCGACGCGGCGACGCAAGCGACGGCCGACTTCTTAGAAGGCGATAGTGAGCTGTATTTTAATGTTATCGCTGTGAATACACCAGTGCGATAAGTCCACTTGTTGCGCATGTGACTACTCCACCATACTCTTCTCGGAAACGATCGTGAAGCTTTATCTAATTACCTAGTTAGTTAATTTTACTGCATTGCAAATTTACGTCAGGTAAACATTTAGAATATTATCTATTGCGCGACACATAATAGATGTTATTAATTAATGACTATGTAGACGTTCCGTTCAGTAATAAACAGAATTAGATGATTTGTACAGCAGATAACGTTGCACGAAGAACTTTGAACATTAATTGCAATTAACAGATTTGAGGAAAACATATTGAAAACCCCTGAGTAGACTCATATTCGACGAAAACCTATTTTTATACAAACACGTCTCAATTAATTTAATTACCGAACGCCGAACCCGCTAGGCTTGTTTACGCGGACAACAACGGCCTTGCGAAAGACGTCTAAAAGGTTATTCCTTTCGCCATACCTACCTATACGTATACTTATGTATAATAAATACCTACATCGTAGGACTATTTTATCTTTTATGTGGATATGATTTATTTAGCGTTGGTAAATACCGATTGGTTTGCACTGTTTTAAGAGGTGTGTTAAGATTGGGTAACTAGTAACGGGATAAAAACCTTGTTAGCTGATAAGATATAACAGTTTCTTTATGATATTTATTAATGAGAATCATTTTAAAACAGTTCATAGTTATTATGTAATACTTTTATTTAAGCAAAAACTCACTGCCGTATGAATAATTAAGTAGCTGTTCCCGCGTTTCATTCGCATGGAAAATACTTTCTGTAACCTGATAAAATGTAATCTAGGCATGGTCACACGGGCAAATCAGCTTCCCGACGGTGAAACCATTTTTTTAAATTATTTCGGTAATTTCAAAAGAAACAAACAAAACACCCCATACATAATATTTCTTTAGATAATAATAATTGGGTTTTGATTACAATCGGATTAGGTATTTATCTAATTCTTAGTGTGATGATATTATATTACTCCAAGCGCCCTAATATAAACTAACAAGAAGATTAACTTCTGTAGGACCTAATGAAAGCAGTTGAATGAACTTTGAATGTATTTTTTCGTTACTACGATTTCGTTCTTTGTATTCAGTGCAAGGAGTTTCTCTTATTAAGCATTCAAAGGACGACATTTAAAAGGAAATATTGGTCGAAGACTTCAATTTTCCTGTTGGGTACCTGTGTACCTGTACTTGAGTGCCTGCGTAACGTAATGACGACTTCTTATTACAGTAAAGATTAAAATTCGAATACTTCTACAAAGAATCTGAATAATCGGGGGTATGAAAGGTTTGATGCACTGTGGGAAATATTAATCATTCTTCAAAAATTAATATCGTGATACAACAAACGTGATAGGCATCAGGAGTAGAAATAATCGTTGCGACCCTAACAGGTAAGACGTTCAGGTCAAAAGTCATGAGGAAGGTGTGACGCGGTGAAGCTACTGGGCCTGATAGCGCCGCGTTGGGCGTTAGCCAAGGCAATTTGCATCGCTACCCGTTTCGGAACATCGCCAAGTCTAGCCGAACAAAACCACAGAGAATTACCCTCCATTCCAATAATAATTAAAGCAAACATTTCGCAGTCGAGACGCACGTCGACGGACGTTATGGAGCTTATAAAGCATCGGCCCCAGCTCGCAATTAAGAAACGACGCGCACGTCTATTTACCGACACGGAAGAGACGCACCGCTTGCAATGGTCCATCGCGGTATGCTCCTGCAGCGACGGCGAGAGCAGAGCCAAGCGCCCGCCCGTCTAAATTAATACCTTTGATATTCGAAATATCAATATTTTAAGGGAGCTTATGAAGTGCGTCGTTGAACATGTAACATGCAGGCCTTCCGCGTTGGCAGTCCTAACGCGCTCTAACGAACCGAGTTAAACGGAATACATATAAATCTTCTGAAGCATTTATTTCCTTAGCAACAGTGTAAGAAAATATCCATATTTCGACAAAATATCATGGAAAATCAATTTAACTGTTATGTTAATGAATATGTACAAAATCACAAAATTATTAAATGATCGACTATTTTTTCGCACGTTTACCTAGCTTTTTTATACTAACTACAGATATTTTAACGCGTTATTATGACAAAATGGAACATTAAATTATATTTACTTAGTTCAGAGCGTGTAGTACAACAGGTAGTGTTTATTTATGAGGTGGCAAAAGCTTTGATGTCGTGTTGGCTAACTTCCACACACCGCGAAGTGACTAACGCCGAGTAGCGTCGTAGAAACCTCGGAGTAACTGCCTAAATAGTGACATCGCGCGAATATATACTGAAGCCTAGAACTAAATAGTAATTTAGCTATATTAGCTATTAATAACGCAGCTATGCTGTCGGTATCAACTGAATATAAGTACTAAACTAAAGGCTTTACTCAAAATGACCCTTATCGTAGCATTCAGTCAAAGAGGTGATATTAATTTATTAATAACGAGGTTGTAATAATGAGGTTGTTGTGTTAACATGTAGGAAAAATTAAAAGCCAGACAAGGAAAATGTTGATAAAAATTACCTTATGAAGGTAACAAGGCTCCTATGCTATTTGGCAATAAAAATAATATCTACACCTATAATAGTCTGACACTTGTAAAGCATCCGTTTAGTATGAGGATAAATTAAGCAGAAATAAAATACTTATCACAGTTATCACAAAAAGATGAAAAGGTTAACTAGGTATTTGAGTTTTATTAATTTAAACTTTTTTAATTCGACGGTCAGGTTTTAATAACTTGTATCAATAATCAAATACTTAATGTAGTTTATAAGATTAGAAAGATTCAGTTATTATTGGGGTGTGAAAACAAAAAAAGTATCGGGAAATAACAGGAATAAATTGAAAAAAAAAAAAAAATTGGCACTGATAACGTGTTAAATGACCAATAGATTTTAGAATATGAATGATCTATCCTATACCTACCCACCCGCTACGCCGTTTGTGCAATTGAAAATGTAACTTGACAAATAATTGCACTGGCGCCAGACTACCGATAGCCATTATAGATTATCGATATACAATTATTTTGAATCACTCAAACAACTTCAAACGTAAGCTTGGCTCCATATTACTGGCGCACGGAGCGTGTGCGATAGCAAATTATGAGTTTACGTCGAATCCTTCTTGAAACCCGTGCGAAAACATAACTTCAATGTATTGTTGCAAATGCTACATCAACGTTCCCGATTTTTTAATACAACATCACTCTATGATTCCTAATTTATTATTCCTAATATATAAATCAGTAAAGGTAGGTACAATAATAAATTGTTATTATGAGGCGCGACAATTGTACGAACATATAGGTACTCGATTTTTTTCCGTGAACATATTTTAGATATTTTTTCAAAAGTTTCTTAATCATTGTCTTGTATCACATATTACAACTACTTAAAATGCAAATACTAAAAAGCTTTTATCCGTTTATTAACAAACAGTCATAGAAAGTGCAGATAAGAAAAACAGAAATTGTGTCAAATTAACAAAATAAAGTAAGTGTTCTGTGGTATTAATGACCGCCTGAAAACCGTATTATTTAGAGGTACCTACCTACTTTGATGCTTACTACAGGGATCCCAATCGCAACCAGAGATCTAATTAGGCAATCAACCTTTTGTATGTTGGTTAGCCTTTCTTATGATTTTCCCTTCAGGTGGTAACAAGTATTTCTCGCACAATATGTAAGTGCTTTGGTCTTACTAGTATTTATTTTGAACAGCTTCTTGAAACAATTTAAACTTTCTTCTAGTACTTAACTCATTTGGCAGTCAAGAAGTAGGCTGTCTAGCCCTGTTCAGATGCTGTTTTGTGATCTTTTACAAATTTTATATGGAATAGCTTCTCATGGACACAAGATGGTCAAGTATCTGTTTAATAAACCAACAAATCAAGTGTAAGGTACGAGAACACTCCAATATCACTCCAATCACTCCAATATTATTAACTGCTGTTAGTGGATTGAGTTGGTAAGTACAGTGTAGGGTTGCTTCCAAACATTTAATTCTGTCTGATTATTATCCATTTTTATGTAGGTAATAGAGAACTACCAAAGTCGTAATAACGCATGGCAACATGCATTATTATAAGCAATCACGAATTACATAGGTACTTATAGGTGAGACACTATGCTCTTCATGTATCTAACCTATTACCTGTATTGTTAACTATATAATATTTGACAGGGATATAAAGAGGGATATGTAGAGAAGAATAATTAGACACAGGCTTTGCCTGCATCTATTTCTTCATAAACATATGCCTAGCCTTTCGCCAAAGTATGTTGAGATTGGTTTTGTCTTGAGTGGCTCCAGATTAGTACCAGTGTATTACATGGAGCGACCGCCTATCTTCCTGTATCAGGGCCGCGGTAACTATTTCGAACAATCCCGCAGCCCCGGCAAGCTTTGGCCCTGGGCGACAGCCTATCTGACCTCCACATCCCAGTCTGTTATCCAGGCAACCCTTAGCAAAACTGTTTAACAGACTTTCTGGCTGACCCGTAACGACTGCCAAAGAAGTTCAAGTGACAGTCGGAACTCATCAATTTAACATGCCTTCCATAGTATGGAATCCATGTGAAGATAGTAACCCATCCACAGACCGACCGAGCCAAGCGTTGCTTAACCTTATCATCGATCGACTTTCAACTCCATGCCTTACAAATGAAAGAGTTGAACATAAACAGGGGATGTCCGTAAGTAGATTTACTCAGTCTTGAAATCTTACAGTAAATTAAACTTAAGAAGTTTAATTTGGACGGTTGATAATAATGATTCACGGGATTTATAATACGAAGGTGTACATTATAATCATTAAATTGGCCTTATCATACTTTATCACATCGGTACTGACGGCAGGTATATCGCGATAAGATAGCAAATGACGACAATGTGTTGTCAGTAAGAGTTCACGCTTTGAACTACTTTACTTTCTTAGTTTTATCTAGCGTTGGGAGGATTTACGCACTCAAAAAAAATAAAAGTAGTATGTATGTATGTCTTAACATTTATCATAATTAAGGTACCCTGAAAAAAAAAAAAGTGATTTCGTTTAGATATCGGCGACTTAGCGTCTGACATGACACGAAACTGTTTAGGTTCCGTTTCCTTAGATATCGATTGATCGACAAATGATATTGTTACGAACAATGCTTCCCCATTTTGACCTAACGCGTGTAAGAACTGAAACCATACAAGTTCCAATACAAAGCTTTGTCCTATAAGCAAGTCATGGGTTACAGTAAACACCTCTAGTGCATCAACTTAACTATTCTTCGCTTTTTTTGTATCTATTTTTGTAAATACTTGAATATTTATGATGACGTACATTATATTCATGTTATAACTATCAATAATTAGCCAAACTATTGAATTACCTAGTGATACGGTTCTGGGCTCATTACCACTGCCTAGTGAATTAATATTTACAAAGATTGACCAGCATTCATAAACAGGTCAATATTGAGTAGTTGATAGATACTGTAGAATCTACAGTGTAGATTAATTAAACGTATATAAATTAAAACTAAAACTTACGGCTAAGGTTAAGTATTTAGATGGAACTTACTTTAAATAATATATTTGTCCTTCTGGCGTACGAGCTTGTTCCCAACCAGGCGGGAGAGGACCAAGATCGTCAGGGATATGTGTTCCGACGTCATAGGATCTCTGTTTTGTGTGCTGATGGTGTAGCGGTGGTTGCTGATTTTGTTGTCCAGCGGCGTAAGTTTGTTGCAAGCTTGCGGGTGACGAATGTGCTCGAGAGTGCGACACCGGTGAGGCGCCAGTCGCGGACGACGATCCGAACGCCGAGTCAGCCGAGTTTTCTCGCGAGTGAGACACAGATGGCGACTTGGAACCGGTTGACGGCGGGTTAAAGAACGACTTTGGAAGCTGTCGCATTCGGAGAGGCACCTGTAGCGGTCGTTTCGAGTCCGGCTTAAGCACTGTGTCGAACAATGACTGTAGAACCGAGTCAGAATCCTGGTCCACGCGGAGGACCAGGTTCGATTTCTGTTCAGCGTCCGAGTTGAGAGCCATGGTTTACGTCGGAACGAAGAAATCTCGAAACCGACCTGGCCCACCGCTGTGACACAACACTAGCACGCGACGGGCTGGCGCGACGCCACCCGACGTTCTTGCAATATAGCGTTCGCTACGCGACTGACGCGCGCCCCGCCCGCACCGCCAAGTCTCCCTGCCCACGCGCACCCGCCGCACCACCCGCGCTGCGCATAGTATGTATGGTGCACGGACCGGTCTTCGCTTCGAGAATGATGCCCCTCACCCCGCTCACCCACTATCTCCTTGGTTAACCATAAAATAATATATTAGACACCTATAACTATTATTGTGGCGGAAGCTCGCAAATAGGCCTAATCATTACTTAAAAACAGTAAAACTAAAACTTTATGTTAATCAACAAAAGACTGTCTGAATGTTGATCATGGAAAACTTATCCTACCTGATGGATAAAACAGAAATATTATACCTAGATCTGTATGTACTTCGCAATTACTACTTTTTAATCATGTAAAAATGTAAGCTAATGTAGGTAACGTAGAAAAAAAAAGTAATAATATGTAAATACCTGCCATCTATGACCAAAACAATATTTATCTTAGAAAACTATATAGGGTGTGAACTTCTACAGGGCATTAACTCGGAAGATATGCATGTGTAGGTAACGTACCTGCATGCAAAGTTTACTCAGCTCAGTCTAACCAGGTCAATTAAATTTAAAAATCTAGACCACCTAGATAATTCCCTGAATATTAAAATTTCCTCGTGAAAATTGAAAAGTTTGAAATCATAATGTAGGTAATATGTTTGTAGGTACCTAATGTTTGTGTTTGTGGGTAGACTATCTTTATCAAAAAGCTACTCAAATATTACTATACTAAATATTGTTTCATGACTGTAAACATTTTTTGTGTATGTGAATCTTGAAAAGCAAAATTATGTAACAATTGAGTAGAGGTTAAGTTGTAAATTGTTGTAATTTAGTTGCACTTGCATTGCATTATTTAACAGATTATTCATTCAATACTACATTAACACCATCTACATCTACTCATATACCTCAGAAACAGGATTAGGCTTTCTGAAGGCAATGCACCTTCTTAGTTTGACTGCAACGGCTTAGATGGCGCCACAAACACCAGCCGTTTGATCGGTAAGTAGGTACACTTTTGGCACTCAAGTAAAGTCAATCTAAAAAGTCGAAGAACCTATCGGAAGAGTCCTATTAAGTAATATCACAGTAGGTATTAGTTTGTACTGATACATCATCAAGTAATTGGACTCTGGATAGATAGCTCCCTATGTAGAATAGAAATAATTGGGTAGGTAAAGTATGTATAGTAAGTAAAGTCACACACAGTCTTCAACTGACTGATAGGTATTTTACAAAGGAAATTGCTATATCTACAGCAAATCTAACAGGAGCCACGAACCGACAGAGGTTCAATCTCTGAGAATATTATTAAGTATATCGTTTAGATAAATGATAAAAACGGAAACCTTAATGTTACATTTTGAAATCACAGATAGAACATCCGTCTTTCAGCCGCATTACAACAGGTTCGACTCGATGCGAGTTTGCGCATTAGGTACCTACTCGCACTGCACTAAGTAAGTATACCTTTTTGGAAAAATATCAATAGCGATGAAGTATACGAAGCTCAACAGTATCGCTATCTTCGAACGCGCATGCGTCGTTGTAGGATGGATGGTGAAAAGTCTAGCAAAATCATTACGGTGCATAACATTCAGAATAGAAACAGTGCCATAATAATAATTATGCCCTTAAAAATTTAAACATGACGCAAACAATTGACGACAACTTTGAACGTTGCTGCCGGCTCTGTGCCGAAGAACAAGATGTTACTATAATGATATTCAGTAAAGAAGCCGAAGCAATGCTTCTACAAAACAAACTCAACAAATATTTATTAATTGAGGTAATGTAAATATTTATTTACTTGCTATACATAATTGCTTATGTACCCCCCTACCTATGTGGAACTTAGTAATGCGTAGGCATATGATAAATGATTGTTTACAACAACAAATCCGTTTTACAGGTGGATGAAGACGACAAGTTGCCCAAAAACATTTGTATTAAGTGCTGCACAAAATTACAATCAGTTTGTGATTTTATTGATACAGCGCGGAAGGCTCAGGAAGTGCTTCTACAACGTAGTTTTGTGATAGATCGGATCATAACAGAAAAATGCATGATATCTTTAGCAACAGATGAAAAGTTTGAATCGGAAGAAAGTGTCGATAATGATAAATTTACTGAAATGGAAGTGAGTGTTGATCCAATGATGGTTCTGCAAAACTCTGCATCAACTTTCTCACCCAATTATGAGCAAAGCCCCTCAGTGGAAGACGTAACCTATCTACATGGATTGGATACAGAAAATGTCACTATAAAATTAATCAAAAAGGGGGGTTCGCATTCCGATTCAGAAGATGAAAAGGAAAAGGACAGCAATCAACCAACTTCTAATGAGAGTGGTGATGATGATGAAAAATTTGTAAAGCCCTTCCAATGCACATCATGTGACCGTAGCTTCTGCACAGACTTGGCTTTAAAAAATCATGTCTGGATTCACATTCCTGAAAACAAAGATGAGAGACACTATAATTGCCACACATGTTCAGAGGGCTTTTTTTATAAGTATGATTTAATCTCACATTTGAAGAAGCATCGAACAAATGGTGTATGTCAGCTCTGTGGAAGAATGTAAGCATTTCTTATATCAAATTAGATATGAAGACTACTAAGACGAGTAAATTTAATAGCCAATTTTAAATATTTACAGGTTCAGATCAGAAAGAACTTATGTTGCTCACATGTCAGTACATTTACCATCAAGCAAGTCATATACTTGCAAGATATGTGGGCGCTCATACAACACATGGGGAGGCCTGAAAACGCATAGTGTCACTCATAGTAGCGACAGACCTTACTCATGTGAAATTTGTATGAAGACTTTCAAAAGAAACCAGGATTTAAAAGTAAGTTAAAGACTTCAAACTTAAATATATTACTTTTAAAAGTGGTCTCTCTCTTCAAGTTGCTATTTTGCCTTCATGTAATAGGTTACTTAGTCTATAGTTCAACTATATACACTGTTGGGAATCAGCACTTTCCCCAAGTAGCATTAAGCTATATTTTATTTCAGCTCAAATAGAAGTTGCCCGGGAACTCTTGTGAAACTGCTAAACAGCTGTGTTTTCCTGGTACTCTAAGTAGTTGCCTATGGCAACAGGTGGAACAATGTGGCAATGTACTAGTGTACAGACACAATATACATTTTAGTAATTGTCTATAACAAATTAAGTTGTTGTTGTTGTTTCAGTTCCATGTAAACCAGCACACGGGAGCGAAACCGTACAAATGTCCATTCTGTGACAAATGCTTTGCAAGTTCAGGAAATTGTTACTCTCACAGAAATAGGATGCATCCTGGGGAGAAACATGAAGGGAGCACTAAGAGAATAGTGCCTGCAGCTGCTGGAATGCCTGCACTTCGCCCGATTGCTCCAAAACCTGACCCCCTTGAGGAACCTACGGATAGCAATCTCACTATTGTAAATGGTGTTAAAAAATATAAATGCCACTTGTGTGATCATAGTTTTGTGAAGAAAGAAAATTTCAATGTAAGTTTTTGGAACTGCCATTAGATATTACATTCAATTAAACAAACAGCGCTTAGTTAAGCAAGCAGTGAGAGTAACTAAAAAATTAATTATGATTTAATATTTTTTCTTTCTAGTACCACATGTACCAACACACGGGAGAAAAACCTTTCAAATGTACGTTTTGTTCGGAAAAATTCGTGACCAGAAGAGGATTACTCATCCATCATGATAATAAACATCACGGCAAGAATCGTCCACTGGGTGTCAATATAAAAACTGTATTTATCGACGTTCAATAATATTGACTTAAAAGATTTTGAGCATTTTCAATGTATATTTTTATTTATTTTTTCCTTTTGATATAGTCAGGTATTGTACTTACTTAATTACATATCTAAAACACGGTAAAAAAAAAATCTTTAAAATAATGTGATATGATACGGATAGGTGTTTTATTAAAAACAAAACTTCACTTTACAAATCTGAATTTAAATTCAACAATCAAAATTATTGACACTTGATATTATTTTTTCTCTTTCTCTATCTGTCATCTGACATTTTCAGGCAAAGACATTATGCTGCTGACGGCCAGCCGACTACTTGACCTTCAGTTTTAACTACGCAGCGCAGTTAAATATGTCTAGGCAAAACTGAGAACTGTGATCTTACAATGATTTAAATAATCATACATAAAACTGGTTAAAACTGAAGGGCATGTAATGTCATCCTTTTTCCGGTCAGTTTTCTTTACCTTCTTTATTGAAATCATCGGTTTCATTCAGTTCGCGTTCTTAGCATCGAGCTTAGAATTAGTCAATGGTTCTGAGGCATCAAACAAACTACCAGTCAACCAGTCATCGTAGTTTTTGTAAGTATATAGGACTTCGTACACTTCAGTTGTTCCTATTCAATACAATTAGCATTAAACTTTATCACTATGTAAAATGAATTTACCAGGAACATAGATAAACTTTGAGCCCATATAATGAAATTATATATTAAACCAAACCAAAATAACTCAATCGCAAAAAATCTATCATCAAGGCAGCACCTGGCGCTCCCTAGCCTAGGCGTTCATTTTCATTGCGCAATATTACGATATTGTACAACTTATTGACGTTTACGATCAATATTGAAGATTGCGCAAAGATTTTTGGTCCCAAAAATTTCATTCATAATTTCTGAAAAACATTGTGTTTTCTTCGATATTAACCTTACACAGTTAATTTTGCAGTATTCGTAATATTGCGCAATTTAAATAATTTTTATTGTATGATCGTCTAGTTGGAGCCTAAGGCAGGGGCGCATCTCATACCCAGTGATTTAAATAGATTAAGAATACGATAAAGGAGTAAAGCTAAATGTTATTTTAATTTCTTAATACCTCACTCACAAAAGAAATGTTTATTAAATTGCTTTGAAGAACTTAATATTGACCCGAAAAGCCAAGAGTTCGAAATAATGCGAAATTGCCAATAATCACTGTAGGTATTTAAAAAGTCGATTGTTGATCGTATTTATGTGTGTGAGTGAATTATTATTATTTTAATTTTTTGTCGCATAATTCACAAGTTCTTTATAGATTAGTGTTCAATAATAACATAAATATTCATTTCTTCATGTTATGTCGACCTTCAGAAATGACCTTTAAACTTTATAGTCAATAGGATCCAAATGCGCATGCGTAGATTTATCCGTCAAATTTTGTTTGGCGCGCTGATAACTAAGACCACTTGATCACGATGAAATTACTTATTTTAGTCGTACGGCAGATACCATATATAGCTCACGTTTCTAATAATCTCTGCACTAGCGTAATCACTTACAACGAAAATGTCTAGTGAAGAATTAAATATCAAGAGAAAGATGGCACGACAGAATGGTATTGTGCAACCTTTGTTGACTGGTGAGTAAATTATAAATTATTTTGGAGCGAATTTTAAATGTCAAATGTACTTTAGAACTAATAAAGTAATCTTAGGATGGATTTCACCATTTAACTATAACGATAACCAGCCGTATACTTGCCGCCCATTGGACAAATCGGCGATTTGACAACTGAAAATGGTTCGGTTATCGTTATAGTTAAACGGTGCAACTGGCCATTAGTGTTGTGTAGATAATAATGAAGGTTTTGACTTCCTTGTGTCTATTTAATTCTGTGATACTTTTACCTTCTTGACACTGGTTTTATATAAACTTTAAATCATTAAAAAAATCCAAGTTAGTTTTTCTAATGCAGTTTTTGTATTATTTTGGGTTCAGTATTATACTCAATTAGCCTATAGTTAAGTATACTGTTGCTAATAAAATCCAATAAAAATCATTTATTTATTTTGTTTCCAATAATTTTAATAAGCTAGAACTTGTATACCTAGTTGTGTGTAGGTTTCTGGGTAAGTGCTTAATAATTATCTTTATTATACTTCATATTTATTTAAACATTTGGAACTGTAATCTTTAGTACTTATTATCATTAAAATCTTTAAAAAACAATTTTCTCTTCAGATCTGTATCAAATAACCATGGCTTATGCCTACTGGAAATCTGGAAAAGTCAATGATGTGGCTGTATTTGATTTATTTTTCCGCACAAATCCTTTCCAAGGAGAATTTACTATTTTTGCCGGTCTAGAGGAGTGCTTGAAGTTTTTGGAAAACTTTCACTATTCTGATAGTGGTATGTAGTTTTAAAAAATACTCTTTACTTTTTTCTTATATATATTTTAAGTATTTGGAGATATATATTTGTTTATTTTTCAGATATTGAATATTTGAAGCAAACTTTACCAGAAAATATAGAACCAGAATTTTTTGCCTACTTGAAAGATTTAACTTGCAAGGATATAAGAGTGAGTGCTATTGAGGAAGGTTCGGTCGTATTTCCAAGGTTTGCAATAATTTTTCGTTATTATTATGTTTATTAACTGAATTATCACTTTATAAAATCTATATTTTAACTGAATAAGCTTTAAGTGTTGATACAAAGTTAATTATTTTTATAACAACTTGTATTTAAATAAGAAATTAACATTGGAAACCCAACATACTTTTACAATGTCTATCTCAGTATCATTACTATTTTGATGCCATACAATGAACTAATCATTTAAGAGCTTAATGCAATAAGTTCTGGTATGAAAAAAAAATGGGCAAATAGAAGGACTGATTCTATTTGAAATACATATTTTGAATACTAGATCAGTAATGTCAGTAATCAGGTTTTAATACTTATTTCATACATCAGTACAATTACCCCAATAGCACCTTATCCTACTTATATTATAAATGTGAAAGTTTGTGAGAATGTATGGATGTATGTTTGTTATTCAATCACGCAAAAACGGCTGGACCGATTTGATTGAAATTTGGTATGTAGATAGGTGATACCCTGGATTAACACATGGGCTACTTTTTATCAACACACCACGCGGGCGAAGCCGCTGGCAGAAGCTAGTTTAAAATATATTTATTTAAATTGTAAATAAGGTGCTATTGCACCTTCATTATGATGAAGATATAATTTTAACATTGCTTATAATACTTGAAACCAGCTGTTTCCCATGTTGTTGTCTCAAAACATGGAAAACAGCTTTACTGTCTGTAGTATTGTCACAAAAACAAATTAGTAAAATAATTGTCTTTGTGCCAAAAATAAATTGAAAAGAAAATTGTAATCACACAAAGACAGCTAGTTTGCCTTTATATCGTTAGTGTTAAACTACTGCTCTACATATACTATTTCATTAGGTACAAACAGTTTTCCCGCGTTTTAACTCGTGCCCCAGGGGAACTACTTCATGTACCCAGATAAAATATAGCCTATGTAACTTGAGGAAATTGCAGTTACCTAATTGTGAAAGAATTTTTCAAAGGGAACAAATATAATGACCACCATAAAATGCTTTGATACCCTTAGTTTTGCAACCAGAAAAATCTACTGAACACCAGAAAAATAAAGTCTAAAAATGTAATAGTACCAGCTATTTTAGTCACGACTTCACTTTAAATTGTATTCGACCACCAAATTTAGTAAATGATCACCAACTCTTGACGACCAAATTAATGTATTATTTTTGCCTAAATAAGTCACTGTGATTGCCATAAAATGTAGGCTTATTATCAAATAAAGTATTATGATGCCATATTAAGTTATGTGTCCGGCTTGCAATGCATGCGTGAGTGTCAGTATGACGAGTGACAGGGGAAAATGGAAGAAAATGACATATTGCGCCGACCCCAAGTAAAATTGGGAACAGGGCAGGAGAAAGAAGAAGAAGAATGTGTTTCTCAATACACTCCCTCGAAAACACACTCTTATCGCACTGTTTAGAGGCATGCAATAGACAATTTTCCACCCTAGTGCAGGAAAAGGGTCCCCATAATGTAATTACATTTATTGTATCAGGCCGAACTTATTTTTTTGGAGTCAGTTTACTTAAACAGGATAGCAAGATGTAAAAACTTTGATTATCATTTTATATTAAAACGCTGGTATAATTTTGATGATCATTCACTACTTTTGGTGATCATTTACTACTTTTGGGATAACAATGATTTATTTGGACTCATTTTGCTTAAATAGGATAGCAGAATGTAAAAACTTTGGTTATCATTTTACTTTAAAATGGTGGTTTAATTTTGGTGATCATTTACTATTTTTGGCTTGCGCATGATTTATTTTGGAGTAATTTCACTTAAATGGGATAGCAAAGTGTTAAAACTTTGGTTATCATTTTACATTAAAATGCGAGTTTCATTTTGGTGATCATTTACTATTTTTGTCTGCTATTTGTTACTATTTCTGGTGATCAGTTAAACATAAGCCTTTTTCAAATAAGTTCAATAGTATTGGAGCTTTTAGAGTACAAACAAAAAAATGTTTCCTTTTTATCATATTAGTGTAGATAAGATTAAATTAGCTGTTTATATTTTGTTGTTGTTTTATGACGCTGTATCTTGCAGGGTGCCTTTATTGAGAGTTGAAGGACCTTTAATTGTAGCACAGCTGTTGGAAACGACTTTGTTAACTCTCGTCAACTTTGCAAGGTAAGTTACTTGCTATCACATATTCGCATATTGCAATATTGACGCATTTATAGCGGGTTGCGAAAACTGTCCCGTTAATACCTACCTACTTCTCCTTGTGTAAATTTTATATATACTTACATAAAGTTCTGTTCTCGATAACCATTTCAACATTAAAGTTTTATTCCTCTCAGCAATTTTATCGTTATCGATTTAGTCGGTTTGAGATTTTTTAGTCCGTAGAGAAAAACGTCGCTATCGGTACTTTATTATGATGTTTATCAGTTATTTTTATCTTAATTTTTTTTTTTAAGAGCAATTGAAATATCAACCATATGTATACCCACATAAAGAAAGAAGTATTTAGTCGTTTTCCGCTTTTCAATCCTCAGAAAACAACTACACGCACTTAGATAAAAAGTATCACATAAATACCTAGCTAAGCCCCATTTAAATGAGATACATAATAAAGGTACTTATTTCTTTTAATTTGACACCATAGTGCCTTCCTGAGATTAGACAGTCTTTGCAATAAAAAGTTGTGCCTACAGATTTAAGAACGCTCAATACAATATAAGTTCAGAAAATTGAACTTGAAAAATCATGTTGACACCTTTTTGGGAGATCAAAATCTGCTATGAGCTTTTATATAGAGTTCGTCTAAGCAGAAATGACAATCATTATGAACAATACATTAAATAGAAATGACCTTGTTATTGGTAATTGTTTGTTTGACTGACTAAAATGTAGCTGAATTACCAATAACAAGGGCAGTATTCATAAAACGATTGCACATCATCAATCCATCTGCACACTCTCTCACAATGCATCATACTTGCCAAGGCTTTTATTTTCGCGCACTCTTTCATTATGCATCAAACTTTTCAAGGCTTAAAATGTTCGCGCACTCTCTCATTATGCATCAATGGTTAATCATACTTGTCAAGGCTTATAATAGGTTTCCATACTCTCCCATTATGCATAAACAGCTAAATCATACTTGTCAAGGCTTATATGTTCAGATATGAATATTTGCTCTTCGATAGTCGGTATACTATCTCACTTATCAGATAGTATGCGAGCATGGATGCGTCGGATAATTACTAGCTATCTTTCATTAGTTTGACTATAGGTACCTGTCTTGTAATTGGGTCGTTAAGCACTAGCATAGCCTACTATGTCACAGTATACTGCTAATATGCTTTATCTACTCAAGTGCCAGTTACATCAGACAAATGTATTAATTAAAAGATATCAGTGCCTATGTACTCTACCCTAAACAATCGAGCTGAACCTACGCTTCAAGGACGTATTCATTGTTCAATCGACAAAAACGCCTTGTGACAAAACTAATTAACCTCAAAGCCAAGTAGGACTCGTACCCACATTACACAAACAACTACCAGTTTATATGCACACAATTTCGTTTTAAATGTTGAAATTGGATACCCTTATCATTGAAAGAAATGCAATGTTGTTTTCTAAAGTAATTTGTCTGTAGGTATTACTAATTAATGATATGCAATGATTATGCGTACCTACTAACGTAAATTAGCTCTAAGCAGCTATTTCGTAGTGACGCGGCTATTTTAAATTGTGCTTAGGTGTAGGTATATGTTCTTTCTTGTTGGTCATAATAAAAAAATGCCTGCTCCCTAAAAATATAACCCATATAGTTATTTTAAGTTAGTGCTTTTCTTTCAGTTTGATGGCAACGAACGCTGCACGATATAGAATGGTTGCTGGAAAGAATGTTTCTTTACTTGAGTTTGGTTTACGAAGAGCCCAAGGCCCAGACGGTGGATTGTCAGCCTCAAAATATGCTTATATTGGTAAAATCCTACTTTTTTATTATCAGCTTAATTATTCTGCAGACAAAGTTGCTTTGTTCACATATTTTGGAGCTAAATAATATGTTGAGTATATTGTATAGGGGCGCAAATGAACTGGTCTGTTATTGATTGTATTAGCGTGTTTTTGCGCAGCTCAGGCGGCTAGCGAACCCAGTACCAGGTACGAGGCTCGCGGACGCTATTCAAACTTGTGCAATATAAAACACCCTGCCGCGCCATTGACTCATAAGAATCCCCAATAGCGAATATACTTTTCGTTAATAGGTTTAATCAGGCAAGTTTCGCGAACCTTGCCCTTGAATGTCTCACCTGCTCGGTACTCTTGTACTGCCTGCTACCAAACTTTTAAATTACTTTTTGCTTACCTGCTCGAATGAGGGATGATACCTTTATCCAAACTGCTTAGTCATTGTATATAGGTACTACTTTCGTAAACACTTTGGTCAACTATACTAACTACTTCTAATTTGTAGAGCTACTAGATTGCTAATGCTATACCAATTTGTTTCAGGGGGATTTGATGGCACAAGCAACGTATTGGCGGGTAAAATGTTCAATATCCCGGTGCGAGGCACGCACGCGCACTCGTTTGTGACGTCGTTCAGCACGCTGCAGGACTTGCACTCGGTGACGATCCGACACGCACAGACGCAGGAGCCGAGCAACCTGCTCGAGCTGTCGCTAGAGTGGCGCAAGCGAGTGTCGGCCGTCATAGATATCTCTCCGGAGGAAGCGAGCGACGGTGAACTAGCTGCCCTCATATCCTATGCCCTAGCATTCCCGTCGGGTTTCTTGGCTCTAGTGGATACGTACGATGTCAAGAGGTATAATTTTCAAGGCTTACCGTCACGACACAGGCAGCATAATATGAATGGGCATTCTGGCTACAATAGCAACTGTGGAACCAATGGTACTAGAGTACTCAAATCACCGACTATACATAGTCCATATGGATATAGCACGGTCGAACGCACACTGAGGTAAAGATGCAAATAGACAACTCATTGACATTTGGTGTCTGATAAACTTATATTATTGTTTTGCATTTTCATTTATATTTTAAGTTTTGTGAAGTTTTCATTGTTACTTAGAATTGTTCTGTGTACTGGCAAGCCCAGTTGTTGCAATATCATTTGACATCTCCATCGTTAGGGGGGCATGAGACTCATAACACTGGGAGGAATGACTTATGCAAGCACACATTCTAACTAACACATGCGCCGGGATTATCTGGGAATACTTAACAATCATGGCCGTAGAATACAATTTTATGTTTTATTTCGCTTTTTCAGTGAAGCGTATATGGACGACGCTTCATGTACAACCGAATGTAAATAAATGAGAACACGTCCTACGAGAATTTTATATTTGCTTCAGTGTGACGTATTATCGTGCCCTATATGCAAGATTAGGGGCAATGTTAGTCATTGGGCACAGTTGCATTGTATAGGGATATGCACACATTCACTGTACTCAAGCCGGTATTGCATGTATAGCTACCATCATGCACCTTATATAAACATAGTAAGAAACTGGATATTTTATTTATATTTTTATGTGAATTTATTTTCAACGAATGTAGTGAACAAAATGTAGTAAACACATTGTATGGCTACGTATTCGCAAATGACCTCATACATACCTTTAACACAAGCACGACACGTTGCATAGGTACGGTATAAGTAGGAACTGTAGGTATGTAGTTGCAGAGATACCCCAAGCAGCACACCCTGTAACGGATAGTTGCGTAATTGATACCAGTACTTTGTATTGTTGCTCTTAACTTCTAGTAGTATTGAACTAATGTTTCTTAACAGGAGTGGTCTGCTAAACTTCTGTGCTGTGGCCTTAGCGCTAAACGACTGTGGCTACAGAGCCGTGGGTATCCGTATCGACAGCGGTGATCTGGCTTATTTGTCTGTACTAGCACGGGAGACCTTCGAGAGCATCGCCGAAGCTTTCAAACTGCCCTGGTTCTCTAAATTAACCATTGTAGCTTCGAACGACATTAACGAGGAAACTATATTGAGCTTGAACGAACAAGGACACAAAATCGACTGCTTCGGAATTGGAACACATCTAGGTAATGTGATCCTTACATAATAAAAAAAAATCTACACTTTGTGTAATTTTATGTATTTACAAATCTATTCATACAATGCTAACTGTGCTGAACTGGTACTTTTTGCTGATAACATAACTACTATGACTCAAGAGTAATATGGTACAAGGAAACATCCATTTAATAAAATTGTTTAGATGTCGTGCCACAGTGAACTCAACGATGTTTGTTATTTGTTTTACAGTAACGTGTCAACGCCAGCCCGCCTTAGGCTGCGTTTACAAATTAACAGAAATTAATGGACAGCCGCGCATCAAACTGAGTCAAGATGTTGGGAAAGTCACTATACCTGGTCACAAAGAGGTACGGCGACGGTACTTAAGTACAACAACTAACATTAATTATTAATGGAACGTTTTCAGTTGATGAGGTCAAACCGTTATCAGAGCAAATAGATTGATACTCTTGCTTGTTTATGAGTACGATAATGACAACAGGCTTGTTTGTCATTAAGTTTGTGTGCAAATACAAATGAAAACGAACGTTATCTTGATTGAAATAGTGGTTAATGAAGTTAGGAGAATAATGCTGCTTTGATTGAACTTTAACTCTAATCGGTTACAAGTTATCTCAGTAATCGTTTCGTTCGACTAACATTATTATCGTGGCCCGTCGCCCAATATTACGTTCGCGACTATGCAGATATCGATAAAACTATGATTTGATGAGATTACGTTGGTAGGAACGGAATATCGAATTACGTACGGCCCTGAACCGATGCGTGTTATCAAAGAGAAAAATATACTATTGTCATGAATACCAATACATAGATATAGCTGGTTAAAGTATCATTGCACGACACAAGGTCTTGTGAATTACTAATACTTTGTCAGCTTTATTGATTGTTCAAAGACTAGTATTTACCATCGATTTACTAGACTGCTATGGATGTTTGACAGACAATATAGATACCCATTGTTTCATAATCCTCTGCGACAAAATAAATATTGTGCCTCTGCCAAGCAAATTGTCTATCAAAGTTAATTTACTGAATTTATTTAATGATACCGGTTTGTTATACGCCTCAAACAGATGAAGGCTAAGCCGAATATAATTATTAACCACATAAGAATTCGTATACAAAAAACTTTATGTACTGACCTGCACAATAATATAAAATTCTTTTAAACAGGTACCTAATCATAACTAATGTTCGGTTTCCTTGATTATTTTATTTTACCTGCATACCAAATGAGATCATATTCTATGAAATTATTCAGTTTCCTCATTTGCCGTCAAAAATATATTTAACTGATGCCTATTTTATTTCCACATATTTTTTACTCATTAAACTGACATTCTCTTTTGTAAGTCTTTAGTTTTATAATAAAAAATATATAATATATATATCAATAAGTTAACCTTTTCTGTACTAATCAGTCGTAAATCTTATTTCAGGCTTACAGACTATTCGGTGCGGATGGTCACGCTCTGATCGACTTGCTGCAGCGTTCATCGGAGCCCGCCCCCGAGGTCGGACAAAAGGTGCTCTGTAGGCATCCCTTCCAAGAGTCTAAACGCGCTTACGTCATCCCCAGCAAAGTTGAACATCTATACAAGGTTAGTTCATTATCTCTTCTCAGAATTATTAAGGAAAGAATAAATCTTATTATTGATGCGTCAGCTAAATGTTATGTATGGGTTTTAGTGATTACCCACCTTGTAATTTAGCATGGTTATTTCTTAATGATGTCATTTTTTTTTCTAGTAGGTAACTTGTGTAGATTAAAAATATTTTTTTATTGATTGAATATGGAGTAAATTCTTAAATTCGAAGCATTATTTACTTTATATTTACACCTACAAAAATACATCCGTTTTTGTAAAATTTTTACTTGCATTTGTCTTATAAGTCCGAAAAAAACATTTTATTACAATCACTATTCGGCTCACTTAACCCAAAAAATATAATTGTACAGGTGTATTGGAAGGATGGCCTCATTTACTCGATGCCGAAACCATTACACGAGGTGCGAGAGCGGGTACAATCGTCACTAAGGACTCTGCGACAGGACATCAAGAGGAATTTGAACCCCACCCCTTACAAGGTTTGTAAATAGCAATATAAATCATCCATAAACTTATCGAGAAAGAATGAACATTATTCAGCATGAAACAGACCCACTGTTTGCTGGATACTTATCTTAAATTCTAAAGTAATACAGTCTGACTATTTTGAACCTTACATATCTAGTCATAAGTACTATTGCAGAGAAAATATTTATTCTGTCTGTACCATAAATTTTCAAGCAAATTGGCAAGAATTTGCATATGACGTTTTGGTAATGTGCAACTAAAGTATGTTATCTATCATGTTTACTGTGTTGTAAATAATAGTTTTGTTCAGTATTTTTTTCTGTTGTTACTTGTTGATGGAAGGGAATAAGCTTAATTTAAAAAAGCTTATCTGTGTATAAAACCCATATAGGAATTAAATCTATACTAATATTATAAAGCTGAAGAGTTTGTTTGTTTGTTTGTTTGTTTGAACGCGCTAATCTCAGTAACTACTGGTCCGATTTGAAAATTTCTTTCAGTGTTACGTAGTACGGGAAGAAGTTCCCTCGGGATGCGGGTGAAACCGCTGGCAGAAGCTAGTACATTATAATATTTTAAAGAATATCATGTTTTTTTTTTCAGGTGGCAGTCAGTGATGACCTGTACAATTTCATCCATGATTTGTGGCTCCAGAATGCACCTATTGGAGAGTTATCATGAAAGGAACGTTAGTATCCACCTTCTACTAAAAGAAGAAAATCTTAAGAGCTTGGTAAACCTTGTCTAAGGAACACAACGATAATGTCACAAGCCTATAGGCTTATTTATGAAAATGTGACAAAATATATATAGTATTTTAAATACTGTCGTATATGTAGCATACTTACTGTTAATAAGGAAAACTTAATTCATCCTTATTTAAGTACACAATATTTTTATTGGATTGTCTTCATAAAAGAAGTTTAAACTTAAATTAGGATTAAAATAGTTAACTTATATATTGGCTATTTTAAACTTGATAACTTCATTGTGGGAGACTTAAAATATTTGTTATATTCAAAAATATCTAAGATAGAAAGACATTTTAGTCTGGGAACAATCAATAGTATAATTTTATATTTACCTATTCCAACTTGGTATTTTTTAACAATATACAATGGATTCTTACACATATTTTGATAAATAGGCTTTGAATAATAAATATAGGCTTTCGCCTGAATGAAATAAAAAGCTTGAAGCTGAAACAATATTGCGTCAGCTTACGCTATTCTTGCAATGTTGATGTGAATTATGGCCTAAAATATTATATATCTGGTATCGTACTATAATCTGCCACGTTATAATTTATCCAGATAGTATGTGGCAGCCAGTTCGTTATAAATTATGATGTTGTACTAATCATTGCAACCATTTCAAATTCCAAGTTTATTCCTGTACTAGTCAAATAGAACAATGTGTTTTTCGCTAATTTTAAAGTAACAAAAAAAGTTTAGTTATATATAATTATCAAAATTATTTAAATTAATGTTGCATTCCTTCACTTTGAATATTGAAGCTTAAACCAAAGGATTTATGGCAGTTTCTTATATGTAGTACACTCGTGTCTTGTAATCCCTTGCCATTTGTATATGAAGTGTTCCATTGAACTTATGCAGTTATAGTATACCTAGTAATCTTCATTACATTCGCAGAGTAAATATTATTTAGATAAAATATTGAAGTTGTATGAAGTAGCTTTTAAAGGTTTAGTTAGTTTCGAAGAGAGATACAGTAACATTTTGTACAAATTATGTATTTATTACAAAACATAGTGCATTTAGTTCACCTTTAGGTAGAGAGTAGATCGAAGGGACGTGATATTAGGTTATTGATTTTGTTGTTATTGGTGGAGGAAATTTGTTGTTGTGATAATATATAAATTTTATGAAATATGTTTAATCTTATAAAAAAAGTGTTATCAACACATATAAATATCATGGACCTTTCAGAACTGGTTTCTGGTTTTTAGTTAATATGTTTAGAAAACCCTGAAATAGCTGTATAGTTTTTGTATACCTACTTAAAACATGTGAATATTGACAATTTAAAATTGTCAGTTGAAGCTGGATAATGATGTGTTCTAGGTTTTAGCTAGCATTTGCAAAGGCATGACAGAAATAATAACAGAAAATATGTATATCTTATGGCTTTGTCACGTGCAAATGAGTTTTATATTTATACCTTCTGAAAATATATGCAATATTATATAATAACTTTTAAGAGTACCCCTAAAATTGGTAATGAACGTACAGCGTCGATCGTCATTACACCCACGTTGAAACATGCGCATTCAGTAAGAATGGACTCTGATATTATAAGAATGGTATTTAGTCTGGCACTAATGCTGTTGAGTTTGCACAGATTTCAGACCAATCTATGTATGTATGGACATTTATGAACAGCACTGTGCATTTGGCATTAAAAAAATAGTATAAAAGCGTTTTCTCCAATTTCATTTGAATGTGTGACTGTGTGTACAACATTTCAATTATTCTGTTGTATATTTACCCAGTATGCAAACTTTACCTTTTAAATATGGTAAAAGTAACAGTCGTGTAAGTTTTAAACTAAGCCTATTCTTGAAATGTACTGTGCACTGTAAAGTGACTTTTTATTGGAGAATAACGATTTTTAAGAAATAAATGATACCACAGTTATTAGTTGTGAACATATAAAGAAGATACTTTATTAAGCAATGTAACTAAACTCGGTTTGAGAATTAATGCTCTGTAAATATTTCCGTAAAGTTTCTTGGCACTCCGTCCGTTTAATAGAGGACATTGGCTTACGAAGTAAAAATAATAGCGTCGCATAATCCAACTAATTCATTAAGTGTAGGGTGTTTTTGTGTACGGAAATCCTTTATGAAAACTTTTGTGAATTTTATGTAAGTAATATGAATATCCTTTTAAAAATTTCGAGTAGTAAAAAAGAAAGTACATTATTTTATGGGAATGATGTATAGAATAGTCAAGACACTGCATGAACTTTTAAATAAATGTTCTGTGTAGGTTAGCACAAGCACTGGCCTGTTCACGGTGTTTTCTGTGCCTTTGAAATTTGAATATAGCTATTATTATAAGAAAAACACAGTTTTTTTATTATTTTGAATGTATTTTAGAAGGTTGCTTATCTACATAGTAAAACTTGGGTGAAATTGAATGAATAAATAACATACTTTTGTAATGAAGTCTTTTATTATTACTGATACTAACTAGGGCATGCAATACCGGTTAACCGGTTTCGTTTTTACCGGTAAATCGCCCATTTTTGCGGGTTTTAAATTACCGGTAAAAATAATATGAAACCGGTAATTTACCGGTTTTTACATTTTTCTGATAAAATATAGCAATTGTTCATTTAACGTCAAATCTTTGTTATGTAGCCTGAATATAATGTAATGTTGCATACATTACGTATTGTAAGAGTGTTATAGTTGCTGTTTTTTAGAAAAGTAAACTTGTGTGTCCTTAACTATCTCTAGGTTAGATACAAATCTTCTTTCTCATCTTAATTTATAAAATCTAAACAAATTGTATTCATTCAGTTATTCTGTTTTTCCTCATAGCTGTCAGCTCATACTAGGTACACATGTAGCTAATGCTTATTTTACCTACTCTATGACCTTACTGAGCAAGGGCTTTTACTTCACCACCATGCGGACTGCTCTGAGGACACGGTGGAGCACACAGTCCAGGTGTGCACTGCCTGGGAAGGGTACCGCCGTGTTGTCGTCGAGGCAATAGGCAGCGGCGACCTTTCGCGTCCTTCCCTGGTTCAAGCCATGGTCCGGAGCTAGACGGAATGGGAAGCCGTCGCCCCTTCTGCGAAGCAGTCATGCTCGAGAAGGAGACGGCGGAGCGACTGCGAGTAGCACCTCTCATCCCAGCCGCTGTAGTGGACCAGGAAGACACCACGGGCGCCAAGGGTCGAGAGACGACTCCCGGCCACCGTAGGCGTCGGTCTGTAGGCGGTGAGTTCGAGTGGCTCATCGTTCCACCGTCTGCATAGACAACAGACCCGTGTCAGCGGCGCGCGTTGTTCCACGGGCTCCTCAGGGAGATGTCAGCAAACCCAGTGGGGCCCAGCAGGGCCAAGGCCTGCCGGGGCCGCGGGATTGTTCGAAAGAGTTACCGCTACCCTGGTCCATAAAACGCCTACTAAAAAACATGGGTTTTAGACAGAAAGAGTCTGTCATTTGATGATTTACCATAAAAAAGGGCTTTCCCTTCAATGAAAAATATATTTTTTACGGTAATTCTTAGCGTTTATCCCATCTTGTGACGGGGTCGGCTTTCCGTATCTTCCTTCTTCCACTTCGCTCTATCCTCCTGAATAGACATCTTCCTCTTCGAGTTCGCAGATTTTCATGTCATTCATTACGACACTCAACCACCACGGTTTCGACCTACCTTTGCGCCTTTGACCGGGTATATTGAGATTGAGTATCACATTCACACTGCCGGTGTCCTCAGGTATCACTCCTTTTTAATGTCCGTACCATCGCAGCCGTTTCTCTTGCATTTTGTCGGCGACATCGCGTACGGATGGTACTGACATGTTTTTTGTTACGGCCTACGACACAAAAAACGTTTACCACCTTATACTTTGCATATTTATTTAGTTTTTGCTTTAAGACTACCCAATCTTATTGTTATAATATCACATTTTAAAAAAATTACAAAAATTACCGTTTTACCGGTTTACCGGTAAAAATATTTTTATTACCGATTTTTTACCGGTAATTTTTGTTTTACCGAAATTGCATGCCCTAATACTAACGAAAACCGAATTGCGAACATCCTTTTGAAATCGGTAAGAAATAGTATGTGTGTATTGCTGTCCCTTTGGGCACTTTACTATAGATTTAATCCTCTGCTGTGCATTGAGATGGAGCGTTGAAATACCCATAGGTGATTTTTTTAGGAATTTGAAATTTTCCATCAGCCCCGTTAATACGTTTCCTAAACTGCAAATTTATTCACCGTCTAGGGTTAATATTGAAGGTTGCGCAATGATTTATTCTTACCCGACTTAAAAATAAAAACAGTTTTTTTTATTGGACAATACGTTAAATTGCGCAATTTAATTGATCGTCTAGGAAGCACCTAAGAATGAATATCAAAATAGTTTCTCTTTTTGGCACATGCGTTTGGTGAAGCTTGTGTATAGATTTAATAATCTGTAGCACTGATTTTACTGTTGTAGCCCACAGATTATAAATAGTTGTATGTAGCCATTTATCTGACAAATAACCTAAAAAGACTGAATTTTATATTATTGTATACGTAAATAGTAAGTGAATAAATATTCAGACAATCATATCAGCAGTGAGTCGGTGGAACAAGATAACGATAGTGAGTAAATAAATATTCTTATCTTTATTTTACATTGTCCCGGCGTTCTGCAGAAGACGTAGCTTCGCCAAGTCACTAAAATAATTAATTTATATTTACGCGAAATTAACTATTATATCAAGCTATTTACATTATGAAACGAATAGAATGTTTGTGAATGCAAATCCTGTTATTTTATAACATTGATTGCCGGCGAAACAAATGTACTGTTAATTTGGATGCTACCTCGATTAATATGTCTCCTTTGGCACAGTTATGCGGTGTTGTATTAATATTACATCAAAAGCAGTATAACGCCTCTCTATTTAGCAAATTTACTCTGTAATTTATTGAACATGTAATGAAAAGTAATACATACATAATTATACACCTTTTGGCGATTTTCGATTGCATTGGATATTTTGATGGACACAAACTCATCAGGATATATGCTAGTATGCTGTTTATGCAAAAGTTAATAAAAATTAGTTCTTCCATTTATGACTTTATAATACCACAAACAAACATTGCCAAGCAAACTCAACACCAATTTTTTTTGTTTGAATTAAAAAAGGACAGGGATCTTTCATAATAGTTTATCAAGAAAAGTCACATTAAAATGTGGGTGTAATATGAACTTTTTGGATTGGCTCTACATCTTTTTGAATTTTAAGTAATTTAAGTATGTATGTTCATAAATGCTGGACACTCATTCACAGTTGATTGTTTTTTAATGACTTTGGAAGCCACTTTCATGACTGTGCCCATTTATGATATTGGGATGTTGAAGTTTGGTGTCCAGAGTCCAATTTGTAGGTTTATTGTCATAAAATAGACTTTATGTAGCAATTTTATTGGCCGATGTTGGAAGCAGAGTGCTCTCGTTCTACATTAATTCTTCTATGTTGCTTTGGTCTGGTGTTTACTTCTATAACTAGGTTTTTCATAGTCTCTTGATCAAGATATAAAGCATGTGGCTAATATCCACCTAAGTCAACCAGCAATGCTTGGCTCGGTTTGTCCATGGACAACTATCTATATAGAATACTTAGATCTTAAAGTGAGTTTGTCTGACTTTTAGGAGGCACATAAAATTGTGGGGCCTAGCTTTAATTTATACATAATAAATAAAAATAAAGTAATTTATTTCCAAAAGAATTGCAAAGATTACAACAGTGGGATTTAGTTTTATAAAGTTCAACTACCTGTCTGTAGGTTCGACTACCTACACAATTAAGATGGGTGGACTACTGTTCTCCTAGACAGGCTAAAAATTAGCCTGTAGTAGGAAAAGTTCAGAGACAATTGTTTTTGGCAATTGTTACTAATAGTCGCAACCCTGAAAGTCTGGCAACCAATATTTCACAGGGGGTATTGGATCACCCAATTCACTAGTTAACTGGGTAGGCAGTCTATATGTAAAACATTGGTATGCATTGGTTTAGGCCGGCAATACACGGACCGCTTGAAGCAGTCAGGAGGCGACAGCTTCAAGCTGCGACTGCACAGTGAACTGCAGAGTTCTATGGACGCACATACACGAACGACAGCTTGAAACTGTCGCCCCTGACTGCTTCAAGCGGTACGTGTATTGCTGGCCTTAGACTTGAACTTGAAAGAAAAAAATCTCAAAAGAACAATGTTCCATACTCAAATAAAATACTCATCTCCACCAATCACCAGTACCTACCAACTAAATATCTCTGTT
Organism: Helicoverpa zea; assembly: GCF_022581195.2. Taxonomy (NCBI): domain Eukaryota; kingdom Metazoa; phylum Arthropoda; class Insecta; order Lepidoptera; family Noctuidae; genus Helicoverpa; species Helicoverpa zea. The sequence continues at coordinate 10,055,516 of NC_061452.1, read as the reverse complement.
ACAGCCTTTTTATCATCCCACTGCTGGGCACAGGCCTCCTCTCACACGGAGAAGGATTGAGCATTAATCACCACGCTTGCTCAATGCGGGTTGGTGATTTCAGACTATAGTCCAGGTTTCCTCAAGATGTTTTCCTTCACCTTTTTTATCAGCCATTGGTGTCTAAGATATACTTAGAAAGTACATACAAACTTAGAAAAGTTGCATTGGTACTTGCCTGACCTGGAATCGAACCCACACCCTCATACTCAAGAGGCTGGTTCTTTACCCACTAGGCCACCATGACTTAAATATCTCATACTAAATATCTCAATGCCATAAATTCCTCTAAGACATGTTGGTGTCAAACGTAATAAGCAGACTCATTTATAAAATATTATAGCATATTTTGCTGTTATTAAATGTATCCTCTAAAGCTTTTTGGAAACCTCACATTTCAAAGAAGTAGTTTCATTTGATAAGGCTTTGCATATAATTTTCCAATGCAAGTACAATAGGACCATGAATTTCCTTACAAATTGCTGCATTTCTCCTCTTAGCTTTATATTAGTTCAAATGTATTCACATAATTTGTAAGTACTGCGCCGTTTAATGTGAGCTTTTACTCTCCCAAAGGGTGTTACAATCTCACACTATTTAATAAATATCAAAGAAATATTAATCAATGTTATACTGCTAATTAGTTAAAAGGCAAAAAACCTAAAGCTCAAAGCGCAAGTTGTGTTTCTGACTTGTAGAGCTAGAAATAGCTAATAAGCACTGAGTGTCTCTAATTTATTCCGTATTTGTTCCTCTACAATAAATAGATGTTTAACATCGAGCGGGTAATGAATATCAGAACACTCGCCAACCCTTCAGGGAATATAGACACATATTGTACCTACGTCACAACTAGTCTCGCTAACTATAAAATAATTAACAGCAAAGTTTCAGGAACATCCAATTGTAGAGCTTCAGAACCGTAAACAAAGTTCGGAAGTAATTGCCATTGTATTTTGTATTGTGTAATGTTTGAATTGGAAGGTCCACAGCGCGCGATATTTCCGAACGCAAGGTTATTTCAAATGTAGTTAACAACTCAAAACATAATTTGGTTTGCTGTTGCTAATTTTGTGTGTAGCAATGAATGAATAATCAACCACAGAGAGAGGGAGAAATCCGCTCAAAAGCTACACTAGAAATTGTCGTGTCTATTATCCAGAACACACTGAGAGCTTGTTTATTGATTAAAAAGAAAAATGAAGTGACAAGTCTGTAAAAAAAAAATGCTGAAATATCCTCAAGACTGATTCAGATGTTACTTTTGTAAGTTTTACACTACATCCCAAATGTTCAAACACTTGATAAGAAAGTTGATTCTTGTGATCGCAACTTGGGGAATCTTAGTTTAGCATGGAACTGAACCAATTTAGAAAGCGGTAACCATAGACTGATAAGCCAGTTAGCATAAGTTATTGTAACTTACGAGAAGACGAGACTGCTTTAAATCAGATTTCGGTACCTGCTCTAGTCTAAAGATTCGAACCAAAGTAATTAAGTTGGTAGGGCTCCAAAGAGTTCTGAACCATGCAAATACGTTTAAATTTATAATTTTACTAGCCTTGATTTCGTGCCGTTTGTATCCCACGAGCCAGAAAAGTTTTTGGTCAGTTTATGATGAATAAATCTTGGGGTACCCGTCTCTTTCGGTGAATTGCGTTACGGTAAATCCAAAGCTAGAATATTATTAGCTATTTTGATTGTATGCATTTACCGGTTTTGTAGTAATTTGTTCGTCTTACTGTACACAAATGTAGGTGTTTAGTGCCGTGTGACGCAGGCGCGGGTCTGGTAACCGAGAGTCGTTAACTACAGTCGGGAGACGGAATTGTCAGTTAAAATGTAGTGGGCCCAGGCCCAAGGCTATTACTGCTACATCTGTATAACTGGTACTGTGATCCCTCCCTTAACACCCTGACAAATACGTCTCTATTTATGGTGTAGGGATGTTCCATGCTCAACTCGTAGACTCGGATCACGCTTTCATGATGAGAGTTAAACATCCGTCTATGAAATTGGTCAAATATTTAAGGTTCAAGTTTACTGAAAACCGTCAGGTTTCTTGAAACAACGGTTCACTATATTTTTCATATACAATTTTCAAAGTAAACAGATATTTTAAGAAAAGTGGATTTTTATGCTGCGACGTAACAAAACTGACCATAACAAAATTTACCGCTTATATTAAACATGTTTATCATCGTTCGAAATAAAAACACTGTAACTCGATAACTTTCATCGTCCTGCAATGAGCACATATTGTTTCAGGGAACTCCCGCCCTGCTTAGTTTTACCCATAAATTACTTTTAAACTCTGTGTTTGTAATAATATGTAAAATGCCTAGATAATAGAATGGTTTAGGGCTCCCGAATCCCAAAGCTGCGTAGCGAACGGGCGCGGGTGGCAGGATGCGCCGGGCGGGCGGCGCATCCGCCCTGCGTCAGTGCCGTCAGTCGCCCGCCGCCGCGCGCTCGGCCGGCCGCCGAACCTACGTACACACCCTTGCGATAACAATAGAATGGCCTGCGATTTCTTTGAACTACAATTCATGACATAATAATATTACTACGAGTTGTAGTATTGCATTGTTTATCTATAAAATGCTAATATAAAGAGATATTTAAACAAATTGTTACACTGTCTGCATAGTTTATCGTTTTATGTTTGCAAATGAGATATTTATACTTTAAAACTCTTTATTATAAGTATGTTCAAAAGTTGTTGTGCGCGACCGAGCAAAAAAATAAGTAAAAGCAAATCCAAACCAGAAAAAATGGATTCAAACTCAGAATCAGATACCGAAAATACAAAAGAAAAGTTACCGACGAACGGGGATGAAAATACGCAGGCAAAGGATGAGTTGAAACAAACTATTAAAGAATCGGTAAAACCAGAAGTTGCAATAGAAGAAGATGAACTTAAAATTTCTATTGAAACCACCGCTGATGAACCTACCAAAATGGAAGATACTGAAGAGGCACGTCACGATTCTATCAGTGAGGCTGGAGAGGTAGACACATTAGATCTCGTGCTTCCTAAAAAAGACTTGACAAGGAAACGATATTCAGTAGATTATAACAGGACCCGTCTAAATTTTAAGCGGTTTTCTGTAGACTGTCGCCGCGACTCTGCCACTCTTGAAGAGTTGTCGCGTCTAGAGCAAGAGCTAGCAAGGACTAATGTAGATGTTCGACCAGAACGAGGCCGTCGCAAATCCTCAGGGATATTAAAATCTACAACAAACAGTAGCAACGGCATTTCAGAGCACAGGCCCAGCAGTAAACAAGAGTCGGATACCGAGGATGATGAAGTGTTTGAGGAGAATGCTGCCAAACCCAGTGAAAATGAAGGGCCTCGAGAACCACCAGCTACACCCGTTGGTAGAGACGAGCTAGCGTTAAGGAGGCACAGATTTTTTTCGGATCTTGTTTGTGCTGCACGCGCTGCTGTGGAGCATCGTGTTCGCTTTGATCCACTTGGCCCTGTAGTGGCCGACCCAGGTAGGCATATTGAGTGCGTAAATAAAAACTATTTAATAGCTTAACAGAGACACCCGGCACAAACCTGGTTTTTTGAAGTACCATAAGTATGGAAACAATTCTAAATATTTATTGAGTCGAAATTACCTATACTTACTAAGTCCAAATTACTAAATTCTGGTTTCAAATTTCATCTTTGCTCAATTAATCTGTATGTAGTACCTGCATTCCGACATACCGTAGGAAGGTGTTTGGATATTTGGACCAATGATGAGCGAAAATCGATTGATTCGTTTGGCCTCTGCCCAAGTATCTGGATCTGATTCACAAACTTCAGCTTCCTTCCTCTGAAGATGTAAATAGATTGTTGTAGGTATTTTCAAGTTTTAATAGGTTTATAAGGAAATATCTTGGCAGTTGGATCTTATTGTAGAATTGGTTGAATAAACTGCTCCCCTTATAATTTTTCCAGTGTTTTCCAAGCTACTTTCATGTTTGAAAACCAATACCTCCTCGACATTTTCTTATTTGACGAAACCTGTCATAAACAGATGATTTGTAAAGTTATTATTTCTTTTGTAATACCATACAAAATGAAGTGTTCTCGATTCTTTTTTTTAGTGCAAACATTTCAGTGAGCGGATGTGGGTGGGTGTGAAAAGTCATTCAATTAGGGAATAAAGGGTGTAAACCAATTTATTGGCGATAGTCATGGATGAGTTAACTCTTTTATGATATCAATACGACAGCATGGCGGGTGTATGCTATCAATTGATACTTCACCTTCATGTGTTATATATTGACGAAGGCAGTTCAACAGTACAAAATATTAATGCTATAATAAAAAGCAGAGAAGGCAAAAATAGTTGTTAGAATTTTTAAATAAAAAACGGGATATTCGTTTTTGTTGTATTGAAAATATTCATCTCACAAAATGCAAAAATATATTTTGCTAAAAATGCTTCTATCTTTTGTTAATCAGTTAACAGACAAGTTGAAGATAACAAATGAATGTAGATCTGACTGAGATTCTGATGTCCGTACCTTCCCTCGAGAATTGAGATGTTACGTAACAATGGGAAATTACAATTGATTTTCCTCCATCCGTTGACACTTGAAAAAGCGAGGAACTAGAGCCACATAATGTATGTGATTGTTTATTCTTTTTATTTCTTAGTTTTTATTTTTATTTTGTTAATTTGTACATTTACTCGTAGTGTCATTCAAATAGTGAACAATGTTTTATAGTCTCAATTCCGATGTAAACAAGTTTATCCGATAACTCGAATGTAATGAATTGAACTAAAAGTATAATTAATAAACTTAATAGGTAAGCCGTTCCGTACGCAATAAGTGGAAACTTTAAAAAAGCAATAAATGTTTATGAAATTCTATTCGATTTTCGGATTGTAACTTTAGAAATAACTGTAACTTTAGATTTTAACTTTAGAACCGATCGACGGAAAACTGCTTGATTAAATTTTGTTTTGGTTACCAATCCCATTTAACTCTGGTCAACCTTTCAGTAGCTAATAACAGGGAAACGAACTGATAAATCGTCTAATCTGAAACACTGTATTTGTTGGGGATTAAAACGATATCGTTTGCATAAAGCTCCAAACTTCGATCACCTAATTGATACTTTAAGTAACTTGAAAGTACCCATATTTTGATCTTCTCGAGATTTATTTGCCAAAAGTTTTCTCGTTGACCTTAGCAAGACACAGTTTATTAAATATTTTCTAAGTGGCCTTTCAACCTTTACGGAAAACCGTACATATAATGCCTACACGCCATGGCCTATTTTGTGATGTCTGGTATTATTCCCCAAGGGAGCATACTTGTAAAGATCACAAAATAATATTATGATCGATGGACGGAGTAGATTCTGACATGCCATTATTGTTGACTCTATTATAAGGTCTCTTGTTATGATAACATCTAATTTAACTATATTCTGTGAAATGAAGTCTTTACCTTTTGGTTATTCCAGTATAAAAAATAAATGATTTTGTAAACGTTACGAATACCTAGACATGAAAATAATTTATATGATGTTTCATTCAATTATTAGTAAGGTGTCAGATGTCTTGGTCTTGAATGATTTACTTATAAAGAAGTAGAGCCGATTTTAATAACTGTAAGTTTATTTATTTTCCAAAGGCTTCACAATGTAATATGATCCTCAATATTGAATTATAATATTCTATTGGTTGTTAATCAAAATTAGGTTAGCAAATATGAAATAACAGCTGAAAGTGTTGCATGTTCTGTTGTTTGTTGTGAGTCTCACACGGATCAATACTGTTTCACTTGTTAGCAAATTACCTTGATTGTTTGTCGCATTTACTCTACATGCATTTTATAAATAAATTCAAAGAATTTGCTTGCTTCAACCTTTACCATACCTACATTGAATTAAATATGTATAAGATGTTCGAATATCGAGCGCGGTGTCTGTATGACGAGTGATTGGCTGCTGTTACTGTCATGTTCCAATACACGTACCGTATGCTGTCATCATTAATGAACAGGACGTCATCGTGTAATGAGTCACACCGATACAGCGTCGCTCGCAGCGCTCGTAAGAGCATGTAGTTCGGCAATCGTAAAGTTTCTTTCTAGAGAACGGTTGGCGGACACCCGCTTCGTCTCTGAATCATCGTCACACATCCGTCCGCGTTGATCCCAGCTCCCGTCAGTATACGACGACGCACGCGCATGTTTACACGCATTGTGCCTTTACTAACAGTGCATGAAAAACAACAGTTAAGTGCTCTGAAAGTGATCATTTCTGTGCTTAATATTGGGTGTTATTCGGATCGTTTTTCATAGAAATTGGTAAGCTGCTTGATGTTTTACTCGTAAACCTTAAAATAAAGCGGTGACTAATATAGTAACTAGATAAGGCAGGTCTGTAAACATTCAGAAAAAAAAACTGGAGTTATAAAAACAAAATGTTTAAATTAACGATCCAGCATAAACGATTTCCTACAATTCGCGTGAGCTTATCAATGTTATTAATGTATGGGCTGTCACCGGACGTCAGGCAACACTAGTTATGTCAATGAACTTGATGGTTTTGGTGTGTTCGTAAAATATGCAATGTATTCTTTTAGCCATCATACTGATAACGCAAGCGGGTGCATAAAGAATGTGGAAATATTTGTGTTATAGAGCAGATATTTTTATGGAATGAACAGTTTTGTAGTTGTGCTAAACAACTGTAGAGTTACGAGAGCTTCTTTAATGAAAATAATTGCATAAAAATGATGACTTCTATGATGTTACAATAACGATCTGTAACTATGAGGTGGGCAATTTATCCTACCTTCAATAAAAGATATCATATCGCACTTGTATCTTTATCGATGAACATGCATAAAACTCACCCAAAATATGCAATCTTTTGCAAAATGATCTGGCAAAAAAGGCTATCAAGAATTCAGATATTGTCCAGGAAGTTTCTCCATGCTCTGGCAATCGATTCCAGTCGCCATTGTTAGCGATATAACGCTCTGCTCATGTGGAAAATTCAAAGTGGGTTAGGTATCTGCTATTCAATCCCATAATGCGGTCGCCAAAGCCGTGGCAAACACTGGATAAAGTGCTGCAATATACAAATTGTTTATGTCAAAATTCATTATTACACATCTGTTGCTATGGAAATATACTCTACCACTTATAAACTGTTGGTGGGTGAGCTCATTAAGATAAGACAAAAAATAACAGATGTAGCTAAATCCTCACTTTATAACCTTTATTTCCACCATTTGGAACCAATACTTACATACTCTATTTACTATTTTACTTCCAAAGGTTAACTATGGTTAACTAAAGGTACACTATGGTAATTTATTAATGAAAAGGGTTGCGAATACCTTTTGAAGTGCCTAATGATACTAACACCTCTTTCTATTCCATACCTTGTCCAAGTTAGAAAGATGAAAAGGCCGCAATGGAATGCCTATTTCACTTAAAAGAGGTGGAATTACGGCATGGAATACCGTTTGTGGTCAAGCTTTTGTTTTTTTAATAAGAGCCCGCTGATAACGGACGTTTTGTAGAAAGCCATTTCATTTCTGTTTTGCAAATTGTGCGACGTTGCAGAAACTTCTGAAAGATAATTTAATTAACATCGTCCGTGCAAAATAACTGAAATTCAGCGGCATGTGGCATCTGGTCGGATCGGAAACTGCAAGAAAGTATCCGATTTGAATATAAATGAAGTCAATGAATTATAGCTGCTATTAGTTGATTAAATATTCATTTATTTCTTTTAAATATGTTGATATTTGGAGAAATTGATTGCGACTAGCATTATTGATAATGTAAATACCAACCCTGTGTTGCTGATCCGAATCAAACGTTCGAATTTGACCAGCTGGCACCTATCCCAAGCGTAATGTAAATATAGAACAGTGTATATTGCTGGAAAGCAATATGACATCAGTGTTCGTAACATCTCGCGACGCCGTTTCACACAAAGTTGCCCTTGAAAATTTCCCTATTAAAAAGACCTCAAAATCTTGCAAGAAATAGGTTGGGTATTGTAAAGTGTGTGGTAGGGCCATGAAGGTTCTAAAACTTGCTCATTAAAAATGTATATGAGTATGTCATTTAGTTATAGTGGTTAGGAATGTAGAGCAAGTTAAGAGGTCCCCACTTACCTTTCTGCCTCCACCTAGACGCTGCAGGAGTGAGGCTCTAGTAGTTCTTAGCACTCTTTGAAGTAGTAGTCGTTTTATTTTTTTCACATTTTAAATGAAAAGTCATTTGATAAATGCAACTGACGCTATTGCTTTCATTTCTTTCTAGGGTTTTACATAATTACTTCGTTTCAGTTGTTTCTATTTAAAATTGAGACTAAATAATGACTTCGTAGGGTGTGGAATTATGATATATCTCGGCGTGATTCTGCCGTATCCTCTAATTTGGAGTCCATACCAATTGATTTATTGTCAAGAATTTCATATTTGTTAAGTCATACTCACACACGGACATATCCCGTTGCCAAGCCAGTGGGCGTGTCAGCTAGGTGCCAGTAATGTTTGAAACATCAGTCATGTACAAATGCAGCCCTATAATACTAAACGATGTCGATGCGTGCTTTAACTTTTAAGTGGCCAGGTTACCGAGCCTATTGTCCTTGCGTATGTAGCGTGATAACTTGTTTTCAATAAAGGTTTTACAATATTTATTTATTTATGTATTTATTATTTATTAATCCAACTTAAAACTATCATCACAGGACTTATCCTAATACGATAGCTAAGAACTTAACACTATTTTAAAAACTACGTTATTTACAACTATTATATTATACATTATTCTACTTGGTAACATATTATTAAATATTATTATTCTACTTATAGCATAAAATAAACAGTAATTCCTTTGTGAATTCACCCAAACAACATGTAAATACATCAATCTTTTTATGTAGGTCATTAATTGTGCCGATAGCTCTAGTTAGTGGTGCTTTGGCGAGTAGGTTGGTTCTCGCTGTGGGTACCAGTAGTAGAGGCGGAATATAAAAAATATGTATTACATCTTTGCTAGTCATAAATCAGAATTCTAAATCAACTATTCACATCGACATAATTTGCTAGGCGCTCTCTAAAGAATATTTTATCCCCTCATTAATTTAAAATTCTTTTAATCAAAAGAGAAATTTCCATAATGTAAAACATTCCACTGCGGTACGTAAGACAGTCTGAGTTTAACATTGGGCATTACCTTGATTAATATCTGCCGTTATATGTTTAAAGCTGAGAAGTGAAGTAGGACAAGCGAGGTCTGATTGGTCATACGATAGGTGTCCTAGGCTCACTAAGGATTGTGTTGTCACACGATTGACACATGGCTAACCAAACGTGTATGTTGCTCGCCAGATGGTTTTTAAATGCCCTCTAATGAGGTTCTCTCTCGATGTCTTGATTTGTTTTGTACCTACTTGAAGCAAAATGCATGTTTGTAGTCCAAATATTGATTGATTCTATTGAAGTTAATGAACGTCCATCACACTAATCCTTGTAATTGCCAAATATACATAAAAATGCTTGTGTATTAATTAGAATACTTAGTGCTTACTACGCTAATTGCTATACAGTAAATCATCCTATTAGGGTCGCCCATAACAGTTATTAGGTTTCAGTACATAATTAGTTGTTATTAAATCTATTAGGTATTAGATTTATAATCACCGCCATTAAAGCCTATGCTCATAAAATATTTCGGGCTTAATTATTTGTAATGAAACATAATTCATTTTGTGCGTTTTACTGCCTTGGTGATTTTTAGGTAAAACTTTTTTGAGAAAGTAGCAATATTCTAAAATATGCGGATTGGGCTAATTACGACCGTAACCTAAAAATATATAAGTATGCGAAGGTTTTATATTAAACCAGCACACTCTATATTGGTTAAATAACTAAAAACCAGGAACGTAGTGTTCCTTCAGTAAAATATAAGTATATGTAGGTAATAACAACCGATATAATCGCTTCAATATTTTCCTGGTCCAATATTACCCGCCACGTTACACGCTATTTCTATATTAGTGGTCGATCTTTACCTTGTTGTCGGTTTTCCTTTAAAATGTTTTAAATTCCTCTTTTTTCATTTCCATTCTTTAAATTCCTTTTTTTGTACATTTACGGGTTCCTGCCAGTTCGATTGATTAATTTTATTTCATTGATTTTAATTTGTGTTCAGCCGTTACGTTAACCAGAGTTTGAGCGTATTACCGCGGCTCTCCCGGCCGCTTGAAATAATAAAAGTGCCTTTATGTTGTGTTGTATTTATCTAGAGTCTTTTTTCTAAGTGTGTGATATATGCCTGAAACAGTGAACATTTTCTATTATTTACTGTGATTCCTCTTTTGAAACTCCAAAATGAGTCAAAAAACTGGATAATTTATAAGGAGTCATGATTTGCAATAAGTGCAACAGAATTTTACTCTTGCTGCGGTTTCTGGTCTCGCTCTGTGGCTTCTGATAGTTCGTTACACGGGTTACGTCATAAATAATACCAGTCTGCAATGTAATTATTGTTGTCTCGGTCTCATCTCGTTATACGCGTGCATTCGTGCGTGTTCGCCTATAAATAACTCGGAATATAATGAACAATATGTATATCCTTATTTACAAGCAAATAAACGTTTCAACATCTTTGTTTCGAGTTACTATAAACTGTGCTAATGAGTTTCTTAATTAACGAAGAACTGTATTTTGAAAGTTTATTGAGATGTTTTCCAGAGCTTAACATAGCAGAACTTTTAATGACACCTTGAAAAATAAAGAACCCTCTCTTACTAGCTCGCTGCCGGTGACAGCTAAACTTTTAAACTCATTAAACATTTTGTGACTAATTCCTCGATAAAGTTAGTCATTCTGTTTTATTAAAGGAGTATTGATGGCTCACAAAGAACATAAAATCGAAACAAAAATGTATACTTATGTCACGTATGTATTCTGATTACTTGCTCTTGATTTTCTTAAATATTTAATTTTAAGGTAACTCAGTACCTTGAAACCGTTTAATATAGTATACTGAATGACGACCGCGACATCCGAACAGTAACCTGATTGCACTTTATGAGACTGAAAGATTTTCATGACCTTTAAAGATAAGTCTATCACGGCAATGATTTCAGCTCCATAAAATTTCATCGGAGAACAAAAATAAATAATGCGGAGGCATATATCATGTGGAATAATGTGGAAAGTGTCTGTTCCCAGTTTCGCAAAAATATGTAGTGATTGTATTACTCATTATGTGAATAACGCTTACGTAAGGATACAGTTTATATTTGGAATTTGGTGTGACCTTGGCCAAGAACGACTTTATTTTAAAGTAGTTTGCTTTCTGTGTATATTGAGAACGTCCTTTATAAATAGGATTACAGCATAATTGTTTTTACATAGACAGAAATTGACGATGGCTTGGACTTCTTTTAAACAAAATGCAAATTTTCGATGTGTAGGTACCAGAATGACAAAAAGCAGGTAGGCAATTAATATGAAAAGGTTTAAGTAGCTGTTATATTATTATCTCATTCTGTTTTACAGGCTTAGGCCTATTCAGGGAAAACATTATTAGCTTTCATAATTAGATATAATTAAGGAGGTTAATTATTTAACTGGTTTTGCTAAAGGAGTGAACACCAGCTGACCACTAGAGCTTGAGGTTTCGTTATTCTTAGCGTTTACGTGTTCAAGGAGTCTACGTAACTGTGGCTTTACATAAATAATTGTTAAAAGCTAGGGTTTAACGGTCTGACAATAGTGTTGTTTTATTTACCTAGCCGGCTGAGTCGACAGTCGCGGAGCTGTGAACATTCTTTATGTTACCTTCGCTAGGTAGGTATTGGTGTACCTATATACGTATTGGTGTAATGGCAATTTTCAACGTCGTGTGTAATGGCAATTTTCAACGATGCTTGCTTTCCGTAAATAATAAGGGTGAAATATGTTTTGTACACTACAACTTACATAATTGTTAACACCTTATGTAACACCATATTTCAAGCAAATAAATGATTTACTGACTTAGGTACTTACTTACTTGCAAACACTGGTACGACCTAATAAATATAAGAGGTCCAGTTGTCCATACAAGTAATGTTTGCCAAAGTAAGTCTTTTGAAAAAACATGGATCTAATAATTCATATCTCTTGGAAGTTTGGAAGAAACCCACCATAAAATGCCGTATTTGCCATTTCTTCCACTAACCAAACCTAAGGGGTAGGAATTTTAACTTCATCGAATATTTCAGTTTCACAGATACAAAACTACGAAGTCTTTGTTGTTACACTGTTGTTGTTTCACATAAAGCCTTATATCTTGGCATTCCCTATTTGACAAGTTTTGCAAAACTGGATAAGTACTCTTTTAGATAAATACCTCGATGAAATGCTTTCAATACCTGTCGAAGATTTTTTTGTAATGATATTTTTCATAGACGGTTTCATGATGGATTTAAAGAAAAAATCTAATCCAGATGCCAGATCGAAACCATCTCAAAAAGTGTCGGATTAAGGGTATTATTAATTATTGAACCATACCGTTTTGCTTAACGATGCAAATTATAATTCATCCAGCTTAGCCATTTCTTTTTAATTTAACGCTAATGAGCTTTTGCTGCGGACGACAAGTTATTTGTGAAGAAAAATGGGAATACTGTGACGTAGACAGTAATAACTATGCAGACATTTCTTCACGTTTTTTGTTGTGCTCATCAAAGCAAAGTAATTTGGCCGTTTTACTAGTAGTACACCAACGCATAATAATTTCTTCATATCGCATATTTCATCTTATTCCGTTTATAAATATGTCATATTCTAAGGTCTCACGATACCAAAGTAAAAAATAACGTGACACCTTCGGTAAGTGGACCCAACGTTTACGATGTAGATATATCGTAAGGAACTTTTCAAAGCGTGTACCTTCCTACATAAAGTGAAGCATGATAAAATTGGCATACGGTGCTCAAATAAGTCCTCACCTCACCGAAGGTCTAAATATTGATTTTGTCAGCCTTTGCATACCTATGTAATCGTGTAAGTCCCTAAGTATATTGTGTTTTAAACTTGAATATGTAATGTCTCTTACCCTTCAATTTTATGCTTGAAGAGAATAAGTAGACATTTTATGTAACATTTTTACATACGAATGTGTCCTAGGCATAGACTTAACATAAACATAAGTATCCAGTTTTATCTTCCAAGCTACATTCAACGTTTTTAATGTTTCATTAATGTTGTTGTCTTATTATGTAAATTACATTTGTTAATTATACGCAAACACATATTTCCTGATGCGGGTTCGTTACTTCAAAGAAAGTTTCGGGACATAAACTAAGTCCCCTTAACCTGTTATACAAAGCCTTAAATAGCTACCTATAAACCCGTGCGATAAAACGCTTTTTACAGCTATGTAGAGTGAATAAAAGCCGTCTCGAACTAGGTATTTAATCTGAATCTACATGTAACCATGATTTTATTTTAAAAACACATTTTTAACAAACAAAGTATTCGTGACATATTCTATACAACAGAATGCACACAAGTTTGTTATAGGTATAAGTATTCTGTATTATAATATTAGACAGCTCAAAGTTAGGCACTCGACCCAATTCCACTATGAAAACTGTTTACCCATTTACATTCAACGCTAGCTTTCATTCAACCTCCCGGCAGTATATTAAAATAGGGTATGAAATATTTAATTTCGTTTAATTAATATTTCATGCAGAGTTTCAAATTAAATTTTAACTGATGTTCATAATTTTGCTATTGTAGGTCTGTAATAACGTTCATATTTTGTATACCCAAAGTGTAGCAATTAAAACGCTGTTATAAAGTACACAAATGTACAAATGTTCCTAGTTTCCTTAACCGCCTGTCATGTTCAACTCAAATGCGGTAAGCATACAGCAATACATTGAGAACTTAACATACAATTCAAATGATGCGTTTAAACTTTTAATACATAATTTGATAATACGTATTTGGCAAAAGTTAATATCGGTCCTGCGCCTGATCTCTTTCCGGTCGTGTCGGATTGCCGTCCCATCGGGTTATGAGAGTAAAGGAATAGGGAGTGCACCTGTGTCCGCGCAAATGCTCGTGCACTATAATATGTCCTGCGCAGCTGGCTGATCTCCTTAAATGAGAACAGTCACCGTGGCCGAAATCGGCCGTGGACGCCGTTAATTGGCAAACTCGTAGAATCAAGTATTTGCAAAAACAGCAGCATTGACGGATAAACATTAAAATGAAAGAGTTGTGTTACTACGATAAAGTCACATAAAAGAAACAGCACGCTTGCAGACGAAATGTATATAGTTACACAGTATGTAAGCTTGTTTGTTAGGTTATTAGGTCTTCAAATCTAGCATTTTTAATTATTTACTTTCCGTGTCTGATTTTATACGGTGTCGTCGGTACCGATCTATTAATGTTTCTGAGTTTCTGAACATAAATAAGTCTTATTGTTTTTCATCACGAGGAAATAAATGATTTTCCTTAATTGTGACGATTTTTCAACTTTCAAGATGATATTAATCAATTCATTTCATTTGTGAATTGTTTTACTCTCGTTTCATTAATTTGTTCGTTTTGATTAATTGTTTTATACAAGCAGTTACCTAAGCTATATCATATTGTCATCATAAGTATCAGTGTATATTCATTGAACCGTAAAAACGTTGCTGTAGATACGTACATTTTTTTATTTCGGTAAGAACATAAGCTTTCTGGATTCGGTTGGGTGTAATATTATTATGTAAAAGGATGTCCAATTTTATTTGAACATCAAATATTTTGTGAAATTATTTTACATGCGGTGTCTGTATTCGTCGTCATGATAAGCGGTGTAAGATCGGTTTCTTGGGAAATGCTGTTTTGGGAAAACGATCTATATGCTGATTGAGCCTATCGGTATTTAAATTTCCTGCCGTTCTTTGAATTACTTAAGAAAAAAATCCCTTGAAGACATACTTGGTAAAACTATGTTAAATTTGGGAATATGTTTAGGTCGCAACACTTATTTTATTACCAGAATACAGTCAGCATTTTATTTATGAGGGCTTAAAAATAGCTACTTCCACGTTTTTGTTTGAGCCAAATACAGCTGATAAACCTGTCAGCCGGAGTTGGCGATGTAATATGTCAAATTTTGCTAGCAAAATGAAAAAAGGAATTGATCGGATGGATACAAATGTACACAAAGTTTTAGCTCTTCTAGTTTGTAATTAGTTTCAAAAACATAATGTAACGCTCACTCTTGTCAAAAGTAAAAGTTGTTCGCAAGACCTCTATGTTATGTTATCAGACAAGCGCATTATCAAGGTATTATTTGCTCGATTACGGTTCTCTAAAGACGCGTTATCATATTTATCATATCTTGGTGAGTCAGTCGATAGTGAGCGTTCGACCAGAACCTAAGTCAGTGAGTCGTTTGGGTTATTAGAAATTCGATTATTTGGTGATTAACTGCAGTGAAGAGTAATGGATGAGAACACTAAGAGAAATATGAAACATCTCATCAAGATGTTTGAAAAGCGCGGAATCTCCGAGGAAGATGCGGCGGATATTACCGAGGTTGCAAGAGTGACTCAAGAGGCCTTCAATACTATTATGGGTATAATTCAGTATATTGTGTTACATTTGTTGTCTTGAATGATTGATTTTCTAGAGATGTGAAATATTTAAATGAACTAGTGAATTTCACAGCGGGCACCTGTTACCTCAGCATTTTGCATTACCCACTAAAGTGAAATTTCTTCATACATGTTTAATACCGCTCCATTTTGGTGCTGCCGTATTTCATTTAGTTTATTCTAATTTTGCTAACAGGAGAATTTGCCAGCGTTATCTATTATTCTGGGCGTAATCATGTATCAGTAAATTACGCTTATATGTAATGTATATTTTCCACTTAGCCGCACTTGAAACTTCTCGAAACTCAATAAAGGATTACTTTTATAGTTGTTATAAAAAAAAAATCCTAAAATGGTAGCTCAACATAATTTAGAATGCGAAATTTAAAAAGTCATAAATTAGGAAAAGTGCTTTTGAATGGCTAAATGGTCAGGTCATGGGCGGTGTAAATTTCCCATTACGCAGGCCCATTTCTTAAGGTTTATGATGTGCTTGTTATTCGTCGAGGTCGATCGAGCTCTTTGTATTCAAAGGGGCTTGGTTCAAAAACAAAATAACAACAACAAATACCCATAAAACTTACGAAAGAAAAGAAATAGCTGAATATAGGGCACGCAGATTTGTCTCCGCATAATAAAGGATTGTCATCCCAGCCACGGCTGCGGTGTCTGTGGTGTAGACTTGTATTCTGAGCCATTGTTTCGCGCAATTAATTTTACTCCAGCGTTTCTGCATTTTATGAAATGCTAGACGTGATGTATATGCGTTTTCATCCATGTGGATATTATAAATGTTTCATTTTTTACATAGCAGTGAGATAAAACAGATTTGGTAATGTAACATCATCTATTAATAGCTAAGAAAACCGGACGAAGATTTTATAAACGCTTGTTTGTTATTTCACACGAGAGATAAAGTATTTATTTTAAAACCACAGATGATCTGTTGCTATTTATACTGAACTTATTTTCCCTAGCCAGTAGGTACCTACGCCACAGTTTCCCTCTGAAATGTGTTAAAAAATACCGAGCGTCAGCGATGAAGTTTTATTAGACTGAGGAAAAACCTTTCTAGCAATGCTGTTTTCATAGTGGAATCGAAAAAAGTTTTGAAATAATTAATAGTTTTTAGAAATAATTAGAAATAATTTGGTTCCTGAAATATTTAGCCTGTTGTTTCACAATTATGAGTTTTGAACCTTCTTTTCTTTTATCCACTACAATTCTTAAATCCTATGTTTTTTTTTAATTTTGAAAATATCTTTTGTTGACCAGGTAGCGAAGCCGACGCTGCAGCAGCGATCCAGAGCCCAGCATCTGAGCTCGAGACCCTGATCGAGCGCTTAGAGCGCGTCACTTCGCGCCTAGAGCGCCTACCGCTGCTGCGCGCGCGCACGCCCACTCCGCCGGGCTCTCCAGCGCCCTCGCCCGTCTCCGAGCCCTCGCTGCCACCTCAACCCTTGTGTTTTGAACCAACCGACAACATGAGCGTTAACGGTTACCAGGATATAGTGCAGGTATTTCATTATTGTCATTAATATACTTGTCATTGAACATCCTTGGCAGGCGTTACGGGTAGTCAGAAGCCAGTAGGTCTGATAACAGTCTAACCAATGGGTAGTGGGTTGCCCGAGTAACTGGATTGAGGAGGTCAAATAGGGCAGTAGTTCCTTGTAAAACACTGGTACTCAGCTGCATCTGGTAAGACTGGAAGCCGACCCCAACATAGTTGGGAAAAGGCTCGCGAGATGATGATTTATATACTTGTGTTTAATTGCTCTTTGAAACAGTATACGATGTACAGATGTAGTTTGATTATTACTGTAAATGTTGAAACGAATTCCTAACTGCGGGTCAAAGGATTTCTCGAGGTATAAAAACTTTAACCGTACTGAAGGTTAGAGTTATGGAATCTTGCGTTAAGCCTTTCCTAGTTTATTAAAGCGTAGAAAACAGAACGGTCAAATATTTTTTTTAGATTACGAAATGATTTCAGTCTAAGTTTTAAGACTTAAGAATTTCAGACAAGTTTATTGAACTTATTTTTTTAGAAGCCTTTTATCCACATCATTAAGTCACTAATAGGAGAACCTACAGAAAAACAACGTATAATGAATTCATCGTAGCGTTGTATCTCGTCATGTGCACCGACCGTGCATTTAAATTCCTTATCCAGACTTAATGGTTTCGTTCGTGTTAGGTTCACCGAGCAAAAAAACCATATTGCAATAGACTCATTACGGAGAAAACAGTAAATACGGTCTAAGCACGGTATAAAGAGAGGACTGTAATAAGTTAATCCATACATGGCTACCTAAGTACATTGAACTATGCGATAACCTGTTTCTAGCTCGCTGTTTGTTTTTTGCTAAACCAATAGGAAGGACATTATAAAGTGGAAAGGAAAGTTCGATAATAATAAATCATTTATTAAACTTGGAAACAGGCTTTATATCGAAATACATGTTGATAAATGGTATTATGGATCGTATAAAACGTGTAAATGCTTTTAAACTCTGACCTTTCAGTGAACAAGGTGGCGTTTATCTTGTAAGATTTCGTTGACTCATTCTACGGAGAGTGCTACTTTTCCTGGCACAAGGATTACTGGCATAAATGGGATTAAATGGAAAAAGCTTAAGATATTTTTCTTAGAAAGTATATCCAGAAAAATATTTTCTTGTTAAATGTAGCGATAGGTCTTAGTTGTATGCCAGTAGGTATCAATTAATTAACTACGGTCGGGTGACACCGCGTCGCGCTCAAAGGCTGGGTCCCGACAAATAATAAAAATGTAACTGCTCAATTTCCCCCAGTTCCGTCAACTAGCCGCCCTTGTGCAAATACCCTTTTTTATTTACTTTGGCTGCTAACTGTTACATCAAGTCGTTGGGAGTATTTGCCAACGCCGATTGTTTTACCACACGACGCGACGTGCCGATTGAATTAAAACCGACGCGACTATTTTTATGTTTTTTGTCTAAAAGCTTTCCAAGTGGTGCCGACTAGTGTCAGGTTTGTTAGAATATTCATTCAGTACATGAAAAATAATAAAGTCAGAATCCGTTAACACTACGCAGCAAAAAAAGAAAATCGGATTAAACTTATTACTTAAAATTGCTTGTTTTTCTCGGCACGAAAGGCACTGGACGTAAATACATAGGCATAATGATAAATAGTTGAGTACTTATCCAGTATAAAAGAGTTTATGATTATCTCTTTGAACACAAGGCTGAAAAAGTGCTAGACATAATGAAATTATTATTAGAACGTTTGCCTTTGAGTTAGCAATGAACAAGTCCTTTGTATGGAAATATGAAATGTGCGTTGCGTGAATAAGTATAAATGGATATTTGATGTTATATTAACAAAACAATATTGTATATTAACTTATGTTGTTTGTATGTAGAGAAAGCTAAATCCATTTTCGTGACCAGTCTGTTGCCATATTAGTTACGTGATAGCGACGAAACGTGTCAAAGAAGGTTGATATCATAATTTCTACGATACAAGAGTAACGTGTTTCGAACACAGGCTCGTAATACACTAGTATTTTGTTTGTTTTATTTTTACTTTTTATTTCACGCTCCGTTGAATTTTAAATTATTCCTCTGTTGCTAGTACTTCGTCGAGAAAATAATGAGTTTAATCTTAATTTACTCGTTCTATTGTACAAGTTAGGTTATCAAAATAAATTGAGTTAATTGAAGGTGCGCTGGTTACTCGGTGCGGCGTAGTTTAGCCCTAGGGATAGAAGTTATAACGTTACTGAGTACTGAGAACTTCTGCTATATTTCATTTATGACGAGAATGGTCCAGACTGGATGTTTACTCACACGCTGCTATCTATAAACTATATAAACAAAGAGATTTTTTGCATCTACCTATACATAGTTGGAAAACCTATGCGCAGTTTTTCAATGCAAGCTTGGATTCTACGCTTGTGACCTTCCCTGTCTAAAACTCCTTTGTTCTGTAGTTGAACAACAAAAGTATTTTTGTGGTTTATTTACGTTTTTAACGCTATGTTTTGTTGACAGGGGCCGCTGCAGGCTTACTTGCAACTGTCGCAGCAAATCGGTGGCGATGTGGCTGCACACGCCAACCTCGTCAATGCCGCCTTCCAGTAAGACACCAATATCATACGTTTAAAGATCTTGCAGATAAATAAAACCTAGAGTTAATGTAGCTATTTGGCTAATCGTGTAGCTGCAAAGATGCGCGATGAATAACAGTAGTAAGTAGTCGAAACTAGAACACATGCATACTTACCTAAATGCATTTCTATACTTTGTAATGCTTATCATGAAACAGAGCATCTATGTATTTGGACTTTACTCCGTGACAACTGCTAATATTTATAAGTATTACTTTCAATTTGTTGGTTATTCTAGAATAACGCCCTTTTCTCCTGTTTTTTATCATTATTATTTTTTGAATGTGATGGAATAAATTGGCATCATAGTCGTGTTACGTAATAAGGGTGGATCTTTCTCAATGGTTTTTCTGGCTCAGAGCCATGAAAAGCATGTAAAGTCTCACTGCAAGGACTCTAGTACCTATAATCATGAATTTCTCCATCAAAACTTGTTTGTGTTATTGAATTAGGCACGAGCCAAATACACATTAAATGAATAAAGTTCGCTGAACCAGTGACATCGCTATTATATAATATAACACGATAGTTGAAAGTTAAATCAATTCCAAATATCACGTGAGTGATGTTTCACATTTCTACTGTTAAAGGAATATTGAAACTTTACTGATATACAGAAAATATAATGTGCTGTTAACGTTATCTGAATAGGTGCTCACCGTTATTATGTTTGAAGAACTTGAGTCAAGTAGTTTATCATGTCCATTATTTGTTTAAAACGTTGTTCACGTGAGTAACTTTGGACACTAGGGCGCAACTCCGCTACATCCAACTGGCTACAACGAGGAGCAAGCCTGCCCAGGCTGAGGAGATGCAACTCCTCGCGCCGACCAGCGAGCAGATCTCTGCCATCCAGCAGTTCCGCGAGAAGAACCGCGCTTCGACGTACTTCAACCATTTGTCTGCGATATCTGAGAGCATCCCGGCTCTAGGTTGGGTGGCCGTGGCTCCCACTCCAGCTCCCTACGTCAAGGAGATGAATGACGCTGGCCAGTTCTACACGAACCGAGTGCTGAAGGAGTGGAAGGAGAAAAACAAGACGCACGTGGAGTGGTGCCGCGCCTGGGTGCAGCTGCTCTCTGACCTGCAGGCGTACGTCAAACAGTACCACACCACGGGACTCGTCTGGTCTGGTGAGTTTACTTCACGATTATATCTATGTAGGTAGACAAAGCCGAGCAGACAAATAGATGCAAGCATCTTTGAATAATAGGGATAAGTCGAGAATAGCGAGCAGGCCGGTAAGTAGGTCTTTGAATAGATAAATCTGCCAACCAACCTAGATTTATTGAATAAGTTCTCAATAACACATAAATGTATCCACACAGTCGTTGCTTTTCCGTCTTTTCTTACCATTTCCCTGCGGTATAAACGCAAGCAGTTTTACCAAGATTGATTTGGTTTCAAAATAAAAACTAATAATAACATTGTTGTTCCTGGTTGTTCATTCTAAAGGGTCTGTGCCCCGGAGGCATCAGTTTCTTTAGTAAAGGTCAACATTATGACTTGTCCTTGGGGCTATTTCAATTCGAAACTATTTTAGTATTAGGAACTTTACAAGAATTGTTCCTAAAACAATTACAACGAAATAATTTCATAAGCTCAACACATTACCATAATCGCTACCCTAAAGTTGTTATATAAACTGTTTTCGTAAGTTGTCAAGCTCCATGACAGGACTTTACATCATTAAAGTTTTTGTTCAGAAAGTGGTACATAAATAAAAGCCGCTTGAAGCTCAATGTTCTCCCCGGTTGAACTTGACACGAGTGTGGCTCTACTCGTGAATTATTTAATACGCGCCTCAGCGTCCCAATGTCACCGCACCTTTTAAATTGACGTTATGAAACATACCCGTTTTATCGTACCCTGCATATCGGTGGGTTCATCACGGATTTATGAATTACTAAAATTTCGTGAACTGTGGTGAAATTAAGGTTTTTTGCCTCAAATTTGTTTACGCAACTCAAGTTTGGATATCCACAGAAATCTCTCTAATTAACATTAATGTCGCGCTTTAACTTTCTGATTTATTTCTGTTTATGATGATGAGATGCTATCGATAATTATATTTGTAATACTTAATATTTTTATGGTGTGTTAAGGTTAGTCTGTTATCTCTTAGCACGTGTGTGTTATGTGAGAAAATGATAAAGTGATATAAACTACTTCACTGCACTGGGAAATATAACTCGTTAAGTGCATCTGGTCCCAAGAAGTTTTCGTGCTATAACTTTAGGGTACTGTCTTGAACTCTGAGTATATTATGTACGAAGGCAAGATTTCGTAGTTACGCCACTTCCAATTATATTCATGTTTCGCTCTCAGATTTCATCCGTTCAACTTACATATTTCAATAATTAGGAAAATTTGAGAAGCTATTAATGTGGTTTTTGAATCGATTTGTCGAGTCGACATAATTTATCACTACTTAAATTATATTTGTATTTTCCTAATTCCTTCATTATTACGTTCCAATAAATTGTAAAAACCTTTAATTCTGCGGATTATTTGATGACAAATATATCAAAATGTTGTCTCTTTTGGCACAGTCCTTATTTATTTGAATAGGACTAGGATTCTGTTTGTGTTTTGTTTTGTGTCAGTTTACGGCTTAACACGTACGCACTTTTCAAATATTTGACAAAGGGTTGTGTATTTTCTCGCGAAACCTTTTGTAAAGAGATTAAATGTTTTGGTTTCAATTCTTCCTGTATACATAGGATTAAACGCTGTCCCTAAGACACACAAAAATGATTGTAAATAAATCATTATTAACGTATTCCTGCTTGATGAAAATCTTTCTCTAAAAAAAGTTTTATTTTTGTACACAATGTGGGATATATCGTTAGGTGCACAAAAATCTGCTGAAAAATAGAATATATTCCTGTAACACATTGTGTAAATTCTTGGAAAACGTAGCTCACATTTAATTTAGTACCTAATATTTGGGATACTTTTTCTAAGCTTCGTTAAATATGACGTATTTGGTACAGGTAAAGGCGCGGGTGCTCCGCCCCCACCTCCTCCCGGCGGTATGCCCCCACCGCCCCCGATGATGGAGGCCGACTTCTCCAACCTGTCCGTCGACGACAGAAGCGCTCTCTTCGCCGAAATCAACCAGGGCGAGAACATTACTAGCAGTACGTATTGTTTAGATTCTAATGTATGGTACGTGGATGAGTAAGGTAAGAGATGAGAGGTGGTTGATCGAGTTTTAGTTACTGATATGCATTAAGCGTGATTTTAAACTATGTAGTTTCATAATTAGGCGATTGAGATTGAGAATCTTTGGAGCGTCATAGAAACTTTGAGTACCAATCGAAAATCTTGGCTATCATTGACGATTCTATAAGTAAAAAAAATTTAACATCTCCGCTGGGACCCGAAGCCCCATCGCTAGCAATGGAGCTTGCGATCAGTATAGCCCAACGGACTTGTTTCTCCAAAATCTCTTAATCTCTCTTTTCTAATTCTTACTGCATTCTTTCTCATACATGTATAATTCTTAACTACCAAAACACATTTGTCATAGGTCTGCGCAAGGTGACGCCCGACATGCAGACTCACAAGAACCCGCAGTTGCGACAGGGGCCCGCTCCATTCAAGGCGGCCCCGGCGGCCAAAGCGCCCGTCAAGTCGCTCCCCACGCCCGGAGCTGGGGCGCTTGACAAACCACCGGTGTTCGCGCGTGATGGCAAGAAGTGGCTCATTGTACGTATCACATAAGAAATGCAATAAAAATAGAGATTAATATTCAGAATAGGCACGATGATATAGTTAAAAAATAATGATTCTAATTAGTCCGCCTTTTAGACTGGCTCAAAATATTAGATTTTTTATTTTAACAAAACATTAAATATTTATTAAGATAAAACGCAACAAACATTGAGAGTGGGGGCTCGTGACGTCACGGCTGTTTGAAATTAGTAGGTACTCAGACGTGACGTAACACAAAATTTTATGGTGTTATATCTTCGTTGTTTTTTGATAAATATCTGTTAAAATACGTGTCTATCATTTAAGGGTTATCTAAAAGATGGACTAAATACTTTTTTCAGTCATCATGCCTATTATATTGAAGTAGCTGATCCATTCTCGTCTTGGTGGACAAAAGTGCCTAACTCTTGCAGGGTAACCTTTATAATTATATTTCGGTTCAGCCAAATTGGTGTCAAAATATGTAGTCAGAATCAACCTTTGTTATTCATAGTATTTATGATGAAAAGATTTGGCAAAAACTAAGCTCAAGAGTCATAAAGAGCTGAACAACATTATTATCTGTCTAGTTAAATAGGTATAACTGTTAACTTAGTTTTTTTTTATTGCTATCTTATTTATTGTTTTACTAGCTTCTGCCCGCGACTTCGTACGCGGATCCTGTCCCTTATACCAGCGACTACGGGGTTAGCAAAATCAAAGATCTGAATCGTCTGATGTTGAATTTAAAGGGCCCGTTGACGGGAAAACAACGGAATACGCAAAATCATTCGAAACGTTCTATATATTTAACTTTTGTACGTCAACGGCAAAAGCACAGCAGACTAAACAAAACGCTAAGAACTAAAGCGCAATAGGCGTGACCATAGGGATAAAAGTAGTGATTCTGATTAGTCCGCATTTAAGTGGTTTTTCTGAACGGACCCTTAAATAACAAAGTAGTGGTGACCTAGTGTTTAGAGAACCAATCTCTCAAGTATGAGTGTGTGACTGCGATTACAGGTCTGGCAAGTACTTGCTAATGCAACTTTTCTTAGTTCGTATGTACTTTCTTAGAATATTTTGGACACCAATGACCGGTTTTTGGAGGAGCTGTCATTTCTAGTGTGTCCCGGCTGTCAATGAACATCCTTGGCAGTCGTTATGGGCAGTCAGAAGCCAGTAAGTGTGACCAGTTTTACCAAGAGGTATTGGGTTGAGCGGGTAACCGGGTTGTGGAGGTCCGATAGGCAGTCGTTTCTTGTCGTTTCTTGTTGTGTACTCAGTTGCATCGAAGCCGACCTTAACATAGTTGGGGAAAAGGCTCTTGAAGTAATAACAATAATAACAATGAGATTTAACGCAACAAAGTCGGAGAGCTCGTGATGTCACGTCTATGTAAAATTTGTGCTAAGAAGTGACTTAATACAAAATTCAAGCGTTTTGTATCTTCCTTGTTCTTTGTTTGTGAAAGAAAAAAAAACAATACTTGTCCATTATTTTAGGGTTATCTAAAAGACGGACTATTACTTTCTTTGATTCACCATGCTTATTTTGTATAATTTGTATCAGTAAACGTGTCCGACTCGCGAAACAATGAGTAGCATATTCTTTACTTGAGAAGTTCTCTAGACATATGGATGTAGATGCGTAAATATGCCAATGACGGAAGCGCGCTTCGCGATCCGATGAGATTTCCTCGGAGCAAGTAGCAGACTGATGTTCTCGAACAGCATCAAGTCCTTCCAAACGCTCTTCGGTATATCTTTGGGATCTTATGATTCTCTCCCTAAGAACATTGGAAAAGATTCGACCCATGGTAATAGTTTTATTGTGAAGAAGATACCTGATCAATTAAAATCTAGCTGACTGCCCCCTCGCCCCCCGCGGTACTGAGTAGGCTACCCTGTCACGAAGATAAATGAAAAAGAATACAACACTCAAATAGCATTAAAACTCGAACATTCATTCTATAAAGTTTTGTAGTAAAAGAGTAAAATTGACGATGATATACCATCACCATTGAAAGTCTGTCCTAAACTATTACCGCCTTCACTGCTTGGAGGTACTTCCAGCTTATTATATCACTATACAGTGAAATTAGAGATAGCTTTCATTTCCACATCAGTTGTTTCTGATCTTCGATTCTCATAAGTCAACCGAAAATATACATCAGATCGAACAACTTTTGCTAAAACGTCATTTCAAGTGTAGTAGGGCACTTGGAGTTCAACTTGAGATGTTTTAGATCTTCGATTTTTGTAAGTCAACAGAGAGTGCTCATCAGATTGAACAACTTTTGCTAAAACGGTATTCCTATGTATGCTATTGTGTAACTGGGCTCTTGAAGTTCCACATCAGGTGTTCCAGATCTTCAATTTTTATAAGTCAATAGAGAGTGCTTATCAGATAGAACAACTTTTGCTAAAACGTCATACCCGTATATGCTACAGAGTAGCTGGGCTCTTGGGGTTCCACACCAGGTGTTTTAGATCTTCATTTTTTATAAGTCAACAGAGAGTGCTTATCAGATAGAACAACTTTTGCTAAAACGTCATACCCGTATATGCTACAGTGTAGCTGGGCTCTTGGGGTTCCACATCAGGTGTTCCAGATCTTCAAATTTATTCTCTCAACCGAGAATGCTCATCACGTGGAACAATTTTTGCCATGGCACCATTTTTGTATCTCTTATAGTTTTGTTGATCTGTTGCAGTTCTGCACCAGGTCTTCAAGTTTTGAAGATAAATTATAGCCTATATGTTGCCCAGACATTATACCGATACAACAAAGAAAAAATCATTGAAATCCGTCCAGTAGTTCCGAAGATTAGCGTGTACAAACAAACAGACATACAGACATACAGACATACAGACAAACAGACAGATTTTTTTTTTTGGATTTGTGCTCGATTACTGTTTCTGAACTCCACTCAATTATAATTTTTTTATTATATTCAATGTACAGACAAAGTTTTTTTACAGATTTATTATATGTATAGATTATAGATGAGTAATCCTGTATTTAATGTTGTTGATACGAGAGCAGAAGTTAGTCACTTGTATTGTTTTATGTTATCAGTCGTTGGCAACGACTCTCTGGTTAATGGTAGAAACCATTGAGTCGTTACCATTAAGCTATCTTTGTATTGACTCTTATTATGTGTTTTCCAAATCATTATTAAATGAACATGTACATATTTAAAAAATAACACATGCATACACATTAACAAAACCGTCAGTGATATTTCATTGACTATTTGATTTGATGATTCATACAGCATTAGTGATGATCTAATTCAATTTCAATATACCCGCCCAACATTTATTTTTAAATGTATTTCAAACTAATATTTAAAAAGCGAAACTTTTCCTCATTTCACAATCGGTTAAAAAGATGAAACACGAAAAGTAACAAAAACCTTCTTCTTCACCCAGGAATACCAAAAAGGCAACCAGAACCTGGTTGTAGAGAACGCTGACATGAACAACGTTGTGTACATGTTCCGTTGCCGCGATTCAGCGCTGACGGTGCGCGGCAAAGTTAATGGCGTCGTGCTTGACTCCTGCACCAAGTGTGCCGTGGTCTTCGACAACCTCGTGTCCAGTATCGAGTTCGTCAACTGCCAGTCGGTGCAGATGCAGGTGAGTTGTAGCTTCGTTTAAAAATGTTTATTTTTTAGATTACCAAGGCTTTCTTCAAACTTGTAAATCTTACTAGCTTCTACCTGTGGTTTCACCCACGACAAATACGATCTAATCCGAGTACCAGGATAACAGGTATTACCTATAGCCTTCCACGGCAAATGGGCTATCTATCACTAAAATAATTGTTCAAATCGATCAGTGGTCTCTAAGATTAGCACGTTCAAGTATAAAAGCTGTTTTACAATATTTTATGTGTTTGTTATGTGTTTGACTCAAGTGTAGTTCAAGTAGCACTTGAGAAGTTAAATACCTTTGTAAAGTTAACATGGTAAACACGATAACTGGACCTTATCGCTTAACTTTAATATCCGGATACATAGAAGTTACGTGTGAGATTGCGTCGTATAACGTTTAAGTAGAAGTTCCTACAGATTTTTCATTTAACACATTGTTTTATAAATCCATTTCATAGCCTATAACGTAGTCTCTTGAAGATTGCTTCAAAGTGCTCACTATGGCGGAGAAGGATCACGATGATGGCACGTAATTAAATTCTTATTGAGAGGCGAACAATGTCACTTTATATCGGCTTGGAGCTTAATAGAAAAGGATATCAGTTCCGTTCGAGCAAGCGAAGATGATATTTTTACATGCCTCGCGTGTTTACGTGATACTGAAATTAATCTGAACGTACGTACGTAACAAGTTTCCGAATCACGTAGCCTCAAAAATTAATATCGTACAATAATCTCTCATATTTTGAACCCCAAACACGAACCTAGACTGAGATTAATAATACATTGCGCAATTAGCTGTGTAAGTGTAACAATATTCGGGAGCGCCTTCATTATCGGGGCTCGACCTCGAGGGGTATACGTGTAACCAAAGTCATTATTAATGTAAAAACGAAACCCTGATTTAATTAAGGTCAGAATAATGAAACAACGATTTCGCTGAGACAATGTATGCAATAAATATAGATATAAAATGTTAAATTATAGTACGATGAGGTCGCGGCAGTCGTACTCGTCGCCGCTCTCACTCTTGACCTCCTCTATGGCTATCTGACTGTTGGTCTCCTCGATGATGGACATCATGTTCGGACCTTTCCCTCGTTCGCTCGGGAGCATCGGTTGAGTAGGATATTTCACATCGCCGAAGTCCTGAGTATCGTAGTACTCTCTATTTGCTTCAGCAACATCCTGTCAAACAAAAATATCTTATGAGCAACGTGTTATCTGTACCTATAAAATAAAATATAAATTACTCTGGGACTGTCGAAATGTCACGTCTGCTACCTTACACAGAACAAAAAGCGTGCTGATTACAAAACAATTGGGCACAGACTGGATTAATCTAAAACTCCTTTTTCTATTTGTTTATTTGTATTGATTTGACATGAAGGAAATAAGAAAGCGGTTACCTCGTAGTTATATGCATATGGCTTGTATGGATTCTGGGCCCAGCTTAAACTGTATTCGTCATAACGCATGTCTGTACAACTATTTCTGAAATCACTGTCGGAGTCGGACGACTCGCGGGGCTTGGAGTAATCTCCCATTGCCTCTTGCGATGCCACATCCATCGGGTGAGCGTCAATGTTCAGAATTGTCAGCTTACTGTTTACTACCATATTCAATGTCTTTTGCCAGTCTTCTAACAGCTTTTTTATACTTTCCATCTGAAATAATTTCATATGTTAAATATTTTGTGTATTTGAATAAGATCTACTTCATTTAGGAGTGAGTGATATACCTTTTTCTTCAACAATGCTTGTTTAGTGGCTCGTCGTAGTCTCTTTTGCTTGATGTAATGCTTAAGATAAGCGACTTTATAGACGTTGGTAACTTTAACGATCTTCACCCGACAGTCTTGTCTGACATCGATGTCGCTGAGAGAGGAGTAGACGCTGTTTTCCGGAGAGTTGGGCTCTGTCTGCGCGTGCTCTCCGCAACTCATCTTCTCTGACTGCCTCTCGGGGATCGCCATATGGTCGTACTTCAACTCCTTTAATAATTCCACTATGAATTCGCGGTCTGAAATAAAAAATTATCTACAAGCTAAACAATCCAACACTATTCTATGCTTCAAGCAAAGGGACGATTGCAGATAGGTGAAAGAATGTACAAGTTTAAAAGAGGAGAAAACAAAATGTTTGCTACATCGTAAGGATCGAAAATGCATGAGGAGTGAGTGACCTTCTTCCTGCGGTGAGGAGTTCATGTGCAGGTCGTGTTCGCCGTCCCACGTGGCGGCGCTGTCAAGCGCGCGGCGCAGCGCGTCGTCGGCGGCGATGACGTCACGCACGCGCGCCCTCACGCGCCGCAGTCGCTCCGCGCCGCGCCGCAGCTGCTCCGCTCGCTCCGTAAACTCCGCGTCCCGCACACACAACTTCGTATTCACTATCTGAATCTTTTCATAACAAAACGTTTAAGAACCACATGTACCTATACATATAGAATAACGACGAATCTCGAATGAATGTCAACGCGTCTAACCTGGAGCTGAATGTCTTCCATTTCGTTTTGTTTCTGTTTTATTCTTTCCCGAGAAGTCACGTACATGTCTTTTATGAATTTGTACATATAAAATCCCGTCGGCACATATTTTAGAACGAATATCGTCTGGGGAAAAGATGAGTAACGGTGAGAGTAGGGTTTGGCGGGTTATCTTTATAGGTGAATAAGTATAAGGGTAAACATACCACATTAATGAGTGTTATTCGCAAATAGAGAGAGTATACGACGCTAACACAGTAGTGCGCGATGGGCATGCCGTACTGTTCCATTATGGAGTTCCATATCTTGCTGATACCCCATGTGGCTCCGTTCATCTCGTGCTTGTTCAGGAGATGCGTTCGGTCTTCCGTACTCATGATCAGGGTCCGCAAATGAAGGGCTGAGATAACCGCTGCCAGTACTATAATTAAAGTCAACATCTAAAAGTATATTTCATACAAAAGCCTATTTATTACACACGGAAGCATTAAATATGCGAAAAACGAAAAACTAATTTTGAAAATATTTTAAAATCTTGACATTGACATTGCTGTCGTGCCTGGACATACTGATTGTTACAAATAAATTCTTCTTTCAAAAACTTGAAACCTCTTTGTGAATTAAAAGTATTTTACAGTTACTGACAAGTTCTATGTTGAACTTCTTTCAGTATTTCAGTTTTGATAGGTGTTTTTTTACATAGATTTGATAGATGTGCTGTATTTTGAAATTGTGTTTGGTCAGGTGCTGGGCAAGGTGCCGACGGTGTCGATTGACAAAACGGACGGGTGCCAAATCTACCTGTCGCCGGAGTCTCTGGATGTCGAGATCGTCAGCTCTAAGTCTTCAGAAATGAATGTGCTCGTGCCTAAGGGCAACGGCGACTATGTGAGTATAGTACGCTTGCTGAGCGCTCTTTCAAAGTGTTTTCAACTTTCTCCTAAAGTTGTAAGTAAACGATTGCATTTTTCTAATACAGATCTCTGTAAAATTCAAGGTTTCATTTCGAATTCTAATCTTACTTACCAATTTATTTTTGTTATCGTTTAGTCTGAGCACCCAGTCCCGGAGCAGTTCAAGACAGTGCTTAACAAGGCTAAGAGCGGCATCACCACCACTCCCGTGGAGAGCACGGGCTAAGCGTCCCGCGCGCTCGAGAACCACGCCTCGTCCACACAGCTTTCATTACCATTCGAGGCGAGGCG
Organism: Helicoverpa zea; assembly: GCF_022581195.2. Classification (NCBI taxonomy): domain Eukaryota; kingdom Metazoa; phylum Arthropoda; class Insecta; order Lepidoptera; family Noctuidae; genus Helicoverpa; species Helicoverpa zea. Next base: position 10,024,626 of record NC_061452.1, on the reverse strand, counting down.
ACTCCTTATTTAAATTAACATACTTTGCACGGTCTAGTTCAATATTAGTTCACGTACAACGACTCGCCTCGGAACATCCACTGAGAAGCACAAACTAGCCAAATAACTTCAGACGTGCGACGAGTTCTCGAGCAACATGTGTATCTATTTAGTCTTGTATCGATCATCTTATTTAAGACCTGTCTTCGTTTCTTGCTCATTGCGCTCGATTGTAGTATTTAAATATTATAAATCTAATACGACGTAGAAATAACTATAACTCAAGTATTTACTGGCCTTTGTGTGTAATGTAAAGATGTTCCTTACACTAACGTTTGTGATTTTGACATTGTGAAGAAGGTAAACATGCTTTGGAGTACCGCTCGGTACGGGAGTTAGTTAAGTTAGCTGTAAGGTGTGTGACTGTCTCGAGTATCAGCAGTGAGAAAGGTTTGCATTCTCGACTTTCGCTATCTGTGTTAATAATAACTTGTGCGATCATTAAACCCCGATGCTTGACACACTTGAGGTCTAATTTTCTTACTTGTATTTCTTCCTTGTGATCAATCATTACATTATTTTATATCGATGTCTATCTTATGGGTAAACTCGCCCAGAATATATTTTAACTTAGGACATGCTATTTTTATTTTGTGATTGTACCTAATTATTATTTTTTAATATTTCTTAATTAAAAATATGAAGATCAGTGTAATTTGTATTAAAATAATTTGATAATTTGTCGACATCGTTAATATGTAAGAATTGCTATTATTTATTACATCATCCTTATTTTGAAAATATAATTCTGTATTGAAAGTTTGCATTTTGTTAATTTATTTGTCGAGAGATTAAAATTATTTTTAAGATCATTGATATTTTATTTTACTGTTGATTAAGTTCCAGAAAGGTTCACAAGTTTAAAGGAATTCAAAAGAAAACAAATGGATATTATTACATTTTTATTTTGTTTGTTCCATGGCTCACATCGTCCATTTAAAAAATTACATTAAAATTCAAACGGAAAAGGTGTTCCATGGGGTTCAATAAATAAATTCAATTTAGCAATAATCGTGCAGTGGTAAATAACAATTTGGGCACAAGCATTATACCTATATTTACAAGCCAACCCAAATAACATTACACAATAATTATGGCGTAGCAATCTTTTAGCGTTACGTGAAATTAATGGAATGTAGTATTATTGTAATTGAAATATTTTATCTCGCTTTTACAGAGATTTCATAACTTACAGATATCTTATAAAATATCAGTCGAATTTCGAAATTTTACCCTACTTTCTAAGTACTGGCTTATAAGTAATTAAACTTGTTTAAATGCTGTTAATCGGGGTCTTTGCTGGAGTTATTTGGTGAGACTCTACTGCACTGCCACTCGTCGCTGCCATCGGAACATTCGAGAAATCCGTTGCAGACGCTCGTGGGTAGCAAGCATTCTCCGAGCGGACATCGGAAGCCTTTGCAGGTATCTACTCTGCCAGGTCTTCTGTTCTCGGCTGTCTCCAGGTCTGCGTAGAAGTCTTCGTTAGCCTCCTGCTCGCTGGAGGTGAAGTTGCTGCTATCGTTGGTCGGCACGGTGTTCGCCGCCAGCACTGCGTCGATCCAGTCTATGTAGTGTGAAACTTTGGTGTACACGCCGGGACGGTTTGCTCGTGCGCAGCCGTAGCCGTTGCTAGTTACACCGTAAACGTACCATTTGTCTGATTCCTGAAAGTTATAGGTAAAAAAATTAAGTTTCCTTTTAAAGAATCTTTTAAACGTGGACCAAATAGGTAAAAGGTAGGTACATTACCTGGCACATAAGCGGTCCTCCAGAATCTCCGAGACAAGCGTCTCGGCCTCCGCGCTCGTAGCCCGCACAGAACATGTCGTCGGTGACGCGATACAGGGGCAGCAGCCGCGTGCGTCGCCTGCACTCCGATGTCGATATCACTGGCAGCTCAACCTCTTGTAGTGTATCCGCTGGAAATTATAACCGGTTTCTTAATACAAACCCGAGAAAAGATGCATTCAGAAGATGCTTGTTTCATTAACTAAATACAACAATTGTCACTTACGGAAGACGCGTTCATGTTCGTAGAGCTGTCCCCAACCGACCACAGTGCAGTGATGTCCGGCCGGTGGCTGCGCCCGCGGCGGCGGCAGACATGCAGGCCGCAGCCGCGCGTGCAGCGGCACGGGATCCACGCGCAACAACGCGATGTCGTTGCGGAACCCACGAGGCGCGTACTTCGGGTGCAACACCACTTGTCGGACCCGGGACACGCGCTCCCACGGGCCTCGGGGCCAAGCACCGCGTCGTAGTGCGCCCAATCGAGCCACCCAATGAGCTTCTGTTGCTCTGTCGAAACAAAAACGTTTAGTCTGACTACGACATGTGTTGACCATTTTGTTTTGGAGTGTCAATAACTCTGGATTGATTTGTGTGCTTTACTTTGTGAGCTTTTCGTCGAGTGATGATGATTGAATTTATAAGATTTTTAAATACACAAGTTTATACTCACTGATAGAAACAATGGCTGGCGGACAGCAGCCACTGCGCGTGCACCAACGTCCCGCCACACTGGAAGTCTCCGTCGCGATAGAGCGCGGCCTGCCAAGGCCAGGCGCCCGCCGCCGCGCCGTCGCCGCCCACCACCCTGCCGCGGCGCACGTGCGCGTCAGTATCATCCCTAGCCACACACATCCCCGCTACTACCACCGTACGATATCACCTACCGCTTACGGCCAGTAGGTTTTTGTTTATGTGGGTAGAAGAGACAGGCTTTTTTGATTTTTCAATCACAGTGTTGGACACTGATTTAAAGATCAATAAGCCAGGGGCCCGATTCTCCTAATTTTACTTAAGCGCCATTCGATTCACGTTCGACTGCGATCCAATCCCGACTCGATTACGAGTGAAGCGTATGTGGCATTTTTTCTTTGAAATAAACCTTTTTTATTCTTTTCTGTCATTCAATAATGAATCATTTTGTCCGCAAATGATTTACGATTGCAATATGATTGTAGAGAAAACTACCGTATAGACCAAAATCACCAAAATAGCAGACCAATCGCAAACCAATCGAATGTCGTTGGAATACGATTGGTCTTATATTAGTAGCAGACTGCCCGATATGGTTAAAACTGCTATTGCGATCATATTGCGATTCGATTTCTATTCGATTTTGACATTATTAACTTAGGAGAATCGGGCCCCAGTTTTTTCTGGGTATTTACTTAGTAACAAAACAGTGTTCAAGTTTTGACGGAGTTTTTTGCTAGAATAAGTGCTCGTTTATCTCGGAATTGATGGGAGAATAATAGAACTGCATTATGCTATAACTCAAGCAAAACGCGTTTACTGGGGACTAAACTCGAGAAAAGAATGTGCATGTTTGTTACATTGTTGTAGCGAATAACTAGGTCTCTATATACCTGGGCTGCTGAGCGTCAGCATGTGGTCGTATGCCGCAGTCGAGGCCGGTGCACCTCACTCGTAGTGCGCGCTTCTTGGCGCAGGAGGCGCGTCGGAAGGATAGCTGCGTGTCATGCGCCCGCGCCGCCGCGTTGTGCCACACCTCCCAGTAGCCTGCCGCGCTCGACTTGCGGCCTTCACGAGCTTCTCGAGCCCAGCCTGCATCACTGAAATAGACACGACAAATAATTGTTAAAAAATCGGACATATCATCTCCAGATTAAGAGTGAATTTCAATCAAATGAAAGAAATATTTGATATGTTGAAAAAGAAGTATTACTGGAAGGTCATCGCTCTGCATACGGCTCTGCCTAGGTCAGGCAGCTTCAGAGAGCTTTGAGCCTGCTTTACCACGTCATTAAAACTTTCCACGCAGAGTCGGCCCCAAACACCACGCTTGCGTACCATCACGAAACCTGAAAGAAACAAGCACCTAGTTGAAATTGGACATAGATAAAGATTTCCTTGGTTTAAAATGATCATTAAATGATCTAATATCGGCATTATTTTGATTGTTTCTACGTGAGCTCTTTCTATTTCCATGAAAAGTGAGTTTACCTTCTTCATTGTATGGAATAACTTCATTGTCCTCTAGTTGATCTGCGAGTGCCACGCAACTTTTCTCGTCATCTCCGAGTGGACAGTCAGGCGTGCCGTCGCACACTTTGCTCATATCTAGGCACTGGCGAGCATTGGCGCACACATATTGACCTTCCTTACACCATTCTGAAAATATCGAAACAAATCGAATTAAGGTAGATGAAATTTACATGTCTTGATTTACTTCTAATATCAGGCTTTTCTTATATTACATACCACATTTATTTTCGTCAGAATAGTCCCAACAATCGACAACGCCATCACAGATCTTGGCTTGCGAAAAATCTGCACGCAGATAGTCTGCGCAGGAGCAGGATTTTTCATCCTCGCCATCCGGGCAGTCGAGCAAGCGGTTGCAGCGAGACGTTAGCGGTAGGCACAGCCCGCCAGGGCATCGAAACGACGTCGCGTTATTACATTCGTCTAAAATAGTGATTAAAAAATAAAAATGTTAAACTGGTTATAATAATAGACTAGTATGTATGGCAGGGGGAGCTTTGGGTAAGACAACTTACTTTCTTCGGTTAATTCCTTGATGAAGTTGCTGACACTTTCCTTTTCCTTATTTGTTTTCGAAGGCTTATTGTAAGTCTTTTCTGGTACATCGAAAGTATTTCCTTCTTGTTTTATTGACGGGTTCTTATTATAGGTTTTAGTAAGAATTTTAAAACCTGCTTGGTTCAACGTGTAGCTGGATGGTATGGCTTTTGTCGAAATTACACTGCCTGGTGCTCGAAACAACGTGTTGTTATTAGAATCCGAAATTGTTGCAAGACTAGCCAGCTGCTTCAGTTTGTCGATAGTCAGAGTGTTTGTTTGATTTATAGGTATTTCTAAAACAACGTCTGGTTCTAAGGTCAATTCATACGCAGGAAGAGACTGAGTTTTATTAGCACGCTTACTACTTACACTTCCAGTTACATGATAGGATACTCTGTAAGTCCCTTCAGGTACGGACGTAGTGTTTGAAACGTCCATGTTTTTAAATGCTTCGTTATTTTCGCTTGAAAAATTTAAATCATCACTTGATTTTGGAAATCTACTGCTTGTTGGCGCGTTTGATGATATGACTTCAGGCGCTGGCGTTAATTTCAAATGTTCTGAATTGGGAGCAATATCTGAACTCTGGTTATCACTATGATTGACGTCATAATTATGATAATAATTTTCGGTGCTTAATTCGTCAATTATTTTCATTGTTTCGGGATCATCACGAAAAAAACTGCGTAAGTTTTCTTTCATTGGCTGAGATTCGACTTTAATTTTAGGCCGAGGACGCAGTGGACGGTTCATACCCAGATTGGACTTTGCAGGAAGCAGTGTGATAACTCCGGCTGTCGTTATCTCCAACTCATCGTCTGGTACTACTTCAACTGAGCCAGTCATTTTGTTATGATTATGTCGCTCTTCAACTTCCATATCATTTATAGTCTCTTCAGTCTTGGCTGGCGTATTCTGGGTATACTTCTTTATTATATCGGTTAAATTCCGAAATATTGAAACCTTCCCGGGAAACTTTGGTGTTGTGTTAGGAAAAACATCATCGTTTTTTGTTATAATTGCTTGCAGTGTGTCATTGTAATATTTTTCTGGTGAATTTTTGTTAAATGTTTCGTTTTCGTTCGTTGAAGTGTTGACTAATTCCCAAGTAAGGTGGGGTGCTCCTGTGCTAGGTATGATAGAAACTTTATTATTTGGTCTTCTTGTTGAGTTTTCTTTAGATGTTTCATTTTGTGGTTGTTCTGTAGTTTTGTAAGTGGTATTCATTACTTTCAGTTCTGGAGTCGTGGAAACGGTGCTGCTAACCGGCTTTTTGGTGGAAGATGTCGTTGGGGCACTGGTGCTGGTTGTGGTGCTGGCTGTGCTTGTAGGGGTAGTTGTAGTGGTGGTGGTGGTCGTGGTGGTACTAGTACTAGTGCTTGTACTTGTCGTAGTGTTATGCTTCTTCAATATTGACGCACCATCAATAGACAGTTGTTCAGTATCAGTGTCGCTACTATCGGCTTGTAGCACATTTATAGAAACACTTGTTTGTTTATCCTTGGGTGGACGTTCGACTGGTTTTCCGTCGTTTTCAGTATCCAAGTCCAAGTCTTCTACTACTTCAACGACTCCACTTATTTTATCTATAGGTATGGGATGCGGTTTTGGATAATTTGATCCTAAAGTTTCCATATTGTTTAAAGGTGGTGCGTAAATTGGTAATGTAAAGCTTGTGTATACAGGACTTGGTACATAAACTTCAGCTGCTAAGTTTGGGTCAATATTGTGAATGCCTATTGGCCTGTGAGTCGTTTTGTCCCTATGCTTCACGGGTGGTATCGGTGTCATTATGCTTTCTAATATTGAGACATCATCTACCACTTCTGCCACTCCCATTCTATCTTCGGCATTTAGATCACTGGTCATTTCGACAGAGGGCGTTGGTTTACTCGTTCGTTCATAGTAAGGCTGCGTTATAGGTCTCCACGGTTCATTATCAATAACATGTGGGACAGTAAATAATGAATCGATTTTAGGTAAATCTTTATAATGATTTTCATTTGTTAGCAGATCGAGTAAAATTTGAGAAACATTACTGGTGGTGGTAGCTTGAGCTGTAGTTGTCGGCATCATCGTCGTTGTCGAGGTGGTTGTAGATGACGTAGAAGTTACAGGAGCTCGTGTACTTTTCTCGATTCCTTTTTTTGGTGTTGGTTCTGTTCTTGTCTTAACATTGAGAGTAGACATTATGGTAAATGGTCGTGTCTTTGGTGTGCTTGTAGGAACTCTCTTCGTGGTTGTAGGCTTTGTAGTTGTTCTAGTCGGAGGCGTTTTAGTTGATGTTGTCGTTTTAGCCGGAGTTTTGTGACTTCCCCTGTCGTCGTGACGTATTGGACTAGAACTTAATTTCTTATTTTCCGTTATGTCTGCTTCAGTCTTAGTAATTTGGAACGATCCTTGCACTACTGGAATGTTTTCCGTGTCTATATCAGGTTCATCTGGATCCTTCTTTTGATTCGGTTTTACTGTAGTCTTACGCACGACCCCGACTCTAGATTGAAGAGTTTTATCAATTCCAGTTGGTGGTGGTGAGCCCTTTGGATTGGTCATTGCCATACTCTCATTCATTGCTTCTTTCACGTAAGATTCTGAATGATATGTGTGTTCTAGATCTCTCTTTATGACTATGCTAGATGTATCTACTTTTATACTTTGACCAATTGCCGGGTGTTTTGAATTTAAATCTTGAATCAAAATATTCTTAAGAGTTTCTTCGATGTTCGATACAGAACTGAAAGCAAAAATTATGATTAGGTAATACTCGATGGGCCAACAGCTCAGCTAAAATTAAGTTTATGTAGAATTATTATCATTACCTTGGTATTTTTCTTCTATCAAGATAAAGTCTAAAGTGTACGTCTAGTCTTCGGTCTCCGAAGCCGGTGACGATGGCTCCTGTGAAGGCTTGTCGTAGCGTCGAGGGAGCTGCGTACACTTGACGCAGGGCCACGCTATAGCGTCGAGCTCGCTCTCTGTACGAGGGACTGCCTGGCACTCCGCCGTACACGTCCCCTCGAGTCACTCTGAATGTGCCCTCGAACGATATTATTGCTGCAAAATAAGTAAAAGCTGTCAGTAATGTAACGAGAGTAATATTTGCTACCTAAAGATCGCTCATGCTTCGAGCTAATGTAATTAACTACAATAATATAATTAACATGATAAAAGATTATTACGAATTATTATCTATAAGAAAAAATATTATTGACATAGAAATATATATCCCACGCATTTTTCCCTAAAGGTCAAATTGAGCCCCGAGCATAAGTACCCTATTACACAATAATAACGTAAGAACATAGTAACCCACTTCCCTCGACCGTCTCCCACAATTTACATGGAAGTTTTTCTATTTTTCATTTCCAGTTGAGTGGGCTTGTTGTTACACACCACTAGATTATGTGCTTACATTACTCAAAGAAGGCAAATCTTCTTGGCTCGTAAATAACCACGCATAATTTTGTGTTTTGTGTCAATAATTGTAAATGTGTTTGACTTACGAGTGTACCTATTGGATTCAACACTGTCTGTTCTAACGGTATTCAATGTTTAAAACCATTATCTATGCTTAAAACGAATAAATCGTACAAATGGACACTCGATTGATGGATGTGAAGCCCGAATCAACATATTGTATTGAGCAGAAATCAATACTAGGTAGATAATGAAATTATGCGCAATGTGGGAAGAGGTTTGTATTTTGACGAGCTTTTTTGATCAATCATACACTTGTTGCTCGTCTACGTATTTATACTGTTACATTTATTGCCAACGATGACTTAATTAGAGATGTTGCAAAATGGGTTATCTACAGGACTATATTATTAGAGATGGATAATTTAAAAAGAACTACGATGACAGTAAATCTGTTACCGCGTGCCTACAGTGACTTAAAGTATTTCCTAATTCTTAGAATAACAACTTACGTTCCCCATTATCAGGCCTAAGCGCTCCCATATAGAAGGCGAGCGCGGCGACTGCCAGCACGGCTACGGCAGCCAGCAAGGCGCCGCCCACCAGCGCCGCCGAGCAGAGCCCGCCGCTGCGGCTGCTGTTGCTGGCCACGCCGGCCCGGGGATACCCTCCGCCAGCGAAGCGATACTCGCTCTGTGGGAAAAAATAAAACTAAAGTTGAATCACAAAGAAATACAGAATGTACATACTATATCCTATTACACAATATTATTGGAAGTTTGAAGTTTATAACAGTACAAAGAAACACATAAATATTTTATCACACATAGATATTGTTGTATGTTTGTTCCTCATCATGCTTGAGCGACTGAAAGGAATAAGCTGAAAGGCACACACATACTATATGTTAAGGGTCAAACTTAAAACATAGGTCATTCCATCCGAGTGCGAGAAGTAGATCCTCGAGAGAAACCGTGGGTGGAAGCTAGTTTTCTTAATACATTTCTGCGAGGTACATAAAATGTATTGAAACATTGTATTATCAAATACCGGATTTAAAAGAGTAGTTGTAAGTTAATGTTCAAGAGCACTTGGATAGTTTACCAAAAGTTTGTATGACAAAAGTTGCCCACTTGTAGAGTCGACTGAAAGCTTCGTTATAATTACAACTAACTTCCACCAGCGGTTTCACCCGCGTCTCTTAGAAACTAATTTTCACACACGGATTTTTACTTTTCGTAGCTTTTACTTGATACACGGGATATCTAGGACGATTACATTCTTTCAAGTCGGCTCAGTGGTTACTGAGAAAGCAAACAAACAAACCAACTCTTCAGTTTTATAGTATAATATGGAAGACGAGATTTCTCGTTTGGTACTTATTTAAGAAGCCCTTCCAATTAAAAGTTTCTTAGAGCTCGAGCACAGGAAACAGAATATTTTAAGGTAATATGGCTGCTAAGTAATTATTTTGTTTTAGGCAATGGCCTAATGGCCCTGTGTTTTTGTTCTTACTTAAGTCTGCATATAGACCACTTCTCTTGAAATTTATCTAGAGCTTTTGTAGGTCTATTTAAGTAAAAATAACATACTTTAGTAAAAGCTTTTGGTACTTATTATATGAAAACAACTAGCTATGTCACTCTTAATAACATTTAAGCGGTATCATAAAAGGAATATAATGTTATATTCAGCGGCTTTTCGATCCCTGCATGGCAATTTGTTTCCTCCGTAACGCCCAGTTTGTACGATAACAAGCAAGTATGAAGGAAACGTTGCTAATTCTTTTTATTTTTCTTGGAATAATTTACATAATATGATCACACCGACCATAGTTATCACTTATGGTAATCATACCACTAAGTATAGGCGGAGGCCACCCGACCTCCCGAACAGTTTTTGTCTCAACCAAGGCGTGATACAGTTTTTTTACTGTTGACAGCTCATTTCTTGTCAAGTCCATCAAGGTTTGTCCATTACGCTAGTTGATTAAAAAAACTGATATCATCAATTATTGTATGCTGTGTCTTTGTTCAGATGTAAAAAAAAAAAAAAAACAAAGGTAATTTTATATAGCAGAGGAACATCATAACGACGAATAAATTAACATTTTATTTATTTATATTTCTTCATCAAAGATTATAATTATATTATCATTACAAATTAACGCAACGTATGCATAATTAACTACGACTTATACGCACTTGGTACGCACCGAGCTACATCAAAGTGAGTATGAACAAAGTCCGGTAAAATTCAGAGGAAAGTCATTTTTGATGTTGCGAATTCGCGATCATTACTGTGCTGATGAACGATGGGAACGTGGCCAGTGCATGGGAACCGCCTGCGGTGGGCCATCCATCCACCCCGCCTCTTGCTTCACCTGTCACTTCGCGCCGTTAATCATCCTCATACAAAACCACGTCCAAACGCTTTGGAATGCTGTTTTGGGGACACGAAACAAATTTTGAGGCTGAGACACCCGAATGGGTTTTAATTTTTGGCTGTATGAACTCCGTCATTTGATGTCTTCAAAAAATAAGCTGCACTGGTCAAAAAGCGGCCTTTTGAAGGTCCCACCGAGATTTGAACTCGGATCGTTGGATTCAAAGTCCAAAGTGCTAACCATTACACCATGGGATTGCGCATCGTTATCTCCAATTTTCTAAATAATTCACTTGAATTAAGTTAGTGAACAATATGTTAAAAATGTTTTCTCAGATCCTTAATTTTCTGACTATGTACCTCATAATTTTCGAAGCGAGCCAAGAATTACAATGAACCAAAAATGTTAACCGACCGTTTTTGAACCGGATAATTATACCGTGGAAGCGACTGCGATTATAAAACGTTTGACATATTTAAAACCCAGGAGTAATGATTCTTCTCTGGAAAGGGTGTATAGGATAGATAGAGATATATTTTATTCAGATAGGAGACCTATTATTTTTTAACTGTGAATAGCGTTGAATGTAGGCCAACTCGTCCCTTAAGTATAAATTATATAAAATCAAAATGGATCCAAATAAGATCAGATTCCAATTTTAATAGTCCCTTCGATTACTGGAAATCGCAGATGAACTTAAAATGGGCACTAGACAATAACACTATGTGGATTCTGGCCTATCTATTATGTTTTTGAGTTCAGCAACATATAAGATCCCAGTACTTTCGTACCTGAAGTTATTTAATTTGCGAAGACATCCGCCATTTTGTAAATTGAAGTTCGTCTTAAACGAAGGTAATGAGAGCTTTGAACCTTACCAAACAGCATTATTACGTCCCTCAGTAAACTACCCGCCAGTAATTAAATATATACTTTTTGGTACATTGATTCATTTACAGTTAGTTATTTTAAGTGGACAGTAATTTAGTTTGAAGTTTTTTGTCGTATGGAGCGCTCGATAAAATGATCCTTAGGTATTTGCTATTGTTTTTCTTAATTATTTCTTTTAACATTCGTACTCGTTCCTCCAATTAAATGGGTATCGAGACAGCTTCGAAAATGTACTCTTTTGTTTCCTATTTAATCAATAATCTTGAGTTAATATGCTAATTAGTCGAATGAATTAATTAAAAATTGCAGGAAAGATGCAAAAACTTTAGGTCCCACCGAGATTTGAACTCGGATCGCTGGATTCAGAGTCCAGAGTGCTAACCATTACACCATGGGACCTCTGATATCTAGACACAAAATAGCAGATCTAAATCGAAAGTACCACGACGCACTATCGAAATTCTATACTTTCACTTGTGATTAATGAAGATTGAAGATACGATAGCGTCTCAAATTGTGTATTAATATCTCGAATCTGCTTATAACTCCTTTTCTGTACACTTAATAAAATATGCATAAAAAGGTTTGGCTTATCCACTTTTCTAACATTTAATGAAGTCCAACATTATTACCATGTTAATTGAGTGGGGAAATATGGCGATCTTCACCTCCAATATACGTTTGTAGTAAACAAATGCAAATAAGTGCAAACAATTGTGTATTGAATGCACGCTACGATGACACGCTGACCGTGGTCTCAATCTCCTAATGCGCCACTAATGACTATGATGCACCGACCATTCATATAGAACATGCCGTCTAGCACTGGATTCAGTACACAACGGTGTTTATCGAACTCATTATAGATTGCGATTATTTATACGGTCAATTTTGCATTGTTTGTAGGTGATCTAAATAATCTTTAATTTATCGTATTTAATTTGGAGACAAAAATAGACTTTGCTCTTGGATTTTCACAGTTTAGGTTTTGTTTTTCAATTATTTCTAAGTATTTTTATGTCGTTACATAAGTATAGAACAATCTTCAAGCTCCATTTTGGTAAGAGCTCTTCTTTTTGTTGTTGTCTACCGCATTCACGAGTGACTATCGATCGCTTTGAATTTCGAATGCAGTTGTGTCCTGTTTGGCAATGTTAACCACAGTTTAAATATATGGTATTACTTATAACGCGGTATTTATTTATATTTATTTAAGGACATAGAAACACTTTGAAATAAATAATCCTAGACCTACGTCAGAGATACAGGACTGTAATTTAATGTAGGTAAGCTTGGTAGAAAGAAAAATAAACCATAATGTCATGACCATAGAATAAGTAACACTAGTTTACAGTACATTTGTTGCCGGGATTTTTTAAGCTGTTGTTGAGTACTCATATTTAACCATATTTAAAACTATTAGTAGTTTTTTTTAATCAGCTCTAGTTTTTGAGATTCAGCTTAGTGAGGTTTAAAGAGAAAAAACGTGGATTTACCTTAAAGAATATTTGTTTAAAAATTATATTAATTGTTAAGTTCCAAAAAACTTGGCTTTAAAGCTCTTCTCTTATGTGTAGACTTTGGGAAATGGCGTATCAGAGACCAGCAATAGTGTCTGACTATCATATTTACATCCCAGAAACCCTGATAACATTCTTCCATGACACGTTAATCTTGATGCATACGTTCTCCCTGCTCTTCGCTCATATCTCCTAAATTTTCTGGAAATCTGTCCAGATGACTGAAGAGGAAGTGAGTTTATGCTCAAATTGCATCCCATATCACTTATTTGTAAAAGCAGGTCTTCGACAAGTTCAACATAATTTTCATTATAATTTTTCAAAATTCAATATAATTTTTATTCTCTGAAAGTTCAGGTGAATGCTGCACTGATCGCTGAACACATGTTCTACTTCGGTTTTGCCATTTAGCTCGATTTTTGGTGTTTAAGCTGTTTATGTTCACGCTACAAAAGTAAGAGTCGTCGAGATGATTTTTCGATTCTTTCCAAATAGTTGGTGTTTTAAGTTTAAAAGTACTTCTTTTACCACTTTTCCATAATCTTAAGTATTCAACGCACGATTTACAAACACAATCAGGAGCCCAAGATTTGTCATTTTTATCTAACAACATTCCAAAATATAAAAAATAAGTATTTTTAAGCGTCTCTGATGACATTTCTACTCTTCTCAATCACATATTCTCCACATAAGTAACAAACATGGTTTGGATTGTTCAAACAACGCCTCCTTGAACTACTCGTGGTGTAAAAACTTCACATATTTGTATAATTACAATAAAATACGTACTTCAGCGACTGAAAAAGGTTCAGAAAAGAGAAAGTCAATAACAAGTAAAGTCGAGCTACAAAAAAATTTTTGCGGGTGTAATTAATAAAAACTAAACATAAGTGAATGTTACCAGCCATTAAATCCACGGCAACAGGCAAAAAGTTTGATTTTGTAAACTAGTGTAATAGGTTACTTTTCCAAAAGAACACCTGGGGCGGGCTATCCAAGAGTCAGTATTAACTATAATATTTATAATTGCTATTGATATAATAATATCTAGTAAAAAATCTGTTTTAAATTGATCAATTTTGTTGTGGTACCGATGGCTGGCATGATTAATGAACAACATAAATTAAGATAGTCGGTAATTAATGAATCTCCATTGATCCGTGATTCTGAGAGTGTTGTGGGGATATATTCAACATCATGCGTGAGCTTACGTTACTGGAGGAAAATAAGGTTTTATATCTAATACCATAAAAGTTTATAGCTTTTCGAACAAAAAACTTCGAGTAAGTAGCACGTTTACAAGCATTGTATGTACCTACCTACACATAAAACTTCTTTGTATAGGTATAATACCTACCTATGTAAGTATTAGATAATATCAATACTGAAGGGGTAATATTATTTCCCCTTTTTTTTCATAATAGGTTTCAATATATATCGTTATTTCAATTCTTCTTAATATTTAGCCTAAGCTTAGTCTTCTTACATAAATTATTTTATTTGTCCTTTCTACTGTAAATAACTTAGCATACCTATTAACAGAAGCATGCACAAAGAAACATGTAAGAATAATCAAATAATATTTCCAAACTGATCCATCTCCAGATTCTGCAATAATTACCGGATTCATCAATCGGCGTTACTGAACTCATCAGTCACTTGGGTTTAGTATACCAACGTCACTGACCGCTACACCAAACTGATGCTTGGGATTAAATGCTCGCTCTCAAAGGCTACATTTACATCTGCTGGTTATCACACTCCCTATAGACGTGCACAGCATCTCAAGATGATGTAGAACCTCGTAATTAAAGTGCACTATAGTTTAACGAGTTTATGAATGTAGGTAAAGGAGTATTGAAAGCTCATCGGAAGGCTGCGCTCTGTAATTTTATCAACCCCATGGAGTAAAGGTGGGATTGTTTTGTGTAATTATGACATGAGCGCACTGTATTTATGTCAATGGCTCATGAAGTTATGATATATAAAAAAAAAACTCTGCTGTTTTAGTTGTTAAAAAAGTAATGGACGATGTGGATGTGGCCATTCTGAATTACCTAAACTCCCGCACATAGCTATGTTGTACTATTTATTTTTGCTAAACTAGCTCCGTACATATTCGCAACGTTGATGAAATCGTTATTACCCTATAATTAGGATTAAGTACTAATTCTTTCTTACTTTTTGCGTTTATTAATAAATGGTCATAACAACGAAAACAATGAATATTACATGAAGCATCGGCATTATGGATCCTCCGTGTCTAGTAACATGAGATCGGATAATAATTAACGTTTGTGAAGATGCGCATTACACTATAACCAGTACCCTTGTACCAACAGGTCTTATAGTAGTCGGCCTTGTCGCTCGGCCTCATCCCAGATCTACATAGTCGCTCCTGCACTTGCTAATTGAACTGTATTTGTTCATTGACCACCGATCCCTTGGCCACGCAACTCGAAGGGCCCTTAAATAAACTTTATTCCAATTTCTGTGCCTCATTAGGCCCATTGTTGAATGTAGTACAGGCTGCTTCGGTTGCTCCAGATATTTTTTTGGATTTGGGTCTAGTGCCACTGAATAATGTGCACAAAGAGGTGCTTCATTGAATTTGTATAAGACAATGTTAATGAACAGTGGTATCGTTAGTACTTTACATACGTGAAATACATCATTACCTTGTTACGATATTCTATTTAACCATGGCAGCCGTTTCAATGGCATTACACACCTACCACTTAGATAAGCTTTGCTTGCGTACATCGGAAAAGCGTGACCGACGAACGTACACACAGGATTTTTCGTAAATTAATATGTTTGTTATGTTTGCTTGTAATAATTGGTGTGCAAGGCTCCCTTGTACGTGCTGTAGGTCATGGGTGAGCAATAATAGCATAAACGCGGGAACAAATTGTCCGTCACGGTTACCTCCAACCGTTTTCGTGTTCAGTTCAAGAGATACGATACTATGACATAATCATCGAATAATTAACAATTGCAGCTCATTATTACTAGATAGCAGTTATGGTGTTCAGTAGTATTATGAATGGCTTACTTAACGAGTTATTTGATGATTATTGTCAAGGAACGAGGAAATAAGTCTTTGTATGAAAACACAGAACCGCGAGATATTTTACATGAATACGCTGTATATTTCTATACCTTGATGCAAATTGAGAATATGTGAATGAAAAAATATGCTACAGCGAAGCAAGACGTCGGAAGAATCTCAGCGCTACGTCAAAAGTCACGACACAAGTCAGTCGCCATAATAACTTTAATCGCTGACACGACTAGTCACGTTAGATTGTCCTAGTTGATGTTTTTAATTTATCTAATTTTCCTTATTTTAACGTCCTCAAGCTTGAAGCGTCCTGACACGAAGGCATTGTCAACCTTCCTCAGCAGATTACACGTAATAACCCTTATTATTTATAACTGCTTATTGTATCTGATACAGGAAGATTTTTTGTTTAAAAACCTTCGTTTGGCCAACTTGTAGCGTCATAATAAGCTTAATAAGTATTAGAATTATTTTTTTCGTAAATTATGTTAAAAATAAACGAAAATGTTCGTCAAAATTACTCGTGGATCCAAGGTTCTGCATAAATAGACAAAGACGCTTGTCTGTCTGTCTATCAGGATTGACATAAATATTTATTATAATAAACGCGAAGATTCAATAACGTTTTCTCAGTAAAAAGGACGTGGATGATATGAAAGCTCTATGAATAAAATATTTGCAGTAGTTGCGCGAAAATAATACAACCGCCAACAAGTCTGTGTGATGAAAATGACTCATTAGCCTGTTTATCTTAACCGACTCGTGGCTACAAAGCAATTAGCATGGCTCTCATAGAAGCCAGTTGTACACTGATAGACGTAAAAAACCTTGACATGCGAACACATAAACGCTACTAATAACTTACGAAAAAATTCATGAACATAACTGACGTAAAGGCTTTGAACTGTATCAAGGTTGAAGCGAAGCTCTGATGTGTAGCGAATACCTGCCACGATATTTCAACAGAATATTCAAAAGATTTAAGTTTACGCCAGCATAGGTAGCTGAGCACAAAGCCTCTTCATTGTTATCGACGTGTATAATATTTCAAAGAGCTTGGCAGCTTGTAAATATCTGAAAATATAAGGTGCAATAAAGCACAGAAATACAGAACCGATCTAGAAGCATTGTTTTTAAAATAATATCCGCAAAGGTAATATTGTAGAGGAAATTGCACACAGCTCACTAGAGCACAGAATTTCACTATCTTGAACAATGTTTGTATCTTTGGCGTTGTGTATTGTATCCTTAC